>NC_138351.1:71890141-73173475 GCF_046562875.1 Panthera onca
CCTGGGGTTCCTGGCCTAGAGGGGGCAGTTCCTACTGGATTCAAGACAGGTGTCATCATTGCTTGTTCTTTATTTTAGGGGAAAGGGGATGAAGAGTGCTCCCTTATAAGTCCTCCTCCTGGACATCTGAAGGAAGAGGGTCCTTGGGGGGCTCATAAATCCAAAGTCGACCAAATTTCCAGAACACTGCACTTTCTCTAGTGTTATTTATGGAAATGATAGGTAGCCACACTGTTCAGCCTGCTGATTCCTAAATTTCACATAAAAAAATGTGCTCATCTTATTGACATTCAAATTTCTCATGAAATACACAGCATTCACAGGATGTTCTCAGCAGAAACCTAATCAAATCTATATGTCTTCTGTTAAAATTACACTAGCATTATTTTGATTGCAGTTTAAGGACTCAAACTCATGTTTAGCCAAGCTCCCCAAAAGGGTGAATCTATTAATTTAAATAACAAAGAAGTCCGGTAGACAGATCTGGCTTTGCACATTATTTCTTGTTAATGGAGCACAGAAGCTTCCAACAGCCCTGGATAACCTGGTCCTCCCAGGTCCTGATCTAGGAAGGAAGAACTGATTTAACACAAGCTCTCTGTGGTTCGGTAGCAGAGGTGTTCCACATGGAAAATATTGACAGTATATACAACAGACAAAGGACATAAATTATTTATATTGAGCATACATTTAAAATTCCTATAAATAAGAAAAATAAAAATGATGTAAGAGGAATACAGACTAAAGCCACAGAAGAGGAAAATGAATAACAATAAAAATATGAAAAATTCTCATTACCAATAGTATTCAGTGAAATAACTATAAATTAAAACAATGAAGTATCATTTTTACTCTATTTAAATGTAAGAATTCAAAGGTAAATGTTGATAAGAGTGTGGGGAAATGGGTCCTCTCAACACATTGCTGGGGAGCAAATATATACCATCACACATTCATAATTTAGACAATTATACTGTCAGTAGAAATGATGGGTATGTAGTAGCATGGTAAAGTCTCCAAGACATATCATTCAGTGAGAAAAGGCAATTTGCATAGTAGAACATTTCGGAAGCCATGGAGGTGCACCTTTAGGAAGATCTGCTGTAAGTAACTAATTTGGCTGACAGCCCCCAGCTTCCAGATCCATGGACTCATGAGGCCAAAGAATGAGGATGCACCAATAAGGCAAAAATCTTAAAACAATGTGGTAAGTGCAGTGATAGACATGTGCACAAGACACACACACACACACACATACACACACACACACACACACACACACAGAGGAGGCAAACCCAATGCAACTTTGGGAAGATATAGAATTCTGGGTCTGGGATGGCACCCAGGAGGAGATCATGATCAAGTTGGGATGGATGTTAACTGAGTGCAGAGAGGGGAAAGAATTCCAAGCCGGCAGAACAGCCTGAGTAATTCACAGAGGGAAGAAAGCTGCATATAGAAACAGGTTGCTAAATATTAAGATGGAGGCACGGATTGTAACAGATGAGGCTAACAAGACAGGCAGGGGCCAGCAAGGCCTCCCATGTCATATTAGAGAGGTCTGAACAGGTTTTGATGCGGCCAAGAGGCACAGAAGCCTCTTGAGCAGGAGAAGAGATCTCTCTGAGAAGAGATCAGACGACAACAAGACACAGTAGAGGAGAACAGACAGGATGCTATCGCCATCATTCAGAGAAGATGAATGTCTGGAAAGGAAACTGGGACAGCATTATACTAATCGGAATCAACGGAGGGGAAGAAATGCAGGAATATGGCAGTTGGTACCATCTGTAGGAACTGGTAATGGGCTGGAGGTAGGAGGCGGAGTGAGCGATGGGGAGGAGCCTGATTACATACACCCAGGGTGGTGGCGTGAGCAGAGAGAGGTGGTGAACCGAATCAGATCAGGAAACCTATACCTCAGGGAATACAGTGATGGTTGCAAAGGCATCTGGTATTGTCCTTCTGCCACTGTCTTAAAAGGGATTCTAAAGGGATTTTCTTTCCCTTGTTCCTCCAGCACTACACTTGCATTACTGGCCTAAGTGGATACTCACCAGCTGGCCGTGTCCATCACTACAGCCAAGACTGAGAATTCCTGATTATACTTAGAGCCTGTGGAGCTGCTGACACAAACAGTCATTAGCAGACGACCCTTTTGTAACAAACTGTGCTTTAAAATGTAAACTGTGGGGGCATTTTCCTTGCGTTGTCCAGAAGGAACTTTCTCCTGCCTGAGCCTGGATTAATCATGAGAGAGCTCGTCAACATTCCACTGGTACATATTCTTACTTTGGTTGCCTTCAGCGGGACTGAGAAACTTCCAAAAGGTTTGTTTGAGGAATCTTGTCTTCTTGTTGCCTTGTCACAGTTCTAAAGTGCATGTGTGTGCTCTGATCACGACCGATTCATATTATGGCGGGCTTGGGTTTTACTTGGTGAAGTAGGGGTATGATGTATGGAGAGGGAGCAGTTGACTGACGATCTCCTTTCTACCAGTATCCCTCCCTCGCTTAAGTTCTGCAATAAAAAGTCTAGCCACACAGGGCATGCAGAGTCCTCACTTGTAGGAAAACATCAGCAGGTAGACTGCAAGTTATCAAGGTCCGTTTTGTTTATGCGTGTGTCAAACTTCAGGGTGGCCTAAATGGATGATGAAAACCTTTTCACATTAGGTTTGCTGGGAATATAATCAACCCTACTCCCAGATGTCCAGACTGTTTGCTTCTGAACAAAAGTCATTTCCATTTTCAGTTTCAGTTTTGCAAAATTCTTAGTAAATATTTTAGTTCTTAAAAATTGGAATTACAGAAAGACTCACACAATTTGCCTATATAACAAAAGCCTGAAGACAATGAGTTCTCAATAACTTTGAGGTTGGAGGCATGAGTTGGCTCAGCAAGAGACTGTGAAAGTTTTTTTTCAGAGCCTTTGGAATGTACCGGAAATAACACCACCTCAGGGAAAGGAAAGCAACTTAAGAAACTGACAAACACCTGTTGCAGCAGCAAGAATGTCCACAGTGATATGGTTTCTGGCCAGTGCATTATAAAACGGAGACTAGTGTATTTCAAATCAGGAAGAAAGACAGGAAAGTATGTGATTTACAAAGCGACTGAGGGTTTCTCTGAAAAATTTTTTAAAGACATGAAAAAGACTGAATGATGTCAATTAAAGAGTTTTCAGATTTAATGTATTAGAGTAAAAGAGTTCTGCGTTTTATGATACACTCAAATTAATTATTTTCCTTTTATGTTACTTTCCCAAGGAACTGAACACATTTGTATTGCGTAGGTCAGTGAAGGTAGTATGTGTATGTAGATGGGAAACACAGCTTTAGATTTTGTGGGTCATTAGAATTTCTGGAGCCCCAAGGGCAAGATTCACATGCTAACAAGATATAGCTTTCTTCACAAACAATCTGATTTCGGAGACTTACGTTTCATTTTCTTTTTCCATCTTACACAAGTAGAATAGTATCTTCAGATGTATTTAAACACTTAATTGCCAACTAATAGGTTAAGGTATCTCCAGATAAGGAAGAATCTAGATCTTTTCAAACAGCTAATAATAGCCAGAAAGACTTAACATTGGCTTTGGATTATTTTAATACTTCCTGATCATACAACGGATGTCCGGTAAGGTAGCACCTGAATATTCACATTTACAGATTGTTTGTTAAGTCTTATTTGTGCTCTCCTAAGCCATGAAGTTACATAAAAGTGACATGGGTAAACACTAACATTTATTAAACTTCAGTCTTATAAGGAACAAAACAATTGATTTTGCTGGTTCAAATCAGGATTTGGTGTATTAAAAAAAAAATAAACAAACCCACCTCCCTGTATAAACAACTCCTAATTTATATTCTAGAATGAAATGACTTACAGTTTCCAAACTTTACAGGTAAAGCCCTTAATTCAAATGCACACCATCTCTATTTCGAAAAATTCAAAATATGGTGATCTAAAGATAAAGCCAAACATCTTGAACTTTGAACAAAAAAATCAGATTGTTAATCTGACTTTGTTTATAATTAATTTATTGCTCTGATTAGATTATAAAACCAAAAAATTAAAAGAATATTTTTGCCTAGTCTACTGTATTTACGGTAAAATTTAAATTAGTTACGGATTTAACACCAATCTTAGCCAAGAACACCAGGCCTAGTAGAACAAACATTCATTCATGACACGCACCAGTTCTGAGAATAAACATTATCATAAAAACAGTCCTTAAAATTTTAAATGTTAGAGTTCATGGAATATATTGGTACAAAAAACAATAATATGCTATTATTTCATACTGCTGGAAATAATAAAGATGTTCCACACAAACTATCTCAGAGTTATTTTCTCTATTCTTGACAGAGAATAAAAAGAGTTCTGTAGCCAGGTATCTTTTTCCTAAGTGCTTTAAAAAATGAATGAATCAAGGAATCTGCACAATAATGTGTTACAAAATGACAGATTTTTAAATAGCACAAGGTATTTAGTGGATTCTCTTCTAACTCTTCACATACCATTTCCTCAATAAAATTAATAATAGACTTTGTAGAATTATTAGTTTCTTGTTTTAATTTTAGTTGGAGATTCCTAATGTTCAAAGACAAAAGGAAAAGTCACTTGTTCTAAATAATTACGACTAGTGACACTTTCAGTGACGAGCTCAATATCATAACCCACAACCAGAAATTTACAAACCATCACGTATGAAAGTAACCAACGTTTCATTGAATACTCGCCTTAACCACATATTTCAATAATAGTGAGTGCTTTATCAGGGAATATTAAGTGTGTGGTGGGATTTAAATTCTGTAGAAGTACAGCAGTTCACGTAAGCAGTACTGAGTTTCTTTAATACGCACAAAGAACTCCTGTCCAAACTCCACCTTTTTAAATTACCTCATTTGCTCCCATACCTAGAAGTGTTTGCGCCTAAGTGATTTATCTTCAGATATATTTGAGTAACTTCCTCTTCTAGATTGTATGCATACAAAGATAGGGTTCACAGATTCAACATATGACTAAGTCAGAGCAGGCACAGCTGTCATTGAAATCCAGGACACCGAGTCCTGGATGAATATTGACGTGCATTGAAAGAGCAACTCATTGCGTGTTTGGGGAGACACAGTTGCTTTAAATAATACTGCCCTTCGAGAACAGAGAGAAAGAGCAGAAACGTCAAGACTTCTGCCATATTTCCAGAGTAGTAGGCAACTTCTCAGTGAACTAGGACTTAAGTCATGGGAGAAAGGGTCAAGGTGAGGGGAGAGAATGGGACCTGAAGGATGTGGCCCCATTCAAGAAAGTGAGCAAAGAGCAGACCAGAGTAATGCAGAGGAACTACGTGGGCCATGCTGAGGGCCCAGCTGGGGTTGGGAATTAACCTTTATAGTGGCCTTGATTTGCACCAGTGTTTCATTTCATCTAACAATACTATATGAACATAGAGGCAAGCGAGGACAGCGGGTGAGACTAGTTCAAGGTTGGTGCTTCCCAGGGTCAGGGCAGCTGAAGGACTAGAGAGTAAGGGAGCTGAGATTATATGGCAACATACCGTGCAGTCTAGGCAGAATAATGAAGGCAGTGAAGTGAGGACATTTAAGGCCTGGAAGAGAGTGTTAAGATCAAGTTCCTTTTCCTAGTCTCCAATGTCTTTCTGTGTGACTTTGGGGATGGCACGTAGTATTTGTGAGCCTCCATTTCCTCATAAAATGAACAAGTGCATACTAGTGCTCAACATATAACATTAGGTACTATGCTAAAGATGGTCAGTGATTGCTGAAATGATCGCTCTTGGGTAACATGAACATTTTAGACGGGTCTCTGCGGGACTATCTCTTAACCCAAATGAATTCACCCAGGAGAGGCAATTTCAGAAATTCTGAACAGGCTGAACCTAAACCCCTTCCGGTCTATGCCCAGTACCATTCCTGAAGGCAAGGACCCAAAGTGTGTTCTGTGACAAAGAATGAATGATACAATATTAATAAGTGGTTGAGATTATCAATGAAGCTTACAAGTTCCAAAGGCATCATAATAAAAAAATAACTTTTATTTTATTGTATCGCCAGTAGAATAAATGTGCCAGTTTCTAAGATAAGCCAAATGATGAGCAATACTGAATATCCTCTTTCTTTGGGGATATCTGAAAATTTTCCAACACCAAAGTGTTTTCTCATACTGAAAAAACAATACTGTATTCATGATATTAGAAAAAAAACACGAATATGTCCCAAGTCTGAGCTCTAATTTTACTAAAACAGAAAGGAGCAAATTCACCTGACTTCTTGGTGTTTACTCAGTCATTTGGTCATGTTCGTCAACAACTAGTCAATCAGAAGCTGGTCTGTCAATGGCCATGCGGTAGAGCCCATAAAAGGGTTAATATCATTTTCCTTCACATCAAGCAGCTAGGATTCAAGTGAAGTTACTCTTTGGGTCCAGAAAAGCATTGTGCTCATTTTCATGTATTTGTTATTCATGTGGTCCTTGGATTGAGGGGAGAAATAGTGCCCTAGTTTAAACAGACTCTGGCTGAGATGAAAGCTGGATAACAGAATGAAAGTAAACAGGAGACAGTCTGCTGAGTCAACAAATATCATTAAATACAACGATGTGATTTTGCCAGTAACAATTTGAATGTGGATTTGTTTGGGTAATTTTGAAAGATGGGCAAAGTGAACTTAGCCAACTATACCCTGCCTATATAAATTGATATTAACGTAAACCTTATTTTTCCCCTCTGTCTGTAATCAGTATTATGCTCAAGGCATGGAATTGCTTAGAGTTAAAAGATAGGAATTTTAAACCGACCTTCACCTTGAAGTTTAGCTCTATTATTTCCTACTTGTGTTATGCTTAGACAGCTATTTAGCCATTCTTATCCTCCATTCTTCATCTGCAGATGAGAATAATAATAGTATCTACCTTTATGTTTGTTGTGCTAAATGAGATAATGAATGAAAAGTATAATGCCTGGCCCGTGGCAGGTTCTTAATTTTGGATGCTAAAATTATTAAAAACAGAATCAAACGATACACAAGACTATCACGCCACTGCTCATGGTGGGAAGGTGTTAATCTAATAAAGTTCTTAGTAACACCTCATGTATTTCTCCATAACTGTGTCAAGACATTCTCAGATTTACTTTCTTGATCTTAACTGATCTCCACAGTTTGTAAAAATATTAATAACATATGTCTGTTACCTTTGTCACTTCTGAAGTATCAGGTGAGAAGAAACTAATGAATTAAGTTTATTTTCTTATAAAAATAATACATGGCCATTAAGAATGATTTTGTAAATATAAAATACAGAAAAGCTTAAAACAGGAGGGCACCTGGGTGGCTCAGTCGGTTAAGTGTCTGACTCTTGATTCAGCTCAGGTCATGCTCTCTCACGAGAGAGATCTCTCACAAACCGTGAGATCGAGACCCATGTCAGGCTCTGCATTCACAGTGCAGAGACTGTTTGGGATTCTCTGTCTCCTCTTTCTCTCTCTGCCTCTCCCCTGCTGGTTCTCTCTCTCTCTCTCTCTCAAAATAAACTTAAAAAAAAAAACCCTCAGACTAGAAAAAGTCACCTTGACTTCCAAGACTGTTTGAACATATATTTTCTCCCATTTTTTTCTATGTATCATAAATAACTGTCTATATACTTCTGCTACCTGCCATTTCTATTTCACATGAATGCATGAGCATATTCTATTTTATTTATCCTCTTAAAAAATACCATTCGCAGTGATTATGTGAATAATATCTTGTTTAGGTAAGAGTTGCTAATATATGCTTAATGTGTGCCTCCCTGAGACAAAAAAAAAGGCCCTGATTTGTTGCATTTGCTAATTTCTGACTCCAACCACAGTCGATTTCAAGCTAACAATGAACACTGAACTGGGAGGGATGAACACTAACGTGGCTTTCTACACTAATTCTACCAGACAGTGACCTTGGGTATAAATCACTTCAAGAGCATAGGTAATAGTAAAACGTAGTAACATAATTAGGAAGTGATAAATTTCGAGTATTATTAGTTTTTAATATAATTTATTGAATTTTAAGTTTTTTATTTTAGCTTTTTACCTTGAGTATAGTTGGCACACAATGAATGTTACATTAGTTTCAGGGGTACAGCATAGTGACTGAGCTTCTCTAGAGGTTATGCTATGCTCACCACAGACGTAGCTACCATCTGTCACCCTAAATGTATGTAATTTAGTTTTTAATAATGGCCGTATTTAACAGTTGTCTCACAGAATTCCAGAGAAATTAACACTTGGCTATAGCAAGCCAGTACAAGCCAGCTCCAGCAGACCGCAGTTACGAGGCAGAAGTGTGTGCCGAAACTTTCCTCCCTTTCAGCACGATTAGTACGATCCAGGACAATTCATCTGTTCTGTACAGTGAAAGTCATCTGTGTGCCTTTCCGCCTTGAGATTATTTCCTTGGGATAGATTCCCAGAAGTAATTATTAATGGTAAATCTGCAAGTAATCCAGAGACTGGGCGAACAATTGAACAGTTCGGGCTTCTGTTTCTAAATTACAGACTCAGATAACACACAGCGTTCCATATGGGGAAAGGACCGTTTTAAATGCTTTACGTGTATTCATTTAACTAATCCTCATGACAAGCCTATGTAGCGGTTTTATTATCATCTCCATCTACAGCTGAACATGCCTAGGCACCAGCTAGGTGACTTGATGCATCAGGAAGTGATGGAACAGGGGTTTGAACTCAAGCCCTGTGCTAGCACCTCTGTCTGGCTGCTCATTGCTCTTGCTTTTTAAACAACGAAAGCATTCACTATCATCAATTCACCTTTGGGCCCATCATTATCTGCATCTCACAAACTTAATATTCAGTGTTTTTATTTATCTGTATGACTCTGCAATTGATTGCTTATTCCATCCACAGGAGCCCTGATGCCTACGTATAAAAGATGTCATTTCACCTAAAAATTTTCTGCTCTTATTTCAACTATTTGCTTTCAACCTTTTCAAAAATTTATGCCTTTTATAAAGGCCTCAGAAATACAGCTTATTTAAACATTATATCAGTAAATCTGCTAACCCTAGGGATAGAAAAAGGTCTAGGACATGGTCCTTGGCCCCAAAGCTCAAGGTTTTTATTACTGAGTATGAGATAAAGACATAAGCGGATCATTTTAGTAGCATCTGTGTGCCAAGTGCTATCAGAGTGACATTTATAGGATGACCCATAAGGAAAAGGGCATTTGGCTCTGTCTAGCTAGTCTGAGAAACTGGGCTAAGATGCTCCTTAAACTGCATCTTAAGACAAGAACCACATTAAGGAGGAAGATGGGGGCTCAGTGGGACACTCCCAAGCACCAGGTTCCCTTACTCTCAGCCCATGAATTTGTCTCTGAGTTTAGTGAAAAAATAAGGTTTAGACTGTGAATGCATGTTTTATGGCCAATGTGCCCATCTGTCCTAGGTGTCTCATGAGGCTGTCACCCCCTACCCTGCATCTAAAATACTGTTCACACTACTTACTTGGCTCTGATACATACCTTGCATTTTATCTAAAATGACCATATAATCGACTGTCCAAACTCAGGCACTTTTGGAATACAGGGGGCACTACCAATTATGCCAGGAGAGCAGGCGTAACTATTACAGCTGATCGTTCTATGTAACCGTCCATCCTTATTATCTAGATGGTGGGCTCTTTTCTTTTTCTTTAAACACCACAATAGAAAATCACCTTTTAATGGTTTATTGTCTATTCTTCTTCCTATTTATACTTATATTCACATTCATATTATTTACAAGCTTGTTTTCTTGATACATGTATCATTTCAAATCTTCTTTTTCACTTAAAAACATATTTATACATTTTCCCATGATATTAGAAATCCTTCAAAAGTCTTTTTTTTAATATAACTTATTGTCAAGTTGGCTAACATACAGTGTATACAGTGTGCTGTGTTTTGGGGGTAGATTCCCATGATTCATCGCTAATATACAACACCCAGTGCTCATCCCAGCAAGTGCTCTCTCTCCTCAATGCCCATCACCCATTTTCCCCTCTCCCCTACCCTGCATCAACCCTCAGTTTGTTCTCTGTACTGAAGAGTCTCTTATGGTTTGCCTCCCCCTCTGTTTGAAACCGTTTTTTCCCCTTCCCCTCCCCCATGGTCTTCTGTTAAGTCTCTCAAGTTCCACATATGAGTGAAAACATAGGATATCTGTCTTTCTCTGACTTATTTCACTTAGCATAACACCCTCCAGCAGCACTTTCAACAATAGCCAAATTACGGAAAGAGCCCAAATGTCCATCAACTGATGAAAGGATAAAGAAGGTGTGGTTTATATATACAATGAAATGCTACTTGGCAATGAGAAAGACTGTGGGCTCTTCTAAGGCAGAGATGGACTTTACTTGCTTCTAGTCAACCTGGTGCTTGTTACATGGAAAGCAGTAAACAAATCTCTGATAAATAATAGTAACGATAAAGTGGTAATGATAATGATTTTCAATAAGGTCATGCAATGGGGTAGATTTCCAGACTCATGCAAATACAGGTATTGACACTTTCTTTCCCACACCATCCAGCCCTTGAGATGACCAGGACCCCACTCCGTTTGCTCTGGTAGATTCACAGGCTTCCTAAATGATTAAAGAGGGATGCATCCTACTACTAACCGACTCTCATCCTTCTTAACTTCCTTGTCCTTCTAACTCCTATAATCCAAGCGACTCTCATTTCATGGGGGGACAGGAGGAGAGAAGGATCAATGTCAAAGTCCCTCCTATTTTCTTTCTTTTTGTGGAACACACACACATGCAGAGGCACATACACACAAACAATAAAAAACAAAAACAAAACCAGAAAGTGTACAACTAGGGCTCCTGGGTGGCTCAGTCAGTTAAACATCTGACTCCTGCTTTCAGTTCAGGTCATAATCTCACCGTTGGTGGGATGAGGTCCCGCACTGGGCTCTGTGCTGAGCACAGACCCTGCTTAGGTTTCTCCCTCTCCCTCTCCCCTTCTCTCTCCCCCTTCCCTGCTTGTGTTCACACACTCTAATAAAGTTTTTGAAAAACTTTAAAAAATAAAGTGTACAATTCACAGAGTTGTGCATTTATCATCAAATTAAGCAGAACATTTTCATTATACCTCAAAGAAATCCTGTGTCCTTTAGCCATCTCTTACCCCCTAATCCCTCCATCTTGCTCCCCTGATCTTAGGCAATCGTTAATGTATTTTCTGACTATAGATTTGCCCATCTGGACATTTCACATAGGTGGAATCATGCAATATGTTGTCCTTCTGACTGGTTTCTTTCACCTAGCTTATTGTTTCCAAGGTTCATTCATGTTGTGGTATATATCAATACTTCATTCCTTTCTATTGTCAAATAATATTCCATCGTATGGATATATACCAATTTCATTTATCTGTTAATCTGTTGGTGGACACCTGGGCTCCTTTCACCTTTTGGCTATTGTGAATAACATTACTATGAACATGGTTCTACAAATAAATGAGTCCCTACTTTCTATACTTTTGGGTATATACCCAGAAGTGGAACCACTGGATCATATGGTAATTCTATGTTTAATTTTTTGAGGAACCACATACTGTTTTCCACAGAAGCTGCGCCATTTTACATTCCCACCAGTAATGCACAAAGGTGCATCTACCCACCTGCTTGCCAAGAGGTGTTGTTATCTTTCTTTTTGATTAGAGCCATTCTGGTGGATATGAAGTGGTATCTAATTGTGGTTTTGATTTGCATTTCCTTAATGGCTAATGATATTGAACATCATCTCATGTGCTGTGTCTCCAACACAAATGAAATTTGTACAAATTCTTTGGAGAAATGTCTATTCAGATCTTTGCCCAGTTTTTTCAGTTGGGCTTTTTGTCATTTTATTTACTCTTTTTCTATTCCATTCACATGCAGATCTGATTTTTTATAAATTGGACAAAGCTTAAGCTTATAAAATCTCTTATTTGCAGGAGCCCCCATCTAAGACCCTCAGTGGACTCTAGCAATGTGTTAATATGAACATACATTATTATGAAGTTTAGAAAAAATTGTTTTTAAACAACTGTTAAGATCTCTCTCTCCATTCTGACTTCTCTTCCCTTCAAGCTGATCCGTGTTGGGTGGCCACGGATATTTTGTATTTATAATTTTCTTTTTTTCCCTCAATGTGTGTACTCAAATTTATAACTTTGGGCTTCATAAAAGCTGGATCTGCCCCTACTTATATAAAATGAATTCTAAGTCCTACTCTCCTGAGAGCCTTCTCTTTTGATTCTCAAACGTCTATTTCGGAAGTAGAAACAAAATTCTCTACATACAATCTTCCTTCCTTTTGACAATTTTCTGCTATGGGGAAATATAATTCTCATTCAGTAGGTGACGGCCTCTGACTGCTCACAGAGAGTTAGTAAACAGCATTCTAGAATGTTCTCATCTGATTTCTCCTCTCCTTGTAGCTCCTGTCATCACTACTCCGCTGGAAACAGTGGATGCCTTAGTTGAAGAAGTGGCTACATTTATGTGTGCAGTGGAATCCTATCCCCAGCCTGAAATTTCCTGGACCAGAAATAAAATTCTCATTAAGTAAGTATTCTGCCTTTTTCTGGTAAGGCTGCCCATGGCTGCCTTGCAATTTAACTTTGTCATCAATGTAACCACAGCTCTTGGTAGGACAAAAGCTTACCTTCTAAAATATGTAAAATGCAAATTTCCTCATTTTATAATTGTAAGATCTGCAAGTCAGTGAGGTTAAGAGAGTTGCCTAAAGCCAAACACTGATTTAATTGACCTGGGGATGTCAGGGCTATTTCATGGACTCCAGGTTAGGACCCAGAGGAAGTTTCAAGGAATTAAGACACACGATGATATCCTAAGGCCGGGGGTACAGGACACATGTTCCAGGACATGCTGGGGAATTAATAGGGACCAGACTCATCTCTACTTCTATTCCAATAAAGTAAAATATGTTGTCCAAGAACCTGACCTCTTGGTCACCAGAACTTTTTCTTTTGAAAGTCAGAAGAGTTTCCTAATATATAATGAGGCAGCCTCTTAAACAGACAAAAACTCCCATTTGACATGAAAGGGTCATGCTATCTTTTCCTCATTTGCAATAGCTATCTGATCAAAAATACTCCAAAAACATCTGTAACAAAGGGAACCACTGGCTTCTCAGCAGGCAATATAGCTTGCAGTAGGACCAGAATTCTTGAGCTGGTATCTACACACTCGGGTCCATGAACCTGCACGAGGAAAACTTATGTCTTTATTTGCACTAAACTCTAATGAAATTTAGTGTTTCCTTCAAGTACACATGTTGTAATATGGGAAATTACCCTGTGCTGTGGTCACCCTCAGGGTGTCTACCTGGAAAACTATGACAGAAGTCCTGGAATAGGAAGGCTGAAAATAAGATGCTTGAAATACAGTTTATTAAATCCATTTGAAATCTCTAGAGAGAACAAGGGGAAAGAAATGGGATAAGTCAATGTACTCAGGAATCTTGGTTCACTCAATGTTTATATGGCCAGTTGCTCTTGTGCCTCGGACTTCCCCACTGTCATGCTCTTACAAGGACCAGAGTAAAGTCTGAGCCCACAGGTGGAAGGCACCAAAGCTAAGGACATAGACTTGCTCTGTTGGAGAAACAGAAGGACAAGCGCACCTGGCCATGACGATAGCTTGCCAATTAGCCTGCTGAACAGCCATGGATTTTATCTATGTTCCTTGGGGAGAGTGCACGGGACCATAAAGGGACCACGTTGTATGTCACCAACAGGTGGTTGATTTAGGGGTGACAGAGCCGTCAGTCTAGAGATGGCACGATTATAAGCTTGTCTTTCCATCCCTTTCTACTCTAAGTGATACTCTTCTTTATTCCATCATATTTTCTATTTATTCCATCAATCTTTGGCAGGTTGCTATTTCACTTATGGCCTATATTCAGCACATCTCACCAGCTCTAGCTATGTTCCACAAGTGACTCTCTTCCTCAATGGCTCCATTTAACACGAGTCATTGTGCTAACATCTCATACACTACTAGCTTTACAATTTATATGCTCAACATTTTCATGAGTTTTGTCTATTATTTATGTCTTTATCTTCTATAATAAAATTAAATGTCTTTAAATAATACAGAAAAACCTCACTGTCAATATGCATCATGAATAACAGTGGTCATAAAAGCACCTGTGAAGGCAACACAGAAGTTACAGAGTTTTGTATTATATTACGGTTGTTGCTTATATCTTGGCATATGATTCATGTACTTCCCTACTTTGAAATTATAATAGTTGTTAGACAGGCAACATTCAATAGTCAAAGGTCAATGATCAAAGATTATTCTCTCCACTATGGCCCTCTACCATGCCTGGGAAGGAAGTGTATATATTTGAAAAATATAGCCTTACGATATATATATATATGTATACACATATATATATATATATATATATATATATATATATACACACACACACATATGTGTATATATATATGTATACATATGTGTATATATATATATATATATATATAGCCTTACGATATATATATATGTATACATATATATATGTATACATATATATATGTATATATATAGCCTTATGAAGTGTATATATTTGAAAAATATAGCCTTACGATCCTCTCAGATGTTTCTTTCTCAAGATTATAAGGAGATGAAGAAATGGACAATGGAAGAGTTTTTTTAATTACACAAAGAAAATCAACATTATAAGAATGCTATGAATAAAGTCACTTAATAAATTGGAATCTTCCCTTTATTATAAGGCAAAAATGTTACAATAAATAAGAAATAAATGGAGTTATAGGTTTGAATAGTTAGCTGTTAGTCAAAGGATCTGTGAAATAAGAAGAAATTACATTTTGAAAATATATTTGTGTGCCCTTTTAGGAATAATGAATAGCTTTACCAAAGAAACCTGACAAGCACTACTTTGCCAGGTGATAAAGGTCAATATTGATAGTGAGAAATCATATTGATAGCAGGCACCCTTGTTTTTTATGGGATGAAATGGCCCTCTACTTTTGTGATCTTCCTCTCCCAAAGCCACAAACCAAATTTTATCATAATAAAAATATAAGGCAAACTCCAGTAGAGGGGCATCCTACAAAATACTTTACACGTACTCCTCAAAACTGTCAAGGTCATCAAAAACCAAGGAAAGTCTTAGAAACTGTGACAGCCAAAAGGAGCCTAAGGAGATATGACAAATAAATGTAATGTAGGGTCCTGGATGAGATCATGGAAGAGACAAAGACATTAGGTAACACTGAAACAAATCTGAATAAGCTAAGACTTATATAAACTAGTTAACAGTATCAATATTGGGTCATTAATCGTAACAAATGTACCAAACTAATCTGATTAACAACAGGAGAAACTAGATGGAAAGAGGTATATGGAAAGTATCATCTTTTCAATTTTTATGTAAATCTAAAACTGTTCTAATTAATTCTATTTTATTATTATTTTTATTATTTTTTTATTTTTTTTAAATATGAAATTTATTGTCAAATTGGTTTCCATACAACACCCAGTGCTCATCCCAACAGTTGCCCTCCTCAATGCCCATCACCCACCCTCCTCTCCCTCCCACCCCCCATCAAACCATAAGAGACTCTTAAAAACTGAGAATAATGAATTCTATTTTAAAAATTATAAAGACTTGGGGCGCCTGGGTGGCTCAGTCGGTTGAGCGGTCGACTTCAGCTCAGGTCACGATCTCACAGCTCCTGAGTTCGAGCCCCACATCGGGCTCTGTGCTGACAGCTCGGAGCCCGCATCCTGCTTTGGATCTGTGTCTCCCTCTCTCTCTGTCCCTAACCCATTCGCATCCTGTCTTTGTCTCTCTCAAAAGTAAATAAACATTAAAAAAAAATTATAAAGACTTGAGCGTCCTCACCACCCACAAGCAATTTACTCAAATTAAGCAACATTGATGCAACAGCTTACAAATTTGGAAACTTTCTATTTCACAGAGTGGCTGGACTCTTGGTCCACAAGTATATATGTGAAATATTCCAATGTACGTATTTTCCCACGAAAAACGTAGCAAAACAACATTATGTGACACTGAGTATCATGGCTTTCCACAATTATTTATTGTTATTTTGTGAACTACCCAGTGATTATACTATCCTCAGTCACAAGAGACCAAAATTTACTACATGCTTTTATTCCCTTTAGTATCAGGAAGTGATGGTGGGCACCTGTAGAGATTAGAACATCAAGAAACCACTTCCTTTTCCACTGTTTGTTTGCATTTTAGTTTCCTATTTCTACTATAAGAAGGTGTCACAAACTTAGTGGCTTAAAACAATATAGGTTGATTATCTTACAGTTCTGGGAGTCATAAGTCTGAAATCAGTCTCTCAAGGTGAAAAGCAAGGGTTGACAGGGCTGCAATCTTCCTAGTGGCACCGGAGAAGAATCTGATTTCCCACCTTCCCCCAGCCTCAAGAAGGCTACCTGCCTTCCTTGTCTCCTTCCTCCACTTTCAAAGCCAGCAATCACAGCCCTCTGGCCTCTGCCTCAACTGTCACATCTCCTATCATCCTTCAGCTTCCCTCTATCATCTTTTAAGGACCACTGTGATTACATTGGGCCCATCTGGATAAGCCATGATACTCTATTTTAAGATCCTTGACATCTGCAAAATCTCTTTTGTCATGTAAGGTAACATATTCACAGGTTCAGGGGATTAAGACCTGGGTTGAGGTGGGGGGCATTTTTCTGCCTCATGTATACATTTTGCATAAAGAATCTTTATTTGGTCATAAAACCCCACTTTTATGTTGATGCTTCCGCTCAAATTTTTCTGTTTCCCTAATTCCTTTCTTGACAAACAGCATGTAATTTAATGAAATAATATATGTAAAACATACACTCACAGTTTGAAGCTGTTTTGCTTCCTTTTATATTCCAAGGAAGTAGAACTGTGCTTGGCACTTGTTAGGCATTCAACAAATGCTTAATAAATGAATACTCAGCTAATTGTTAGTTACTCCTCTAAGAATTTAACTCTTCCCACTGGTAACATTTATGTACGTGTGTTTGTTCTCTAGCTGTTACGTTCTAGTAATTGTGGGGAGAAGACTCATATACCTTGGTAATAATATACTTTCCTGAATAAAGTAAACTTTATGTTTGGTCTCATCAACAGACATCACCTTTTGAAGGCACTTTTTTTTTCTTAAATTTTGAAAGAGGTAGAGAGGGAAAGAGAATGAGCATGGAAGGGGTAGAGAGAGAGGGAGAGAGAATGAGCATGGGGGGGGGGTGCGGGGAGAGACAGAGACAGAGACAGAGAATCCCAAGCAGGCTCCATGCTCTGTGCTGAGCCTGTCGTGGGGCTTGATCTCACAGTCATGAGATCATGACCTGAGCCAGAGTCAAGAGTCGGATGAGCCACCCAGGTGCCCTGGAAAGCATTTTTGAAGGACTCAGGTGCTTTGGTCATTGGAGCATAGGACCAATCTATCGGAGCATAGCATTCTAATCTTAGAATGTAATGCTAGCTTTATATTACCAAAAAAGGTGATTCTATTATTCAGAACCCATCCAACTTTCCTTTTGCTTTTAACCTGCTTCTTCCATTGACAAGTCATCTACTGATCAGTTAATCACAGCCTGAAAAAAAAAAGTCACACAGGAGGTCCTAACCTGCCATTTCTGTCTGCGACCTGCAGGCTCTTTGACACCCGGTACAGCATTCGCGAGAACGGGCAGCTCCTCACCATCCTGAGTGTGGAAGACAGCGACGATGGCGTCTACTGCTGCACGGCCAACAACGGCGTGGGGGGTGCTGCGGAGAGCTGCGGGGCTCTGCAAGTGAAGATGAGTGAGTGGGAGAGAGCCTCCGCTCTTGATGTTAAAGCTGACTCGGTACACTCCGAAGCAGGCACTAAACAGTCTCCAGCACAGCTTGGAGGCTCAGCAGTCAGCCAAGCTCAAGTTCAAATCACACCCCTGAGGCAGTGAATTCTAGACCATGTATTCCTGTCCTCAACTACAGGCAAGCCCCTCAGTTCTCTAGGCTCTCCCGTTTCCTTGCCTGGACACAGCTCCCTATTTGCTCCACCTTGACTCCTTCCACCAGGGAACTTCCATCTAAAATCTTCTGCCTGCTCCCTTGAACCGGTTCCGTTACAACCAGACACGCTTTTTATCTCTAACTTCTTTGCAGACACTTCTACCCTTTTGCCTTATTTCAAACTTGATTTTCTTGGGTGACTTTTCAAACTTGAGTGGCCTTTCTGCTTCACTGGAGGCTACTTTTTCACCACCTTTCCTGTCTACAAGGCTAGCAAGGACTCGCGGTCAATCTCCTAGCTCTCATTGCTGCTTTCAAGCCATTACCTTTATATTGCTGTGCAAAATCTTCTCATGAGGGCATGTGCCGTTCTGACCATTCTCTCCTGTAACTCTATTCAAGTCACCTACTCATTTCCAGGTACTCCCCCTCAGCCCCCACCCCGCCCAATATCTACCAAAGACTTTGATTCCTATCTATCATATCTTTCCGTCTATCCGTCCCTACTCCTGCCACCATCCTAAGGGATTTTTTAACAAACCATGAAACAGCCTCTGGCCACTTTGTCCTTACAGCTCCTGACCTCCACAAGTCCAGTGATATTTGCCTTAACTTCTTATCAACCTATCCCATCAATGACCTTGTCACCCCCAGGAAATGGTCCGTATTTAAAATCTTAAGCTCCAGTATACCATACTCAGAACACGGACACTTCTATTCCCAGCGCTGTCCCAAGAAGAAAACACTTTCCCACACTCATGATGTGCCTCCATCTGTCTCTTTCTCAGCTAAGAACCAGAGTCAGGCTCCCTCCCTCCCCTACTCCCTCTGCAGAGCCATCACCGCATGTTCACATTCTCCTCCTTTCTCCCTTCCACCGACCCCCGTGGGGACTTACTCAGTTCTCTCTTCTTTTAGTCTTCTCTTGCACCTGGTGGTGTATCTTTAAGCACTCTTAGCACCCTCAGATCTCATGACCTCCTGTGCTGGAGGCACTAGCTGTTTGCAAATCATCTACCCTGTAATAATATAACTTTTATTTTCTTCTCTCTGACATCACGCTGCTGAGGGCAAAAATCACAAAACAGCCATACTGGCACATACGAATCAGCAGGGTCCAGTTCCACTCGGAAACTTTACTGCAAGTTTTGCTGTGATTCTTGATTAGCATCACTATTTCTCATATCTTCTTTCTACTGTGTTGTCATTGTTTTTGTTGAGTTCGCTGCTTCTTTTCAAAGTGTGAGCATGTGATCATATATAATCTGAGCATACGTTTTCTGATTCTTTGAATCGCTGAAAGTCTCTGCCTTTGCTCCAGGATAAAAACTTGTCCAGGTACAGACAAGAATTTCAAAAGGCTTTTCCCTCAGCTTTTATTAAACAATTATTCACTATCATATGACACGCTATGCTGCAGCTGAGAAAGCTTTTTCTTATTCCTAAAGGTAAATCTAATGTTTATCTTTCTTAAAAATATTACTATTTTCTCTTTATTTCTAGAATTCATAAGATTTTCACATTCATAGGAATATGTTAAATGTATTCTCTTACTATTCCTACTGTGTTTTAGGTAGGCCTTCTGAATCCAAAAAATAAGGATTTGTTGTTGTTTTTCAAAATGAGGTATATATTTTAATTTTTATTCCTCTTTATTTTATCTCATTCTTAAATTTTTATTTTTTATTTATTTTATTTTTTTAATGTGTATTTATTTTTGAGAGAGACAGAGACAGAATGTGAGTGGGTTAGGGGCAGAGAGAGAGGGACACACAGAATCTGAAACAGGCTCCAGGCTCCAAGCTGTCAGCACAGAGCCGGACGCGGGGCTTGAACTCACAAGCTGTGAGATCATGACCTGAGCTGAAGTCGGACGCTCAACCCACTGAGCCACCCTCGGGTGCCCCTTAAATTTTTAATTAGTACATATTAGATCTCTTTTTTTTTCCATTTTTCGTGACCCCATTTTTTTCTCCTCATACTTTCTACATATCTATCTTGATATTCTACCTTATTGGAGATTTATTTTAACTTTTCCTTCTATATCATGAACTCAGTCTTCAATATGACCATTCTACTATTCTACACTTACACTGAGTACTTTTGATCTTAAAAACCCATGTTTTTAATTTCTAGGAATTATTTTTCTGCTCCTTTTTTTCCTCATAGCAAAATCTACGTGTTATATGATGCAATATTTGTTCCTCTCTGTAAGGATAACACTAATGCATTTAAAGAAAAAATTCCTCTTTTCCTGGGGCGCCTGGGTGGCTCAGTTGGTTAAGCATCTAACTTGGGTTCAAGTCATGTTCTCACAGTTCGTGAGTTCAAGTCCCACATCAGGTGATCATGAGCCCCGCATCAGGTGAGCTCGAACCCTTTCTTACCATTGGGTAAGCCCAGCTTTTCTCTCTCTCTCTCTCTCTCTCTCTCTCTCTCTCCCTCCCTCCCTCCCTCAAAAAATTCTGTCTTCTTTTCCTTACTTTATTTCTGTTTTCTTTATAAGTTTTTATTTTCTTTCAGTTCTTTGCTTCTATGTTCATGTTTTGTTTTGTTTTTTTTCTCAAACCTCTATTAATCTTTTATGTTTGGTCAGACTTATAAATGAAATCCTAGATTCATCAGAATAGGAATGTAGTAGGGCTAGTGGGACATTGTGGGGAAGCTGGCCTGGGGGTTCTTCTGTAAGTGGGTAGGGATGTGCCCATAAGAAGGCATTCCTTACTTGAGGAGATCAAGTGAGGAAACTGGAATGTTCTCCTGTGCAACATAATGAAGGCTTGATTCTAAAGACAGAGCACATTTAAGTATTTCATTGCTACCTTTCCTTTGAGAGTTTCTCATATTCTCTCTGGCACTAAATGTTCTTTACTTTGGTTCTATCCCAAATCTCCTCTTTTTTTCTTCTTTAGGAAAGCTCACCCAGTCATGTGGGTATACGGTGGTGTGGCCATCCCAGGTGCTACCATTTTAGAATGCTCCCACACCACTTGGTACAGAGCTTCTTCCTGAGATGCCTAAGACCCCCCAGTCCCATCACTACTCCAGCTATCCAAGGATCACTCCCAGGGGCTCCCTCTCCCAAATTCCTTGTCACCCATCAGAAAATGGTTCCATGCTGGCACAGCATGAAGGTCCAACATCCCGCTTTAGCCAGATGACCAGCTCATATTAGTCAGTGCTCACGGTTTCACCTGAAGAGTGTTCCCTGACAGCGGGGAATCCATGACTCAACATTAGTGCTCACCTCATTCCCAGTGCACTTTATGTTCAACTTCCCAAAAGGGTTCTTCTCACTTCTCACCCAACAGATGACCAAGATATCTATTTCACTGAGAAGATAGGAGTTAACTGCTTTAAACAAAGGTTATCTGCTTAAGACATCTGCCATAGGGATCTTCAAGGAAACCGGTGGAAGGAATGGAAAACACTCTCTTTGACTATGTCATAGGAATATCAACTTTTAAGCTAAGCTTTTGCCAGCAGCTGTGTGACAACCCCACTCACAATTGAGGTGCCTCACCATCATCTAAATGTAGGGGTTCACTGTTGTTGATTAGGAGAGCTGTGTGCTTTAAATAGCAGGCAAAGTGACAACGTTGATATTTTCCTATAACATGCTTAAAGCCTGTCTTGTATTTTGTTTGTCACAGTGCAAGATCATACCAATTCTAAATGGCACTAAATTAGACATCAGACCATGAAGTCTTTGCAAATATCACTTCCAAATCCCATCAACCCCCACACGCACAATTAAAGTAGAAGGAAAAAAGTCCTTATTCCATGCTCTTCTGTCAAAGTAGCACACTGATTACAGCACATGACCTAAAAGAAATAGAATGCACCCATTTCTCAGTAGTCCCTCCTGCAAAGACAGTCCTCTGTTTTATAACTGTAACACGAGACTAGTAAGGAAATAAATGTAGTTTTCATTCTATATGAATCCTTCAAGTAGTAAAAGAACAGGCATCCTGATTTTGTAAATTCCTTCTACACGTTAGATTTAATCACTTCTGAAATCTTACTACTGGAGAATAAACAGAGGCTGGCATAATCTATTTCTTCTGAAAGAATTAATTTAAGAGTCTTTCACAGCACAGTAAGTTACAAAAGTTTGTCTTGCAGACTACAGTTACCCTAAATTCTATGACAGAATTTCTCCAATTACTGATATAAATAACATCTGCTTTACTTTCTAGAGGATAAATGTACCTAATTTTTCATCACGAAATTTAAAGGTCAAAGTAAGATGAAACTAAAGGGAAAGTAGGTCATAACTGAGAATGACATGAAAAATAGATCAAAAATGTCTCTTCAAATGTTTCCATGTCTGTTGGTATGAATTAAATAACGTCGAATTGTTATGGTGACAGTATACTTAGTCAACTTTTTATTAACTATCTTTTAAAGTGAAGAATACTATGACCTCAAACTCCTAATATGTTTCATGAGTTTGTGTTTTGCAAATAAGATATTAATAAAACAGACATAACCTAAACTTTGAAAAATGATTTCTGTCGATACCCGCTAAAAACCCCTCAGCATTTGATAAATTCTATAATGTCATCAATTATTCTTAGAGTGGATATTTAAAACTAAATAGAAAAGAGAAAGCTTAATGCAGCCATATTGCATTTTTAATTTTGAATTTTTATTTCCCTTTAGAACCGAAAATAACTCGTCCTCCCATAAATGTAAAAATCATAGAAGGACTAAAAGCAGTTCTACCATGTACTACAATGGGCAATCCCAAACCATCAGTGTCATGGATTAAGGGGGACAGTGCTCTCAGGGTAAGTCCTTATTACAAAAACGTGTCTATACAACATATTTTCAAGTAGGGCAATTTTTTGCAAACTCAGTTACGTGAGTCCAAATTTCTAGAATAAAATTTCCCCTTTTATAACATTTTAACCACACGTAAATATCCCTGTTCCCATACACACAAACTATAAGGCATTCCAGCTGGGGGTGGCTAGGGGAAAAAAAGAGACGGGAAGCAACAGTTCTTTTGAGGGATGAAAAAGGAGGCCAAGCAAAAGCAACGGGAGTGGGTTTTGTTGGCTGGTGGGGTGGTTGGCTCACGCGGGTTTTAACATTGAATCTTTGAGACACAGGTGACAAAAAAGATGAAACTAAAATCCAGGTTTTAGACCCGACAAGCAGCTTCTGGGAGGAGAGAGAGAAAGGAGGTTTGGAAGCATGGACGGGAGAACCTCCGGAGTGGAGTTAGAACAGCAACACTCAAGACCAGTGAACTAACACCTTGACAAATTCCTCGGTCACAGAGCAGTCAGATTAAAAACTTAGTGCTTACGTGCTTGTTTTGCACTGCTTTGGAATCTCATACCTACGTTTACTGGGAAATCATGACACTGTGTCATTACTGTCACCTACTAACTGTGAACGCAGTGAGGTTTTTCATCCTACTCTGCTCAGAATATTCCACACAGAATACACAGGTGTTGACATGCGTCCGTCAACTGGAATGAAGTATAAAATCAGTTAGCTTGGTTTCACTTGACATAAGACAAATAACGTGAAACTGTTTAAGGTAGCCTAGGTAATTTTCTGACTTTCCTTTTCTTATAAATATCAGTGGGTTTCCTACAATAAAAAAGTAGGAATTTTCGTATGAGACTGAATTTAGAGTCTCCAAAGGTAAATGTGGTATTTTAACTTCCAAGACCATCTTTTTTTAAATTATTTGTAGAATTTCCCAATTTTCAAAAAACGTATATTTTCCTAAAGATACCACATGGAGTGTTTTGAATCAAAGAGACTTGGGTGTAACTTTTAGGAAATCAAGTAAGCCTACTGTCCTCATATGATGAAAGACAGTGAAAATAAACTATATATTATAGAACCATTGTTAAGCTTCGTTTAGGTAATCTTATACTGTGTCATTTAATACAGTATGTTATACAAAATAAATGCCAAATGTTCAAATGATGCTTTTGATGCTAGCAGCGATGATAATGACCTGATGAAATAAGGCACATGTATCCTTGATAAAGCCATGGATGTTTTAAAATTCATGTCCCTATCCCTGGCAGGAGAATTCCCGCATTGCAGTTCTTGAATCTGGGAGTTTAAGGATTCATAATGTGCAAAAGGAAGATGCAGGACATTATCGGTGTGTGGCAAAAAACAGCCTCGGGACGGCATATTCCAAATTGGTGAAGCTGGAAGTTGAGGGTAAGGAGTTGCATTCCTTCCCATTCTGGTGCTGTTCGAGGGACCCGCCCATTCTACTCTGACGGCTGGACTGTTAGCTTGCAAAGGCAGAGATGTGGGTAGACCAGTCCCATCCACTGTTCCTCATACGACACCATAAGTTCAAAACTATGGAAAGAAAAACTGAAAAGAGAACGAAGTGTTCACCAGTATAATAGGTCATATCCCATCTACTGCCCACGGTCACTGGTAATTTTTAACAAAACCAGACTAAATTCACTAAGATACTAAAACAGTAGAACACCAGTTCAGAACTTCGGTCTGGCTTGGACAATTCTCCCTTGCTTATGAATTTGAAAAGCCTCCTTTTATCTCTTTCAGCACAGAGACATGACTTTTTAAAACATCAAAAGAAAATAAGTAACTTCAGATTGTATTCTATCACAAAGGGTTGAAAAAGAATACAATACTGACTCCAAATGTCTGACTAAAAATGTTCCTAGCCCTATGAAGTTCCCTTGCCAAACTAGTTTCAATGTTTTAAAATGTTCTTTTAAAGTCAACCAATTCAGCAGCTGGTTGGCAAGGTCTTCACTGAGAAATCATAATGCAGATAGGGCTCGGCGCTCTACCCACTAAAACTGCATCACATTTTGCTTACAAATAGAAACTACCAGCATGCCTGTGCTAGGTAAACAAAACAAATATAAAACTCTCCCCAGCTCCTCCTGGTCTATGCTATAGAACCCCTCCTACTTTTCTCATCTGTAAAGTGGGGTTGTTAGGAGTTGTCAGTGAGATAAGGTGTTGACGGTATCTAGCACAGTGCCTGGCCTTTTGTAAACACTCAGTAGATGTTGACTGTAAGAATCATCGCCTATTTTTCTGCTTTTCTCTAATGTGATTGATAAAGTGTTTGGACTGTCACACACTAGCCCAAATTATAGCTCAATGGGGAGAGACTCTGAGAGCTCCCCATGGCTTACTTTGATTTCTTCCTACTCATTTAAGCTCACGTCTCTTCCTTCTCCATCATGCACTTTTCTATTAGCTTTTAGACTATTTTTATTTCCTAGCTAGGCCATTCTCTCACAGCATTAATAATCTTATTTCCCACATTTGCTTCCAGTTGAGGTGACATGTCTATTATGTCATTGCATCAAATTGCTCATAGAATTTCTATTAACTTCTCATAGAAAAGAATGAGGACGATAGGAATAATGACTGTCAGACATAAAGATGTATTCTCGGCATAGTTGCTATAATTTAGTGTCTTCTGCATTAGCAATGGTATTTAAAGCTCAGTATGCTATAACCAGTTGATGTGACTTATTCAGTGAAAAATAAACACACCTACATTCAGACACATTGACTATCTGCCTGGATTCAGTATTTCCTTGAACTGTATGTGGAATGACACAGAATGAATGTTATCCATTTGTATAGAATATCATAAAGATTTTCCTCTTTAAGACATTAAATATAAGCCCTTTGTATTATAACATAGAATTCTGATAGTTTGGGTCCCTGTCTTCATAGATATTGAAATTGTTTGCTTTAGCAGTGACCTAGGGAAAATTAACACAATCACAATTAGTTGGAGTCCGTTACATAGTTTGGCCTTGCCTTGTCACTTAATTTTGCATCACACCTATCAGTAAAACTAAATACTATCTTCTTTCTTCTTAACATTTAAGTGGTCATGCTCATCGCCTTAACAGTTAATAGACAGAGAGGTTTCTATTAAACTTGCTAGTATTGAGAGCTCATAATATCATTTAAGGTCACTCTAATAGTAAGATGATCGTTTTAGCACATATCTATTTTTATTCCATTTGAGTCCCTATTAAAGCAGCTAATATATGTGAAAATTCGTGGCATGCTTAGCACGGTTGCTGGTACATAATAAGCATTCAATAAATGGCATCAATTATAATTATTACTATTAGAACATAAAAATTGTAACAAATCTGTGTAGCTTCTCTTGAAGCTCGAAAGGTTGGTTTCCACTTCAAGAAACAGTTCGGGCATTTCCACAAGATATAATGCAGACGTGATCTATTTAAAGGAAAGGCCAATTTAACCTACAATTCAGAACAGGTGAAAAACCAACTGAAACGCAACTGGCCCAACCCCAAAAGTGTCTGTAAATGCCTACTAACTAGGTAACAGAACTGAAGATAAAGCCGGGCCATAGCCGGTGAGGCAGATGAACATTCGTTATGTACTGTGTCAGTACCTCTGAAAATTCGCTCGACCAAATTAAAATGAGAACTCCACGATGGCACTCAATGCTACCAGCTTCTAATGAGGAGCATACCAATCATGGGCTTGGTGGAGCATGCTCACTCAATCTTAGCTGCCATAACAAACATCAAACACCCTTCAACCCAAAAGTAAAGCTCCCTTTCCAGATTGCCATTCTCAGTCTGCTGGATGTCTGGGATGGCAACATGAAGAAATTCCACATTTCTGTCCTGTCTTAAAAGGTTCAAACAGTGACATACAAATTTACTAATGAAACCATCTCACTCACGC
Source organism: Panthera onca (assembly GCF_046562875.1). Taxonomy (NCBI): domain Eukaryota; kingdom Metazoa; phylum Chordata; class Mammalia; order Carnivora; family Felidae; genus Panthera; species Panthera onca. The sequence goes on from NC_138351.1 coordinate 71,916,932, forward strand.
ACAGCCGAACATGGACGTCTTTCCAAAAGGTGAGCCACGGGAAGGCTAACATTTTAAAATGCTAGATGCTCACGTGGATCGCTTTATTTAATCCTCACTAACAGTCGGTGAGGAAGGTCCTATCATTGTGCCATTCTACGAAACCGAGGAAAAGAGAGGACAACTAACTCACAGACGTGTCTAAGAGATTGATTAATGCTGAATACCATCTGTTTTATCAGAGAACAGATCCACATGTGACGTTGCCAAGAGCAGAGTCAGAACAGGGGTGAGAGAAAAAGCCAAAATTCTGTAAATGATGGAGAATGGGAACTGAAAAAAAGAGACAGTGGGGGTCAACAAATTTTTCAATGAACTTGGCAGAGAAAAGAGAAAAGGCAAAAAGGTGAGCAGGAATAGAGGTATATATGGTTTACAGGTAATGTTGCTTGGCAAGATTTCTCTTTAAAAATTTTTTTTAATGTTTACTTATTTTTGAGAGACAGAGAGAGACAGAGCACAAGTGGGGAAGGAGCAGAGAGAGAGGGAGACACAGAATCTGAAGTGAGCTCTAGCCTCTGAGCTGTGAGCACAGAGCTCGATGCGGGGCTCGAACTCACGAACCACGAGATCATGACCTGAGCCAAAGTTGGCGCTTAACCAACTGAGCCACCCAGGCGCCCCACAAACTTTCTTTTTTAAAAAGACTAAAATATTAAAAAATACTGAAAATGTTAAAATAGGAATGAGAAGAGCCTCCGAGAAAAGGACACTTGAACATAAAGGAAAGAGGTGGAATATTCAAGGGAATGTGGTGCTTGAGAAGGCAAAAACAGCACATTCAGGGAACAAGTAGAGTGATAAACCATAGACAGAGGGTGATCACTTGTCCCAGTTTGCCCAGGACAGTTCTGGTTCACACCTGTTGTCCTGGCATAATTATTAATAGAGTCCTCCTTTTACTTTCAAAAGTATCCAGGCTTCAATAATAAATTATATGATCACCACACTTAGGAAGAAGGAACTTCCTTCCTTGTAATAGGAAGGAGAAAGGGGTGTATTCCAGTATAAACGAGTTAATGAGTTTGGTGGATGGAATATGAGAAAGCTCTGTTGGTTTCTATTTCCTGTAGGAAGTAGAAAGTAAGTTTATCCTCTGAAAATACTTCTGTAAAGGGGGGTGGAGGGCTGAGGAGAGTGGAAAGATTTTAAAATAGCTGTGGGGTATGAGAGAGATGACTCACAAGGGGAACTAGGACTCCTAGGTAACATGAAAGTTTTAGCAAAGAATGGGACTGTGAATGTGGAGGGGCAGAGAAAGCAGAAGTTCAGAAAAAGGAGAATGGCACATCCAAAGGCAAGATACCATTGTGGAGTTTGCCAGGGAGGACAATAGGGCAAAGGATTTGGGAATTATTGCAAGAGAATGGTTACAGCAACGAATTATCTTTATGTACCAAAAATACAAATCTAGCATTAGACACTTACAGCGTCAGCAATATGACAGACAAGATAACATAAACATCTTCCTACTATGAACACCCAGAAATGCTGGGTTAGTCATACAATCCACAAGAATAAAATTAAATGTCCAAAGGACAGGAATGAATAGGAATAGAAAAAACACAGCATTAAGCTCATGAGCTGGTTCTGCATCGTCCTGGAGGTAATGACACAGGTGCCCATATCTATAACTTAGAATATTGATTTTAAGACTCTTAAAGGAACAGGAGACAAGGTCTTGGGCCCCTGGAAAGTGGAGGTTAGCACTGGGAACCTTCTATAAAGGTTAGAATCACACAAGTAAAAAGATGGATCAGAAAAATTCTATTTGATGACAGAAAGACAATGAAGAGGCTTGTCTGTCTCTGCACTGCAGGTGTGAGGGAGAAAACCACCACATTTTTTTAAAAACATTTATTTATTTTTGAGACAGAGAGAGAGAGAGACAGAGCACAAGCAGGGGAGGAACAGAGACAGAGGGAGACACAGAATCCAAAGCAGGCTCCAGGCTCTGAGCTGCCAACACAGAGCCCGACGCAGGGCTCGAACTCACGGACTGTGAGATCATGACCTGAGCCAAAGTCGGCCACTCAACCAACTGAGCCACCCAGGGCCCCCAAACCACCACATTTTTAAATGAATCAATCTGTATTCAGTGCTCAGGACTATATCTCACGTAGGTCTGATATTGAATTCATACTGCCAGCAGAGACTGGGGTTCCCCAGCTAGAGAAATTAACATAAAAATTGATTCCAGGCCAAAAAAAGTTAATAACCAAAAAGCTTAAAAAAATACCTGACCCAGGTTACATAGGATTTTCATAATAAAGCCATACTGAGGAGGAGTTCACAAGGCAAAATTCTAGCACCCACTGAAAACAAACTGCCTTAAGTGATAGTCAGCAGATGTAATATACAAAGGGATCAAAACCCCAGGAAATTTAGCTAACACAATACAATAGAGACTCAAAATTAAATATGTTTAAATGAATTAAGACACAAAAGGAGAAAAAAGAACGAAAAAGACATTAGAAGAAAAAAAGCAGAATTAAACATTTTAACAAATGAAAAAATAGGATTATAACTGACATTCAGTGGATGAGTAACAGTATGCTAGAGAAAGGAGATAATGTACACATTAGAAGTCATCTCTTCAGAACCTGGAATTCAGTGCAGAGAAATGGAAAAGATAAAACAGAACTAAAGAAATAATTAGGGATATGCATTACAGAAAGAGAGAAAAGAGAACATACAAGAGGGGCTATACCCAAAAGCATAATGACCGAGAAATTGCCAAAATGAATGAAAGACCTAAATCTTCAAGTACAAGAAGCACATGGAGTCCACTCAGTAAAAACAAAGAACACGTATATAAATAGTTTCACCCCCAGATGCATCATAATAAACATCAAACAAAAAGAGGTGATCTTAAACTATTGAAGCAAAAAACCAGATTACTTACAAAAGACAATTAGGATGAAAGCAATAAAGAGGGTGTGAGGAAACCATTATTTGGTATCATCTAGTGGAGATCTTTTTGTTTGCTTCTAATAAAAATCAGACTTTAAAATATGTATACATTCGTCTCAATAATTTAACTTCTGATAATTTATCTAAAGCAATTATTTGCACAAGTGTATGTTCAAGATTACCACAAAGTTTTTTATAATAGCAAAAATATTTAAGGAATTTAAATTTGCATCAATAGGAGACTGATAAAATATGTGATAAAGTCCCATGCAGCCATTAAGAAGAATGAGATCGATCTATACGCATTAACTTCCACAATTACCACCATGCATGTAACTTGGGTCTGTATTCCATCTCTGACCTTCAGTTTTCTCGCCTCTAAAAGAGGGGTAAAAAGCCTAGCACCTACCTCTTAGGTTGCTGCAACGATTACATGAATTAATACAGGCACACAGCAAATACTATATAATTATTTGCTGTTTTTTATTATTTATTAAGTCCCTATACAGCGCTTATTATGTGCAAGGTACTGTTGTCCTTAGAAATACTAACTCATTAGAAATACTAATGTGTTCATAAGTGAAAAAGTTACAGAACAGTATGTTTTATATATTCTATATTGGAGTGGATAACCAAGCTGTTAATAGCCATCATCTCTGCATGTAGAATTACATAAGAGGTTAACATCTATCATATACTTTATACAGTGCTATACTTTTTGGATTTTTACAGAGACCTTCATAATTAGGAAGAATCCATACATGTACTTATGCTTTTGAAGAGATTATTTCCTCAAAACATCATACTATTTTGATAAAAATGGCATCAACCTTTCTGCGCATGATTTTATATACTACTTTTGCAGTTCTCTTGCTCCATTCTGTTCTAGAACAAAAGTTCTAGATTCAAACTTTGTTTCTGATTCCTATGTTGATTAGATATTCACAACACTTGGCTATTGGCTGAGGCTCTGGGGTTGAGGGTGAGGTCCTGATGAACAGAACACGAAGCATGCCATTTCCTTGGGGAAGGAATCCATCCATAAAGACAGTAAGTTTGAGACCTGCAAGAGGAAGTAAGGGAGCCACCTGGACGGAGGGGGAAGAGAAGGGGTTGAGAGAATAGCACCTGCTGGTGGATTCTCCCTCCCCCCAACCCCGCCGATTCTTCTTTCTTACTATGAGCAGACCCGGAATTTATGATCCCTTAGTGCTTGGTGGATCCAACAATAAAATCCAACTTGGGTTCTGATTTCTCAATGAGTATTTCCTACAAACGTTTGGGTGTTAACTGACTCATAAAATAAACAAAGGTAAGGTCCCATGGAAAAGTGAAGGACTACGCTAGGTGAGAACTATCCAGATATACTGATTTAAGATTGGTGGGAGGTATCTGTGGTTTCCCAAATTCCGTAGGCACTTGAAATGTAGCAAAGAGTTGTCAATCTCACAGCTGTGGAGGCTCTTTCTTAGAAAGGCTTAACCCCTGTCTCATGTACCTCTGTGACAGTGGCCTTTAGGACAGGTAATGAGGGCCAGAGAAATCTCCGCATCATATTTCACAGATCCTAAGATGTTCATTTTAAATATTTACCGTATCTGGGGTGAATCTCGGAGACATCGGTTTCTTACAATCATCGTTGGCCAGTATTTATTTTCTTTGTTGTGCATCTTAATATCTCTGAAATTGAGACTTATCTTATTGGTCTTAAAGGCAATCACATTTGGTTTGCGGTTTCTGCCGTGAAGCTGAGATCTTTCCTTAGCTGTCTCCAAATATGAGAATATTTAATGATAAAACAGAAATAAGTCAATTGTCTTGGCTCATAAAGATTTCCTCATGGTTAACTAGTAATATTCTTTCCGCTTGAGCTCCTTTCTTTCAATCAGCTCCTCACAGAGGTGAAAGCATCATTTTCAGTGGCAGGGTTCCATGTAGTCTCCCCACCAACCACAATTATATTTGCTGCATATTAGTTTCGTTAGGCTGGAGACAGAGACAAAGTGACTTCTCAGTGCCCTATAGAAGGAATTATTTTCTAAGCCGAAGGAATTATTTTCTAAGTCAAGAGGCAGTCTAACCTGTTCCATGTTCCACTTTAGGTATGTATATATCCAAAGAATGATCCATACTGTTTCTCTCCTATATCTTCACTGAAACAGTTTTCTCCCGAGTACCCTAAAGGCCAGGAAGATAGACACACAGTGGCATAGGGATGTGGCAATGAATACGATGATTTGGATGGTAGGGCTGGGATTTTCAAGGAAAGGCTGCATCATGGAGGCTTCAGATGACCTCTGAAGTGGAAGACGCTGATTTTTACTTTCCTGTTTTCAACCAGAAGGATACTCTCCCTTCAAAAAACCGTGTTTAATAAACACTATACCACAGAAATTAAACACTTTTAATATGATAATGTAATTCTGGTTGTTTTTTAGCTAGAGCAGAGAGCTTGCTGTTACGAAGTTTCTCATCACTGGAGGAGATCCACTTAAAATTGTACAAATATCTCATTTTCTTGTATTTCCCTTACATTCTTTGACTTAACTATTTTGAAATGATTTACTTATTTGGAGCTGAGTGTGGATTTTATTACATTCCGTGAATTTCACGTTCAGACAAGTTCTGCTTTGCATATGGAAACTGGTTGAGTGTAGAATGTTTGCGGCTCGATTTAAAATAGATGTATGTTGGGATGTATTGGATTCCCTGTCAGTTGCATTTTCTACTATTACCTTGTTTACCCCTGGAGGTTTAAGCCATGAAGGAAAATACTGGGCAGAAGAGGAGCTGGAAGCAAGGGAGGGTTATCCGTCCACAATCGCCAGTGGGAAAAGGTGGCTTAGCACCAGTCCAAAACTGCAAATGAGAGCTCGAGAAACAGACCAAGACCAAGAACAGAACCCTCTGAGGGAGAGGGTTAGTGCAGGCTTCCCAAATGTTTAACAAGACCTCATGTGCATGGAGCCTCAGAAAGCAGAACCTTGTCTCAGCACTTGAGAGAGGCATTTTAGGGAGTGAGGAGGGAGGGTGAGCCAACTGGCAAATGTAAGTGGCCTCGGTGAATGAATCTCCATCACTTGTCAGGGCCCTTGAGGGCTGTCAGTCTGCTTCCCTGTAGTCTAAGGCTTTATCGTTAGGGCTGATTTGGTCTTTCAAAGGCTTTTTTTTTTTTGGAAGATTATTTGCAGACATATGCAGTATATCAGACAACAGTAGAATCCCAAAAGATAAAAACAAATTATTATATACACACATTATATATATATGTGTATATATATATATACATATATACATACACACACATCTGTATATATGCATATACGCACATACATCTGTATATATGCATATACACACCTACACACATATACGTGCACACACACACACACACATGTGACGTCACAGAGGTAAATATCAATAGACGTACCTGTAAGAGATCAGCACGATTTTCCAAAATGTTAGACTTCTGTCTGCCTTCTTTCCTAGACATCAGATTTCCTTACTGCATCTGGAAAAGTGGAAGCCATCATGTAATGTTTACACACCATTTGATTTGCTTTTTCCTTTGTTTATGCTGCAGCTCTTAATATGACAAATGCCACAGAGAGAGGTATTTAAATCCCAATGTGTGTGCTGTGTTCTCAGTGATTGCAGTTTTGATAAAATTTGCGGTGGCCCTGTTCCCGGCATCAGTTCTATTTGCTTGATGCCACTAACAGGTTTGATTGCTGTCATGAGTACATTGTGTGTCTAAACACTGAACCAAAGAAAAAGGCATAAATCTTTGCTATCCCTGTGGGTTACCGTGGGGAAAATTAAATCTGCATGATTAGTAAGGTGCATGCTCTAAAAGAACAGTTCTACCCACTGATTTCCACTTGAGGGACTATTATGTTGTATTCCCATCTCAAAAGCTCTTGGGTGCTTTCAAGAAACACTGGTAAAGTGGCCCTTTAGTTGAAGAGTTGCCAGTGAAATTCTCTAAGGAAAGAGAGGTTCTATAATGATCATAGCACTGAACAGATAATATGTCAAGTTAAAGAACAAGGTGGCCCTTTTTAACTGCAGGCGTGAAGGAAAAAAAATGTGACTCAAAGATTTGTCTTAAATTGTTTAAGTTGATCAAATTGTTTAATATAATGTGGATATCATATTATTTGAAATGAAAAGTTACTGTGCATACTCTAATTATGCATACTCTAATTAGAGTAAGCTTTGATTTTCACTTTTTAGGTATTAAAATGAGAGACACAAGTTCAAGCATACATACACAAAAAAGGAAAAGTTCTTTCCCTTTAATGCATTAATTCATCCAACACAGACTCATCTCACACTGTGCAAGACGGAGAAGGCCATGCCTTCACTGGCCTTAATTTCAAAATGTAACAGTTTCAAATCATGAAAAGATATAATGGAAAGCTATTAGAACTTCCACGGCAATACGGAATTCAAATAATGTTACCTTCAGTTATTTCCTTCAGAAATCAAATATATGACTTTCAAATTGTAATTAGTATATTCATCTCCAGGAATGATAAACTAGTCAAGCATGATTTTTAGAGTGAACTTCAATGTTCTGGCTGATAACATGGGCTCTAGATTCTCAAGAAAGCTGCATGGGCTCCAGAGTCTGGAGTAAACTCTGGAGTTCAGATCCTGGTTCAGATCCTGGCTCTACCACTCACCGCCTGTGTAATATCAGGAAGGTTACTTAGTCTCTTTGTGCCTCAGTTTCCCCACCTGTAAAATGAGGTCAGTAATACTCTGTACCTTATATGTTGTATTTAGATCACACAGAGCAGTCACTCAGATCCTAGTTTTCAGTGTTAGTTCTAGGACTAATGTAACTTTTACACAATGGAAGCACTGATTTAAAAACACTTGTGGAGATAGTTACAGCTTTTTACTCTATGTGGCATATTTATCTTTGAGGTAGAAGCAATCAAATTCAATGGCAAACAAAACAAAACAAAACAAAACCCTACATCTTTCTTTAAATAGAAGCAATTTTTATTAATTTTGGTTCCATCAGAAGAGTAATCATAGATTTTAAACCTGAAGTCATAATCCAGTCCCTCATTCTGCAGATCAGGAAACTTGAGACTAGATCATCAGTACTTTTTCCCAAGGTAGCAAGGAGCCTGGACGTCTTGGTTCCCAGGCCAGGATATCTTCCACTGCCCCAATTCTTGAGTTTTTCCTTTCTCTATGTTTATGTTTCACAGACCAGCATGCCGGAGTACCCACATGCTTCAGCATCAGACAGATCTGGGTGCTAATCCTGACTCTGCCTCTTGCTAGTTACGTGACAATTTCCTCAACCTTTGCAAGTCTATGTCCTCATTTGTGAAATGGGGGCGCCATTAGTTAGAGTGTAGTGTTCTTACAAGTAGACTAAGAGAGCATATATACCGTGTCTGCATGGTAACTCTTTGATAAATATTGGCTGTTGTTGGTATTGTTGCCTGTTGTTTACGTGGTTTACATTCTACCCAGAGAATATTACTGGTTAGCCTTCTCCTATTTCACAAATAGAATGTCAACATTACCAACTGCTCCTCTTGTTTCCAAAGAACATAAATCTACCCTCAATCAGCAATGCTTTATACCTGCATGCTTGGTACTTGTTAGAGATTATAACTTTGGTTTGGCCCCACTGTGACAAGTGATAGGAGAAAGCTTCTCTAAGAAGCTGTGTGAAGACACGCCCTTACTGGCAAACTGGAAAGGGGCTGGTTACAGTCAACCTGTACAAAAAACATAGTCTACACAACAGGAAAGTCAAAGCAACCTTAGCGTGCATCTTGAGCTACTGCCTATTTTACTCACTACAGAAATAGCTGTTTGCCAAAAAATCTTGTTGAAAATATCGATCATTCCATCACTCACTGCTTCAAGGTAAATCCTAAGTGAGAAATTGCTTTAAAAATTTAGCACATGGGGGGGGGGAAATGGTCTCTCCTGAGAAACTGGCCTTTTGTTTCCCTTCTTGTAGTGAGAATGCTGTACTTTATTTTTACTTTGTTCTTTTGTCCTATCTGGCATGTATCTCAGAATCCAACTTGGAGCTAAGTCATAGTATCCATTACACTAAACCAACCAGAAGTCTCCTCTTCCCTGATAGTAATGGGGTGTTATTTCATTTAATTCACTGTCATATGATTGATCATATTCACTTCAAAACCTCTACGGTTGGAAAGGGATGGAAAAAACCCTCGTTGATGGATTAATGAAACTCCTCCTCCAAGGTAGGGGTTCTCAAACTTCAGTGCACATCAAAAGCATCTGAAAATCTTATTAAAAAGAATAGCTCTAGGGTGCATTCCCCAGAGATTCAGATCTGATAAGTCTGTGTTATGGTCTTTTAACCATTTCCCAAATGATCCTCACCAGGGTAGTCTACAACCCACACACTGAGAAACATTAACTTGAGGATTTCTACTTGGAATGTCCTTATTCCAGACGAAGCGTGAAAATTTAAGGAAGAAGTTAGCTTATCCATAATTAGGAGGGTAAGACTTAAAATGAGCTTCATATGTATTCATTTGTTGAGTGCCTATTATATTTCATGGAATGAGGCTATTCCTAAGGAAATGGAGATAAAGACATGCTTATTTCTTGAAAAGTTTTCAAATTCGGTGAGGAAAATGCGCGGACAAGCAAGTAATTACAATAATGAAAGTTTAATTATTTGCAACGATAGAAGTTTGTGCAGGATGCATACACAGGACAGGGAGATGGTCGGAGGTCAGGGAACCTCAGAGAGGGGAGGTCCAACAAGGCTTTGATCAGTGAACAGCAGCTCACGGTACACATCATATATCACAGTGAGGGGGTACGTGGGATGCAGGCTTTTCATGAGAGAACAGGCTGCCACTGAGTCAGGAAGTAAAAGCCAGACTAGGGAGTATGAGAGAGTATCTATTGGGATGCCATAAGAACAAGAACTGGCTACAATTTGATTCACAGACTAACACTGAGATTATAACCCCTGGTATCTTTTCTTAGACATGGTTTTCAAAGGTTATCTTGCTAGCCTGGGGACCTACAGTTTGGAGGTCTGTGGTCCTATTTGGGCATCTGGAACTCCAACCCCAAGGCCACAGAAACGTCCCCAAGCCACTTTAGACAACGAGGATAATACGGTGTCACTTACGCTTAAGGTTATGCCTTCTGTTTCTTTTCTCAGCTAAAATTTCTGGTGAGCTAAAATAATAATTTCAAAATTAAAAAATTCTTGTTCTTAATATACTTTACCTTCTTTTATTGCTGTCAGAGCTCAAGTATCTTCCTTTTCATGAGATTAGGTCCAAAATGTTATTTAAAAGTACTCTAAGATTTTGATAAATGTATCATGGTTACATAAGATGTTAACATTAGGGGAAGTTGGGTGAAAGGTTCCTGGAAACCCTCTATATTATCTTTGCACCTCTTCTGTAAATCTAAAATCATTTCAGAATTAAAAGCATTAAAATGTTTTTATTGTTTTTATTTATTTTTGAGAGAGAGAGAGAGAAAATGCAAGTGGGGGAGGGGCAGAGAGAGAGAGAGAGGGAGACACAGAACCCCAAGGCAGGCTCCAGGCTCTGAGTTCAGAGCTGTCAGCACAGAGCCCAACACCAGGCTTGAACCCATGAGATGAGATGACCATGAGATCATGACCTGAGCCGAAGTCAGACGCCTAACCAACTGAGCCACCCAGGCACCCCTAGAATTAAAACCTTTTAAAAGGGTATACCAAGAAAGGCTTCTGTCCTGGTAATTAAGTAGCTTAGCATCTCCTCCCATTAAAACCAGAATATACACTTTCTCAAAGAATGAAAAACATGAATCACGACAGACGTCCAATTTTTCATTGGCTTATGGCTAAACTTCTAATATATTTTCAGAACCATTTTAACAAAAGTGTCCTTAATAGTTGCCCTATCTGCATCTAGGACTGAAGCAAAAACAAGTTAATTTCGTGTGGCTCTTATCTGATTGACTTTGATAAACACTCGTTGCTCAGACTCATTATTCACCATCCATATTTACAAGCTTGGAAAATGTTATTATCTCAAAGGCCACAGAAATGTTCCCAGCCCAAGCCACTTTAGAGAATCATGATGTCACAGAGCCAGGCCAGCCTTACTTTGAAGATGCAAAGGAAGGCTGTTTGTGAGGGCGCTGTGTATGTTTTCTAAAGGAGCGTGCCTTCGGACTCCTCCGGAGACGGAGCCACAGTGGATAACCCTCATGCATGCTGTGCTTCAAAGGAGACAGAAATGTAAACAGCGGCAGCACACCAGGGTCGGGTTTCTTTGCTTTAGCTACCAAGAAGTCAGAAAAGGAAAACAGGTATTTACTTAGGTTTATTGTTATTATTGTCACATGTTCTTTGAATGATTGGAAACCAAAAGAAGACTCTATTCAGAAACAGAGTACCACAGAGCCTTAACAGGATTACTTTTCAACAATCCTCTGGGCCAATTTTAAATAAAAAAGAAAACAACTAAAATACCCCCTTTTTTGCTGTTTGTGGTACTTGTCTTCTACCAGGCATCTCCAACACAACAGTTCTTGAAATATGATGCTAGACTAGGAGACGAACAGAGCCGATTTAAGAACGGACTCCATAATCTAGTATGGATTAGCATCCATGTCTTAATAAGGTCTGGAGAATGGATTTCTCCTTCTACAGAATGATTCCTCTCTTCTCAGCGAGGAATAGATTTCAGCACATGCTTTTAATACCAACACAAAGGGTACTCAACGCAGTAAGTATCTGGAACATAGCTCGTTAAGGCAGATTGAAATTTAAAAATGAAATAAGCGCTTTTTCTTCTAAGGCAGTTGGAGAAACAGCTTTCATCAGCCAGGAAGATACCATAGAGATGGAAATAGCTCTGAAAAAATAAATAAATAAAAGAGCAAGCTAGAAGACCCCGCTTCAAAATGAGCTTCCGGTACTTTCCAGCTGTGTGTTAGTTGCTATATTAACTGCTTTGTGCAAATCATTTCATTCAAAAATGAAAAAGCCCTAAAATGGTGTCCTGACATTACCAGATGGTCAGAGATGTCTTTAAGGTATTGCCGATGAAGAAAATGATAACCAATGTCATTCTACAAAGAGCAAAGAATGTGCTATTGTAGCTTCCATTGAGACTTCAGCTCTAGGTGACCAAAATCCTATGATCTTGGCTCTCCTCACTCTTGTAGTCTGAAGAATGGGAGCCATCCCAAAGTACTGCCTGTTTTTTCTTCTGGTCCATTTCTTTCTTCCACAAGATCTTGGTGACCTACATCATCATACTAAATGTGTTCATTTATGCAAGGGAATCTTGATGGCTTTCCTTCCTCCTATATAACAATACATTTCCCCTCCAAATTTCTTCTCCTATCAACTAATACAGTGAATCACGTAGGAAAAACATTTCTTGGTGTTGGATATTCACGATTTGCAATGGGATATGACCTAGCTGTGTTTTTACATAAATGCAAATAAAAACTCAAGCAAATTTATAGTCATAGAAGTAGAATATTACAAAGAGTCCTACTATTCTTTGAATTTGTGGGACTCTCTAAGTGTGTGTTAGTTTCTGTCTGGGGACCACAAACAGGTAAATTAAGAAGGTACGATAACCTCCCCCGCTCATGCTCTCTCTCTGTCAAAAATAAACAAACATTTGGGGCGCCTGGGTGGCTCAGTTGGTTAAGCGTCCGACTTCAGCTCAGGTCACAATCTCGCGGTCCGTGGGTTTGAGCCCCGCGTCGGGCTCTGGGCTGATGGCTCAGAGCCTGGAGCCTGCTTCCCATTCTGTGTCTCCCTCTCTCTCTGCCCCTCCCCTGTTCATGCTCTGTCTCTCTCTGTCTCAAAAATAAACGTTAAAAAAAAAATTTTTTTTAAATAAACATTAAAAAAAATTTAAAAAAAAGAGGGGCGCCTGGGTGGCTCAGTCGGTTGAGCGTCCAACTTCAGCTCAGGTCATGGTCTCACGGTCTGTGAGTTCAAGGCCCGCATCAGGTTCTGTGCTGACAGCTCAGAGCCTGAAGCCTGCTTCAGATTCTGTGTCTCCCTCTGTCTCTGTCTCTCTCTGTCAAAAATAAACATTAAAAATTTTTTTTAAAAAAGAAGGTACGATAAGAAAGTTCAAAAGTGAGCAATCAACATAGGGAACTGGGGTTAGCAAGCTTGGAAAAATGAAAATATTTGAAGGATTTTTTCTTTTTAGTCCAGTGGATAGAAGTAGAAACTAAATCTTGTGCGTGGTAATCTTAAAGAGACTGATTTTGGTTTGATTTAGAATATATAAATGTGTATGTGTGTGTGTGTGTATATATATATATATATATATATGTATGTTCATTTTAACAGAGTATTTTAAATGGGTTGCTATGGTATACTGAGTTGCCCATAATTCAAAGTATTCAAAAAAATGAAGGATATACTATTTAACTTGGATGTTGTTTATATTTCAGATTAGTCCAATTTAAGAGAAGTCCACGGTTCTCTGTTCTAAATTTTTTTTAATGTTTATTTATTCTTTGAGAGACAAAAGATGAGTGGGGGAGGGGCAGAGAGAGGGAGACACAGAATCTAAAGCAGGCTCCAGGCTCTGAGCTGTCAAGCACAGAGTCCAACGCAGGGCTCAAACTCACAGAGTACATGTTCATGACCTGAGCCGAAGTTGGTCACTTAAACAACTGAGCCACCCAGGCACCGCTGTGATTCTTTATTCTAAATGTCTTATTGAACAAGTCCCAAAAAGCAGAGAAGGGAAATGAATCACTGCCCAGGTCCCTTTTTAAGTATGCTCTTTTTTCTACAAGACACTGCTAAACTTTAGGGAGAAAAGAAAACAACAAAAGTATTCTGTGCCACTCCCTGCCTCCGCCCTGGAAAGGAGGTTGATTACACATCAGTCTGGAAGACAAGGCTGATGCATTACATATAAAGCAGTTAAATGAGAATAAAGACCATGAAGCCAAATATTTACAAATTGATAGGTGGCAAAACAGTAAGTTCCAAGGTCAAGAGGGATCATAGGCTAAGCAAGCAAGACACATGAAAAAACTAGGACTACAGTCTGACCTTGAAATGACCAACAATCTCATATACTGAATGAGTGTACTCAAGCTTAGATAGGTTTTGCAGATTATCCTTGCATTATTTTCTCTAATTTAAAGTAATCTCAATTGTGTGTGTACGTGTGTGAATACGGTGCAAGTGTATATGAATATATCAGCATATATAAATATATACATACAGAGCTGCATATCTGCTCTTGCCCACAGAAAGAAACTTTGACAGTCTCTCTATGAACATGTAATTTCCGGTAGAACTGCTAAGCCAGCTCCTAGGAAAACAGCAGATCTCAGACAATCTTTCATCTCCTGAATCGGTTCTGTAGATCCACAGTGGAAGAAATGGGAACATTCTTTCGAAACGTCACACTGCTCCCAATTCCAAACCAATCAAGCAAGATGAAAGCAGTGACGACAACTACACAGTGAAAGATCACACAGGGAAATCAGCACAGTCCTCACGGTCTATGCTGAAGAACGGTCCAGTAAAAGACCACTGGAGCAAAACTGAAAGAGACTCAGAATTTACCTGCACTTGCTCCAGGACCCGAAAAAGAGTAGTGTAAGAGAGGGAAAAAAAAAAAAAAAAAAAGGGAATAAGATTCTCAAATTTTACTGAGGCCTTTGAACTTTGGTGGAAAACATTTTGGAGATAATAGCAGCCAGGGAATGAAGACACTTAATATTCCCATAGGAGTGCATGCCCATTTCAGCCACTCATAGTTACTCGGCTGGTGGGGAAAAAAAAAAAACAAAAAAAACCACGAGATTTAGAAATAAGCACAATTGTGTTGAGAAACTAGGAAAACACGCCTAGCCCAAAGGCATTCAGACACAATTTGTCAGGTCTAATCTGGCCCAAGCATGGACCTTCACTGATTTTTCCTGATTAACATCTATGTTAGAAACAGGGGGTCACTGCTGTTCCAAGGGTCCATATGACCAGTTTTCAGTATGAAAAAACTGGTGTCTAAAACCAGGCACTGTTGGGGGTGTTGTAAAAAACGATTTTCTTTGTTTAGGTCCATCTGACAGAAAACTTCTAACTGTCCTTTTAACCATAAATGTATTAAATTCACAACTTTTGTGTGTGTGTGTGTGCGTGTGTGTGTGTGTGTGCCCGATGCGGGCTCAAACTCACAAACCATGAGATCATGACCTGAGCCGAAGTCAGACACTCAACCCGACGTTCCTCAATTTACAACTTTCAAGTAGACTTTGAAAAAATAAAACGGGAATGTGTCACTGGCCTGGGTGGTGGAGACAGGGAATGTTCAGTCAGGGTAAAATTGAAATAGGAAATTAAAAGTTCATTTAAATTTAGGACTGGGTATTAAGTGCAAAAAAACGAGGGCTTCTTATGATGATGCTATGTCAGAACACAGAACTTGAGGTTTGAAAACTGAAGTGGCATTTCTGGCTCTGTACCTGCAGCAAAGCCCTGAGTCTCAGATTCCTGGTCTGGAAAATGGGCTGAATTAGGTTTAATTGAATCCTATTGAATCAATTAGGTTTAATCACAGGGATATGATCTGGGTACAGGGGATAATGTATAATGTACATGAAAATATCCATAACTTGTGAAGAACTACGCAAATGTATTATCAAGATCTTATCATTAAGTATTGCTATTTTATACTTCTGAACAAATGTTGCAATTGGCTTGTCGCTAATTCAAAAGGTCTAAATTGACACAAACTTCTCAGGAAAGAAAAATGAAAGCTCCATATGAGATCTGCACCTGATACAGTATTATGTTAAACATTTTGGAACAATTAATTTGGTTGTCTTCTCTTCTAGGATTTAAAACCATTATAAATTCTCAATTCTGCATACGGATGTAGACATTTTTACATTTTTCTTTGTCGCTTGCTCCACTGGTAGTTTCCTACGCAAGATAATGGTTTGCTCCTCTCTGCTCGCTGAGCAGCCTCCTGGAGTTGGTAGGAGACAATCTCCGCTGGTGGTAGACTCTCTTCTGCAGAAACCCCCTAATCCTCTGTTTACCACAACATGAGTCTATTGCCATAGAAATGATAGTTGAGATCCCAGAGTCAACCTCACTGCCTTCACAGCAGGACCTTGTAAAAGGAGAAGCCATGCTAACAAAGGGAAAACACAATTTATCAGAATAGTAGGCAGTCTGTTGCCTTGAAAGAAAGGGTAATTGTCAACATTAAAACAAAAATGCATGAATGAGCTATGTTGTTGGGTATGCTGGAGTTTATTTTCTGTGTAGTACTGCCCGACTAAAAGTAGCAATTTGAAATTTTATGTCCTTTAATAGTTTGCTTGTAAAGGTCAGCAGTTTCCCTTGATTGCATGTTTCTTACTGAAATAAGAAACAAGCAGATTCTAATTAATCTTGTTGCACAACTGATATTTCTGTGCTCAAAGATTTTCCCTTTTCATGATGTGTTGTTTTTGTTTGTGTGTTTATTGTGTGTGTTTGTCTCGTTTCTATTAATAGAAGAAAGTGAACCTGAACAAGATACTAAAGGTATTTTTTTTCTTTCTGCACTGCTTCTTTTCCAATGTACGGTTCTATTCAATTGTTTATTTTTGCCGACCTTATAAACAAGTCTAAGTGCCGTTATTTTTTTTAGGAAATAAAATGATGTATGGGGAATACTGTCAGCATTTAACAGAGTATTATGAGATGCGATGCTTTATTTTATAATGTATTTATCGACCATTTACTTTTTATTAAGTCAACTCTGAAAATGCAAACAAAATGGCATAAATCAGCATGAGAATAGAAATCTCACACAGATTGGAAAAGGAAAAAGCTTCTCAGGGGAGTACGTGGGGGGGAGGGAGGGTGTTACAATTTTTGGAGAGATATAAAAATGTCAAGATGCCAGCTTAGGTTTTTATTGTTATTACTTCAAGGGGACAAGTATTATGCAACTGCTCCAAACCAAATCAAATCAATCAAATTTAAATTAGTTTTAATGGCACACAGACATATACCTATATTTAGTGGAATTACGTTTACAAGAAAGTAGTGGGAAATCAAATCTGTTTGGGGAAAAACCCTACTGTAGAATAACAGTTCTTCTTCCAAGAAAGCACCTTCTACCCTCATGAAGATTCAAACTTTGTGCTTTATATTTTCTGGATCAGATTCACAAGTTCTCATGCAATACAGTTTCGGCTTTAGGAATAAACCTTAGGCTAGTATTATTTGAAACAGCACCCCCTTTCTACTTCTAAACATCAGGCTTCTTACAACTAAATTTAGATAAAACCATTTCACCAGCTCCTGTGTGATTTTAATTTTTGTTTTTGCTTGCTTTCAATCTCCCTCCATCAGACGTTGCTGGTTAGAACCCAGTAACCTGAAAAAAAAAAATCTCTTTAAAGGACACCAGAACAAAATAAATAAAGGAAAAAAATGAGAGAAAATAAAATCCATGTGAGTTCATTGTGTCCTTTTGAGATAATTGCTCTGAAACAGAATTTATAAGGGACCTAAGTATTCCTCTGGTCATACTCCCTTAACAAGACAAAAGCAGTAATTCATCTCAAGCCGAACTGGTCATTAATTTCAGGACTTAATTTGGGTCCCCTGCCCTAGGCCTTCCATTGCACCAGTGTGCAATTTCAGACTGAATAATAGCTCTATCTCCTTATTACTAATTCAAATCACCCCTTAAAATGACAATCAGTAATAACATTTATTATGTTTCTGAAAGTGCTTTAGAAATTGGAAAGGGGGGAAGGGAGAAAGGAGGTATGGATGAGAATATAATATAGTTATGATATAAAGGACTTTGGAATCAGTGGCTGCCTCAGCCCAATTTTGAATATAGGATTCTCAACCTGCAGTTAGCGCTGTAAACTTACCCAAGAGAAATCAAAGCCCAAAACTCATGAATAAATCCCATGAGAGAAAACACAGGGATAAATAGATTGCCCGTGTGTATTTCCCATGATGCAGGTGAACAATAATGCGTTTGCCACAGGAAAGCAAGTGTGATAGAGCTTACAGTGAATTGGAGAATGATGCATATGACTATTTACAGAAAGAAGAGTTGCATCATGTTAAAAATCCATATCAAAACAGTTGCAAACATTTTCCAAATTACTAAGTAATGTTATACCCCTTCTATTAAGTAGTCTGTTTATGTAACAAAAACATTTTAACATAGTCTTGCATGCAAAAAAAAAAAAAACAAAAAAACGCAAGTTAGAGATATACAATGGACATTTTACTTGATATGAAACATATCACATTACTTTTAAAATTGATGACCTAGAATGCATTTTTGGTTTGGGGCTATCACTAAGATAATGGGAGTTTATTATTGGATTACATTTAATTTTATTATTACCAGTGTATTATTATCCATGGAGGTTAGGCTGGCATTTGTTTTTAATTACAACTGGATTTACTGTTTCCAATGTCTGATAAATATGATGGAATTTCTTTCATCCCTCCTCCACCTCTTATGCTTGGAACTGGTAACAAACACAGATGGGTATAAAAATATCAGTTTTACGGCTGATAAAGCTGAATCAAAAAATAAAACTTTCTAGTTTTTCATCCAAGAATTCGACTAACATAACTTGTTTCCTCATCCTCCTCAACCCCTCCCCACTCTTTAATATTATAGGATGGAGAAGCCCTGACCCGGGACCCTCACTGCACATTAACCCCATACCCTTCTTGTTTAGAGTAGCTGGGAGAATGATGGCCCCAAGAGGACTGAGATACTCCTAACACAGACAAGTCTTTTTCTCCAGTCTCACCAATCAGAAGAGTCATTCATTCACTTATTCATTCACTCATTCACCAAATATTTATCGAATGCCTACCATGTGCCACACAGGGCTGTCTATCAACCAGCCTGTATTACTGAGCAAAGCAAGCTCTGGCCTTGTGATGCTTACATTCCAGAGGAAGAGGCAGCCAACTAACAAACAAACAAATCGATAGTTATGACACAGTGGTAAGTGCCACGAAGAAACACAAACAAGGGTAAGGAGATGTATTGAGACACATTTTGATAAGGAGACATCTGTGACCTTCTTTGGGGGAAGGAAACTGGCAAGAACGGTGAAAGCCATCTTTCAATAATGAAAAAAAGGGGGCAAGGTCCTGTTTTATCTTTTGGCAAGAATGTAGGCATGTAGAAGAGAACAGCTTCCCTTTAATTCCTGGCCTTTTTTTTTTCCCTCCTACCGCACTAGACTTAATGTGTGTTGAGAAGCCGGTAGATCGTGACCTGACAAACGAGGGGGCACAAGCCACCCACATGGGGTTGGCAAGTAGCTCCTTCAGCATCCCGGCTCCCACTTTGAGGAAGTGAAACCCATGGGATCATTTTGATCAAAGGCATAGTTTCAACACATCCACACAAAGGAAGCAGAATCACGAGCTTTATTATTTACAAATCCCAGAAGCATGGGTCTGAGGAGCATGCCCTGAGCCTAGGGAAGGGCAGATCTCTGACCCAGGTCACAGAGAAGACAGAGAGCAGGGTACCAAGCACCTATACTTATAAGGTGATTGGGGCAGAGGTCACTAACTTTTCTCAGCTTCACTTTAAGTGGTTACTTTAAAAGGTGCCCAGGGGGCACCTGGGTGGCTCAGTCAGTTAAGTGTCTGACTTCAGCTCAGGTCATGATCTCAGTTTGTGAGTTCGAGTCCCACACCGGGCTCTGTGCTGACAGCTCAGAGCCTGGAGCCTGTTTCGGATTCTGTGTGTCTCCCTCTCTCTCTGCCCCTGCCCCACTCAGCCCCTGCCTCACTCATGCTCTGTCTCTCTCTCTAAAGTAAATAAAACATTAAAAAAAATAATAATAAAAGGTGCCCAGGAAGAGCAAAATGGGAACTCAGGATGGACGTCTTAACCTCAAGTCCTTATCTAAATGTCTAGACTCTGGGTGTAGCAGGGTTATCATACTATAAAATCCTGAGACACCAACTCAGAAAAATAAAATTTTTTGGTTTTTTTTTTTTTTTTTCAAAAGGTTTTTCTTTTAATCACACAATGAAACCCATGGTCAGCCAAGGGTATATTTGTCCTTTTAGAGGAGAAGACCAGTTGTTTGTCAGCACAGTCACACCTTCATGAAGTCATTGAAAATGCTAACAGTTCTCCTTTATGTACCATCCTGTGCCCACTGGACCCCCCAGAAGGTTTTGATATGGGACAGAGCAGTATATTAAGTAAATTCACTGCAAGGTCCTTTTGAGCTCTCAAATGGTCATCGACTCTATTTTCTTTACCATGTCACTTTATGCTTAGCTGTGTTGTGCAATATAGATCATTAAAAGTTTTGCAATGAGCCCAAGTGATATTCCAAATAATACCAGCCAAAAGAAAAAAAAAAGCTGTAAATTAGAACAAAATAAACCCTCCCTGATTACTGCATTTCCAGGAAGAATTTATGGTTCCCAAATGAAAACTCTTGCCTCTATAAATTAAAGCAAAAAGAAGGGTCTAGATTTCATTCTTTTCCAATTTCTTATTCTCCTCTTCAGCCAGAAGGCTCTCATTCAGGTTCAAGAGTAAAGCATTATCTGCAGCGGCTGCTGGCTACACTTTTCCAGCACCTATGGGATTAAAATAATCCCACTCCCAATCTGTCAAGGATCCTCCTTTTTTTCAGATTCTGAGAGTCAATGGGACCCATACACTCAAAAAAATGTAAGACACACAAGTATCGCCCCAACCCCAACAAGTTATTTCAACCAAATGAAGAACGTGGATTCAGATATGTTGTGCAGTCTAGGTCTCCATTATTGTTTGCAGAAAATGTTAGAAAAGGAGAGAATACTTGGGAGCGCCCTTGCTGGGATGCCAGTCTGTGTCAGTTGTCAAGACTTCACAACCTGTGAGCTAAGACCGAGCTGGGAGAAATCTCCCGTCAAGTGATCAGATGGGTCACCATGT
Source organism: Panthera onca (assembly GCF_046562875.1). NCBI lineage: Eukaryota > Metazoa > Chordata > Mammalia > Carnivora > Felidae > Panthera > Panthera onca. The sequence continues at coordinate 71,937,853 of NC_138351.1, forward strand.
GTCACTCTGGTATATTTGGAAGAAATGTGTATCGCCTCCTAGCTGGCTGGCCTTCTTGAAAAATTGAGAATTTCCAATGTGCACAGCCTCTGTCACTTAGTCTTGATTGACATTTCCTTCGGACTCTTGCATTCTGCAACTTTTTATTTCCTATTTCACCTTGGAGCCTTGCTTTCCTGGGATTCCCATAGAGGTACAGACTTCACCCTCTCTTTTAAGGCAGCAATTTTAGGACGGGCTCCATAATTTGTGGGCCAGGTGCAAATGATAATCTGGGGCCCTTAATTCAAAAATCACTAGTAACTTCAAGACATGGACAGCAGAAAATCAAACCAAGCGTGGGGCCCTCTTAGCACGGTGCCCTATGAGACTACACAGGGCCACTCACACTTGAGGCCAACCCTGCGGACCATGATGGCTACTGTCACTCATTTTGCTATGGAATTTTTCGGCTGGAAACATCACCTGCTCGGGAAATTTTTCAGAGTCCCACGTTTTGTTTCAATTTAGAATCGTCCCCCATTGAATTTTGATCTAAAACTGTTGTAGATATTTCCGAGGCTCTTAGGACAGATGCCTCTGCCAAATCTTCCTTCTCAGAGCCTTACTTTTCTTCAGTTTTGGGGTTTTCTAAAACTTGATGTTATTTCAATAGCAGATGAAGTGGGTATCTCATCACATGTTTTCTGGAGCTGTGGGGTAGGCTCCACAGCATTTTTTAAAAATATTATTATAAAATTTTCAACCTTACAAAAAAGTAGTTACAGTAATATAGTGAACTCCCATGTTCCCATTACCCATTGGGGAACAATGGTCAACAGCCTACCATTTTTGTGTCCTTGATTCCATTACTATTTTATTGCTGCTGGTTTCTTTTAAAGCAAATCCCAGACATTAATTCAATCAACCAATACGTACATTAGTATAAGGATTTTTTTCTTAAAAGATATAATGCCATGCTCATTACTCCACTCATCCCCAATTAGCACTCATTTCTCAGTACCATTTACTACCAGGACTGTGTAATTTTTATCCAAATGTATCAAAATATCTTTCTACATCTGACCTGTTGAATTAAGAATCCAAATAAGATCCACACATTGCATCTGGGGTTATGCCTCTTGAGTCTTTTTAACTCTATGATTGTTCCCTCTTTCTTTTTTACTTCCTGATACATTTTATTTATTGAGAAAACTAAATAATTTGTTCTGCAGAACTGTCTATATTCTGGATTTGAACGAATTGCATCCCCATAGTGTTGTTTCACATGTTCCTTAACCTCGGCTTTTTATAGGTTGGTAATCAGACCACAGGACTTAACTAAAAGCGGCTCAGTTTTGTTTGGGGTGGGGGGGTGGGGATGTTGGGGGTAGATTCAGCTGTATTTTAAACATTTGGAGCATTTTTTTAACCACCTCATGCCTTGAAGATGGCGGCTTCCTTGCTTTTCCTTTCTTCTGGCTTTTGGGCCCAACATCGTATTTCTAACATGCTCTTCTAGATTCCATCTCTTAGAGTCCTCAATTTCAAAAAATAGGAAGTTGAATTAATCTGAACCTGCAAATCTAAAATTAGAATCTGCAAGGGTGGCCTGAGTGGCTCAGTTGGTTAAGCACCTGACTCTTGATTTCAGCTCAGGTCATGGTCTCATGGTTCGTGAATTTGAGCCCCACGTTGGGCTCTGCACTGCCCAGGCAGAGCCTGCTTGGGATTCTCTTTCTCTCCCTTTCTCTCTGCCCCTCCCCCCCCCCCAAATAAATAAGCATGTAAAATTAAAATAAATAAATAAATAATAAAATTAGAATCTGCCAAAAACATCCAGTTGTCAAATCATATCTTCTCGGAACTTTCTCTTATCTAATCAGGAGGGATTCCGTCTCAGAATGGAATATTAATTACATATTCCCCTGCTCACACTTGGCCTAAAATGTTTCTTTGGGGCCCGATGTGCTCATCGCATTCTCTAAAAAGTTTGACAGATTTTGTCTGTCCTCCCACCATGACACAGTTGAAGATATAAAGCACTAATCATTTCATTACTTAATTAAATACTATTACTTTGGTCAGGCACTCTTCTGGGTACTGAACAAACAGGCTAGGTTTCTGGTTGCTGAAAACTCACAATCTACTGGGGGATGGGGGGGACGGGGAGGAGGTAGGCATTAGACAAATGAAATATAACTTCAGATAGTGGTAAGGTCTGGAAAGACAGTAAACCAGGATGATGAGAAAGTGAATGGGGGAAGGTTACACTCTATGTTGCGTGGTCGAGGAAGGCCCTTTTGAGGAAATGCCGCTCAGAGACTGGATGATACAAGGGAACTGCCGCATGGAGATCTGGGGGATGAGTGCTGTCGGCCGAGGGACAGCATGGACAAGCTCCTAAGGTGGAAATAAGCCCGGAGCATCCATGGGTGGTGAGAAATGTAGGGTTAAAGCATAAATGGCTTAGAAGCCAGGGCGTATCCGTAATACGGAGGGAACACGGAAGGGTTCTACACGGGAGAACGTGACTTGATTTGCATTTTTAAAAGACCACTCCAGCTTGAGCATTCCCTATAGGAGAGTCACTCATCACTTCTGTTTTCCTAACAGTTTTTGCCAGAATCCTGCGGGCTCCTGAATCCCACAATGTCACATTTGGCTCCTTTGTGACCCTGCGCTGCACAGCAACAGGCATCCCTGTCCCCACCATCACCTGGATTGAAAATGGAAATGCCGTGAGTGCCATCGCTATGGGGACTTGTCTGGGGAAGATCACTTGAGAGGAATCTCAGGATGGGCCACATATTTGTAAAGTTACCCTGATCTCTGTCATTGTTCCCACCTGCACCTCTATTTTTCAAAGCCTTCCAGTATTTTCATCCTAACAGTCACTGCCTTAGAAATTGAACCCCACGGGTTTGCTTCTTTCCTTGTATCATGGGGAAGAGTAGAAAATCAAATTTTCCTTTATGCCTTTGTGTAAAAGAGAAATGGTAGCAATTCCTTCCCACACAGGTAAAACAATTTTCACAAAATTCACCAGCTCAAGAATTAGGTCACTCCTGGAGGGTACTTTGATGAAAAGTAATCCAGAATTAGAACCCATGACTGTCAGTTTAACCATCTTTAATTCATTTTTTCATACTGATAATAACTGACATATATTAAGTGATCACTATGTGCCAGGAGCTGTTCTAAGCACTTTACATATATGACACATAAATTTATTCATTCCACAAATATCTACTGAGCATCTCCCGGGTGTCAGGCACTATTCTGGGCATTATAGATATAGGAGCAAACAAAAGAGGTTAAGTTCCCTGCCCTCAAAGAACTGACACTATGATGGGGAAAGACAACAAATAAAACCAATATTCTATGCAGATAGTGTCAAATACTATGGAGGAAAATAAAGCAGGAAAATGAGACAGAAGTGCAACCTTAGGAGAAAGATTCCATTTTCAACAGAGTGGTCAAGGAAGCCTCATTAAGATGTAGAGAATTCAGGGGCACCTGAGTGGCTCAGTCAGTTTAAGCATCCAACTCTTGATTTGAGCTCACATTATGATCTCACGGTTCATAAGATCAAGGCTGACATCAGGCTCTGTGTTGACAGCATGGTGCCTGCTTGGGATTCCCTCTTTCCCTCTCTCTCTCTCTGCCCCATTCACACGCATACAAGCATGTTCTCTCTCTCCCTCTCTCTCTTTCTCTCTCTCAAAATGAATAAATTTTTCAAAAAAGATGAAGACTTTTGAGCTAAGATCTGAAGAAGGTAAGGACGAGATAACTGTAAGACAACTACAGTTATCTGTAGTAGATAACTATGGGAAGAAAACTGGGGCAAGTTTCTGAGATAAAGGTGCACGCCATACATCAAAGGAATAACAAGTTAGTATGACGAGAGGTGAATGAGAAACGAAGAAAGAGGTAAGGGGTGTGTCTAGGAATTGTGGATCATATACGCTTTATGTAGAGTATTGAAACAATTTTGGCTTTTAATCAAGTGAGATGGGATGCCATTTTAGGTCTCTTTCTCTTATCTGCTTTCCTGCTGACTCTTGTTCCTTGTGTTTTGTTTCCTCGTGTGCCTACTTATCTTTGACTACCTGTGGCTCATTGTTTTGGGGGAAGAAAGGTCAGGGATTAATACGAGGTCTAGATAAAGGTACTTTTCTCTAGAAAGAATTTTTGTTTATTTTTGCTAAAGACCAGGGGCAACTACTTATCTTGGACCATCCTAAACTAAGTTCAAAGTTTGAAGCTCCTTGGTCATCCCAGATCATTGTAACACAGTCTTCAATTCCATGTAGGCTAGGTCGCTTGTAGTTCACATTGGTATGTCCCTGATATCCGGTTCTTTGAGATGCTAGTTTATTGTATCTCTTATTAGACTTCTTACCCTTATGGAACCTGACTTTTGATTTCTGTCTCCTCACTCTTCAAGGCCATCCAAAGGAAACAAATTTTTCTGGGTTGGAAAACTGTCAGGGAAAATAGAAGCTTCTCAGTTTGTTACATTGGTTAAAAGTATTTTTTCACGATTTTAATTTTTTTCAGCCTACTGTAGAAAGTCTTAGATGGACAAATGTCTCAGCCTAGTGCTATATGCACACATAATAGCTCGCAACGCTCTTCTGCTACTTTACTGACTCTCTCAAAGTTGGCTCCTACTTACAGCCCTGCTATCTGAACTCTGGATTTTTCCATGACTCTACAGGGAAAATTTATCCATTCTCCTCTCAGTGAACTTTTAGATTTCAGCAACTTAGCTGATATTAATTTTTCTATCAACCCAGTCACATCTCTTTGTATCTTACAGAAATTGCTGAAAATTTCTGGCCCTTTGATTATGACACCCTTCTACCTTTCTATGGATTGATTTTTCCTAATTTTAGATTTTATTTACCTTTTGGGATTCAGGTGGAAAACAGAGAGTTAGTAAACATGTGGGCTGAGATTACCATTGTAACTGTTGGCCAAGCATGACTTCCATGTAATACAACCTTATTTAGTATTTTCTCTGCCCATCAAGTGTTTTCAGTAGGGCAAGTTCTTTTCTCACTACTGTCTACCTCACACAGGCTCTGTGGTTTTTCTGGTTGCTCTTAGGTGATTTTAAATCACTAATACCATCCCAATTTAGTAATTTTAAGTGCCTAAACCTGAGTAATAACCAAAGCTTCCAAATGCAATTCACAGATGGGACCTTTCCCTCCCCCCACCCCATCCCTTTTTTTAAGATTTCCTTTTTAAGTAATCTCTCCACCCAATGTGGGGCCTGAACTCACAACTCCAAGATCAAGAGTCACATCCTCTACTGACTGAGCCAACCAGGTGCCCCACCTTCCTTTCTTTCTTAAGACTACCACATGGATGCTACCTGCCTTCCACAACAGTCCTGTGGTTAGCTTCTTCTCTCACACTCATTCATTCGCTCTTCCTCCACTTCCTAACTGCTACTTAAGACTCCTACAGCTTTGGGGTTGGAAGGAGGGAGGAGCAGTAATTGAAGAGGAAAAGTTCTAATTTAAATGACACTCTTTTAAGTTGGCTTTACACCACTGTGCCCAACAAGTATTTAAAACAATTCTTTCCATCATGGACACATTCATTATTCTTCAGAAATCAAGGGATAGTCAAGATGACCCCATGACCCATTTTCCTCAGGGCAGCAATCTCCTTCTTAGCCCCTAATCTGTTTGTTGATGGGAAGCCTTTCTGTCAGGGTCCCATCAATGCCCCCATAAGATCTTTGGGGAAGACTGAAAATGAGTCCAAACCAGATCTTCTATAAAACCTCTATATCCACAAACTCTTGCATCCAGACCACTGAACAGAGCTACCCCCTCTTTTCTCCTTCTGTTGGAATTGTTAGGCAGCCCGGCTCTGCCCTTTCGATTTTACAGGTGGTTATCAGATACATCTTGGCTGTGTCAACAAACTGCAGGTGTGTCAGGGTCCCCAAGACCACCCTCAAGTTTGATGATTCACTAGAAGGACCCACAGAACTCAGAAAAGCCATTATCCTTATGGTTATAGTTTATTACAGTGAAAGGATACAGACTAAACTCAGTAGTAGGTAATCAGTTGTTCTCTCCCTGTGGAATCCCATGGAGAGCACCTAAATCTCCCAGCAATGATGTCAACCTGTATGGCGTCTTGTACCAAGGAAGTTCATCCAGCCTTGGGGTCTAGGGATTTTCCTGAAGGTCAGTTACATAAGCATGGAGGGCTCACACGACTGACCTTAGCTAGTCTCTAGCCCTTCCAAAGGTCAAACTGATACAACATAGCCTAGAGTCCCTGCTGAACAAAAAGAACTATTCACCATAATTTGCACTTGAACATAAACCATCTGGCATGGCTCATGGTCTCAGATATACAAAGACACTCTTACGAGGCAGAATTTTTCCAAAGGATGAGAGGTTATCTCTTAGAAGCAAGTCAAAGGCCAGTCCTTTCTGGGTTTGAGTACAGGGTTTGAGCACCTCGAGTCCAATAAGTTAACCCTTTATTACACAGCAGGGGACATACGTCAATCCTTCAGGTGGTCCTATTGAAGACCCTCTTTCATGCCTTAAGAAGATGGGGTTCTTGCGGTGCCTGGGTGGCTCAGTCAGTTAAGCGTCCAACTTCGGCTCAGGTCATGGTCTCACAGTTCTTGAGCTGGAGCCCCACATCAAGCCCTGTGCTGATGGCTCAAAGCCTGGAGCCTGCTTCAGATTCTGTGTCTCCCCATCTCTCGGCCCCTTCCCTGCTCATGCTCTGTCTCTCAATAATAAATAAACATTAAAAAAAATTTTTTTTAAAAAAAGATGGGGTACTTTTTCAAACCAGTTCCTTGGGTGGGGTGAGGATGGCTCTCACTACAGCTAAGCAACTCAAACCTTGATGAGTCATCTAGAGGGGCCTCAACCATATCCCTTTCTCACGTCCCCCAGGATAGTCTCTCTCCAACTGTTTCGTATCTTGGTTGCAGTGTGCATATGTTGTCGTATTACCAAATATTAACAGCAACATTTCAAAGTCAAAGGAGTGTTCTCATGAGGAGAAAAAAAGAAACAGAGGAAAAGAAGGCGAGGACGGGAAAGAGAAGTAGGACACTAGACATGGGGAGGGAAGAAGGGAAGAGAGAGAGGTGTGTGGGAAGCAAAGCATGTCATGTGTGAAATTCCGGTGGATGTGGTTCACTAGGAAAAAGATGCCTACCTGAACTAATTCTAAACCTACCTGAACTAAACCTACCTGAACTAATTCTAAACCTACCTGAACTAATAATGTTATCCTGCAAAAAGCAGGCTCTTTAGGGCCTACAACTCATTTATTACTTTGTTTTCATTACTGTGTTTGCTGAAGAGTTGTTTTTTCTTTTCTGATGCTTGTACAAAACCACTTTTCTCATCATTTGTGTTTAAAACCAATTTAACTTGTCTCTTCGAAATATAGTAAATGAATTAATGTCACTCTAAAGACTTTCTACATGAGGTATCAGAAATAAGAATAGGTGAGGGGTTGGCAGACTAAATTGGAAATGGCTCTCTTTAGCTAATGTAATGGTAGGGAAGTCTACTTACCTCTCAGACACAGATTTTCCCATATTTTTAATGATAGAGGTGTCAGGTGGCTGGAGAAAATGATCCCTAATAGGACATCAGAGTTAAAGTTCTCCATTTTTGTTAAGTTACAATCAAATAACTTGAGGTTCCTGTTCTTCTTTAGCTCTCTAATTAAAGTGTCATCTATAATTCAAATCTTGGGGCGCCTGGGTGGTTCCATCAGTTGAGCATCCAACTCTTGATTTCAGGAGGTCATGATCCCAGGGTTGTGGGATCGAGCCCTGCATTGGGCTCTACAGTGAGCGTGGAGCTTGCTCAAGATTCTCTCTCTCCCTCTCCCCCTCTCCCCAACTTGTGCTGCCACTCTCTAAATTAAGTAAGTAAAAGAAATTTCAAATCTTATTTGGCAGTGTTTTGTGGCTCTTCTGTGGAAGTCACTGTAGTTGTCTTAAGCCTCTCAAGGTAGTGTAAAAATATGTCCTAAGAAAGCTGGGGAACTGATGATAGGACTTTAATGATTTGTCTTCCTCTATGAAAACAGGAATAAAGAAAATGGGAAGACACATGCTTTACAAAACCTTCAGTGTTTTCAAAGGCTCATAATAGTCTAGAACTGGAAGATACATGATTAGTCTCTCTTGGAGTTCATGAGTAATAAAAAAAGAGTCTGATGGTTTGAGTTAGTTTGGGTCCTACTGAGACCCCAACTTAATCATTCAAGATGTGATTCACAGAAAGATGTGATTCACAAGATTCAAGATGTGATTCACAAAAGGCAGGAAGCAAAATAGACCCATTGCCTCTGATTCTTAAACAGGAATAAAACAAACTAATAGTGGCTTTCTTCTGGAAGAAAGCAGAAGTACATCCGTGGTTCTCATGGTCAGAGACAGGGTTGCTCTTATAGCCAAGTTTCGTTCGTGGTGATATGACCCGCGTCCAAACAGAAACCAAGACGATCTTGCTCATGCTGACACAAATCACAGGAAATGGAGGCAATCTCAGGCATTTAATGCACAAGGGGCAACCAGAAAATTCTACTGAGAACAGGAAGAGCCCACAGCCCTGGTATTATCTAGGGTGGACTGAACAAAGATGAATACAGAGCTGGGAGCTAATTGGCACAGAATAAAACAGAGTTTAAACTGTGGTTCTTCACTAACTCCAAATTCATGAACTAACTTCACTAACACACTCCTGAGAACAGTGAGTACTCTAACGGATGTGACGACTCCTTTCCCCCCCGCCTCTGTGAACACATCAATAACCTAAAAGCCTGAATGGTTAAACCAAAGAACAAGAGAAAGGCAAGCCACATGCTCTGAAGTGATCAAGAATTATTTTTTCTTCTCTTTGTACACAAATGTCATTCGTTTTTCATGGAAATCTGTAGTCTCAGATGAACCTCAGAACGAGTAGTAATATTCCTTTTGTTTTACAACATTGGAAGTAGTAGTTTCACACGGATAGAGCAGAGCTCACTTCTCTTAAAGAAAACAAACTTCTATTCCGATAACCAGACTTGATTTCAAGTTAGACTGGTAATATCTCCATTATTTTCACATTCAAGTAAAAAATGTAGAAAAATTACATGTCTCTCTTGTTTCTCCATTAAACACAGTTCTTAAAGGATTTTAAAAGCTGGATCATTTTAATTTTTTTAGAAGAATTTTATAAAAAATAAGTAGCCAAACTATCTATGTGGAAGATTGTGCTTTTGAATTCTCTTAACAGTCAGCTCACCTTGACATGTATTTTTAAGAGGTAGTATTTTTGGTTTGAAGTACCTGAGCTTTGGAGTCTTCTCATCTTACTAGCTGTGTTAATTAAGATAATTACATGTATCAGCTGGAATACATTACATGAAACATGGCAGCAGCCAGATTGAAAGAGGCAACTACGGTGATGTCGATCAGAAACAACGTGGAAGATTTTCTCATTCTGTTACCCCCTTTTCTTTTTTTCAGATGTTGATTTATCTATTTTGAGAGAGAGAGAGTGCGCGCAGGGGAGGGGGAGCGAGAGGGGGAGAGAGAGAATCCCAAGCAGGCCTCTGCACTGTCAGCACGGAGCCTGATGCAGGGCTCGAACTCATGAATCCCTGAGATCATGACCTGAGCCGAAACCAAGAGTTGGATACTCAACCGAATGAGCCACCCAGGTGCCCCTAGCCCTCTTTCTATGACGCACATACAGACATTATTCCAACTCCCTACACATGGACCCTGCTGGGCCATACCCGACGGCTCCATGAGGCATTCTCAGCAAGCTGGAACTGTTTGTAAGACAGAGCCATTGAAGCCAGAGGCCTTCCTATGCTAAGGCCAATTCATGACGAAGTGATGAGACTATTCGTACCTGTGAATAGATTCTCTCAAAACAGCATTATTAATGTGTTAATGATACATAAAAATATTCCACAGGTCAATACTACTTTGCCACTTTCAAAAAGCTTTTACACACATCACCTCAGGTGTGAACCAAGGTGCCTATTTATGACAGGGTTTCCTGTCTGCCTGCCTCTTTTTGAGGTCACTGTCTCAGAAAGAGAACCGCACATACACAGCAGAGCTGTTTATCCAGCAACTTCAGGGCAGTATGCCTGACAGGCTTGCAGAAAATAACGTATTTACTGTAAATCCCAGATATAGTCACCTCAATTAAGTACTTGGTTTTGCCGAAACATACCTTGGTCAAAACTCGTAATAATCTGAACCTGAGGAGCAAAAAAGACCGAAATGGAGGGCAAGGGGTGGTTTTTATTTTTAGGTCATCAAAAAATACGAAACTGTTGGTCAGGATGACCCATGAAGGAAGAAAAACAAATTCGCTCTCTGACTAACAAGGCCTGCTGTGCCTGAGTCACAAACCGAATCAAGCAAGGCCTCTGAAAACAGGAGGAAAAGCATTTAGGAGCCATGCCATAATCGAGCAATGAGCCTCATAGCTTGTTGGTCTCCTTGCTGAATTACTTCAACACCCGGATGAAGTCCAGGAGAAGAGAGGTCAGCCAGTTTAAAACCCATCCTCTTTTCTACCAAGAATGTTTTCATTAACCTTGAGGAGGAGTTTAGGAATGACTTTCTTAGGTGTGAACATGAAAATAACGCTAGTTTTGTCAACCTTGGGGAAAAGACTCCTTCCCAAGTCATCTCCCAGGCATTGTGCACACCTCGTTCTTGAAGGACGGATTAAGCTTGCAAAGGGAGAAGGCAATTGTTCTATAGATTTCACTTCTATCAACTGGAAAGGGATTGTCTTTATAAAGGAAACATCTCAATAGCATAAAGCATGTTGACTGAGCATAGAGGCTTGAGGTCTTTAGTTTTTTTCTCAGTGTTGCTTTGCTCCTAAAATTCAGGGAGAACCCAACATTGCATTTCAAACTACTCAGTCTTTTCTGTTTAACTTGGAAACTCAAATCCATAAGAGGTTGCACTGCTGATAAATATGATAATGATGAATTTCATCTGAATTCCCAACCGAGTGTATGTCTCTTAAAGATATTTTTCTCTCTGCCTCGTCAATTTCTCACAGCGTCCAGGCTGCTTTTCTGGGGAAGCTACCACAATACTTGATCTGACTTAAGTGGATGCTCGCATGATATTTTTATCATAAAGGTTGGAAACAGTAGTGCATAGAAGGAATAAGAAGTCAAAGAAGCTAATTGAGCAGACTTCCCTGCTTAATTGCTACAGAGGGTATTTGGTTCCAAGGCTAGCCAGACACCTGGCAGCAGAAAGAATAAAGCTGGTTTCACCCCAGGGCTTGCCATCCCCTTGCTGGTCTACCCGTGAAAACAGGCAAAATAGCAAAATAACTGACTCCAAGTTTCTTATTCCCAGCCTCATTTCCCACTAAGGGACAGAGAGAGATCTCTCAAGGCCACTCCTCTGACATAAGGTCAAGGTGAATCACTGGCTGATTGTCATTCCATTCAGATTTCCTTCCAACTGGCATGTTCCCCTCATACAAACAGTGACAATTAACGAATAATTATTGCAAAGATGGTACAGTGCTCAAAAAAATAGTGAATAGAATCGCCGCTTTAAAACATGCCACCACCTTCACAGTGACATTTAAGTCATGCATTTGTTTTGTTTATGGGTGATTTGTTGAGGTTGGCATTCTTGTTTTCTAATAACTCTCCATATGTTCTCTTCTAGTGCTAGGGAAGGCACTCTAACATAACAGTTAAAAGCACAGGCTTTGGGATCAAACTGGGGCACAAATTCTAACTCTGCAACCTAATAGAAAGTGCTAGGGGCGCCTGGGTGGCTCAGTCGGTTGGGCGTCCGACTTCGGCTCGGGTCATGATCTCGCGGTCCGTGAGTTCGAGCCCCGCATCGGGCTCTGTGCTGACAGCTCAGAGCCTGGAGCCTGTTTCAGATTCTGTGTCTCCCTCTCTCTGACCCTCCCCCGTTCATGTTCTGTCTCTCTCTGTCTCAAAAATAAATAAACGTTAAAAAAAAAAATTAAAAAAGAAAAAAGAAAGTGCTAGGCAGCTGTCTTTCCCACAGAGCTGAAATGATGATAATAAACAAGCACATAAACTAACCTGCCAATTAGGTTAATATTGATACCCTGACTCTTCAAGGACGTTTGATTTTATGATTTGAATAGTATGACAGGATGCAAGTCATGCCTCAGAAACAGACTTGGCTTTATAACCATTTTTCTTCACAACCATCCATCTATCTGTTGTGCATTTGTGGAGGACAGAACAGGAGCTAACCTTTTAATAATGCTCGTAAGTGTGTGGGTTGACTGGGTGGTTTTGCTGATTTGGGCCAGGATTTCGTGATCATGGCTGATCTAGTTCCTGTGACTGGCATGCGGACTGGGAGCTAGTTGATCTAGAATGGCCTCACTTGTATATGTGGTGGTTGTTCTTGGCTCCCAGCTGGGGCAGTGGGGATAACTGGACCGTGTGTGCCTCTTCCTCAAGCAGGCTAGCTCTGGGTTGGTCATAGGAGGTCACAGGCTCCAAGAGCAACAAGAAAGTAAGCCACAGGGCGCAAGAATTTTACAAGTCTGTTTTTGATTTTCTAAAATAGGTACAAGGCCAATTTAGATTCAAAGCATGGAGAGAGACGCTACTTTATGGGGGAAGAGCTACAAAGGCTTTGGCTATTTTTGCAACCTACCCGTGCCTTTTGATCATCACTTTAATACTTTCTCTTTCAAGTCAACCTGGCGCATCATATTAGGAAATCCTTGACCTAATTCTATCTGCTTTTTTCCCTCTACTCCACCAGGTTTCCTCTGGGTCCATTCAGGAAAGTGTGAAAGACCGAGTGATTGACTCAAGACTGCAGCTGCTTATCACTAAGCCAGGACTCTTCACATGCATAGCTACTAACAAGCACGGAGAGAAATTTAGCACTGCAAAGGCTGCGGCCACCATTAGCATAGCAGGTAAGATGGATTTTCTTAATTGCATTGCTCTGGGAGAAGAGAGAGTTGGCACTATTCCACACAACCTTTGGGGGGAAATCTGTTTTATTTCTTACTCCAGTCCCCTTTGGGCTATTTCTCCTCCTTGGGGACATTCCAGAGGTTGATCTAGATCACTGACAATGGGAGATTTATCACCTTGAAAATGAAATCCTCAAATACCTGTCCTAGTGATGGGTTAACAGCTTCCAGGAGTTCATTTCTCTTTTTCCCCCCTCCCTTTCTTTTCTTTCCTCCCACCCTCCTTCCTTCTTTTCCTGTTTTACCTTTTCTTTCTTTCCTTTCCTTCCTCCTTCTCTCTCTCTCTTCCCACCCCCCCCCTTTTTTTTTTTCTTTCATAGAGCCAATCACACTTTCCAGGGCTCTCAAAAAGTTGGCAGATATTTAACATGGTTGTGCCAATTTCTGCATGGCTATTTCTTGAGGGCATTTTTACTTATGAGTATTTGATCTACTCTGTGGCCTTTCCTTCTCCTGTTTCATGAAAGTGATAGCAAGATTTACAGGTGTTTTCAAGGAAAAGAGCTGACATATGGATTTCTAGAATATTTGTGTTGAGTTATAACGGTTTATTTTTAAAATATAAATGCCCCAAAGGCTTCTGAGAACATTTGTGGAATTCCTAGAGATGGAAATAATCCCTGTATCAGGAAATGCCAGGGATGTTACACTCAGAATGTGTCTACTGCCCAAGGGTCAGCAGAGATGCTTGGCCTCACATGTAAGGCAGGCACTGGCAGAACCTGTGCCCAGGGCCAGCTCCCCAGATCCTGCTATTTCTTATGGCTGTGCCACTTCTTTGATCTTCCACGATGGGGAACTTGCTAGTAATGTTTGGGATTTTAATATGAGGGGAATAGAGACCACAGAGAACTATACAGGGAGAATTGGACAAGGCTGGCCTTCTAAAGCATGCCTGTGAAGTAAGAAGATTCAAGGATTCCTTCTGCCTTCTTCTCCAGGGATATATCTGCTTGTAGAACCTTGATATAGCGTATCAGTTATTTTAGAATTTTCACTGATGGGAAATGATTTCTGCCAGAGGATGGTGAGAATTCTAAAAGTACATTCAACTCAATTTAACAAGTAATAAGGAAACAATTATTGTTATATATAGTACCTTGTTTATAAAATACTCTTGCATGCATTTATTAACTACTCGATCCAGGCCATCATTAGGTAGAATACAGGATGCACACGTACGTAACAAATGGGATAATTAACAATAGGGTGGTGCCTGCCTCCAAGGGACTCTCAATCTAGAAAGGAAGTCAGTTACCCATATACATTATGGCACAGACCATGTTCTATTGCAGAAGCATAAACAGAGTATAAGAGCAGAACAAGAGAGAGAGAGAGAGAGAGTTTAAGTGTGGGAAAGAGCAGCCACTTAAGCAGGAGACAGGAGCACGAGACAGAAAGGTTAAACTGTGTTCAGGAAATGGCAAGTGGGTTGGCAAGCTTAGAGCATGATGGAGACTGGGAGTGAGGTGGAGAATGGGAAGAAAGGTTTGAAATGTGGGCTCTGGCCAAGTTGTGAACAGCCTGAGCAGGTTAAACGTGTTCTTCAATCAGTGGGAAGTCATCTAATTATTTTAGAGGAAGGAGACCAGCGATATGGTCAGATATATCTGTTGTCAAGTTAACAGACGTTGGGTGGAAAAGAGTAGGAGGCACGTGTGCAGGTAGGAGGCTATTCCGGAGTCTAGAAGAATAACGAAGGTCTGAACAACACCTGCAGGACTTGGTGCAGGGAGGACAGATACAGGATAGATACAGGATACATACAGATACAGGAAGACAGATACAGGATACATCCTGACAGATGTCAGGATAAAACCATAGGAGCTAAATTCTAGAATGTAGCAGTGTAGTAGAATGCATTAAGATGTGACAGCTTGAGGAAGGTGTCTAAGACAAATAATAATGGATAAAAAAAACATTTAAAAACAAGACCATGAGGAGGTCCAGGGGATAAGAATTAAAATTTTTGATGCATTTGAATAACCTGGGATTATTCTAGTCTATCTTATGTTTTATTTGATATTTGATCTAAAACCAATGTTAAATAAATAAATACCTATTTATAGTATCTATCCACCCTGGAGAGAGAATGAGAGAGACAGAGAGACACAGAGAGACACAGAGAGAGAGAGAGAGACATTTACATATGAATACTCAAATCAAATAAAATAAACGGATTTAATCCAGTTTAACCTATACCTCCAGAGGGTAGAAGAGAAAAATTAATGTTGCTAATCTTGAGATAATTATTCAGTCTTTCACATATTCACTCCTTGCCAGGGCTCTTCCTTCCCTTCTTCCTGCCTCTCCCTAGACGGCAGGGGAAAAGGGACTTGGATACATGCTGTGGTGTCCTCTGGAACAAACCCCTACCCCATTCTCTGGTGAAATCTACAGCTGGAGAACTCGTGATCTCATCTCTTGGCTTTGTTAGGACCCAGAGGATCCCCCTGGCTGGCTCGGCACCTTTGAGGCTTTGAGGCTCCTCCTGTAACAGCACAGTCCTCTACATCTCAGTCACATCCTTCATCAAGCCCCTCTCTAGAGTCTACTTTGCAACCTCTGCAACGAGGTCACCCTGTCTCTCCCTACGAAGGCGGGCCTGCTGAATTCCAACTCAGCTCCTTCCTCATCTGGAGCCTGAAGTAACTTCTGGATCACATTCATGTTATATAAAATCCAAGAGAGTCAGACTGATTGACCCAGCTCTGCTGTCTACCCACCCACGTCATGCTACCATTTTTACACAAACGTGGCCATCCCATGTCAGAACAAGGGATCCCTATAATGTTCCCTGCTTCTAGTTCCAAATAAGTCAGGAAAACTCCCTCTGCTTTGGCTTTTTCCTTAATTTATACCGCCCTTCCAGGATTTCGGTCAGAGAAAGGAATCTATGAAATGTATATGTGAATTCTTAATTCCTCTACCTTCCTCCTTTCTACCACATACCAAGCTGGAGGGACTCCTGTTTAGGGTAGCAACCTTCAGAGCCTATCATCATAAATACAAAGATGAGGGTGAAGGCAATGCTAGGGCAATAAAGAAGGAGAACCTAATATAACGGGTATATCTACATCACACCAAGGCAGATTCACTGCATGGACATGATCTTCAAATGCTGAAATGACTATAGAGCATGACTGTTACCATCTTGTATACAGCAACATCACCCCTGCATCCCTGAGCTAGCTCTAAGGAGAGCCTGATCCAACTCCTTAATTAGTGGAATATACCAACAGAGGAGACTGTGATACTAAAAAATTAATGGTATCTGCTGGTGGTAAAAAGAGCCTTAAGTTATGGCAAGCAGCAGAGAAAGGCAGGGTCTCAGGATGGAGGGAGAAGTGGTCTTAGGCATCAATACCGAGTGAGGATGGAGGCAATCAGCAATGGTAGCCTGGGGGGAAATAGCAGAAGTATCTGCATGAGGAAAAAGATCGTGGAAATGCATGGACTGGCACACAGCAGCAGAGAGGACTAGAAATCTCCTAGAGCAGCAGAATTGAAAGCAGATGAGAAGCAGTGACCTAAGTAGGGGTAACAGTCATCTAGACTGTAACCAGCAAGGACCTGACTGTAGCCAATGGGCCTGGCAATGCCTACTTAGCAAGTGTTAGGTGCTGTAACCGATGTGAACCCTTCTGCACATGGGGAGAAAAATGTGACTAAAATAAGTGAAGAGGGACTCCCTTAAGGAGCTAATTCATTAAAAAAACGACACGATCTTTCTGTAAATCCCCTGATCTGTTTTTCCTGTTGGGTCCCACTGACTATGAGGCTTGAAGCTCCCCTACCTTTCCTAAAATTTCCCCAGGCAGATCTAATGAGAGTGTCTCATGAGTGCAAGGGAATAGGACTCTGAACCCCAGGAGACATCTGCCATTTTCTCTTCCTCTCCTCGGCCCATTCTTTTTAGTTAAATCTGCTAGATGCCTCATGATGATCCCAGTGCCATCACTGAAAACTACCTCTCAATCCTGGGGTGCTCCCTGAGGCAATATCCCAGGAAAGTGAGGCCACGTTGGTGAAAAACAGATCCATGGAGCCACTTAATTCAGAATCATTTTAAAGAAGCTTGGTCTTATGCTCCCCAGACCTCCTGGCACTTGGATACGGCATCTGCTTTCTGCATTCCTGCTTTCAGCCCCCCTCCTTTGGCCTCAGAGGTGCAGAGCTTTGAGTCAGACATGGTGACTCCTTTTGACTCTCTGGCAATGCTTCCTTACCCAAACTCTCCTTGCTCTCATGTCAGCCATCCCCATCCTCCCCTAGTGTTCTGTAGTCAACGGCCTCCTTTGTCACATTCTCTGTGTTTCACTTTGAAGCTTTTACTCCATCTGTTTATTTACTCATCCCAGCAGGAAAACTGGGAATGGCAAAATCTGATCTGGTGCTCAGGATTATGTCTAATGATATTTCTAGCGCGTGAAGGGAAACAAAAAAATAAAGATCAGCCTTCATTTTCCCAAAACTCTTCCATGTGTATGTCCAAATCCTTCTGTGTTGTTCGAGAAATGTGATAGACTTCTTTCTGACTCATTTACATTTGCTGTTAGTCATCAAACGAAGTCAGGAGAACTTTTGGAACCTCTCCCTATGAACCAGGAAGTTGCATTTCCTTCCAGCCACAACCTTGAAAGGCTCAAGTTACAATTTAAAATCACCAGGATGCTGGGTATTTGGCCAGGTGCCTTCTCTTTGTCATTAGAACCCTTGGCCCTATGACAGAGACCAACAAGACAGCCCATGATCCCTGTAATGAGCATCATTCTGAGCCAGGTGCCACCAAAATAGGCACAGGTACTATTTCTACCAAACATTTAAAGAAGAATTACCACCGATGCTTCTCACGCTCTTCCAAAAACTGAAGAGGGAGAAATGCTACAAGACTCATTTTACAAGGCCAGCATTACCCTGACACCAAAGTCAGATTAAAGGATACAACAAGGAAACTACAGACCACTTTCCCTGACGAATACGAATGCAAAAATTCTTAGCAAAATATTAGCAAGTCAAATTCATTAACATATTAAAGAGAGCACTTATCAGGGTGCTCCATCAGTTGGGCATCCAACTCTTGATGTCGGCTCAGGTCATAATCCTAGGATTGTGGGATCGAGCTCCACATCAGTCTCTGTGCTGAACATGGAGCCTGCTTAATATTTTCTCTCTCCCTCTGCCCCTCTCCCCTGCTTGCTCTCTCTCTCTCTGTCTCTCCAAAATAAAATACAGAAACAAAAAAAGACACTCATCATGACCAAGTGGGATTGATCCCTAGGATGCAGGGATGGTCCAACATATGCAATTAAATAAATGTGATACGCCACATTTATGGAAAGATAAAAACCCTATGATCATCTGAATAGATGCAGAAATGCATTTGAAAAAGTGCCATATCCTTTCATGATAAAAATGCTCAACGAACTAGACATAGAAGGAACATACCTCAACACAATAAAAGCCATCTATGGCAAACCCACAGCCATCATACTCAATGGTGAGAGGTTGAAAGCTTTTCCTCTAAAATCAGGAACAAGACAAGGGTACCCACTATCACCACTTCTATTCAACATAGTACTAGAAGTCCTAGCTAGAGCAGTTAGGCAATGAAAAAAAATAAAAGGCATCCAAATTGAAAAGGAAGAAGAGGGGCACCTGGGTGGTTCAGTCTGTTAAGCGTCTGACTTTGGCTCAGGTCATGATCTCGCAGTTCACAAGTTTAAGCCCTACATCGGGCTCTGTGATGACAGCTCAGAGCCTGGAGCCTGCTTCGGATTCTCTGTCTCCCTCTCTCTCTGCCCTCCCCCACTTGTACTCTGTCTTTGTCTCTCTCTCTCTCTCTCTCTCTCTCTCTGTCTCTGTCTGTCTCTCAAAAATAAATAAAACACTTTTAAAATTTAAAAAAAGAAAAGGAAGAAGTAAAATTATCTGCCTGCAGATGACAGGATCTTACATAGTGAAAATCCTAGACTCCACCAAAAAACCATTAGAACTAATCAACAAGTCCAGTAAAGTTGCAGCATACAAATCAACATATAGAAATCAGATGTGTTTTTATACACTAACAACAAAACATCTGAGAAAGAAAAGAAAATCCTCCCATTTACAATGACATCAAAAACAATAAAATACTTAGCAATAAGTTTCACTGAGAAGGTAAAAGATCTGAATGCTGAAAACTAAAAGAAAAGATTTTGATGAAAGAAATTGAAGACAAAAATAAAAAGATATCCTATTTCATGAATCGGAAGAATTAACATTGTTAAAATGTCCATATCACTCAAAGTAAGCTACAGATTCAATGCAATACCTATTAACATTCCCATGGCATTTTTCACAGAAATAGAACAAACAATCCTAAAATTTGTATGGGATCACAAAAGATCATGAACAGCCAAAGCAATCCTGAGAAAGAACAACGAAGCTGGAGACATCACATTTCCTGATTTCAAACTATACTACAAAGCTATAAAATTCAAAATAGTATGAAATTGGCATAAAAACAGACACAGACCAATGGACTCAAGAGCCCAGAAATAAACTCCCATGTATATAGTCAATTAATTTACTACAAAGAAGCCAAGAATACACAATGGGGGAAGAACAGTCTTTTCAATAAATGGTACTGGGAAAACTGGATAACCATACAAAAGAATGAAACTGGACCCCTACCTTATACCACACACAAAAAGCAACTCAAAATTGATTAAAGTCCTAAACATAAGACCTGAAAAAAAACATAAGCAGTAAGCTCTTTGACATCAGTCTTGGTGATGTCTTTTTGGATATATGTCACCAAAAGCACAAGCAAAAAAAATGATCAAAAATAAACCAATGGGATTACATCAAACTAAAAGGCTTCTGCACAACAAAGGAAGCCATCAACAAAATGAAAAGGCTTCCTATGAAATGGGAGAAAATATTCTCAAATCACGTATCTGAGAAGGGGTTAATATCCAAAATATATAAAGAGCTCATACAACTCAAGAGCAAAAGACAAACAATTCCATTTAAAAAAAATGGGCAATGAGTCTGAACATTTTCCTAAAGAAGACATATAGATGGCAAACAGGTACATGAAGAGGTGCTCAACATCACTAATCATCAGGGAAATGCAAATCAAAATCACAATGAGGTGTTACCTCATACCTATTAGAATCACTATCCAAAAAAAGATGAGAGTTAATAAGTGTTGGCAAGGATGTGGAGAAAAGAAAACCCTTGTGCACTGTTGGTGGGAATGTAAATTGGTTCAGCCACTATGGAAAACAGAATGGAAGGTTCTCAAGAAATTAAAAATAGAGGTAACATGTGATCCGGCAACTCCACTACTGGGTATCCATCCAAAGGAAAAAAAAACAGGACATTGAAGAGGTATCTGCATTCTCGTATTTGTTGCACCATTATTCACAGCATATCGAAACAGTAGATACCAGTTACAAGATACGGAAGCAACCTAAGCTTCTGTCAACAAATGGATAAGGAACATATATACATATATATAATATCTTATCATATATCTTCTAGTATCTCATATACATATATACATACAATGGGATACTATGCAGCCATGATAAAGAAGGAAATCTGGCTATTTGTGACAACATGAATGTAACTTGAGGGCATTATGCTAAGTGATGGAAGTCAGAGAAAGACAGATATATATCACTAATATGTGGAATCTGAAAAAGTCTAACTCATAGAAACAGAGAATACAGTGGTAGTTACTCCATGCTGGGTGGTGGAGGGAAACAGATGTTGGTCAAAGGGTACACATTTCCAGTTATGAGATGAATAAGTTCTGGGAATCTTTGTACATATGGTGATTATAGTTAATAATACTGTATTATACTGAAAGTTGCTATGAGAATAGATCTTAAGTGTCCTCACCACAAAAAAGAAATGGTAATTATGTGACAGATGGAGGTGTTAGCTAATGCTAAGATGGTAATCATTTTGCATTATATAAGTATATACCTTCAACTTAACATCATATGTCAATTATATCTCCATAAAGCTGGCAAAAAAATAGACCCAGGGGTGCAGGGGAGGAAAAGCTTGTATTTTCCACTCTCAGTGGCATCAACAGGTCCCTCCTGTAAGACTAAGGTTCCAAGTTCTGTCTATCTTTAGCCAGCCTGAGAGTATAGGAATGAGTCTGTGTTCCCATCCCTCCTCTAGTATAAGCCACTCACTCTAATCCCCACCATTTGCAATGCCCCTTCTTTGGACTGACCTCAGGGTCTGGGGTGTCCAGTCACTCAATTTAAAACTCAAATAAATATATGTAGCATATCCAAAAATAGGCATAGGGAGAAATACGATGTGGTAGTATTGGAGTCCCCCACGCCCACAATGGACCACATATTTTTCGACTCTGTATTTTAGGAGTTGATGTTTCACACTATTACCGAAAAAAAAAAAAAAAAGGAAGTTTGAAATATTTTCACAATGGATATAGCTAACTGAATGTACTAACTACCATGGATCATGGTCTCTCTCATGTCTTATAGTCACATTCCCGTGTCCCTGCAATGTTCTTCCCAATAAAGAGACACATGGTGATGAGTAGGGGCGCGTGACCACCTCTATCACTCAGTGCTTCGTCCAGGACAGGTAGAGTGCTCTTACCAACAAAACAGACACTGCGCCCTCGTGCTTGGTGGTGGCTATCTGGTTTCAAACTGATTAAAGGTGTTTGTTTTTGTTTGAAATGAAAGGGAAAAGAATATACGAGTAACAGCCAGTAGCCACACTAAATTGCTACCAGCTGTCCTGCAGTTAGGCATAAGGGGCGAGCATTCTTTTTACAATTGGGCAGCTTTCTCATATTAAAGTTTACTGTGTGTTTTAGAAGACAGCCAAAATTTTACTGACTTTTCCAGATAAATTTAAGGATACTGAACATATTGACGACTGTTGGAAATTTGGGGAATTTTAAAAAATCTAGTTTTGAAATCAAAGCACTTATTTATAATTACAACGTTCTTGGAATCCCCGCCTGCTCCCCACCCTCCTCCCAAAACAAAATGTGACTGGGGGAATATCTGTTAGAAACACATGGAAGGCCCTCTGATTCTCTTAATATTCTCAAGACAACCAAGCATCCTTAAATGAGTTTCATTTTTCTTTCCTTGCTTGTCCACAAAATAGAAGCCTATCTAAGCTGAGTACCTCCTCCCAAGTACTATGGCTGGGTTCTCTTTGGCACTGACTGGCACATCTTCACGGTATTGAATCCTCCTTTTATATCTCAAATTGAGGGCTCTTTCATATACATAACCTTGGCCTCTGGTATTTCAACAGGTTTCTCTGCTCAGCTGCTATTAGAACCTGCCTTTACCCCTCCAAATTATATACCATTTTCTCTAGAAGAATTTCCTGATGACTCCTTTCCTCTTTTCTATCTGCCCAGTGGCAGAGTTGTCTTGTGGTTTGGGTCCCGTGGGTGCTTTATATAGGCTGGTCTGTGATCTTCAGGCTTGATACAAAGTCCCTTGGTGGCTAGGAATTTAAAGCTGCCTGGGCTGATAATGGCTGAGGTGGACCCAGCCTGAAAAGGATAGTTCCTGGAGACCCTGTTTGCTCTTCATCTCCTCCAAATATGCCAGTTAATGCAGTGTCTGGCATCCTAACTGAAGAGAACTTTCCAGAAACTTAGGAATTAGAGGTATCAAAGCTATTTCTTGCAAATCTTAAGGTTAAAATGTACTAACTTTTGTTTCTTTTCCCCTTTAATGCGATTTCCTGTGGGGCCTTCCTTTCCTGTTAATAGAATGGAGGTAAGATATCTCTGTCACATCATGTTTTGTTGTGATTTTTTGTTTGCCATTTATTGCTATTTGCCAAATACTGTAATCTTTCAGAAACCTTCTAATGAAGATAGGTAAAGTCTATTGAATACTTACTATATATGCATCAGACACTGTGCTAAGAACTTTACATGCATTATTTAAATTTATCCTGGGGCACATGGGTGGCTCAGTTGGTTGAGCGTCTGATCTCAGCTCAGAGCATGATCTCACGGCTCATGGGTTCAACCCCTGCATTGAGCTCTGTGCTGACAGCTCAGAGCCTGAAGCCTGCTTCGGATTCTGTGTCCCCCTCTCTCTGCCTCTCCTCCCATCACACTCTGTCTCTGTCTCTCAAAAATAAAATAAACATTAAAAAAATTAAATTTATCCTCAGGACTTCCCTATGAAATAGGTACTATTATTAACTCCTAGCGTACAGAATAGGAACTAAGAGAGTTTCTTTGAACTGGAGAGTTCCAGTGACTTATACAAATAGTAAGTGACAGGCTTGGAAATTGAACCCAGAACAGACCTCCCAATTTCCACTCATAGTTTTATCCTGTAGATAAGAAAGTATCACCTTGTAATATAATATTTTGCAACTTACAGTGTTTTATTTTCAGTAAAATTGATGGACTTTCATAAAACTCTGAAGTGTCATAACTTTTCATCTAATTTTACAAGTAACTAAAATTCAGAATTATCAATTAATAATACTGATAATTATAATACATGCGTTGTGGTGACATTTATGATCACCACTTTTTTTTCATATTAACATTTCAGTGACTTTATAGGCCAAGACCTCTGAGTATTCCTATTCTTTAATAGAAGAAACCTGATACACTAGGAGCTGTCCAGACCACACAGCTGGCAAACTATAAAGCTGTCAATCTGAGCTCAGGTAGACAGACTCAAGAACTTAGACTGGTAACTACTCTACTAACCCAGATAGCACAGTTACTGAGCAGGACCTAGAACTCCAACCACTGATTCTAATTCCATGGAATAAAATAAGTCATTGCATTAGAAAACTTGGTTAGTTCTCAATCTTGTGCCAATTCATGCAGTTTTGATGCATTCATTGCTTTATCACAGTTCTAAGAGATAGTCCTGTCCCCAAGGATTCTACAGTGAAACTGAGTATCTACTGAACAGATATACAACATAAATGTGGTAAAAGTTAAATTAAAACACGGGCTACCACGAAAAGAGATGCCATCTTTCCTTCACATGCCATTCATTCCTCCTGTCCTTCCTATGCATTTTTATTTATTTATTTTTAATGTTTATTTTTGAGAGAGAGAGACAGAGCACGAGCAGAAGAGGGGCAGAGAGAGAGGGAAACAGAGAATCTGAAGCAGGCTCCAGGCTCTGAGCTGTCAGCACAGAGCCCGACGCGGGGCTCAAACGCACCAGCCGTGAGATCATGACTTAAGCTGAAGTCAAACGCTCAACCAACTGAGCCACCCAGGCGTCCCTTCCTATACATTTTTAAACCACTCACTCTGTTTCTGACATTATATTGGAATGCAGAAAAACAAAACAACTTGTATGTATTCACTGCCCCCAAGGAATTTACATTTTACTAGGGGTGTACGTGCACACACAAAGATTAATTACAAGACAACATAATAATGGAAGCATGAACAAATTCCAAGGACTCAAGGACAGAAATAAATCTTTCAAATGCAAGTAAATGCAAATGAAAAATTTAAAGCTAAAGAAAAAGTCCATACTATTTTTCACCTGTGGTAACGTAAGCACTCTCGAACTGCTGGTAGAGGGAAAACTGCCGTAACCTCCCTAGAGAGCATTTGGCAGTTTTTATTAAGAACCTTAAGACGGCTGTAGCTATTGATTGGATAAACCCACTTTTAGCAATCTATTTTAAGAAAATAAGTGTATGAGCAACAAAATTGAAAACAGTATTATATTTGTTAGTGAAATTTATGAGTAATGTCAGTATCTACCAATAAGGGAAACTGTTGTGATTAAAAACCATGCTTTTGAAAAACTGTAATAGAACAGGTAAATGTTTATAATATCAGGCTAAGTAAAAATGCAGGATATAGGAGTGCCTGGGCAGCTCAATCTATTGAGCATCGGACTCTTGATTTCGGCTCAGGTCATGACCTCATGGTTGGTGAGATCAAGCCCCACATTGGCTGTCAGCATGGAGCCTGCTTGCGATTCTCTCTCCCTCTCTCCCTGCCCCACGCACATGCGTGCACCCTCCCTCTCTCAAAATAAATTTTTTTAAATGCAGGATACAAAAATATATTTACAGGATGATTCTAAATATACTTACACTGTATATACAACTATATATTATGTACATACACTATATACAATATATGTAACACTATATATGCTTATGTATTTACTGATTATAACTGATATATGTACAAATATGTAAAATACACGGTGTTTATATATTTGGCTAATATAATTAATTTTCAAATTTTTACTTAAAAACTTTTTCTTCTTTACATCATCATTCCTTATATCTTTATTTTACACAAAAACTAGGCATGAATTTCAGCCCGGCGAACTACAAGAGGTGTTTTTCAGAGGACATCATGTCCTTCTTGAGGACACTGGATATGGCATTTCAGCAAAAGGACATTTGATCTATGTCACAGAGCAGGGGTTGGCAAATGTCTTCCATAAAGGCCCAGATATTAAATATATTTGGCTTTGTGGCCACACAGTCTCTATTGTAACTGCTCAGCTCTGCTGCTGCAGGGTAAAAAGCACTGTGGGTGACTCATAAATGGTTGAACATGGCTCTGTTCCAAAAAAATGCTACTTATGGATACTGCAATTTGAATTTCATGTAATTTTCACTTCTTTTGATTTTTTTCACTTAAAAATGTCAACACCATTCTTAGCTCACAGGCAGTATAAAAACAGGCAGCAGGCAGAATTTGATCTGTGGATTCTATTTGCTGATCCCCACCTTAGAGAATCAATTATATACAAAGATACTAGGCAGTTAAGAATAAAAATTATTCCAGTTTGCTTTGGACAGTGGAAGGGGTATTGAACCCACCATCACACTTGTTAGGAAAGTACAGTTGCTACATAAGGGAACATTTGCAGGGCAGTTCCGCCTCATCCACAGGTGATACGTTCCAAGACCCCCCCAGTTGACGCCTGAAACACAGAAAGGCCTGAACCCGACATATACTATGGTTTTTTCCTGTATATACACACCTGTGGTAAAGTTTAATTTCTAAATTAGGCGCAGTAAGAGATTAACAACAGTAATCATATGACAGAACAATGATAACGATATACTGTAACGAAAGTTGTGAATGTGGCCTCTCAGACTATCTTATTTGCCGCACTCACCTGTCCTGTGATGCTGTGAGAGGACAAAATGCTTAGGAGAGGAGGCAAAAAGAGGTGAGTGACGCAGGTGTGAAAGTGTGGTGTGACCTGTGACCTTCTGCTGCTGCGTCAGCAGGAGCATCTGCCTCTGGCCCTTGGCTGACCGCAGGTATGATACCAGGACAAGCAAAACCGAGGATAAGGAGGAAACGCTGCCCCAGAGGAGAGCTCTCAGCCGTGCCCCGCCCAGGGAGGGTGGAGAAATGTGCGAGAGTTTCCACTGGAGGAACGGGGCTGCCTTAACCCAAACTAGCCTCAGCTGGCCCTCTGCAGGTGCCCCCGGGGCAAAGTAATGTGTGTTCAAAGGGAGAAGAGGTCTCCTTCCTAGAAACTGTAAGATCACATTTAAAAAAGCGCTCTATCCATTCCTTGATTTCTCTTCCTGTTGCTTCATTGTTGGTGAACAGGTAAGGGCATTAAGGAAGTTACTCCTGAAATCATTTGCTGCACTATATGCTAATTTGGATGCAAATTTTAAAAAGTAAAATTAAAAATAAAAAAAATGCCCTACTGGATGTGATTCCTCTCTGTTAAAGTGGAGAGAAATAAGAGTAAAAGGTGTAGTGAGGCTCCTTTAAGTGTTCAGTTTGACCAAGCAGAGTTGTGTGTTTTAAGTTAAAGGAGGGACCTGAGATCATATATCCATTGCTGTCTCTGAGAAGAAAAAACTTTACAGAAAGGGAGGTCAGCCAGGTTTCATTTGTCAAGAGGCAAGAGAGGGACTGGCTCCACGTGCAACGTGAACCAGCATTTTTGGAGCTTGTCCGGCAGACCATTCCAAAATAACCAGCATTCTGTGAACAGATCCCTGTGACCTCTGCCCCACTGTTCGTAGGACGGCCAGGACCCGCTGCTTTCGGGGTTGCTCCATTTGTAGTCCCCAGAGCTGTGAGCAGGGAAACACAACTTCAGTTGAACAGGGAGGGGTCTCATCATTTGCAAAAGAGAGCGGAAGACACCCGTGGAGATTTTTTGCATTCATCTTGTCCCCCAGTTTTTGCCGTGAGCTCCTGTTAAAACGTTTAAGTGATAGGGTTAGGAGGATGAGGAACAATGGCCCCACGTGCCTCCGGCTCTTGCCTCTAAAATTTGATCACCACAAAAAATTACAGGTTTATGAGTCTGCAAAAGAGAGAGGAAAAAGAAAAGTTGTTTAAACTCTGAAATCCGGGAAGTCTCTGTATATGTGTATGTGTATATATCATTATACATAACATATATGTATTTGGTCCTGTATATCCTTGACCTTGTACAGCTAATCCTAGCATAGATGTATTTCCAAAGCTAAGTCTTTAATGCCCCTAGGAACATCACAGAGGCACAGATAATTAGTAAGAACCATGTATGTTGTATTGTATGGTTTTTTTCCCAGCAGGCAAAGGGTTTTCACAGGTTACTTCTCTGCAAGCTGGTAGAAACCGAAATGACAACCAAGATCTCATTTCTATTCAATACGTATTCTGCTGTTTTTCTTTTTTCTTTCACATTATGTAACTAATAAATAAATGAGGACTCAATACTATCAGGCCAACTGAGGTTGTTTCAAAGATTTTTCTTGGCTTTTATTAAGACAGCCAGCAGAAATACACACAAAGAGATTGCTTATTAATTGCCAGTAATTCTCATTTCTGAGGCTATTTTTATTAATTTTTCTTTTGTATACCTTTTCTGTTTGTTTGTTTTTTTTGCTTATATAGTTAAAGGAAAAAGCATGAATTTTTTAATTCAAAAACTACCTATGGAAAAATAAAGAGAGTCATTCAATGGTTAATACGTGATGTCAGAACCTGGATGAATAATGCTCAGCCAAGAAACACTAGGGGAAATATCTAACTTTTACATGACATGGTTTTTGTTTTAAATGAAAAGAATCCCGCCTGCTTTTATCTATCCCCCAAGGTATTATACCAAGGTATTATATTAATATGTGAGACCATTTGGTAAACCAGTTTGAAGTATTTCTGGTTATTAGGTATTATTCTTCAATTTCTTAGAGCCCAGCATCCTTGCTTCTCTTGAACTTTCTTAGTGTTACCATAGGCCAAGTTTCCTTGGGTGTTAGCTCAACCTTATCTGGCCCAAGTTTTCATGAGAGTTTTCTGTTTTCTTATTCAAGGCCTTTATTTAAAAATATTTTTTAGGGGCGCCTGGGTGGTTCAGTCGGTTAAGCGGCCGACTTTGGCTCAGGTCATGATCTCACGTCCGTGAGTTCGAGCCCTGCGTCGGGCTCTGTGCTGACAGCTCAGAGCCTGGAGCCTGTTTCAGA
The DNA here is from genome assembly GCF_046562875.1 of Panthera onca. Taxonomy (NCBI): domain Eukaryota; kingdom Metazoa; phylum Chordata; class Mammalia; order Carnivora; family Felidae; genus Panthera; species Panthera onca. The sequence goes on from NC_138351.1 coordinate 71,966,334, forward strand.
TTCTGTGTCTCCCTCTCTCTGACCCTCCCCCATTCATGCTCTGTCTCTCTCTGTCTCAAAAATAAATAAACGTTAAAAAAATTTTTTTAAATAAGTAAATAAAAATAAAAATATTTTTTAAATACTTAGTTATTTTTGAGAGAGGGAAACAAAGCGTGAGTGGCGGAAGGGCAGAGAGACAGAGAGAGGCAGACACAGAATCTGAAACAGGCTCCAGGCTCTGAGCTGTCAGCACAGAGCTGAATATGGGGCTTGAACTCAGGAGTGGGGAGATCATGACCTGAGATGAGGTCAGATGCTCAATCAACTGAGTCATCCAGGCACCCCAGGCCTTCACTTTTAAAATGAACTATGAACTAGAAGTAATGCCATAAAATCATGCTGGCTAATTAGTAAAAGGCTAGTATGAATTAGAGAAAGATTCTATATTATAAAACATTATTTCAAAGTATAATATTTCTTGAAAATTCACTGTTTTACCTGAATGAGCTGTATACCATTTAATAGATTTTCTTTAAACACTAGTCAATGATGGTTTCTAATCCAAGTATCAATTGTTTGAATTCAAATGGGGTCTCTTCACAATTTAAAAATTTCCCACAAATTCCAACTTAATTTTCTTAAAATCCTTTATATAAAGATAATGAAATGTGAAGTTCCAACAGTTGTACAAATCTAAATGAGAATAAACTTAGTTTTTTGTCATTGTTAACAATATAGATCTGATGGAAAGCATAAGAACATGTTGAGACCGTCACAGTGTCTACATATAATAAGTGCTCAATAAATATGTGACGGGGGAGTATAGGAGTTATTATCTTAATTCCCAGAATTCCGCTAGGGGGCAGTGGATGAGTGCAGAGAGTACCAGCAGTATTTTTCCATTCTGGCTATTATTCTCCTCAGTTGTTACAGCAGATAAGCTTTTAACCTTATTTTTGTGCTAGCTCTATAGAATTTAGACTTTTTCTTCATATATTACCCATTAACACACAATCTGAGTTCCAAATAATTCCTTACATCACTCAACAAATTAGAACCTTGGGGCTCTGGGTGATCAGATGACTCTCCCCAAATCATGTGAAGAGAAAATAGCAAAGCTAAAGATGCTACTTAGCTCCTTTGAAAGCCATATCCAAGCTTCCTCCTCCCTATGTGGCTTTCTTTTTCTTCTTTAATGAAATGCTGGGAAGACGTCTGAGTGAGAGAATCTGAGGATAGAAGGTGTTGCAAAGATGCACGTGTTCCACAAAACTCAGGTATTTAATAATCATAACACATAAACTATGTTCAAAAACCTGGCTCACCACAATTGTTATACTTAATCATTTGTTAATCATCACAATGAATATGTTTTTAAGATGTCTTTTACTTGCTTAAATCAGCTCCATTTGTAAGAAGCATATGAGGTGGCTTACCTAAGACTAGTTAAGTTCTATTTATAGTGTAAATAATAAAAACACTCAAATCTATTCAGTCCTTGATAGTTCTCAAAGCTGTCCACATCCATTTTCACATACAATCTTATAATAGCCCTCTGGAGTAGCTGGAGGTGATATAATTACAGCTGGAAATGAAAACAGTATTCAGATAGAACATTTCAGCCAATTTGCTAGTACAATCTTCTCCTATTTCTGTGATGCAGAGGTGGAAATAAAAAAAAAAAAAAAAATGGACTGAAGGCTAAGAAACACCATGTGATTGGGTTCATTGTTCATTTCTTCTTTCAGTAAATTACAGAAAGATAACAAAGGCTACTGCGCCCAGTACAGAGGGGAGGTATGTAATGCTGTCCTGGCCAGAGACGCTCTTGTTTTCTTCAACAACTCCTATGCACACCCTGAGGAGGCCCAAGAACTACTGGTTCACACGGCCTGGAATGAACTGAAAGCAGTGAGCCCATTTTGCCGGCCAGCTGCTGAGGCTTTGCTGTGTAACCACATCTTCCAAGAATGCAACCCTGGAGCAGTACCTACTCCTACACCCATTTGCAGGTAAAATAAAAGAAGAAAGACATGGGAAAATTATTTTGATTGCAAACAGGAAGAGTTTTCAAAAGAAGTTGTCATGTGCAACAATAAAGGCAAAAGGTGGCTTTTGCCCAAAATAGAAGGTAATTAATTGGACAGAATTCCTACCATCTAACTCCCTGATGACCTCCTATAATACAAGGACTCTAAGCTTCTAGAAAATGTCATAAAAGGTACAATATTCTCTTATACTTGCTATTTTTCATATTGTTGTCATATTCATAAATATCCCTACTTTCTATGAAATAAATATATACAACCTGAACAAACATGGACCTCATGAGTAAGCTAAGATAGCGAAGAGAAAATGTCCGTTTCAAATGTTTCAGCATGATTTGCCAATGAATAGGAGATCTTGGTGAGCATTTCAGAGTATTATTTTATATCATATGTATATTATTTTAAAATACATTCCACCCAATGCTCTTACTGAAGTACTAACACCCTTTCTCACGGTGGGGGGGAGGGGTTGTAATAAATAGTTATTTCTTTAAAACCCCCATACTCTTTAAACATGGAAATTCATAAATCCATATTTGATAGAATTATCTTTGCCTTTATTTACTTCTTATGGAGAAAAGATAGGAAGCAATCTGGCTTTTGAGCCAAATAGAATACTATTTTCAAACACTATTTGTACTTCTTTCTAGATACATGTGACCTTGGCTAACCAGTTTCCTCATCTGTAAAAGAGAGAGGATTAAAAGATCAGTTGAACCCATGGTATACGTTAGAAATGGACATTGTTTGCTTTTGAAGAAAACACATGAAAACTACCAACACAGCACATTTCCACCTCTGTTTTGATAAAACCAGGCCATTATTTTTAGCTTCTACATATGATTGCATCATCATATATCCAACTACCTGGTAGAGATCTCTGTTATTTATCCCTCATGCTCACTGTCATTTATATCATAGAAAATCTTTCTGTTTCTTAAGTTCTCAATTTTGATTCATCTCTTGTTCAGCTAGAGTAGATGATTTTAGAAGATTACACGTAAACATTTTTCACCATAATGTTGTGATCGTGTGTGTGTGTGTGTGTGTGTGTATTTCTCACTGACTATTTAGGTCTTATGTTGCATTCAGTTTTCCTCAAAATCTTGTGCACTCTAATTGTTTTTTGGCTGTGTTGTAATGAAGAACATATAGGGCAATCCTGAATTTTGTTCCTTTGTAGGGAATATTTTTCTCTTGCCAAATGGTAGGAGGATTCTTTTTTAATCTTTGAGATTCACAATACTTGTCAAATTCATCTGGGAGTAATTCTTTTTTCATTATTTTCTTTCCTATAATTAATATAAAAATAACGGATAATGTACCTTAATTATCAGGTTTACCTCCTTCTTGTCCTAACAATGTTTTCTTTTAGTATATCTTTGAGTATTTTCCATTTTTTCTGTGCTCTAGTTTTCTTATTGGGAAACATTATCCGAACTCTGGGTTTCTTCCTGGCTCTTCCGTCTCAGCTGTCTCCTCATACATCATTTTCACTGTTCATGCATTCTGTCTGCATTCAGTTTGGACTTGTAAAGTTTTCCTCTGTTACTTGTTCAATGTCTTCCAGTGACATTTCTTTACTGATTTTAATGACAATTTTACTTTTGGTGTTGATTTCACTTCTTTGTGGTCTTTATTTTCTTCAGTTACTACTATGTTCAAGTTAACTTAGTTTTCAGTTTATTTTCCATTTCATCCTGATTTTTTTCCTTGCAAAAGACTCTTCTATAGGGGTCATCTTGAATACATGGCAATGGAAGCAAAACAAAACAAACAAACCTTTCTCTAATGTGTTCTTCCGATTAGAATAAAAAATAGCTTTCCAGGGTATTTGCTTCCTCCACGTGATGTGGGCTGTGGAGTTTCTTTCACCTGCCCCCTATTGATTTTTGCACAGTTTAACTGTGCTGTATGAATGCAGAAAGTTGTGTTTGTGTGATCCCGGGGAGGCGGGGGGGGCCAAGGCATAAGCAGAAGCAAGCTAAGTAATTCTCCTCTGGTTTTTCAGGCTCTCCTCTGGTTTTCAGAGGCTTGAAAGCCTCACTGCTCTCCCTTCCACTGCGGACACATCAAGAATTCAAAATCCTATTGTTGTTCTCATGACTCCTATCGTACCCTATCACAGTCATCTGCAAAGCCCTTTCATTCCACACATGTTCAGTTGGCCCTTACTGACAGGTGGTTGCCCAGAAAAGTGGCAGTGTAGGCATGACTATTTTAAAAAGACACCATTATGACACAGATATGTATATGCACACACATACATACACAACCACAAATTCCTTCCTCGCTGAATCCTTTAGCTATTGAATGAACAACATTGCTATTATCTCTAATTTCTTTAATAATCTCTAATTTCCTTTTATTTTTAATCCAAAATGTCTTACTTTGGAGTTAACCAGGTTTCTCCTATGTAGTCTTATCCTATTTTTTATAAGATAAGCTTGAATAAGTATTAATGCACAAAATTATAATTAGTATAACTAGTCTTTCTTCAGTCTCTTCACTTACAATAAAACACATGAATGAACATAACATTTCATATTCAAGTAGACATTACCCTGACTTTCTCAGATGGAAGCATATGCGGAAATGGGACAGGGGGTGGCTTCTCCAAGGCCAGGGTGGATAGGAACCATATGCCCTCCTGTAACCTGCCAGGAAGGTGATGTCTTCTGTTCTGATGGGCAAAGCATTCAGACAGGCCAACTGTGCCCCTCAGTCCCTGCCCATTAGCCCTGAGATTACAGGAGAATCTCTCAGGCTAGACACTGATTGACAATGATCTATGACTTTTATTATGTGTATTTTTAAAACTCAATGCACCTTGTTTCTGTGCCTTTGTATTTATTTTACTATGAATATGAGGGAATGCATATCAGGGATTTCTTTTGAGCTTAAAATTTCTTTTCCCCCTCAGTAGTGTTAGCTACACTATGAAAACCAAACAAGACAGCATTTCGTCTCAGGGATATACACTATATTTCATAAAGTCTCACATTATTTACAATAAAGGATCCTTTAAAAAATGCTTTTGCAAGAGCAGACAATGTACTGTGATGATATTTTTGAAAATACAGAATCTAGGCTCTGCCACAAATTTGGCTTTAATATGCTGTGACTCATCAAGTTTTGTTCTCCCTAAAATATTTTAGAGAATACTGCCTGGCAGTAAAGGAGCTCTTCTGTGCAAAAGAATGGCTGGCAATGGAAGAGAAGACTCACAGAGGACTCTACAGATCTGGAATGCACCTGCTCCCCGTGCCAGAATGCACCAAACTCCCCAGCATGCACTGGGACCCCACGGCCTGCACCAGACTGCCATATTTAGGTAACAGAGTTCTCTCAATACTGTAGAGGTTACAACAAATTTACTATTTTGAAGAAACTAAGTTGTGAGCTTAAATCTCCTAATATTTCTAAGCATTTCTAACTTATTTTTTGAGTTCTGCCCTTTTTAGAGACCTAATCACAGAATCCTACTGTCCACCCTAATTGCACAGGTCAGCATAAGAGTTTACTCCATTTGGTTCAAAAAGAAATTAAAGAGCACTTTTAACTGCTGCTTAAGATCTTATTTCATAAGGGGATCTTATAAAAGCTTGTAACGGTTTTTGGAATGTGCAGAGAATGGCTAAGAAACCTCATATTATGTCAGATGAGTGGAATAAAAGAATAAAGTCCCCCTTCTTAGCCAACGAAGCAGATTTCTAAGCATGCAAAAATAAGCCACATGGTTGAAAGTGCTGATCTCACAAAACAAAGCTGAATCGCTGCATGTTGTTTAATGAACTTCGTTTGTAAAGAGCTATGTTGTTAGCCCTAACAGCTGGTTTAATTTCAATGACACAATCCTTTCTCATTCGAATGCAAAGCATGTTGACCAGTTGTATGCTGAAAAGCTGAAAGAGAACTTGCATTTCTTAGCACTCTCTCACAGAATATGTGAGATATCTGGATGCTCATTTAAAACAAATTTTTATCCTTTCCCCCTCAGATTATAAAAAAGAAAACTTAACAAGTAAGTAATTTTGTTTGTGCCCTTGAACCCTTATGTGTATGTAATTGGATTCGTGCATGCGTATTTACACTCCTACTACATGATGTCCAGAACAGGATGTACGTCCCTTCTCAAAGGCTGTTTTCCTCTGCTTACTGGGGTAAAACATGAAGGAAGATCATCACAGATCTCAGCTTACAGCTTCTAATTAGGCCATGAAGAGCAGCATATTTAGTGAATGATACAAATGAGATCCCCTACCCCAAGGTTATAACTTCATTTATCCTTTCAATGGCCACAAAATAAGCAACTGAAAATGCCACCTTCTGATTTTGCATTCTTGATTTTTATACCATCTAATTATTTACAGATGAAAACAAGTATTTATTTCTTCATTGAGCCGATTCATGATCTTCATTTGTGACAAGAGATCTTTCCTTTGGAAGATATGTTTTTTAAGACATCTGATTTCCAATATGAAGTTTACAGGGTCAAATCAAATGTTTGGGTTTTTTTTTTAATGTTTAATTATTTTTCAGAGAGAGAAGAGAGAGAGAGAGACAGAGCACAGGCAGAGAGAGAGAGAGGGAGACACAGACTCGGAGGCAGGCTCCAGGCTCTAAACTGTCAGCATAGAGCCTGATGCGGGGCTTGAACCCATGAACTGTGAGATCATTACCTGAGCCGAAGTCGGACACTTAACCGAGTCACCCAGGAGCCCCCAAATCAAATGGTTTTAAAAGTGGATGCCTCCAAATCCCTAGGAAGGAACTCAAGATGGTTGCTTGCAAAGAGAGGCCTAGACTCGAAGTTGAATCAGATGATGTTTTAACCCTACCAGAATGCAGACATCTTCAGAATGAAATTGGAAGAGTTTTTCATTTCAACTAACTTCCTCTGATTTGAGCTTTCTAGGGCTTCAATCATACTCATTTCCTATGAGGTATATTCTGGGCCTAATTGCCTCTGCACCTGGCAAAGTGCCAGGCCTTGATTTTACCAGCTTCCTTCAAGAACTAAGACTTAAAAGTATAAAAACAAAGAATGCCACTGGTCCCACTTGAATCACTCCGCATTAATAAACAAGAGCGATATGGAAACCCTATAAATCTATTATTCTGTAAGCCTGTCAAATTGTTATTTCCAAATTGAAGGAAGGAAAAAGAAATGCTTCAATCCTTTGTCATATAAGTAGCTAAAGCCTACTTTGACCGGACTTTTAATTGGCAACGGTGGTCTTTGTTACCCTTTGTTTACTCATTCATCCATTCAAGCACTCACTGGGGGTTTACCATGTGGAAGGTGCCGACCTTCAGTCCTAGATCAGACAGGGACACACACAGAAAGCATCCATGTTTCTGCCTTGTATACCGATTATAAAAATTGTTAGCTACAACTAGCTAACAATAAACCAATTTCCTACTCTTAACCTATTTTTATGAAATCTTTGGTACATGTCAGAAAATGAACTCCAAATGTCATAAACGGATCATTTCATCTGACCATCTCATGGAGAATTGTCTAAAAGTATGCTCCCTGGTTAAATGCGATTATTACTGAAGAAACCAGCTTGAGCTTTTCAGGCAGGTTGCTAGCTAAGCAAAGAAGTCATCCTTATTCAGTCGAATATTATAAAGCCCTCAAATATTTCTTGAAGTTTCTTGATTTCTGAGTAAACTCTATAAAGGATATTGCCAGTTCACTTAGAAGGGTGACAGAAGATTTTTTTTTTTTTGCTTGAACACACACAGTAAGATTTCAGTAGTTTTCATTTGTATAACTTCTTTTGCTGAAGTGAAATATCTTTTTGAGCTGGCGATGTCTTTGTACTATTTACTTTGTCTGCTGAGCAGACATCTCACTATTCCTGAGTTCCACAAGGCTGCACATACTTCGTGTGTTTCCTCAGATGGCTTTGTGGGTGACAGAGTCTCTGTTTCCTTGCAATGTTCAGATTAGCTTGCTTTCACCTGCAGAGTTAAAAGGTAAACGAGCTAGACATAGCCTTGAGTGACATTTCTTTTTCTCTCAGGAATCTGTAGATGTGATTTCACTCTTTTCCAGCTTCTAGGTTTGGAAATGACTGGTCGTCTGGTATGAGTCTGCTTACTTTTTCCTATAAGCAATGTGTTTCTGTTTTGAAAGCAGCTTCGAGGATTTTCTCTTTATCCTTGTTATCCGCATAGTGGAAATCCTATGTGATGGGGCATCACGGAACATCTCTTTCCAACTCTGCATTCAGGACCTTCTTTGTCTTGGTAGCTTGAAATCGGCCATGGAGGTCAGGCTGCAGGCAGGTGATATTTCTAAAGCAAAAGGCTGATCACGCTACTCCACTGTTTAAAACCCTCTGATGATTCTCTCCATTTACTGCCAGGCCAAGTCCAAATTACCTACCTGGGCATGCAAGGCCTTTTATGACCCAGACCTGGTATCTACAGCCTTACCTAGACACACTCCCCCAACTCAACAATGAAACTTTCAGATGCATTTTTAGGGAAGCATGCCGACTCCTTGGTTTGGACCCTGATACATGCCACTCCTTCTTTGTGGAACACTACCTCCCTACTTGCCCCCTCCCCCCCCCCACTCCACCCACACACACATACCTTCGACTGCTTGTTCCCTTTTTATTCAACTTAAACACTTACTCCAGAAAACCTCCCTAGTTTGCCTAGACCTAGAATTGAGCTGTCCCAGGCCGTTCACAAGCTTATCAGTCTTACAACATTTTATTAGAATTACATTTTATTAGAATTATCGGTTTACAAATTATTTCCTAGCTAAACACCTTAACACAAAGACTTGTCGTGTCCACCATAGTACTCTTGAGACCCAATGTCATACTAACTTAATGACTACCTTAATGTATGGATGAATGAGTGAATAAAAACTCCCCTGATGTTCAAAGGAAAAGGGTGGAGGTAAAATTGATGACAGAAGACAAAGATAAAAAGATGCTGGAGATGTGGATTGATAATTTAGATTCAAAGAGATAATCGATGTCCCTCTAGGGAAGGCCACAGCAAACAGATCAGAGGCAATAAACAAGGAATAACAAAACTAGCCAGAAAGGAAGATATAATTAAATCCATAAAGCAAAATTATTGTTCAAACAATGCCAATTTTTGCATTTTGAAAATAAATCTTACTAAGTCCTCATGGATCACTCTCTTAATATGTGTGATTTTTTTTTTTTTTTTTTTTTTTTTTTTGAGAAAGAGAAAGAGACGGAGACAGAGTGAGAGCAGGGGAGGGGCAGAGAGAGAGACACACACACACAGAATCCAAAACAGGCTCCAGGCTCTGAGCTGTCAGCACAGAGCCTGATGTGGGGCTCAAAACCACAAACCGCAAGATCATGACCTGAGCTGAAGTCAGGCGCCTAGCCCACTGAGCCACCCAGGCGCCCCAATATGTGTGATATTTTTGATAAAAAAAATTATCCTTATATTTACTAATGAGATTATACTACCAATTTTACAAATTACATTGCATTCCTTTCCATGTTAAATAAGTATGAACTGCCCTGTAAAATCCAGATACAAAAATAGTCACCTCTTTCTGCCTTTCAATGATTACTCCTACTTTATTATTAGCAGGAAGTCTAGCTTTCCCCTCCCCACCCATCTTGGATTGATTTTTTAAAAAACCTTCAGATGACTCAGTCCAAAGAAAGTCAGATCGGCTTTCAAGCCAATCATAAAGGAACCCGGAAAGGCTAAGTCCACTGTTGTTGTGACACCTGATGAGAAATGCTGTCATTGCTCCGAAATGCACTGCTGTGCTGTTCCTGCAGTTTCAGTCCTGTGCTGATATTCTTCCTGTCACAGAAGGGACCAGACTTGGTCTCCATGGGCTTTAAAACCATTTGCCAGCTACCAGTGCTCAGGCCGTAATAACTGTGTCCACTGCTACACTAAGAAGTCCTACATGGACACCCCTTGTAATCTCTGCTTTTGCAAGTGTCCTATTTCAAACGGCTTTAGGCGTCTGCTACAATAAAAGTTTTCTTTTGATTTTGTGATGTGTTATATTAATATATGTCTGTATATCAAACATATAATTCTTTTGCTATATTGCAGCCACTTTCTAACATTTCGTTTAGGATTGTTTAAATTTACGTTCCTTAATCTAGGAACGCACTTTTCTTTGGTGCTAATGTTGCCAGGGTGTGATATTAGTATTATAATAACTTTCTAAAATAATTTCATAGATTTTTCTCTTACTGTAACATTTTCTAAAATCTGGGAATTTTATTTCTTCTGAGACCAAAAGAATGTCTCCGTAATTCTATAAAGACTTTTAAATGTCCTGGTTATGACTATCTTCAGATTTTCTGATTTTTCCAATTTGGCAATGTGGTCCTATCGTTTTTCTAAAGATTTAAAAAATGTTATTCCATAATTACATTCTACTATCATAACTCCTTTACCATTCCTAATTTCATGTTTATGCTTTTATCTTTTAAAAATTAAAATCCTACTTACCAGACTACTTTAATAAAGATAAGACCAAACCTTGACCTATTTTTAAATTCTAGCATTTGTGGTATGTGTATTCTAACTTATTAATTACTGCTTGTACCTGGCTGTTACTTTATCACCTATTTTTGTTTTCTGTAGTTTTTGTTTCTTTTCCAAAGTCTTGAGTTAAATGTCTAGTTCATTTACTTTCTTCCTTTTTATCTAATGGAAAGAGACAACACCGAGTTTCCCATTGAGGACGGCTTTGGCCAAAGCTCACATCCTCTATCAGCAAACTATTTTCTAATCTGTCACTGTGGCTACTTTTTAATCTTTGATTGAAAAGTTATTGAATTTTTTATTTTTCTAGATGTGCCATTGGATTTGACTCAGTCTACTGTTAATTGCACTTTAGTCAAGGAGTAATTCCACATGATTTTTGCCTTTGAAATTTGAGATTTACTTTTGTGGCCTGAAAACAGACCAGGTCTGTCAGTATTCCGCAAATATTTGAAAATAGGGTTTATTCTTTCTGTGTAGGGTACAAAGGATATTGTTTGCTATTAGAACATTCTTGTCAATATTATTAAAATACCCTGTATCTGTGTTTTTGTCTTTACCAGTCAATTAAAAGAATATAAATTAATAAAGTTGTTTTAACAGATACACAGTGGACTTTGTACTCTACAGAGTGATATGAACATGGCATCTGTCGGTTTCCAGGGAAATGTAGATTTTACCTTGTTTTCATACTGCACTGACTTTTTAAAAAAAATTTAAATAAATAAATTTATTTAAATTTATTTTAAAAAAAATAAATAAATATTTATTTACTTTTGAGAGCAAGAGTGTGTGAGCAGGGGAGGGGCAGAGAGAGAGGGAGACACAGAATCTGAAGCAGGCTTCAGCCCTGAGCTGTCAGCACAGAGCCCGACGTGGGGCTCAAACCCACAAACCGCGAGATCATGACCCGAGCTGAAGTCGGATGCTTAACCGATGGAGCCACCCAGACGCCTCTGCACTGACCTTTTTAATAGGAGTTTGACAGTTCAATTTTTAGATGAACTAACTTCTCATTTGTGTCTAATATTTCCACTCTTCATCTCCTATTATTTTTGTTTTGTTTGTAAATCAGCAGTAAATGTGTATAAAAGCTCAACTTTAGACAGTCCTGTCCTCAAATATAATTTCATGAAATTATTTTATTTAATAACCTAACAATTTCCATAACTGTTGTCAGGTCATAAAAAACATGATGCAGTGTGAACAGCACTAACCCAGGATCTGCATTTGTCTTGGAAAAAAAACAGTTCCTTTCTCTGGGTCTCATCTTTAAAATTCTGTGATTCTGCAAGTTGGATTTACTTGGACCCCTGGATTATTACACTTGGACTTTAGAAAAAAATAACCAGGGACGACCTGATCCATAAAAACGTATCCTTAAAATTAAATTTGGCTTACTAAACTTGCTTGAATTTAGCGAAGATTCCTTGACTACAAACATTGCTTCTTAAAAGTTTAAGAATGAATGAAAAAAATTATTGTTCACTTACAGCATTCCCACCAATGACGTCCTCAAAGCCAAGTGTGGACATTCCAAATCTGCCTTCCTCTTCTTCTTCCTCCTTGTCCGTCTCACCTACATACTCCATGACTGTAATAATCTCCACAATGTCCAGCTTTGCAATATTTGTGCTTCTTACCGTAACTACTCTTTACTGCTGCCGGAGACGAAAACAATGGAAAAATAAGAAAAGGTGAGATTCTAATTTAAGCTAATCACATGTAGTAATATATTAAAACCTATAAACTTAACATGGGAATTGGGGATGGGAAGAGGGATCTATACAACACGGCCGGTCTCTTTAGGACGTCTAATGCCTTGCTTTAAGATCAAGCACCCCACCATGATCTTTAAAAATATCAATACCTTTTTGCAAAGGATCACATGTCCTAATGTTAACTTTTCACAGTAGAGAGAATCTAAACAATAATTTGGAAGAATATGGCTACTCCAGCTCAGCCCCATTGCTATGCCAACTGGATAGTGACAAAATTCCCACGAAAATGTGCTTTTTGACTCCAGACCAAATGAAATATTTCTTGCTCTAAAACTGAAGGATCTTCAGTTGCCTTAGTATAATTTGTTTTGTTTCCTCCTAGCATCCTCTCTCTTTAAAACCCGAGCCTGAGTACAAAGATCTCACCTGACCCTGAGCTCATTATCAATCTTGCCTGTCTTACCTGCAGAGAGTCAGCGGCGGTAACCCTCACTACTCTTCCCTCTGAGCTCTTACTAGACAGACTTCATCCCAACCCCATGTACCAGAGGATGCCACTCCTGCTGAATCCCAAACTGCTGAGCCTGGAGTACCCAAGGAATAACATTGAATATGTGAGAGATATTGGCGAAGGAGCATTTGGAAGGGTCTTTCAAGCAAGGTAAAGTTACCCATGTGAAAAATCTTTCCACCGAATTCGTACCTGAAAGGCTATGAGACCGCTCCTTTGATGCCTACGCTGAATGTATGATACCTATTATCAAATAATTCTTCACATCATTAACCTCATCTCATGGAGTACTTATACTCTGAATCTTAATAATTTTTTCTCTCTGCTGGAAAATAGGGCTGGGCAGAAGGAGAGAACCTTCATTTATGCTGTATTCAAATTATAAGCAATTAGCAAAGTTTAATTATATTTCCTTTTCAGAAATAATTTTATCACACATTTTAATCATAATTTCTTGCCTTGTTTTTAGTAAATAATTCTAAAATTTACTTCTCTTCCATTTTCTATTGCTATATTCTTCACTTCATCTAAAATTTACTTTGAACTAGTGTTTCCATTTAAGAATTCAGACTCTTGAGGCACCTGGGTGGCTCAGTCAGTTAAACACGTCTGACTTCAGCTCAGGTTAAGATCTTATGGTTCTTGAGTTCTAGCCCCACATCAGGCTCTGTGCTGACAGCTCAGAGCCTGGAGCCTGCTTCAGATTCTGCGTCTCCCTCTCCTTCTGCCTGTCCCCCATTCGCATTCTGTCTCTCTCTCAAAAATAAATAAGCACTAAAAAAAATTTAAAAAAGAAGAATTCAGAGTCTGATACGTATAGATATTAAATGGATGTCCATGGAGTCATATGATATTTGTCTTTCTCTGACTAATTTTGCTTGACCTCACTCATATGAGGACTTTAAGGGACAAAACAGAGAACATAAGGGAAGGGAAACAAAAATAACATAAAACTAGGGAGGGTGACAAAACATAGATTCTTAAATATGAAGAACAGAGGGTTACTGGAGGGGTCGTGGGAGGGGGGATAGGCTAAATGGGTAAGGGGCATTTAGGAATCTACTCCTGAAATCACTGTTGCACTATATGCTAACTCATTTGGATGTAAATTAAAAAAAAATAAAATTTAAAAAATAAATAAATAGATATCCATGGAATGGCAAAAATAGAAAAAGGAAAAAATAATGCAAACATGCCAGAACATAATGAGCTCAAGGAAGCAGTACATATGGGGGTCAATGCTAGCCCATTTACTGCCTTTCTGTGAACTGGAAGGAAATACCCTTTACGGATGGATGTGGCTCAAGACACACAACTGGGCCAGAGAATGTGGACTTGGTTTTAATCACTAATTGTCATTCGGTCCTGGTGTTCTTGGGCAGGACACAACCTCAACTCCACTCATAGTAGCCCTGGCATGGAGGTTACATAATTAATGAAAACCTCACACAAATACGTACTGGGAACCAAAAATATGCAAGGCACCATTTGAGGCTTTAGAGGGATATAAAGAATAAGCCATGGTCCCTGCCTTCCAGGAATTTCGAGTCTGGCCAGACATTAAGGGCTTAGGATGGTAATGACAATCTCATTGGATCTGTGTACTTTAGAATTCCCGAAATGTACAAATAATGCATTTTTCAAACTTAATCTGTGTTGAAAATAGTCCCAATGATTTATATTAATTGGAGTCAAGGAGTTTTAAGTACGATCTACTGTTGGCATCTTACTCTGATTCTGTGGCTCTGGGAAAGGCTGCAAAAGTGGAAGGAATGTATATGAATGTGGGTAGATTAATGTGGGTAGATGGTGTTCCCGATCTTTGATTTCTTTCTAAACGAATGTATCTCTCAGGGCTCCGGGCTTACTTCCCTATGAACCTTTCACAATGGTGGCAGTGAAGATGCTCAAAGAAGAAGCCTCAGCAGACATGCAAGCCGACTTTCAGAGGGAGGCAGCCCTCATGGCAGAATTTGATAACCCTAACATTGTGAAACTCTTAGGTATGACTATAGAAATGAAGAAATGCATTGCATCCCCCAAACAGAAGCTTCCCAAGTTTTCCTCCTTTACCCCTACATTTGTGCTTTTTTCCTTCACTTCTTTGTCAGAGAGCCATCCCTGTTCCTTCCCATATATTTTCTGCACCAAGGAGTGGAACGTTACATTAAATAACCTCAGTTCAAAACATCGCTTTTTTTTTTAATTACTCAGAGAAGTATGTTGTCATTTAATTTTCTCTCTAGAATGTATAAATATACTGATTGCTAAATCCCTGGAATTAAAAACCAGGCCCAATATAAATAAGCCAAGATGATAGCATTCATTATTTCTCTTTCTTTTTGAACAGAGACTTCTAATTTTTGCCTGAAAAAAAGAATAATAGGTCTAATAATCTATTTTTACAGTGATGTGAAATTGCACCCAAATGATCTAATATTTCAAGGTGTCCTATTTCCCTCTCAAATACAGCAAGAAATTAAGTTTTGCAAATGTCCTCCTGGCACTAACCCTGAGACTCCATTTATGTTAACATTTTTTTTCTTTCTAGAATGAACATCCTAAAAGCTAAAGTTTGAAAAATTTTACTGAGCACTTTACCTAAGATTTTGGATTGTGTTATCCTTTCCAAATGTCATACATCTTCTTTACCATCCTTCCCCATAGAAAGAGCGGGAAGAGTAAGTAGCTTACATGCTCAAAGCAAGCGCCATTTGTAAGTTCACTCGGCAAACAAGTACCGAGTACTTGCTGTGCCACACACGTGGTAGGTGTATGGGATTTAAAAAAAGAATAAGACATGACTTCTGCTTTCAGAGCGCTAAAACGTTGGAGGAGAAACCTCAAACAAATGTACGATTGTCTCGGGACAGTAGGTCCTCCGCTAAAGGCTGATAGAAGGCAAATCTGGTAACAGGCAGTGTCTACAGTGGAGGCACTTAGCAGGAGTGATGGATAAGCTGAATCTTAAAAGGTAAATAGGCAAACGTTGACACCCAAACAAATGGGGTCAGGGTTCGAGTGCGATGCCGTCCACAGAATACCGGGGCCCCTATTTTCTGATGTGGCCACCAAGTGCTTTGGGAGCGCTCTTTCCCCCGCGTCACTTGAGACACCCACCCTAACGAGGGCCGTGATTTCGGTTGCAGGCGTGTGCGCCGTCGGGAAGCCCATGTGCCTGCTCTTTGAATACATGGCCTACGGCGACCTCAACGAGTTCCTCCGCAGCATGTCCCCGCACCCCGTGTGCAGCCTCAGTCACAGTGACCTGTCCGGGAGGGCCCAGGCCGCCAGCCCGGCCCCGCCACCGCTCTCCTGCGCGGAGCAGCTGTGCATCGCCAGGCAGGTGGCCGCCGGCATGGCTTACCTCTCGGAGCGCAAGTTCGTGCACCGGGACCTGGCCACCAGGAACTGCCTGGTGGGCGAGAACATGGTGGTGAAAATCGCCGACTTCGGCCTCTCCCGGAACATCTACTCGGCGGACTACTACAAAGCTAACGAGAACGACGCCATCCCCATCCGCTGGATGCCCCCCGAGTCCATCTTCTACAACCGCTACACCACCGAGTCGGACGTGTGGGCCTACGGCGTGGTCCTGTGGGAGATCTTCTCCTACGGCCTGCAGCCCTACTACGGCATGGCCCACGAGGAGGTCATCTACTACGTGCGCGACGGCCACATCCTGTCCCGGCCCGAGGACTGCCCCCTGGAGCTGTACAACCTGATGCGCCTGTGCTGGAGCAAGCTGCCCGCCGACAGACCCAGCTTTCCCAGCATTCACCGAATTCTGCAGCGGATGTGCGAGAGAGCGGAGGGGACGGTGGGCGTCTGAGCGCGGGACGCTACGCGGGACGCACCGCAGGCCTGGCTCAGACTCTGGGAGCTGCAGGAATCCGAGCCGCTTCTCCCACCTGGACGACAGCATGGCGGACGGATACGCGCGCGAGTACCGGGGCGGCTAGCACCACGCGCGAGTAGCGGGGAGGTCAGTTTCTCACCAAGAGCAAAGTGCAGAGCTCGTCCCGTAGACCACTCCAACTTGGAAAGGCTGACGAGGACATGGTTTACGGGGAAGCAGAGCATCCTCTTCAGTTCCTGACTCGCCTGGCAGCAGAGTGAGACTCTGCTGGATTAAATTTTAATATGAAATGTGATACAGAGCTTCATTTTCAATAGAGTTTACTCCTGTCCATATGAAAGTAGTATATCTTTCTGTAAGACACTTAGGTAAAATACAGAACACTAGGAAGAAAAAACCATTCTTTGTCTCCCACCCAAAGATGACGGGTGCTGGTTGTTTTTGTTTTGTTTTTTTAATTGAATTTCTTTCTTGCATTTGTGCATAATTTTATATTTGTTTGTGTTCTCCAGAGTTGTGGCTATACTTTACTGATAGAGGGCTTCTAAGGAATAAAATGATAAATCGGTAAGGCCATATCCCCACTGTGATTTTTAATTTCCTTTTCTGTCTTTATGCTTCTTCTCCTTTGGAAGTTTTTCCTTTGTGGGCACTTGTCCTAAATTTCATCTGCTTATTTTATTCCTACAGTTTTTCTGAAATATGTTTTTGTATTTATCTTTTTCTTTGAAAATTTTCTCTGTATCTTTGCTTTCATTTTATTTCTTTCACTTTGCAGGGCTTTATGTCCTTTTTTGGTTATTTATTTTTTTTTCTTTTCATCTCATATATACAATGAATACCCAGGCAGAAATAATAACTTTTAAACTAACACCGTAGACTAATGTGTATATAACTTTTGCAAAGTAATACCATTTTCTTCTGTACTTGCTTCTGAAGCTACACATTTCAAATTTGTCATCCACTAATGTATTGCCACAGTCTATTAAATCTCCTAAACCATAGTTTAGGAGATTTCTCAAGATGGTCTTATGGCTCTAAGTTATTTCAAACTTGATGTTTTTGTGCACTTTGATATTTTTTTCCTTCTAGAAAACAATTCCACAGGCAATAGCATTAATATAGTGTTGGTTACCAACTTTTTTGTAGGACTATTAACCCTGTCTTGTTACATTTTATGATTGTTTAAGAAATAAAAACCCTCTCGAATTCAGATCCCTGATGCACAGATTTTTGAGAGGACCCCCCCCCCCCAGGATATATGTTTTTCTAAGGTCAACATGAATAAAATGAATTCATTTCTGAAATGATGTGAACCCAAATACTCCTGGAAAGCAAATAAACAGCGAAGAGAAAATTACAATCTACTGTAGACCAACTTACTTTAATTCAAACTAATTGGTAGTTAGGGCAATGAATTTTTAAAAGGAAATTTTCAGCTGTCTGCTGGAAGAATCCAACTGAAATCAAATTTTCTTTCATGCAACAACTTGTTGTCTTTGCTGGAAAACCTGCCATTTCTTGTTCATAGTCCCTCCATGCAATCTAGACAAAAGCATCAGAAATTACCCTGGATTTTACCCACTCCTTCCTCCCTGATATTCTATCAATTTTACTTTTTAAAACCCTCCTTCCTGCTCATGTACCTTTCCTTCCAGCCCATCTGACTATTACAGATTCTATCACAACCTTCCTTCCATTTCAGGCCCAAGCAGATTCCATTGCTATGACAGCATGAGGACATGCTTATTCACAATTCTGATTCATATAACAGAGAAGTCAGAGCTCAGGACTGAGGCCTAGAGAGGTGCTTTAGATAAAAGTCATGATTGTAAGTCCAAAATTGAGACAGTCATCCAAAGGGCTAGCTGAAGAATAAGGTTGCAGCCTGAGTCCATAACAAAAGGCCAAGCGGCCAACAAAGCAGAAAAGCTGGAGAGGCCCAGCATCCAGTGTGGATCTTTTGTGTGGATATCCATGGCATACTTTAAGTGGTTCACACGTGTGTGTCATATATGTTGTGCAAGCTTCAAAGAAGTCCTCACATTTCCTCAGCCGAGAAAGTTTTATTATATAATTTTTTTAATGTTTTATTTATTTTTGAGAGAAAGGTAGAGAGCCTGAGCGGAGGAGGGGCAGAGAGAGAGGGAGACACGGAATCCAAAGCAGGCTCCAGGCCCTGAGCTGCCAGCACAGAGCCCATCGCAGGGCTCGAAGTCACGAGCCGTGAGATCATGACCTGAGCCCACGTCCGACGCTTAACCGGCGGAGCCACCCAGGCGCCCCTGAGAAAGTTTCATTATAAAAGAAAGACATGGAAGCCAAGCCAATCAGAAAAGCTACCCCAAAGAAAATCAGAGTCAGGACAGGAACTCCGAGTACCCAACGTATGGCTCCTGCTGCAGGCATCCCGTCTCAGAACCGGGTGTCCACAGCTCTGGTTCTGTTGTTCACCAACCACTTCGAGCTCTTCTCTGTTTCCCTCCCTGCCGCTGAATAACTGTCCTTAACCTTCCTGACTCTTCTTCGCGGCCTCTACAGCCTCATGGATTCTCTGTGTGTTTTGGGGGACTCTGGTATTCAAGATCCCAAAGCAAACAAAGCGCAGAGATATGGGGAAATACAGTGAGAGAATGAGTGAGTTACTAAGCAAGCAAGTATTAGGGAAACCACGCGATTTTCTTAAATACTTGCAGTAACTGAAAAATCAGCAAAAATCCCATTATAATAATGGTAGTAATAAAAATACCATCAGCTAGTACTTAATGAATGCTTACCATGTATATTCAAAGGTCTCTAAGTATAGTAACTTTAATAGCACACTGTCCCTGTGATGTCCGTACTATCATTATGCCCATTTTTATGTGAGTACACAGGCAAAGCGAGATTATGTAACTGACCCAAACACATAGAGCAACAGAGCCTGGTTTATGACCAAAAGAGGCTGAGCTCTCAACCACGACACTATGGTGCTTCAGATGAGTACAGAGGGAACAACTGAACTTGATGACTATATGGACGGGATTTGTAATTCGTACGTAGTTTCAAAGGACACCCTATAGCCCTTATACTATTAATTGTCTCTCCAAGTCTTGAATAGCAAAAAAAAGTATATTTGGGGATTGCTGATTCAGTCACAAAGTCAAATAAACGGCGTGTTTACTTTTTTGTCAGTTCTAAGGGCATTTCCAGGTGATGTTAAGGTCACTACCTTATTTCCTTAGTGCTCACCTTCAGGTTCTGTATCTTAGGAACATGGACCCATTATTTACCAGTACTGTTTTCTTTGTTAGATACAGATCTTTCCCATTGTAAAATCACTGTATAAATTTATAAGGAGAGACAAGAGAGAGACACAGTACCATTGTTATCAAGCGTCAGAACAGACACCAACAAGCTGTGTTAAGTGGTCGAATATCAAATGTAACAAGAATACCGGGGTAATGCATGTGGCACCAAAGGAACATATTCCCTGGTTCTGTGATGAAGCAGAAAACGAACACTTCTCTCCACTTTACAGTGTATTATAAACTGTTCCATGTCATTGGCTATTCTTCTAGAAGTCCAATTTAATTTCTGAATAAGGTTCCATGTTATGGATATTACCATAATTTAGTTAATTTATTTTTGGACATTTGAGTTTTTCTAATTTTCACTATTACAAACAATATTGTGATGATCGTCCTTATTTGCATGTGTGCGTAATTATCTCTTTATGGGAATTCTGAGAAAGGGAATGTCCGGGCCAAATGGCATGCACAACATTAAGGCTTTTGTTAAGTATTATCATATTCTCTAGAAATATTGTTCCCATCTGCATTGTACAAGAGATCTTGTAGCCCTAAAAATTTACTGTCACAGAGAATTAATTCTCTTATTTTTTTTAGAAGACTTGTCTATTTGGTGATAGAAAAAGATGATCTCCTTTTGATTTTATGCTTTAAATTACTAGTGAAGTTGAATTTTTCTTGTTCCTAGGTCACTTATAGTTTTTATTTTGGGAATCATCTATAGCCTGTTTTTCTGCTGTGTTGTTCTTTTCTCTAATTGACTTGCAAGAGTCATTTTATAAAACAAATATTGACACGTTGTCATACTTTACACAAAAGGGAAAATATATACATGCTTTTACCTTAAAATAGCATTTACTTTTTTATTGCACAAGCAATACTTTATTGCACAAGCAATACATAATCTTTTGAAAAGAAAATAAGCAATAATATGCAATAACAACACATAGTGTAAAATAATGGGGAAAATGAAAAAACACCAACCAGTGGTAACTAACATTAACAGCATGATAAATAAAGTTCCAGCTGTTTTCAGATAAGTGTATAGGTAGGTAGGCAAATAGATAAATGATAGATAGATAGAGATAGACAATCATTTTAAATGAAAACCAGATCATACTGTTATATTCTTTTGAGCTTTGTTTTTTCACTGAATGAATCATAAACATCTTTCACATCAATAAGTATTCATGTGCCTCATCATTTTTGGTGGTTGAAAAATATTCCATCATGCGGACCTATAATATTTAACTATTACTCCATTGTTGGACATTTATTTTTATTTTTCATTATAAATACAATATTTTGATTATTAATCTTCTTGCTAAATTTTGTAAATATCTATTTCAAGTGATTTCTTTAGACACAACTTCTAGAAATGTAATTTCTAGAACAAAGATTATCTATACCCTTTTAATACTTTTGAATATGTTGACAAATTATCTTCCAGAATTAATTTATCAATATACACATCTTCCAACTAGATGAGAGATGAGCCTGTTTCTTTCAAATTCTCCAATCCTGAGCATTTTAATACTTGCCAGTATAATAGCTTAAAATTCTATTTTGTAGCTTATGCTTATATTTCTTTAAATGAGATAAGATTGAATATATTTTTAATGTTTTGGGGACAATCGATTTACTCTGTGATTTGCCTCCTCCTTCTATTATTTTTCTATTTGGTGTATCTTTTTTCTTATTGCTTTGTAAAAAGCACTTTAAATACTAAGGAGCTAAAATTTGTCATACACATTTTTTTTTTTTTTTCAACGTTTTTTTTTTTATTTATTTTTGGGACAGAGAGAGACAGAGCATGAACGGGGGAGGGGCAGAGAGAGAGGGAGACACAGAATCGGAAACAGGCTCCAGGCTCCGAGCCATCAGCCCAGAGCCTGACGCGGGGCTCGAACTCACAGAGCACGAGATCGTGACCTGGCTGAAGTCGGACGCTTAACCGACTGCGCCACCCAGGCGCCCCTGTCATACACATTTTAACCACTTTTATCATGTCAAAAATATATACTTCTATTTGTCTTTTACTATAAGAATTTATTAAACAGGAAAGAAGGGTGAATTTTCAGTCTTTTGAGATAATTGTGGCTTTTTTCTTCATTAATCTGTTAATAAGTAGAAATGTATGAATTGATTTCCAAATGTTGCAATATCCTTATGTTCTGGGAATAAACTCTCTTTGGATGTGTCACATTAAACTTTTAATTTACTACCAAACCTGTTTTGTTAACATTTATTTGCATCCATATTTATAAATTCATAAAATTAAAAGTTTACCATTTTCTTCTTTGTTAGAATTTGGTATTAGCATTATGATAGTTTCAAAAACTTAGGAGTTTCTTCCTCTATGATCCTGGTTGGTTTATTTTAAAATAATGCTTGGGGCGCCCAGGTGGCTCAGTTGGTTAAGCCTCCAACTCTTTGTTTCGGCTTAGGTCATGATCTCATGATTCATGAATTCAAGTCCCACATTGGGCTCCGTGCTGTCAGTGCAGGGCCTGCTTCAGATTCTTTCTCGCTCTCTCTCTGCCCCTCCCCTGCTTTCTCTCTCCCTCTCTCTCTCAAAATAAACTTTAAATATTAAAAATAAAATAAAATAATGGTTACTTATTAATAATAGCAATACGCACACCTGTTTTTTTTTAAACACTCCTAAGAAGGGTACAAATAAATTTAAATATCCCCCCATCCAATTCATCTCTAGTCCTAGTTTAAGTGCAAACCACTTTACCCATTTCTGGTTTCAGTTCTTCTGGTGATTATCACTGCAATTCTAATAAATACACTTACTTTATAACAAATATTCTTCCTGAATTGATCAATTAGAAAAGCTATGTAATAGCTGGGCAGTTCAGAGTACTTTTACTCAAACTCCTCTCGAATTTCTGAGATGGCAGTTCAGATGTACTTTTACTCAAACTCCTCTCGAATTTCTGAGATATGTTAATTAACTTCTTATTATCAGTTATATTGCTTATTGTTATATTTTTTAAAAAATTTTTATGTTTATTTATTTCTGAGACAGAGCGAGACAGAGCATGAGTGGGGGAGGGGCAGAGAGAAGGAGAGAAAGAGAGAGAGAGAGGGAGACACAGAATCCAAAGCAGACTCCAGGCTCTGAGCTGTCAGCCCAGAGCCCGACACGGGGCTTGAACTCACAAACTGTGAGATCATGACCTGAGCCAAAGTCAGTTGCTCAACTGACTGAGCCACCCAGGCGCCCCTCTTATCATTGTATTTTTAAAAATATACTTACACAGGGGCGCCTGGGTGGCTCAGTTGGTTAAGTGTCCAACTTCGGCTCAGGTCATGATCTCCTTGTTTGTGAGTTCAAGCCCCACGTCGGGCTCTGTGCTGATAGCTCGGGGCCTGGAGCCTGCTTTGGATTCTGTGTCTCCCTCCCTCTCTCTCTGCCCCTCCCCTGCTCATGCTCTGTCTCTCTCTGTCTCTCAAAAATAAATAAATGTTAAAAAAAATTTTAAATATATATATTTATATTGCTGCATGCTGTCAGCTATACCCCTGTTTCTATATTTGCATTTGGTTCTGCAACACATTAAGATTTGAGTATTGACAATAGGTTGGTTCTAATCATGAAGAAAAGGAACAATATCTATAATAATGTGATTATGTAAATATGCATTGCTAAAGAAATGATATTCAATTATTTTAATGTTATAATGCATTTTAATATGCGTTCTTTTTTATAAATAATATATCATTTAAAATATCACCAAGTTTTCAAGTTCTCTTCTGTTATTTTTTTCTTCCTTTCTTCTGCCTCTCTTCTCTCGTGCTTTTGTTTTCCACAAACGTCACTGATTTAACATAGAGAATTACAAAGAAGAGTTGCTTTGATTCATATGGGGAGCGGGAGTGGGCTTCTGCTGCAGATTTGCTGGTCTGTTTATGCAGCAGGCCTCTCTTCAATGGGATGGCTGCACCTATGGGCTCTGAGTATGTGGTTCGTGGGGAGAGCAGAAGCAGGCCGAGTGAGCACTCCCACAGTTGCCAAAGTGATGAAAAGCCTCTACTCTGTGGATTGAATACTTCAGTATGTCTCACTCCTGGAGGGGGCGGTTTTTCCTTCACCCCTCTTATCCCCAGTGAGAGTCTGAGATTCTTCCCATATTCTACTCTGCTTCCCTACCAGGCAACTCTTCCAGTCTATTCAGAAAGCATTTCCGGGGGCTCCAGCTGGTGGCAAAACCTCTCAGTCCACCTGTTCTGTATGCGAGCCTCGCGTCAACCACCCTGATAGACAACCCACAGCCCATCCCTGCTCTCTGTATCTGCTGACTCAGAGCCCGGACTCTCTGTCTACTCTGGTGAAATCACTTCCCACCTCTCCTGACAGCTGGCCCTCGTGTACTGCAGGCTGCACTTTGCGGTTTCCTGTGCCTGCGTTATTCACGAACAAGAACGTTAGATACCTTCTGCTTTCCGAATATTCAAAATGATGGCACTTAGGTTGGTCTCAGCATGTATATACATTTATTCTTATTCACATACCTTTACTGTCACATCAGTGAAATCTTGGGGTGAAAGGAAAAGGCTCAGGCCTACCATTTTGACCAAGAAGCCTTTCTGGAATCATCTTAATAGCTCAGAAATTACCTGCTCCTCCTTAATCTCCTTTGTTGTTTTTGCCTTTCCTCCATCTTTTCCCAGCCTCTGAATATTGGAACACGCCTCCGCCCAATCCTTGGGCAGCGTCTCTCCCTTATCTATCTTCTCCTCTAGTGATCTCATCCGGACGTCTCATGCAAGGCTAAAAATACAATACGCTGAAATTTTTATCTTTAGCTCAATCCTCTCTCCGCAGCTTCATGCTCGTATTTCTAACTACCTGTTAGAAAAGAGCTTTTAAATTCTCCTCCCCTCCCTCTCTGCTCTATCTCTGGGGCTGATCTGATCTAGGAGCAAAGCTGAAAACCACTTCACAGCTTGGTATTGTCTCTTGTGTCAGGGTGGAGACCCAGAGCCCCTCCAGAATGATTGCACACTTAGTGTCCTGGTACTGCTGACTCAGAAACTCATTCTCGAGAGGGCAGATCTGGCCTGTTTTAAGAGTTTCCAACAGCCTCCCCCATTCCCATTACGACTGGCAGAAATTCACCAGTATTTTGAAGGTACCTGTTACCCATCCCTGATTTGCAGCACCGGTGTGGGTGTTTCCTTTTTAACGTGGTCTGTGCGTCACTCTGTGGGGATCCCGGAGGAGGGCACTTGATGCTGTGCTCAATTCATGTCTTCAACCACAGCCCGCCTCCTCGTGGGGAGGGTTGGCCTGTCCTTGCACGCTCAAATCTTTACAGCACATGCATTTCAGGTCACCATTTTTGTATTTGTTTCAGGTTGATTTAAGTAGCACACTCACCAAGATACATGCACTTATGAACCTTTACTTTGGTATAGATGACCGTAGAAACACGTAGTTTTCAGTACTGAGTCCTTATATATACGAAGGGTCAGAAGCTACACCAGTAACAAAGACTCACAGGCAAGAGCGTCGGATTAAAAAACAAAACGTCTTTGCCAGTGCATTTCTTATCATTATAAGTAACAAATAATACGTGTCTAGATGGTTGCCTTGCCTTCTGAAAGAGCATGTCATCTCCAATATAAAACAAACTGCAGGTGAAGGAAAATAATTACACGACTTCTAAACCTTTACGTATCTTCCTTACGGAGTCCCTCTTAATTAAACACTAAGAGATTCACAAAGGATATTTTCCTTATAAGCTGCATCATCATACCTGTAATTACACAAGAAGCCATCATTACTCTTCTCTCAAACCACAGCCTCTGGAAAGTATACACCATATTTAGAATTGTGCCCATAAGAAGAGGAACCACCTGCACTATCTAAGGTTGTGTCAGGGAGATGTTAACCACAAAAAACCCCAGACTTAGATATACACTGTCATTTTCTGGGTGTGCTCTTAACTATTTAGAGCTATGATTAAAATTAGAAGTGTTGGCATGACACTAATTTCTGACTTTCGTTTTTAGCAGTGTTGGCCCCATGGTGGTTAGTATAAGGCTCCATCTTATTTCAGTTGATGCTTCACACAAGTAGGGACCCGACACACGATTTAACGTCGACTCCATTTTTGCTACCTTGGTTTTTTCACTCACTGGGATGCATTATATTTAAGGATCTTGAGAGAGTCCGTGAGTGTTGTGTATTCGTTCATTTTACCTTTACTCATGTAAGTGACTTAAATCACCTTCCCAGGAGACTCAAGATCATCCTGTCCTGTATCACTCCGCTTGGGTTGCTTTGTTTATGGCAGCCTCAAAAAAGAATTACCCTGATTTCATTCCATTCCCTAAGGTCTCTTAGAAGTGACAGACAGTGAGGAATAAAAACAATGAAGAAGGAGAGAAACACTTACAGAGGAGAGACGTTGAGAGAGCAAAGAACCACAAATAAATTCAGTTTCTAAGAAGGCAAAGAAAACCAGGAAATGCATGAGGAGTCACAATTTTTAAGATTATTTTATTTTATATTTATTTATTTTTTAGAGAAAGAGAGCAGGGAGGGGGAGGGAGAGAGAGAGAGAGAGAGAGAGAGAGAGAGAGAGAGAGAGAGAGAATCCCAAGCAGACCCCATGCTCAGCATGGAGCCCATTGCAGGACTCAGTCCCATGACACCAGGACCATGACCTGAGCTATAATCAAGAGTTGGACGCTGAACTTAGTGAGCCACCCAGGATCCCCAAGATAATTTTAAATAATAAGCCTCTAATACTATAAGGAAAACATATTTACTCAGTTTCTATGGCTGACAAACCCAGTTTCCAATTATGAGATCAGTTTTGTAGAGCTTTATGAAAACATAATTTTTTTTAACATTTATTTTTGAGACACAGAGAGACAGAGCATGAATGGGGGAGGGGCAGAGAGAGAGGGAGACACAGAATCGGAAGCAGGCTCCAGGCTCTGAGCCATCAGCCCAGAGCCTGACGTGGGGCTTGAACCCACGGACCGCGAGATCGTGACCTGAGCTGAAGTCGGACGCTTAACCGACTGAGCCACCCAGTCGCCCCTGAAAATATAATTTTTAATTTTAAAATACTTAAGACAATTTTGGAAGGAAGAATGCATCCATTCATCCAATGTTACAGAAATTTAGAGAAAATTCACTTTTTCTTTGGAAAGACCTCTAGCAGTAAAGTGTGAATTTATCTGGCGTTTGACCACAACTTATCATTACTGGGTAAATCATTGTATCTATAATACAAATGAGTATATATAAAACAAAATGAGTCCAAGGCACCACAGCTCTAAAGGAAAAACCATTAGGACATCTTGGTGGCTCAGTCAGTTAAGCGACCAACTTCAGCTCAGGTCATGATCTCGCGGTTTAGGAGTTCAAGCCCCACATTGATCTCTGCTGGCTCTCCACTGTTGGCACAGAGCCCGCTTCAGAGCCTCTGTCCCCATCTTTCTCTGCCCTTCCCCTGCTCGTTCTCTTAGTAAATAAACTTAAAAAAATATTTTTAAAAAATAATAAAAATAAATAAAGGAAAAAACATTAATCCTTTGACACGAATCTTTTATACATAGACGCTGCACTTTAAAAATCTACACTTGGGGCACCTGGGTGGCTCAGTCAGGTAAGCATCTGACTTTGGCTCAGGTCATGATCTCATGAGTTTGAGCCCCGCATCAGGCTCTGTGCTGACAGCTCGGAGCCTGGAGCCTGCTTCAGATTCTGTCTCTCTCTCTCTGCCCCTCCCCACTCATGCTGTCTCTCTTGAAATGTAAATAAAAATAAAAAACAATTGAGGGGCACCTGGGTGGCTTGGTCAGTTAGGCGTCCGACTTCGGCTCAGGTCATGATCTCACGGTCCGTGAGTTCGAGCCCCGCGTCGGGCTCTGTGCTGACAGCTCGGAGCCTGGAGCCTGTTTCGGATTCTGTGTCTCCCTCTCTCTCTGCCCCTCCCCTGTTCATGCTCTGTCTCTCTCTGTCTCAAAAATAAATAAACGTTTAAAAAAATTAAAAAAAAAATTGAAAATCTACACTTATATTTTTCCGCTAAGATTGCCTTATTTCATAACTTGCCAGTTTTCCATTAACATCAATTTGGAACATATTTTTACATTTCAAATACGAATATTTACATTATTTTAATGGCTGTATAACAAGCCATTATATTCATGTGACAGAGAAGTTATGGACTCAGGCACTGACTCAAATCCCAGCAATTGACTTAATCCCTCTTTCAATTGTCCTCATTTACAAAATGAGAATGATAGTAACACTTCATTCATAGGTTTTTGGAAGGATTCAATGGGCTAATATGTAGACGAGGCTTAGGAAAGGCCTGATGCACAGTAAATGCTTCCAAGGGTTTTGCTTTAAAATTGTGTCTAATTTTTACCATTATATGGGAGGCTGCCATGAACCATACGAAAACTGAATCATTGCTCGTATCTTTTTCCTATTTCCTAAGGATAAAGTAATAAAATTGAAAAAATTGGGTCAGACTCAGTAAACGTTTTTAGGAATCTTAACGTAGGTTGTAAAATTATCCTCCAAAAACGTTGCAGTAGTTTACAACCAAGAACAATGTGCGAAAGTAGCCATTTCTCACACTCTGGCTAACTTAGAGTGTCATCGAATTTTAATATTTAGCCTGTTTGATAAGGGAGAAAATTTGTCCCCTTGCATTACTTTGGTTTTCTTAATTCCAGAGCTTTTATGGACTTTTTCAGATCTCTTTAAAATCTTTTCTTTGTCATTTTGTGAATTGTCAAATATGTTGCACAATTTCTTTCCTACTGACTCTCCTTTATCTGTTCAGTTCTAGTTTTTTGGAATCCCTCTTAGGATCTGTGTCCTAAGATGGCCCTTCAGATTCATTATCTTTACTCTTATTGTACTAATTTCAGACCATTTCTCTCTGAGATAGGATAAATGTCTTCATCGCTTTTCTTTTTCTTTTTTAAAGTTTATTTATTTTTTATACTTTTTACATTAAGAAAAAATTTTTAATGTTTATTTTTTGAGAGAGAGAGGGAGAGAGACAGAGTGCAAGTGGGGCAGGGGCAGAGAGCAAAGGAGACACAGAATCTGAAGCAGGCTCCAGGCTCTGAGCTGTCAGCACAGAGCCTGACCCAGGGCTTGAACCCATGAAGTGCGAGATCATGACCTGTGCCAAAGTCAGACACTGAACCGACTGAACCCTTAAAGTTTATTATTTTCAGAGAGACCGAGAGCAAGTGACTTCGCAGGGCAAAGGGAAAGAGAGAAAAGGAGAGAGAACCCCAACCAGGCTCCACACTGTCAGTGCCGAGCCTAACACAGGGCTTGAACCTACAAACCATGAGATGATGACCTGGGCAGAAACCAAGAGTTGGATGGTTAACCAACTGAGCCGCCCATGTGCCCTGCTTAATTGATTTCTCAATTTATTACATTACTTATTTAAAGGATCCAATCCACATTTTCCTGTTTCCATGGCGTTATTTTTATTCTTATTTAATTATTTTTAATAGGTAATATATTTACTTAAGTCAACATCCAAAGGTTATAAAAATCTATACAGCAGACTTCTACTTCCAGGAAGATAGAGTAGATATGCTTTTCTGTGTGCCTCCCACTAAATACAACTAAAGCTCATGAACATCATGTATAAAACAAATATAGAGAGATTATAAGAGAGATGGCAGATTGGCTAAAAAAAAAAAAAAAAAGACAGACCCGGGTGTCTGGGTGGCTCAGTGGGTTAAGTGTCCGACTTTGGCTCAGGTCATGATCTCATAGCTCATGAGTTCGAGCCCCATGTAGGGCTCTGGGCTGATAGCTCAGAGCCTGGAGCCTGCTTCAGATTCTGTGTCTCCCTCTCTCTCTGCCCCTCCCCTGCACTCTCTCTCTCTCTTTCTCTCTCTCAAAAGTAAATAAACATTAAAAAAATTAAAAAAAAAAAAAAGACAGACCCGAGATCTGACACACGGTGAGTTTCCTAGATTTTCCTTTTGCCTCAAATATCTCAAACATAGAGCTGAGAAAGCTGGCAAACCAGAAACACCAATGGCCAGATACCTAAACAAAAAACAAAGAAAGCCATAAGTAAAGTATGTTCTCTTTAACCAAAGGACCAAGAAAAGGGCAGCCTAGCAAGACAGAAAATGTTTAAACAGCAATGGCTCTACTTCAGCCAACCATGGCAGAAAAACTGACCTCACCCCTACCCAGGCCAGCAAAGGCCAAGTGGGGACCTGAACTCCCACCCTCACCAGGTCATAACGAGATACTCAAACCCTACCCAAGTAGTGTCAGAAAAGTCTGAGTCCAACCCCACTGGATTCTGAATGTGTGTGGAGGAAGCATTGAATGCAATTATGTTATAAACAGAGGAGGCTAAAGGGATAGAGAGGAAGCCAAAGCTTCCACTCTTCACTTGAGCTGGCCGAATGTTGGCGCCCACGGTCTATGACAGCTTTGCGCACATGTAATACCTAGAGCAACCATAACAATACTATACAAACAGAGATGCTTAAGAACATTACAGATAAATCAAAACAAAATTTTAGAAACTTCAATTAGCCCATGGGAAGTCAGGAAAAAAGAAAACAGAGAAACAAACAAAAAGCAACAAATAAAATGGCAGACTGGGGGCGTCTGGGTGGCTCAGTTGGTTAAGCATCCGACTCTTACTTTCAGCTCAGGTCATGATCTCACGGTCATGAGATGGAGCCACGAGTCAGCTGCTTGAGACTCTCTCTCTCCCTCTCCCTCTGCCCCTCCCCTGCATGTGCGTGCTCTCTCTCCCTGTCTTTCTTTCTCAAAAAAAAATGATAAACAAATAAAATAAAATAAAATAAAATAAAATAAAATAAAATAAAATAAAATAAAATAAAATAAAATGGCAGACCTGAACCCTAACATGTTAATAATTACACTAAGTGTAATTATTGTGGAATTTTAAGTGTTTTGATGAGCTTCCAGTTCAAGATAGGAGAGGCCGCACATGTGTTTGCCTCATCACTTGGGGCCTCAGGGAACTGGAGATTTTGATACATTTCTGGAAGATAAAAAGTCTATGGAGCCATGCTGACGGAACACAGAACACAGGAAACAAAAGAACGATATAGTGGAGGTAGAAATCATTTTTCTTGGCTAAACCCTCGAGAAGCTACATAGAGACTATTTCCCTAGGTCTACCAACTAAAGTGTTATCAGCTGGCAAGAGGAGGACTCAAGGCCTTATGGATGGTGATTTATCTACTGTCAGGGCCTGGGCCATATCAGTAAATTTTTTTTAAAATTCTTTTTTAATGTTTATTTATTTCTGAGAGAAAGAGAGAGAGAAAGAGAGAGAGAGAAACAGAGCATGAACAGGGGAGGGACAGATAGAGAGGGAGACATGGAATCTGAAGCAGGATACAGGGTCTGAGCTGTCAGCACAGAGCCTGATGTGGGGCTCGAACTCGTGAACTGCAAGATCATGACCTGAACCGAAGTTGGACGCCCAACCTACTGTGCCACCCAGGAGCCCCCGTATCAGTAAATATTTTGACCCTCACACCTAATAACCAATCTCCTTTCTAGTCATTTCTTCTTCCTTCTTCCAACCCATCTATGAATCTTTTTTTTTTTCATTCATTTGACCAATAGTCACTTAACAGCTACTAAATGCTAGGCGCTGTTGTAGGTATTGGGGAAACATGAGTGAAGAAGACGGATGAGGCCTGGGATGTGGTGGATTTTTCATTCTAGCGGAGAACAAACAAAAACATGAAAATAAAGACTTAAACAAGCCAATTCCAAATAACAATGAGTGCTATGAGGCCAAGACATTGGACAAACTAGTGTATTTACTTCTACCTGCTCACCACAAATAAATTTATTAGCGACTTCACTGCAACCATACCAAGGGCTATCGATACTCTACTTACCCCAGGTGATGTGGTCCTTGTTGCTATCTGTGAGCGATCTGAGTTTAGAATCCCATCCTTAGAGTATGTGCTCCTAGGTCCCTGTGTTTTAAGTCAGGTTCCCTAGAAGCCAAGGCTGAGGTGAAGATTCCTGTGCTGGTGATTTACTGAGGGAGTGTTCTCAGGGGAAATCCTCAGGGAGGGAGGGAAGCAGGATCGGGCAACAAAGGGGTTGGACAAAGGGGTGGTTTCAGCTGAAGTGTGGCTCAGCTTGACCTCATTGGGCAGTCACAAGCATGAATTTTACCACAGAGCTGGTCCTACCCAAAAGCAAAAGAAACTGAACTGTTGTGCCTGTGCTTTTGTCCCTTTGGCCGGGAGCCACCCCAGGGTAAGGGCAGGGGGATGGAGGTTGTAGCAGGTAATCTTTCAGGCAACCCCATATGAGACAGCTCCTATCATTGGAGGACAGTCCCCATAAGAAGGGTGATGGGTAGCAGCTGGGGACTGGGTTTCTGGGCCTGGGAAACGAGATCTGAGTGGAGCTTTACAGCATCTGCTAAACCACTGTTCTCTTCAGCTCTGCCATTCTGGATTAAAGGGGTCCACAGAATTCTGCTAGATGAAGACCTTTTCTGACTGCTTCTTAAACAGTCTTCCATCATGAGTCATCAACCCAGATTCACCTACTCCTGTCTTCCAAAACTATCCTCAAAGTTTCTAACTTGTAGATGATACCCTTCCCTAGTTTCCATTGCGAATACCATGTTTCCTGTCGCCGGATTTTTTTGACGGACTCAATCAAAATACAAAACAGGGAAAGGCATTAAAGGGTTAAATGGTATGCTGAAATCACTTCCTCAAATTCGAAGCCTGACTTTACGGACTTCCCGAACTCTTCAATTTGGAAACATTCCTTATTATTGGGCTTATTTTTGTGGACACAATCCCCTTGTTAAAGAACCATGATCCGTTCGCCTTTTATGTCGAACACCTCCCTTACTAGCGCTAGTAGATATGCATAAATCCTGGTAACTAAATCAATCCTTTTGGTTGGCCCGGGACCAACCTGAAGTTCAGGGGAAAGAACACACTCTCCAAATTCAACCTTAGCTGACTACCAAAGAAGTGAGATGGAAACTCCCTGTTTCACCTTGTCTCTATGGGCCACGAACAGCACCCATTTAGCTCATCAGTTAAATCTTCTTCCCTGCAAGAAAGCTACTACTGATCCCTGGTCATAGGGGTTGCACATTTTCCCAGGCTTTTGGAGTCCTCCAAGTGTCACAAATGCTGAGAACAGACAAGGAAAGAGGAAGGAGAAGGAGCAGGAGGACAATTTTCTGTCGTCCTTACAATTTACAACCCGTAGTGTGTCCCTGATTTCTATCACAGACGCAACCGGGGTTCTCAGCACTGAAGGAATCAAGTGTTTCCCACAGCTCTGATGAAGAATATTCCTGGAGGTCTATGCCTCCAATGCGCTGGAAATGAGACAGGGAAAGTGTCCCAATTGAAGTTTGCTAACCCATAGCTCTTCCCATTGTCAAGGATTTCATATCTTTGCTCACCCTTGGAGAAGTTCTCAAAGCCGATCTGGCAATTTTTCACAAACACCACAAAAGGGCTTCTCAGCAAGGAAAATCTCAAGCTTGGCGCAAAACAGTGTAATCTGTCAACTGGCACCAGTGAGTCTCATTCATTATGAATACTCCGCAGCAGAGACCAGTAGCAGCCATAGACCTGGGCAGGAGGGGGCCCTGACTTAGGCCCCACAATTACGAGTGCCTCACTCTGGTCCTTCTGCAGCGATGACCCTGTCTATGTGGTGCGAGGTCCATGGAGCCACTGAGACATGTCTACTAGGGCCTCTATGGCTCCTTGTAAACCATGTTCCAGGCATGGAACCCTAGAATTCTAGAATACCCTAGAATTTCAGCACTAGTAGGCCCTGTCCTGAGTCCCTCTATCACAGAGTGGACTGTTTTGGTACGCACGCCTCTCTGCTGGGGGGTTGGTCATGGAGCACTGCAAAAACATCCGTGGCAAAGGAAACAAAGGCCTTGAAACTGGGAACAAAATCCAGAGAGGAAAACTATCTTAAATATCTCTTGAGTTTTCCAGCAGCAGAAGGAAAATAAGAAGCGATATTTTAACAAACGATCACGTAGGCAGTATTTGACTTGTTACACAGGTTGCATTATTTGCACACTTCAAATAGCACTATGAAAATCATTGTATATGTGCCTCTATTCTTGAAATGAATTTAAAATAGCAGAAACAGGAGATTATTGAGGTGCCCAGCTTAAACAAACATAGAATGAGGTTATTCGTTTCATGGCTGAAGGGCAAAGGAGAACCTTTGTTACCACATGGAGTTTGCTTTTTCCAGAAACTGCTCCCTTCATATACCCTGAAGGCAGGATAGACTAATTTTCAGGAAGCCAACAGTTTCCTGGAGGAAACTCAGTTCCTTGTGCTGAGATTCAAAGTTAGAGAATTTTTCAGAATGGATTGTGACGCTCTGACCAAGTTCTGCTAACAAGACTCACAAAGCCCCACAAAAACACTCACCAGAAGAAAGGGGAAGTGTGGGATGGTATTGGAGCCCAACATAGGGGTATGACATTTGGTAGGGGAGGCTGGTTCTAGAACAGCGTGAGGGTGAAGTGAAAAGCACCCCTGGACCCACTAGTGGCCCGTGCAAAGGTCCCGACCCAGGGATGGATTTGGACTAGGAAAGACATCACTGCAACAGGGAACAGCATCAATTACAGCAGTACGACCGATGGGCTGATTCATCCAGTTCCCTCTCTCCTCTGGAACGCTAAGGCAGAGCCGGCCCCCTTGGACAATTGAGGATGCAGGAGCAGAGAACTCGAGAGGAAGAATTTGTGGGGGTTTGATTTCGTAACTGGAAAAATAAGAAAGGTGAACACATTTGTACCTCAGTCTGGAGAAAGAGGTCACTGAATACATATCCTATCACAGTCACAGGTTGATTTCACGCCACAGTACAGAGAAAATGTAAGCTTTTTTATGGCGTCCTCGTGTTTTCCCACCTGCTGCGTAGAGAGGAAACCTCTTTTTTAGTTTACAGTAAACTTGCTCCACTGACGTTATTGAAACAGTCCTTCAGGAGCTCCATCATCTCATTTGAAATTCTCTGGCTCTCAGGTGGATTCGCTCATCCTCGGCCCTTTTCCAGGATGGGATCTGAGCAAGTGGCAGAGGGACTGTGGCCTCATGAAAGTAAGAAAAGGGTGTCCAAGATTCCATGCGGTGCCCCTGGATCCTTGCTGGTCCCTACGGAAGAAAATTTGTCTGTTTGTCCCTTGCATTGGTGCCCACTGGGGCATGCACAATTGTTAATACTAGCATATACAACCAGAGACACTGGTGTCAATTATTTGGCCTCATTCCAGAGTTTCTACCTTGTACCTATTGTAGACCAAACAAACAAACAAACAAACAAACCCTCAAAGGAAATCGAAGACTTCGGTTGGAAATAGTTCAAACACTGCAAGATATTGAGGGTGTGAGATTATCCACAGCAGTGTTACAATTATAATGTTCATGCATAAAGGACTAATTGGTTTAATATATGCTCTTTTCTTCCCTCAGCATGTCCTGGTTCATTGACGTTAATAAATTCCAAAACAAGCCCAAATGTTTTCTATTTAAGTTCCAGGAATTATAATTATATGCCTTTCGTGATTCAATGGTCAAACAAAACTCCAGCCAGAGATAAGTTTTCCAGGGTTCTAGGGGCAAAAAAAAAAAAGGCATGCTATTGTGAACACGATTAGAAACATTTACAACGACACTGGATGGATGCAGTCAAGATTTTCTTTTCTCCAAGCCAGAAAAAAAAGAAGCCTCCCACCAAAACTTCAAGGCAAAGTGATGAAAGAGTGGGTCACCCTCCCTAAATCTTAAACCTCAAATATGGGGGCAACTAAACTAGAGGTTTGTGCTGTCGGATAACCCCTGGCCGCTGGCCAGGGTGCAGGGTGGACAATTTGCCTGAAGTACTTGTGAGCCTGAAATCTCTTGGACAGAATCATTGGCTTGAGAACAGTGTATCTCCAGGAAATTTCTTTGCTGGGGGCAAGTGGAAAGGGTTGAGGGTGGGGGCAAAAGGCTCTACTTTACTTGAGGTTTTATTTCCAGCAGAGAGATTTCAAAACAGTCCTCATGTATGTCTAAATGTGTCTTCCCCAGACAGATTAAAGCAGTTTCTAAGAGCCAATGAACAGTTTTAAGGGAAAGATTGTTTAGTTGAAGTCACATTGAGCCCGAAATTGCTTTGGACAATCTGCTTCTGGAGTGGCTAGCACCAAAAGGCAGCCAAGAGTGGGTTTTAGGAGTATGTGCCTTTTGAAATGATATCTTTATGGTTGATATCTTTTTTTTTTTTTTTTTTTTTGCTACAAAGGAAAAACTGAACGATAAGGTGCTAGAAGTGATAGAAAGTGAATAATATTAATATAAATCAATTTACTTCTCTTCCTTAACTTGAGGATTTAATGTTTGGTAATCTTAATTTGGGAAGGGTTTATGGAGAGGCTGTCAATGTTTAGATGAGCTTCCAGTTCAAGATGGATGACGAAACGTGTGTTTGTCTCACTATCCGGAGCCTCAGTAGAATACAGATTTGATAAATTTATGGAAGATGGAAAGCAGATGTTGACAGGCAACAGAGCACAAGAAACAAGAGAATGATGCAGTGAGGAGAGAAGCCATTCTCCTTGGCCAACCCCTTGAGAGGCTCCGATTAGGCAGAGGTAGGTATAAAGAATCAAAAGGCAAAGAAAAATAGAAATCTCTTTCTGTCATGGCAACAGCTGCTCCCCTCAGCCATTCCCTCCTTTCCCAGGCCCCCGGCCATGCAGAAGGTTGGGTAGTACCAGCATTGAACCCTCAACAGAAATGAGAGGCTATTCTCTAAAATAGCCATTTCTAAATATGGATAGAATCAAGGTTGCCCATGTGGATACTAACACCTCAGAGTAAAATGGATATTTTCCTGCTTTGGATATTTTCCTGCTTTTAGTCTCTAAATTAAAGCCTTCCAAGTGTAACAAATTTGCAGTCTGCTCTCCCACTCAGGGGAGAGGCCATTGGAGGAAAGGCTGGCCAGAAAAGCTCACAGCTATACCTTACGGTAATCAAATCAATCCTTCAGAACAGGGAACAGAGACCCAAGCATCAGCAGACATTTGAGACAAACCACAGCACCAATGAGAGGTATGAGCATATTAAAAAAAAATAATGGCCCCTAAGAATAAAGCCATGTTTCACAGAACTAAGAAAATCTAAGAAAAATATTCTAATTAGTATTCTCCAAGAAGTTTGAGAAGATACTAAGATACTGCATCCAAAACTATAAGGACATTTGCTACATAAATGGAGAGAAAAACAGTATGTTTTTAAAAATTTAAATAGTTGGCTAAAATAGAAAACTTCACAGAAGAATGTATGGTTGACTGACTACACGAATGACCCCATTTCTTCACCTCTGACTCTATCCCCATCCTTTGCTATTTACCCTCATGGCACTTCTCCTATTGGTCTCTGGGTTTGTCCATGTGAATTCCTTTAGCCAGCGATGCTAGCAAATGTGACATAGGAAGAATCTGGAAAAACGTGTTCCCTTTCTTCCACTGCTACCATTGCCATTGAGATGCCTAAGCCAGGATTT
Organism: Panthera onca; assembly: GCF_046562875.1. Taxonomy (NCBI): domain Eukaryota; kingdom Metazoa; phylum Chordata; class Mammalia; order Carnivora; family Felidae; genus Panthera; species Panthera onca. The sequence continues at coordinate 72,003,882 of NC_138351.1, forward strand.
TGGATGTGTGTGGAGTAGAGCCCCAGCTGGCAGCCTGAACACTCTTAGACACACTATGGAGCCCAGCAGACATTAGAAGATGAGACATTAATGTCTCAGCTAACACTTCCCCTCAGGAAGGCTTTTCCTGACCCCTCCACCTAAGGAACTCCTCCTTGGCAGTTACACTGCCCCCCCCCTTTCCCACAGGGGATACATTCCAAGACCCCCAGTGGATGCCTGAAACAGGGATGGTACCGAACCCTGTAAATAATGTATGTTTTTTCCTACATACATACCTATGATAAAGTTGAATTTATAAATCAGGCACAGTAAGAGATTAACAACAGCAGCTAATAATAAAATAGAAGTTATGACAACATACTAGAATAAAGTGATGTCAATATGGTCTCTCTCATAAAATATCTTATTGTGCTGACTCACACTTCCTCTTAGATGATGTGAGGTGCTAACATGCCCACTAGATGAGACCAAAGGACATGAACGCCGGGTGATGTAGAGTTAGGCTGCTATTGACCACCTGATGCTTCGTCAGAAGGAGGAGCATCTGTTTCCCAGCAGCGGTTGACATGGTAACAGAAACTGCAGAAAGGGAAACCACAAATAGGGGTGGGGACTACTGTATTTCATTACGTTTGTACCACCTTCATAGCACCCATCATTACTAAGTGATTGCATCTACGTCTTTGTGTTCATGTTGATTGCTGTCTCTACTCAAATGTAAACACCACTGGATTAGGGACCTCGCCATCATATTCACTAGTGTGTTCTCCGGCATCAACAGCAGTGCTTTGCATTTAGCGGGTCAGCAGTTAAGTATTTGTTGAATAAATGAATAAAAAACTGAATGAATGTGTTGTCAGGATGAAAAACTGGAAAGAAGATTGGTTATTAGGAGTGATCATTAAAATATTTACCAACTGATATGGCCCAGGCACTGATAGCTTAGAAAGGTAACCATCCAAGGAAGCTCCCCGCCCCCCCCCACCCTCCATCTTGCCAGATGAATAACACTTTAGTTAGTGGATCTAGGGAAGACCCAGAAGATCCTTGAAGTATTTTAATTTTTTAGCAACTGGGTTGCACCCTGGTACATACCATTTGAAGACCACTCTGCTCTTTAGGACAACTGTGTAATTACAGTAGTCACAAAGCCCAGCAAACTGGATAAATCCATCAAGTGACTCATTTTTGAGGGCTCAGTAGTATCACTTGAGTGCCCCTAAATCACCCATTGCTATTGTTGGACCTCATATCTGTGTATCCATGGCTCCGTACAAAGAGCTTGAGAGTCAGGCCGTCAGGCATCCCTTTGGCTTCATGGGATTGAAGTCATTTAAGGAAAAGAATGAGATCACTTACACTTCTTAAAAACTGCGGGACTCTCTGAGCTTCCCACCAGCCCCACTCACATTTCTCTGAAGTCAGTGAGGCACTACTTATGCTTGGCAACAGAGAGCTGCCCTCTCTTATTTCCCAATGTCCCCCTCCTTTGCCAAGATAATCTTTCCCAGACAGGGACATTCAGAAGGAATAGAAGTCTCCAGAAATGGGAGGGAGGGGGGGAATCCCACAAAAAAGGCCCTGGCAGTGCTTAGTTAAATGAATTCCACTTTTGGATAACAACCAGCAGCTGACACACATATGAGAAGATTAGGAGAGAATGTGTCCTGGATGGTTCACCAAAACAAAAACAAAAAAGAAATTTAATTTTCGGGCCATGGAGGATAATGCTGGTTGAAAGAATAAAGCAATTAATTTTCCATGCAAAATAATCTGTTAACCACAGATGGCAAGTTAACTGCTAACCAAGCTAACTAATACAATAAAACTTCACTTGTTTGGTGGGAAAAAAAAGAATAAAGATTATTGATCAGAGCCAATTGTTAAAGAGAGAAATGGCTGATTTCTATAAATGCCCTTTCAGTGAACAAATAAGGGTAATGACTAATAGACCTTTGGAAAACCTATCAAGCACGAATGAGAATAGTTTTAATGACTTCAAATTGTTATATTTGGTTGCTTCTAGCATACATAAAAATAGATTAGTGTCACTGTATTAAGTATCCTGTCTTGTTTCTTGGAAACGAGATATTTCTTAGAAATATCTTCCCCCATACATGTTACCATCCGAGGCATCAACCCACGCAATGATATGATGATTAAAACTACAAATAAGCTGGACATTAATTAGCGAATTTTTTCATTCTTAGAAAAACAGAAACCTTATCCCAGAAAGGGATAAAAGGCCCGTAAGTACCCAGCTCTTAACCCTACCTCCTGCTGCCGAGAAGCTGTTGAATATTTGTAACTAGAAAGCAACCATAAAAGAAAGGCTTTCCAATTAATAGGAGCAAATATCTCAGGAAACATTCAACTTGAAAGATACTCTTTTTCCTGCCTAAAGCCAAAAAAGCCTCCAAACCCTCTCCCACTATAGCTTCAGGAATTTTTTAACGGCTTTTTTTTCCCCTAGAACTATTAATATGACAAAGCAGACAGAATTGCAGCGTCCCTACGTTTTATAACAGGAAGAGGACCCCCAAAAGAATCAGAGTAATAGAGAAATTTGATGAAATTATGTAGTTGAAATTATGTAGTCACAGCAGAAATTACCTTAAAGACTAAACTTCAGTCTGTTGGTCTGTTACACAGGTTGGTTTATGAAATTATTTTGTCTTATCTAAAATCAGGAGGTAACTGACATAATATACTCCATGCGACATGCTGTCCAGAGAAGACCAGTGTAGTAGTGATCACTCCACGTTCAGACCCATAACCTAATAATAAGAACGGGTAACCAGCGATAGAGATGTATCACAGATAAACATACGGAAGGAGAAAGGGGGCTGGAGTAGTCAGTAATGACTAAGGTTATTTTTTAAAAGTACCACGCTTCAGGGGCTCCTGGGTGGCTCAGTCGGTTGAGCGTCCGACTTCAGCTCAGGTCACGACCTCACGGTTCGTGAGTTCGAGCCCCGCGTGGGGCTCTGGGCTGATGGCTCAGATCCTGGAGCCTGCTTCCGATTCTGTGCCTCCCTCTCTCTCTGCCCCTCCCCCATTCATGCTCTGTCTCTCTGTGCCTCCCTCTCTCTCTATGCCCCTCCCCCATTCATGCTCTGTCTCTCTGTGTCTCAAAAATAAATAAACGTTAAAAAAAAATTTTTTTTTTAAAGTACCACGCTTCATTCTATAGTTTGGGACGACTCATTGTTTTATAAACTCCCAAGCTGAGTCACTTCATGATCATAAGCCAAGAAAGATGAGATGAGAGACACAGCCAGCTTGCGTCCTTACTATCTTAGGGCAGAGACCGGCAGCCCCAGCCAGAATGATGCTTGAACAGGTCCAATTTCTCTTTCAAGCGGATCCCACACCAAAACTGGCACCAAATCTCTGTTCTAACACTTACACACTTACCCTAATTACAGAAAGACCAGTAACTTATTTCGAGGATTAACATGTAGTTAAAAACAAAAGTTGTTAAACTCACTTATCTCCATGTCGAAGTAGTAGTTTAGGCACTTTGTTTAGTGATACAATGTCAGATAGAGCTTATTGCTAAGCCAGTTGGAACAAACCTTGAAACCAAGGTCAGACCAAGAAGAAGACAGACAGAAGAGCAAAATGTAAATGTTGAGCAAAAGCTGAGGACAGTCTCGAGTCTACAATTAAGAGCTCACGGGGCCCCTGGGTGGCTCAGTCGGTTAAGCGTCCGACTTCGGCTCAGGTCACGATCTCGCGGTCCGTGAGTTCGAGCCCCGCATCGGGCTCTGTGCTGACGGCTCAGAGCCTGGAGCCTGTTTCCGATTCTGTGTCTCCCTCTCTCTCTGACCCTCCCCCGTTCATGCTCTGTCTCTCTCTCTGTCTCAAAAATAAATAAACGTTAAAAAAAAAAAAAAAAAAAAAAAAAAGAGCTCAGAACACCAAGTGGCCTTACAGGGAAGCTTAAACACCACGGGCAAAGAGGCATGTTCAAGATCAAGGGCATAGAATTTGGAGGAGTATATAGGAGGTGTCAGAAGTCATCCACAGTACCTCTGAGAACCAAACTCCATGGCAAGTACAAACATGAATAACAGGCAAGTGCAGATAAAAGAAAGAGATGCACAGAGCGGGAAGACATGAGACTCAAGAGCTGAGTCCCTAACTAACCTTGTATATCCTGGTTCTAATACTGTTTTCAGGTCCATCTGCAACTCTGTCTTTGAATTGTGAATTGCCTGTGATAATTCTGTATTCTTATATTCTTATAATAAACTCCCAACCCCTTTCCTTTCGGTCAATTCAACTTGCTTCCTGTTACTTGCAACCAAAGGATTTTAATTAACATAGCATATGTGCATTATAAAGATCTTGAAGTATGTTGCCAAGTTGTTCTCCAGCAAGTTCATAGGGATCCATTTATTCAACAATAGCGTCCTGTTTTGCTCCACTTTTATTAACTCTGGATATTTCCATTCTTTCAAATCTTTACAAAATTCTCTTTTATATTCTAATGGCCGCCATAGTCAGAAATAGCTTTTGCACACCATGGCTTCGCCACAGAAATATAGAAGGAATGGATGTCAAGAAAAGATTTTGGACACAGAGAACAAGTGCTCCTATTGATACAAATTTGTGTTATCTTCCATTGGAAAAATGATGAGATCACTTGTGGCTAAATATGGGATAGTAAGACCATGCTAAGCAAGGGAATCTTGAAAGGAATGGACAGAAGGGTGGGTGAGCGTATGTTGCATCATGGTCTAGGAGGAACGGATCCCACTACACACCTCTTGAGTCTCAAGAAAACTGCCCAACCCATAGGGCTCCTTCTCATGATCCTGCTGATGTCCAAAGATGATCCTTCAAAAGGATACCTGGTCCATCATGTTGAATTAATTACAGTAAAACCTTGGGTTACAACTTGTTCTGTGAGTGTTCCTCAAGACAAGCAAACATTTCTCATAAATTTTAACTTGACAAATGCGTGATGTTTTGCGATAGGAGTAGTACATGATGCCGAATGTCACATGATCACAACTGAGCCAATGGTTCTTGAAATTCACTTTAATATACAAGTGCTTTGGATTACAAGCATGTTTCCAGAACAAATTATGCTCACAAACCAAGGTTTTACTGTATAACTTTACGCAACAAGATATGGTGTAAATATTAGAAAGGAGGTAATGCCATCATTTTACAGATAAGGCGGATAGCCTATGAGTAACTGAAAATCACAAGAATTTGTGAAAGAGTTCAGGGAGGTAGTTAAAAAAAATAAACGTGTTCAGTCAGTTAAGCATCCGGCTTCCGATCAGGTCGTGATCTCATGGTTCGTGAGTTTGAGTCCCGCATTGGGCCCTGCACTGACAGCTCAGAGCCTACTTTGGATTCCCTGTCTCCCTCTCTCTCTCTCTCTCTCTCGGCCCCTCCCCTGCTCCCTCTCTCTCAAAAATAAATAAATAAACATTAAAAAATAAAAATAAATATGTACAAATCAATATATTCTAGATAAAGCTGGGTACAATATACAACACAGATTATGTCACTCTCAATCACAACCAGTAGAAAATATCTGGGAACTGACATGAAAATAAATCTGTGAGATCTATATAAACAGCAGTAACAACAAAAAGCTGAAAATAAGGACTGCTTAAGTTGAGAGACATATGTTTTGAGCTAGGACTATTTAATATTATAAGATGTAAATTATCTCCTGAATCAATTAAAATTCAATGAAGATATATTTAGAATTTGACAAAAATATTCATGAGGTTTATAAAATGTTGGATTAATAGGGGCACTTATCCAAACACATATTAAAGATTGCCATAAAACAGTAAGCAAAAAAGTGTGGTATTGGCAGTAGAATAAACGGAAAAAGTTCAATTAAATAAAAAGACCAATGTGGGCCAGAGACACATGTGACTTGCCCCCCGGGCCTTGTCTCCCAGAATCCTGCTATAGCCAGAGATCAATTAAGGAGGGAGATAAGGGGGGGGGGGGGGGAGGATAGACTAAACTACACATGAGTATTTGGCATGTGATAAAGGTTACACTTCGAATCAGTGGGAAGACAATGGATTAATGAATTCTATTTGGGAAAAATAAAGTTCGTTTTGCATTGATCACATTCAGTTGCAAAAACCTGGTATCTTCTCCAGCTAGTTTAAGGAGAAAGGAATTTATTACATGGTACTAAATGGCTTATAGAATCTCTAAGAGGACTGGAAAAAAAAATAGGCTATAGGCTGTATTTCCAGAAACGACTCCCAAAGCCCCAAGAAAAGTTCATCCAAATGGCTAAGTTTTTTCTACTGTTGCTGGATCTGAAAACACACTGCCTTTGCTAATTTCTGTATCGCTGAAATGGACGTCACATAGCCCACTTTTCTCCCCATTCAACTCCCTGGCAAAGTTAAGTCTCACATAATTATGCTCAATTCACAGAATCTAAATCACATCAGAAACACTAGTTGCACAGATGCGTGGGAGCTGCAGGTTTTAGCTTTCTGCCATGTGCAATGCAAGGAGGTGCGTTACATCAATTCACACAAACCAAAATAACCCTTGGATAATTTACATACTGACCACCAAATTAGAGAGCAGAACAAGATATAGATATGTTTACTTTAAGTGTTTAAACTAATTTTAAAGTACAGTTGCGTTTTGTGAATTATCCTTATAAGTTGTGTTAGATGCATTAATACGTATATTACATGAAATACACATATTTAATTTATAATATATAACAAAACACATATGTGCACATATTTATCTGGGACAGAGAGAGTGAGCAAGAAACAAAAAGGCTGTATGCCAAAATGATAGCAATGGGACTGTGGGATCATTTTATTTCTTTTTTCTTGCTGGTAATTTCTTAACAGGATAAATAATAACATAGCATCCCTTTTCTTACAAGAGGTTATTTTTTAAAAAACAAAAAAACAGGAGGGCAATCAACAAATATCATTTAGAATAAAGATTTTTTAAATCCTAAGTAAAATATTAACTGACAAATATTTTAAATAAAAGTTAACCTTTGCTGGGAACTTACTCTCTAACAGATACTATTCTTAGGGTTTGAAATGTATTAATATAGTTATTCTTTATAACAACCCAAGAGATAACTACTATTGTTATTTTCATTTTACACTGGGGAAACCTAAGACACATAAAACAGGTTAAGTAACCTGCCTGAGGTGGTGCAGAGGGGAAGGTGTCGTGCTGGGTAAGGTCATCCTGTTACAGAACCTGAGTTCTCACTTGCGACGCTAAATATTGTTATCAGCATTAATACTTTACCAGCATTAATATTGTTATCAGCAACAATATTGTTAGCTAACATAAACTGGGCATCAACATACAATACAATTCAGCCATTTAAAATGTACTATTCAATGGCTTTTAGCATATTCACAGAGGTGTGTATCCATCACAATTAATTTTGGAAACATTTTCATCACCCCAAAAAGAAATCCCACTCCCCTTAGCTGTCGCCACCCACCCCTCCCTAAGCACCCTAGCTATACCCATACCTCACTGGCATAATCTATTTATCCTTGTAACATGTAACATCCCTATAGGGTAGGGGCCAATATCCCCACTACAGAGTTGAGGAAACTGAGGCACAGAGAGATTACGGAAATGTGCACAAGTTTACATAACTAGCAAACAGGGGACCTGGGACTTCTATTCGGGCAATCCATCTCTAGAACGCTTCGCTTACCTACTGTGTTACTCCACCATCAACATACGCTATTACAAAAATGAAAACTTATGAACAAGTAAGAATTATTCCAGGAATATAAGAATGGTTCCATTTAAATAAACATAGTAATTGGATGTGTCAATAATTATAGTTAAAAAAGAGCGTGTGTCAACAAAGCATTCGATAGCATTCAATATCTATTTCTAGGGGAAAGAAATAACAAAAAGACAGATGAAAAAAGGCCCTAAACGAGTATGGAAGAATGCGGACAGACGTATTTCAAATAGCTATAACACGTAGCGGTGTCCCAGTGAAGGCACACGTAAATAACGAAGATAAAACATGCCCGCTGTTAACTACCCTAACTTAAACTTATTCTGGAAGTTTCACCCAATGCAGTAAGTCAATAAAAAGAAAAAGAAAGATTTCTCTTGAAAACGAAAATGCAAAATAATTATTTCTATTTAATAGATTGCATAAATAGGAAAATACCAGACTATCAGCTTCAAATCCTTTTCAGCAATACGACATTCCAGTAATCTAAGAAACTGAATGGAAGACTGTGAAAAATAAAATTACAAGATAAAGATGTGGGGGAGTAGTCGTGGGAGGGAGGTTGGAGCTCGAAGCTGTCTTTAAGGCTGCACAGCCCCCATAAACTGGAAATCATGAAGTCTTGCTTCACCTCCCAAGAATGCATACCCGTTAAGATTCTTTACATTCTTTTCCCTTGCCTATTCTGCCTGGAAAAATACTTGAAACCACAATGTTGGACATAGTTTATTTTTGTGTGTCCGTATTTTAACTGGAAGGAAAAGGAGAAGATTTGTCATGGATCTTTAGGTTACGGTGATTTGACATTTTATTAGTTACAGGATTTACGGCCCACACGGAGAAAGGAAACACTTGTGCAAAGGGAGAGTGGAAAAGCTAAGGACCAACATTATGTATCTCTTCCTTCCCCGACCGGGTAGTCAAAACCTCCACTTACATGGAATACAAAGAAAGAATCCCAGAGCCCTTTCAGGTCCGTGAGGCTGTGAGGAAATTACAGAGTGACAATGTCATGGGGTATCTCGCAGACTGCTGGAGTCACCGGGGATCCAGGCTGAAGGGAGTCCTCAGCTTTATCCAGGAGCCCAAGTATATCTATCTGTTCAACTACAGTCTATGAGGATATCCAAGAGCTGTAGCTTAACACATTTACCAGCACTTTTTGATAAAACACTCATGTATGCCTCTTTACTCTCCTCCCTCCTTCAAAGCTCTAGTGGTCAGGAAATCGACACATTGTCTTTAGAAATAGATCAGCAACCGAGAGGTACCAGAGGAAAACTGACAGAGCAGAGCCTTGGTCTGAATTCCAAACAGCCCACATAAGAAGGAGCATGTGCCGGGTCGCCTGGGTGATTCGGTCGGTTAAGTGTCCGACTTCAGCTCAGGTCATGATGTCACGGTTCGTGAGTTCGAGCCCCATGTTGGGCTCTGTGCTGACAGCTCAGAGCCTGGAGCCTGCTGCGGATTCTGTGTCTTCCTCCCCTGCTCACACTCTGTCTGTCTGTCTCTCTCTCTCAAAAATAAATAAACATTAAAAAAAAAAAGAAGTAGAATGTGTGACCTTGGCCGAGCCACTCAAACCATCATTCATCTAAAATCATCCTCGTGGATATCACCTTTAACCTGCTGGTTCCCAAGCCCAAGACACCTTTTTATTAAAATCTCACTTAACTTCTTTATGGCTTTGGACCTTGATGAACACCTTTCCTCCGTGGGCTTTCATAACACAACCTTTCTGGGTTTCCTCGTACCTGGCAGATGATTCTTCTTATTCTTTAGCAGACTCCTTGCATCTGGGATCCGGCTTCAGTACTCAATTATTTGGTAATTCAGTTATTTGGGTTTAAATCCCTTTCCCTGGGAAGCCTCATCCAAATCCAGAGTCAAGTCCCAGACCTTTATCCTGAGACCTAGAACTCTAGACAGGTCAAATCATCTAGGGACCAAAACACCAGAACAAACCAGAGACCAAAAGGCTACAGGCTCCAAACTGAGCTAAGCTAAACATCTGTCCCACCCCCACCCCCAGCAACATCCGAATCAGAAAACGAGCTCCTCCTGTGAAGCTGATACCACCAGTCTGTGCATCGCCCTAGGAGGAGCAAGCCTTCTTTTCAGAGCTCTAACAACCAGCTCATCAAGTTTTGTGGATTCTACCTTATGTCTATCCTTTTACTCCGCTTTATCGCCATCTCCACTGCTTTAATTCAAGATCTTATGACCTCACCTTCAATGGCCTCTCTACTCTCTCTCCTGAGCTCCCTGACACCTTTCTGGACCATGCCAATATGTGCCACATACTTCACCCGAAAGGACCTTTACCAAAGGCAAATCTAAGACTCTAAAAAGGCTTTCCATGGCCCCAAATTATTAAAGCTCCTTTGCTTGGTACACAAGGCCCTTCATGCTCTGGCCTCTTCCTATCTATAGACCTTCATCTTCAATCACCATCCCCTATCCCTTGAACCTCAATTAATTACTTCTATTTTTCCCAAACACGTCATGCTGTTTTGTGGATCAGTTCATTTGTCCCTTTCCCAAGAAGTCCTCCCTTATCCCCAGTGTGACAGGCTGCATTGGTGGCCATAATTCTTCCCCATTCTCTGCATTTGCATTTTTGCCATGGCTTATCATGAGCAAACTACACTTACCCACACTTATCTTTGAGGTTGGCCTTGCCCTGCTTTGGCCAACAGCACGGAAGCACGGATGATAATATATCAGTTTCAAGTCCCTTTAAACAAACTTCTGACATCACTTGTAAGAAGAACAAGTGGGCTGGTCCCAGAAGGAACATAAGAAACTCACCAAGCAGAACTTTTCCAGGGAACCGACCTAACCAAGTCCAACTTTGGTCAGCTCAGAGGACTCACAGGTGTGTGAGATTAAAATGCTTGCTGTTAAATACCACTGAGATTTTGTGGCTGCCTGTTAGGCGATATATTGTAGATAAATGATACAGCCAATGTGTATCATTAATTTGTCCTTCCCCTGACCTCCCATTGCATCCTTCTGTGTTTCCACCTGGTTTCTATCCAAGACAAATGAGAAGGCAGAGCTGCCTTGTGTTCCTGCTGCTGTTAATACTAAGCCTATCACCAACTTCAGTCAGAGGGGAAAAACTGCATCCTAATAAAAAATTTTTTAACGGCAAGAACACTCTGCCCAGCACTATTCCCCCAAATAAATAAAGACTGAGCTCTTTCCTTTACATTATTCTCCAACCAAGACAATTTTACCCTTGACTTTCATAAGACCGATGCCTCCACATATACGTGAACCTTTGTGTACAGATGACAATCGTGTGACAAAATTGTGAAGATGACATGCTTTTCCTGCCACCAACAAGCTAACTTTAAGTTATTCTGGCAGCCCAGCTCTCTTGAAGTCTGGAGTAACTTGCAAAACTTTGCAAGTAAAAACACTTTCATTTTTTCCAACGCTTTTCTCTGAGTTTTTCTTTGTCATGTGCAAAGACGCTGGACATTGGGTTGTGTCAAGGGCTCAAGAGTCCAAAGGCCTATGTCTTGCGAGGGTGGTGGTCGATCAGAGGGATGTCTGTGAGACAGAAATCTGAAAGGCACTGTCTTGGGGAGATGTTAGATCAAAAAGACTGGCCCATGGTCCAAATTCATCACCAAAACTGGACAAATAGGCAGGCAGAAAATCCCTGAGTCTGGAGAAAGGCGAGTTGGATGCCCAGTCCCTACACTCATGAAAAAGTACCACTGCATCGGATTAGGGAGCCAGCCGTACGGCTGTCACGAACAACTTCTATAGTAAAACTTTCCACATGGTCGCCCAGAAATTTCATATTTAATTCTCTTTATGTTGTAGATATAGACAAGCTTTGGATACTTGTGCCGAGATATTTAAAAATGGTAATTATACATATGATTTAGCTGTGTGGGACAGGCTTCTGATAGAACGTTAAATGAAAACCAGAAGACGAGACGGTTTGCACGCTATTATTATAATACGTACTCGTAGAACACAGACTGGGAGAAAATACGTGCCAAAAATTGTTGTTGGGCTAAACGGAGTGATTTTTTTTTGAAGTGTTTCTCTTTTTTTAAATGCTCAGTGTAAAGATACAACTTTATGATAAAGATGACAAATGTCTCGTATAAAATAATGCCTACAAATAAAAACTGGAAATTGAAAAAGAAAGATTTCTCAGTGAGCACCGAACCAGAACAAAGCAGTATGTGAACCTCCCTGGCGTCTCCCCATTGAGATAATCCTATCGAGGGCTCACTACTCATTCCAGCCTGCATAGCCCCCTCTCCAAACCGGGCTGGGGATAAATGAGTCAGTCTTTGGCTCTAGGCTTGTAGACTCCACACAGACTACTGTCCTTCCAATACATTACAATTGAGAAAATTACTGTTTACTTCAATTATATGCCATTATACATCCATGCTCGGTTTTCAGGATTAAACACGGGACATACCTCAGTCTTTTGCTGAAGGCTTTGAAATAGTTCATCGGCAGAGGTATTCCACTACCAAGCCTCCTTTGCTCGGTAGCCCCATGCCCTGCAGCCTGTTTTTGCTGTTAACAAGTGTGAGTGAAAGAAGCTAGTCCCAATCGTGTCCATGGCAACCCTGAACATACTTGATGCTAAAACTGCCCGTCGGCTTTTATTCAAGGGAGCTCACCTGTTCGGTGTGGCTTTACCTCTAAGGTGGTGTTTTCAGGAAAGAAGTGAATTTTTTCTGGGTCTTTGCGACTCTCTCTCCACTTGACTATCTCCCCACTGGTATTAAGTTGAAGATTCCTCAAAGGAATTCTCCATATTGGTGCAAATATCCCCAGCACTGCCTGGACTGTAAAGCAGAACATAGGGTGGGGGGTGGGAGGAGGAAGCAAGCAAAGATATGTTTTTCTATCATAATCAATTTCTTTTATAAGATATCACACACACATATGATGTTATGCAGTAAATACAAATACAGCTTCTTCCTACAATAGAGGCAGAGAGGTCAGAGTCAGACATCTGTGTACTAAGGCTTGGAGAGCCATTTCTTTTCTTTTTTTTTTTTTTCAATATCTGAAGTTTATTGTCAAATTGGTTTCCATACAACACCCAGTGCTCATCCCAAGAGGTGCCCTCCTCAATACCCATCACCCACCCTTCCCTCCCTCCCACCCCCTATCAACCCTCAGTTTGTTCTGTTTTTAAGAGTCTCTTATGCTTTGGCTCTCTCCCACTCTAACCTCTTTTTTTTTTTCCTTCCCCTCCCCCATGGGTTTCTGTTAAGTTTCTCAGGATCCACATAAGAGTGAAAACATGGTATCTGTCTTTCTCTGTATGGCTTATGTCACTTAGCATCACACTCTCCAGTTCCATCCATGTTGCTACAAAGGGCCATATTTCATTCTTTCTCATTGCCACGTAGTACTCCATCGTGTATATAAACCACAATTTCTTTATCCATTCATCAGTTGATGGGCATTTAGGCTCTTTCCATAATTTGGCTATTGCTGAGAGTGCTGCTATAAACATTGGGGTACAAGTGCCCCTATGCATCAGTACTCCTGTATCCCTTGGGTAAATTCCTAGCAGTGCTATTGCTGGGTCATAGGGTAGGTCTATTTTTAATTTTTTGAGGAGCCTCCACACTGTTTTCCAGAGTGGCTGCACCAATTTGCATTCCCACCAACAGTGCAAGAGGGTTCCCGTTTGGAGAGCCATTTCAAGAAAGAGGCAGAATTCTGAACTTTGGGTTACTCACCCCTCAACACACACACACACACACACACGCACACACACCCCGATATTGTAATATTAAGTGGGGATCCCAGAAACTCTTTTTATTTATAGTCTAGCTTTCCCCCTCTCTTCCACTGGGGATATCTGATGTCTTTCAGGTTGACAACCATAGACCCCTCCTTACTAAACACCGACAGATGGGCAAATTCCTGAGAGGCAAACACAATCAATTCAGTATTATTTAGATGGCACCCTGGGAGCTCTGTCCCAAATGTCTGGCACGGAGGTTGTATCTCTGATAATACACCACTAGATGGCGCTCTTCCCAGCAACCTAAACAAAGGAATGAGTCTCCACCCCAGCTGGGGCCTGTGACCGACCAGAGAGGGAATGAACATTAGTGTGGACAGAGCCTTTCAGTTAGGAATTAGAAATGCAGGAGTGGCCGGGTAGCTCCGTTGGTTAAGCCTCCAACTCGGTTTCAGCTCAGGTCATGATCTCACGGTTCCTGGCATCTACCCCAGCATCAGGTTCTGAGCGGACAGTAGGGAACCTGCTTGGGATTCTCTCTTTCCCTCCCTCTCTCTGCCCCTCCCCCACTCGCACACAGGGCTCTCTCTCTCTAAATAAGTAAATAAGCTTTTTTTTTTTTTTTTTTTTTTTTTTTTAAGAAAAAGAAATGCAATTCAGAGTCAGAATTTGGCTGCCTTAGTGAGTCCCACTGGCACCTACCTGTCTCTTAGGTGCTCTGTCTTTAAGGAGTGGAGGGGTGTCTGCACACTTCATCCCAGCATTAAGGTCTGAACTTGATTAAGAAATCCTGTGCCCCCAAAGCTTTGAATGTTGACTTCTTTCCCCCCCTTAACCCTATTCATCTTTACCAGTAGAGAGACTCAGAGGGTTTTCAGAGTAACAACGAAGTTAATATTGTTTAATAATTCCTGATTATAAATCAACAGTGCATGAATTTCAGAATCTCCATCCATTAACCATACCCAGAGAAAAGCTGGTTCCCAGACTCCTCCAGTCAGTGACTGGTCATGTTGAGCCATACGGGGGGCATCAAAAAGTGACATCTGTAATCGCTGAAAGGCTCAAATGAGCTCCAATACTGATCAAGCTTACTTTTGATTGCTAAAAATAAATAAATAAATAAAAGTAAATTAATTAATTAATTAATTAAAATTAAAATTAAAAAAAGGAACAAGATATTCATCAAAAGTACCTTGCAATATGGGGCACCTGGCTGGCTCAGTCAGTAGAGCATGTGACTCTGGATCTAGGAGTCATGAGCTCAAGCCCCACATTGGCTGTAAAGCTTGCTTTAAAAAAAATTAAAGTACCTTGTGATAGGATCACTGGCTTAATACTGAGTTCTTCCTCTCAGAAAAATAGCAAAAACAGGAAAAATATTTTTTAAAAACCACAATATGTTGGTTAAGCATCTGACTCCTGATTTTGGCTCAGGTCATGATCTCTCAAACCATGAACCCCTGCATCAGGCTCTGTGTTGATAGCACAAGCATGGAACCTGCCTGGGATTCTCCCTCTCTCTCTCTCTCTTTCTCTTTCTCCACCCCCCCCACCCCCAACTCACACTTGCTCTTTCTCGCTCTCTCTCTCAAAACAAATAAATAAACTTAAAAAATCATAATGGGTATTTTCAGTGCAATTTAACAGACCATAGGGATACATAAAATGTATGCAGGGTGCTATGGGAAAAGCTGCAGTCAGAGAACATAAATGAGTTCTTATGGGAAAAAATAACTTATGTAACTTAAAAATAAATAATAGAGGACAAAAATAGGAGAAGGAACACTGGACTGCTGAAAACAAGTTAGAACAAGCACCCCAAGAATTCACCCATCTACTCAAATATACCTAAGTCCTTCTCTGCCCTCTGTTCTCACACATATCCAGACACTGTGGATACACAAGGAAAACGCATCCCTGCTCCCATAGAGTTTTCATTTTAGTGGGAATTATTCCAGAATTTAGAGCAAAAAGAGACATTGATAGAAATGGTAAGAGGAGTGATCAATAATATGGATGATACATCTACATAATTAAGTCTTCCAGAAGGAGACTTGAGAGCAAATGAAAAAATAATAATAACATATAGAAAAAGATTTCTTTGAGCTACCTGAGGTTTATATCGCAAGGTCTTGCCGAGTCCTGAAGAAAAAAGTTAAAGAAGCATTCAATCATATTAATATCAAATTTTATTTATTTTTTTTATTTAAAAAAAATTTTTTTTTAACATTTATTTATTTTTGAGACAGAGAGAGACAGAGCATGAGCAGGGGAGGGTCAGAGAGAGAGGGAGACACAGAATCTGAAACGGGCTCCAGGCTCTGAGCTGTCAGCACAGAGCCCGACGCGGGGCTCGAACTCACGGACGGCGAGATCATGACCTGAGCCGAAGTCGGCCGCTTAACCGACTGAACCACCCAGGCACCCCTCAAATTTTAAAACCTTTAAATTAAAAAGCCTTATTAGAGGTAATAAGGACCACTACATTATGGCAGAAGATTTAATTCACTAGGAAAATAATTTTAAACATGAATACTCCCAATAAAATAACCTCAAAATACATAACGTAGAAATTCATAGAAATTTTTTCTGAAGGAAAAAAAATGACAAATGTATCATCAAAGGAGATTTCAATATGTCTTTCTCAGTTGTTGACAGGGAAAACAGAAAAGAGCAAAATAACAACAGGTCCTAAACCATCATCAATAGGATGGATCTAATGGAAACATATCCAATTTTGCCTCCAACCATTACAAAATATTAGGTCTTCTCAAGCATTCAAGAGACATTTAGGAGAAAGATACCAAGATAGAGATTTCTGATTTCTGAATCCCAAGATTAAATGCCCCACTATGATAATGTACCATACTGGCAACATTTATCATTCCTGCAACACTCAACGTTAGAGACAGCTGAGCAATGTTAAAAATTTCTTAAGAAAAAGATTGTTACCCAAGAACTGTAAACTGGGCCAAAAAATGTTCATGGGGGTGGGGGGCGGGGGGAGACTGAAATATGTTTCCCCACATACAATCAGTTACAAAGTATGCTTTCTGGAAGAAAAAAATCATGCATGGCAGCCAAAAGTAAAACGATTCAGCATAAAGAGGTAAAGAAAGAGGAAGATACAGTATAAAAAAAATCCTAATGAGCAAG
Source organism: Panthera onca (assembly GCF_046562875.1). NCBI lineage: Eukaryota > Metazoa > Chordata > Mammalia > Carnivora > Felidae > Panthera > Panthera onca. The sequence goes on from NC_138351.1 coordinate 72,020,540, forward strand.
ATAATCAGCAGAGCAGTCTAAGGCCTTATTGGCATATGTTAGCAAAGATCCTTCAAAGAGAAACTGCATTATGAGAAAAGGATCTGAAAATAAATATGCACATTTTTTTAAGTATTTATTTATTTTTGAGAGAGACAGAGACAGTGTGAGCAGGGGAGGGACAGAGAGAGAGAGAGGGAGAGCAAGAATCCCAAGCAGGCTCCGTGATGTCAGCACAGAGCCCTATGCCGGCCCACGCTCACAAAACCGTGAGATCATGACCTGAGCCCAAACCAAGAGTCAGATGCTTAACCGCCTGACCCACCCAGGTGCCCCCAAATATGTAGATTTTTAAAGATATATGAAGAATTTCTTGGAGGAATAGGGTAGGAAGGAACTAAAACTGGTAAATTTCTGAATTTGAAAAAGGGAAATAGACATGGACATTCTTTTTATTGATAGAGGGTTAAAACATTTTTGGAAAACACTTCATTTTAAACTTAAATTTAATTAATTTATTTTTTAAGGGGCTACCAGAGCGCTTTATCTTGTGATGCTGAGACAGTAGCAGTGTCTCAGACATACAACCAGGCTGGATTTCTCACAAGTTTCTCACTGGTTTTGAATTGTATCCCATTGGTTTCATTTCACTTAATCCCACCAACTCATCTCTCCAGGAGCAAGCACTCCTATTTTCCTGCCGGGAACGTTCTTTTCCGGAAGTTTCAAATCTGGAGCAGTCAGCTCAGGGGCCCCACAGGCAGACGATTTAGGAGCTTTGGAAGCAGGTGCTGCAGGGGACACAGACATCAACATGCCTCCAGAAATCATTCTTAAATGTACCACTTCAAAGAAACTGAGAAGTAATTGCAAGATAGAAAATTAGAACTGAGAAAATAAAGATACAAAAAAGCATAATAAAGAGAAAAAAGAAAATGAATGTAGTAATCTGGCTGTAGAAGGCCTCGTGGAATAAATAGTAAAGCAAAACCAAGCTCTCTGCTGTTGATAAGCTACATGCCCAAAACAAAATAACAAAGAGTTGGAAATGAAAACACAAAGAAGAAAACAGCGGGCTTGGAAATACTAACATTTTGAGAAGTCTCAGTTCAAACAAACAAGAAATTCTATTTTATCAAGTAAATAAAAAAATGTTCAACAATGTCAGTCGAAGCCGTCAGCACTTCATTTGGCCGAAATTACAATCATAACGAGAGACTGTGAAAAGCTACCTGAATTTGGCACCTAGAGTGGAAGAGCATAAACTATGATATATTAAATTAAATATATCAATCGCAAACTTTATTAGAAAGAAAACACAGATCTGTGTATCTAGCAAGAAACTCACATAACTTTTCAAGGTTTTGTTGGGTCTGACACATTAATTCCAAATTGTAAATAGAATACATGTATAAGAATACCTACAAAAATCTTGACACAAAGAAACAGTATGGATAAGTGTCCATGTCATATTTTAAACCAACTTACCATTTTAATAATTAAAATATTAAATTACCATATGTAAATGGTTAAACGAAAAGAGTTGAGATCTATAGTCTATGTTTCCTCTTTCTTATCCTTTCTCTTTCCCCAAATGCACATAAATTTATAACACATATATATACACATATGAACAATTCAATAAGTGGTGTTAGAAACATTGGCTTTCTTCTTAGAAAAAACAAAGGTACAGGGCGCCTGGGTGGCGCAGTCGGTTAAGCGTCCGACTTCAGCTCAGGTCACGATCTCGCAGTCCGTGAGTTCGAGCCCCGCGTCCGGCTCTGGGCTGATGGCTCAGAGCCTGGAGCCTGCTTCCGATTCTGTGTCTCCTTCTCTCTCTGCCCCTCCCCCCTTCATGCTCTGTCTCTCTCTGTCTCAAAAATAAATAAAACTTAAAAAAAAATTAAAAAAAAAAGAAAAAACAAAGGTGCATTTCCACTTCTTATCATACACTTAAATAAATTGCAGTGAGATTGAATACTTAGCCACTAAAAATAATAGAAGTACAAAATAAATGGCATCAAAGATAGTTAAAGACATTTATAAAATGAAAGAGAACAAATAAAATGATTTTGTCATAAAATTCAGAAGCCAGAAATGAAAATAATATAGAATTAAGGGAAGAACGGTTATCTGGCCGAACACATTTTCAAAGCTAGGAAAAACAGTCACCATATGTAAGAAAAACAAAGGGCTGTTATAACAAATAAATAAGCTCCAAATAAAAATGAGCAGTAAATCATAAAAAAAATAGAAAAAGGATGGACAAAGAAAAATAATAACCTTATGAAAACACTCTTGATCTCAACCCAAAACAAAGAAATCAAAATGAGAACAAAAATGTGAAATAAACACATACCAGTTTGGCTAAGAATCAAAAGATTGCTCGGTACCAATATTGATGAAGCCATAAGGAAATGGACTAGTAACTGGAAATCTCCAAGGACATCCAGGAAGTAGAATCAAAAATTGAACACAGATATCCCATTGTTGTGTCAGCATTTTTACTTCTAGAAATTTACCTAGGGAAGTAATTAGACAAGTGCACAAAGTTATATGATTCTTATCTCAGCATTTTTTTTCTGGGGGAAGAATTTAAAAACTTCAGTGGTTCTCCAGCATGATTCTAATTACAATACATGCAATGGTATATATCATGCAGCAATTTACAAGTTGAGATACACGTGTCCACATGTGCCTGAAAGTTGTCCAGAATTAGGGGGAAACACCAAGTTAAGATAGAATATGTATGCCACGATCCAATGTTTGCATGATGTAGTTAAAATTTATAGTTCCATCTTGGAGGTGTAAAAACGTGACTTTATTTCTTTGTAACTGAATTCAATCTTTTGAGGTCCTATTTCCCTTCAGTGGTAGAAAAAAAAAATCAATCTCAATCATGCAGGGAAAGTGAAGAACTTCAAAATAATATTTCGAAAACTATTTTAAAACTTAGCTCATTGAAGCTTAGCCCAGTCTCCTCTGGGAATTTTCCTCCTCATTCCATGTTTTCCTTGATTTTATCTTGGAAACCTCTCCCCGGAGGCATCTGGGTACAGAAGGTACCATGGATGTCCCCACACTGGCAAGAGGGGTTGTGGTCTGTCTCTGAGAATCACAAGGATTGCACGCTGGTCCCACCTGATGTCAGAGGATTGGATCTGGGGTTCTGCCCAGGGGTGGTAGGTCTTGTCCTGCGTTTGTGTGTTTGCGGCAGCCAGTGCTGCTGTCTGTGGTTCCCCACGGGTCCTTATACCATGAGTTCATGCACAGTCTACCTTCTCTCAGCCTCTTTCCACCCACCAGGTCTTTTAGCATTTGTTCAAAACAACATGGTTTTTGAAGGGATGATAGTGCTAAGTGGCTATTTTTTTAAGAGATAAAGTGATGACTCTCATAGAAAAATAAAACGAATACATGGCAAAGGTTTTGTTGAGCTCATTATTTAATAAGGGAACCAACCAGTAATGTTACAGCGCAGTTCAAAGAACACAAAGAACAGGATTCGGAATTCTTCCCGAGGATACTGAGCTGGAGGAAGGCAACTACCACCAGGGGGCTCCAAACTACAGTTGGGAGGAAATGGCAACCCCAGAAAATCTCAGAAGGCTCATTGCTTCCAGTTACTGCCTTAATCATTTCATTGACCTTTAAATAATGTGCTACTGGGTCTAATGTAATTAAATCTGTTGGGCTTCGCTGATTATATTACTGGTGGGACTTACTATATTTGGTTGAAGAATATCTTGTTTCTCTAAAACCTAAACTTATTCAGAACTAGTGCAAACATCCGACTCCTTTCTTTCCTCTACTGTAGTGCTTTTCCGTACATCATTTTACTGTAAATTAGTTTCCTTTTCTATGTTTTCCATTACATTGCAGTTAAAGAATTACATAGTTGTTGTTTTTTTTTTTTTAATTCTGAATTAGGTAGATTGTTATTTTAAGAATCCCATTTCAGGCTAATAACTTATAAACAAAAAAAAATTGTCAATAAAAGGGAAGTATTGGCTCTGGATAGTCTTAAGAGCCACTGTATTACACCTTTCTGCTTCCTTCTTAAGATCTGTGCTGTGGGCATTATGGAGAGAAAATATCTCCAGTGGAGACCGTAACATTGGGCTTCAGTTGGGTTTGCCTTCCCCATAATGGTGAGTCCCAGGATTCTTTCTATTAAATGGCCTGCTTGGGACTGATGCCAAATGATCCCATTTCTACTCCAATGTACGTGTATAAATTAATCTAGTGAACACTTAGGGTACATACTTCTTAATGATTATCATTTTCCATAGCACTTCCAAAACTAAAAGTACCCTCATTTAATATGGCCACATGATTCTATATTCTGAATGTATCGTTCCTTTCTCCATTCTTCTGTGTGAAAGGGTAATTAAAATTTTACATGATGAATTAACTTTTTAAATTTATTTTTTAATGTTTATTTATTTTTGAGAGAGAGAGAGAGAGAGAGAGAGTATGAGCATGGGAGGGGCAGAGAGAGCAGGAGACACAGAATCTGAAGCAGGCTCCAGGCTCTGAGCTGTTAGCACAGAGCCCAATGCAGGGCCTTGAACTCGTGAACCACGAGATCTTGACCTGAGCTGAAGTCAGACGCTTAACTGACTGAGCCACTCAGGCACCCCTAAATTTTACGTGATAAATTAACTTTTAAATTAAACTTTTAAAAAATCGAATAGATTCTTCCAAATCGGAATTCAGGGTTCGGGGTAAAGTCACATCTTTAAAGTGTTTTGTATGTAAATGGAGCATTCAACTCACATGTCATAAAATAAGGCAAGGATACCAAAAGAAAACTAACAGAAATAGAATTAAGGACAAAATTCAAATATAAGAAGGTAATAGGAGGATAGTAGGAGGAATGACACAACCCGATAGCTGTTGCCTGGAAGATAAACATTTCACAACCTGTACCAAAGCTAATCAAGAAGTAAAGGAACTATTAATACATTAAGAGTGAGAAGGGAATATAACAAATATAAAAAGCGGTATCTTTTACATTTTTAACAGATGTGTACTTTTTTTTTTAAATGAAAGTTGCTAGTTCTGCTTGACCAGAGGGTGCGATCATCATTTTTAAAAATGTTGCTGGGACGCCTGGGTGGCTCAGTCGGTTAAGCAGCTGACTTCGGCTCAGGTCACGATCTCACGCTCCGTGAGTTCGAGCCCCGCGTCGGGCTCTGGGCTGATGGCTCAGAGCCTGGAGCCTGCTTCTGATTCTGTGTCTCCCTCTCTCTCTGCCCCTCCCCCATTCATGCTCTGTCTCTCTCTGTCTCAAAAATAAATAAAACGTTAAAAAAAAATTTTAAAAAATGAAAATAAAAATATTGTTGCTGATTTCAGAGGGATAGTCACTCATAAATGTGTGATGTATATCAAGCATTGCCTAAAAAATAATATCTTTTGAGAAGAGAAACTTATTACCACACACTCAACCCTGTGCTTCAGAGGTAAACAGACCTCCTCGTAGATATCCCAGAGGTAGCCACTTCCAAACACATCTATAAATGAACTCCTATTTTTCTTCTTGCCCTCACCTCAAATCTGTTAGTTCTCCTGTCTTAGTAAATGGCGTCCCTACAATTTAAGTAGGGTAAGTAGTGGTAAGTCAGAGGCAAGACATTATCTCCCCTTACAATACACATCCCAGCACATAACTAAATCTTGATTGCTTTCATCTCCTACATAGATCTAAAATATTCCCACTTTTTTCCATCTTCACTGCCAACACCCTAGTCTAAGGGAACATCAGTTTTCATGTTAGTGCATCCTACTGATCTCTTTCATCCACCGATGTCCCCATCTAAACTATTATCCAGTCAGCAAACTTTTGAACCAACATATCCCATCATTTCTCTCCTTGCCTTGAAACTCTTGGGTGGCTCACTGCCCTTTACTCAAAAGAAAAACTGAGCACGAATTACAGGGTTCCACCTGACATCATTCCTAATAATCATCCCACTCTTGGCCCCCACCCTTTTCTCATGTCCCATGTGTATAATCTTTCAGGTACTTAAGAGCATGCTTTAAAGCGTTTACACATGATGTCCCATCAACCTTTCCTGCCCTTCCTTTATCTAAACAGCTTCTACAGTCCCCAGCTGTGAACTTTAAAGGGACTTTCTCATAAAGAGGAACGCTTTTGCACTGCTGGTGGGAATGCAAACTGGTGCAGTCTCTCTGAAAAACAGTATGGAGGTTCCTCAAAAAATTAAAAATAGAACTACCCTATGACCCAGCAATTGCACTGCTAGGTATTTATCCAAAGGATACAAAAATGCTGATTCATAGGGACACATGTACCCCAATGTTTATAGCAGCACTATCGACAATAGCCAAGGTACAGAAAGAGCCCAAATGTCCACCAACTGATGAATGGATAAAGAATATGTGGTAAAAATATATGTATTTATATACAATGGAATACTACCTGACGATGAAAGAGAATGAAATCTTGCCATTTGCAATAACGTATGTGGAACTAGCCTGTATTATGCTAAGCGAAATAAGTCAGTCAGAGAAAGACAAGTATCATATGATTTCACCCATATATGGAATTTAAGATACAAAACAGATGAACATAAGGGAAGCAAAAATGAGATAAAAAAGAGGGAGGCAAACCATAAGACTCTTAAATACGGAGAACAAACCGAGTGTTGCTGGCAGGTATTGGGTTGGGGGAAGGGCTAAAGGGGTGATGGGCATTTAAGAGAGCACTTGTTGGGATGAACACCGGGTGTTATATGTGCTGAATCACCAAACTCTATTCCTGAAATTATCATTACATTATATGTTCACTAACTTGGATTTAAATTTAAAAAATAAAAACAAACAATTTTAGTTTAAAAAAAATTTTTAAAGGGACTTTCTCATGGAAGTCTTGCTTGGGGCTCAATCCCCGTCCCCCCCATAATATTCATCTCACCTATAATAATGACTCTCCCAATGGTTGCCCCCCTTTCTGGTTTGTAAGCTCTGGGAGGATACATGCTACATCTGCTTTGTTTACCACTCTTCCCCGATTATGTGCCAGAAGTTTTAACACAACATAACGCTTAACAGATGCTTCACCAGGGAAGCACAAAAATATTAAAAAGGAATTTAGAAAAGGTAAGGTAAAGTATGATCCTACTTTTGAAAACATGAGTAGAGGTAAATAATATAATGAATAAGCAACTAGAAATGCAGTCAGCTGGGATGGACACAAACCAGAAAAACTAATTAGGGCTTTAATTTTTCTTGCGTCCTGAGGAGCCTTAAGGTGGGGAGTCCAGAGCCTGTGCAGTAGTCACAGATAAACATTTAAGAGTTGTCAGTTGATAGATGTGTTTTTCTAAGGTTTATTTGTTTTGAAAGAGAAAGAGTGTGAGTGGGGTAAGGGCAGAGAGAGAGAGAGGGAGAGAGAGAATCCCAAGCAGACTCCACACTCAGCCCGACTCAGGGCTCGATCTCACAAACCATGAGATCATGACCTGAGCCGAAATGAAGAGTCGGATGCTTAACGACTGAGCCTACCCAGGTGCCCCTTTTAGATGTTTTTAACATCATGGAATGAGATGAGTGTACCTAGCAAGAAAATACGAGAAAGGAAGAGAACAGGCACACGACTGAGCTTTAGGGGACCCCAGCAGAAGAACTGATTTGATGATATACTCCAGTAACACCAAAGAAGTGACCATGTGAAATTTCCAAAGGTAGCATCCTAAATGTGACCTTTAAGGCTGCTGTTGCCGAAGACTTAAAAGACAGAGAGAAACATACTATGGGAAACTGGAGGAAAAGGGATCCTTTTAAAATAGCAGCAGAAAGTTTAGTAACACTGACACCTACAGCAACATAGAAAGAAGAAAACGTACCTATGAACTGGGTGCTTTAATTAGACTTCCAGGTTGAGTGTTGAAGGTTTTGCTTGTCTTCTTTTTGTCATTTATAGTAAATGGCAACCGGAGACAGCTGAGCTAAAGAAAAGACTGTTAAATATAAAGGGTCCAAAATTGTTTGAAAACTGTCCATTTCTAAAAGCGGCAAATGATGCTGAGCAAAATAAAGGGCTTCAGGCACAGAACAAATGGAGGGCGTTGTCAGGAAAACACGGTCTATCAACGAAGCTCAGCTTGCGACTGACTACAAAATCTTTCCCTCAGATGTCAGAGAGATCTAGGTCGGTGCCTCCAAGAACCATCCAGACAGCAGGGCTTCTCAAAAACTAAAAGGTGTTACCTCTGTATCTCTCTCTCTAGAAACATCCATGTGCAGATTTTTGTGCGAACCTAGGTTTTCAGCTCCTTTGGGTGAATATCAAGGAGGCTGACTGCTGGGTGGTAAGCTAAGAGGAAGTTTAGTTTTGGAAGAAATCACCAATGTGTCTTCCAAAGTGGCTTGTACCATTGCGGATTCCTGCCGAGAATTGCTATGGCTCCACATTCTCACCAGAATTTGATCTTGTCCCTGTGTCAGATTTTCACCACTCTAATAGGTGTGTAGCAGCATTTCATTTTTCTCTTACTTGTGTAATTCCTTAATGGCAGAGGCTGAGGAGTATCTTTTCCGGTGCTTATTTGCTACCTATAGGACTTCTCTGACGCAGTGCCTGTGCAGGTCCGTTGCCCATTTTAAAACTGGATTGTTTATTGTTGAGTTTTAAGAGTTCTTTGTACATTTTGGGTAACAGTCCTTTATCAGATAAATCTTTTGCAAATATTTTCTCCCAGCCCGTGGCTTATCTTTTCATTCTCTTGTGTCTTTTACAGAGCAGATGTTTTTAATATGAGTGAGGTCTAGTTTATCAATAGTTTCTTTCCTGGATCATGTCTTTAGCGTTGTATCTAAAAAATCATTGCCAAAGCCAAGGCCATCTAGATTTACTTCTACACCTACTTCTAGAGAATTTATAGTTTTGTATTTGACATTTAAATTTCGATCCATTTTGAGCTAATTCTTGTGAGGAGTGTAAAGACTGAGTCTAGATTTCATATTTTTGTATGGAGATACATTGTAGGGCTATACGCTGGTACAATTTTTTTGGAATATATTTTGGTATTCTTCACCAAAGTTAAAAATTTCAATGCATATTCCCTATGATCCAGAAAAAGTTAGAAACAATCCTAGTATTCCTCGAAATTTAATACTGCTCGTCAACATAAGTTAGGTTATGTTGCATTAACAAATGAACCGCAAAACACAGCGAATGTTTATTTCTTGTTCATTTCTTGACCATGCTGTTCATTCAGTGTGAATGGCAGGGATTTTACTCTGCATAGTCATTCAAGGTCTCAGGTGGATGGGGACTTCGTTCTCTTCACGTTCTCACATCTCCATGTTTGGCTTTCAGGGAAAAGATCTGGAGAGTACCACAAGGACTTTTTACTTTCTCAGCCTAGACATGACATTTGTCACATCCACACAGAGTCCGCAGGTCATGGTTAGTCCCATGGACTTGCCTAGAAGAGCTGTCAATTTCCAAGAGTCCAGGAAGGAGGGGGAAATAAAATATGGATGAGCTCTAAAAATCTCTACTTCAATTACACAGTGAGGCAGATACAGATTTACCAACCTTGGACATACCTCTGTGTCACCAAGTAAAAAACCCAAATATGTTCCAGATAGCTAACCTCATTTTGTTTAAAAGAAACTTCTCCACATTTTCCTGGACAATAGTTTCAGATAATAAGTTCTGCTCTTTTTGTTTCTCCCTATTTCCTTCCTTTTCTTTCTTCCTCTTCAAACATATCAAAGGCTCTGTGCCTCCTATTTTGAAGAGGAATGTGGCAGGATGAGAGGAGAAGACATCAAACTCCACAATCTACATCTTCGGTCCAGAGAGATGCCCTGGGCCTCATGGATCACGTGGACACTTAGCTCCTGCATCGTTCTCCTTGGGTAGCTCATGGAGAGCTCAGATTTTACTCAGTATCATTTTCCTGTAAACTTGCTCCTCATTTGCATTTCTTTTAAAAAAATTTTTAACATTTATTTAATTTTGAGAGAGAGAGAGAGAGAGAGAGCAGGGGAAGGGCAGAGAGAGAGGGAGACACAGAATCCGAAGCAAGCTTCAGCACAGAGCCTGCTGTCAGCACAGAGCCTGACGTGGGGCTCAAACCCACAAACTGAGATCACGACCTGAGCAGAAATCAGATGCTTAACCGACTGAGCCACCCAGGCGCCCCTCATCTGCGTTTCTTATCTCACCGCATCATATCCGCATCTGTCCGTGGCCAAGGGCATTACCTGAATTATGACTTTTGGCACACAATCTCCGGGTCCCAAGCCCTCTCGAAGCCAGCCATCTCTTTCTCTCTTCACCTCCATTACTACCTTCATCTTTCATCCCAGCTAAGGTGACAGCCACCGACTGTCTTTTGGCTCCGGGCTTCCTTGTCTTCAATGTATTCTGAAATGTAAACGAGACTGTGCCACGCCTTTGCTTAAATCCTTTAACCCATTCCCCATAATTATCGGGATAAAATGACTCTCAAAATTGCTCAAGACATCATGCCTGCCTGCCTGCCTTCCAAGGCTCAATCTCACAATCTACACTTGTTCTTCTTTCCAAAATGGCGTCCCTTCTCTCACCAAGCGTTTACACGTCTTGCCGGGAATGCCTATCTACCTGTGCTCCATGTGTGGCCTTTTCCTAATGGTGGTATTGATGTGGATGAGCTACTAGCGTGGATGCAACTCAGGAGCTTGGCAGAGCCACACCTTTATACGACTCAGGCCACAAGGTGAGGGCTTTGAGGGGACAGTTCCTATGCTAAAATGGAACCTTACTAGACTATTCTTACAAAGGTAGTCCCTCTTACCACCTTTTTGTCCCTTTTATTTTCCTTTAATTTCTATCATGCCATAGTTCCCTTTATAGCTCAATACAATTTGTGTAATGTCCTGGTTGTGATTTATTTTTAACTTATTTATTTCTTCCTGCTTTCTCCCTCACTCCTACTAAATTCTTGAAAAAAACTGTATTTTAATGTTTATTTACTTTTGAGAGAGAGACAGAGCATGAGCCAGGGAGCGGCAGAGAGAGGTAGACACAGAATCTGAAAAAGGTTCCAGGCTCCAGGCTCCAAGCTGTCAGCACAGAGTCCGACGCGGGGCTCGAACTCACGAACCATGAGCCAAAGTCGGACGCTCCACCAACTGAGCCACCCAGGCGCCCCAAATTCTAATCAAGCTCTATAAAAGAACTTGTGTGTCTCACTCACAGCAGTCCCATATGCGGTAGTATATGGAGGGTTCTCAAAAGGTCTTTGTGAATGAATAAAGAATGAATAATGACAACTACCACATTGAATTATGGTTTTACAGTTCTCAGTTAAAAACCATTTAGTAAACAGCACCGTATTTTAGTTTTGTTCCGGGCATTTGGATCATAAAAAGGAGGCACAAAGTACAAATTATCTCATTCTCAAAGAATTTATAATCTAGTTTGGGGTATGGGCGTACCTGCGTGTCTATACAAGCACAAGCACCCCGCGGAACAAATCATGCACCTGTTTATGACCTGTTACCGTCTATTGCTTTTACTGCGTTAAGTTCTTTAAAGGCTTAAAATAGTGCAGTATACTGTCCGGCTCAAGGAACTCATAATTTGTTTGGGGAGTCAAGATAAGGACATATGAGGAATTATGGATTGCAATATAATATACATGTAATTATGTTTAAATAATTCTATAGGCAACAACTGTTAGGTCCCCGATTTTTCCTCTGAGATCCAGTCTCCTCATGTGTAACAGGCACTTTGCAAAGACCAAAATACAAATTATATGAGGGTCTTCTGTAAGCTGCAGGCCACATTACAAATTCAACATACACTAATATTAAAAATCTTTCCAAAGCATACCAAGGCACGCTAAACAAGACACGCTCAGAAAGCACAAACTAATATTGATAAACTATTAATTCAGAAGACTGGACCTTGTTTTTTTTATTGTTCCTATTTAATTTTAACTGAGTATTCTTAAATGTGGGGGAAACCTTTATCAGGGTTGTGGAACTAAGGAGCCATTTCTTGGTCAAGAGTGCCTTTGTGGTTGACACATTTTATTTCATTTAAACAAGCGAGTTTTAAGTACTCCTTAATACTGTGTTATGTGAGGTGGAGAATACAAAGTAAACTAAGCTTCCTTCCAGAAAGATGCAAGGGATTAAATACAAACCCGTTATAAACAATATTATACAAAGCAAAATGAATTCTGGCTTCCCTGATGCCAGTGCGAAGACATTTGAGAGTTTCATAAAAATGTAAGATCACTTTGTGAGGGTCTCTCTTTATTAGGCAATATGTGCAACAGAGATCTGTGGCCTAGCTTCTATCCATCAGGAGAGATTTTTACTTTCTACTTTATTCGTTTCTGTATTCCTTGAACTATTTATAAGTTTGTATCATTTTTATAATCACAAAAGTCTCTCTTAACATACCCACAACCTCTAGGGAAGTATCAGCCCCACGAAACTATTGTTACAGAGAAGTTTTAAAAGTTTCTGTATGAAAAATGGTTAGAATGTATTTGAAGAACTGGAGAACAGATTAGTGATTGCCAGGGGTCAGGATGAGGGTGAGCCCCAAGGACTGGGGATACAAAAGTACAACAGGAGGGATCTTTGTGATAGTAGAACCACTCTATACATGGATCAACGTCAATATCCTACTTGTGATTTATACTATGGTTTTGCAAGATATTGTCCCAGTTTCACTGGGAAAACTGGGTAAAGGGTAGAGAAATCTGTCCACAGTACTTCTTACAACTGCATTGGAATCTACGATAATCTGAAAAGGAAAGTTTAATTTTAAAATGTTAGCAACGTTCTAACTAATTGAATAAAATTGGGATCCATGAGCCCATACTGATATAAATGAATGGGAGAGGACAGAACTTTTCCTGATAGTAGAAAGCAAACTAAAAATTGTGAGAAGAAAGAATTAGAAATTCATCATTTGGCAACTATCAGAGCAATGATCCATTCATCCAAGAAATACCAATGGATGCGAAGACTAGACATTACAATTCCAGGAGGAATATTTCCTACAAAATACTATTATTACAAAGAAGAAAACAAACAAACAAAGAGTAGTTTTCTTCACAGTGGAGAAACTGACAGGAAACACCTTAGGTAATCAAAATTGACATCATCAGAAATGGAACAAATCAACATGGTTGGCTACTTGCCAGGATACAATGAGAAGAACCACAGCAGCACTTCTGTGTTCTTTTACCAAAGATAGACATGAATCTAATTATAAAGAAATATTAGATAAACACAGATGCAGAGACATTCTACAAAGTGACTGGCCTGTGATCTTGAAATGACAAGGTCATGAAGGTCAAGAAAAGACTTAGGGATAGTTCAAGATTGAAGAAGACTCAAGAAATGTGGTAACTAAATACAACCAGCGACCCAGGCAGGATTCTTTTGCTGCAAGGGATATTAGTGGAGAAATCGGTGAAACTTGAATGGGGCTGTGAATTAAATGGTAGTTTATCAGTGATAATTTCCTGATTTTGATTGGTTGTATTGAGGTTGTGAAAGAGAATATTGCCTGTAGGAATTACACAGTATCCAAGGATGATGGGGCATCGTGTTGGCAACTTACACGTAGTTCAGGAAAAATGTTCTATAAATTTGGCAAACTTTAAGTTTGAGATTGTTTCAAAATAAAAGTTATGTTTAGTATGAGAAATGCAATTGATAGTTTTTTCCGCAGTCTAGAGCTCAAGAGATTATAGTATGTTCAACTTCTCCTTCCTTTTCCAATAAACAATATATAGTCAACTGAGAAGGACAGCAGGAGTGAAAATGTAATTCTCTAAATCAAGGGTTGGCACAGTTTTTCTGCAACTGGTCAGATAGTAAATACTTTAGACTTTGAGGGATGATCTCTGTTGCAACTATTCAATTCTGCTGTTGTAGTACCAAAAAAAGCCATAAACAATAAACTGATGAGTGTGGCTGAATGCCAATAAAACTCTTTGACACTGAAATTTGAAGTTCATATAATTTCCATGTCTTACAAACTATTCCTCTGCCTCAACCCTCCAATCATTTAAGAATGTAAAGCTCATCCTCAGTTCATACAAAAACTGGTAGATTTGGTCAATGAGTCCTAGTTTGCCAACCTCTGCTTTAGATTTTAAAAGGGTCTTTACACACCACATGTTTAAGCACATTATGAGTAAATAATTTATAGATATGAGAATTATAAATTTCCCAGAAGAACCTGAGATTTTAGGTATAGACTGTCAAGTTACAGGTGAATGTTACAGAATGAATGGACCCTGCTTTGGAAGAGTGTTGACCCATTTTTGGCCCTCAGTTATACACATTTCTTCTGTCAGATGACACCTAAATCCAAGCCCGTCCCAACACACAAACAAACCCCAATCCTTCTGAGGGTTTAGGGTCAGGTGAAGCTCGCTTGGTGTTAAAAATGAGTGATTTGTTTCAAAAAGTCTTGCCAGAAAAAATGTTCTTACCTTGGTGTAATGAAGGGACCCAATTAAGACATGTTTCTACAGTTTTGATTTAGCACGAGTCACAAGCTGGGTTTAAGAAAAAGAGCTAGAAACAAGATCACAAAATTATATTTCAAAAGTTGAGAGACTAGCAGAATAAGAAGGAAGACGGACAGTGGAACCTAATGGTTAATTGGGAAAGAAAATGGGAAAACCAGTATGATTCATTAATTGTATATCGGCTGATGTTTCAAGACTAGGAAATCATGGTTTCACTAATTTAAAAAATGGAATATGTGAGGGGTGAATAATTTGTGAAGAAGAATTCTAAGATATCTGATTTCTAACAATCTTACATCCACCTAAATTTAAAGGTTCAGAACTCTCTTCCAAATGTCATGGAGACCTTCATTCATATGAATAAATGTTAACTTTTTTTTAACATCTTAGCAACACAACAAAAAGAATATAATTAGCATATCATTGGAAGATACCTATGACTTTTGTTAGTTATTAAAATTGATAAGCATGAAGATCACTGTGATTTTATAAACTCCAAGTTTTTCATAAAGTCATCATAATGTTTTTATAAACTCACTTTTTCCAAAAGAAACTCATGTTAAGAGTAAGACTTATTACTGACAGAAAAAAAGCAGTTCTGAGTTGGGGAAGCATATGGTTGCTTCCCCCCAAGAGGTCAGAAGGCCTGGTGACGGGGACATGAAGTTGTCCACAGAAGGAAGGCACCTTGCGATGCAAGCTGGAAGATTCCTGAGCAACAGAAACAACACGGACCAGAACCACACATTGCCAAACACTGATTGAAAATGAATTTATTAAGATCCAATTAGTATGTTTTTAATTCAAATAGTCCAGAATATATGCACATGAAAGTCCAAGTTCATTTCTTTCACTTCCAACATAAAATGCTCTGTACTTTGGATAAAGTATGTGCAAACATGTTTCTGCTAACTGGTTCCCCATGTTCTTTCCACCGTGGGCACCTTACAAGTCTGCCCTCTGCTCAAATGCTGACCTCTTCCTTCCTAGACAATGATTCTTCTGGACATCTTTCTCTTAAACGTACTCCCAACTTTCCCATACCTGCTTCATGACTGTGACTTTACTGGTTACTTATAACAAACTGGTGCAATTTTAGTTCATCTGGACAATTCATTAAACAGGTATCACCCATTATGGTGGGAATCTATTAGAGGTGATTCCCAGAGAATACACAGTATCCAGTCACATACTGACACACTCAACCCATTTGCTACACGAGGGTCCCAAGCTACTTAATACGAAGATCCTTTATTCTCTTGGCATGTTTGATTTATTCGCATTGTCTTCACTTCTACATTACAGCCGTGGCGACCAAGAGCTGGAAATCGGTTCCTCAAACAAAATTTGGGATTGCTAGACATGTTAATTAGGGGGTCCTGGTTATTTGTGACAATTGACTGCTTCCAGTCCATCTTGTTATAGAGAAAAAGTCACTCTCAACTAAAGTGACCACTGCATTTCCTTTGTAAAAAGGTAACTTCACTGGCTTTCCTCACAATTGCCACCCATGTGGTGCAAAGCAGGAAATCCCTTTTTATAAAAGGTAAGAGCATAAAAAGACATTTCACATTTAAAAAAAAAATCCTTCATGGGAATATGTCCTAAGTAAATCATTAATTATATGGACAAAGTTTTATGTACACAAAATTTTGCAACATTATTTATAATAGCATAAATCAGAAATGACCTAAGTAGTCAACAATGTGGGAATGGTTAAATAAACGGAATTGCATCCATTACATGGAATATTATATAGCCACTAAAATTATGTTTTTGTAAAATTTTTAACGCCATAGGAAAATGTGGCAACTCTGCAGTGGAAAAAAAAAAAAACGGTTATAAAATCGTTTACGTATGATCCCAATTATATAAAAAGGCATGTGATATACGTAGAGGCATACACGGGGGAAAAGCTGTGGTTACGGTGGTTAACGGTGGTTACTTCTGGGTCACGATATTACCAGTAATTATTTTTTCTGTTTTACACAGTTCTGCATTTTTCAAGTTTTCTACAATGACTATGTATTATTTTATAATACAGAAAAACACAGGCTATTAAAAATTCTTCTGATGTACTGATAATTAGAATGCACTTGGGTATTATAAATATGTGCTTCATCTTCTATGACTTCTTTTAGACTACGTATTCTTTTGGTAATAAACTTACATTCCCTGTTTTAGATGTGTTATAACACTTTGACAAGAAGGTAATATTATGATTAGAACATTGTTTCACAACCTAAATACTGGCTTTGACATCTAGGTTCTTCTATTTCCTAGAAGATTTAAAATCGATACCCTTTTATCTTTTTAAGTAAGGCATACTGCATACATACATTACATGCATGCTCT
The DNA here is from genome assembly GCF_046562875.1 of Panthera onca. Lineage (NCBI taxonomy): Eukaryota > Metazoa > Chordata > Mammalia > Carnivora > Felidae > Panthera > Panthera onca. The sequence continues at coordinate 72,037,405 of NC_138351.1, forward strand.
CTAAAAAATTCTAATTCACAATTTTCCTACATAAGGAAAAAAATGGAGTTACAATAGTTTAACAACAGCCTACAGTCTTATCCATCACAAGCATGCTGATAGGCATAAACATGTTTATGAAATGAAATGTATCCTTTGGAAATAAAAAGAGGGAAGCCTGTGTGTAGATGAAGTTGTGGATTCAATTAGTCAGAATTTATTCTGACTTGCACCAAACCACACAAAATCTTTTGAAGTCTAGTTAGTGTAGTCTAAATGGACACCCTGGAGTCTATTATGGATTCCATGGCATGATCTCCACTTTCTACTGTCAAAAGGAACGGGGATCAGGATGAGGGTTGTCACGTAAGCTAATTTTCCACGTATCTCAAGTCTTGTGGGGGTCTAGGAACAAATACTGCCATTGGTTAGTGTTTAAGTACGTGAGTTTATTTTTCCTCTCTCTCTCACACCCCACCTTGCCCTGGCATTTGGGTAGGGGGAGGCCGTTCATCCCTCAATCGATGATGGCTGGCTGCTCATCTTAGTTTCCTTTCTAAACCACAGAGTGGTCATTGCTGTGAACTCCGGCCAAGATGGTGTGGTTGAGGGAGGAAGCCGAGCGGTCCGAGCCTTCTGTGGGGCCACTGGTGTTGTCACTGCGCTGGCAGCAGAGGATCTGTCTGAAGGTGGCGCTCATCTCCTTGTCACGGTAGGAGTAGATGATGGGGTTCATGGCGGAGTTGAACTCAGCAAGCAGAAGGAAAAATTTCTCATAGGCCAGGACGTCACACTGTGGACAGCACACATCAAGAAGTAACAAGACCAATCCAGGAGTCCAGCAGATGATAAAGGCACCTACAAGGACAGGGATCAAGAGGATTTTACAATGGAAGAACAAAATATATATATGTGTGTGTATATATATATATATATATATATATATATATATATAATTATGAAGCAAGCAACCGTCATGTGAATTTGATATTGGTTCAACATAAAAATACTAAGATTCGAAGCCACCAGATCATCATCTGAAATGAAATGTTCATTTTCTGTAAAAATAAAAAAAAATTTAGTGAGAAAATAATTTAATAAAATCTCATTGATTCAAACCCTACTGAAATTGAGTATTTATGAGAGAAAGATGATGACTACTTTGAGCAAAACATACAGTTTGCTAAGAAATTGAGACACTTGGGGATACACCCCTCAACCCTTACAAAGATAGGGTTTTTAGCAGTACGACGTTGTTTTGGAGCAGAAGGGAAACCTGTGACAAATGTCCTTTAATGTTTGATTAAGGCATAATTTCTGAATTCAGGCTGAATGAACTCAAATCCTTGCTTTGCTATTTAGAAAACTGAGTGAATTTAGGCAATTACTTTCTTACCTCAGTTTTCTAATGTGAAAAATACAAATGATTACATTTACCTTATCAGGTTTATTGTAAGGAGTAAATGGGTGCTGAGAAAATAATCATTAAGTATATTTTATCAGTATCAACAATAATACTGTTATGATCTGCTCAGTATCACGGGCCTATTTGGAAATAGAAATTTCCAACAGGAAGATGGATGTTTATTTTCTATTCAACAATCACTTAAAAGGTGCTTTTCTACAGGCCTTACAAATACTAATTTTATCAGCACTTTAATAGCCATTTGGGAGAGAAACCATTATTCCATCATATAGGTGAAGGAACTAGGAAAATGCTATGTTATATTCCTGCTTCCTGAACTTAAGAAAATTAAATATTTTAAACCAAATTTTATAGTTTAGGTGTTTTACTAATTTAGATCAACTTTCATTTCTTCCCCAACTATTCTGAATTGTTTGGGCTTTTACTCTAAGCGTAAAAAGAATGGAAATTCTTAATTCCAGTTGATTTTGTTCCTGAAATCACTCATTTGACTCCCAGGGAAAGTAGAGGTTGTGAAATAGTACTAAAATCTACCACCGTGGCACTCCAGGATCTGCAGGGGATCCTTGGCCAAGAGGACGTGGGCTAACAGAACCGGTGGGCACCACCCCGTCCCATCATCGCTCACCCCGTATGTGCAATCAGGCCACGCGGGGAACAGACAGGGAACAGGATGACCACTGAAGAATCTTCAGATTTAAATGGCACTGGCCTAAGTGGCTTGGACTGGGGTTGTGGATTTGTACTAGCCTCAAGGATTGAGTTTTGTAAAACATAAACACATGAGATTTAGTATCCAAACAGCCCTGTTTTGAATGTGAGGTTTCTTTTTTGAGCCTATTCAGCAGGGAAATGAAAATAAAGAAGAAAAGTACCCCCATAAAGCTCTTTGTTCTAAAACGCAAATGTGTATTGGTTTTCAACTGCTATTCACTTTGAAGACTGTCCAAGGTGCTTCATTTTCTAATAAATACAATACCTTAGATTCTCCTTAGAGAGAAAAAAAAATATTTCAAATATCAGGAGATAATAGCCAAGGAGCTATTTGAACTTCAAGTAAAAATGTTAATAAAGCATTCATTCCAAGTCCTTGAATTTCCTTGCTTGAAAATCACTCAGAAAGCTAAACATAAAGGGAAATCAAAGGAATTGCCTCTTGGGTTTCAGAAATAATGCATTATTCATTGAGAAGCCAGGAAGGGAATTATTCTCAGGGTGGAAAATGCTTGGATGGAAAATGCATGGTCCCATTATTCCATTTACTTGGAAACTAAAAACACGCAGGCCCTTCATGAATGGGAGAGCATTCTTGCAAGTTTCCTTTCCCTTTCTTTTATCAAAGCTCTAATTGAACTCAAATTCAGAGCTTGATTAGATACCAGCAACATGCAGCTCAACAGATTTATTTTAAATAAAATGATCTTTTTCTCCTCCTGGGCAGAAGAAGGGAACATTCTTATTCCCACAGGACTTTAAGTGACAGAATTCAACTATAGTCATTTGTCGCTTATAATTTCTTCCAACTTTTAAAATTCAAAAAGAGCAAGATCTTTTTAATAAAAGCCATAGTCTCAGAAACTAGCCCATAGGCCTTACTTTTAGACTGAAGAAAAAAAAAAAAAAAAGGCAAGGAGACTTGCAAGATTAGAGACAGGAAGTGGGAAACACCATCCTGACACAGGAGCTAATATATGTGGATGCTTCATTGAGGAACTTGGAGTCCTCTCCCTTCTTCACCGAAAGGAACTGTTTTCAGTACTAGGATCACAGGGCCAATCACACAGTCCCAATACTCTGTGTTTGGTTCTTTAAGACTTAAGTAATTCGAGGGACTCATAGTACAGGCCTCAAAAATCAACATCTAAAACCAATCATACCATTTTCCCTTCTTCTCCCTTCCCTCCTCTTTCACAGAGGTGCCAAGGACCACACTGACCAAAAGTGAAGATGGGCCACAGAAGTGGAAAATGGGGGCCTGGAACATTCCAAGGTGATGAGGCTTCTAAACAATAGTGAGTGGGGCGCCTGCCTGGCTCGGTCAGTAGAACATGCTACTCTTGATCTCAGGGTTATGAGTTCGAGCCCCACGTTGAGTGTAGAGATTACTTAAAAATAAAATCTTTAAAAGATAAACAATAGTGAGTGAATATTATGAAATCAAGTTTGCTCCAACTATGAATTTACCCGCAAGCTTCTTTAATGAAAAATTTTTTTAATGTTTATTTTTGAGAGAGAAAACGAACACAAGCAGGGGAGGGGCAGAGAGAGAGAGAGAGAGAGAGAGAGACATAGAATCCAAAGCAGGCTCCAGGCTCTGAGCTGTCAGCACAGAGCCCAACATGGGGCTCGAACTCACAAGCTGTGAGATCATGACCTGAGCTGAAGTCGGACGCTTAACTGACTGAGCCACCCAGGTGCCCCTACCCTCAAGCTTTTAAAAACAAAAACTACACCCAGGCCCCTTTAGTAATAAGTAGCCAACCATAATTCAATTGGGTGATGGGACTTGAGATGTGCATTATGGACCCTATCGACACCTAATCTGCAGAGACTCGAGTACATGCTGAGAGCAGGTTAATAAGAGTAAAAAGAACCTCATCTCCACATCAGTAAAGTGGAAAAGTAACAGCTCCTTGCCTACTCCATAGGGAGTGCTGAGGATCACGCTGAGATACAACATGTAAAAGCTCTCTCTACCCTGTACATCTACTGGACTATACTACCTATTGCCAATGTCAGTGGCATAATAAGTGAAGGCCGGTGTAGCACAGAACCATAGCAGATTTCCTGCAAGGGCACAATGTGGAAGCACGTTTTGGACTGGAGAAGACTTGGCATTTCAGGAAGCTCTGAGATGATACCACCCTGATTATAAGAGATTCCAAGGACTTGCTGTTGAGTCCAAGGAAGATAAGAAGAAGGAAAAGAGAGGGAACACAGGGAAGCACAGGAGCCCCACATTATTTTGGAGGTTCTCATGGGTCAGCTCAACACCTATACCAAGATGGCACGCTACTGGATGTAGTACTTGATAGGGACAGTGCTTTATGTAGTTTGTATATTTCCAGGACATTTCTGATGGATGTATTCCCACAAGGAATGGTATGCAACAGTAGGGAAATAAAAAGGAATCATAAGTAGTTTATGGTTATTGATTTTAAAGTCAGAAGCAGAAGCGGCAGAAGATAAGATGGCCAAGGTCATGAAGGCCTTGCATACCTGGCTAAGACATTTGAAATTTCTCCAGCACAGCGCTGGTTCTCAGGCCTTGCCACATATTACAATAAACCCACAGAGCTTGTAAGAAAGATTGATTTTCACTTACACTTCCCTCTGTGAGATTCTAATGTCATTAGCCTCACTGGTCTGTGTCTCACTGAACATGGAATGCTCTAATACAGTGGAAGGAAGAAAATAATGGATAAAAATAAAGACAAAAACATCAGATGTTTCCAAATTCCAGAGAACTACAGAAAGCCTGAATTAGAGCAGTGGCAATATTGGCAATATTAGGAAACAGACTGCATGAAATGGGGAAGATGGAAAGAGTCTAGATGTGCCTCTAGATTTTCCACGGTGGGGGTTGGAGGGGGTGGTGAAGGAAGAAAGTTGCTACCTTTCATTGAAGGAGGAAACACAGGAGAAAGGGTTGGTTGGTGTTTTCTGAGGGGAGAGGAGGCAAACAGAGATAATGCCCTCGAGTTTACTGACCTTAATTTTGAGGGACCTGCAAGACTTCAGCTGCAGACGCCTTAAAGACAGGATAGGCTCATGGCAATTTGAGTCCTGGGCAACTGTCTCTCAGCGTGCTGAACAAGAGTGGCTACATTCTGCACAACCTGCCATGTTACATGTAACAGGGGGAGACAGATATTCAAAAAATATCCATGGGTTAGAATGAATAGTGGAAGTTGCTCTTCTTAGAGCAAGCTTCATTCCTGTCTTACGCATCTGTCAAATCAATCTGTGAGGTCCCGATGCCCACAAAGATGGAAGGAGAGGTGCTGGAATGTAGACGTAAAAAGCAGGGAGGAAGGAGGCTGTTTTGGAACAACAGGTCACAGCTGCAGAATGAGATCGTATTACCACACCTTCCCTCAAATCTACACAACCCCATCAGCGGAATAATGCTTACCATCTGGTCTCACAATTAGAGTCTTTTTTCCAGAGTGACTTTTCCCTAATCAGTTGAACTCTGCTTACATATGGAACATAACCAAGCTTTAACCAAAGTTAAAGAGAGAAAGTCCTTGACAGAGAAGACCGCTAGGGAGAGCGCCCTTTGATGAAGAAAAACCAGAAAACATTTCCAGTCTGGCTGGCAAATTTGTGTTTTTACCAAACAAACAAACAAACAGAACAACAAAACAGGCAAAAGAAAACAAAAACAAAAATACACACCCAGACAACCCACAGATCCAAGACAAGTCAAGGTAACGCAATTCCACACCAGTGCTGTGTTCAAGTCAACCTCTCCTTTGGCCCTGCATTTCTTGTTTCTCAAAGGATCTACGAGATAGTCCAATCTCAGAGGCCTGTGGTAGAGGCTGAGGGGGCATATAGGTGTTCAAAAACATACACTACCTCCACGGCCACTAAATTGGAATTTCCTCAGAGAAGGAGCAGCTTGGTATCCCAGAATTCAGTCCAATTTTTGTAGCTATATTATGATTTCTGCTACTAAGGTGCACAGAAATGACTCAGCCAGCGAGGAAACCCTTTGAAATTACATACCTTAAAAGAGGCTGTGTTAGATAACACAGGTGAAAGGCTTATGCCTAGGTCTAGCAGTTGAGGGATCACTGCAATGAAGACGTAAATGGCTTTTTGAAATTAAAGTTTTTCTCTAAAAGAGCAACCTAGATTATTTATAAAATCCATTTCCTAGAACACTGAAAAGATAAAATCAAGGCAATTCCACTTCTTCATGGTCATAGTAAACGCTTCGTACGTTTATAGTTGCATGATCTCATTCATTGTGCGACAGACTCTAACGTTGCCTTCACCCCTGAGGGCAACATTTATCCTTTAAAATTTTTAAATATTTATTTTTGAAAGAGAGAAACAGAGCACAAATGGAGGAGGGGCAGAGTGAGAGGGAGACACAGAATCCGAAGCAGGCTCCGGGCTCTGAGCTGTCAGCACCGAGCCCGACGTGGGGCTCGAACTCATGAACCGCGAGATCATGACCTGAGCCGAAGTCGGGCACTTAACAGACTGAATCGCCCACGCGCCCCAACGTTTATCCTTTAAAGAAGGACATTAACAACATACACATCTCAGGGTGCCTGGCTGGCTCAGTCGGTGAAGCGTGCGATTCTTGATCTCGGGGTTGTGAGTTTGAGCCCCACGCTCGGTGTAGAGGTTACATAAAAATAAAATCTTAAAAATAAACAAAAAAACATAGGATCTCAAAGCAGAACAGAATACTCATTCAGTTCTCTTTTGAATATTCCTGGATGAAAGTTTTAGCTAATCCTGTCTTTTAGCAACACAATGTTGGCTTTCCCACACAAAGGAGAATGCCAACACTGCTCTGCTTCTGGCATGTTATACTCTCCTTCACGTTAAACACTGAGTATCACACACACCCCTGCTCCATACCCTACAACAGACTCTAAATCTCATCTGCAACTGTACATTGGAAAGCACATGCCGAAGCGGCTAGCATGCCAGCGTCATCTCTCATAGAACATCTGTGCTTGAGAACAGCCGGTAGAAACCACTTCTCCATGGCCACAGCCCTAGCCAAGTAAGCAATACCTTTTATCTGCCTATTGCAACAGGATCCTAACCAATTCCTCTTCCTCCATGCTTCTTCCCTAAAGCTTGCACAGAATAGCCAGAATGATCTTTCATACGCATAAATCAATTCATATTACATCACTTTCCTGCTTAAAATCCTACAAAGGCTTTCTACTTGAAATCCTTACTGGGATTTGCCCCATATGACTGGCCTGTCAATCTCTTCAACCTCATCTCTTTCCGCTCATCACTCATTCACTAGATTCTAATCACGTGCGCCAAGGTCATTTCTGTCTCAGGACCTTTGCATTTATAGTCCTATTACCTAGGAATACTCCTTCTGTAGACCTTCCCATCTGCTTACTCACAATTAAATATCACTTCCTCAAAAGCCATCCTTGGTTATCCTACCTAATGTTGCACACTCTCCTCACTACACTCTCCCATTTTATCGTCTTCATATCTCATGACTATACCCAAAACTATCTCACTGGTTTAACATGTTTATTTTCTATCTTCCTTCAATGAGAATGTAAGCTTTGTGAAAGAAGTAAATGTGGTCTCTTTCATGTCTGTATCTCCAGCATCTAGAACAGTAGCTGGCATACAGCGGGCATTCAATATATCTGTCACGTATCAGTCACAGGTAACTGCCCAATAGACATATCCAAAACAAGGATAGCACCCTTTGAATGGGTGCTACAAGGCACTCAGAGGGCATGAGGTGGATCGTATATGCAAAAGTCTCACCATATCTGCATTTGTTACTGGAGCATAAATAAATCTATTGCTAACAATCTGGATGGGTATCAGATTATCTACAGAATCTCCTGAGTTCTGGAAAACCATGCTGGGTCAGTAATGAAGGGAGACATGGCATTACCCAAGTTCCTGCTACAGGAATGGTTCAATAGGATGATGCTGCTTCATCAGATCCTGGATTCTGCAATAGCTACCTAGAAAAAATCACTTATTGACCCAACACACCTTTGTGTTAATCCCTCAGGATCCAAAGTTCCATGCAGGGGAATTTGGCCATGATTAGGTCTCATACCCATGCCCTAGTTATCAGGGAGTATCGAAAGAATATATCCTACCCTTTGGCATATACTGTCTTACCTTTTTTTAGAATATAAAGTATACTTCTAATCACTTATCACCATAATCAGTGTCCAGGCATAATATTAAATGTGAATATTCACAAGTCTTTTTCAAGTGTCATACCTGCCTTTTTTATAGGCACTCAAATTGGTGTACTGTTTTCATATATTGATGTCCCCATAATTTATAATAGCTTACTTAACTCAAGGAAGACTCATAATTTATGAGAGGATAAGGATAATTCTCATTAATCTAATTTTTCTTCCTAGCATATCAGCTGTTTTCCTTTCAGTAACTGATGTCTAAATAATGGTATAAAGCTAAGTCCTTGAATTATCTTTATTCTTATAGAAAGTTTGGAAAATGCATACAAGTATAAATAGGAAATTTTAAAAATTAGAGTCCTGCAGTCTAGAGATACTTTAGTATATGATTTTGCACTTTTGAAATGTTGCTTTGAATTCTAAATGTGTGCCTTTTTTCTGATTGCATATGAAATTAATGTTGAATGTTTATTAGTGATGGGGAAGGGTAGGGAAGTAGATTTTTTATCTCTAGGAACATTATTTTGTTATCCAATTGGTGTTTTATGTAGTAATGTATCCTAATTTGTTCAATACAACATCCTCTTGAATCTGTGAGAATATTAACTGTAATTTATTTGAGGCTGTTTTGTGTTTCCTAGAGTACTTCTGTTTCAATGTTAGATGCTATAATACTCACAAATCCACTGCAGGGACACCATGCTTCAGGGAATGTGTGTTCATTATGCAGGAGACTTTCCAGAATAGGGGACCCCCTGGGAAATGAATTGCCATCAAAGCCAGCATTTTCCTATACTTACAATATCCAGTGATGCCATCTAATGGGTGGGCGAAAAGTTCCATTAGACAATCACATAGAGAGAAGTAGACTCCTCTGAAAGTTCTTATCTATGAATGGTGAAAACGAAGTTGCAATAATGCTCAAATAATACAGAAACAGCATGGCCATGTTTCAGCTCCAAATTCGAAAAAAATCAAGAGACAGCTACCAAACAAAGACGCACTAAGTTGTATGTCCTTACACATCCTCGGCCATACTTTCAGCTGTAGCTAACATTCTCCTAGAGAAATATATGACCGCTAAGGATTCTATAAGCATATGAAACAGGAAATGCTTGACTTTACGTTCGACAAAACCATTACATATTAAACTATGTTAAAATGGGTCACCATCTCACCCCTTCCTCCCTAAACAGGTTGTGTGATTTCTACCCAGCTCTGTCTTGGTGTGAAATAGCTGAGGGGAAGACTGGCTCACCAGAGCATTACCACCCACCAATAACCATAAAACAGTGCTCCTCCCAATGCCTACCAAAAGATTTTCTTGCAAGTCCTTACTGTTTTCAAATGACAGTTTCTACACTTATAAAAATAAATACAATTTTTATATATGCACACACACACTGTACGAGTGTATACATAACACATATCTGTATGTGCACGGATATTCATACATACATTGAGGACAGTCATCACATTGTAGCGTCTTTAAAAAAACAATGAGATTTATTTTCTTTCACATGTAGTAGACTCTGAGACCCAACCAAAAAGGCTGCCACTTAACATATTCTTCACATAGAAAATAATTCGCCATTCTCAGAATGGTGAAATCTGTTTTGCCTTCTAAACCTAGTGATTGCAATTTTCTTAAAAAGTAAATTTCACCTCTTATTTTAACAATGATAAATCTTCTATCTCACTGAAAATCAGTGTTGTCAACTCCAGACCAACGTCAACTAACTCAGAAAGTGATACTAAACATATTGCATGACTGTGGTCCAGCTGTTACCAAGGTGATTTGAATAATATTTATTCCTTTAAAAAGATAAATAAAATCCACCCCCCAGAATCTTTCCCTAGCAAAAGTTCAACATAAACAAGGAATTTATAATTAGTTTTGCAACACAAACAAGGAATTTATCACTGGCTTTGCAACATATTTAGTTTTTCAGCTATGAATTAAGATTCTCCCCAAATGACATTAAGTCTGAAAAATGAGTACTAAAATCTGGTTGAAAATATTCACAGAATGTAGCTGATGACAGAATCCTATGGATTTTATTCTTTACAGTTCATGAACTACTTGCACGGATCAGCAAGATATGTACTAATCAAGAGACCAACCTCAAGGACAAAGAAATGTAAAGAAAATTTCATTTCTAATTCATTTTCTATTAACAAAATGGGGAAAAATTTAACCCAAAAACAAATTCAGAAAATTCTGTGAAATATTCTTCCACCCTAAAAATTATTAGTTTTTTTTAAAACATGCCTACGCATGTATATATCCAAATGACATGAAAAGAGGAACAGCAGAAATGGTAAATATAAATCATTCTTTTCAATATCGGCTATGCCTCCTACAGTTGCTAAATGTCTTGGATTGATATTTACAAAGCACAGATTCTTGGCAGAATAGGAGGGATGTAACAGACTGTTCTGCTAGAATATGATAGCTGTGTGCCTAAGATATCTCTCATTATCAAAACCTTTTAAGTTAAAAAAAAAAAAAGTATACAAGCAATCATTCCATTGGGAAGTGAGTATTTAGGCTAAAGAATTCCAGATTGAAAATCATAAACAAATTTTTCTATATGAATCTCAATTATGTAACTACAAGTTCAGAGTAAAATATTGGTTGCTCAAACCTAAGATTAAAAATTACAAAGCAAATTCAGACATAAATCTTGAACAAAAGTCTATCAGTTGTACAGCCTTCAAAATAAACTGCAACAATATCACTTCTAGGAATTTATCCTATAAATACAGTTACACACAATTGCACATGTGCAAGGAATTCTTTGCATTATTTTATTTCAATTCCAGCATGGTTAACATACAGTGTCATATTATTAGTTTCAGGCGTACAATAGAGTACACTTGATCTTAGCCGAAGGCCAAGAAGTGATTAGGTGTACAATATAGTAATTCAGTAATTCTATATATTACTGAGTGTTCATCATGGTGAGTATATGCTTAAGCCCCAGCACATATTTCACCCAACCCCCCACCCACCTCCTTTCTGGTAACGATCAGTTTGTTTTCTAGAGTTAAGACTCTGTTTCTTGGTTTGTCTTTGTTGTTTCCTTTGTTCATTTGTTTTATTTCTTAACTTCTACATGTGACTGAAATCATATGGTATTTGTCTTTCTCTGACGGACTTATTTCACTTAGCATTATACTCTCTAGATCCCATCTGTGTTGTTACAAATGACAAGATTTCATTCTTTTTTTAATGTTTACTTATTTTTGAGAGAGAGACAGAGACAGAGTGTGAGTGGGGAAGGGGCAGAGAGAGAGGGAGACACAGAATCTGAAGCAGGCTCCAGGCTCTGAGCTGTCAGCACAGAGCCTGATGCGGGGCTCCAACTGACGGACCGCAAGATCATGACCTGAGCCGAAGTCGGACGCTTAACCGACTGAGCCACCCAGGCGCCCCTCATTCTCTTTTATGGCTGAATAATATTCCATTGTATATACACACACACAACATTTTCTTTATCCATTCATCAACTGATGGTCACTTGGGCTGCTTCCATAATTTGGCTATTGTAAATAATGCTGCAATAACCATACGGGTGCATATATCTTTTCAAATTAGTGTTTTCCTACTCTTTGGGTAAATACCCAGTAGTGGAATTACTGGATTATATGATAGTCGTATTTTTACTTTTTTTGAGGAGCCTCCATACAACTTTCCACATTGGCTATGCCAGTTTGCATTTCTACCAACAGTGCACAGGAGTTTCTTTTTCTTCACATCTCTGCCAACACTTGTTTCTCAGTATTGTTTATTTTTAAAAGTAAGAAAGAGTCTAGGTAGAGAATAGAAAAGTAAATAGTCTAGGTAGAGAATGGTCACTGGTAGAAAAGCAAAATAAATTACATTGTATTCATAAAGTGGAATCCTATTCAACTTCTTACATTTCTTCAGATATTCTATCCTGACAGATACCAAATGATCGCCAAGATACACTGCAAAAAAGATCTAGAAAAATATGTACAATATGCTACTATGCTTTAACTACAGCAACCAAAAAAGGCATGGGCAAACACACAGATGTCTATAATAAGCCCCAATTGAAGCTATCAATAAATTTAAAAAATGTTTAGAACATGAAATTATAAAAATGATACTTAAATGTTTTATTTGAACTTAAAATACCAATTTGTATTAAGTTGCCAATCCTTTAATACAGAGCCAAGACTTTATATTTGAATTGGGTCTGCTAATTGGAGCTCGGCATCATCTTCCACGCAAAGCCACACCAATAAAGTATCACATGTTACTTCCAAATTGGCTCCTTCAGAGTGGAGTCAGAACTTTAAAATTCTGGTAAAGCAGTTTGAGTACAAAAATCTTGCAGATTTTTTATGGTTTTCTTCAAACTTAGTTGTTCTCATCAGCACATCTAAAGCAATTTCTTTTTGCAACTTGCTTTAAGTATTAACAAAATATCCACCTTAGTTTTCCCAGAAACATATTCTTGTTCTCATTTTTAAATATCAATACTGTAATATTTAATTAATTATACAACATAAACGGTTTGGGGAGCAAAAATAAATCGATTCTTGGTAACTGTCAGGAGCTGAATTACTTGGCTTTAAGGCTATAGTCTACTAACTTCCTTTTTTATCCGTCTAAATATATATGTGTACTATGTACTACGTGTTAGGTACTATTCTAGGTACTGAGGATACCACAGCGAATCAAAAAGGAAAAAAAATCTCTTCTCTCTTTGGTCTTAGGTTCTAGAAGGGATTGAAAGACAACAAAATAACTTAAATCTCTTGTAGAGGGGGACAGCATTTGGGGACTGGGAGAGCAAGTGTGGAAGCAAGGAGAGCAGTCAGAGGCACATGCAGAGGTCCAGAAAAGAGATAATGATGGCTTTCAACAAGGGGAGGTGATCACAGATATGTGTTGATAGTAAAGCTTATCTAATTTGCTAATAGAATAGATGTTGGAGACAGAGAGAGGCAGAGGGACAAGTCAGGAAGCCTGCAAGCAACTAAAATAAAGGAGTTAGTGCCGAGGAGTTCACCGATGAGAGTTCAGTGGGTCTTGAGAATGGAAGCATGACTGGAGTAGATTCAAGAGTGAACAGGAGAAGTTGGATACTGCAAGGATAGACATTGCTTTTAGGCAGTCTTGCTGTGGATAGGAGAAAAGTGACTATTGGCATTTAATTGTTACGTTTTACCAAGTTTTGTTAACAATCATGTTGGTGAAGAGAAAGTTAACAGGTCCACACTATGCATGTATACATAGGTGCATACCCACCCCCACATATACATGCTCATGTACGTACAGAGCACTTTTAAATAAATTTTTTAATGTTTTATTTTTGACAGAGAGACAGAGCATGAGCGGGGGAGGGGCAGATAGAGAGGGAGACACAGAATCCGAAGCAGGCTCCAGGCTCTGAGCTGTCAGCACAGAGCCCGATGCAGGACTCAAACCCACAAAGCGTGTGATCATGACCTGGGGCATGAGTCAGACACTCAACTGACTGAGCCACCCAGGTGCCCCTGTACAGAGCACTTTTAGAATGCTACACCAAAAATTGTCAATTATATGTAAACTGTATGCTTTAAATATGTACAGTTTGTTACTGCTAATTATACTTCAATAAAGGAGAAAGGGGAGAAAGATGGGTGGGAGGGGAGAAAGTGAGACTAAGAAAGAGACTGACCAAGACTAGCACGGACCATCTTTAGTTTCTTCTTCCCATCTCTTGGTAGGAAGCATAGTCAGGCCCACTCAAAACCATGCAGCAGTAACCTTAGTGGTGCAGACTTCGTGCTGGGGAGGCCCACGGTTGAGGGTCTGTGGGTACTGTCTGTGGGTCGGCGGCTGAGTCTTTTGATCCAGGAATGCGATGGTAGCAAGCCCTTCTGACTTCAGAACTAAAGCTCTTAAATATGACATTCTTATCTTGAAAAGAATAGCCAGCAGTTTGGGGAAGATTTAAAATCCTACTAACGACGGGATGAGTAATAAATAAATGGACATATCCATACGCTGTTGACAAAAAAGTCATTTGACAGTCTTTCTGAAGGGCAATATGGTTACATTTCTAAGCTTAACAATCTTCTATCTATCGGCCCTGCTCCATGTAGGTATTTATCCACACAGGAAGATATGTGAAATATACATCTGTAAACTTCTACCACCCACCATTCATTATAAGATGGCGACAGGTATTTACACACATATATTCTCTCCACACACTACACCAAGTCTAGAAAGATACACATCACACTGTTAGCACTAGTGAAGCTCGAAGGCTCACGGTAGTGGTGTATAGACTTTACATTTTATTGTAATTAATTTTTTAAAATTTTTGTATTTTTTGTATTTTTGTAACTTTCAGGGTTTTTCTTTTTAATAAAGAGCATATTTAATAGTTAAGGAAACAGGTGGCAATATGCAGGCATTTTTCCCGCGGGCACTCAACAAGCTAGCTGTGGGGAGGAAGACAGACTGAGGTTTCCTAGGGATAAAATGTTTTTCAATCTCCCAGACTGTGTGATTTGGAAGATGATAAGGGTCTTAATATTCACACTTCAGTAGACAAAAGAGATAGGCCTGAGGTCACACACACTGTTTCTTTCCTTGACTACCGGCAAGACATCCAACAGTTCCTTCAATTTTGCTGAGCCTTAATTTCCTTCTTTGTCAAATGTGGAAACCATTTTCAGCACTGCTGTGAGGACTGAAGGAGACCCCCCCCCTGTGGGTTAACGGGCCACCTGACAGGCTCCCTTCGTTCTTTTCCTCTTTCCTCTTCCTTCAGAAAAACCCATGGAATAAATCTACAAGAAATACAGATATGTGGAGTGAACTATTATTGGTTCTCCAGGCCTAAAGGTCACTCTAGCCACAGAGTGACCACTAGAATGTCCTCTTCCTGTTTAAGAAACTTCTGAGAGCATTCATCGGGATTTCTTGATGAGCTCTCAAATTTCAGGGTCGGCCCTCTTTCTACTTTAAGTTGGAAAAGGATTCGAGCTAAGAGACAAATTAGTAACAAGTTTAAATGATCCTTGCTTTTACTGTGCTTCAGACAGAGGAGAACAGTCGCTAAACAGTAATGGGCTCCCTCGGCCTGCTATGCCCTTCCAGTGTTGTAGAAAGAGCCTGGGAACACAGTAAAAAAAAAAAAGTGACAAAAGTGACTCTGAGCATGCTCAGAGCTGTGATGCAGGGGCAGCTGCCCACAGCCCAGCCAGAGCCAGGGGAGTTTCTGGGCAGACGCTGGGGCCCGGCTACTTTGTAATGTAGGCCCACAGTCAGGAAAGGCAAGACTAAGACCCACCCCTGCCCCCCCCCCCCTCCCTCCCCAGTCGAGGCCTAAGGCAGAGGCCAGATTCCTAGCTGGGGAACTGGATGAAATGGACTTGTTTTTTAATGACAGGGTCTGGCCCAGCTGAGCTGTTTGAGGAAAACAGATAAGGCAGGGAGGGAACTTCTTTAGGGAGTAGACACAGGCCTCAGCTTTCTGTTTTTCACAGGTTACAGTTTAGGAGGGGATGGTGGGGATTCATCAGGCAATATAAGCGATGAGTGTGCGGTGCTCAGCACTGGAGGGGCTCCAGCCTCTGTGGGACTGGACCCCACCCTCCTGAAACAGTTGGGCTGCTGGGAGAGGGCCAGGGCTGAGAGAATTCCCATCGCAGCCTAGTCTTGGCTACAGGGGGAGAAAAAACAGATTAAAAAATAATTTTCCTAAAAAATAGAGCAGCAACAGCAAGGAAGCAAATGTAGCCCAGAGGGGCTCCACTTTTGCTTCGTTAGGAAGGGGATCCTTGAACCACCTGGACATCTCTCTTGCTCTTCTCACCAGTTACCCATCACTTCATAGACCTTTCTTAATCAAAGATCTTAATCAGATCAGGCTCACAGGGAGAATAATGTTGGGGAAGATACAAGCTGTGGCAATTCATTGGCCTACCTTTAGCTCCAAAGGGTTAGTGAAATGTCTGCTTCCATTTACACTGGAGACAGAACTGGGCTTTCTCAATTTAATCCAGGGACAGGATGCTACTGAAGACCCTCAAGTCTAATTTGTAATCTGTCTTGTTACCACTTGAGATTTTAAAACTCTGCTGATACTCTCTAGGGTTCTCATTTTTCATGAATATTACCCATCGTTTCCTGTTAAATAACCTTTATTTTTCAGACACTTGCTGCATCTTCCAGTCTTTTGTAGTCTTTTTATCTTAACCATGTAAAGTGTTGAGGTGCAATTACATCCTTTAAATGCATTTTTACCTAGTATCTCTTATAACGCCTGGTTGCACTTATCAGGGCAACCCATGCGTGGAACATTTAAAGGCATCTCGTAAAAGTGAAATTTAGTTTTGTGGTTTGCGTGTATCTGATTTTTAAAAAATTCCCCATCGTGTTCTCAGGTACGATGTGGAAAGTAGCCTTACATTTAAGTAGGTAAGAAAAAGAAAGCAAAGGACCGGCAAGAATTGCACAGTAGGATGGAATACTATAGGACCAGAAAGTTCCATAAGATGAAATTATTATTATTATAATAGTAAAATAAGAGTGAGGCTGGGAGTTTGAAGACTTCTAGAGTCAAGTACTATAAGCACATTTAACAAATACATAATACATTTAAACATGGCTTAAAAGTTGGGGGTTGGGTTCAGTAAGCTGTATATGAAGATGCCACTTTTTAATCAGGCAGAAACATTTTTTCCTGCATCCTGTCCTCTTATCCTTCAACACCCTTAGTATACTTGCAAAGCTCAGATGGACTGGAATTGCAAACAGATCACACAGGGAGAAAACTCTACATTCACGTCATTTGAGAATGGAATGTCACTTAGCTTTCTTGTGCATGTTTTAGGCACCTTCAATTGAGAGCACCTCCACTGCACTTTCTTCAAAGAGTTGAGGTAGAACAAAAAAGACAACTGGAGAATTAATTCTAGAAGGATAGAAACTTGAGGGTCTGTGGAAAGAAAAAGAAACTGGGTATTCACTAAAATTAGCTCCTTTTTTTTTTTTTTTTAACGAAGCAGATAGCCACGCTACGCTTACCAGTGATTGTTGTCTCTATACAACTTATTGTTGAATTTGAAAACTTTGGGATTATTTCATAAAGATTACATAAAATCCTCAATCACAGAATTTTTGAAGGAAGGATGGGGGAAACAAGGAGTTCAAGAAATCCTACTAATTAGACTTGCAGTCTTGTTCAAGTCACTTCTCACTGGCCTCCAGACATATTTCAGGAGCTGAACAGACTGGTGGTTCTTAATCATTTCTGTGACATCAACCCCTCAGGAGTCCAAGGAAAACCATAGCCCTATCCTCAGAGGCAATATGTCCTAAAACAACATTTTACTTATAATTCTCAGCAATCCATACCCAAACTTCTGGACCGAATAATTCTTTCCAGTGCTGGTTATGCTTTCAGGAATTTAACAAAATGTTTAATTTTGTCTAGTAGTTGTGGAATTGCAGAATGGTGACCTCAGAGAATTAATATAATTTGACACTTATTCCTCCACATGGGGAGTAAAAATTCTTTCTTGTAGGTTGATACGTGCAAAAAAACCCAGGGGTTTAGGGGCACCTGGGTGGCTCAGTTAAGCGTCTGACTTTGCCTGGGATCATGATCTTACAATTCGTGAGTTCAAACCCTACATCAGGCTCTGTGCTGACAGCTCAGAGCCTGGAACCTGCTTCGAATTCTGTGTCTCCCTGCCCTCCTTTGTCCTCTCTCTCCACCCCTCCCCCACTCACTCTTTCTCTCTCTCTCTCTCAAAAATAAAGTTTAAAAATTTTTTTTAAAAATTACGAGGCACCCAAGGATCATCTGGTTTATGGCAGACATTTCTGAGATAAAGATAATGAAGTCTAGAAGAAAGGTCTTCAACCTTGCCTTTTCCATCCTTTGCCCCACTCTTACTTCTCTGAGCCTCGGTTTCCTTACTTGCAAAAGGAAGAAGGTCATTTACAGCCTGAAAAGTTTTCCATTAAACTGGAAGTTTAATGTCCCCCCTTTTCTATAGAAGTTAATTCTTATTTATGCTATTAGCTACAATACTCAAAATCACGCCTTTCATGTAGTGTATATCTCCTCACCTCCAAAACAATCTATGAATGTTTTCATTGTATAAGTGCAAAGAAAGAACAATTCCTTGTAGTTTTAGCTGTCATATAAAGTAACAGATTTTGATCTATACCAAAAAACCTGATAACCCTCAGATGACTCAGACGAACATTAGGCAATTTTTTTAAATGCAATAAGCCTTATTCCATCAGAACAAATGATGATTCTGAAGATGTTTGCAATTAATATTAAGAATGGAAAGGTCTGGTACATTTTGTTACAGAGAAAAATCTAAATATAGCATACTTAGGCTGCATTTTCTTCTTCACATCATAACATCAGTAGTAACCTTAAACTCACTATGAAATTTCCAGGTATTTGTAAAGGTTATGATTTTTTCATAGTTGAAACTCTAGGAAATGCCCAAATTAAATTATAAAGTAAAAGATGAAAACATCCATTCTTTTGGTTAAAAGGAAAACAACCTACACTAAGACTGTTCAGAAGTTAGTTCAACAAAATTCAATCCAGAAACAATAATACCAAGCAGCTATTTCTTTTTAAAGTAGGCTGCACGCCCAGCGTGGAGCCCAACACGGGGCTTGAACCCACGACCCTAACATCAAGACCTGAGCTGAGATCAAGAGTCGGATGCTTAATGACTGAGCCACCCAGGCACCCCTCAAGCAGCTATTTTGTGCAAGACGATGTGTTAAGTATCTTTGGGGGTGGAATGTAGAGATGAGATAAGACCAAGTTCTGGCTGAAAGAGCCTACAAGCTGAGGTTGGAAAGAAAGGCGTTTACATGGACTAAAAGGTAAACAGTACAGGGGGGACCAACAGAGGAGGGAAGAAAGGAAACAAGAAGGCAAGAGAAAGTCATGGAGGCCAGTGTTTTTCAGACTTAAATGTGCATAGGAATCTTATGAAAATACAGACTCTAGTTTAATCGGTCTGGGGTGAAACCTGGGAGTCTGCTCTTCTAACAAGCTCCCAGGTCATGCTGCTTTTATTTGTCCATATGTAACTCTTTGGGTAGCAAGGGTCTAGAAGATCTTTATGCCCAATAGAACTTTCCATGGTGATAGAAATGTTCTATATCAGAGCTATCCAATATGGTACCCACTGAAATATGGCAAGTGTGACTGAGAAACTATTTAAAAGTTATTTAATTGTAATGCACTTAAATAGCCACATGTCTAATATCCACCCAATTGGACAGGCAGGTCTAGACTAGGCAGTTAATTCAGAGCAAGCTGCACAGGGGACCTCAACTTCCTGCATGCTTTGAGTAGGTAAATCTACCTAGTTCAGGATTTCTCAACCTGGGCACTAATGACATTGTGGACTGGATAATGCTTTCTTGGGCAGGGTTTGGGGGAGTGGAGGGTGGTCTTCTGTTTTAAGATGTTTAGCAGCATTCCTAGCCTCTACCCACTAGATGCCAGTAGTACACGCCGGTCCTGAAAATAAAACATATCTAGACATTGTCAAATGTCCTCGGTGGCAGGGGGGTTGGGGGAGGAGACAAAATCAGTGGTCTAGATAATACTTTTAGACAGAAAGGTGTATGAAGTCAACAGCAACATTCTTAACAGTAACCAGGTATTTGTATTAGTTTTCTATTGTCGCCGTGACAAATTAAGGCAAACTTAGTGGTGCAAAACAACACAGATTTATAATATTATAGGTCTAGAGGTCAGAAGTCTGACATGGGCTAAAATCAAAGGGTTGGCAGAGCTGAATTTTCTTTCTGGATAGCTCTAGGGGAAAACCTGTTTCTCCTTGACTCTCCTACCTTTCAAAAGCCACCTGTGTTCCTTGGCTCATGGAACTTTCTTACATCTCCAAGCCAAAAATCCAGCATAATTGCCCCATCTCAAGGTCCTTAACTTAATCACAACTGCAAAGTCCCTTTTGCCATGTGAAGGGGACATGTTAACGGGTTCCAGGAAGAAAGACATGGATACTTTTGGTGGGCCATTTTTCTCACTACCATAATACGAAAATGAAAACTTAAAACAGTAAATAATTTCATATCTAAAATAATTTAAGATGAAATCTTCCTCTAAAGTCCTGCAAAACTGTTATTGTATTCTGTGCTGCAAACACTTTCATACCTAGAAATAACATTTTCTATTTACATATAAATTTGTATGTCACATTTTCCCACTTTTGATGTTATAGTTCTCATGCACTGTCTCATGCCTCCCCAACGCTGTTGAGATCACTAGTATAAAATTACATTTTTAACACCCAAGTGAGAAAATATCATTCATTGCTAACTTTTTGCATGATTTCCAGAAGTTCAGAATTCCATTTGTGTATGTACACAGTGACTGTCTTAGTCCATTGACGCAGCTATGACAAAACACCACAAACTAGGCAGGCTGTAAACAACAAAAATGTATTTCTCACGGTTCTAGAAGCTGGAAGTCCCCAGCATGATCAAGTTTTGGTGAGAGCCTTCATTCAGTGTGTAGACGGCCAATTTCTCACTGTATCCTCATATGGCGGGAGAGACTAGAGAGCTCAGTGAGGTCTCTTCTATAAGGACACTAGTGACCCCCATGGGGGCTCCACTCTCATGACCCAAGCACCTCCCAAAGAACCCACCTCTGGGAGGTGGGGGGAGTAGGTGTCAACATATGAATTTGAGAGGGACACATTCAAATTATAGCAGTTATATTTCCTACTTCTTTAGATTCCCCTCAACTTTCTATTTCTTTCAAAAGGAAAAGAAGTATTTGGTTATGTGAACCCTTATCCAAAATCTCCACCAGCGACCTTTTCTGTAATTTCTAGATTTTTAGCTCATATGTGCCAAGGGCTGGGGCATTTTCAGTTATAGAACAATGAGTGGCTAAAATAATTATCATTCAAAAATTTTTTTTATTTTTTAATTTAAGTTTATTTATTTATTTAGAGAGGGAGAGACAGAGAGAACATAAGCAGGGAAGCAGAGAGAGGGAGAGAGAGAATCCCAAGCAGGCTCTGTACTGTCCACACAGAACCCGACACGGGGCTTGAACTCACAAACTTTGAGATCATGACCTGAGTTGAAATCAAGAATCAGATGCTTGGGGCACCCGGGTGGCTCAGTCAGTCGAGTGTCTGACTTCAGCTCAGGTCATGATCTCGCGGTCTGGGAGTTCGAGCCCTGCATCCGGCTCTGTGCTGACAGCTCAGAGCCTGGAGCCTGCTTCGGATTCTGTATGTGTGTCTCTCTCTCTGCCCCTCCTCCATGCATGCTCTGTCTCTCTCTGTCAAAAATAAATAAACATTAAAGAAAAAAAAAGAATCAGATGCTTAACGAACTGAGCCACCCAGGTATCCCCAAAAGAATTTTAAACAGATACTTTCTTCAGTCTGTTCCTAGAAACTGCTCTTTAGAGTGAAAGCCTATATCTGCTCATCAGTTTCTGAAAGAGAAGAGTGGTGACTAACAAAGCCAGATGGCATCTACACTTGAAGTTTCTTTCCCCTTTTGAGTTTGATGTGCAAGATTTGATTGTCTTTAAGAGCCGATTCTCCCGGGCTTGGGAAGTTAAGCTTGGTGAGGTCGACAAGAGGCGATGAGGAGGAAGGTAGAGGGAGAAGTGGTAGCCCGAGAATACAGCATCTGCTGACTCACTTTCCCACCACAAAGAGTGGCAAACCGAAATTGAGGCTTCAATTTAACTCTTCTTCCACATTCTCCAAAGTACAAGAACTTCCATTCATAGAAGCCTGTGGTGGCAGCATGATTACAGAAGTGGACGTTGCAGGGGCGGGGGGGGGGGGTGGGGAGAGGATAGTTTTGTGTTCTGGTTTCGTTTACAGGCAACTACAAGAGGCAGAAGCGTAAAGAAACAGAATACTTTCTGCTGAAATGAAGCCACTGACCAAATTCATTTTTTCTATTACAGGTAGTCTTCGGGGGTCCCTCAGAATGCTGCAAAGTCCCCTAATAAGATTTCTGGTCCAGACAAGATGGCGTAGACTACTTTCTCCCTGAGGCTCCCAGCTAAGTAAAATACAAACCCTGGCGGGAAAAACAGAAGAAGCAACCCAAAAAACAAAACAAAACAAAACGAAACACACACACACGACCCTCTGAAATGCAGAAAAAGGAAGGTTCGCAGTAGAGACCCTATGATTGAATGGTCTTGCGATCTCCAACCTAACAAGAGAAGGCCAACCAACCCCAGGTTTTCCACACCCTGAACCTAGCAACAGGAGGCAGCCCAGCGAGGCTCAGAGTCACATCAACACCACTGGGCTAGCCAGCAGCACTGACAAGGGGGATGAATCAGGAGCTCCCCGGAAAAGAAGTGGTCAGGGAGAGCACTCTCCTTACTCACTAGGCCTAAGACTCCCTTCCCACAATGAGAGGCAACAGGCAGCTGGCAGCCCCAGCGAAGGGGAGACTCCCCCAAAAGAGGCCTCACCTGGGAAGTGCTGTCCTTCCCTGCAATCTGGAGGGGGGTGGGGAGGAAGAGACAGGAACAACACAAGTGCCAGGAAGCCTGTTTGTCTTCAGTGGCCAAAGAATTCCTCTCCTCACCCTCACCAGAAGCACTGGGAGGCCCAACCCAGGGAAACCCCTCCTCCATCTGCTCAGGTGAAATCAACAGGGACCAGTGGGATCCCTAGCAACCCCAGATAAACCAGGCCAATCAAAACAGTACCACAAAGTCTCTGAAATGTAATCGTCATTGGAAGCAACAGCTTACAAAATTAGGACGGGATGTGCATACTAAACCTAACTAGGATGACTGCCTGGTAAGAGTAAAGATTGACATAGGATCCCAACCTACTAATATAACAGCCAAAATGTCCAGGATATAATGAAAAATCACCCATCGCACCCAAAACTAGGAAAATCACTACTTGATTGAGAAAAGAATCCACAGATGGCAACGCTGAGATGAATCAGATGTTAGAATTATTGACAAGGATTTTAAAGCAGTCATCAAACATTGCTTCAATATACAATTGCAAATTCTTTGAACAAATGAAAAAAAATAGAAACATCTCAGCAAAAATTAGAAGTTATAAAAAAGGACCTAATTGAAGTTATAAAGATGTGATAATAAGAATAAACTTAGTAGGTCCAATAGTAGAAATGACAGAGAACAGAGATCAATGAATCTGATAATCAATAGAATCTAGTGAATTTGAACAACAGAGAGAAAAAAGACCAAACAAACAAAACCAATGGCAGGGGTTGGGACAGTAAGGTACAACTTCATATATATCATGAGTCCCAGAAGAACAGGACAAGAGAGTGAGTTTAAAAGAATATTAGAAGAATAAATGGTTTAAACTTTCCAAACTGCATGAAACTAGAAGAGAAAAAACCCAAAGAAACACACGAAGACATTTCATAATTAAATTTTGAGAACTGAAGCAAAAAAAAAAAAAAATGTTGCCAGTATCCAGAGACAAATGACACATTATCCATAAGGGAACATCAATTCACATAAGAGCAAATTTCCTTTTGAAAACTATGGACGCCAGAAGAAATCTCACATTTTCCAACTGCTGGAAAAAAAATAAAACACAAAAACCAAAACTCTGTCATCTTCAAATTCTATATCCAGCAGAACTATCTTTAGGATGAAGGGAAAAAAAGACATCATCCTCAGATGAAGGAAAACTAAAAGAATTTGTTGCTAGCAGACCTACTTTAAAAAATTTTTTTTAATGTTTATTTATTTTTTGAGAGGGAGATTGACAGAGTGTGAGCAGGGGAGGGGCAGAGAGAGAGAGGAAGACACAGCATCTGAAGCAGGCTCCAGGCTCTGAGCTGTCAGCACAGAGCCTGACGTGGGGCGCGAACCCACAAACTGTGAGATCATGACCTGAGCCGAAGTCAGACACTCAACAGACTGAGCCACGCAGGCACCCCTAGCAGACCTACTTTTAAAGAATGGCTGAAAAAAGAATTCAAACAGAAAGAAAATGGTAAAAGAAGGAATCCTGGAACATGAAAAGAACAAAAGGAACGAAATATGCCTACCTACAATAGACAATCTTCCTCATGAGTTTTATAAAACATATTAGATATTTGAAAGAAACACTATACCACCACCTGATACTCAAAACAACGATATTTAAAAGTGGGGAAGGTAAAGGAACCTAAAAGGAAGTAGGGCTTCCACACTTCAAAGTGGTAAAATATTGGTATCACTACACTATATTAAGTCACATATATACACTGTCATAGCCAGAGCAACCATTAAAAAAAATACAAAGAGATACACTCAAAAACACTGTAAATAAGGGGTGCCTGGGTGGCTCAGTCTGCTGAACGTCCGCCTCTTGGTTAGGTTCAGGTCATGGGATTGAGCCCTGCGTTGGGCTCCAGCTGAGCATGGAGCCTGCTTAAGATTTTCTCTCTCTTTGTCTCTCTCTCTCTCCTTCTGCCCCTTCCCCACTCGTGTGAGTGCACACACACACACACACACACACACACACACTCTCTCTCTCAAACACACACACACACACACACACACACACACACACACACACACAGTAAATAAATTGAGATGCAATCCTAAAAGCCCCAATATCTACTTGGGATTCTGCACACCAGATACCTAAATGTATATAAAAGTATAAAGTCATTCACGGGAAAGTCCAGAACAAGGCACCACCTCACTCTGGGATAGATGTATATCTGAATCTACCTGGGAATGTAAATCACCAGAACTTACTAGGCCTCAGTTTCCACATTTTTGAAAGAGAAGTGGCTGGAGAGGTACATCCAAAAGACAAACTGGGCCATTTGCAGTGATAAAAGTTGGTTATTCTAGAAGTTACGAATCTCCATTCTTCTCACCCATCCTAAATTATTCTTTATGATTCAGCTGTCTCTAAAAGTGCTCTAAAAACTATGAGAAAGTCTACAAACAAAAAAGGTATTTGTATGACATACTCAGGGCTCTCGCAGATCGCAAAGCACAGAGGAGACAGATTTCAAATGTCACATATGCTATCAGAGCACGGACCATTTCCACTTAGTGGAATGATTCATTCCTTTGCCATCACTGGGAGGGAAGAGAAGTAAGCAAGGCAGAGTCAACTATATACTGCTGTTCATTTAGCATTCCTCTGAGATCAATCTATATCAAATCTCTGAAACTAGGTATATTATGTGAAAATTGGCCAATACCTATCACAGTACATCAACTCAACATACTTTCACTTCTTCCTCAGCTCATCATGCTACCATATTCTGTTTGTATAAATGGCCCCAAGGCAATTTACCTTTGGGAAGTGCTAGGCAACGTATGGATAGTTTGGTACACTAGACAAAGAAATGCATTTAAAACAAAAATATGCCTTCACTCTGTTTTATAAATGAGTATAAACACCATAGTTTTACCATAAAGGTAAAAAAGGCCTCCATTTTTCTATCAGTAATATGTAAGGATTAAAAAGACTATAAATTTCCCTCCATCTCTTATGTTCTGTGACCACAATGAATTATTTTTCCTAAACAGAATCAGGTGCAGTCATTCAACAAGGTAGTGAAAGCTTACAGGTGAAGAGTTTGAGCTTTGATGTTCTATGTACCTGGGATCAAACACCCTGCTTTGTGTACTTGCCAGCTGAATGGCCTGGTTTAATACCCTGGGCCTCAGTTTCTTCATTTGTAAAAAGGATATACGAAAATACCTACTTTACAGGATTGCTGTAGGAACCCATATGTGAAACACTTGGCATAGAAGCATTCTATAGCAGAAACTTAGTTGTCAGAGGTAAACATAATTTCGAAAACAATGTGAAGCATTTCAAGAGGTCAGATTAGTTAGGATTACGGCACAAAAACACATCAAGTTCTACAGTCATCAGACTGGTTATTTCTGAAGCCAAAATTCTCCTGTGTTATTTGGGACTCAGAGATTACTTACCACATGACTACAATGCTGAGTCATCCTCTGTCTCCTACATTAGGACGGTGGTAACCTCTTCCACACTCAGTGTAATGTGTTCCATAAAATAGGGTTTCCATAAAATAAATCCTACTTCACTTGTGTAATAGGACTCTGACACTGGTGATTTTTTTTCAAAGCTTATTTCAAGCCATGTGTTCTTTTCTTTGAGAGAAAACTTCTGAATAAAGACAAGCAACCATTAAGAATATCATCTTCATAATTTTAGCCTATAGTAGAAATGCAAATTTATCTTCTCTTTTCCTAATACCAACCCAGTAGATGCCAAAATGGTCACCTCAGAAAATTATCTAATAAAAGCATGCATTCCAGTCATGCTGCAATAAAATTTTTTTTTCATATTTAAATATTGTTCTTGGATTTGACTTTCACAACTGTTAGAGTTGTTAACCTATTATCAAAGTACTTTAAAAAGTTTTCTTCTAGGCCTATTCTAGGACAACACTTTTTAAATTAAAATGCGTTTGTATATATAACACATAAATCTATTCAGCAAATAGATATATGATATAAAATATATCAATTATATATGTAAGACTGAAGTGTCTACAGTGATATTGGAATCACTTTAAGGGCCAACTCAAGGATAAATTAAGTTTCTAAAAATTATGAGGAAATCCATCATTGATGCAGAATGAATTTAGATTAATATTTCATAATTTTGTAATTTAAAGAAATTAACATTAGTAAAACTCCTACAAATATCTATATAGTCTGTGTTATTGTAATATAGATACCTAGTCATAACAGCTAATATGCACCTGAAAATATTAAAAATGTATGGGTATCACTCTGACAACGGGGAGGAAAGGATAGCACCAAATCTAAGCGATTATAATCTTACTGAAGAATTTGATGGCAATGATGTCACAGACAACAAATGTTCCTGATAATATGCTGTCCAGTGAGTAACATCACAGAACTAACAAGGGAAGGGTAGAGAGAAACTAAGACTAACAGACATGGGTGGAAAACAATCTAGAATGATTCATTAGAGACCTGACAGGCTTCAAGGCACTAATGGTTCTAACCCCCTTCACACTGTAAAAAGGTGAGGGGTCATGTTCAGGCTCCGATGGCATAGGCTCTTTGGTGGAAGAGAGTACAGAGAAAGGAACGTAAAGAAAGAATCATACAACCACCGAGGCCAAAATAAACAGATTATCTGTAAGGGGAGAATAGTCAGACTGACCTCAGACTCTCCTACATCAGGGACCAGTCAGGCCACATCTATAAGCGTTTGCAGGAAATGTCTTGATCCATTAATTCTTTATTCTCCTCTGCCGTTCATATGTCAGGACGACAGAAAGACCTTCTCAGATAAAGGGAACATTAATGTCTGTGTGATGGTGACTATTTTCTTTCTTTTTCAGTATTTCCTGATTTGTTCATGTTCTGTACTGATCTTATGTTACCTTTACAATGGAAGGAAATCAACATTATAATAATTTGGAGATTAGAGCAGAACAGGAACTATAGAGAGAAGAATGGCTCGCTATTCAAAGGATATTTGAGATTTTCAATTTACATGTATCTGCTTAATTGTTCTAAAATTTTCATACCAAAAAAACCGAGAAAGACTTATCCTTAAACCACCCCACCCCCCACCACACACACACATCACTGTTCAGATTTCAGGGAAAAGCTAAAGTGGATTCTTAAGAAAATTATACTATAGTGAACAAAGGCTAAACTCTTTTCTATTCTGAGTAATTCAGCCTCCCATCAATGGTTCCTTATTTATTTGTTTTTGGGAAATAACGAATCAGTGGGTTTTTCACATTTTTCTCCTTAAGCATATTTTAAGAACATTTTCCATTTAAACTAGGAATTAAAGTACTATTAATTTTAAATATTTAGTATTTAAATATTTAAGAAACAGTAAGCTATTTTAAAATCAATTTTTATTATTTTAAAATATTTTAAGACATTATTTTAAATGATACAATGATTTATCAATACTTAAAATATTGATAAACTATTTTTACTATTAAAAATTACTATTAAAATATCTTAATTATAAATGCTTAATTTCAATTATTAATGTTTTAAAATAGAATACTCCTATATAAATTAATGCCTTATCACATAATGTCTTTGAAAGAAACCCAGAGGGAAATAGAGTAGAATAATAAATTAAGTGGATACATACATTTTAGTAACTGCGCTGAATAGAATACTCAAGACTGCCAGAGAGACTCATTAGGTAGACTGGTTAACCAGACACTGTGAAGAAATGCCTTCTCCTCTGTGGACCAGCAACTCCCTCACCTGGATACAATTTCCCAGAAAGCCTCAAAAATTCAGAGATGGCTGCTAAGGGAGCGGGGAAGCCCATGGAACTGGAAGAACCATGCTGAAGGACAGGCCGGGCATGCCCAGCATCCTTTAAGGAGAGGCGGTGTGCTCCATAAACAGGAAGAGCTCAGTGGGACTTTTAGGTTCCATTTCAGAAGGGACAGGAGAACTAAAGACCAGACACCAGAGTGGTGGAGCCCATTTTGGACCTCCCGCTTACTCCTATTACTTCGTGTTCCTCAGTAAGACACAAAGGCCTAGGTGCTTGTATCAGGGATGGCAGGAAAGCAGAAAGGCTGGGGAGACACTGTATCAGTCTAAAGAAGATCAACGGTAGAAAACCTGGAGTGAGAGAGGAGGTGGACAGATGAAAAGTAATCTGGGTCCCTGTGGACCATGGAAGGGAGAGAGAAAAACATAAAAGCAATGCAAAAATGAAATAGTTAAAACACAGGTTTTAAATACTTAATAGATGATGGAAAGAAAAACACAACTTCTTTCCAAACACACCCTACTTTTGACCACCCATAAGGCTAGGCTTATTTGCTGTGACCCTCTCCCTCATGGAGGTGAGTAGAAGAACTTTCTATCACAGAACCTTGGAACTTGGAAGCCGGGGTATTGCCAAGAATCTCCCTCCTTCAAAGGCAATTCTTGACATCTTTACAGACGCAAACGTCTGATCCCAGACCCAGGGACAGAACATAAAACCTTGAAAAAGGAAAACTCCAGTCTTTTAATGATAGTTTACAAAAAAAAGAGAATTAATAGAGGTCAAAGGCCTTTTTGCTGACAACAGAGTTCTCATTTAATTGTTTTTACTTCTACAAGTAAAGAAAGAAGAGGCCAAATTAAATGAGCTTCTCCCTTCACAATAAAACCATTTTCAGACACTCCTCAGTCAGGGAGCACTGAAATCTTATTAATGGAGCTAATGTTTAGATACTCAGGTTTTCAGCAACGATAGAAACTAGCATAGTCTAAATGTGAACCAATTATTAACACAGAGCCATAATGTCTCTTGCTGAAGACAATGTCTCAGCATCATAGTTTTCTCACTACTCAGAAACTACCCAGAGAGGAGGGCTAAAGATTCCACTCTAAATGTCACCCAAACACTCTTTCCTTCCTTCTTCACACTCCTGAAGAGAGAGGGCTGCTTTTAGTTCACAGGGTGTTAATCTCGCCTCTCTGGGGATTGCAAGGTCAGATTTTCAGCCTCCAGAAGGTCTAGCACAGAAATGAGGCAAGGATGTTGACAAGCGCTGAACGAAGACTTCATGGCAGACACATTGCTTTTATTCTTCAACACAGCGTAGGATCAGTCTTCCTATTTCTCAGATGAGGAACCTAAAGTTGATTGCCATTAACTTGTCAAGCTACCACTCAAACTGAAGTCTGTGTTCAAATCCAGGTACACCACTGTATTCTCACACCCAGAAATTCATCTGGCATACAAAAGGTGACATCTATCTATCTATCTATCTATCTATCTATCTATCTATCTAGAAATAATGTGTAGACCTATCTGACTCAAAGACATTTTCTCCCCAGACCACATCACACAGAAAATACAGACAGAGCAGCCACTACATTAAGCACACGTTTGCCAAAGTAGCATTTACCATAGGGCCAAATTGGAAAGGTTCCTCCTAAGACAAGTGAAAATCAGCACCAACTTGTCATCACACACAAACACACACACACACACACACACACACACACACACACACACACACACTTTGACTCTAAAAGTCTTTAAGTCCAAGTTTTGCAAAAGTAGTGGTGAAAGGTGTTTTAAATATATTTTGAGTAAGTATATCCATTTTTAGCTTTAGGTAAACAAGCCCATGTAATAAGCAGACTAGACCATTAGGAAACTGCAGAATATCCCCAAGGAACAATAGCCCATTTTGGATGGGACACAGAAAGCAAAGGGGAATTAGGAGACACAAGTCTCGAGAGGTTTCTTGAATCAGGCTTCCGTGATTCTGGAAGAATGAAAATATTAGGGCAAGAGATTTCAGCTTTCCTTCTTAGGCAGTGGGGATCCATCTGAATTATTGTTTGGGAAGATCACTGTGACTATTTTGCAGGATGGAGAGGAAAGGGAAGATGCTGTAGGTGGAAAGAGTAGCTACGAAGTTCACTTGGGCACCTGCTATACTCCTCCACAGAAAGGCTGGCTGTTATTAAACTGTATTAATGAGACATTTCCAAACTTAACAATAACAAGTCCTTTATCTTTGGCAGGAGATGAAGGACTAAAAGAAGTTCCCCTATTGCTTTTTTCCATTGTTCCTGCCCACAGAAAACGCCATCATCTCAAAAGTTGCCTCTTCCCAAGGGAAAGCAAGTCCCACACCCAAGAATTTACAGCCCCTTAGTCCTTGATAGATTCTAATCATGTTTCCCTTTGTTTTCTTATGTAGGTATCTCCCTGGCTTTTCAACTGTTTTATTATTGTGTTTATAATGACTTTCATAAATGAGTTTCTACCAAAATTTAAGAACAATCTTGTCTGTGAGAATAACTCATGGTTTCCATTTTATGAGCAGGGAACTCTCACTATCTCTATTTTTACAAATGAGAAAATTGAGGTTCAGAGAGCTCAAGAAACCTCTCTGGGCAATTCAGCTAACAAATGGTGGGGTCTGGGGATCTCAATGTCTCCAGAGGCCCTCACTCAGAGCCACAAAGCTACATTGCCATAGAGAAAAACAACACGAGATAGAAATATGTCAAAATGGTGGTGGTCAAATTCAGGATGAGTTTTGTATTCTTCTCAAATATTTACATATATGACAAAACAACGACACTGGATGGGATTTACTTTGAAAATCAGGAACAAATTAGTGATTAGTTAATAATATCACATGCAATCTTTGTGATTCAGCTCCATGAGGTTTAGATTGCTCAGTCCCTTGCTCTGCAAAATACCCTTCATAATTACACAGAGATCCTTCGCTTGGCCATGGGCTCTCCCTTTGCTTTCCTTGTAACTGATGTAGAACAGTCTTCTAATGAGGCAGATGTCCTTTTAAGCTCCTCAGGTTTCTCTAGAGAATGTTAATTACCACTCCCCCCACCCCCAAACACACACACAACTCACCAAAAAATAAATAAAACAAAAAATTCCACTGACTTCAATCTATACTTAATTAGGTGTAAAAAAGTGTCCAGAAGTTATCAAGAAGTATTATCTGTAAAAAAAAAAATTTAAAAAGGGCTATGATATAATATGCACAGTGAACCACATAACTCATTCTCCCCATGAGCTAAAAGATTCTTAATGGCAGCTGGAAAAAGATCTAGAATTCTTCGGGCTGTATGTTCATTTTCAATAGTAAAGACTTTATAGTTGGAAGATAAACCAAATTCACTTCAAAACATAATCCAAGGGATGGAAAGCAAAACCGTAAAAATTTCCTAAACTTTTGGGTGCAAGGCAGTAAGTTTTAAAGAGACTAAGAACTACTGTGCCACCTTTCATTCTAAATTGAGTCAACCAATAGATGGGAAAGTCCAGGCCCACAGAAGGCTTTCGCTGAACCGCACTGTGACAGCGGGCCACCAGCCTCCCTGGAGGAATGTTCTAAGAAATGATCTAGGCAACATGGCGCTGCATGTGAACACTAAGTTGTCCAATGTGCCACATCATGGCCAACATGTCCAAATGAAGACCCATAGGAGAAACGTCTCTTTGGGCTCAGCACTCAGAGAAGCTATTTCTTCTGATTTTACCATATGGCCACCAAATCATGAATCTTTTTGTGTTTATGTCTGCATGAACTGCCAGAAAGCATGTCCTTATCTGACTCCGTGTCACTTTCTGGCATATCGTCTTCCCTTTCTCTTTTGCTTGCTTATTTTTAAACTTTGTCCTCTGAATGGTACGCATCTTTTTAAGCTGTCTTAAATTCTTTTTTCTCCCCACAAAGTGTAAACAAACACAGGCACACACTTTGCACACGTCTGTAAGACTGTTTATAGAATCCTGCTATTAGAACATAAAAACCACCCGGCATGAATGGAACCAGCATGTCTCCTAGAGACCAAAAGGGAGAAAATAAATTTTCATTTCTCTTTTAAACAGCGAGGTCCAAATGAGCCTCATGTCTGTCACCCCACAGGCCTTTCATCTGACACTCAGATTACAACCGGACCCCAACAGAGTCGTGCAGTTACACTGTGATTAGCTGTTTCCGTGCCCCTGTGCTCAGGAAGTGAGTGGTTGGGGTGTAAGACTTCTAGGTCCCCTGGAGGTAGGTGGATAAAGGCAACTGTCAGGTTAGAGGTGTGGCATTTCAAAATCAAACAGAGTGGAAGATGTTCATGTGAAGGAAAGCAGCAAGAGGCAAGAGAACCAGTTAAGAGTAATGTCTCAGCAGCCAGAGGCAAAGAAAACTTCAAGATGGAAGTGTTTATGGACGCATTCTTTAAGGAAAGGCATATAGTTCTGGTGTAAATATTTTTTTTTCAAATGTAGACTTAAATACATAACGTCCTTTAGTCTTTCATTCAATAACACTGATTGTTTTAAAAAATTTCTTTAATGCTTATTTTTTTGAGAGAGAAAAAGACAGAGTGCAAGCGGGTGAGGAGCAGAGAGGGAGGGAGACACAGAATCTGAAGCAGACTCCAGGCTCTGAGCTCTTATGACAGCTCAGAGCCCAAAGCAGGGCTTGAACTCACAGACCTCACGATCATGACCTGAGCTGAAGTGGGACGCTTAACCGACTGAGCTACCCAGGCACCCCAACAATGATTCCTTTTTTCTTCTGCTGTAATCGTATTAAAACACATGCACATCCATGGTGGCTACACTCCCTAAGTGACCCCCAATGAGTCATACCCTCCTATAGTGCCCTCCCCCTGTGTGTGGGAAGAGCCTGTAACTTGCTTCTAACAAACTGAATATGGCAATGGTTATAGAAGTTGAGCAGGTTCTATTATATGACAAAGGTGAAGGGATTTTCAGATGTGATTAAACTGACTTTAAGTTGATCAAAAAGGAGATTATCCCGGGTCCGTTGGACCTAATCAAGTAAGTTCTTTTAAAAAAGAATCTAGAGGCCAGAGACTAGAATGGAAGCAACGGAGACGCTCTCTCTCTCTTCCTTGCTGACTTGAAAGAAGCAAGCTGCTGTGAAATCTGCAGACACAAAGAAATGCGTGCTGCCAACCACCTGAGGGCTTTTGCAAGCAGATCCTGCCCTAGTCTAGCCCTGCTATGAGAACAGGGCCCAGCCAACATGCTGATTTCAGCCTGGTGGGACCCTGAGCACAGAACCCACTAAGGCGTGCCTGGAATTCTGACCTGCAGAAACGGAGATAATAAATGGGTGTCTTACCACCAAGTTTGTGGCAATCTGTTATGCAGCATAGAAAACAAATCCAACATCTAAAGATAGTCAGTCTGGGGTCTGCCTGGGTAGCCCAGTAGGTTAAGTGTCCGACTCTTGGTTTCAGCTCAGGTCATGATCTCACGGTTCATGCATTTAAGCCCAATGTTGGGCTCTGTGCCAACAGCACAGAGCCTGCATGGGAGTCTCTCTCTCTCTCTCTCTCTCTCTCTCTCTCTCTCTGCCCCTCCCCTGCTCGCTCTCTCAAAATAAATAAACAAGCCTTTAAAACTATTTGTTAAAAAAGATAGTTTGTATGGGAATTGTTTATAGTATTAACTAAACAAAAAAAAAAAAAGGGGAATGGAGACTTCAGACTCTTTTTTCCTCAAGAGTTGCTAGATATATATCACTTATATTTTTTTTTATAGCCTTGATGCTTGTTTTAAAAAATAAGCATTATTGTATTTTAATATAATGATGCTTTTAAAATAAGCATCAAGACTCTTAACTGTCCACAGCATCCTTAGCCAACCTCTCCCACATTAAATGTTTCAGATACTTAAATTAAAGCTGCTGCCACCATGCCCGTGATGCTTGGCTGGAAGACCACCGCATGGTGTCCTTGGGAGGATTCAGCGCTTACTTGCTTAAAGAAATCTGCCTCCAGTAGGGCCCGGAAATGTTTAGCCTGGCCAGCCTGCGGCCTCCACAATTTTCTAGTCAGCCAGCAGAGAATCAAGCTCCATTTTCAGATTGTTACAGTGATTCAGCACATTCAGGTCAAGGACTTCAAGCCTGGAGCTAGAAGACCATTTCTTCTCCCTCACCTGCCACTGGGACATGAAAACTACCAAACAAACATGGAACCAGCAAGCTTCCTACAGACCTGAAAGGAGGAGCCTAGGTTACACTTCTATTTGAACACTGAAATCAAAACACAGCCTTCCACCAGGCTACCCAGCCAAGGCTCAGTTCCATAAATACCATGTTCTCTCTGCTCTGTGCAAAATTATACCCCAATGATGTATTTCCGTGCCACTGTGCCCAAAAAGCAGTCAGGCAGCAGTGACTCTAGTATGGGTTAAAGGGTTAGGCTTATGAACATTTGGGAAAAAAAAAAAAAGAGGGGGAGGACGATGTTTGTCTCTTTTTCAGAAGCATTTTTCTGATGATCAGAAACTGAACTTAAAAATTCTAGTATTATATATTTTTTGTGTGGTGAATACAAGTTTTTGGTATGCAGTTCAAAGGCCAAGCATTTTCTCTTTTGGAATTATTTCTGGCAACAAAGTACTGACTACGTTCTTTCAAACTGTTGTGATTCTTATACGCCAATTGAAACCACTTCCACACTGAGGTGTACTGGACACAGAAATGGCAAATTTTCATTGTTTACAAAAATCAAAGAGTAACAGCCACTTTTCCTTTCCTTTCTTCCTTCCCCTTTTTTCCCTTCCTTCCTTTTTCATTTTTAACTTTTGAAATATTAAAAGGTAGCCACATAGCAAGTATGGGGTGCTAGTTCTGAAATTACGAATCCTGAGTGAGGGTGTAGACTCCAGGCAAACAGTGAGTTACCTTCAGCAATTCCCATAGTCTCTTGAGACTCAGTTTTATCACCTCTAAAATGGGAATGATATTAGTTGCACTGTCAAACCTATGAGGCATACATGTATAATGTCATGAGAATCTTAAGAGATTATATAGGTTTATGAAGACACGTTAGTTCATCTAAACCAAATGTTATAAGAACGTCAAGGGCTTCTTCATTTTAATAATTGATGCTTTCTCTCATAAACTGGCAGAGACAGACATTAAATTTAAAAAAATAAGGGGCGCCTGGGTGGCGCAGTCGGTTAAGCGTCCGACTTCAGCCAGGTCATGATCTCGCGGTCCGTGAGTTCGAGCCCCGCGTCAGGCTCTGGGCTGATGGCTCGGAGCCTGGAGCCTGTTTCCGATTCTGTGTCTCCCTCTCTCTCTGCCCCTCCCGCGTTCATGCTCTGTCTCTCTGTGTCCCAAAAATAAATAAAAAACGTTGAAAAAAAAAAATTTAAAAAAAAAAAAAAATAAAAAAATAAGTGGTTTGGGGTCGCTCAGTGGGTTAAGCATCTGACTTCAGTTCAGGTCATGATCTCACAGCTCTTGAGTTCGAGCCCTGCGTCGGGCTCTGTGCTGACAGCTCAGAGCCTGGAGCCTGCATCAGATTCTAGGACTCCCTGCCTCTCTCTCTCTCTCCGGCCCTCCCCTGCTCACGCAGTGTCTCTCTCTCAAAAACTCAATCAATCAAACATTAAAAAATGAGTGGTTTGTTACGTTATTCCTAACAAAAATTAAAATATTTGAGTGAATTTCTAGTTCCTGACAGAAAAAACAAGTTAACAGTTAACATTTAGTAAGTGCTTTAATAACATTCGTTAATGTGAGGCACCGCACTAAGAGCACTAATGCATTTCTTCATTTGGTTCTCACATGAATTAAGACCTATTATTATCTCCATTTTATAGATGAGGAATATGGAGTTTCAGGAAATTGAGCAGTAAGCGGTAAACCCAGGACACAAAAGTAAGCAGTCTAATTCAGAGCCCACAGTTAACCACTCGAATGTTTCAAATACATCTTCCAATACATTTTCAGGCCCGGAACAGCAGCAGGGAGATGTGGTCTGAGCAGTTCTTTGTCGGTATGAAGCAGAGACTGCCCCTGATGAGCTGGGAGGTCTGGTGTGGGGGCCTATCCATGGGAGAGCACCACAGACGGACACTTAAAGATAAGCCACATCGCTGGCATACCATTTAGGCAGCCTACAGTGGAAAGGACGCTCCCTGGAGTTGTGAACTGAAAAAGTCCTGTAAGATTTAGAGCTGACCTACGGCAAGCTACAAAACCATAATGGGACCTCCAGGGCTGCGTCTAGGGCTGCAAAAGTCCTGGAGCAGCCACAGAGACTGCCGCTGCTTGATGGAGACTAGACGGAGAATGGCCCTATGCAAAGGGGAAGGAAATGAGGCAGCTAGAACCAAGAAATAAATAAAAACAGGAACTAGGGAACAAGAGGAGGCAACTACCCAGAAGAAAACAAAAGTAAAGTGAAACCAAAAAAACAGAAATACAGTAGGGCCCTGGTTCCCAAACTGTGCCCCCAAGGCACCTTAGGGTTCCACGCTTGATTTAAAAAGAGCGCTGCCGGATATTTTAAGTTCGACGGCATCAGTGACATTCAGCATCTGTGAGAAACCATGTGAAAACTGCCAGCTCAAAGTAGTTCACCGTTTCAACATTAGATGGCATTAAATTCCTTTCTGTGACACGCTTTTGCGATATTGTCTGCTATGATAAAAATCAAATGTTGCCTAAAACTCACTGTGAAACAGGAAAGGAAGATGGCAATATTTGATCTGAGTCCAAGTTCTAAGTTGTACAGTACCCAAAAGGCACACACAGCCCTTCATAGTTGCGGTTAGGAATTAGATAAAAATGATCTTTCTTTCAATTTATTTTTTTGTTGCTGTTTTACAAAATGTCTGCTAGATTATTAGGAACTGCGCACTTATTAAGTTGACTTAACTGCTTCATCAATTAAACTCTTATGTATTTATTTGGCACCGATAAAATGGAAATAAGGACACTGAGAATTTATGGGAACCTCTGCATTAGGGACTAAAGTTATCTCAGGAAGACAGAAAAGTGGGGGATCTCAGAATTGAGCTGTTTTCAGAGACGTTCAGGATCCCTTGTGAGGAAGGCCACACCCAGTCCAAGGAAAACCTGTCCCACTGAGTCCTGGATGCACAATAGGTCCCGATCCTTCTTGTCCTCCTCTTCACAATGTAATGAATGAAGAGGCACGACAATAAGGATTAATCCAGGGACTTCCAGTTTCGACACAGCAGTATGATCATTCTATACAAACACCAAGTTACGTATTTTATAATAGTATCTACCAAGTACTTACAATCCTGGCATCTTATGCAATCATCTTAATCTTCTGAGGCTTTTCTGTTTCCGCCCTACCTCTTGTTATACAGACAAGGAAACAAAAGCACGGGGCAACTGAATACACGGCCCAAGTTGACAATGCTATGGGGTAGGACTAGGGTTGGAATCCAGGCAGTTGGCACTTCAGCGGTAACACTATTATCCCTGCGCTCTACTGTTCAGTTGTTAGGCCTTTCGGTTTCTAAAGAAATAAATACACGTTAGACCTTTACATGGAACAAAGTGCTTTAAAGCAGTACAGATATTTAACTATTAAATGCATTCCTATTTTTGTTTACTCTTAGTTTCTCAGTCCTGGAAAAGCACCCATCGCTTTTCGAGGCTTGCTCATGTCTGTCCTTATGAATAAAAATAACGCAAATGGTTGCAACATGGCACCATTGAGAGAAAAAGAAAAAAAGCCATCCAAATCCTGGCACGAATGTAACAAAGTATTCTCATTCCTTTGTGTAAGAGTGTAAATTGGTACATACTTCATGGAGAACATTAAATAATCAAGATTCAGAAAGTCTCAGTGAGGAGAGTTAAGATTCACATTAGATAATATTTATCTCAGTGTTATTTATCATAGCAAAGAGAAAGAGGGAGAGAAAACCTAAATGCCCCCTGATCTATCATTTGGGATGTCTGAAGTCTGTGTAGATAACTCGTGTTTTCATACAAATGACCCACAAGACACATGAAAAGATGCTCAACACCACTAATCATCAGGAAGATGCAGATCAAAACCTCAATGAGATATTATCACCTTAAACCTGTCAGAATGACTCAAATAAAAATCACAAAAAATAACAAGTGTTGGAGAGGGTGTGAAGGAAAAGAAACCCTCACGGGCTGGTGGTCGGAAGTACTCTGGTGGAGCCACTGTGGAAAACCGTCTGGAGGTTTCTCAAAAAATTGAAAATATAACTACCATATAAGCCACTAATTTCATCACTGGGTATTTACCCAAGGAACACACTAATGTGAAAAGATATATGCACCGCTACGTTTATTGCAGCATTATTTATAATAGCCAAATCATGGAAACAATTCAAGTGCCCACTGAGAGATGAATGTACACACACACACACACACACACACACACACACACAGAAATATTACTCAGCCATAAAAAAGAATGAATCTTGCCATTTGCAATAACATGGATAGACCTAGAGGGTATAATGCTAACTGAAATAAGTCAGAAAGACAAATACCCTGTGACTTTATTCATATCTGAAATTAAAAAAATAAAACAATGAAAAAGGAAAAAAAAGACACAGAAAAACAAACTCTTAAATACTGAGAATGGTGGTTGCCAGAGGGGACACAGGTGGGGGATGGGTGAAATAAGGGGATTAAGAGAATACACATATCTTGGGATGCCTGGGTGGCTCAGTTGGTTAAGCATCCAACTTTTGATAATGGCTGAGGTCATGATCTTATGGTTCATGAGATCAAGACCGAGTCAGGCTCTGCACTGACAGCGTGGAGCCTGCTTCCTTCTCTTCCTTCTCTCTCTGCCCCTCCCCCTCTCCTGCTCATG
This sequence comes from Panthera onca, assembly GCF_046562875.1. Lineage (NCBI taxonomy): Eukaryota > Metazoa > Chordata > Mammalia > Carnivora > Felidae > Panthera > Panthera onca. Next base: position 72,076,893 of record NC_138351.1, read on the forward strand.
CACGCAGATGCTCTCCCTCTCAAAATAAATAAATAAACTTAAAAAAAAGAATGCACTTATCTTGATGAGTGCTGAGTAATGAATAGTTGAATCACTATATTGTACACCTAAAAACTAATAGAACACTGTACGTTAGTTATACTTCAATAATCTTTTCAAAGATTACTTAATGGCATTAACGAGCACAGGGTATTTTTTTAAGTTGTGCAACAAAACTGTATGTACTGTATAATCTCAATTGTAAAGTATTCATTATAACAAAGGATTGGAAAGAAACAGCGTTTTCATTTTAATACTTTGGGTTTTCTCCAAATGGTTTAGAATTCCAAATTTTCTTAATTTTAATGTTTTCATTTTCTTTTCTTCTCTTTTCCTCCCAATGGGTATGTATTACTTTGGTGATCAAGAAAAAAGTCATAAATATTAAAAAGGGATTCAGTACCTACAGAGGTAAATGTAGTCCAACAACACCCCATTCCTACATCATCACTTACACTGTAATGCTCAAAAACCTCTTTTACAGAAAGTTTTCCTGATATATCCTACTGATAGAATTCTCTTCCTTCTCTCAATTTTTAGATAGCGTTACTGAACTTTTTTTTTTTTTTTGGTATTTTTGTTACCTCGTGCCTTTTACAATAATCATCTGTATACACGTGGCATCTTTCCTAGCAGACTGTAGGCTTCAGGATGGTAGGGCCCTATTAGCTTTGTAACTGTATCTATTATCAGCCTTACTCCCGTCCTTGTAGTTGGGTCATACTGGTAAATGAGTGGGGATTATGCATTTTGGTATTTGTTATGCCAACACACAAAAGGCAATATAGGTCACTTGAGCTCAATTGGTTTGTAAATAATTGCAGTGTTCTCTATAGCACTAAAGAGAAATAACTAGATCTAGTAAGTGGCACCCTAGAAAATAGTTCCACCCCAGACTGTGGGTAAATATCTGTAACCCTCCATCTTTATCCAAACACAGTCTGGTTTCTAGAGACATCAGAGTGTTCCGCATATCCAAGATGGTTGAGCAGAGGCTGAAAGACCATGCGTCCTTCCAGCTTCAGAAGAAGAGTGTGAATACCATGATCTTTGTAAGGCTCATTCCACACCAAGTTTCTAGGATTCTACATTCATTGGTTGAATGAATAATTAAGAGATACATGGATAGATGAATGCACAAACTAATGGCCTGAATCCCCATATATCACCCTCAGCTCCATTTCTATGGGCAGATAGTGGGAAAATGCCACTAACGATAATACAGACCTATAAAAGTGGCTGAATGGATCCAAGGAATGACCATGCTGGGGAAACAGTTCAAACAATTTCAACCACTCACAGGTAGAACTTTCATGAATGCAGAACAATAGGTAAAGCATGAGAACTTCACGTTCACTCAAACAGGTGCCAGACAACATTCTAAGCACTTAACCTATCTCATTTAATTCTCAAAATAACCTCCCCTTTTGAGGAGAGAGTGATAAGTAACACTCTCTCCAATCATAGATAGAGAACAAAAGCTCTGAAAGGTCAAATATGTTGCTCAAGGTCCAAGCTTATATGTCAGCTGAACCGGGATTTTTAACTCATGTGCATATCAATCCAAATCCCAAGCTCTTTATGCCATACTACTTCCAGAATAAAATGAAGGACTGGGGTGGGGGGGGAACTCTTTATGTTGCCCATGAACAACTAAGTGATTGATTTGTCCTTCTCTGTAAAGGTCTCCATGAAGACATACACAACTGCATCAGGTTAAACACCCCCCACCAAAAAAAACAAACATGGTTGCCTTACCTCCTCTTTTGGGGAGAAAAAAAGTTTTTCCTTAGAATATAAAATTACATGCCTGCCTGAAAAAATCTTCAATGTGCCATGATTTCTCAAGGGATTTTCATAATAAGCCATTAAAATGCATTTTCAGTCATTAAATTAAAGGTGGCATATTTTCCTTGGGTGACAATAATTAGTGTGGTTATTCCACGTATTTTGAGAATACAGTCTACTTAGTGCAAAAATAACAATTTTCTTTAAACTTTTCAAGGGCCAAGAATCTTATCTTAGTAATACGTTTTCTCCCTAACTCCAACTCCCTTTACCTTCGTCTCATTCTATCTTTCACAAAGCAAGTGTACAAATACACAAGTGTGGGGGTAATCGCCAGTCCTAACGCATGTGTAAGTGGTACCCATAACGTGTCCATTTTAGTAGGAAAGGTGGAAAATAGATTTTGGAGATGAGCAAGGACAGGTTTAATGCCAGGTCTGTGTAACTAAACTGGATGCCTGGATGCCACCACAGGGATTCTGCCTCAGTAGGTCTAGGCTGGGGCCCAGCCATCAGCCTGTTCCACAGCATCCCACATGATTCACATGAGGGTGGTCCTTGGACCACACGTGGAGAGACACTGACATAGCGAAGCCCTTCAGGGTACAGATGAGGAAACTATCATAAAGGTTAAGTGGACTGCCCAAAGTAAGTGGCAAATTCGAAGTCAGAATATAGTTAACGCCTTTGCAACCACACGACATCACATTTCTTGCCTAGCATTCCAAACTTTTTTTTGCTCGCTGCTCTATCAGCAGCAGCTGCAAAAACATTCATCACTTACATTTATGTGACAGCCCCTATAAAAAAGAGTTTTCACAATCATTATCATATATGATCTTCACAAAAATATATTATCCATATTTGCCAGATGAGGGAATTGAAGTTCAGAGAGATTAAGATTCATGCTTGAAATTTTTATATTATGTATATTTGGGGCTAAGCAGTAGGATTTAATGAGTTTTGATGACTAATAAGCTCTCAAATGTTAACCATCTTTTTTTTTTTTTTAAACAAAACCATAAATACTGACTCAGGAAAAGTTAAAATTGGTAGAAAAGCCTGATTAAAAATAAAATTAAACCCAAACCCTAATAACACTTATTACTAATTAACCCCTCCGAATCAAATACTTTTGATAAAATTTAGCTATAAAGTAAGGCCAAGGTAAAGTCAACATGAGAGGAAAAATGAAAACTCACAATGGCAGACATTTGTTACAATCTGAGATGTTCCAAAAAAAAAACCTGATAAATTCATTTTACAATCTATACAAACATATTTGATTCTCATGAAAATTTCAGTTACATTAAATCTGAACAAAAATATAGCAAACTAGAAATGTCTTAACTCTGACAAATATTACATCATTGAAAGAATTAAAATAGATTAGTAATAGGGGCGCCTGGGTGGCTTGGTCGGTTAAGCGTCCGACTTCGGCTCAGGTCATGATCTCGTGGTCCGTGAGTTCGAGCCCCGCGTCGGGCTCTGTGCTGACAGCTCAGAGCCTGGAGCCTGTTTCAGATTCTGTGTCTCCCTCTCTCTGACCCTACCCCATTCATGCTCTCTCTCTGTCTCAAAAATAAAATAAATGTTAAAAAAAAAATTAAAAAAAAAATAGATTAGTAATATATACTCCAGAAAATACCTTCTCAACAAAAGTTAAATGTTACTCTAATTCTGATTTAAATATCTATAAAAACAGTACAAAAATTTTTTTGAGTTCTACATAAAACAATGGGTCAAAATATCCCATAACCTCAATAAATTACTGAGTAATACAGTTACATGCAACGCTATCAGTAAAGCTGTAAGTCTGATTGCTGAGGCACAACACATTGGATATGTAACATATTGTAATAGATGACTTACTACGTAAAGTATTATATAGACAGATCAACATATAAATGTATTTTTTTAATGTTTATTGATTTTTGAGAGACTGACAGAGCATGAGCAGGGGAAGGGGAGAGAGCAAGCGAGACACAGAATCTGAAGCAGGCTCCAGGCTCCGAGCTGTCAGCACAGCTCGAACCCACAAACTGTGAGATCATGACCTGAGCAGAAGTCAGACGATTAACTGACTGAGCCACACAGGCACCCTAAATGAATGTATTTTCTAATTCTGTTTCTAATTTTTTCTGTTCCTGCTCCTAATGTCTTTTAAATTTATGTAGGCGTTAGCGACAAATTTCTCACTTGAAAAGTGACAGGACCAAATCAGATTAGGCTACAATGTTAAGAAATTCCATTATAGAATTATAGCAGTCTTATCATCTTTGCCCAGCAATGTAATAATCTACACTACTGTTAGATGTACTCCTCCAATTTAGTTCCCACAGCATCCTCTTGCATTTTAAATAATGTTATGTTATGTAGTGGTACTTGCAAATATGCTAGACTATATGCATGGTACCTTGGAAATGTCTTTTTATGAAAACATCTTTTCTTGCCCCCTATGCCCACCAAGACTTTAGCATTTGCCAAATTAAATAAAGCTAGTGTTTCTAATCTCTACAAGTTCTGTGTATTTGATCATTACATATGTACTTTGTAGGATGTCCAAAATACAAACTTCTGTTTTTGTTCACTCGCTGATTCCAGCTCCTCAATTTATGGTCTGGCTTTTCCTTTTGGGCAAGGGGGAGGGGTGGTGGGGATAGCAATATACAAAAGAGCGTTCCAGGGCACCACGTGCTCAGCAAGGTTAGCAAAGCAAATCCCTCCAGCATAATATGGTGAATCACTTGCTGGCTGCAGCGAAAGCCTGTCAACTTTTCACTTCATCAGTTTCCTGGGCAGGTCCTGTAAGGCTGGGCTCCTAAGTGTATCTTCCCTCTCCCAAAAGAAAGGAAAATAACTCGAGCGAATGAATTCACGCCTGTAGCATGAAGAGAAGCTTTTCTGAAGTGCAGAAATACCCATTTAGAATGAACTCATGGAAAACCCTACTTAAAATGCAGCGTCCTTTGTGTCAACAGAGGTCTGCTTGGGCAGGATGAATAGGTGAAGCCATGAATTTCCAGTCTCCCGATGCCAGATTAAATCCCACTTCTTCAAAAAGACCCTGTTATTGCTGTGTCACCCTATTAGAACTTCTTATTTGCTTTGGATCATCACAATGACTCCTCTATTGGCGGAGGAGACCTGCCAGGGTTTAAGTAAAGCCATGACCGCACTCAGTCTAGACACTATCATCTTCGCTAAAATACATGAATAAAAAGTAGCTTCTTGGAGGCATAAGGCTGTAATTTAGACCTCAAAGGAAAAAATATCAAAGGTACAAACACAAGAGAAAAAAAACACTTTTGTTTATACGGAAAAACAAACTTTGTTAAAATACTTTTTTCAAAGAGCGTGACAAACCATATGTAAAAGGAGAGAATGATCCAGTTTTGAACTGGATGTATATACCACTTTGCCTGTTCATAAGCATACATAAATTCTGAGAAATAAATATAAGATTCTATAAGCCAGATATGTCCATTTCTAGACAACTCAAAATAAAACTCAGAAATATTGAATCAGTGGAACCCTTTGTAAACTTAAATTGATCGCCAAGATAATATGGAAACATGTAAGACAAAGAGAAAAATCTATGTAGAGAGAGTTGACAGGCATTTAAAATGCTTTATTTCCCACCCACCGCTGATGTGTGCTGGGGTTGCCGGATAAAATATATGATGCCCAGTTCAACTGGAATTTCAGATAAACAATGAGTACTTTTGTTAGTATGTCCTGTACAATTATTTTTATTTGCTAAATTTGGTAATTCCCATGCACACATGTGTGTTTATTGTAAGTGGTAGGTGTCAACATTTCCTGGCAATAATCTTTCAGGTCCTGAAACATACATGTCACTACAGAGCCCTTCTTACTTCCCATAGGATGTTAATTTGCACATATAGAAATTCATCCCTTTCCTTATAGTTAATCAGTTAAACTCATTTCCTTTACAACCAATTCAATGAGAAACTGCTAACTGCAGTCAATTAAAAAAAAAAGAAAAAGAATGTATTGTACCAGTGCAAAATGTAGGCAAAAAATGATAAGCACAATATTGTCTTAAAATTATGCAAGATTTCCTTCCCACCCCCAGGAGATTTGCACACCTAACAGGGGTTATTGTCATATCTAAGTGACATATTAATCGCAATATATAAGGAGGTGACTGAATATTTAATCCAACAGGGTACCAACAATATCTAATAGAAATTATTTCTTTGCCTGGGTTCACATGGCAAATTCCTACACATTATCTAAGACAGAATTCCTAATCACCATCATGAAGTCTTTCCTGACATTGCCCAATCAGAAGACAGCATTCCTATAGCACCTTGCTTATTTTATTTATAATACTTTATTGTATTTATTTAAATGATCTATCATGATCTACTAAAATGAGAACTCCTTGAGAATAGGGTCCATATCTTCACTGATCTTTGCATCCCTACTCCTTAACAGAGAACACTCAATACATGTTTGCTGACAAAATAAACTATTATTAATAAGCTCACGCTGAAACTTGGCCTAAAAAAACGTCCTTGACAGGCAGGATGTGGAACTGCCTTATTATAATTACCTTATAATAAATGCTACTTTGAATGAGACTCAGTATTAAATTACACTGGATTTTAAGGTATACAGGTATATTTCTATTATTATCAGGGAAGCTGGTAAAATTCTATCTGGAATAAAAGGTACATTTCACTTACTCATTCAACAAATATCTAGAGTTTGCTAAATTCTAGGCCCTGTTCTAGGTGCTGGCAAATAAGATATAGTCCTGCCATCATGGAATGTCCATAATGATATTCCAAGGAGATTGGTGAAGTAGATGTTAAGAGATTAGGAAAGTAGCCAAATACCCTTTATCCTTTTCTTTCCAGGCAAACAGTGATGGTGGCCCCCACTAAAGGAATCATAGCTGGTCACTCTCTAAAGCTGGAGATGACTGGGGAACAGCAATAAGATGTCATGACCCCATCCCCTGGCCATTCTTCCATTTATGCCAGACTTGGTCCTTCATTGCAGACCAAAAGCAAACAGAATGGTGCCCTAAATGGTGGCTGGGCTACCAGCTGTACCCTAAGCACAGAAGGTCCATCTGAAGGAACTGATGACCCCTTCTAATAGATACTGACAAAGTGGCCTGTTCCATTTAAAAATTCATTTTAATGGTTAATGCCGTTTAATCATCTTCAGAGAGTTATCAGGTCAAACTTGCCATTACTAATGATGCGAACAGGACTTTCAATACACAGGGCTGAGGCTCAAGAAGGAAGATGGAGGCAATTCTACAACACAGATGTATCTTTGGAAAAGCAAAGGCCACTGCGAATAAAAGGTACAGCCTATTATTGGAGCCGGCAGCTGCTAAAACACAGTACGACTTTTACACCATGTCATGAACAGGAAACACTAGCTCAACCACCAAATTTTACCATTGTATCTATGCTGGTAGGGTGGGTATGACAGAAAGAAAGAGACAAAAGGGGAGGGTACATGTGCAGACAAGACCTAATAGTAATGATGATATTAGCTACCACCTAGTCAGCGTTTTACATGAGCCAGACCCTGGGCCACGACGTGAGCTTCACATGAGTCAGCTCATCCAGTGCTCACCATCACTTGATAAAGGCCCTACGATCCTTTTATTAATTCTGAAACTGAGAGGTGAAATCATTGACTCATTGTTATGAAACTATTAAAAGAGGAGTCAGAACATGAATTCTAAACTCTGGCCTATCTTCTTCCAGATCTAAACTGTCAAACCCTAAGTAACAGCAATTCCCCATGGTCACCACACACAGTTCAAGGAATCCTTGCATCTTCTAAGATCCTTAATGAAAGGGACAAATGTCTGTGCAGCATTCATCTGGGGACTTACAGGAGCCTCAGGTATACAAAGTCTGAATCAGACCTAAAATAAGAAAGAGCTTCATGTTCTGGCCACTCTGTCCGCACCTCAAAAGGAACTCTGTTAGGTTCATGTGGTATTTTTGTTTTTTGTTTCTGTTTAAAGGTTTCTTCGGAGTAAAAATATTTGAATGGAGTTGGGCAACAAAAGGGTATAAAGAACTGGTATTTGAAAGTTGTTTTTGCTTCTGACCAGGGCCCAGGATTTGGGGTCTGGGCAGCACTGTGGGGCTTCTGTAGGGTGTCCCTCCTGACCACACCCACGATGCCAAGCCAGCCTCACGGCTGGCCAGACAATCAGGGCTCTCATGAATATTCTCTTAGGTTCTTCCTCAAAGAGGTCTTAACAGGGATGCCACAGGGATCTGAGGAAACTTGGGGCAGCTCTGGTTCCCCTACAGAGCAACAGGATGTGCAGCTGGTCACCAGCGGCCAAGGAATAAGAGTCTCTTGTATCCACTCCTTTCCTCCAGCAACGGGATCAGCTGGGAAGCCTTCTCTTCCTGTCACAGAGTGCTCTATGGGAGAGTAAAGCAAAATCAATCCATTTGAGATTATTTTCCATAAATGTGCCACTCCTTTAAATGGGGAATATACGTCTGAAGCTAACTATTAAAGAGGCTGATATGAAGAAAAATCATAATCCCTTGCTATTATTTAAATTCTATTTCTGTGTTTTCTACTAGAAAACGCTACATGCTTGATCCACAGTAATTATGTCCTTATCGTTTTATTTATAGGTCAATATATAAAACTGTAAATAATCTTGGAAATCAAATTGGCCAACTTAATCCTATAGATGAAGGTACAGAGAAATTAATGCACAGAGAAAGTAACTTGCCTAGAATTACCTAGATGGTTTAATGGCAGAGTCAGGAGTAGATCCCAGAGACATCCACCTCAATGAATATTAAGTGGGAACACACACACACACACACACACACACACACACACACACACTACAGGTTAAAAACAAAGCTTGATAAAAACCAAGATAAATGAAAAATCAATACAATTGCTATTATTAAGAAAGCTGACAGGATGCTAATATGTGTAAAGACTACATACTGTGCATGTAATTCAGTTTTCAGTGACTTTGTCAAAAGTTTCATTAGAGAGATTACCAGGTGGTTATAATGAGGCCAGATTCAAGGGGACCCTTTCCGTGAGTGCTAGGTATCTTTATGGCCACAATGCTAACACTAGCCACATAAATACATGCTGATGCTCACAAGAAAGGAAATGACAGAAAATATAAAGACAACTGAACAAGACGGAGGCATATGCAATAAGCATAGAACCTTTCTGGAAGTCGGCAAACCTCAATCTTGGTTTGGGCCACCAGATAACTCAGATCTAAATTTCTCAATTAACTTGGGAGCCTCAGTCTCGTTTTTTGTAAGATTAGGGAGTCGGATAGTGTAGGGCTTGTTTTGTTCTGTTTTTTCCTATTTGTAATTTACAAAGACTCTTTCAGCTCTAAAATTCTAATCCGGACAGATTCTTGCTTTTAAAAAAAAACCATAAAACAGAAGTTCTTCTTTACCATCTATGCAGTGAATTAAATCCAGCATTGAAATCTGCATTTTAAAAAGCCAAAGGAAAATATAGAAAGAATATAAACAGATAAAAAGTAGAACTATGAAGCAGACTGACACACATCTGGCATTGACCAGATTTGGTTTAGGCCTCTTGTCCCTGTGTCCCAACTAGTTAGTGCCTGTTTTCACTACCAAAAGCATCTCAGTTTGGACAATAAATTATATGGTTACCCCTGTAAGGAACTGGCCTTCTTAATCTTGGTGAATCTCGCCAACTCGGATCACCTACAGGCAGAAGCCTCGATGCCTTAGTATGTTACGAAGGCTTTGACTCTGCAGGCCAAACTCCATCTAGCACACCCACCGTATGCTAATCACACCTGACTACTTCGGTTCAAGGTGAGGAGCTTTGCTCCCGCTACTGCTCAGCTTCCCCTCCACCCCCATCCTACAGAATGGCAGGCTCCCCCACATGCATCAACACCTCAGCTCGGTATTGCCTCCTCCAGGAGGTCACCTGGGATACTCTGCCCAGACCTCTCCCAGCACATGGACCCCAATGTTTCACGGCTTTTTATGTCCTCTACTCCACCCGAAGCTCTGTAAAGACAGTGCTTACCATATTTGTCTGTTTATCCCTTACCACATTATTAGCACTCAACATGTCTGTTGCATTAAATTGAGAAGTACATAAAGATTTGCTAACAGGATATTGGCTACATTGTCTTCCATCGGAGCGGGCAAAAAACAATGGGCTTAAACTCATCTGCCCACCACCATTATTACCACCAGGAACAGCTTCTTATGCGATATGTGGAGGGCCCGTGTCCTGTGGGTCATGGGTCATGGTCTACAACAACCTTACAGCTCAGTTCCACTTCTGCCACTTATAAAATGAATGACCTTGAGCAAGTTATTTGCCCCATCCTAACTCAGTTCCCTCGGTATAAAACGGGGGAAATACAACTTTCTAAAAGGTAGATGGAGAGCAGTGCAAGCACTGACCCTGGCACGGTGGACACGGGTAGTGAGTAGTAATTTGGCTTCAGTGGTGATCATTTCCAGCCAGAATTGATCCAACTAGGAAAACCTGGGCTCCTTCTTCTTCCCCAAAGAGACAAGCCCCACCTGGATTTATATATATTTCTATTTGGTCCCTTACCCTGTCCCAGGACTAAGATGCAAAAACCTCCACACAACAACCACTATTCTCCTTCCAAATCCTGGTTCTTCGCTTTTCTTCTTATCCCCCACACAAGTGTCCACACAAGGAATACAGCAAGAAAGGCAAGGACTTATAACTCGAGATAGACTGTGGTCAAATAAGGTAGAACTTCTTGACTGCCAGTCTGATTCAACTGTGGAACACACTGAAAAGGAATTCTTGGTAAAATGTCAAGTAGGGAGAATTCAAGGCTGGGGAAGGATTACATGACTTCTTACTGGGACTGTGAACCCTTAAGTTAACGACACCCTGAGCAAAACACTTCCTCAATCAGAAGCAGTCAGTTACCGATACTCCAACGCCAAGCAGTGGAAAGGATCTAATGAAATGACAGCCATGAGCATCATTAGAGGAAGCAAAAGGAGGAAAGGAATGTTTCCTTAAAGCTTTCTTCTCCCCAGGAAAGAAGACACAAATAGCTAGGAAGTATCAATGGCAACAAACAGGATCACAATGTTTCAATTAAATAGCACAGTGCTGTTGGAACTTTATAACAAAATACAGCATGTGCTGGTAGTTGTTTTTATTATAGAGAGGCAGGATGGTATGGAGGTAAACACACACACACACACACACACACACACACAGGCTCTGGAACCAGAGTGTCTGAAATGTATTCCAGCTCCTGTCCTTAACTAGCTGTGTGACCTTGGGCAAATTACCTAACTTCTCTGTAGCTCAGTTTTTACCTCTGGAATATAACATATACTTACTTGTACTTAGAGTCAGCAGGGTTTTTTTGTTTTTTTGTTTTTGTTTTTGTTTTTGTTTTTACAAATACTAATTTCTAAGGTAGACTAGTGCTGGGTACATGATTAATGGTATATAAGTATTTGACAAATAAAAATGTTAAGATCCAGTACTCATTTAAAATAGTTCATATGGGGGCGTCTGGGTGGCTCAGTCGGTTGAGCGTCCGACTTCGGCTCAGGTCATGATCTCACGGTTTGTGAGTTCGAGCCCCGCGTCGGGCTCTATGCCGACAGCTCTGAGCCCGGAGCCTGTTTTGGATTCTGTGTCTCCTTCTCTCTCTGACCCTCCCCTGTTCGTGCTCTGTCTCTCTCTGTCTCAATAAAATAAATAAAAGTTAAAAAAATTTTAAAAAAATAGTTTATATGCAATCTGGTGCTTAAAAATTGCTACTGGTATTGCTATGATAAATCTCAAAGAGATCTTTATTTTATGTTGACTCCTAAGAGTCTGACTTACTGACCAACACATCCTTCTGTTGATCATGGAAACTGAACGGGTCTGAAACCCAGAGGTCATTCTGACATGGTGAAATGGAAACTGAAGGTTTTTAACACAGGTCATTAAACCTTAATCATCTCCACAGTAAATGCAAGTAAAATAAACACATTTTTTATTAAGCATCCACTGTGGCCAGTCACTTCCCAGGCTGCGGTATTTGATTTGAAGGCACGGGACAGGATTGTAGCTAGGTCTGGCTTCTGCCACAGTGGCATTAACTTAGTGAAGCCCCCTTGACCTTCTCTGGTCCTCAGTTCTGAAGGTTCGACAACTTGGTTTGGTACCACATTCATTCATTCATTCATCCGCACCTTAATAAGCACCTCCTTTGTGCCGGATACTAGGACAGGTAATGTGGAGGAAACGGACAACACATCATTACAACCCCATCACAAAGCTGGCAATCTGGCAGAAAGGGCAGATGTTAAAAACCAAATGTGCACCCACAAAGCCTGACTGTCGATAAGCTAATTCACGAAGAGAAGAGTTTCCAATAGACTAGATCTGTCTAGAAGACCAAGCCATGCCTTCCATGTAAATAGTTATGACTACACAGGATTCAAGCAGAGGAATACATTGTATGAATGGTATCAGGCGTCACCTGGCAAACATCTGACTGTTTAGGACTGTGAATTCTCTATTCTAAGCTTTGCAACCACCCATCCCCTACAGCTCACCCATTCTCTCATTCTCGCTGCTTTTCTCAAAAGGGCTACAGTCCATTTATTTAATTTCTCCTTCCTGTATTACAGTCACATACACGTCTTGCTTCACCAAATTTCTTCAGCTATCATCCTGGAGTTTTCCATGTTCTAAAATTTCTTTCATCATGCACCTATAGAAATACTGCTATTTATTTCAGAGGTAGTTACACATATTCAAGCTTTGTAGAAGCTACTAGTTTAAACCTCAGAGGGCAACATTATTTCTGTTATTTTCATGTTTGGGGTTGGCATGGTGGGGCAGAAGGGGCACTTAGGGCAGATCTACACTGAAATTGTTGCCCCATAAACTCTCAAAAAAAAAAACCTCTCGTTTAACCTGTAAAATAATCCAATGAGGCATAAAAGTTAATTCTATATGAATCACTAAAGCTTACTACATACCAGAATGGGCAAGGCATTATACAAAGGGCAAAATTAAAACACAACTTGGCAGGTTCACAGTCCAAGTTCAGCGGTCATTTGTTACCGGCGGTTCTATGACCTATAAGCAGCACTTGAGATAATAATAGAAAAAGTACACCCACATGAGAAGTTTCAGCCAACATGCAGAACATCAGTAAATAAATATTTGATCAAGACAGAAGTAAAATATCTCATGTTATTTAATTTCACACAAAAATAACATCCACGGTAAACTAAAACAGGGCATGTCTGCAGGGCATTGTGTCAGCAATGTCAAGGTTTTGTTTCTGTTCTTACCGGTCTACCAAAGGGTCACAAGCAGGATACTCAGATATGATCTCCTTGGTGCGTTCACTTTCACCAAAATAGATGGAACTAGTTCATCGACCAGAATGCTAGTTTATTTAGCCATAATTAGGGCCCTCTTTCCAGTGACTAAAATTAATAGAACTCCCAGAGTTTCAGAGAAGCCACACAATCCCAAGTTACATTCATTCAATCTGCTTTACAAATTGAAGCAAGAGCATTAGAGGAACTTTCCACTGAATTTCCGTGGGAAAAGGTGAAATGCTGAAGATTTTTAAAAAGGTTTTCAAATTGTGATCACACATTCGCTTGAATGTAGTCTATGGAGAAAATGTAATTCAATAGGGTAATTATTTAAACAAATTCTCACTGGGTGAACTTTTAAAACAGGTACTCTAAGCTTAAAAAGAAATGTTCTGAGGGGCGCCTGCCTCGGGGGCTCAGTCAGTTAAGGGTCTGACTTCAACTCAGGTCATGATCTCATAGTTTGTGGGTTCAAGCCCCACCTCAGGCTCTGTGCTGACAGCTCAGAGCCTGGAGCCTGCTTTGGATTCTGTGTCTCCCTCTTTCTCTGCCACTCTTGTGCTCACGCTCTGTCTTTCTCTGTCTCTCTCTCAAAAATAAATAAACATTAAAAAAAAAAGAAAAGAAATGTTCTGGGGGCACCCGGGTGGCTTAGTTAAGTGTCTCACGTTGGCTCAGGTCATGATCTCACAGTTCATGGATTCAAGCCCCACATCAGGCTCTGCACTGACAGCTCAGAGCCTGGAGCCTTCTTTGGATTCTGTGTCTCCTTCTCACTCTGCCCCTCCCCCGCTTGTGCATGCTTGTGCACATGCACTCTCTCTCTCTCTCTCTCTCAAAAATAAATAAATAAACATTAAAAAAAAAGAAGAAGAAATTTCCTATGCCTGTCCACTTCTTGGGTACAGTGCCAAGAGTCAGCACATGGCCTGGAACTTATTAGGTGCTCAGAACTATTTTCTGAGTACAGAAATGAATAAACACACTCCTCTGATCATTACCATGAGTTTAAATCTAAGAAAAACAATAAAGGCAAAAGTTATCTGAGTGTATATAAAAGAATAAAATCTTGCTCTTCACCTTGAAATATGAATTAATTTCCACCACTAAAAACAAAATCAATGAATAAAACATAAGTTTTTACAAAGATGGTCATAGAATGCTATTAATTCCAATCCATTTTGTGCAGCAAACCTATATAAAACCTTGATACGTTTACCTCCATGTATGTAGCAACAACTACAGAATGTGAAAGATAACTTATTTAGAAATGGCCTCATAAAAATGACTACACATGAAAGCATATGCATATTACATAAAAGCACTTTCTATCTGAAAACCTATAATTAAAAGACCACAAGGCAAAAGTAACATAATTTGGGCTGTATGGAAACCTTTTGAAAGCTGGTATTTTCAATATTTGATAGCGAAACTCACTCATGGCCCCTTTCACATCATCATCATTTAGCACACCACTGAGACATTTCCCTAACACCAATTCTGTAATTATAAAAAGACTTGTGTGCTGACTTCACCACAGACATTTGCTATAAAGGGCCTCATCCCCTTGTAATTCCTGAATATACACACACACCTGGTGATGCTCATTTGTTGTCTACCATTATCCTAAATTAATATGGTGTATGTTAAGACACTGAAAATCCACACAGTAAGTTTAACAGTCGAGACAAAACTTACCAAGCACAATGACGACAGTCTTCAGAAGACTCATCATGGTATCCCGATTCCGCCGGGGTCCAGAACTATGCCGAGACATTCTCATAGTCCTCTGGCGAACATAACCAAAGATATGAGCATAGAGAACCACCATTACGACAAAGGTCACCAAGTTGAAAATGGCCCAGAAGACTAAGTAAGAGTCACTGTAGAGGGGCGCCATGTTGGAACAATTCTCAATGTCACAGATGCAGTTCCAGCCCACACTGGGTATAGCGCCCATAACGATGGCCATAGTCCAGATGACCACAATCACCACCACTACCCGCCGGTTGCTCATCCGTGTGTGGAGCTGCATGCGGAAAACCGTAATGTGCCTCTCAATTGCGATAGCCAGTAAGTTGGCCACGGACGCTGTCAGGCTGGTGTCAATTAGGCCCTGGCGGAGAAGCCACGTGCTGACAGTCAGTCTCCGAGTATTGGGTCCCGTGTTGAACATTAGGTAGAAGTAAGCCAACCCAGCAAAGAAGTCTGCAGCAGCCAGATTAGCCATTAAGTAATAAATAGGAAAATGGAAGCGGCGGTTGACATAGATTGCTACCATGACCAGTAGGTTGGCCAACATTATGAAGATACAAACAGTGATTCCAAGTCCCATCACCAGCTTGCTGACTGTGTTCCATTCTGTGGCAAGATACTTTCCACTCCGGTTATAAAAGAAGGCAATGGACTCATTGTAGAAGCACTGTGGTTCATTCATGGCTGTGAACTAAAAGAGAAGGGGAAAAAAGATGAAAAAGAAAGAAAGAAGAAACCACAGATCCAAATTTAAAGACGTATAGTATGGTAAATGTGGCAAAAAAAAAAAAAAAAAGCAAAGAATTTGAAAATCTGACCCTGCATAACATTCTATTATTATGTTGAAACCCCAAGGCTTTTCACTGTATTACTGCCCTCAAGATTAAAGACAGTTGGAGTTAAAAAAATGACAAGGTCTGTGCTTGGTGGCTGTATGTCATTGAAGTCTACTAGAAAAGCCGCATGGCCCAGAAATCTTGCTTAAAATACATGAGACAGATGAAAACTTTGCAGAGAATTGCAATTGGAATATTTACCATAGTGAAACCTATTTTGACCTGTTATTTAGGGAATCTATAAACATAGTTGGTTTACAGATAGGGTATTATTGCCCTATTATTCTTCATTTCTGTTCTCACATTGTATGTTCCATCTGTAACAAACATTTTGTAATGCAAGTCCCCACAAAGACCATCAGCACCAACATTTCAAAGAGGTCACTCTGCATCAAAGCTTCTTAGCCCAAAGCCAGCATTTGCTGTTCGACATTCCTGTGGTCAGCACTGTCTACCCCCATGACTCCCTATCCCCAGAATAGCATTTGTCAACCAATCTATGACGTTGGAGGACGTTTTTCTTTTTGGAGCACATAAGAAACATGTTACCTGATGTAACCTCCAAAGAGCAGTTGACATTTTGACACTGCTCTACAAAAAGTGAAGCGTGCTTCAGGTTTTTCTAAAATGTGAAGTGATCATGTTTTATTGGGTCTTTTCTTATTTTGCAACATCAATTAGAATATATTCATTTATTAATTATACTCACTTGAATCCAAAAAAAGGACTGAACAAGTTTATAACAGAATATAGGTAGTCAATAAAACTACTGAAACAAAATTAGATAAAGTAGCCTAAAGGAGACATGAGAAAACTACACATCAAAAAGAATAAATCACTTTGCCTGAAGCCTTCAGTTTTTCCGAGACTCCTAGAATCAGAAATTATTTAAGACAGCTCACATCCTTTTTTGTTATCTTGTATGTTTAATAAATGACTTAGCAAATACGACAGTTTCAACCACCATCTTTGACCAAATGTTCCACTGAATATCTACAGGTTGCGCATAAATGTTTCCCAAACGCTGAACATTCTGGAACAGTGTGAAATGCTTATTAAATGGTTAGTCTTCTGACTTGTCCAGACATTTAAAGCCTCTTATTTAGACTTTAATAGCTCTTAGATCATGTTTCTGTCATTACACTTACCACGTGTATTGTTATTTATCACCTGTTTCTTAAGGAGATTGTCGTCCAAGAAAGGAAAGAAGACCTTGTCTTACACATTTTGGTATCTGATGTACCTTCCAAAAGTTTCGTTCACTGGAGATCTGAGAACCTGGCTTGCAGTGTCCCATTCCACCCCAAATCTTGCCAGTACTCTGGCTATTTCATCTAATTTTCTTGCCTCTCAGTTTCTTGACCTCATCTCTAATGACCTTCTATTCCATTACAACTCAGCTGCCCATTCCCATGGTTACACCCTGCACTTTGTGACCACTCAGAACTGTCTCCCTTTGGAAATAAATTATACATTTGATTACTGACCACACTTCCCATTCTTCCAATTTTCTCATTTGATCCCAAATACATCAGTTCTTCAAAGTCATCTATTTCCTTAAGCATCCTACCTTTCCCTAATGGATTACCCTCCCCATCTCCCCTTTTTTCTTTATATGGCTTAGATTTCATAGTATGTTTCAGCCTCTTTATTGCTAACACAGGAACACATTCCCTTCTTGAAGATTCTGAGGTCAGATAGCCTTCAGAATTCAAAATTTGTCTGGTTTTAAGAACAGGTACACAGTAGATCACCCTTAGATGATGTAACATCCACACAAAATTTAGAGCATCATTCCATAATCACACACATTATTTTCTAAAGTAAAATGCATGAATATATACAAATTTGATAAATAAAGGTTATAAATAGCCTCACATAAATTCATTCTGAGCAGGCTTTGCCACTAGGTGACTTTTGAAAAAATCTTCAGTTTTCGGCCCTTCTTGAATTGTGTAACTTCAGATAAGGAAGAAGAGACCTTTCTCTTTTAATCTACTTGCCTGGATGTACTTCCACAACAATTTCTTGGAGCAACCCCAGTCTTGGATGAGTGCAGTTGGTTGCCACTTCCACACTGACAGCAAGGCTTCTGAGCAATGTTAGAGAAAATCAACACATCTGGCAGATTGGTTCTGACATAAATTCGTAAGTCTAACCTCATCTGAGACTTCAGTAGCACAAGAAGTCTGTTTTTCTCCCTGTTATTCTCTACTTTCTCCATAGTGACTAACTTAAGCTCACCTACTGTTCTCTTTTAAGTCCCATCTTCCCTCTTTTCACAGCAATTGCCACAGGAGGAAAACAGAAATCATCAGACTGGGACTCCTTCACCCTTCTCCCACCAAAAAAAGACCTAGTCAAGAATCCATCCTTTCTCCTTCTGTTACAATGGAAGGAGTATACCTTTTATCATCCAAGTGTTATGTGTTCCTACTATTTCAAGAACTTTGTTCTATAAATTGTTTCCTTTCTCCTCCTTGTATCTCCCCCTCACTCCTCCTTCTCTCCCTCTCCCCTTAATCTTTCCTATCTACATTCAAGTAAGTTTAGTTTCTGCCAGGAAAGGAAAGGAGAGGAGAGGAGAGGAGGGGAGGGGAGGGGAGGGGAGGGGAGGGGAGGGGAGGGGAGGGAAGGACAGGGGAGGGGAGGGGAGGGGAAAATAGAGGAGAGGAGAGGAGAGGAGAGGAGAGGAGAGGAGAGGAGAGAAAGAGAGAAAGAGAGAAAGAGAGAAAGAGAGAAAGAGACAGGTCTGTCATGACCCCATTTGACCTTGCAGCTTTGGTCCTTTTTCTCCTTCATAGCCAACTACTTCATTTCTCACTAACATCTCAATTAACTATAGTAGGGCTTCTACCCCAACCCCTCCATCAAATCCACTCCATTAAATTCTTTAGTTCCATATAACTTCCCCAAGTAACACCAGTCTTGTCTTCAGAGCATTAGACACATGGCTGAAAAGCCCTTTTCAGATAATTCTTTCTTTGGCTTTCATGACATCATACTCTCCTGGATTTTGATCCTTCTCTATTGCTGGTCCTTCTTAGTTATTTCTGAGGGTTCCCCACATTCTGCACAACATTGATCTTTCTACACTGGTTATATACTCAGTCAACACATTTTCACTGAGTTTTCTAATATGTCCCCCAAGATTTCAATTATCTTATATACCAGCGATACTCCCAAATTTAACATATACTTTTTTCCTAAGCTCTAGCCAAATATCAAATTGCCTACTGGTATCTCTGACTAACTACCCCATAGGGCACTCAGTACTCAGTGTCTGTGCTCAAAATAAAACACAAAGTCATAATTTCCTTCATGATCCCCAACTTGCTACTGCCATCTTCTCTATTCCAGAGCCTGGAGAACCATTATCTCCCCAGTGGCCTGAGGGCTAACCCTGGGAATTCCTTCTGCCCTTATTCTCATCACTTAATAACCAAACCTTGTATATTCTCCTTCCTAAGCATCTACTCAATGTGCATACTTTATTCCATCTTCATGGCCACCAGCATTATTACTACAGGGGATTACTTACTAAGTGTTCTTTCTACCCAGTGCCCATCTCCTCTCTAGTGATCTTTCTAAAAGACAAGGTTGACCAAGCTGTTTTCCTACTGAAAATGCTTCAATGGCTTACAAGTGCACTTAAGATAAAAATCTAAACTCTTCAACCACCTTATCAGGCCTCAGCTGCCCTCCAACCTCAACTCAAACTATTAATGACTTCCAACTCTCTGCTTCAGCTCTGTGTAATGTGTTGTGCTCTCTCTCATCTCCGTTTCTCAGAGCAGTGGTTTTCTACATCAGATTGGAGACAACGCAGATTGGAGGGATTTTAAAATACAGACTACTGGCATATTCTGAAAATTTCTGATTCAGCAGATGTGAAGTGGGGCCCCAGGCGATACTGACGTTGCCGGTCCAGGGACCACACCTTGACTTCCACTGGCCCCAAACAATCTTCCCTCTATTTTTACCTGGCTCCCTTTTTTTCATTCTTCGTGCAGTTGAAAGGTTATTCTTTCTACTCAACTTCCCTAACCATTCCCAAGTCTAGGCAAGGTGTTTTCTACTACAATTCCCTATATTTACCCCATAACAGCACTTACCACACCGTATATTAATAATTGCTCAATTAACTCTTCCTCCTACTAGGCTATAAACCCTATCAGAACAGAGATTCTCACCTTCGTGTTCACTATCGTATAGCATCCAACCATTAGATTAGATGCCAAATATATAGGTTGCATTAATCCATTAAAGATAATTCCAGAGATGTTTACACTTCATAACTTTCCTTTCTGGAAAGGATATACAATATACAAAAAATATATTCTAACTATAAATGCAAGGCTGCCTTCTTTCCTTTAGCTCCTATAACCATTTACTTTTTCTGGACACCTACATTTTTACACCAAATACGAAGCACATAGTACTTCACAGCATTCCAACTTCTGAACACCAACTGTTAACAAAGTCAACTGGTGATACATGCACCTTCTTTGCTTTTCCCAACTTAGAAAAACTAAACTAAGGATAAAAACATAAAAAAGCGCAAATTGTCTTTTTAAGCCACGATGTGTTAAGAAGAGTGAAACTGACAGATATTCTCTAGCGTATCCCACATGCTGCATTAGCAAATGGCATGTGACCAAATCCTCTGCCATCTCGGATCCTTTAAAAACTGAATCGTTAAAGCCACACCACCTTTAACAACATAACTTACATGATTATTTTATCATCTGTGAAATAAGATTGAGCTAAATTTTGCATAAGGTTAACCTCAGATTTAAAATTCTACACTAAGAAAATTCTGGATAACAACTTTATATGTCATAAAAATTGCCAGCTAAATACTAAGACAGTATAAAATGTGCCTGGGATTAAAGTAGTAAAAGGCAGAATATACCTGAGAAAAAGAGGAATGTATAACAGGATTGAACTGAAAGAAGAATTAAATCCCCTCTCTTTTCCTCTACAAGCAGAAGCAGGGCTGGAGAATAAGTGAAGGAGACCCTGGCAGAGCCACCAATAGGGTAATGGCCACAGGCTTTCTTACTTCTTCAGGACCGAAGGGACCTAGGGTGAAACCCACACTAAGCTCTGGAGAATCTAACTTAACTATGATTGGACTATAACCCATTCAGGTAGTCATGCCTATAATGACACAGCAAACAGCAAAAAATTATCAAATACGGTAAGACAAAAATGCAACCGCAAAGGAGAGGACCATTCTGAAGAACAGAAAACACCTCCCCTTGAAGCAGGTTTATGGCGGGGGGGGGGGGGTGTTTAAAAAGAAAAAGATTAAGTTACAGGATATTTCTGATTTGTATTCTCAGCGAACTTTGTTAGGGTACTAGCACTGAAAATAAAACAAGCCATCATGAAGACCAAAATGAAAAAAACACAACAAACCACCAAACAAAAAACCAGCAAAAACTACATAGAGATTGTAATAGTTCCTATTGCTACTGTAACAAATAACCATTATTAAGTTTAGTGGCTTAAATGTAAATTTATTATTTTATAGTCTTAGAGGTCAGAAGTCCAAAGTGGGCTTCACTGGGCTAAAATCAAGGTGTTAGCAGAGCTGTGCTCCTTTCCAGAGGTTCTAGAGTGAATTTTTCTTGTCTTTTCCAACTTGTGGAGACTGTCCACACTCCTTGGTTCATGGCCTACTTCCATCCCCAAAGCCAGCAATAGCTCATCAAGTCTTTCTCACATTACCTCATTCTAACACCAGCTCCCCCGGCCCCACCTCATTTCCACATTTAGAGACCCTTGTGATTCCACAAGGGTCCATCCAGACTGAGTCCACCCAGATAACCCAAGAAAATCTCCCCACGTTAAAATCCTTAACTTGGGGCGCCTGGGTGGCTCAGTCGGTTGGGCGTCCGACTTCGGCTCAGGTCATGATCTCACGGTCCGTGAGTTCGAGCCCCGCGTCGGGCTCTGTGCTGACCGCTCAGAGCCTGGAGCCTGTTTCAGATTCTGTGTCTCCCTCTCTCTCTGATCCTCCCCTGTTCATGCTCTGTCTCTCTCTGTTTCAAAAATAAATAAACGTTAAAAAAAAAAAAAAAAA
The DNA here is from genome assembly GCF_046562875.1 of Panthera onca. Lineage (NCBI taxonomy): Eukaryota > Metazoa > Chordata > Mammalia > Carnivora > Felidae > Panthera > Panthera onca. Next base: position 72,098,795 of record NC_138351.1, read on the forward strand.
AAAAAAAAAAAATCCTTAACTTAATCACATCTTGCCAAGTAAGGCATATTCACAGGTTCCAGAGACTAAGTATCGGACATCTTTGAAAAACCACTATTGTGCCCACCAAAGAGATGGAAAACAATTTCTGAATTAAAAACAGCAATTCAAACAGTGAAATGGAGTGTAAAAATTCCAGAAAACGGAAATGGCAGGCTGAAGACATACTTAAGAAATTCATCAGCGCTCAGAGAAGGTGAGGGATGGCAGGAATATAAGGAAAGGGGGCACACAGATGGAAACGTGTGGTTATACTAGGACTCCAAGAAAGATTAGGACAAAGCTGAAGTAATATGGCTTGAAACCTAAGTTCCTGCTTAAGAAGAAAAGACCTCAGGGGCGCCTGGGTGGCTCAGTCAGTTAAGCGGCCAACTTTAGCTCAGGTCACCATCTCGCAGTCCATGAGTTCGAGCCCCGCGTCGGGCTCTGGGCTGATGGCTCAGAGCCTGGAGTCTGGTTCTGATTCTGTGTCTCCCTCTCTCTCTGCCCCTCCCCCGTTCATGCTCTGTCTCTCTCTGTCTCAAAAATAAATAAACGTTAAAAAAAAAAAAAAGAAAAGACCTCAGATTACTGGTTTACATTTATATAAATTACAAAACAGAGCTAATTAAAAACAACTAAAATGTAGATACAGCTTGGTTAGATTTTGCAATCTCAAGGGTAAAGATAAAAATCTTTAAGTACAAAAAAATAAAAATAAACAAAAAGCAAACAAATCAACATCTAAACAAAGAGACAGAACAGGGTATCATCAAGCTACTGCCATAGAATTCCAAAGGACAGAACACAAGCGATCAGAATCTCCATCACAAGGAGAAAATGAGGTCCATAAATTCCACAGCCAACTATATTCATGTTCCCCATATGAGGATAATATACAATGGTCTCAAAAATGTGGGCAGTCCCAAAGAACATCTACATTTCCTTCCTAAAAACTACAAAGGCAAGTAAGCCATGAGAAAAGTAAAAATAAAAAACACAATAGAGCAGAAACAGTGGCAGCAAGTATCAAAACCCTCCAAAACACTGGAGTCTAAGTAAGTGCTCTTCATGTGGCTCCAAAACTTAGAGCAAATATCAAAAATAATTCTTTAGGGGTGCCTGGGTGGCTCAGTCAGTTAAGCATCCAACTTCGGCTCAGATCATGATCTCACAGTTTATGGGTTCGAACCCCGTGTCGGGCTCTGTGCTGACAGCTCAGAGCCTGGAGCCTGCTAAGGATTCTGTGTCTCCCTCTCTCTCTGCCCCTCCTCTGCTCGCACTCTGTCTCTCTCTCTCTCTCAAAAGTAAACATTAAAAAATAATAGTAATAATAATAACAATAATTCTTGAAAGCATACTTATAAAAATAACCTACTCTGGAAGTAAAATCCCTTTATCGATAAGAACTTGAAATGCGGGAGAAGAATGTGTTAATTTTCTCTTACTACACAAGAAAGAATCAAGACACATCATTACAGTTGTAACAATAATTTTCAAAATTTTGAAAAAACCACCTCATTGAATCATTATCCTACTTATTGTAAGAAATTTAGAGGAAACAAAAATATGATCAGGCAAAACTCAGGACTTTTTTAAACTTTATTCTGCTAAACTCCTCATCAGCATAATTAGAAATCTCTCTGTAATGAGAGAAGTTACAGAATTCTGCACTGCCCAAGGAACAAAGATGTAAATGAAACAGGATTATTCCAAAAATACTGTCCTCACCGCTAAAAAGAGAAGCCCACATCCATGCCTTTTTCACATCCACCAATCACATCTCAGGATGATGGGGCGGAGGGAGGAGCCTCCTGGAGCTCTGCAGAGCAGATGTTCCAAATCTCAGAAGTTGACCTCACCCTAGCATGTGATCTCAAAAGAAGTCATAACAATCCTGCCGAGCCCGCACTGAAGAGAGGTGCATACGGTGTTCATTTTCACTGTGCACTTCATTTATTATTTGCACAGTCACAGACATTCCTGGAAGGCCAGGTATGGGTGGGGCACTGGCCTACACTACACCTGACAAGGGTACCAGACCCCTGGTGCCCCCACTGTAGAGCCTCTCACAGTCCACCCAGTGTGATTTCTCATCTCCTGAAAGACAATATATTCATTGACCAAGTGAAAAAGGGAATACTTGGCACAAGCTAACTGACTGGTGGTTAAACCTATGTGATTTAGTAACTATTTAGATAAGAATGTGAATATGTATGCAACCGACATGCTAAAAGAGAGATTTTAATCTATGCTGGATAAATGACCAGTAATAAGATATAAATCAAGCCGAGTTGGTTTCCCACTCCTGCTAAAGTCCAACAATGGAGTGAACACTTCTTCCCGATTCTGATGCTCCCCAGCTAATTGGTCTCCAGTAAATCCCATAACTGCTCTGAATGTTGGTTTTCTTATTCGTAAAGTAAGGTGTGGATGCTCTCTTAGACCCCTGCAATTCAAGTTCTTCAATCTAAAATAATCAGACCTTCTACACATTTCTTCCCCCTTCCAAAAAAAAAAAAAAAGAAAAGAAAAGAAAAAAGAAAAGAGAGAGAGAGAGAGAGAAGAGCACAGAATTAACTGCCATTAAGTCTCTATTAAGCAAAATTGTTCTCACCCACTTTTAGAGCCTCAAATTAGAAACAAACAAAAAAGTGAGATGATCTGCCACTAGAGATAGAAAATGGGCCACAAAACAATGCTGATAGAAGCTGAAAATGTTTGAAAGCTAGAGTTCTCAGAGTAGCTGAAGAATGGCAACTACAAGATTTTTTGAGTTTACCTGAAAAGGTAGACAAAATACTACTTCTTCTTTTAAAGTAACAACGTATGTGAATAAGATGTGTCCATATGTAAAGAGAAACTAGGGAAAGCAGATTGTACTTCCGTGAAAATACTTTATATCTGTTACAGCCCCTCGTAATGGGCAGAGATAAAGTGAGAAACATTTTACTTACCAAAATTCCAGAGAAAAATTTGAGTTGGTCTAAGAGGAGGGAATGAAAACAAAAATCATTAAAACATTAAGAGGTTATAGGGAAAATGTAATAGTCTTCTTAATGCATTATTGAGTTAAAAGGGAAACACAAGCCAAGGCAATAGGTCCCCCTGGCAATACATTGACAGATTATGGAGACCGGGCCAAAGAAGATGGGCCCTCAGCTTTGTAGGAGGCAGTGAGCTAGAATTGAGAACAATCACTAAGCTAGAAGTCTTCAAGATCTCCACATCAGTAAAAGAGTAGACCAGGAAAAAAAAAACAAAAAAATTACCCAATTGCTCTGGGGAAAACAAGGAAGTTTGTCTGTCTTAGCTTAGGCTCCAGGCTAGGAAACAGATAAAAGGAGTCATGACCCCAAGCCTATAAATCACATACAGTTGCGATTTGAAATTCAACTATCTGTCAAGTCTGCGAAGCCACAGAAGGAGAAATGACCAGAAACCATGGTCCTGAGCTTGGGATAGCCCCTCCCCCTTCCTGCTCCACATTGTCTGGCACTAGCCAGCAGCAAACCTCTCCGGAGGGCCGGATCTCAGTGCGGCCAGACAGGTCGCACTCTCTCAGAGCAGCCCCCACCCAAGACAAACTCATCATCCAGAAGAATAAGGGCACAGGAGGAATAACATGTGAGAACCAGGACAAAGTCCACAGCAGGATTAGACCCAAGAACATCAGATGGAAGACCGAACTGAACAGACGGAGCTTCTGTATTTCCCTCTTTCCACTTCAAAGATTTCAACAGCCATACTTTCTATTTCCGTTCTTTAATGCTTATTCTTAATATTTGAACATGCACTCTTGATTAAGCCTAAAGGTGACCCTCTTCCCTTGATGCAAGCCTTCCCTCCAGTGCCTCTGCCCCCATGTGTCGTGTTACCGCCACTCAGCATTGTGCTTCCATTTATCAAACCTACCAAAAATTACTTGATATTATTGTTTTGGTTTTATATTTTCAAAGTTTATTTGGTTACCTTTGTATGAAGTCACCATAACTATGAGAACACACAAGGAGATTAAGAATAAAAGAAATTAATGGGGCACCTGGGTAGTTCAGTCAATTAAGCGTCTGGCTCTTGATTTCGGCTCAGGTCATGGTTCGTGGATTCGAGCGCTACATTGGGCTCTCCCTCTCTCTCTGCCCTTCCCCCACTCACGCTCTCTCTCTCAAAATAAATAAATATTTTTAAAAAGGAGTAAAAGCTATTAGCCAATATTTTTAAGGAACATACATGAGAGCTCCTAAATATGTTATATAATATATTACATATTATATATTTATACATGTTTATATGTAATTCTATTAAAATATCTAATTATATAACATAATTATATACAAATATAAAATATACAAATATAGCTTTATATATCAAGACTAAACAGGGTTTATTCCAGAATGCAAATATGATCTAGCATTTAAATATCTAATAATATAATTCACCACACAAATTCAAGGTAAGAAAATAAAGCCAATGATCATCTCAATAGACATGAATAAATGTGTTTGGTAAGTTTTAGTGCCCGTTTGTGATAATTTGGCAATCTAGAAGTAGAAGGGAGCTTCCTTAACTTCATAAAAGATCTGTGGCAATTGTCATAGTTGATGGAAGTACTCCTTTTTAAAACAAATGAAACAAATTACCAACTGCTTTTTAGCATGTACTCATGGTCATAGCCAAACTGTAAGAAAAACAAAACAAAAACAAAAAACAAAAAGAATTGAAAAAGAAAAACCTTATTGTTTTTCACAAATGAGATAATCCGTTACACAGAAAATACAAAGATAATTGTATGAATAGAATTTAGCAAGTTTGCTGGGTTAACATCAAGCCACATGAATCAACTATGTTCCTATAGACAGAGACAATATTTTATGGGTAAAGAAAGATATTAAGATGCCAATATTCCCACTATAAATATATTAATTCAGGGCAATAAAATGAAAAAAATCCCAAAGGGTTCTTCATGGTGCCTGACAAGTTTCTTAAACGTTGATATGGAGCTATAAAAGAATCTGAATATCCAGGAAAACTTGGAAGTTCTTTGCCCTATAGAATACCACATTTTATTGAAAGTGACAGTAGTTAAGACATTGTGATGTTGCCCCCAGAATACATGAATGACCAAAGGAACAGAGCGCCAGAAACTCGGTATTAGAGACTTGCTTTACCCATCAATGGAGAAAATGGCATAACTGTTCATCTGTATGAAAAAATAAACTATGCCATATACACAGAAATTAATTTCAGGTAATATAAATACGTGAAAAAATATAATATGTGAAAACATAAGTCTCTAAGACTTTGAAAGGAAAATAAGGCATCTATTTGTAACCCATAAATAGACTTTTCTAAACAAGGTCAAAACACTGACAAAATGACTAATTAGAAATTTAAGACTTCTGTGCAACAGAACTTTATAATTAGTGAAAAGAGAAGCTGGAGACTAGGAGAAATTTTGGCAATGCACACAAAACAGACTTACAGTGAAATGTAAAAACTTCCTACAAATCAAAAGGGAAAAGCCAAAGAATGCAGTAACAGAATAGACAAAGATAAGCATAGGCAATTCACAGAAGAGGAAACTTAATGGCCAATAATCACACGAAAAGATTACTCTTCCAGGGAGTAAGAGAGAGTTAAACACAAACTGCAGTCAGATACAACTTATCTCCACTGGCTTGGCAAAAATTAACACGTCTGAAAATATCAAGAGTTGGTGAGGATGGTCATTCGGTGTTGGTGGGAGTAAAATTTAGCACGTCTGCTTTGAAAAACTATTTGGCAAAAACCACTAAAGTTGGACACATTCATACACGTGACTGAGAAAGTCTAAGCCTAGAAAAACTCACCCATGTGCTAAGGAGTCATGCCCAAGACTTTTCATCGCTACTCTTCTATAAGAGAGTACTTCTTATGACCGAAATGTCAGAAGCAACATAATTATTTGTCAACTGGAAAACGGGTAAATTGCAATATAAACAGAAAGGTATGCTATAAAGCAGTGAGAATGAACAAAGTAGAGCTTTCTATATGCTGAGGACTCAAGCATTTCATTCAGTACAATGCAGTACACCATTTTTAAGAACCTTAAAACTCTGCAGAAGTAGGGGCCCCTGGTGACTCCGTTGGTTAAGTTGTGACTCTTGATTTTAGCTCCGGCCATGATCTCACAGTTGTGAGATCGAGCCCCCTGCTGGGCTCGGGGCTGAGTGTGGAGCCTGCTTGGGATTCTCTCTCCCTCTCTCTCTGTCCCTCCCCTGGCCTCGTGTGTGTGCATGCATGCACACAAGCACTCTCTCTCTCTCTCTCTCTCAAAATAAGTAAACCTAAAACTTGCAAAAATACTATATATTGTTTATATTTTCCCACATATGTATATATACCCACAAACATATGCAAGGAGATGACAAATATCACCTTATGATCTGAGCCAAGAGGCCTAATGAGTCATATTTTGGCAGACTACAAGGGGCTTCAGCTTTATCTGTGATTATTTGTTTCATTTATTAAAGACCAAAAGATTTGGAAGCAATGACATCAAAGTGTTCAAATTTCACAAAGCCAGGTAACAGATATATGACTGTGTTACACCACTCTATGCTCGTCTCTACTTAACATAAAAAAAAGGGGCGCCTGGGTGGCTCAGTCGGTTAAGTGGCCGATTTCGGCTCAGGTCATGATCTCGCGGTCCGTGAGTTCAAGCCCCGCGTCAGGCTCTGTGCTGACAGCTCAAAGCCTGGAGCCTGTTTCAGATTCTGTGTCTCCCTCTCTCTGACCCTCCCCCGTTCATGCTCTGTCTCTCTCTGTCTCAAAAATAAATAAATGTTAAAAAAAAAAAAAAAAAAAATTTAAAAAAAAAAAAAAACAAAAAAAAAACAACCACAACAACAAAACAGCTAATTCATTCTGAGTCACAGCCAATTGGCTGTGATGTCAGTAAAAGAGGGAGGGGAAGGAAGGAGAGGGAAGGGTAGCAACACCCTTCCAGGTTATACCAGGCCCAGGGAGTGATTATTGAATAACCTGAATATGGGAGGGTGTTTCACTTGCGACTCTTGTTTCCTGGGAGACAGCAAGGGGTATGGGAAGCACCATCATAGATTTGCAGAGGAGGTGAGCTGAAGCCTTAGAATCGGTGAGACCTGAGTTGAAATGCTGGTTATCTAACACCCCCCTCTCAGGACTTCGTTTCCTCATCTATAAAAGGGAGAGAAACACATCACCTACTTGTAAGGATTGAGTACTTCTTACTCAGTTTTTGTAATATCTGTTCTCTTGAAACTTTCAAATTCAGTAACCCAGAGAGCTTGACTTTCATAAAGCAACCACCACCTTTAAACACACCTTTCTTGAACTCACAGATGAAAATAGTAAGTAATTCATCCATGAAAAAAATGAAAAATTATTTCCCATTAGCCCATCAAAATTGTCTAACAGCAGAATGTTTCCTTATTACCATGTTCCAATTTTTTTATAATAGTATGTGTGTAGATTAGTGTCTATTTCTTCTGATGGTTTATCTATCCTTACACAAACACCCACTGCCTTATTCATTATAACTGTATAATAAATTCTGATACCTGGAAGTCCAGCTTTTCCCACCTAGCTCTTCTCCTTTAAGATTATATCATTTTTGGGGTTTTTTTTTATGTTTTGTATTTTTTTTTATTTTTTTTTTTGAACGTTTATTTATTTTTGAGACAGAGAGAGACAGAGCATGAACGGGGGAGGGTCAGAGAGAGGGAGACACAGAATCTGAAACAGGCTCCAGGCTCTGAGCTGTCAGCACAGAGCCTGACGCGGGGCTCGAACTCACGGACCGCGAGATCATGACCTGAGCCGAAGTCGGCCGCTTAACCGACTGAGCCACCCAGGCGCCCCATGTTTTGTATTTTTATATAAGTGTTACAACTGGCCTGTGAGGCTTCCAAAAAAAATAGGATTTTTATTGTGATCGCATTCAATCTATAAAATGCATTTGCAGGGAACTCACATCAAATCAATGAATCTTACAATCTACTGATAGTTATCTATTTAAGTCATCTCTTTTGCTTTGTTTTGTTTTGTTTTTATTTATTTATTTTTGAGTGAGAGAGAGCATGAGCAGGGAAGGGGCAGAGAGAGGGGGAGAGAAAGAATCCTAAGCAGGCTCCTCACTGTCAGCACAGAGCCCGATGCAGGGCTCAAACTCAGGAACTAGGAGATCATGACCTGAGCCAAAACCAAGAGTCAGACGCTCAACCGACTGAGCCACCCAGGTGTCCCAAGTCATCTCTAATGTCTATTAAAGTTTGATAAACAATCTCAAAGAGCTCTTACACCTATTTTCTTATTATTCCTAGGTGCTTGATAACTTTTCACACACTTATATATAGCTTTTCTGGATAATATTCCATCTAACAGTTGTTTCTCATTACTGAGATATAATGGATATATATCAGATGTTCAATTTTTTAAAGTTTATTTATTTATTTTGAGAGAGAGAGAGAGAGAGAGAGAGAGAGAGAGAGAGGCAGAGAAAGAGAGGGTGAAAGAGAGAATTCCAAGCTGGCTCCACACTGTCAGGGCAGAGGCTGATGCGGGGCTTGAACTCACAAACCGTGGGATCATGACCTGAGCCAAAACCAGGAGTCAGACACTTAACCAACTGAGCCACCCAGGAAACCCTCAGGTGTTTAATTTTTAAAAGACAGGACTGCATACCTATTTAAGTCTTTGCTGTATTCTACTACCTACACTTAGGTACTCTTTTATTCTTATAAAGAGTTTGTCTGCTTTCTTTTTCTGTGACTAGTTTAGAAAAAGCAATAAAATGTCTAACCAAAAAAAGCAGCAGCATTTAATACTGTATTGATTTATTTTTTTTTAATTTTAAGGAAAATATGCAAAAAAAGTTCTCAAAACAATGAACGCATGCTCCAGATACATCATCTGAGAAAGCTAAACATCATGGCGTAACTACAACTATAATCCTCACAGATTTCCTATCATGCCACCTTGTTCCTTTCACCTTTTCTTTCTCCACTGTCACCAAATTGAAGCCCCATCTGCAAGCTGTGCAGCCCTAGTTTGCCAAGCTAATCCTGAAAGAGACAGTAGGCTGATGAGCTGAGTCTCCATCCTGACGTGGCTCACAGAGGTAGGATCTTTGCCTGACCATGACTGCTGAGTCCTGAGTTCCCACTGGACACTCATATATAATCCAGCATGTCAGAGAGAAGTCCTGAACATAAGCCATAGGGCTGGGATTCTTCTGGGTCCTCCCCTCCATTGTTTTTGCCAGGTTTCTTTAGTAACCTGATCAACTACAATTAAAGTCATGCTAAACGGAGTTTGGGAGCATGCAAAGTCCCTAGCGTTGGGGCCCAAAGATGAATGCAGATGAATGCACCTTCTTTTGAGGTCTCAAGGCTCCAAAACCACCCAAAGCTGGCTGATGGGAGTTCATCTAAGTGCACATATTTTGAGACCAGGCAGCTATTTAGTTCAACCATATGCTATTCTCTTCCTGCAAAAGTGGAGGTTCTTGCTCCCAAAGGGGGTCTGAATCTCTGAAAGTTACTATATTGCCAACCTAGCCTTTCGAGAACTAATCTACTCCATGACCCTTTCATAAACATTTTGTCTGATGCTAAAGAAAAAGTAACAATCCACTTTCGCTTTCTCCCAGCCTGTGCCTGCCTGGAATTATCATTTATGAAATAAGTTTAACTTAAGGGCAGTTCTTAAGTGCTGCTATGCAATTATGAAATGGCAATATCATCACCCACAGCAAATGAAGGCTGATTTTTTAAATGACAGTCTTATTATATAGCAAGGTACAGTTCTCCAAAGACAGAAATCTCCTGGACTCTATGATTATGCTCTCCTCTGCTAGGAAACACACCAGAGCATTGCCCTCATCTTAGTGTTTATTCATGGAAACGCTGCAGTGACAGTTCAAAGAAATGTAGCTGGAGAAGCTAGGCACATGAAGAGGAAAATGGGCAGATGGCACCATAATGGGCAGTAAGAGGGAGAAAACCATGTCCCTTTTGAAGGATAAAGGGACAGCTTTAATCACTAAAGACTAAACTAATTAGAAAGAATTTATTAGAAAGAAAAAGAAGCAAACGTGAAAGGTCTCCTTTGTGGTTTACCCCAGGTATCTTTGCACAATTTTCTTCTATGAGCAGAAAACTCAAAATGTGCCCTCATATAGATGAATGAATAAAGAAGGCGTGATGTGTATATACAATGAAATTTTATCCAGCCATAAAAAGAAATGAAACCTTGCCATTCACAACGACATGGATGGACCTAGAGGGTATAATGCTAAAGGAAAGCTGTCAGAGAAAGACGAATACCACATGATTTCAGTAACACGTGGAATTTAAGAAACAAATGAGCAAAGAAAAAAGAGAGAGAGAAAGAGAGACCAAGGAACAGATTCTTAACTATAGAGAACAAACAGATGGTTACCAGAGGGGAGGTGGGTGGGGGCTGGGTGAGATAGGTGGTGAGGATTAGGGAGAGAATTTGTCATGATGAGCACGGACAAATCACTGCATTGTACACCTGAAACTAATATAACGCTGCATGTTGACTATACTGGAATTAAAATCTAAAAAAAACTTAATGAGTATATTGTTAAACATTTCCCAATCACCACCGCCTGGACTCAGGCTAAATAAAAATCACATGACCTCTTCTCATGTGAGCTAATTAACTCTAGATCTCTCTTCCCCCACCTTTATTTTACTTAGTTTGAAAAAAACCAAAACAATGTGCCCTCATGTTCTGAAATAAAATATCCTCTCAAGCTTTATCTGAGCTTATAAACACAAAAGGGAGCATAGATGAATTTAAATTGCAATACGAGAACAAATTTTACCTCTAATAGAAACATGGTTCAAGATAGAGTAAGTCAGAAATCTCAGTGTTTATCTACACATGCATTTATTCCTGGCAATGCATTGGAGTTTTTCTTAGACTGTTTATCTAACTTGGCTTTCCTTTGATGGATCTTCTGGCATACAACATAAGCACATCATCTACACACACCATATGCAGAGGTAACCACCTTCTCCCTGTAAAGTATTCTTAGAACAATTATGGGAGGGTGGGAGGGAGAGAAAGGAAATGATTTCATGTCAGGTATCTAAGGCGCCATCTTATGCCGAATGGATATTCTGCCATTTACATTTGGGAGCACAGTATAGTTTGAATTCTAGAGATTAAAAGAAATAAAACTGGAAAAGACACCTATATTGAAACACGCCCTAGGCCTGGGACTTGAGCCAAAATTCACCTACATCTAAGCCCATGCTCTTTCCTCAGTTCCATGTTCAATGAAGCCAGACCACATTATGTCTTTGTTGTGTGGCCCTGGAAACATACTTCATACTCAAATTGTTCACACTTTTGTCTGAAAGCACTACCAAGGTATCTGCAATTCCTTACATTTGTGACTAATAATTTAACAATTATAATCATTCTCTTACTTTGGAACCTTCGGTATGGGTCTAATTTTTTTTTTTTTTTAATTTTTTTTTAACGTTTATTTATTTTTGAGACAGAGAGAGACAGAGCATGAACGGGGGAGGGGCAGAGAGAGAGGGAGACACAGAATCGGAAGCAGCCTCCAGGCTCTGAGCCATCAGCCCAGAGCCCGACGCGGGGCTGGAACTCGCGGACCGCGAGATCGTGACCTGAGCTGAAATCGGATGCTTAACCGACTGAGCCACCCAGGCGCCCCTGGGTCTAATTTTTCTATCCTTCAGTGGTGAAACATTCTGGTTGCTAGGTCAATCTATTTCCGACTTAGAGAATAAAGGGGGGATATGGGCTTGTCTTTTAAATCTTAAAAAGTCACCAAATGGTTTTATGGAGAAGAAAACTGATCTGACCAATGTTTTTAGAAGATAACGTAACTGCAAAACTACTTCTTAGAAAAGCAGTTGGGGAAATCTGAATATGGAGGAGTATAAAATGATATTAAGCAGTTGTTTTAAATTTTGTTAAGTGTGTGGGGTCCTAGGTGGCTCAGTCGGTTAAGCACCGGACGGACTTCAGCTCAGGTCGTGATCTCACAGTTCATGGGTTCGGGCCCCTTGTCGGGCTCTGTGCTGATAACTCAGAGCCTGGAGCCTGCTTCTGTTTCTGTGTCTCCCTCTCTCTCTGCCCCTCCCCTGCTCACGCTCTGTCTCGCTCTCTCAAAAATAAACATTAAGAAAACAATTAAATTTTGTCAAGTGTGATAACAGTATTATGGCTATATAAATGAACTATTTTTAGAGATGCATATTGATGTACAAGGGTTGAGGTGAGAGGACACGATGCCATGCATTTGCTTTACAGCGGTTCCTCCTCCCCCCAAAATGGGAGGAAGTGAAACAGGTATGGCAAAATACTAACAACTGTTGAATCTAGGTGATGGCTATATTGGTATTCGTTACATTATTCTTTTTTATGTTTGTGAATGTTTGAAAACTGCCATCATAAAAAGTTCTAAAAAACAAAACAAAAAAAGCCAAAATGCAACCCATTAAGTATGGAATTGCTTTAATCCAAAAGTATCTAGTCTCTGACACCAGAAGTAAACCTCTAAAACCAAACTTTGGAAGTATGATGGATTTTGTCAGAGGAACCAATTGGTAATGATGTTCAAAAATGCTGGTCTTCCACCAGATGACAAATAGAGACGTCTTTAAGTAGAGACCTCATTGTGTCACATCTAAAGGCTGGATCAGAACTAGAGGAGCACTCTGTTAAGACACTGAATATCTACCCCAATTCATGCCTTTGACATGACAGCTACAGGAAATCACATGGACGGACGAAAACAGCTTTTGTTTCCTGGGCTTAAAACCAAGAAGGTCACTTCACAATTGAGAGCAGAATGAAATACCTTATAAATAACTGATACCATACAGTCCTCCCTTACTGGAATCCCAGGTGTAGGATCTGAATACCTTTGAAATTCTCAATACTGGTCCTGGCTTTGAGAGAGGCCAAACCATTCATGCATGGATTGAACTACTGACCCTTCCATTCAAAAGGAAAATAAAACTCTTCATCCATCCTCTACCCACAGTAATTGGATGAAGCACAATTAAAGTAATGCTAAACAGAGTTCTAGAAACAGAAAAAGACCATTTACAGTGGCAAGTTGTTTTATTTCCTATCCCACCTCCACCCCACGCCCATATCTGGGGGACATGAACACGTTAATTCAACCTAATGATGACATGTTCCCGTTCATCTCTGAAACTTTCCTTGGGTAAGGAACTCTTTAACGGTGCCTGGACTAACACAGCTATAAATCAGCTACGCACGGCCTCCCTGCTGCCGCTAGTCTGGTTTCGCCTCTGTATTTATCTAACTACATAAGAACAAGGTGCTTTCTCAACAGAAGAAAACAAAAATCCGCCTTACCGTCTAGTCGGGAGGAAAGCAGGGAACACAAACTTGTCCCACTTCAAAGCACAAGGCCTATCTTTCACTTGCTAAGCAGCAACCCCAGCGGGGGTGACAATGGAAGCTTTCTTCCCTATTATTGTCTGAAACAATCACAGGCTATCTGTCCATATTAATTAGCTTATATCTAGTATTAGGCAGCCTTGATTAGAAAAATTCTCTTTGTTACCAAATGAATAGAGGAAAACAAAACCAAAGGGTTTTTTTTTTTTAATTGTTGTTTTTGCCTCAGAAAAGGATTGTCAGGCCTTTCACACTTGAATGTGGGTGTATCTTTACACAGGTCCCTGAATTCACTCTGAAAGAATGCAAGTTGATGTGCCAGACAATACCAGGCTAAGCTGATGGAGTGAAATGCTTATTATGCCTTGCCTGAAGAGATGCCATATTTAAATTACTTTTATCTTCTCTGAACCTGGAGAAACCTTGATGTTGGAAGAGTAGACATCAATACAGACTTGGGGGCTAGGGCAAGTCAGCCTTGGATGAAAATCTGACAGCACAAATTACATGCGAAGAATTGACATATAGGTAATTAGGAGGCCCATCATTCGCCAGAGGATCTTGGGAACTAAGTGACCCAACAATGGTCTGTATCTCTCCAGAAGAGGAAACTCCCTCTCCTTGGGACCTATTAGTTGACAGCTGACTCCTTCCCAGTGGGCTTGGGTGCCTCCAACTATCAGAGGCTACTGTTCCCAACATATGTTAAGAATAATGAGACTCACTACCCTGCTTGAGACTAAATAATAAACTTACCAAAATTGTCAAAAGTCAGGGTTTGAAGCCAGACCCAAAACTCCAAAGCTACACAGGCTTCAAGATTAACGTCAAATTCCTCCGTGTAGCTTGCGAGGCCCTGCAGAATCTTCTCCAACCTTGTAACCTAACCCATCTACCTCCTCTACCACCAGAAGTATGCTGATGAATATCTAACAATGGGCTCTTAAGAGTAAGGGACTGTGTTTGCCAATTTCCATGGTTAAATACTCCACCCTGGCTGATTTCAAGTTACAAGCATGAAGTCAACTGGTTCACACAATTCCTGAAAATTGAACAATCAGATCTTCTGCGCCGGCAGAGCAGGCTCTAGCACATCTCTGCTTACAACCTCACACCCCAGCAGAGTGCAACTATCCCAAACTAACTTCCAAATGCTGTGCGCGCTCTCTCTCTTCCCTCGGGACATTCGACATTCACACACGCTGTTTCTTCTCCCTTGTCAAAGTCAGGATACATTAGTTCCTAGCCTGGTGGTCTTCCTTCCAGAAGCCTCCCCTGGTCCTCCAAGTCTTTCCTGAAGGCTTCCCTTCCACTCCTAGAGTAGCCATACTTCCATCATAGCAGTTGTGACAAAGCATTGGAATTTCTTGTTCATCTTTCTGTGTCCCACTCCATTTTCTAAACCCCGCAGGCAAAAGCCTTGTGTATCTTATTTATTCTTGGATCCCCAGGCCAGCCACTGTGAGCTTGCTGAACAGTATTAACCAAGATGTGTTGAGCACTCTGTACTAGATTTTGTTCTAAGTGTTATACATATCTCACTTCATCCTTAAAATAATCCTATGAAATTGGCTCTGTAATTATTATGTTCATTTTGCAGATGAGGAAATGCAGGGACTAAGAGGGTGGATACCTTTTCTCCACCCTCGCTCAGTCAATAAATGTTGGAGCCAAGATTTAAACCCGGGCAGTGTGACTACGGGGATCCTTGTACATCCAGCCCAGTGCTTGACTTATTTTTTCCCACTGGTGATTCTCAGTGAGAAAACTTTACTTAAAGTTTCCCTAATGAGAGAAATTAAATATTAAAAAATAAGATATTGTCAGGTAGGTTTAAATTTGAAGGGATTTTTTTTTTTAATCTCCCAAGATCCAAGTTTTGCCCTCTTGGGGAAAACATCATTCACGTTGGCAATGTATGTTCTAGACCTTTCGCTATGTGTTTACATGAATGTACCATATGTTTATCCCTAAATACATATGGTTCTACAGTTTGAATGATGTCTTCCTGAATTAGTCTGCATTTTACTTTCTTTTTCCATCAGCTATCTTAGGGAAATAGAGTTGTGTTGAGATATGTATTTTTTTTTTTTTAACTGCTGCATGGTACTTAAATCTCAACATGCCTGAATCTATTGTCATTCCACTATTGTATATTCAGAATGTTTTGTACTTCTTGGCCTTCAACTAACGCTTCAATGAATATCTTTATGCATGTCTCCTTGGACTCAAGTACAAGTGTTTTTCTAATGTAGTTACCAAGATGAGAAGAGGGTATGTGCAAAGGGATATCATTTGAATAGATACTGTCAAATTGCCCTCCAGAGAGACTGAACCAATTTACCTTCCCAGAGAGGATTTAGAAGAATACATATTTTCCCAAGTGTTTATATTAAATACAACCTCTTTCTACCTTGGGCAATGTTAAACATCTTAATTAAATGAGTCATTGAGAAATATTTCTCTTACTCACCAGCTGATAGAGTTTGTGTGAGAGGAAAGAGATGTGTGGATAAGAGGCTCCCGCTGGAGATTTGGACAAATGGTGACACCAAGACTGAGGTGTTAAAATCCTTGCCCAGAAAAGCTGTGCTAGGGCCTAACTAAGAAGGGCTATAGCCTGGAGGCAGCTGCAGCAGACTCTGACATGGTGACCTTAGTCGTGGGCACTAAATCTCGTTACCCATTCACAAAGTCTCTGCAGCACCAAAAAACCTATCGAGGAGAATGGAAACCAAATAGCCAAGGTCAATGAAAATGCTGGAAACACAAGATCCATTTACCAGAAAGAGAAACACACATGGTGATGGTAACACTAAGCTTTCTGGAAAATACCAAACACTTTAAAATGGTAAATAAAGGAGGACTTTATCCATATCATAAAATTCCAAGGTCTTTTTTTAAATTTTTTAAAAGAGACAAAAAGCATTTATAGTAAATGAAGTAAAAATGTTCCCTTTTCCCTACCCCTTCCTCCTTCCACCCTCCTCCAAACACCCCTACTTGAAATGCATACAGAATTTAGTAGCCTGAAAAATGATGCAGGACAAAAGAAGGGTGAAAAAATATTCTGCATCAAGATTTAAAGTTCAATCAATACGGCTCTTTTTCAAAGGTATAGTTTTTTTCTTTAACCATGGCTTAAAAATGATTGTCATGAATGAGATGGGGGGGTTACACTCTAAAAGGAGGGGGAGAAGGTGAAGGAAGTGCAGATGGAAAACTATAATTGTTGAGTACCTACTATGAGCTCTGTATATATCCTATCGTTTAATCCATACAACCATCCTGCGAAGTATGGTGACGTGAGAAGAAATTGAAGCGGAGTGAGGTTACCCTGTCTAAGGCTATCCAACAATCAGGATGTGAATTCAAGCCTACCGATTCCAAAGGCTCTTTTCCCCGACTGTACCACACTGTCTGTTAAAACTGAAAGAATCTGGTTAATACGCTAATAGATCAGACTGTAAAATAATCTGAAGAAAATATTCTTGCCATGCAACTGTTCTTCTTCGCTGGACAGAGAAAGTAACCCATGACTACTGTTCAGAAGTTTCTGGACTTACATCTTCCTTTCAAAGTTCCTAGAACAGGTAAAGGCAAAATAATTACAGGAAGAAGACCTAGAAACCACATTCAGAAAACTTGGTGTAAGATTAGCTCTGTCCTGAGATATTCATTAAAACCCTACAAAAAGCCAAGAGAGGGAGAGCAGCAGGATTTACGACTGACCATCTTGACTGGGAGTTTGATGCCTATAGGAATAGCCAGACATTCTAACCACTGAAAACCCAGATTCGTACCAACAGAGGCTGGCTTGCTATAATCACTTGCTCACTGTCCCAGCTGCTTCTTGAACTAAAGAGAACCTCCTTCATAAAAGCACTCTTAGCCAAATGCCCACCAAATGACAATTAGAAGGTTACACACCATCCCTAGAGTGAAACGTACTTTCGGAAACTCAGTTTAAATATTTGACAAAATTAAGATTAATAAGCCCAAACTTATACCAGGTTGAATCACTTACCTGGGGCTGTGAATTTGCGGGGGTGGAAGTAAAGGTGGTCACCATGGCAGCTCTGTAGTTGTGGGCAGTGACCAGGCCCCAGCACAGTGGCACCAGACACAGGAGTCAAGTTATGCTAGCTGCTGATCAGATCACGGTCATGCTAGGAGAAACTGTGTACCTGGAAAAAGAGAGGAAAACCCACATTTAGCCTGAAAGGACGAGCACTTCCTTCCTGGCCAGAGGAAGCAAAAATCCCCCGTTGCATATGCCAACTACTGGCTTAATGAAAAGAAGAATCCAGTTGTAGGGGGGAGGGGGGCGCCTGGGTGGCTCAGTCAGTCAAGCATCCAACTTTGGCTCAGGTCATGATCTCGCAGTTCATGAGTTCAAAACCCGTGTCGGGCTTCCTGCTGACAGCTCAGAGCCTAGAGCCTACTTCGGATTCGGTGTCTCCCTCTCCCTCTCTGCTGCTCCCCCACCCCTACTCGCACTCTCTCTCTCTCAAAAAAGAAAAAAACATTAAGAAAAACACTAAAAGAAAAGAATCCGGTAGACAGCATCTAACATCTCAGAGCCAGCACTTCTGTACCATTCATCCAAATCATGTTACACTGATGCATAGTCAGAAGTCTGAATCCAGGTCTCCTTGCTGGCTACATGTTTCGGGGAGGCAGTTTCAAGCGATAAAGCTGGGGGTAGTGGGCCAAGGGGAGAGCCCATTCTTCATTCAACAGTAAGCAGGTGACCCACGATTGATAACTGATAGTTTAAACAGAAAGGGCAAAGAGAATAATACCATCAAGTGTCTCAAAGATCACCCAGTCCAAGCATACCCGCTTGCAGATGAAAAAACTGAGGTGTGGAGAAGAAAAGAAACTAGCCATACATTTCATTCATGACAGAACCAGGACTAGAGGCCCAAGCAAGTCCCAGTCTAGTATGGAACTTAAGACAATTGAGTACATTCCAAGTTTACGTTTCCTCAGGAAACGTAGTCACCACTAAGATTTTTTTAAAAAGGCAAGACATCCTAATGTTATAGGAGTCCGTTACGAGAATGAATCAAATACTCCAAAGGGTGGTGCGGGTGGGAGGAGGTGGGAGGGCTTCGTTAGTCTCGCACAGGAGTGGGGGAAAAGTGCACCTCTACAGTCTTTGTGACATCCTCGGAGAGAGGACGCTAGATATGCACAAAATATAAACACGCCTACTGTTATTAATATGTTCATTAAGAAAACTCAAAAAGATGCTGAGTTCTCTGCAAGAAAGCGTGGCCCAATTTCTGTCACAAGACTGATGTGACTGTTTCCACACTGCAATTCAGTCCCGAGGGAATTTTTTTTAAGAATTTAAGACAACTGTGGGGCACCTGGGTGGCTCAGTCGGTTGAGCATCCGACTTCGGCTCAGGTCATGATCTCATGGCTCGTGAGTTTGAGCCCTGCGTCGGGCTCTGGGCTGACAACCTGGAGCCTGCTTTGGATTCTGTGTCTCCCTCTCTTTCTCTGCCCCTTTCCCACTCGCTCTCTCTCTCAAAAATAAAAACATTAAAAAAATTTTAGAAAAAGAATTTAAGACAATTCTTCCATTTGAAGAAAATTTCTCATTTTTAGGTTTCATAGCACCTAACAATATCCTTTCTTTTATTGACAACATATTTATTGAACATCTACCATGAACCAGGAGCATAAAGAATAAAACTGAGCCTGCCCTGACCTCAGGGCGCTTTTGTCTGGAAATACACTTTCTAGTTTCACTAGCATGCAAGACGATACCTGAACACTTTTAACTCCTGGAAAATGATACTTTTCATTACAGTAAAAGTAAAGATTTAAGTCTTGAGCTGCATACTTAATCCAAGTCTTCTGAACCCCAAACCCTCTGGCACTGCTCTGTATTAGCTGATGATGCTGGGTAAGTCGCAAAACCTCGCAACTGCTTCCTCATAAATAATCTAGGTTTGGCAGCAACTTCTATGAACTTTAAATTCTTTTTTTTTTTTTAACGTTTTTTTATTTATTTTTGAGACAGAGAGAGACAGAGCATAAATGGAGGAGGGTCAGAGAGAGGGAGACACAGAATCTGAAACAGGCTCCAGGCTCTGAGCTGTCAGCACAGAGCCTGACGTGGGGCTCAAACTCACGGACCGCGAGATCATGACCTGAGCCGAAGTCGGCGCTCAACCGACTGAGCCACCCAGGCGCCCCTGAACTTTAAATTCTGATTTTTATCCTGACTGCACATTATCCTTCATACTATAGTTTCAATTTTTTAAGCTTTTGTTTAGAACTGCGGCCCCTTCCTATTTTCTTCCCTCTGTTAGAGAGACTATAGTCCTTAACAAGTAAAGCTGTCAAACTACTTTGGTATAACATTCGACCCAAAATTCCTTAGGTGCCCTGAGATAACACTGATGTTCTTAGTCGTAGCTTTGGGCTGGGGGCGGGGGGCGTTGTTTACCATACTGTGAATTTAAGTGAGCAGCCTGGGAGAAAGGTATATGTATGTGGGAGTGCCTTTCTGCTCTAGTGCCAAGCCTACACCGAGGAAATTACGGGACCCCTATGGTGCACTGTTTTGTCCTGGTATCATTTTATCTTTATCACCCCTATCTTTTTATATTCTTTTATCCTTTTCATGTATTTCTAATTCACGTTGTCTTGCCCTATCATATTTTGTGTGGACGGATGTATGTATCAAGAGCATGATAACCAAAACTCCGAAAAGAAGCAGGCAAGTGAGATTTTATTCTTAAAGACTCATGCTATGTGCTCAGGCCTTATCATTTCTGCCAAGCTAAGTCGTTAAGCAATACCCCCTTAAAATATTTTCAATATTCAGAGTACAGAGAATTGCCTGAAAGGTGAATAGTGGGCAGCTAGCCTGTAGTGCAGAAAAGGATATAGAAGTACATATGATGAATATGCCAGATGGCGTCCCTGCTAAAAAACAAAGTGGGAGGGGCATCTGGGTGGCTTAGTGGGTTGAGCATCTGACTTTGGCTCAGGTCATGATCTCACAGTTTGTGAGTTCAAGCCTTGCATCAGGCTTGCTGCTGTCAGCCTGTCAGCACAGAGCCCACTTCGGATCCTCTGTCCCCCTCTCTCTCTGCCCCACCCCTGCTCACGTGCACACGCGCTCTCTCTCTCCCTCTCAAAAAAATAAAATAAATAAAACATTAAAAAAAAGCAAAGGAGGAAAGGTAGAAGACTGGGTTTTAATGAAAGCCAAAGAGAGGATGAGCACTGAAGAACTCGTTTCACATACAGTTTGAGACAGACACTGTTAACTCATTTCATGGACAGAAACCCTGGGGCTTAGAAAGGTTGTGCAGCATGCACACACCCAAAGCCTCACAGCCCAGAAATAAGGGAGCTGACACCTGAACCAGGCCCCGCGCCAGGCCGTGCTCTTTCTGCAGACTAGCCCCCTGCGTGAACACAAAGTAAGGAGAGAAAGGGCTTAGAGTTTTCTTAAGCAAAAGTTTCAGACAGTCCTGAAGACAGCAGCATGGAAGTCAGAGGTCCTACAGGGTAACTAATTTCCCCAAACTCTGAAACAGAGAATCCTGCACCACCGCTCTCCTCTGTAGAAAACTGTAATGATGTGTTCCTAGTTCTGATGTACATTACATGTACATTACACATCCTTGAGCTGTCTAATAGATAGCCCAGACTAGTAGCTGCATCTATTCAAGAAGAAAGAAAGAAAATAAGGCAGAAAATTAACTGCCTTCTCCTAAAGCATTTCAGACCTGTCTAGTTGGGAGGCTTTTGTCGAACCTATTCTCACACGATAGGAGCCCTTTATGAAATGGCATATGGTGACTTAACTCTAAAAAAACAAGGGCTAAGCAATACTACCTCAAAGGATATCAATCAGCTGTCTCGTGGGAGTGAAGTCCTAAAATGACATTTATAAGACTTAACCTCCCAGCTTATTTACCAAACTGCACAAATCATGGGGAGAGCTAGACAAGATGACAAGACATCTTGAATAATTCCATTCAGTCCCTAAGCGAGTAAGCCAGCTCACTTAGACATGTTGGTCCCCTGCTTTCCCAGAGCCTCACAATGCCAACCACAGCACTAACTGGATTTCTATAGAAATTCATCTCTCTCCAAACTCTCCCAAGCATTTGGATGCCTGTCCTGTAGTTCTTCCAATCTGCCATCAACCCAGCTCTCCGCTTCCTTTGCTTGAGCTGGAAGACTGTGCTCCAGCCACAGAGTGATGGGGGTTGGCCCCATTGAACCCAGCTACCCTTGGGTCATTACTGTTGCCCCTCCTCTCCTCTTCATTCTCTGTCCTAGGCATCTCTTCTGATCTGTGCCATTCTTCACAAAACCACAAACCACCTCTCATGCCCCTCACTTGCACAAGATCAGCTGTCACTTACTTATTTACTGGTCCATTCATCTATTCCCCTGTAGTCATTGGGTATGAATTACCTCATTATCCCTCCCTACAATTCAAAACAGATGTACAAAACACAATCCACAAATAAGAGAGCTACATCGGCTCATTTCTCCTGCGCCAGATTATTAGAGAAATAACCAATAACCAACAAAAATAGGAACTATCCTGAAATCAGCCCTAGAAGCCATAGATGGAACCCCTGGCTTAAATTTTCAGAAAAATAGACTAGAAAGAATCAATATGGGAAGCTGACGGATGGACGAAGCTACAATATCCCCTTCATGCAAAACTACACTTTTTTTTGGACAGAAAATAAGCAAAAGAGACCCTAACAGACTCATAATGACGCTCCTAGTTCAGAGGAATGAGAGTTGGATGGAACAAAGCCAGGAAGCATTGGAGTACATTTAAATTACACTCACTCCTTAAAAGGGGTTCCTGGCTTCAGCTGAACAAGTTATCTCTGGCTGTATTTACTTCTGATTTACATGTGGCCATGAGGACTGCCCCCAGAAAACATGTCAGGGGGAAACCTCTACCAGCTGGCTTCTGACATGGCCAACGTTGCTAAGTGACAATGACCTTATTACTAACTGCTGAGTGCCACACCAAATACCTAAAAGAAAGTCTGGTTCTGAGGCGAACTCCCCTTTGTTTACTTCTGTAGCCGATGCTGGCTCCCTCGGCCTCAAAGGAAGATGAATTTCTAATTGGCAAATTAATCTACTATAAATCTAACCATTTTCCTCCATCTGGACTTGAGTCAAACAGTGACTCATTTCAGTCTCTTGAAAGAACACGGGGCAATACCCGATACTGCATATGCATAGACCTCCCTCTCTACGGATAAGCAACACAGAAAAATCCAAACCCACCAGGCAAATGAAAAATATTATGCTTCAAGAGAAGGGAAGATTCTAGGATAGAGCAAATATTTACTTAATAATAAGTGTACTACATTAAAAAAAACTTTAAAAATTATGTGATCAGAATGAGCCTGCATTAACCAAAAAAAAAAGAAAAAAGAAAAAATTCTGAATTATGAACTTAAATGAAGGCAGTCAATAAATCAGAAAACAGAATAAAAATAAAGCAAAAAATAGTTTTTGTGAAGCAGAAAATGAAGCTGGGGCGGTGGGGGCGGGGCGGCTTACAGGGGTAAAGATTTCAAAGTTGTCATCCCCAAAACATATCAGATGAACAAAAAGTACTAAAGGGGGAAAGAAGGCATCAATGCTAAAACCAGGAAAGAATAAATTTATTCTCAAAGTTTTAGAAAAGTGGTACACATAAATAGAAGCTTTTAGATGAAGAAGGAAATTTTTTCAGGCTTGAAATTTGTGGTATCCTTCTGCAGAGAGCTCTACAGTCTGGCAGAAACCAAGCAGAAAAAAACTCTGAACCTCAAACCTGGAGGAACAAGAAGATGTGATATAGGGAGGTCAGAGCTATAGCTTGTCTTAGTATTTATTCCCCCTACCAAAGCTAACCACCATCTGAAGCCAGGCTTGTATCACCTAAGGACTAAGACTCTGCTCTCGAATCTGAGCAGATGAAAACATTTAGCAGTAGTAACATCAGAAAGATGACATTGCACCCACTGAAACAAAAGCAGGATACTTAGAAACTGCTAATTCAAAATGCAGTAGTAGAAGGATTGGAATATCTAGTTAAGAAACTTGCCCAAAATGTAGAGCAAAAAACAAAGGAAAAGAGAACAGTAAGAAGGAAAATGGTAGAGGAGCAGCCCAGGAGATCCAAAGGCTAAATCGAAAGCAATTCCAGAATGAAAGAATAAAGGAAACAGGGTGGGGAGGGGTGGGGGAGGGGAGGGTCACATACCTGGAAACATTACCTAAAGTAGAAAGGCTTAAGTTTGTTGACTGTTAGGGTCTACTGAGTGCCTGCCTATCTGCCCACCTGATTTTAATATGCCCACATTAAGCACACCATCATGGAAACTTTTTAAACAGTAGGGATAGAAAAAAAATACTGTGACCAGTCAGAAATTGGGGGGGGGGGGGTGAGGGGGAGGGTTGGTGAGGGAGGCTCATAAACAAAGAATTAGGGATCAGAAAGTCTTTGGACTTCTCAACAGCAACCAGGAAGCTAGAAGACAATGAGGCAAGTGATTTACAACCTCCAATTCTATTGGAGGATGTTCTTTGGCAAAACAGGGAGGAAAATGAGAAAAAGAAAGGCATGTAATACAGGAATAGGAGTGTAAAACAAAAGGAATTTCTGGCATAAATGGATGACAGGTAATAGGACTCAAAAAGCAGCCTTGATGGAATAACTGTCCACCTGGATCTATTGAGAGGAGACTTCTAGAACTGACAGATTTTAGGATTGAATGAGTACACAGAATGCTAAGCACACAGAAGACTAAGTAAATATAAAAAGAATGATTAAAACTTTTTTCCTCTTGTAAGAATTTGCAGAAGAGGAAAAAGGACTCTTTTTCTAAAATTCTAGATGGCTCAACTATTAACATTAACAAGGTCATGATGGCATTAACACTGAGTAGTGGCCTAATCAAAATCACGACCTAACTATATTAGGATGGAGAGGTATAGATGGGAATATGTGTAAGGCACATCTTCCACGTGGGATATATATAAGTATTTAAAACTGATATGTCAAAAAGTAGAAGTAAAAAATCTCAGAGGTGCAATGCAAATACTGAACAAAGTAACTAAAATAATTAAAAATGCTAGCTATGGCAAGGGTAAAATGGTAGGGAGAAAGGAATTCCTTTTCTTGAGCAAGCCTCATACAGCTGCTTGATACTTTACATCACAAACATGTAAAACTTTAGGGGCACCTGGGTGGCTCGGTCAGTTAAGTGTCCAACTCTTGATTTCGGCTCAGGTCATGATCTCACAGTCATGGGATCAAGCCCCGCGTCAGGCTCTGCACTGACAGCACAGAGCCTGCTTGGGATTCTCTCTCTCCCTCTTTCTCTCTCTGCCCCTGCCCCGCTTATTCTCTGTGTTTCTCAAAATAAATAAACATTAAAAAAAAAAAAAAAAAAAAAAAACGCAACCATGTGTAACCTTAAAAAATAAAAGCAAAAAAAATAAGAAGAAGAAAAATAGTATCACCGCTGACACTGTAAGTTTAAAACTACAGCAGGCAGAAATGCCACTACAGAAAATCAAGTTGACGCCATGGAAGATGAGCTTGAGAAAAATCACACGCACTTATAATAATAGAATTTACTAGACTCCTTAGACGTTATGGCTAGGGAGCACTGAAAGTAGAGATCCAATTTAAGGATAATTGGTATATCTGAGAAGGACAAATGGCACAACAGTGATTTCACAATAAAAGCAAACTTTTCTTAAAAGATGTTAAATTCGTAGACTTAAAGAGCTCACCACAAAAAACAGATGAGACAGACTAAATCAAAATTTAAAACTTCTGTGCAAAGGACAAAAACAAAAAGTGACAATACAGGGACGCCTGGGTGGCTCAGTTGGTTAAGCTTCTGACTTTGGCCCAGGTCATGATCTCACGGTTTGTGAGTTCGAGCCCCGCATTGGGCTCTGCGCTAACATCACAGAGCCTGCTTCAGATCTGCTGTCTCCTTCGCTCTCTGCCCCTCCCCCACTAACACTCTCTCAAAAATAAACATTAAAAAAAAAAAAAGTAAAAATACAGTCCACGGAATGGGAGAAAATATTTTAAATCCTAAATCTAAAAAGGGGTTAATATCCAGAATACATAAAGAACTCCTACAATACAACTCAACAAAAAAAATCCAACAACCCAATTAAAACATGAATAAAAAACTTGAACATTTCTCCATATACAAATGGCCAAAAGACACAGGCCAATACAGTCAACATCTGAATAATGAGGGGAAGCAAATCAAAACTACAAGATACCACCTCAGATCCGTTAGAATGACTGCTACCAAAACAGCAGAAAATAAGTATTAGCAGGGATGTGAAGAAATTGGAGCCTTTATTTTACTGCTGATGATACTGTATGTGCTGCTGGTAAAATGGCTCAGCTCAGGATGGTGGTTCCTCAAAAAGTTAAACATGGAATTCTCATATGACCCAGCAATTCCACTTCTGGATATATAACCAAAAGTTGAGGGCGTCCAGGAAGCTCAGTCAGTTGAGTGTCCGACTCCAGCTCAGGTCATGATCATGCAGTTTGTGAGTTCAAGCCCCCCATCGGGCTTGCTGCTGTTAGTGCAGAGCCCTCTTCAGATCCTCTGTCCCTCTCTCTCTGCCCCTTCCCCACTTGTGCTCTCTCAAAAATCAATAAAACATTAAAAAAAAAAAAAAAAAAAAGGAATCAGGGCACCTGGGTGGCTCAGTCAGTTGGGCATCCGACTTTGGCTCGGGTCATGATCTCGCAGTCCGTGAGTTCGAGCCCCACGTTGGGCTCTGTGCTGACAGCTCAGAGCCTGAAGCCTGCTTTGGATTCTGTGTCTCCCTCTATCTCTGCCCCTCCCCTGCTCATGCTTTGTCTCTCTCTGTCTCAAAAGTAAATAAAAACATTAAAAAAATAAAAAAAAAAAATTAAAAAAAAAAGAACTGAAAACAGGGTCTTAAAGAGATACTGGTTCACCCATGTTCGTAGCAACATTATTCACAATAGCTAAAAAGTGGAAGCAACTCAAGGATCCATCAACAAGTGAATGGATGAACAGTGTGGTATAGAAATACCATGAAATAGTATTCAGCCTTAAAAAAGAAGAAAATTCTGACACATATTACAACATGGATAAACCTTGAGGGCATTATGCTAAGTGAAATAAGCCAGTAACAAAAAGACAAGTACTTTGTGATTCCACTTATATGAGACACCTAGGGTAGTCAAATTCACAGAGGGAATAGTGGTTCCTAGACCTAGAGTAGTCAAATTCATAGAGGGAATAGAGTGGAAGGGTGGTTACCAGGGTCTAGGAGAGGAGGGAATGGGACTTGTTGTTTAACGGGTACCGAGTTTCAGTTTTGCAAGATGAAAAGAGTTCTGGAGATCTGTCAACAATGTGAATATACTTAAACACTACCTAAACTTGAAAATGGTTAAGATAGTAAATTTTATGTTATATATATAGGTGACCACAATTAAAAAGCGGGGGGGGGGGGGGGGGGGGGCGGGGAAGAGCTCACCACATTCCAGGAAAAATATGAAGTGCGTTACCTACAATCAAAACACAAGTTTGTTAAGTTAGTAGACTGCAAGAGTTAAAAGAATTCCCATTTAAAAAAAAAAAAATCCAATTGATGAAAAAGAATCAAATCACAGGGGGCAAAAATGGACTGGACGTAGCCACCCATTGGTGGCTCACCTTCTCTTGTGACCCACCCTGGCCACAAGAAAGACAAGATGGTAACAACTTTCATGATTTTGTCAGAAATATAGGATGACTCAAAAAGCATGCGTTCACCCAAACCGTCATTTACTTGCAACAGCAAGAACAAGGCACTCTTATTCAATGGAATCAGGATCTATTTCACCCTGAAAAATCCACTTGATGACATAATGCAACCAATCATGTGAAACATCAAAATAATGTGCTCAGGAGAGTCAGCATAAGCGGTGTCCGTGTCAACACAGAATACCTGTGACCATAACAGGACCAAAAAAAAAAATGGAGTTATTAAAACTATTAAAAGAAAAGCTACATAATTGAAAGGCATATAAACTGGAATGAATATAAACTGAAATGCATATAAACCATAATAAAAAACTCCAGAAAATCACAAGAAAAAGGAAAACATTCTTCACCTTTTGAGAGTCAATCAATACTTCTTATTTCTAAAGTCAATAAAAGGAGAATTTCAGCCTCAAAACGCCTATAAAGGGTGCCTATGGGGCCATGCTATGTTTTTTATCTGAACTTTCTATCCTTACCACTGCTTCCCATAAAACCAGTGAGGCAAATGGTCCAGCTGGGACGAAGAAAGCTGTGATCACTCTCAGTCCATCTGCTTCGCATGCAGAGTTAGAACAAAGAAATCAGAAAAGCACTTGAGAAACCAAATCATTTCCTCATGTTTTGTTTTAAAATACATCTCTACCTGTGGCAGCAGAAACTCTCCTCTCCTCTTCAAAGTATCAGGCCCAAGATCTTGCTTCAATATATTCACTGAAGACAATATATTTCGTGTTCTGAAGTCTTTTCCTACATATAGGATCAGTTTTTCCATTTGCTTCTCCAGCTTTTCAATCAGACCTTTCATTCTACATTTGGCCTAAAAGTCTATCATTCTTTCCATATGGCACCCAGCTGACGCATTCCAAGGAAGGAATACACGCTGCCTGCAGGAGGAGAAACAAAAGCATCACAATCGCCCTATTTTACATGGATCTTATCAGTTCAGAGTCCAGTATTCTACATATTGAAGAGACTGGCCCAAAATTATTTTAAAAAACGCACCGTGCTGATTTCAAATGCTATATAGTGGCATACAGTTTTCACTTGTGAACAGTGTTCTTGACTGGGAGGGACACTATCCTGAAATGTGTCAAAAGAACTAGGAATTGTCAGAACACAATTGGCAGAAAAATCTCAGAATCGTTGTCACTACTAAGGCGAGAGATGTGTTGGCCATACTCTGTATATAGTCTCAGACTCAAGCTAGTTTGTGTCCTATTCTTGGAAAATGGGGGAGGGGGGGTAGTTTAGTAATAGTGGATCAGGAATGGGCTAGAATTACAGACTTCAGAGTTAGAGAAAAATGGTAAGTGAGTGTGTTCAATCACGAGAGAGCAGGGAGAGAAGGGATGGAAATGAAGGAAGAAAAGTCAACTAAAAAGACTAAGAAAATCCTCTTGAGAGGTAGGACAAATTTGTCTTTGGATAAGGGACAGACTTAAATTTTTTTTTTTTTTAACGTTTATTTATTTTTGAGACAGAGAGAGACAGAGCATGAACGGGGGAGGGGCAGAGAGAGAGGGAGACACAGAACTGGAAGCAGGCTCCAGGCTCTGAGCCATCAGACCAGAGCCCGACGCAGGGCTCGAACTCACAGTCTGTGAGATCGTGACCTGAGCTGAAGTCGGACACTCAACCGACTGAGCCACCCAGGCGCCCTGGACAAGGGACAGACTTATTGCTACCCTGTTTCTTTCCACAGCCCAACGCCCACAATGTCTAAGCTCTTGGTCTTGCTATCTCACACCAGGACCCTCAGTCATTTGTATAGAACATCCACACTAGTGCAAAGACTAATGGGATTTAGGATTTGCATCCAAGGGAGGAAATACCCTGAAGCATAGCACAGATAAATTTTACTGAGGAATGTTTCAGGAGAGAGCCTCTGCGCCAAGCTGGAGTATTCACAGTATGTAAGTTTCAAGACAAGGAGAATTACAACCTCTATAACCAAGCCTCGGGCCAAGCTGGACTCCACAAAATACACCCAATGGAGGAGACAGAAGATATTTTCTTCTAAGAGCAAGTGCATGTTTCTAAAATCAGAATTCCCAAAAGGCTTAGAAGGAATGGGAGCATACATATTCATATTAGTGGAGGTGAGGGGAAGGGAAAAAGGGAAGAAAAGAGAGTAAATCGGAGAGGGGGCAAAGTATCCAAACAGCTGGCCAGAATATACAAGTCTATGGCTATGATAAGAAAAGTGATTCCGCCCAGAATAACAGTTTGTAACAGCAAAAGTTACTGTCAATGGGGGCATCTAGGAATTTATACCGTGTAAAGAATTAATACTAAGGGCAAAGATTTTGCTACAAGGATACTTAATGGACTATCATATACGAATGGCAAATTTCAGAAACAATCTAAACACTCAGTACTACAATACTTGCCAATCAAGTTATGAAAACAATGTTTACATACGATTTAACTTTATATGATAAAAATGTATACAATTTTTATACCATAAAAATTAAATTGTATTGAAATTATATATCTATATATCCTCCCATTTTGAAAAGCATACAAAGATAATACATATATATTTATTAAGCCCTGAGGTGGTACTGATCACTCAGAATATCCTGTTTTGCCAGAAAATAAGACAGCACTCAAAGAATCATGGGCACATGTTAAAAGAACAAGGAAATTTGCTTGAAGGGCACCCTCCCGACCCAAAATAAAAATTTTAAGCTTCAAAATAAATGACAATAACAGATTTATAACCCTTTAAAGGTTAAATTTATAACCTTTTAAATAAAATAGAAATGATGAGTTCATTTTAATATAAATAAACTAATAGAGGATTGGCAAGAAATGAGATATTGACATAGACCCAAAAACTTTCCCACAAGATTCTCATTAATTACAAAGGAAAATCCGTAACTTTGTAGTGGAGAAGTCTGGAAGACACCACCTTAATCAAGTCATCAAAGTGAACATCACGGGAAATTGAAATAAATTGACATGTGCCGCCTCACAGGACCCGATAAGAAGAACAGAGCATCACTTCTGTGACACTCCTGTCCAAGTTTCAAAATCTGAACCTAATCAGAAGGATACACGGGTCCAACCCAACCCAAGCGACATGCTACAAAATAACTTTCCTATAACCTCTAAAAGATCAGGTCACAAAAGGGGGAAAAACACCAAGAAACTGTTCCATGTTAAAGGACACGAAAAAGAGACATGAGAAACTAATACAAACCAAGATTCAGGATTGGATCCTTTGCTTTAAAGGATCTTATTGAGACAACCTGGGGAAAATTCGGAGCGATCTGAAAATCAGCTGACATATAATGATAATGATGATGTTCGTTTCCTAATTTTGATGGTGGTTTTGTGACTACATGAAGAACATCTTTGTATGCAGGGAAATATAAAGTATTTGAGGTGTTAAGGCATCATGTCAGCAATTCACTCTTAACTGACTCAGTGAGATAAAAGTTCCCTTCGTACTTCTGTACTCTATTTGCAACTTTTCTGTAAGTCTGAAAGGGAGGTGGGGGGGAGGTGGGGGAAGCAGGAGCAGCAGAAGCCCCGCCATAGAAAAGAAAATGTGTTTAATTGGAAATGTGTTTAAAGGAAGTGTTCCTGTGTCACCGTTTAACATACAAATAGACACGCCCGAGAAGAAATTGAATTTTTCAAAATTTAATCTGGTCAGGAGTCATTGTTACAAATTACATGACTACCCCAGACACACATGCGCCTGATTTTAGAGAAGACAGGAAAAGACGTCTCAGACAAATGGCTGAGTAGAAGAGGCACGTTGCCAAAAGTCAAATAGGTCTTTTGAAAAAGGAGAAGTCTGGACCACAGCAAACAGTGCAGGCAGCATCATACCACCAAGCTTTGCTTTATTTTCAAAGCGAAAGAAGTTATAGTATCAAAGAGATACATTTACATGCAACACAAAACAAAGAAACAGGCAGATATCCCAGCAATGTGGCCTTAAGATGTCTTCTGTGTCCAGGATATAGGGAAAATGTGACAAGGGACCACATTCTTTGAAGATGGTGGATTATGAAATTTCTTCTGCCTACCAGCAAGAATAATCGCTTCCAGATGCTGTTTGGCCCACAACGTGCTATTCAAAAATACGAACGTGTTATTTATTTTCGAATTTCCAAGAGCCAAATAAGAAACCTAGTTTCCTTCACTAATTTCTAATTAAACTAGAGGTAAGTTACCTTTGGGGAAAAGGAAGGAAAAAAAAAAAAAAAAAAACCCTGTACGTCCTAAGTCTAGACTTAGACATCCTGCCCAAAGTTTTGAGGAGGGGAAAAAAATAAAGGCCGTTGAATACAATACCAGTTATCTACTTTGCCATGGGAAAAATGAGGCGCTTAATTTAATTTCCTTTCCTGCCCTCCACATACACCACTTTCCCTCAGCGAAGTCCCTCCTGGCAATATCTCTTTAAAACAGACTTCTTTAGAACAGTAAGTATAGAGGGAAACCTCGAGAACACTGCTATTGTGCTACAGCGTGAATTATTCCCAGCTGGGCTGAGGATATGTAAATACCTTCCTTTCCTGAGAATTCACGAAGGTGTTTCTGCCAACTTGAGAGGTCAGTGAGGAAACGCTGGCCTCGTTCATTAATACAATTTTATGAGTAACATTTCAAGTATTATCATCTCTGTTGAAGAAATCAGGAATGTGAAGCAAAGGGAATTAAATGGTCCTGCTCAGTTCACAATGATTTAGTAACTATGAAAACAAACAAACAAAAAAGGGCCCCTCCCTAACTTACATGAGTGGTAGTCTAACTCTTGTCCTTTTATGAAAGGGTTTTAAGTGTGACAGTGGATATCTTTAAAAAATTATTTGTGAAGCTGTTTATCACGAAAGCAGCAGAAAATGGAAAGGAAAAGAAGCCTTTTTCATAAACTGCAACGAGATAATAAAACCACAAAGTAGCCGCAAAACCCCAATGCCTGAGATGTGACCTGAAAACCAGCTGGAGACCTAAAAACAGCTGTGAGATACCACTTGAAAGACTTCTGACCATCTAACCATCAGCCTGAAAAATGCTGTCCTACTTGTCCAGAAACATCACAGGGGGAAATCCAAATATGTAAAGAATGGACAGTGTCATTCAGAACAAGTCTCATTAATGTAGAAAGGTATTGTATGGCTAAGCCAAAGAGAAGAGAAAGCAGCATAAAATTTAAAAGAGAATTCTGGTATAAAAGGAAGCAGAAAAAGAAAAACGGTTTTGCTAAACTGATGTTACCTGAAAAATCTGGGAGAAGGAAAAACAACCAACCAGACTCGGCGGCTGCAGTTTCTACCTGACCAAGAATTTCCTGGGGCTTAAAAAGGAAGGAGTGTGCTGTAGGGCCGGGGTTAGTGTGGTTGCTGTTTTCAGCCAAGTCATGGAGATAAAATAAGCAGGCATATCTATAAATCCTTTGTGTTCCAAGATTTCTTCATTTTACCCTACTGTGGTTCTGGGCTCCCGGAAACTGAGTGTGGTGTGCTCAGTCCACGGCAAAGGAGCGGCTCCAGAGGGAAGAGGAAACGGTCACCTCTCTCAAGAGCCATCCCTGTTTGAGTGGTGGCTGTGGAGGCGACCGGGATGACAAGCAAGGACTCTTCTCCTGCTGGGGCCTGATGGTTTCGTTTTGGAGCCTGATCTCAGATCCATGTTACATGAACTCCTCTCAGCTGGAGTCTGTAGCACCACACTGATTTCTTTTGGCCCCAATCCCGCATTGCAGCTGTTTGTACTTATTTGAGGTATGGTGTATTTTGAAACAAAATGAACCAGATTTCCCCTACTGCCTATGTCAGTGCCTGGTAATGGAAAACATTAACTCTTCTACAACCAGGATACTGACAATTGTAGTGCACCCACTATATGCAGGAAAATACAAAGGAGACAGGGACCCAGAGCTGGGAGAGGTTCTCAGACGAGCTTATTTCAAAGCAAAGGGCAGATATTCCATCACTTACATAGTTTCTGGACCCTATCCATCTCCAAACGAGTTTCATCCAGCTTGCAGAAGGTTCTATAAGAACAGGAGTCATAAGTTTGAATGATTATATGCCAACAGATTGGACAATCTAGAAGAAACAGATGTATTCCTAGAAACATGCAACCTACCAAGATGGAATCATAAAGAAATAGAAAATTTGAGCAGACCCCACGTGAGCAAGGAAATAGCAACAGGAATCAAAAACCTCCCTACAAAGAAAAGGCCAGGACTAGATAGTTTTGCTGATGAATTCTACCAAACACTGAGAAAAGAATGAATGCCAATCCTTCCCAAACACTTCCAAAAAAACTGTACTCCCAAGCTCATCTTACAAGGCCAACATTACCCAGATACCAAAGCCATGTTAAGGACACTACAAAAGCACATAAGCCAATATCCCTGATAAACACAGGTGAAAAAATTCTCAAAATGTTAGCAAACCCAATTCAACGGCACATTAAAAGGATCATACACCATGATCAAGTGGGATTTAACACTGGGATGCAAGGAGGGTTCAATGTCCACAAATCAGTAAGCATCATGCAACCACATTTATAAAGGATAAAAATGATCCTCTCAACAGATGCAGAAAAAGAATTTGACAAAATCTACATCTGTTCATAACAAAAACTCTCAACAAATTGGGAATAGAAGGAACACACCTCAAAATAATAAAGTCCACGTATGACGAACCCACAACTAACATTATTATGCTTGACAATGAAAGGTTGAAAGTTTCCTCACTAAGATAAGGAACAAGGCAAGGATGCCCACTCTCACCACTCCTATATATAGTACTGGAAGTTCTAATTAAGGCAATTAGGCAAAAAGACAAAAGGCATCCAAGTCAGAAAGGAAGGAAAGTTGTCTCTATTTGCAGATGATGTAAACTTATACACAGAAAATCTGAACGACTCCACCAAAAATCTGTTAGAATAAATTCAGTAAAGTTGCAGGATATAAAATGAGTAAACAAAAATCGTTTGTCTCTACATATGAACAACCAACTACCTCAAAAAAACAAAGAAAACAACCCCATTTATAATGGCATCAAAAACAACAAAATGCTTAAGAATTATTATTTGATGAAGGCAGCAAATACATGCTGAAAATTAGAAGACTGGTGAAAAAAAACTGGGAGACACAAATTAAAGATATCCTGTGTTTGAGGATAAGGATAAATATTATTAAAATGTCCACACTACCGAAAGCCATTAACAATTCAATCTAACAATTCAATGCATTCTCTATCAATATTACTATAGCATTTTTCGAAGCAATAGAAAAAAATTCTAAAATTCATATGGAACCACAAAAGACCCAAATAGCCATAGCAGTCCTGAGAAAGAACAATAAACAGAGGCACACAATTCCTGATTTCAAACTTTATTACAAGCTGCAGTAATCAAAATAATAACACATAAAAACAAACACATAAGCAACTGACACAGAATTAAGGCTTGAGAAATAAGACCACAATTAATGATTAATTATGATCAGTTAATATACGACAAGGAATCTAAGAATACACAGTGGGAGCAAGGAGTCTTTTCAACTAAGAAATTTGGTGCTAAGAAATTTGGACATCCACATACAAAAATAAGAATAAAACTGTACCCTTGTCTTATACTACTCACAAAAATTAACTCAAAATGAATTAGAGACTTAAATAGAAGACAAAACTGTAAAAGCACTAGACAAAAAAAAACATAAGGGAAAAGCTCCTTGAAATTGGTCTTGGCAACAAATTTTTGGATATGATACCAAAAGCACAAACAATAAAAGCAAAAATAAACAAGTGGGACTACCTCAAACTAAGAAATCTCTGCACAGCAAAAGAAACAAGCAGCAAAATGAAAAGGCACCTACAAAAAAATAATTGGAAAGCATACATCTGATAAGGGAATAATATCTAAAATATATAAGGAACTCATACAACTCAATGACAAAACAAAAAATGTGATTTTAAAAACAGGACTTGAAAAAAAAAAAAGGACTTGAATAGACATTTTTCCAAAGACACACAAATGGCCAATGAATACCTGAAAAGATGCTCAACAGCACTCATCATCAGGGAAATGCAGATCAAAACCACAATGAGATACCAGCTCATGCCTACAGAATGGTTATTATCAGAAAGACAAGAGGCAGTGGAGAAAAAGGAACCCTCATGCACTCTTGGTGGGAATATAAATTGGTACAGTCACTGTGGAAAACAGTATGGAGGTTACTCAATTAAAAATAGAAATACCATATGATCTAGCAATACCACTTCAGGGCTTATATCTAAAGGAAATAAAATCATGATCTCAAAGAAATATATGCACTGCCATTTTTATGGCAACATTAACAATAGCCAAGACATGGAAACAACCTAACTATCCATGGACAGACGAAAGGCTAAAGGAAATGTGTTGTATATATGTACAATGGCATATTATTCAGCCATAAAAAGGGGAAATTCTGCCTTTGGTGACACTGATAGACCCTGAAGGCATTATACTAAGTGATGTATGTCAGACAGGGAAAGACAAATATTGTATGCCCTCACTTACATGTAAAATCTAAAACAGTGAACTCATAGAAATAGTGGGTTGAATGGGGGTTGCCAGGGCCAGAGAGTGAGGGAAATGGGGAGGTGTAGGTCAAAGGGTACAAAATTCCAGCTATAAAATGACTAAGCTCTGGGGATCTGTACAGAGGACTATAACTAACATTCTGTATTATACACTTGAAAGTCATTAAGAGAGTGGATCTTAAATGTTATGACTACCAAAAACAAAAAAAAAGGTAATTATGTGAGATAATGGTTATGTTAACTAACCTTATTACGGTAATCATTTTTCAACATAAAGTTGCAAATCATTATGTTGTATATCCTAAACTTAGATAACGTTATAGGTTGATAATAGCTCAATAAAGCTGGGGCATCAGGGCACCTGGGTGGCTCAGTCGGTTAAGTGTCCAACTCTTGATTCTGGCTCAGGTCATGATCTCATGGTTGGTGGGATGGAACCCCATGTCGGGCTCTGTGCTGACAGTATGGAGCCTGCTTGGGATTCTCTCTCTCTCTCTCTCTCTCTCTCTCTCTCTCTCTCTCGATAAATAAATAAATAAATTTTAAATATATATTTTTTAAAAAATAAGTCAGAGAAAGACAAATATGATTTCATTCACATGTGGAATTTAGGAAACAAACGAGAAAAAGGGAGAGAGAGACAATCAGCAAACAGGCTCCTAACTATAGAGAACAAGCTAGTCACCAAAGGGGAGGCAGGTGGGGGAGTAAGTGACCTAGGTGGAGAGGATTAAGAGTACACTTACCACGATGACCACCGAGTTATGCAGAGAATTGCTGAATCACTATATTGTACACCCGAAACTAGTATCACAATGTATGTTAACTATACCGGAATTAAAATTTAAAACTTAAAAAAAAATAAATAAAATTGTTTTTAAAAATCCATGGTTCTCAGAGGGCCGAGAATCTTAAGCCCGGAACATACACAAGAATGAACACCTCTCCTCACCCCTAACCAGAGCTTTTTAGTAGACTCCAGTCACCTAAATTTTTAAAGTCCTCTTAAGTAATTCTGAAGTAAATCTCTGATTACAAGCCACTGTCTTAAATCAGAGTTCTAGAAAGACATTTGTCTTTATAGACAATGCATTATATTCTACATGTATACTACTGAGCGATCTAATATGATACAAGGTGAGAGCAGAGGTTCCCAAAGCAGGCTTTGCCACAGAATATAAAAACACTGATTCCTGGGCCCTACCTGAGGCTTACTGAATCAGATTCTGTGTGGATGTGAACCAAGAATCCGTATTTTAACAAGTGCCTAAAGTGAGCCTAGGTTGAAAGCCAGATGTGTTAACTACTGTATTAGACTAGTGGTTCTCAAACTACGTATGCAACATTCAGATTTCATTGGAGGGTTTGTTCAAACACCAGATGGCTGAGCACCAACCTACTGAGTTTCTTATTCAGCAGGTCTGGGATGGGGCAACGATTTGTACTTAGTAACACATTCTCAAGTGATGCTGGTGGGGCTGACCAGGGACTCCACTTTGAGAATCACTCACTGAACTGTTCTTTTAATATATTAGTTACCTCAACGGGTCTTTGATACAACTAGAAAGTAGATAACTTAGGACTCCAGTCTCTGGTAAACCAGTGTCTGAAGTATAAGTGTTCAGAGCTATTGATTAAAAAAACAGGCTCATGATACTAGGCATAAAAAGCAAATTTGGTCTTTTCTTTAAAAAAACTAAAATAAGTTACACTGTAATCCAAACTGAGGACTACTTGCCAGCATCACCTTGATTCCAAAATCAAACAAAGACCCACTAAAAAGGAGAATTACAAGCAAATATCCCTGATGAACGTAGATGCAAAAATTCTCAACAAGATATTAACAAATTCAATCCAACAGTACATGAAAAGAATTATTCACCATGATCAAGTGGGATTTATTCCTGGGCTCCAGTATTTACAAATTTTATTCCTGGGTTCAATATTTACAAATCAGTCAATGTGATACACCACATTAATAAAAGAAAGGATAAGAACCATATGATCCTGTCAATGAGTGCAAAAAAAAGCATTTGACAAAACACAGAATGCATTCTTGATAAAAAAAAAAAAAAAAAAAACCCTCAACAAAGTAAGGATAGATGGAACATCATAAAGGTCATATATGAAAGAACCACAGCTAATATCATCCTTAATGGAGAAAAACTGAGAGCCTTTCCCCTATTCATTTCCCAGGAATAAGACAAGGATGCCCACTCTCACCATTACCATTTAACACAGTACTGGAAGTCTTAGCCTCAGCAATCAGACAACAAAAAGAAATAAAAGGTATGCAAACTGGCAAAGAAGAAATCAAACTTCCACTATTTGCAGATGACAAGATATGTAGAAAATCTGAAAGACTCCACCAAAAAATTGCCAGAATACATGAATTCAGCAAAGTTGCAGAATATAAAAATCAATGTGCAGAAATCTGATGCTTTTCTATACACAAATAATGAAGCAGCAGAAAAAGAAATCAATGAATCACTCCCCAAAACAATAAGATACCTGGGAATAAACCTAACTAAACAGGTAAAAGATCCATACTCTGAAAACTATAGTACACTTATGAAAGAAATTGAAGAGGACACAAAGAAATGGAAAAGCATTCCATCCTTGTGGATTGGAAGAAAAAACATTGTTAAAATATCTATACTACCCAAAGCAATCTACACGTTTAATGCACTCCCTATCAAAATACCACCAACATTTTTCACAAAGGTAGAACAAACAATCCTAAAATAAGTATGGAACCACAAAAGACCCAGTAATAGCCAAATAAATCCTTCAAAAAAAAAAAAAAAAAAAAAAAAAAAGCAAAGCTGGAGGCATCAGATTTCAAGCTATATTACAAAGCTGCAGTCATCAAGACAGTATGATACCAGCACAATTACAGACACCTAGATCAATGGAACAGGACAGAAAATCCAGAAATGGATCCACAACTATATAGTGAACTAACCTTCAACAAAGAAGGAAAGAATATCCAATGGAAAAAAGATGGTCTTTTCAACAAATGGTGCTGGGAAAACTGGATGGCAACATGCAGAAGAATGAAACTGGACCACTTTCTTACATCATACACAAAACTAAACTCAAAATGAATGAAAGACCTCAATGTGAGACAGAAAACCATCAAAATCCTACAGGAGAAGACAGGCAACAACCTCTGACCTCAGCTGCAGCAACTTCTTACTAAGACACGTCACTGAAGGCAAGGGAAGCAAAAGCAAACATGAGCTACTGGGACCCCACCATGGTAAAAAGCTTCTGCACTGCAAAGGAAACAATCAACAAAACTAAAATGCAACTGAAAGAATGGGAGAGGATATCTGCAAATGACATATCGAATAAAGGGTTAGTATCTAAAATCTATAAAGAACTTATCAAACTCAACACCCAAAAGAGAAATAACCCAGTTAAGAAATGGACAGAAGACATGAATAGACACTTTCCAAAGAAGACATCCAGATGGTTAACAGACACATGAAAAGATGCTCAACATCACTCATCATCTGGGAAATACAAATCAAAACCACAATTAGATACCACCTCAAACCTGTCAGAATGGCTAAAATTAACAAGATAAGAAAGGACAGGTGTTTGTGAAGATTTGGAGAAAAGGGAACCCTTTTTCACTGTTGGTGGGAATGCAAACTGGTGTAGTCACTCTGGAGAACAATATGGAGGTTCCTCAAGAAACTAAAAATAGAACTACTCTATGATCCAGCAATTGCACTATTAGGTATTTACACAAAGGATACAAAAATACAGATTTGAAGGGGTACATACACCCCAGTGTTTATAGCAGCATTATCAACAACAGCCAAACTACGGAGAGAGCCCAAATGTTCATCAACTAATGAATGGATAAAGAAGATGTGGTTATATTGGGGCACCTGGGTGGCTCAGTCAGTTAAGCGTCTGACTCTTGATTTTGGCTCAGGTCATGATATCACGGTTTGTGGGTTCGAGCCCTGCATCGGGCTCCTCACTGCCGGTGAGGAGCCTGCTTGGGATTCTGTCTCCCTCTTGCTCTGCCCCTCCCCTTCTCACTCTCTATCTCTCTCTCAAAATAAATAAATAAACATTAAAAAAAAAAGATGTGGTTATATATCTACAATGGAATATTACTCAGCCATCAAAAAGAATGAAATCTTGCCATTTGCAATGTGGAAGGAACTAGAATGTATTATCCTAAGTGAAATAAGTCAATCAGAGAAAGACAAATATATTATTTCACTCATATGTGGGATTTAAGAAACAAAGCAGATGAGGGGCGCCTGGGTGGCGCAGTGGGTTAAGCGTCCGACTTCAGCCAGGTCACGATCTCGTGGTCCATGAGTTCGAGCCCCGCGTCAGGCTCTGGGCTGATGGCTCGGAGCCTGGAGCCTGTTTCCGATTCTGTGTCTCCCTCTCTCTCTGCCCCTCCCCCGTTCATGCTCTGTCTTTCTCTCTGTCCCAAAAATAAAAATAAAAAAAAAAGTTGAAAAAAAAAATTAAAAAAAAAAAAAGAAGTCTATAAACCCTCTTTAAAAAAAAAAAAGAAACAAAGCAGATGAACACATGGGAAGGGAAGGAAAAAAAAGGGAAGAGAGGGGATACAAACCACAAGAGACCCTTAATAATAGAGAACAAACTATGGGTTGTAGGAGGGAGGTGGGTGGGGGATGAACTAGATGGGTGATGTACTAAAGACAGCACTTGTGATGAATCACTGAATTCTACTCCTGAAACCAGTATCGCTCTGTATGTGAACTAAAATTTAAATTTAAAAAAGGGAAAAAAAATGAAGACTACTTTACCTATTCAATTATGAGGACTTCCAGAAATTTTCTTAGGAAGAACCTTTTGAATTATTTCAATAAAGACTAATTGAAACTCCACAGACCACTGATGAAAAGATCTGAGTGCAGGTGTTACCATTTATAAATCCTGAACATTAACAAAACATACTCAGTGAAGCTGCTAAGAACGTGTTATTTTTGAGGACTCAATCCCAGTGTGTGTCCACAAGAATAAGAGAACTAAAAATGTACACACCACACCATTATATGAAATGACCTGTGGAATAAAGCAATTTAATGCTGTCCATCTGAATGGTGAAAGGTGCATGCCAAAACCAACAGCTTTCACATGGACAAAGTCAACAGCACGCTCTCCTAAAAGGAAAGATCAGCCAACAGGTTTGAGGCTTCTTAAATTCATTTCCTGTTCATGAGCGTGAGACCTTACCATGGCTCCACTGTAAAGAAATATCTGGTTCATACAAAGGTTTTTAAGTTATTGATTATAAATTTTTTAAAAAGGCAGAGGGATGTGGACACAGATAGGTTTTATATCACTTGGAAATGGAATTTGATCTGTCAAAAGAAAATTCCTATATACTACATGCTTCTCAAGGTGGCTGTTATCCATCCTCTTAAACACTGAAATCTAAAATCTTTGATATCGGTCAGTTCAACTCAAGAACCATTTCACTGGGATCAAAAGCTTTGGTTAAATCAATAAATTGTGCAAGTGGTCATAAACTGACTTCTGAATGAAGATGACATCAGCCCAAATTCCTTGATATGTCTCCACCCAATTTCCAGTTAAAATGCACATAAGACAAGCAAAAATTCAACATGGCTCTGAAACCAAGGATAACAGCCTCCCATTAATAATAATAATAATAATAATAATAATAATCATCCTGGGAGTGATATCTATTAAGTACAGTGAAGGTGGAGTAAGTTAAAAGCAGTCAACGTCCAGTGAATGTTTTGCTGAAAAAGAACAACTAGAAGTGAGAAGGTTCAGACATCCTCCACTCTACCTCCTATTCCAGCACGAAGAGTGGGTTCCAAAGAGAACGGGGAACAGCCCTGTACTGTGCAGCTTTTCTTCCTGAAACAACCAGGTAGCAATCCATATTTCCCCTTTCTCCCATCACTTTTGGTAATTCTAAGTCTGTGGAAAGAACCTTTTTCGTAAGTCAGCGAGCACAATAAAGAATCTATTGGCAGGTTCATGGCCTCCTGAATGTGAGAGAACCCAAGGCTGTTCTAAAGAGATCTGGGTACAAGAAGAATTCTAACATGAAGAATCTCCTTGTCTATTACTACACGTACCCAAGTCTCTTAGCATTGATTTATAACTTGGGAAAGAATGGGCCCCACTTTGAGCGGGGAGACTTCTTTGGGGTATGGGGCCAGGATTTTCTTCCATTTCAGCAGTTAAGGGACAGAGCTTCTGGAGGTAATCAGGGGAGCCATCCTCGCCAATGGTGCCTTTGCTCACTGCAGAAGGGTGTGTGGCTAGAGGAGAGGCAAGGCTACAGTCCACCAAGTCCCGAACCACTCACCCAACCATACTCTCATGCCTGAGCATGCAACTGTGCCTGCCCAAAAGGCAAAGCCTTTTGAATCCAGTGGAGCTGTACAGCTCATAACAGGGGATGATTTTAACTCCAAGGTCAGGGCCTGCACTGTCCGATATGATGGTCATGCGTCGTAATGGGGAGAAGTGCAAAAATAGAACATTTCCATCACTGCAAACATTTCTATTGGACAGTGCTGGCACGCTGTCCACAAGAATTGTGAAGTGGAAAAAAGCTTTATTACTTTTTAATGAAAACTGAAGTAGGATTATTTTCTTCTACAAAATGTAGTCTCCAGAAAGTTCTGTCATTCTGGAGTCAGAATGAGATCTAGCTAGATCAAAGTATACATTAAGAATGTTAGTGATAATAAGCTCATAATCCACTATTGCTGTTCACTGTCTTTCCTCATTTTTAATACATCAAAGTATTAATACATTAAAACATTAAAGTAAATGCATGGAAACGCTGAGCTGTCCTAAGTAAATTCCTTAAAAAGAATCAGGTTCCAATTACATATTCATCCACATTGCTCTGTTATGCTGTCCTTGTAAAATTCCCTTGAGAAATCAATTTTGAACTTCTAAGCCACCTCACTCTGCACGCCAAACAATAAATCACTGTAATACTGGAGTATATGTTGTAGTTA
This sequence comes from Panthera onca, assembly GCF_046562875.1. Taxonomy (NCBI): domain Eukaryota; kingdom Metazoa; phylum Chordata; class Mammalia; order Carnivora; family Felidae; genus Panthera; species Panthera onca. The sequence goes on from NC_138351.1 coordinate 72,141,679, forward strand.
CTTTAAGGCAAAATAAATTTAATTTTACCAGACAATATTCATTGTATGTCGAAGCTAATCAAACAAAACCAGAACACTTTTCAGAAAGAACTTATCTTTAAAAATGAAGAAAAGTGTCACACAAAGGTAACTAACAGAAGAATAGTGAGAATAAATGCAAATCAATATCCATCAGCTTTTGAGAGCCAAATAGGTGAGCATTCTCTTATCCCTAATCAAAGTTAAATAAACCAGAGGATATAAAGCCATAAATACAGATAGGATTGTTCCTGCCAAGGCTAATAGAACAACACAATTAAAACTGTCAGTAAAAGAGGAATACAAAGGCCAGGCTCTAGAAATATTTGTCTACCCAAAGTCTAAACCACGAGGGGTGTGCGAATTCTCTTTAAAATATGGAAGTATTAGTGGGGGCGGGGTGAGCCTGGGTAGCTCAGTCAGTTAAACATCTGACTTTGGTTCAGGTCATGATCTCAAGGTTCGTGAGTTTGAGCCCCATGTCAGGCTCTGTGCTGACAGCTCAGAGCCTGGAGCCTACTTCGGATTCTGTGTCTCCCTCTCTCTCTGCCCCTCCCCTGTTTATTCTCATTCTCATTCTCTCTCTGTCTCAAAAATAAACAAACATTAAAAAAATTTTAATATGGAGTGTTGGCTACAGGAAGCCCAATCTGCATACCTACATCAGGAACTCTGGAAATCCAAGTAGCTCATCAGGAGCCCATTTATAAGTGGAATCCCCATGCCCCATGGAATCAATAGGAAAGTATTTAAACAACAGAAGTAGATTCTCAACAAAAAAAGGACAGACTATGGCTGCCGCAATCCCTAGAGTTTAGTGGGCAAGCCAGAATACTCCAAGATAGAAGAGAGTTCACAGCATACACTCACAGGTGCTTCTTCAGAAAAAGGCTGGCCCAAGCGAGAAAAACAGGATGGCACACAAATTATCTAGAGCCTATCCTCTGGGCAAACCTAATATAAAATTTGCTTAGTGGGAAGTGCCGCTCATTGAATGTGAAGGCATCTCTGAGAATGCCTTAGAGTTTTCCTACCTGGAAGGAAAACTTCCTTCTGTTTCGGGGAGATGGAGTGACGTGAACTAGTATTTGGGATTCAGGGACTAAAAGTGGTGGCAGCAATCACAGAACAGGCAGAGTCACCCAGTGTCCATCCAAAGTGGTAGGACCAGGAGCTTCCTTCCTTCCCGAGAGCACCATCCATCTGAAGGCAGCCATCTGTGAGCTAGAGTATGAAAACTAACCCAGTCTCTTTTTTCTTTCTTTATTTTTGAGAGAGAGAGAGAGGGAGACAGAGGATCTGAAGCAGGCTCTACACTTAAAGGGGCTCGGACTCATGAGCCATGAGCCCATGACCTGAGCGGAAGTTGGACGCTCAACCAACTGAGCCACCCAGGCACCCCAAAACTAAGCTGGTCTTTATGGGAGTGAAGGCAAGATGCGAAAGCCACAGATCTTCATTATTCCCCAACACCTCTGATTGTACTTCAGGTTCTCCTGGCTCACAGAAACAAGAATGTAATAGAAACCAGAATAAGGCCAAAAAAATAATCCAAAAGTAGCAACCGATATATCTTTGAACACTGTGCCAACTGTTGTTTTTATACAGTGTTCTTAAACTGTTAGTAATGTCATAGTCTCATTAATGATTCCAATAAAGTTTACGCCAACAATTCAGACTTAGAAGGAAAGAGCCAACTAAATGCTCCATGAAGACATAATCAAGGCTCTATCATACACCCAGTAGGCAGCTGCCATAGTTCTTTGGGCCCATAAACATTTGTAAATGTATGCCTTGAAAACCTTCATCTTCCAATGACAGTAACAGTCATTTTGGCCAACACTGACTTTGCAAGACATTTCTCCCCATCCATCCTAGTCCTCAGTTGGCCATCTCTAGTTTTGAACTAAAGTTTGCTTCATTTTTATTCTTTCTTCTGTACCTTCAGCTTTGTTCTCACCTCCATTCCCAGCCCTCGATGAAAACATGATTCTGATTTTAAAAAGAAAACAGAGAAGTACTCCCTTAAGCCCAAATACTACTTTTTCCTCTTTCCCCCTTTGTCTCCTCCACCACCCTCTCCTTTTAAGGCCAAGAATACTGAAGGAAGAGCTTGTGTTCATTGCTTCTGCATCCTTATATGATGCACTATGGCTTCTGCCCTCACCACTCAAAATTTTGAGAAAATATCACTTTCCTCTAAATAAGGATATTTCTCTGTCCTTACCTTACTGGAAAAGGAATTTTACATTGTTGTTCACTATTTTTGTTGTTGTTGTTGTTGTTTCATTTGCCCTACTTATGACACCATGCTCCCTTGATTCTTAACCAACTTTCTGACAGCTCTTCCTTGGCACCTTTGCAAGATCCTCTTCCTCTGTTTCTCTGGAAATGCTGGTGCACCCCTGAATTCTTTGTTCAGCCCTTTTCTACTCTTCTGCTCACTCTTCCTAGGCCAGCTTTTTCATACCAGTGGATCCCACAGACATTTGCAGGCTGATGCTTCCTTAATATGCATCCTCATTCCAGAACATCCTCCCACACTCCAACTGACCTATATGTAATTTAAGGACCTCAAATTTTAAAATATCCCAAATCCAACTTCCTATTTCCTACCTTGAGCATGCCACTAAATCTTGGCGAGAACACTTTCCAATAGATCAAATCCATTCTCTCTTCTCCAGTGCCCACCATCACCTACTTAGTTCAGGTCATGTCCCCTAGACAACTGCAAGAATCCCTATGTTTATCTTATTTCACTTCTCTGCCCCCTCTCCAATTTAGCCTCCCATAGTGATCTATCTGAAAAAAAAAACTGTGGAAATCCTTTCAATTGTCAAGAACTGGGAGGGAGTAGACAAACTCAGATTCATCTGCACACTCCACAAGATCCCCCACAATCTGGCTTCTGCCTCTTGCATGATCAAGTCCTCCATTATTTACCAACCAAACCACTTAAAGTTTGTAGAAAACACTGTATTATTTTATGTCTTTTCATATTCTATTTTCACTGATTGAAATGCCCTCTTCCACTACCTATCCACAAAGTTAACTCCTTTTTATCTTTCATTATCAAGTCTCAGAAGTCTTCTTAGTCACACACACACACCACCACCAGTAGAGAGCTGGTGCGCCCTTGTATATGCCATCATCTCTGCACCTTGTACACAAAAGATAACAGTCATCACATTAAACTCTATTGATTTATGACACAGCTGCTGGACTTTGTGCTCCTTGAGGACAAAGTCAGCACCATAATTCTCTCTCTATACTAATGCCCAGTGTGCCTGACAGACAGTCCTCAATAATGAAATGAATAATGAAAGGAAAAATGAATGAGGACATATGGCCATGAGAAATGAAGAATGAACTGAAGAACTGGTTTACTCCTAAGTGCAAAGTATTTAAATACAACTTAACTATATTTCCTAGCCAGTGAATCTCCTTCATTCATTCATCCATGCAACAAATGTTTATTGACCACCCAATACACACAAAAGGTCATCACACAAGAAACAATGTGCTAGTAACAGAGACCTCTCAGCTTTCTCAAATCACTGCAAACCCCAACAACACAAGAGCCTTGCTGGTCAACCCCAAACATTCTATTCCCAACGATCACTAGGAAGATAAAGAAAAAACATACACAAATTGGTAGAAAGATGACCCTATGGTGGTTAAGCATTATACTTAATCTACTTTAACACATCCCTTAGCTCATTCCTTCTTCCTCAACACACTCATCTGCTCTTTTCATTTTGAATTTGGAGTTAACATTGCCTGTATAAATATCTACATTACCAATTCCATTATTATGCCAATTCTATTTCCAAAAGTAACAGTCTCAATATGAAAAAAAATTCCAAATAATTTGGCTTTATCCAACTCATACCTCCAAACAGGTACCAAGGCAAATCGACATGAATAAAAATTCACAGTGGCCTACGGTGAGAGATAGATCTTTACATCACATAAACAAATACATTTTCTATAAAACATAAAGTTTTAACAGACCTAAAACATAACAGAACATTTATATAATTGTACAGAAAGAGAAGGCTATTTTAGCGTAATGTCAAAGCAAAAACCATAAAAGAAAAGATTGATAAAGGTGACTAAACATTTAAAGCTTCTTTGCATTAAAAAAAAAGGAAATGCACACTGGAAAAATGTTTTAGATCATATGAAAACCCACTGACATTTTAAAAGTTTTAAAAGAATTATATATGATATATATAGCTTAAACAAATAAAGTAAACCTACAAATAACCATCCTAATAGAAAAACAATTAATAAACATGAACAGAAATTTATATGAGAAATACAAATGGTCAATAAGCATAAGAAAAAGTTATAATTCACCTTTCAAAGAAATGATGAGCGAACACTCAGTATTAATAAAGCATGGCACTTTCGAGTACTATGAACATGAGTTTCAATATGGAACAATTATCCTGATCCTTCAGGAGGACTCTGCTATCATCTATCAAAAACCAAACAAGCATAATCTTTGACCTAGTAATTCTGCCTCAAGATATTTATCCTGGGGAAATAATCAATGACATATGCTAAGACATGTATATGTGGACATCCATTACAACAACGTTTATAACAGAGAAACTGAAAGCAACCCTATGGTTCCAAGGAAGGGAATAATTTAAGTAAATAAAAATATAATTGAAGGATGAAACGCGTCCTACTATTAAAAAGTCCCACTTTAGACTTACTTGCCAGGAATACTGAAGACAAAATATCCTGAACACCCTTCCAGTACAAAGTCATCTAAAACTGCTGAGTATGTACACATATGCATCACACACACACACACACACACACACACACACACACACACACACATACACACATCTGCCTTCATAAATGCCTAGCCAAGTTGGCCCAAAAAAGTCATGAAACTCTTGGAAAGCCAAAACGTTTTAGGAAATCAGTGAAGGTGAAAAGAACACTGAACCGAGTAACCAGTTACATCCCAATCCCAGGTGAATTCACAGGCAGAAAGCAAATGAAAAATCAAAGTCAGATCAAAGACCTCTACAAAAACTTAGGATATCCCACCCACACAGGTGACTTGTGGGGAAAAAAATACTGACCTGCATCACATAGGAAGTGCATGAGGAAATAGGACTGTCTCAGACTTGAATATAAATAGGAGAGAGTCTCCCCCTGAGAATTTACATCCAGACACTTATCTTTAATAGACTGGGGGCTTGAATTCACACAATCTACGTGGCCACTCAAGAAAGCTCAAGCTGAACATTTAAATTGATGTGACAGGACTCGACAGCCTCAAGGCATCCAGTAGAAGGAAATACAAGTTCTTTCCGAACTGATTCACTTTGAGTTCTCAAAGAATTCCCAAAGAAAAAATTCCTAGAAGCATGAGATCACATTTTTAAAAAATCACAAAACACATGAGGAAGCATGCCAACACATACAAGAATCATTAAAAACAACAAGTAGAGTCAGGCCTACAAAATCTATAGATAATGGAATTATCTGATACAACCTATAAAATAAAAATGTTCATATGTTTAACAATCAAAGAGGATATATAAAAGGTGTGATATATTAAAAAATGACCATGCAACTCTGAAAAAGATCCAGTTTCTAGAAATGAAAAACATAGTATTTCAAACTAGAAACTCAATGAGTGAATGAAATAGCAGATTAAATGCAACCAACAGGAATGTTAGTAAATGGGAACATTACTACAAAGAAATAACACAGAATGGAAGACAGAAACAGACAGATGAAATTTGAAAGTGAGGTTAGAGGTAGGAAAGACGGCAAAAAAGTTTCAAACATTTAAATAGACATCCAGAACCAGAAGACCGACAGAACAGGAATAAAATGTTAGTCAAAGAAATAATGCACAAAAATGCCCCAGAATTGGTGGTAGACTTGAATTCTCAGATTCAAGAAATAGAAAAATCAAAAAGAAATCCACACCAAAACAGAGCATTTATTGACACAAAAATGTTTAAATTAAAAAAAAAAAAAGCAGTATATGCTCTAGGGTCATTTTTAAGAAGTGTGGGTTTACAGACATGTGCACATACTTAGAAGAACTAGGGGTTTGGGAGTTTTTGTTTGTTTTGTTTTGTTTTAGAGAGAGAGCATGAATGAGAGAGAGGGGCAGAGGAAAACACAGAGAAAGAGAAAATCTCAAGCAATCTCCATAATCAGTGCAGAGCCTGACTGGGGCTCAATCCCACAACCCTGGGATCATGACCTGAGCCAAAATCAAGAGTTAGACACTCAACTGACTGAGCCACCCAGGTGCCCAGGAAGAATTGGTTTTTAAAATGGTTAGTTTATGCTTATTTTTAAGTGGAAAAAAAATTTTATTTATGCTCTTTAATCTTTTTCAAGGAACTATATATCACTTTTATAAGAAGAAAAGTTACTAAAACTTTTTAAAATAATGCTGAACATATTTATGTATTTGAGTACATGAAGAAACACACCAAACTGCTAACAGCTAATATTTCTAGTTTGTAAGAATTTGAATGATTTTTACCTACAGTTTCTAATCCATGATCAAACAAATTATATGTATAAATATAGATGGAATAAAAGAGTTGGTATTTTAACAGTGGTTTTACTATAGATGCTAAATTGCTGCGTGATTTATGATTTTTATATTTTAAAAATTTTCATTTGTTATTTTATTAGGGTTGTTTACATTTTATACATTTCCATTTGTTTCAAAATATGCAAATAACATATGCATATGGATACATAGGTGAAGCAGGTGTCTTAGAATTCTGGTAGAACTTTGTGCAAGAAAACACCATTTTAAAATCATCAAAATTGAAAATAAATATGTGGCATATCCACACATTTATATACAGTGTTTGCAGAGACTTACAATGTTATGGGAAAGCGTGGCCTTTAAATGTTACAATTTTAAAGCGCACAACAAAAATATGCGCAGAGCTGATTAAGCAATCTGCAGGGGGATGACTGGCAGAAATAAGAGAAGAATGTTAACAGTGGCTATCCCTGGTGGTGCCGTTTCCTTCTTGCATTAATATCAGGGGAGGGAGAGAACAAGAGGGCCAGTCAGGGTTTCTCAATGTTGACACACATCTGGCCCCAATTTTGAGTCTTGGGAATCAGAGCAGTGGAAACGAGAACCAGGAAAATAAGACAGGAACTAAAACCATCTATCTTAAAACACATTAAAATTTACAATTATTGGCATTTAGAGGGGAAAAGTCAACATTTACTAGGGCCTTTCAATATAAGGAGAAAAGACCAATGAAACCAAGAAAAGGGGGCAAAGCTAATACTGCATGGCAGCTATCACTTCTCTTTAAGGACATCAAAATCCGCATCAGATACACGATTTGTGTGTTGGTATGTAAGGTCTTCGAACTAGAAACCAGATTTTAATCTCTAATTTATTCAGAAATAAAGATTCTTATCATAGGCAACATACTTTTATGAGACTTCAATATGCATTATTACTAGCTAATGACAGGAAAACCTCACATTGCCTGGTTGACTTCACACAAAATGTCATGACTCCCCCTCTCTTCCTACAAGCAGATCCCTAGCCAAAGAACAGGAATACAAAGTCTCAGGACAAAACTTTTAATTTATTCTATCCAGTCTTCCTCTGATCTCTCAAGGAGTGATTCTGCAGTGCTTTCCAAATTCACAGCAGACTTGATGTATAAACATCAAATCATCAAAGACAGTTCAAGAGAGCACTTTGCTTCCAGAAACATTACAAGGGAAAACTAAGAGGTTCTACACCTGCAAATAATAAACTTCAAAAGCAACCCCAAACTAGCCTGGCATTTATCATCAGTGCGCAGAAGTGTATGTGTGTATAATCAATCGACCAACTATAGTTTACCTAGTCTTCTTTAGCCTTGGATTCTTGAATAGTGTCCTAGAACTTTTAAGAGTGCTGTGTGTAAAATTAATAGCATCTCCTAATTGGAAGGAAATTTCTGAGGTCATCTTGTACAACCTCTTGTCCAATGTTTTAATCTCATCTACATTCTCCCGTAGCTGCTGCAAACTTCCAATGATGGGAAGCTCACTACCTTCCAAGGCCAGCCATGAAGTCGTTGGGCAGGCTACTCACTAGAAATTCTCTCTTGGTGTATGTAGTTGCTGCTTTTTTGTAATTACACCGAATCTCATCCTTCAAACACTTGGTGTAGCAGGCAGAGGAAGGTGGTGATCAGGTCATCCCTTTCTCTCTTTCTTTCCTCTTTCACAACGCATTTCACAGATCCTTCAGAGAACTCCTTTTCACTCTCCACTCAGAACACAGCTATTCTCAAAGGATGGCACCTAAAACTACTGACAGTACAGAACCCTTGCTGGATGGTTCTGTCCAAGCCAAAAAACGGTGAAACCAAGCTCTCACTTGCCCTCATGTTAATTTTCATATATGAGGTGCTTAGAGAACATACTTACTGCAATGAAATAAAGTCTACATTTTGGTAGAATCGCCATTTCACATGGGCCCAGCTTCAGAAAATGCTATTACTATGAATCGAAGAATTATAAAAATTGAAGTCCTGTAATCCATTGTTTCTCCAAGATCATGTGGCCCACATGTTCTGAAAAATGCCAAGTCCTGGATCCTTCCCAGATTGCATGAATCGGAACCACTGTCAGGGGACCTGGGTCTTTGCATCTTAAATACATTCTCTGGTGATTGTGATGCAAAGTAATGAGTGAGCACCAATGCCCTACCCCATGATTGCTCAATTATTGTGGCTTTGCCACACACAAATCTCCCTCACCCTCTAACTCCTGGCAGTCCATAAAGGCAGAAATGAAAAGACCAGTATAATCTAAATTGGTTTCAGTTGATGGCTAACTTGGGATTAGAACCAAGTAATGGTAATCTCTTCTCTTAGTTCCAGTCCAAGGTTGTCCCTAAAAAGGAGAACAGTATCTGGGATGTAGTAGAAGAATGAGGAAAGGGGCAGAGTATTAAATGGGGCTAAATTTGGGGAAATAAACAGCCTAAAGCAATTATTTATTCACACTTGATCCTTGGAGATAAGTGATAAAAAGCTGAGAACTGCTCAATTTGGAGGAACCCGCCAAAAGAGGAGAGAAAGAGGAAATCCCAACAGAGAAAGGGGTTGCAGGAAACACCACTTGGATTCAGCCTGTAGCTTCTGCGAGGTTCTCTCGTTTCTCTCTCAGAATTTTGTCAAGTTTTCTTGTACGCAAACTAAGCTTTATGCAACCGAGAATACATTCTTCCCCAGGTCAAAGTTGTTGATGTCCACATTTGTGGCAACGTGAGCAACAACAACAAAAAAACTCAACAATCATTTTTATATGCAGGGGTGCATTCTTTCCTTACATATCAAGAAGAAATCCTAACACTGAACACAAAATGGGCCCATACAATTCTTTCTGTTGTTTTGGGTTCTGGTTTTTTAAAACTACATTTCATTCTACTGCCAAATACAGATGCAGACTGCAGACAAAACATCCTACCACAAAACTAAATCTCAAAATGCCCAGGACCAACAAATCCACAATAAAGAGGCTAAATTCCAAACCCGAAATGGTAAATGTAATAACGATGACCCTTACCATGTGGTAAAAGATGAATCCAATTAATGTTACCTTAAAAAGAATTTCGGTAACTCCTCTCTTTCCTGTTATAATTGCCCATGATAGGCCTCAAAAGCCAGCAGTTTGGTGGAGACATTTTCTGACCAATGTACTTCTTCACTCTGTGTGAACTCTACGAACCAGGCATTAGTGGATTCCATAATCTGTCAAACATTTACAATTACAAGGGGATCAATAAAACTGGAATTGTCAAATGGGTACTTTCTAGATTGCTCTGATTTTAAAATACCAAAAGCGGGGGGGGGGGGGGGGGGGTGAAGATAGTGACTCAGAAAAATGACATTTCTTAAATCATGAGGCTGGAAAGGATCTTAAAGATTATCTAGTAAATCTCCCCTACCCTCTATTCCCTCCTCCAAAACACTCAGTCGTTAAGCAAATCATTATCAAGGGCAATTTCAACATATTCAAAAGTCCGACCTCTCTGCTTAGCCCCTCATTACCCAGAATTTCCCCCCATGACACTTCAAAATCCCCCTTTCTAACTGGAATTGGACATCCATACAGCTGTTCTACATATCACACATCTGGCCTTGGATCAAGTTACCCAGCTTCCGACCCCTCCAATTCCCTGGCTCATCAGCCCTGTCCAGTCAAAATGCTACAGTCCACCCCCTGAGCTCCCCACACACCAGCCTGCTATGCTCCTTTCTGCTCTTTAACACCCCAATTTTGATTAAACTCCAAACTCCTGTTCTGCTTCCATTCACAGCCTCCAGGGGTCCCATGGAGAAAACTTAAGGACAAGATGAAGATATCAATGTATTCTAATCTCAGCAGAGCCCCCAACAGCAGCCATTAATGCTGCCACTTCTCTCTGCTCTCTTTCATTTCTCATGGAATTTCTTCTAAGCCTCTAATCCTTTCAAATAGGCTCCGTAACTCTTGCATCCATCATGGAGAAGTCAGTATCAGGCAAGAACCCTCCTTAAATTCTGCCCTTCCCCTCCCGCTCTCCCCTATGGCCCATCACTGGAATAATCTGCACCATTCTTGCACGTGTCTTCTCTGGCTTACCCACCACACACACTCTAGACCACTCCTCTCAAACTTGGAAGCACACTAGAATCACCAGGTGGCCGTCCCGTTACGGGCTAAACTGTGTCCCCCAAAGATCCATACATTGAAGTTCCAAATCCTACTATCTCAAAATCTACCCTTATTTGGACATAGGGTCTTTAAAGAGGTAATTAAGTTAAAATAAGGTCATCAGGGTGGGCCCTAATCCAATACGACTAGTGTCCTTCCAGGAGAAGGAAATTTAGACACAGACATGTACACACAGAGGAAAGATGTGAAGATACAGGGAGGTGACCATCTGCAAGCCAAGATGAGATGCCTCAGAAGAAACCAACCCTCCAACACTTTGATCTTGAACTTCTGGCTTCCATAATTGTGAGAAAAATTTCCATTGTTTCAGCCACCCAGTCTGTGGTATTTTGTTATGGCAGCCCTAGCAAATTCGTACACTTCCCGCGCCCTCCTTACTCGCTCTTATTCCTCCATCTTGGTGAATGTTTGGTGACTCCACTATTACATATCTTTCACATCTGCCTCCTTCCCTCCAAACCCACTATCACTGCCTTAATTCAGGCCTTCATTATCCCCCCTAGGATATCCCAGTCGCTTCTACCTACCACCATTTCTCCTGGCTGTGTGGAGAAGCGCCTTCCTGAAATAGCAATCTAGCATGCCAACACTGTTCCTACATTTCCCTACTGCCTCAAGTCCAACCTCCTTGAAACTAATATAACACTGGATGTTTATTATTCTTGAATTAAAAAATTAATTAATTTTTTTTAAAGAAAATGGTCAGCAGAAACAAAAACACATTTGTTAACTCTAGGTAGAAGTAGACCATAAAAGAGACCATAGTGGAAACAGGCCATAAATTAACATGATTAAATGGAAAATGGGGAACTGCAAACGTGAGTGGGTTTGTTATTTAAATATTGCCATAATGCAATGGTTTCATAATGTCTGGCTTCAGAAACATTTTAAGCATTTTAGAGAATATTCTAATCAGTGTTTTTACACTAAGATACATATTTTTAGAAGAGTTGAACAGTTTTAAATTCTTTAAGATATGTTTACTGAAAAATTTTTACTAGCTGAGTTATTCTATTATCAAAATGGGACGATAAAGGAAAGGATCTAGGTAAGCAAATAATTAGGTAAGTACATTTTCCTTGTACTAGAATAAGCCCTAAATAGTCCACTAATGTCTGTTATAACAACAATGGACATGCTTAAAACTTTTTTCCAAAATTAATGGAATGTTAAATATGTTTTACAGTAACTCTTACAGGAATAATATTTTTAGACATGAAACCTGAGCTGATCTTTACTCCTAAAGAAGATATTCAGCAAGGTCTCTAATTCCTAAATCAGATAAGAATTTGTGATTTGTGGTCCCCCACTCTGAGGTGGCCAAACACTCGAGAAGAGTTGCCAAGACTGCATTTCCCAAGGTCACGGTGACAAAGTCCTACACAAGGGTTGACATTCCCTTGAATAAGCAGAGACGTTCAAATGATGCTCCCATTCCTGAAAATAAAATTCCTCCAGGGAGCTTTAGATTTCTGTCTACCCAACTTCTCTCTTCAAGCTATCCAGAATGCCTCTCCTTAGAACATCAGGCGGTGCATGAGAACACTCTGTGCCTCCTCCTGGCTTTGTCTGCGTTGAACTTAACTCCTTAACTCCAAACCCTTCTGATCCAACTTACTTCTAGTACTAACTAGCCTTGAGCAATGCCTGTGCCTATTACCTGCCTGGACTGAAGCTCAATCCAGATCCCTAACACCAACTGCACACCCTACCCCTGCCTTGTCCCAGATCAGGAGCCCTGAGGTCCTGGCCAGGCTTCCATACGGTATCAGCTTAAGGAGAAAATATTCAACATCAAATAAAGGAAAAGGAGCTGATGAATCAGCACCAAAACACACTAAGTAAAATACCCACAGTTACCTGGACTTCTTGAATAAATATTTATCATGAATGAGGAATTTGGTAAAGCTCAAACAGAAAAAGCATGCATCTTGTCTTTTTATTCCTCAAATATATTTTACTCAAAAATAAGAACAAGTGATATAAGGCACTAAGAGAAATAGAAGGACTTAAAATTATTCTGAAATTACAAAAAAAATGTATTTAATCAACTGACTTAATATTTGTATAAGAAAAACAGAGTTGTCAAGTACTTTTCATCTGTTTCACATAAGACCCATTCTTTACCAAATATTCCTTAAACCTGGAATAGTCATTAAAACTGCATTAGTCCTCCATGTGATTCCTTAGCCCTTTAAATCTCCTTGAAATAACATCACTCACTGTCCAGTGGGTTTTTATAAAATGTGGATTACATATAACTTAGATAGTGCACATTTCCCCCAAAGCTAACACTCAGCATATAAACCAAAGATAATGATTTTTCATCTTCATGGACTCTCAAAGGTTAAAAAAAACAAATTTAATTTCAAGTGTGGACAAACAGCAAACCAGGATGTTAAAGCCCTGAGGATCTGCTCAGGAAAGTCCTAATCTTTGCCCCCGCTTCCATGTTCCCAAGGGAAGCATTAGCCTTACCTTACAATACACATAAGGATGTAAATACCTGGAGTTTTTACACTAAATTAGCTCAGTGGCATGGGGTCATCAACTCTTTGAATATTAAACAGCCAGAGCAAAGCTGAAAATAAGAAGTCCAGAGTCACCAAATAAGAGAATGATTAGTGCAATGGATTCCAAGTCCCCTGTTTTTTAACTTTTCACTTGAGTACAGTGGACAATGTTATCTTAGTTTCACGTGTACAACACAGTGATTCAATTTCTCTGCAGGTTACAGGATATGCTCACAAGGGTAGGTACCGTCTGTCACCATACAAGGCTATTACACTGACTACATCTCCTATGCTGTACCTTTCATCCCTGTGACTTACTCATTCCATAACCGGAAGCCTGTATCTCCTACTCTCCTTCACCCATTTTGCCCATCTGTCCACCCCCTCCCCTTTGACAACAACCAGTTTGTTCTCTGTATTCACAGGTCTGATTCTGCTTTCGTTTGTTCACTTGTTTTTAAGATTCTGCTTTTGAGTGAGATCATATGGTATTTATCTTTCTCAGTCTGACCACGTCCTCTATTGTTTTTATTTTTTTAAAAACTTTTTTAATGTTTGAGAGACAGAGCATGAGCAGGAGAGTGGCAGAGAGAGAGGGAGACACACAATCCAAAGCAGACCCCAGGCTCTGATCTGTCAGCACAGAGCCCGATGTGGGACCCGAACCCATGAACTGTGAGATCGTGACCTGAGCCAAAGTTGGACGCTTAACTGACTGAGCCACCGAGGTGCCCCCAAGTCATCTATTTTAGACAAGGACCTAACGGCCTGGGAAGTGCGGGTACCGTTAAAGTCCCCATGGACAGTGGCAAAACAGACACTTGAATCCTGATCTTCCATCCATCTCATTTAGTTTCAAACTTACTTTATGGATTTCCATTTGATTTTGTTTAAACTCTTCACACAGCTTTTTAAAAAGGGTGAGGGGAGAACCCTAAAATCCTACTATGGCAAAATAAGTAAAAAAAAAAAAAGCCATAAAATCAAATCCTAATAGCAATAATCCCTAACTATTATTGAAAAAAAAATTACTGAAAAGCCATGAAACACTTATCCCGTCACCTGGTCTTCACTTACCAAATCTTAACTTCAGTGCTTCACACTCTCACAAATTATGCATAGTTACTGAATTGGTAACAACACTATATAATAAAAGTATTTTTGAATCCAACCAAAACTACATCTACAAATCCATGCAGAGCTTTGTACAGTTCCTACTGAAGAACAAGCTTGCAACAAATATTATTATTTAGCAATACACAAAACTGCTATAATGCAAAACTGCTTCAACATATATCGACATCTATGCCCCCAAAATATTCTTTCTGTTCCTACTTGAATTTTGTCAAGTGGCAGGGGAGGAGGGGGAATCACAAGTAGGAAGGGCCACTAAGTATCACAAAAAATTGCCAACTCACCCAACCATACGCTTGCTTTCCATCTGTCATTCATTTTTAGTGCTCTATTTCGCTTCTATTACTCATTTCTTCTATGACTCTACTGTCTCATGTGCACACATCCCTCCTCAGCCTTGCAGACTTAACCCCTTCTCATTCTGCAGATCTCATCAAATGTCACTTCCTTCGGGAAATCCTGACTCACCCCAAAGTCAGATAAGGTTCCCCATTTAATCACTTTTGAAACTCCCTGTTCTTTTTCCCTTCTAATATCCATAACATTTTGTACATATACATTCGGGTGATCCTTTGGTCAATATCCCCCTTCCCAGTAGACTCTAGGCTTCATGCCTCCAGTGATAATGGCTGCTTTATGCACCACTCTATTCCCAGCTACTAGCCCAGGAACTGGTATTGGATGCAATAAAGACATGTTGAATAATGAATGGCCCTAATTCCACATGGAACAGCAAAAGACTAAATCAATGTTTGCAAAATTTCTGAGTTACGACTGGCACTTTTTACTGAAAATGAACAGACTATAACAGAAAATACAGGAACAAAAAGTATTATAGTTTACTGTATGTAAACTGCATGAAACTTGTTTCATTCGTGTATATGACCATTGGTAACCTTGGATCATGGACAAAAAAAAAAAAAAAGGTTGAAAGCCACTACACCAGATCAATACAGTTCCTCCCAATTTCCATTAAAATGCTCAAGAAGGCGCACAAAATGGGAAAAGTCAGCAATAGGACTAAAAAGAGGGGAGAGAAGCCAAAAATCAAGCCATTATTTCTACCACACTCTTTGAAAGATGGATAAGAAGCACTTTCTTGGACCATATAAATCTGAAAGATGCACACTGCATCTTTTGAACTTGAACAAGATAGATGCTCTGATTAATGTAGGAAAAATTCCTAAGTCTAGCTCAGGAATGCATTGGCCAGATAAATATGAGGACATCCCCCAACTACATAGGAGACACCTTCCAAGCCAGCTAAAGCAAGTGGCCTACGTGTCCCCAAGAGCTAATGAGGGTCAAAATAGACACGTACAAAATACAGCGACAGATTTTATTACAAAATAGAAGACAAAAATTTGAAGTCTATACTTAAAATTTAGGAGGAAAAATGTATATAAATTTATGCAGAAATCGGGAAGGGAAAAGAAGGCAAGAAAAATTAAGGCATACTAAATTCTTTGCTGTGCAGAGGAGTGGGATCAAAAGTTATTTAGTTCTTTGACTTTGAGAACAAAGAAACCCAGGTTTAGGAATGTACTTGGAAATATAGAGGCAGTCACTAGTACAACTGAAATCTAGACTTGGCCATTTCAAAATACTATGGATGTACTGAAACAAACAATGCACAGAAAAAGAAAATAAAGGTAGGAAGGATATTAGATTGAACCATACAGAACTGCCATTTTTAAAGGTCAACGGCAGTCAACTACCAACGATTTCATATGACTGAAGCTATCAACAATGAAAATAACAGCAGTTGACACATTCAGTGTGCCAACCATTTTTAAACCATTAATTCAGGGTGTGTGTGTGTGTGTGTGTGTGTGTGTGTGTATGTGTGTGTGTGTGTGTTGTTTCTTTACAAATAGAGATCCATAGACTTAGAGACTTCATGTAATCTATGTAAGCCCATGTGGCTGAATATTGGTGGAAAAAGGCAAGCCAGTACATTGTACTCAAGGCTATAGTACCTTTCATAACAAAGAGAAACGGAAGTGTAAGAAATAAGTTCAAGCATGTTGTAACAATAAATGTAAAAGCAGTAAGTTTCCTATGAGGGTATGTAAAAACAAAATCCAATTAAATGCTGTTTATAGGGAAAATACATTAAATAAAATGACACCCAAAGTTTAAAATCAGAAGGATAAGTGAAGTCTTCTCAAAAACAAAAAAGAAAAGAGTATTGACAACATCAGTTGCAGGAAAAAAGGAGGATGTAGCTCCAAATGCACAGAAGGTTATTTTATATTAATAAACACATAATAAAGGCCCAGCAGGAACCTTTATTTAATATTATGCTAACACATAGAAAGTGCCATAAAGAAATTAACAAAAGCCCATTTGTAAATAGAGACTAAAGGACAATTATCAGTCTATGACAGCTCAAGTATAGAATCAGGGCACAGAGAATGTGAATTATATTATAGTGGTTGAATTAGTAACATATCTGTATTTGTCACCCAGAGAACATCCTGCTCTTTTCAAGAATCACGACACAGAAACTCTCAACCAGAAAGAGAAACTATACAAACCTCACTTAGTTACCATGATAAATAAACCAAAGTTTATACAAAAGTTTACATGTACACAATAAAGCAATAATCAGCCAAGTCATAGCAAACCACCAGTAGTGTTCCCATGAAGTCAAGTATTATCAAGAATGATTACTTTCCCTGTATTGTTTTACATTTTCACAGCAATTTTTATTAGCACAAAACAGAATTTAAGCTGGTTCCATTAAAAACATTGTTACTTTTAGACTGAAAATTCCTCCTCCCTCAATGACTGACAAAATTTGTAAAAAATACTGTTGATAATTCAAAATTATTGAAAATGAAGTACTATATATCAAAAATGCCAAAGTTAATCAATCTCTACCCTTATGCAATTCCATCATTTAAAACAAGTGACCTAATTCCAACTCAAGAAGTGAGGCTGAGACTTTTGCCTATTTTCCTAATTTTTTTTCCAGTCAAATTAGCCCTTCTTTTTCCTTATCAACGTCTCTTTCCTCTTCTATCCTCACCCCCTAAACTAAACTCATCTTTCCAGCCCCGATATAGATGCCACTTTCTCGGAGAAACTCTTCCCACTCTCCCAAAGCTAGTCTCCCCATTACACTCTTCCAGGATACCCTGCTTTTCTCAGTAATTCCCATCATGCTTGGAGTTACTTATTCATGGTCACCTCCTTCTCTAGATTGTAAATCTCAGGTAGTCAAGACCATATTTTATGTATGAAAACACGCTCAGTTAGATGGTAAGTATTTAATATTTAATTCAAAACATGTCAGCTCAAAAAATTTTTATTCAAGAACTCTGAGTTTTACTGTGTGCAAGGCATTGCACTATACATTGGGAAAACAGCAGTAACTGTGATGGAAATTATATAAATTTCCCTCCTTTAAAAAGTCAAAAGGAAATACAGCGGAGAAGAAAATACCAGGCAAGGCAGAAAAATGGGGAAAGTCTTACTGTTTTAAATGTAGCTATTAGGGAAAGTCACACTAAGAAGGTGACACTTGAGACCAGAAAATGGAGAGAGAACAGCATACAGATACAAGGGACCAGAGCACTCCAGGCAGAAGAGACTGGTCATGGCAAAGGCCTGAAACCACAGTCCACTGTGTAGATCAGCTCAACCATGGAGACTCTTTAGAAGAAGCCTAGAGCTCTGGGAACACCAGCACTTAAAGATGGTGGAGGAGCACACACCCTTAAAAGAGAGAAAAGAAGCAAACAGAGATAGAAATAATTAAACACGATACATATTAAATACTGTGAATATCATGTAGTCACTGGAAATTAAAAATGAAAGATGTTAATGGCAGATGTACTTACAATACTATGCAGAAAATGCTACTGAATATTTGATAAGGTCAAATATTTGAAAAACTGCAAGAAATTTTCCCAAAATGAAATGAGGAAATTATTCTTTCATCTTAATTTTTTATTTTTTTAATTTATTTTTTTTTGGGAAAGAGGGAAAGCGCAGACAGGCACGGGAGGGTTAGAGAGAGAAAGAGAATCTCAAGCAGGGTCCATGCTCAGTGTAGAACCTCAGGGCTTGATCTCACAGTAGCGAGACCTGAGCAAAAATCAAGGGTTAGACACTCAACTGATAGAGCCACCCAGGCACCCTGAAATGAGGAAGTTATTCTTGAGTGGCAGAACTATGGATGAGTCTCCTGTACTGTCCAAATTCTAAAATGAGCATGTTCTGTTCTTACTACCAAATGGAAAAGAGTATAATTTTAAAGAATCATAATGGCTTAGAAAGAAAACAACTAAGAACAGATTTATCTTTGTTCTCTTACATGCAAGAAGCCATGCCAACATAATTGTATAAAATGGAAATACGCTGTTAATTGGAAAAGGTTTTTTTGTTTGTTTGTTTAAACCAAGAAAACAGCAGAGTTATACCATATCCTACTTACACCTTACTTAGGTAACGGAAGCTTACATTTACTTGATCAGATTTTATAAATCCCCACGACAAACCTGTCGGGAGTTTCTCTGTCAGGTCTTTAAGATAGTGGGGTTCCCAGAGTTTGCTGAGTTTCTCCGCTTGTCTTTTACTGTAGCAATGACAGTAATGGGACTTTCACTGCTGCTATTCCTACAGTAAATTAAAATTATATTTTGCAATTCCTCTCAGCCCCCAAACCACCACCAGTGTTCTAATTAGTTTCAGAACTGTCTTTTCCTTTCTGGAATTGATGGTTTCAGGAGTTTTTATGCACCCACAGGAACATCAAGCTGGAACTTGACCCTCTTTGTATCATCCCATCAAGAGAATCCACGGTGGGTGTTCAGTGAATGCTTGATAACCAAGAAGTCTATTTCAATCACCTACTAGAAAGAAAAAATAGCCTAAAGAATCAAAATACATCTTGTCCTTGTTAAAACACCAAATATATTGATGGGAGGAGGGCCCCCTCACAATGTATACATATATCAAATCATCACACTGTACACTTTAAATATCTTACCATTTTGTTTGTCAATTATGCCTCAATAAAGGGGCAAGGGGAGATTTTTGTTATATTTAAAAAAAAAAACCACCAAGCATATATTGCTCTTCTCACTCTAAAAGTTCTCTTCAGCTTATCCCATAAATTTCACTGGTACGATTTACTTGGACATGTCACAATCACCCCCCAATACTGCCAAGCTCTGACCTCTCAGCTAAGCTTCCAACTCAAATTTCCAACTATCCACTGAAAATCTCTGCCTAAAACCAACACGCCTCACTGGAAGAATCCTCATACTGTCATGTTCCACCTGCTAATGGCAACAAATGTCCTTTTTTTCTTCTTTTTTTTTTTTTAATGGTCCCAGTGGCTTTACACCCTTCTGTTGGCACTGCAAGGCTGTCCCAAAGCATACCACCACTCTGCCACAAACCCTAACCTGTCACTCACACTCAGTGCCTGGGCCTTCTGCTGTTCCTGTGCACCGAGCTTCTCGGCCAACTTGTGCACCGAGGCCAGAATCCTACTGCAACTCCTTCCTTCACTCCAAGGCAGAGATACTGTCTCCACCCTCAGATATTCAGATGGCACTTTGTTTAAACCACAGTTGAAAATATTTATCACTGTCTACCTCATCTGAGGGATTTGTTTCCAGGGCTATCTCTGTTTATGAGCTACTTGAGAGCAGGGACCATACTTTCTTGGGGTGTGTGTGTGTGTGTGTGTGTGTGTGCGTGTGTATGTGTGTGCGGGCATTCACGTGTGCGTTTTAGTGTCCTCAGCAGACCGTGAGAAGAACTTAACCACAGAAGCCGCATACAACTGAATTGACAGGGTCTCAGATAAAGTGACCAGAGAACAGATTCTGCTGGATTTGGAAGCCAGCCATCCTGCCCTAGCCTTTGAACCTCTAGGTCTCTGTGTCTCCCCCAAGGACAGCAAGCAGTTCTGTATGGAAGTACAATAAACACCAAGGAGTCCACAATGAATGCCTCATTTTCTTAACAGGACAATAACCCCTCTTCCAACAAATCACAGCCCAAGATGGCCAAGCAGCCCCTTCACAAAAGGCGATTCTGTTTCAGCTGTGATGCTCCCTGAGCAAGAGCCCGCCACCCTCACCACCCGATCACCGACTTCAGAAGGGTCCTCACTGCACACTGGTGCGATGAAACCTGCCTTCTGTTCAGTGTAGTCGGGGGCCCACCACAGACGCCCTGTTTGCCACCTAACAAAAGGTCCGCACATGCCAAACACGTGCTCTGCACCGCCCCTCCCCCCACACCCGAGACCCAGATGAAGCAGAGACCTTGTGAGAATAACATTCTCTGCAAGGATGCTTCTTGTCTTGCTTGTCACGCAGCTGGAAATCATTTTCTTGTTCCCTGTTCATAACAGCCAGACATTCATCTCTCTCTGACAGAAACTTCGCTGAGTAATACCACGTTTAGAGTCAAGAAGAGTCACACGTGCTTTGGGGACTTCACACTTCTGAGGCATGGCGGCAGCCTCAAGGAGACTCTCTAGAAGGAACAGAGGCAGGAGCGAGTGTGTGCACACACACACACGTACAAACAGGTGTTTGGGTATACACAAACATACCCGTGCACACACATATAAATATGTACATACACAAACATGTCTGTAGCTTTGTGCAAGCAACACTACAAGTCCAGAAGGCTCTGTAACAAACTGTTGACAAAGGAGGTACATCACATGGGTAAGGTTAAAGGAGCAGAGGAAGGTTATTGCATTTGCTTTAAACACATCTACACCATCTGCATCATTACAAAACCCAGTTCCTTTTGTAAATGAACGCAGCACCCTTCTTCTGGTTAGAACACTTCCTACTGTGTTCATTCCCTCGGCGATTTAAACAAGATAAGTAAAATGCATTAACACCAAAGAACCGTCATCGCGTGACCTCAAAATAAGTCTGATTTCGGAATGCACACTAGATTTGGATTATTCTAGGAAGTCATAAATTAAATCTAGAAACTCAAACAGGTTGGGTCAAAATCGAGAACATCCAAAATGAGATGGAAAGAGGCCAAGATTATGGATAAGGCACAGCTCCATCTGTCTCTAGACTTGACATGAACAGGTAAATCCTAGCAAAACACTTCAAGTTTATAAAATGACAATGAGAATGCCAGGCTCTACCTCCTTCTTCTCCCATTTACAAGGGAAAAGCTAACTTACTCGAAGCCACCGAGACTCCAGTAGAAGAAGAATTCAACAAACATGCTGGATATTTGAAGCATTTCAAAAGAACTTCCATTAAAATAACATGGTCGAATGCAAGCTCCCTGAAAAGAAATCGCACATGTCTTGTTTTCTACAATTTCCCAGTATATGTTAGGAGTGCAACAAATATCTATTGAATATGGAGCGAATAAATGAATAAAAGATTAAATCAAGGAACAAGTAAATGAAAACTAGAATTAGCAAGCAGATAATGTCAGTTCTTATTCCCATTTTACAGCTACAAAAAGAAAAACTTTGACTTACCCGACAATAGCAAATCTGTAGATACAAAGCCTAGTGATTGCCTCTCTCTTGATCCCTTCTATTCTCTTTTGGGTTTCGTGATGTATCTCCTAGGGTCCTTCCAGATCCTAACCCTCCAGCAGCCTTCCCTGACCCTGGCCCTTACCACCACCGCCACACCTCTGAGGGCCAGGTGTCCCTCTCTGGCGCTCCCATAGTGCCCTGTGTTCATCTTGCTCCTCACACTTGCTGCCGCTGAATCGCTTGTTACAATGAATCTGTTAACATGCCTGTACCTCCTGGAAGGTAGGAGTCCTATCCCCACTCCCAGCACTGAGTACCTAGCACAATGCTTGTTATACAACAGTCAATTCAGTACTGCTCGTGTTGAAGAGAACTGGTCTCCTTTGCCCCTCAATCATTTCTCCTTCCAAAGAGCCAGGAATATCCTTCTCTTAGGGCAGAATTTCAGAATGAAGGAAGCTTAGGGATTGGTCAAGGAGAACCACTTCAACATGGAGAAAGAAAATTGAGGATAGCATATTTACATGATATCAAATCTAGTCCATCATTTTGATATTTAAGAAGATGGATAAAGGGAAACTTGCTACAAAGAAATGCTCCACAGTAGCACTCTCTGCATAAAGAGTCCTAAACCTTCAAAAGCATAGGCACCCATCACGGCCATCATGGAAATTGCCCTGCAAAGAGATCCATGTCAGAGGTGTTATTGGTCAAACTTTTTCTCTTTTAGAGAGAGAGACTGGTTTTGAAACTGTTTTATCTCCATATTAAATACAACAAACACAGCCTGATCTACCTCATTCAGGCTTGTACACGTTTGTTTTAGCTCTGGACTAAAGTTAAGAGTCTGCCCTATCATTATAGCACTTTTTAAAAACAGTACTATGAAAATAAAATAAATTATAACCTAAATCCATGCACACAGTAAAACAGTCCACTTTCATTTCTGAAAGAAATTTGAATTTTACATGAACTTCAAGGTTAAAGTTTCTAGCACTGATCAGATAACAGGAGCTAACATCAAAGTACTAAGATAATTTTCTTTGCCCCACCCCCATAAGTGAGCAATAACAACAACACGATTTTGAATCCATACTAACCCTGCAGGGGAAAGGGAGAAAAAAAGGGGGGGGAGTATTTAAATAAAATCACAATCACCACCCCCCTTTCCCTCTTCACTCCCCAAAAAAACAAAGAAACAAAAAATGCATTCTTCTAAGAAATGAAATATATGAATCCTGGACTCCTTCAAATGAATGAACTAAACATGCCAAATTCCAGTTGCCCTGCAAAAGATAACCTGGTGGAGAATCATTCATTCAAATTGTATTCAAAGACAGTAAGGGGGCACCTGGGTGGCTCAGTCAGTTGGATGTCCGACTTCGGCTCAGGTCATGATCTCGCGGTCCGTGAGTTCGAGCCCCGTGTCGGGCTCTGTGCTGACAGCTCAGAGCCTGGAGCCTGTTTCAGATTCTGTGTTTCCCTCTCTCTCTGACCTTCCCCCATTCATGCTCTGTCTCCCTCTGTCTCAAAAAATGAATAAACGTTAAAAAAAAATTTTTTTAAAAAGACAGTAAGAAAGAAGCTGACCTCATCTCCCCTTAGTAGGGCGGCTGGGCAGCCCAGCACCTCCAGACTCAAGGCAATTAGAAGACTTGCCCCAACCAGTCCCACCTTTGACACACAGCTGAAAAGCCACCCATTCCCACCTGTGACATGAGGCTATTGTGGTGTGAAAAGAAATGCACAGAATGCCTGTCTCTCAAATAGATCCCATGGAGATTGTTCCTATCCAGAGAGGTAATGAACTAGACACCTTAGCTCTAGAGATTTAGAAGGAGACAAACAGATAATCAGAAAAGGAGGTTCTTAAAAAAGTATCAGTCTACACCATTAAGCCACTTCCACTGGAATTAAATTTAAAGAATTTTCAGAGTTGTGTCAGCCCTCACTGCAGTACCCAGAGTGCTGCTCTCTCCCCAGCTCCCCACTGGATCATCCCCCAACGACCCTTTACAAGGGCATGAGCCCCATTGTGAAACTAATAATAATTCTTTCTCTTCTGTGCCACAAATATTCAACCACTGTCGTTAAATACTATGTATAACATAAACAGGGTCAAGAATGTTGGTTGCCATTAGAGTCATGTTTAAATTAGCATTAACTAGCAGGCCCTTCCCTAAACAAAACAAAATGCTTTCTTGGTCAGCTCTGTGCCTGGAGAGTGATTTTAACTCACATGCTCAAA
The DNA here is from genome assembly GCF_046562875.1 of Panthera onca. Lineage (NCBI taxonomy): Eukaryota > Metazoa > Chordata > Mammalia > Carnivora > Felidae > Panthera > Panthera onca. Next base: position 72,165,839 of record NC_138351.1, read on the forward strand.
AGGCGTCCCACCATCATTAATTTTTACTAAATTAAATTTCTCAAAAGACCACACTACCAGTTTGGCAGGACTATGGAGGAAGAAACTGCCTATTGTTTATCCTATACTTTGTATATAATTTGGATAAGCGGGCAGCATCGCCCTGAAATTCACTAGCCATGAATTACAACAAATTGGAAAGGAATAGGGCCGCCTGGGTGGCTCAGTCGTTTAAGTGACTGACTCTTGATTTCAGCTCAGGTCATGAGCTCACAGTTTCATGGGTCTGAGCCCCACATAGGGCTCTGCACTGGCAAACACGAAGCCTGCTTGGAATTCTCTCTCTCTCTCTCTCTCTCTCTCTCTCTCTCTCTCTCCCTCTCTCCCTCCCTCCCTCCCTCCCTCCCCCATTTATGCTGTCTCTGTCTCTCTGAAAATGAACTTTTTTTAAAAATGGAAAGGAATAAAAGGTCAGCCCTTTGAAACATCCCGCCCCTCGCAATGTCACTCACTGGCTTCCTGCACCCCCCACAACTTACTGCCTGGAACCTTTCCAGCCTTCGTTACCCCAGACTCCAACTACATCTTCACTCTCTACCATTTGTCTTTCAAGAGACATATCATTTTCATCCTTCAAGGCCCTTCTGCGAAGTCTTCCTGAGTCAGAAGTTCGCCTTCCATTCCCTAGCATCTCAAGGGTTCTTAGCCACCATCCAGCTACTACATAATGGAATTAGCTACATGCTTTTTCTCTGCAATGCAGCTCTTTCTAGAGCCTCCTTTTCATCATCTTTGTGTCTGCCACTATAGAAGGAATTCAGTAATTGCTTATTCAATTAAAATTTCCTCCTTTTCTCCCAACTTTCTAAGACATCCATAAGAGTTCCTCCATGAGATATTTAAATAATAACACAATAGAGATGGGGTGGGGGGGTGGGGGGGGAGACGGGGTAACATGATATGTAAAAATAAGAAACCAAGTAGTATGATGCTGAGTTAACGAGGCCAGAGCAAACTTTCAGACTTTAAGCCAACAGCTTATGTTCCCAGTTTTATGACATCACACTTCACTTTTAAAATAAATCATGTTCCTCAAGTGTGTACGAATATGGGTACCAAAAAAACTAAAGAGAAGGAAGACAAGCCACACATTAAGCACAGACATTAAAATCTTGACCTCAAACTAAATTTCAAGTCTTGCTATTTGCTGAACCCTTGGGGCTTCCCAGTGAAAATGATACAGTGTATTCTGCCCAGATTGCAACTTTCCTTACTAAGCATTTGAAATAAGATTCTTGGCCCTAAAAATCACTAACTTCAGACTGAAGGCCATTATGTATCAAAAAGACTCAGCACGTGAGAGTTTTACTTTCTTTGAACTTTCCAATAGGTCTAACAGAACAGATTCAAACCTCGAAAAGTCTGGGGTATAATTTTTTTAAAAAAGAATTGAAATCGCCGTTTGGTAAATATTAACTTCAAGCAAAAACAGAAGCTTCAAAATGCAAGTTGTTGAAAAGGCTGCCCCGTAAGCTCCCGTCTGTGTATTTTTCCCCATCACTCAAAGGGACACTGAGATCCTCGAGTGCTCACAGCACTGGGCAGCTGCTGATCTGGGGACAATGATGTAAACGGGAAGTGGGTCAGGCTGGACTACAGACATCACTCACCTTCATATCAGCCTTACGGCTAAGCAGGTTCACTCACTTTAATAGGATAATGGAAGATTGAATGGGGGTGAGGGAGTACTGTTGATGCCCTTTTGGAGAAGGAAAGAAAAAACAGAGGCAAATCAACCCCCAGGTCAAGGCTCTTTCCCCTCCAAGCATCTCCCACTGCAGGTTTTGTACCTTTAGTCCTCTTGTCCTGTCACGTCCCTCCTGGAATAACCCGTCCGCACTTTCCCTTACTCTTTTCCTATGGTTCTAACATGGGGTAACCAACCACCAGTTTCTAATTACTTGGGGAAGCTGGAAAGAACAGCAAAGATCATCACATCCCTCCATTTTCCAGATGAGGACTCCGAGATGAAGGACAAGCTGACCTGAGCGGCTGAGGTGGAACCGCTAGGGGACGCGGCGCGCCAAGGGGCTCAGATCATGACAACCCACTCCTCCCGCCCGGCTCTTCATTCCGCCCCTGCCTTCCAGCTACGCTCTTTCCCTTGTTACTCAGCTCTTCACCCTGACATTAACCGGTGTCAAGAAAACACAGCCTTAACATACTTACGATGCTAGTCGTTATTCACAATTTTGCATTTGGGGCAAATTCGCTCACTCCTACCCCTTTTTAGAGAACCAAGGGCAGAAACAACTAGATGGCACAGTGTGAGTGTTAATGTAATTTAGTTCGGCCCAAATAGCCCCTAACTCCAGTATACACTCTTTTCCCCTCGGGCTCACTCTTCTGTTTGACAAGGGAATCACTTCCCAGGAGAACTTAGGTCTCCCCCCCTCCCCCCCCCCCCCATGTAGTCTTCCTTGAACCAGAATCACAGGCTTTGAGTCACAGACCACTGGGTTCACAGTTATGCTTAGGCTGGGCCAACAACACTTACGCAAATACGTGAAAAACACGGACTGTTAGAGCCTGAAGGAATAAAGGATTTTACTCTAATAACTGCAGTTACATGTTTCCAATACTCAGGTTTGCAAATATGCATCTATTCCAATGGGAAACGACGCATTCCCAGTGAAACTTTAACAAGCGAGCACTCACTGAAAGCTCACACTTATGAAAACTCCACAGATTTCAGCAAAAAAGAAAAGAAAGAGAAGTAGCAACGGAGAACAACAATCTCAGGCCCCAGGCTGAAGGCAGCAACAAGTCCTGGGTGCCGTCATCCCTTACATATCAAAGGCCAAATGGCAGCAAAGAAAAAAAACAAGAAAAAAATTTAAATCCATTCATAACAAGCTAGTCCTACACAAACCAAACGAGCCTGTCGGTTTCAAAACCACCAATTCAAAGCCAGGTCCCTCCCTTGCCTTCAATTTCCCAGTTACTTGCTAAGCGTGTTTGTTAGGCGGCTGGACAGAAACTAAGTTTAAAGTCCGCAGCCCCGGAGAGACTACGAAGCAGTCGGTGAGAAGCAAGCAGTGCGGGCGCTCCGGGCTGCGGGGCGCGGGGAGCCCCAGGGTTCCACGTCCACCTGGACCCGGCTTTGGGGCAATTTCGGGCCCCCCCATCCCCGCAAGCCTCCTCGCGCTCCCACCCAGACCCAGGTAACCCGAGGCCACCTACGTGTCACTTGGGCGGGTCCGGGCCGCAGACGCTGCACAAAGCGCGGGCCCCGGGGCGCACTGACCTGGCCGGGGGACGGAAGGGCCGGCGGCCCGGACGGCTGCGGCAACTTCCCTCCCGGGGCTCGGTCAACTGGTTGGTCGGGGAGACCAGGGGAGCCTCGCCTCCCGCTCGCCAGCTCGCAAGCGCGCACGCCCACCCACAGCCGACACAGGCGAGCGCGCGCGCGCACACACACTTACACTCGCTCGCACACTCGCACGCAAAGCCACAAAGCCCGACTGCCCCGGGACGGCGCGAGACGAGCGCGCCGTGTGGCGGCTCAGGCGACTCGGCGGCCGCTGGCTCGGCGCCCAGGGGGCGCTGTCCCCCGCCCCGCGCCCTCCCCTTTACCTGCGCCCGCCGCCGCCGCCGCCGCCGCCGCCGCAGCCGCCGCCGCCCCCGGGCTGGCCTCCCGCAGCGCGGTAGCTCCCCGCGCCCCGGCCCTTCGCCCGCCCCCTCGGCGGTCGCCCGGAACGGGGCCGCCCCCTGCGCCCACCCCGCCGGGAAGCCGGGGAGGGCTCCGCGGCGCCGGGGTCCAGGCCGCCCAAGATCCGGGCGGCGCTGTGCAGCGGACGGAGGAGTCGCAGCCCGGGGAGCGCCAGCCGCGGCTCGGGCCGACTGCTCGCGCTTTGGCGCGCTGGCCGGGGCGGCGGGGGAGGGGGCGCCGAGGGAGGGCCGAAGCAGCGGCGCGAACGCCAGCCTCCTTTCTTCTTCCTCCGCCTTTCTTTTCTGCCCGCTCCACGTAGCACAAGTCAGCAACTCCCGCACCCCCGACTCCCTCCTCCTTGCTCCCCCCAGCTCGTTCCCTCACCTGGCGTGATGCCCCCGGCCCCCCGGCCCTCCGCGCTCCTCCTCCCTCATTCATTGCCCTTCCCTTCCCCGAGGCTGGCGGGGGGCGGAGGGGCACCTAAGCCTCCCATCACGACCTTAGCCGCCCCCCACAGCCCTGTGCTACCCACCCGCGGCGGGAGACCCGCGGCGCCGGCTCGGATGCTCACCCCCCCCCCCCCCCCCCCGCGCGCGCTCACCTCAGCGCCCGCCAGCGTGCTGGGCTGGGTGGGCTCCCCCACACGGTGCATTTTCATTTTGTCGCTCTACTCTTCCCACTTGAAAAGCTCAGGAAAACATCGCGGGGCCCGCAAAAGCCCTGAAGTATGGCCTCTCTCTGGTAGTTCAGTTTCTGAACTTTGCAGGAGACATAAAAGTTTCTCCCGGCACAGCCTTTAACTGGAGGCTGCAAAGAACGAAGAGCTGACTTCTCTACTAGAAAGGTGCACACGTTTCTGTTTCTGAGTTTTCGATTGACTGGGTCTGCAGACCAAAGCAAGTGTGACCGTGCTCCCCTAGTTCTCCATAGCCAGGATTATACACGTCTCTTCCGCTTTCCCAGTGAAACTTTGCAAGTGCGAACTATCAGTTTTAGGAGAGTAATTAAGGGCGGGGAATGCACACCTGGAGGTGTGGGCGGGAGCCGCGCTGGACTAAGTGAGGCCTGGGGATCTTCTCAGGAAAGTGGCAGCCACAGAGGTTCGCTCTCAGGTCCTACAGCCACACCCGGTCCATCGGGGGCTTTCCAGCCGCGCCACCTCCTACCCACCTCCCACTTCCCACCCTTGGCTTCCCAGGATTTCCGGACTTTGGGCAATTCTCTGCCTGTTGCTCCGCTGCTAAAGCCGCCACACATCAAAAGTAGCTGTTTAGGGGTAAAAGCTGAGGGAGCTCTCGCCTGGAACGGTACAAAGGAGACCAAGATAGCTATAGGGTAGGGGACTCACTCGGCAGGACGGATGACTGTGTCTGAGAATCGCAGAACAGCAATGGGGGGCTGCGTTGGTGGTAGACACTCGGTAATCTTGGGCTTCTCAGAAAGGAGAGGTCCCTTTAAACCGCAGTGGGCGGGGAGGGGAAGGCTTCTTGTAAGGGATGGAAACTTTTCAAGCTTCCAGTTAGGTGTCCTTGTAAGAGAACGTGACCATCTCCTGCCCGTCACTGCTTAGGACCTTGACTGTGTTCGCCTTGTGGATACGCAAGGCTAAGACCTGTCTGCCATGGGTTACTACTTGAAGCGGGTTCTTTTTAACATAATCTATCAAATACCACCCCCCACCCACACACCTTTTTTGAAGATTTTGTTTTTTTAAGTAATCCCTACACCCAAAGTGGGGATTGAGCCTACAACCCCAAGATCAAGAGTCGCGGTCCGCCGACCGAGTCAGGCACCTCCTTTTTTTAAAAAATCAACTTCGAACAATTCTTCCTCTCCTTTCCTGCCGATTTGTGATTTATTTTACAATAATCCACTTACAGTGTGAAAAAAAATTAGAAATGTTAATACATGCACGGTGCTAATATGTTCACGTACAGTGCAGAAATGCATATACATACTCTTATCTCACAAATAATGAGAGCCATTGACCTTAAACTCTAAAACATATTATATTGGACAAATAGGACAATATCCACTATAAAGTCTAATACAAAGTATGCATTGATAAGAAGAGAATACATGCTCTAAGGGCTTTTGTTTTCAACCACAGCTCTACCCAACTCAGAAAACCACTTAGCTAATTTTCCTGTCTCCTTACTACACCCTCTTTTTATTCACTGCTAGGTTTCTCAATGACAAGACTTTAATATCTACTGAAAAGAATATTTTAAGTTTTTAAAGTATTAGCTTTATCAATAAACATTATTAGATTATTTAAGTGATTTAAAAATTATTTCAATGTTTAGCCCCTCCTTATAAATCAAAAGCAAAGTATAAATGAGTTACTTGCCAACCACTCAGCTTGAATTTTTTTCAAATACATTGATTTTATCTCTTACTGTCTTAAGGAATATTGCTGCTTCTGCTTTGATTATATATTAACTGCCTTAACTACACTGGTCCTTTCTAACATCAAATGGGGAATTCTGTCCACACAAGACATATGTATTCAAGAGTTCTAAGTTGTTTGCTGTAGAACACTTTATTTCCTCTTTATTTGTTCTTCTATGGCCTAACATGAGATGGAGAACAAAATTCAAGGTCAGCCTAGACAGACCTGTCTTTCTGACAAGTGTGGACCTGTCTGAATGAAACTGCTCTGCAGCCAGCTTTAGGACAATAACTTTCAAATCCAATGTAGGTTGTGTGCCCAGTGTAAAAGGAGAGACCAGATGAAGTCCGAGACAGAATTGAGTTCAGCACAGCGATTAATTCATCAAAACTAGTACTATGTTCCAAATGAGCCAGTTTTCTCATCTGTAAAATGGGATAATAATACCAATATGGTCTATTTTATTGGGTTCCAAGTTGTCTTTATCAAAGTAAGATAATAAATATATTTGAACAGACTTCTTAAAACATTAAAATGGATGATGTTGTTTCAATAGAGATGAAGGATACCTTGATAGACTTTCTTCAGTGTTTTTTACCTGCCTGTGGCTCTCTTGCCGTCCTGGCTATTCCCTTTCTTGGATAGTCATCCAAATGCTTTCTGCCTTAACCTTTCTCTCTTATCGTCTGCCAAGCAGTGTTTCTCTAGATTTGTTTCTTCAAATGACTTCAGCAGAGCCAAAGACTCAAAGACAGCTGGTGCTGTCAGATGTGAGAAAAAATATTTTCAGCAAAATGAAGAGAATCTTAATGAGGAATATTTCAAGTACAGTTTACATTAATATCTTAAAGAATACTATAGGCTTCGTTAGATTCCTGATGTTATCTAGTGAGTGGTCCAAGGGCTATAATTTACGAAGCGTTTTAGGAAGGAAAAATTGGCTGTCACTGCTTTTGGCTCTATTATGTGTTCAGAGCTGGTCACGCCAGTTCTCTGCCTCCCCATGTTCCCTCCTGTCTGGCACAAAGCCTTTGAAATTTTCTACAAGAGAGTAATCAAAACTATCAACAGAAAGATCTGTTGGAAACTTTCCCTCCAATCTGTTAATGTAGATACTGATTCAAAAAATATATTTTGGTGAAACAATCCCCTGAGAGAATTCAGCCTGCTTGGGAAAGTTTTTCAGGTGCCTCTGGGGCATAGGTTTCTTCCTTCTTAAAACGGGGTATTGGTGCCTGTCTGGTGTTTTTCCTTTGACTAGAAAGAAAGCATTCTCCTTAGGAAACCTTTCTATTTTAAAAGGCCAGTAGCAGAGGTGGGTGAGGCGACCCAATTTAGTAAAAAAAAAATAAAAAATAACACTCTTGAGGGTAGAAGTGGCATTTGGAGACTCCAGGAATGGGGAGTGGAAGGTGGGATTGTCCGGGCAGCAGCCATGTATGAGGACTACCCTGCAATAAAATGAAAGTCCTCTATGGAGACCTCTGTGCTCCCCTGCTTCCTATCGCACATTTCTGCACGAGTAATCTGGGTAGTCTGAAGTAGATTAAGGACAAGCAAATCCTTTCCTGCAGTCTTCCTCGCCCAAATAAAAAGGCTTTGATAGAAAGCAAAGGGGGAAAAAGAAGAAAATGAAGAAGAAAAAAAATATGCGTATGTGCTACATATATAATTTTGAGCTAACAATAGACTCACCTACAAAGAAATCATAGAAAGGATCATAAAACAAAAATAGGTAAACTGCTACTAAAACTGATAGTGGAGAAAAAAAGAGAAAAACAAGATGATGAATGAGATTATGATGATAGTTTCAGTAGAATTTCTTTAATACTAAGAATATTCTGAGCATTAGAAGCTTAGCTAAAATAAATATTTTTAGTAAAATATAAATTACAGAAATTATTGATTCAAAAAATTTTAAATATGAATATAGAGATGGCTGGGTGGCTGAGTCAGTTAAACATCCAACTTCAGCTCAGGTTATGACCTCGAGGTCCATGAGTTCCAGCCCAGGGTTGGGCTCGGTGCTGACAGCTCAGAATCTGGAGCCTGCTTCAGATTCTGTGTCTCCTCTCTCTCTACACCTCCCCACTCATTCTCTCTCTCTCTCTCTCTCTCTCTCTCTCTCTCTCTCTCCCCCTCTCTCTCTCTCTTCTCTCTCTCTCTCTCTCTCTCAAGAATAAACGCTAAAAAAATAAAATAAATAAAGCATGAATATATTTATAATCATTAAATAAACTGAATTCCCATTTCTAAGTCTACCTATAAAAAAGCTCAAAGATTTAGTGGGAAAGATTTATGAAATCTTTACAGACAATCTCTATTCAAATGGTTTCAAAGAATAGAAAAGGAGGAAATCATCTCAATGATCTTACGAGCTAATAAAATCTTGATACCCAAGTCAGAAAGAAAACATACAAAGGAAAATTATTAGCCAATCTTGAAAGGCATTAAAAAATGTTATTCTTACATATGATATTACCCATCCCAGTTCAGCATGTATTTTAAAGATGTACTACATAAGCACATGAGATCGATACCCTAATGTAAGGATGATTAGAAAATATAAAGTAATTTACACTCATTTATTTTTTTTAAATCTTAGCAAACTAGGAAAGGAAACGTAATAAAGAGTTGCTACCAACAACCTAATTCTAGAAACATTACTCTTAATTTTAATTTATTAAACATTTTTATATTAAAGTTAGGAGCAAAACAAGGATAGCTTTACCATTTTAGCGTTTCTACTCAGCATTGTACTGAAGCCCCTTGCCATTAACACACACACACACACACACACACACACACGGAAGAGGGGAGAGAATTTAGAAGCCATAATGGTTAGAAAACAAGAAAATATGATTTATAGATGATGTCATTATCTATAAGAAATTCAAGCCAATCTAATAAACTAATAAGACAAATAAGAGTTTAGCAACATTGCTGAGTAAAAGGTCAATATACAAAGAAGCCACAGCCCATTAGAGATTATAAATTCTTAAAGGTCTCACTCATAATAGCAACAAATCTTTATTATAACTTGCATAAAAACTCATAGAACAGTATGGTATCTATAGAGAAAAATATAAAACTTTATTGAAATACAGAAAAAGGCCTAAGTAAATGAAGAGATACATCATGTTCATGGAGGAGAAGACTCCATGACCACAATTCAACCTACTCCTAATCGTAATAGGGTTTTTCATAGACCTTGACAAAGTGATTGTAAAATTCATGTGGAATTGGAAGAGGCCAAGAATAACCAAGATAGTTCTGAAGAAGCATAGGGAGGGGAAATTTTCCCTTCAGATATCAAAAGCTTCACCAATTGTAATAATGTGGTACTGGTACAGTAATTGGTAAATAATCTAATGAACAAGAAAAGCAGGCTCAGAAACAGAGCCACATAGACCTGCGAGGCCTATTGTCTCACCCAATAATCTAGTGAAAGAGAAATGTAGGTTCAGAAATAGAACCATTCATATAAATGACATAAGTCAATGCAAATTAGTAAATCAAAGACACTCTGTTTAGTTAATGATGTTGAGATAATTAGCACTCTCTATATGTTTTAAATGGGATCCCCACCTCACACCATGAACAAAAATAAGTTCTTAATGATTTTAAAAGCAAAGCAAAACCTCCATATTTTTAGACGATCTAGCAAAGCAAAACCTCCATATTTTTAGACTATCTTCATTGTTTCAGAGCAGAGAAGAATTTCTTACACCAGGTACAAAAAGCACAAACCATAGTCTGCTCCTTTCTTTCAAAAAACGATATGACTAATTCTAATATTCTGGATTCTTGTGAGTTCTGGTGGTTGACATGATATCTGCCTCCAGCCCTGGAATGAGTATTCCGAGGAATATGAACAGTACTGTGCCACCCTGTGCAAAAGTGGGGCAGAGAGTTTTCCTAAGTTGTGTATATTCTGTCGTTTCTGTTGTTTTGACCTCATTGTCTACTGTACCTTCGAGAGCAAGGTAAAAACAGCAGTACTGGTGGTACAGGAGCCTCTGAAACGTTTTTGGATTTGATCCTTTTCAGAACGTAATCAAAGCTATGAACTGCTCTACGGATAAATGTAGAGGATACCTATTGTAGCAGAGGCCTCTGACTACAATCTTCTTTCTTGCCTTCTTGGGCACCAGCTAGACTAGATTCCAAGCCTCTCTTGGAGGTAGTTGAGGCCATGTAGCTGAGTTCTCTCCGGTAGAATTTGAGCGTAGGTAACATCTGCCAAGTCTAGGACTACCTATAAAATTCTCTCACGCGTGCTTCGTCATGGTCTTTGTCCCTTTTGGTTGACTGGGATGGTGATGCCCACACCAACTTTGGACACCATGGGTTGAAGATGACAGGCAGCCAAAGTCCTGATGCCTTAGCGTCCATATGAGGGAGACTCTATCTACTGATGTGAACACCCTCTCTGGACTTTCACCTGAAAAAGAAATTTCGTGTTCTTTGAGCCAATAAATTTTGGGAATCTATCAGTTACCTTGGCTTAACTATTATATACACTCACACACATTTTGACTGTAATCTCAGGGGTTCAGTGATACCTAGATTGTGGACCGATCCGAGAAAAAAAGAAATTCTGATGTACTGCCTTCTGGAGTGGGCACTCATCAAAAGTAGGCAAGTTAGAGACGTTACACCTTTGCTTGATTAGGCCCTGATTACATTTAACTGAATGGCTCTGCCAACATATACTCTGCCAGAAGCAGAGACAGGGTAAATTCCAAAGGTTTAAAAAAATGGACATGAATGCAGATGAGTCAGCGACATCAGGAACAAACTCCCGATATACACAAAAATATGGGTGAATCTCAAAAACATGCTAAACAAAAGAAGGCACACACAAAACAGTGTATATTCTATGATTTCATTTCTGTGAAATTCTAGAATAGGCAAAACTAATCTATAATGTTAGAAACAGAGCAATGATTGCCTAGGGAATAGAAATTGACCAAATTCCTTGGGTGAAGGAAATGTCCTGTATCTTGCTTTGTGTGGTGGTAACATTGGTGTATATAATTGGCCAGACTCATTGAACTGAACATTTAAGATTGCTAGAATTTATTGTTTGGAAATTATGCCTAAATAATATATTTTTAAATGCAAGCGAAATGATTTGGATCTATCCTTACAGTAATATTCCTGGGGCGCGTGGGTGGCTCAGTCAGTTAAGTATCTGACTTTGGCACAGGATGTGATCTCACGGTTCGTGAGTTCGAGCCCCACGTAGGGCTCTGTGCTGACAGCTTGGAGCCTGGATGGAGCCTGGATGGAGCCTGCTTTGGATTCTGTGTCTCCCTCTCTCTCTCTCTGCCCCTCCCCCACTCATGCTCTGTCTCTCTCTGTCTCAAAAATAAATAATAAACATTTAACAAAATATTCCTAAAACAAACATGGAATAATGCTCAGCCAGCACATCCGCTGGGAGCTACTGTTGTGATTACATAGAGACACTACCACACCTAAGAGCAGAAAATGATTGTACACCTATGTAAAACCAAGACGCACAATAAACATATCATGAGAAAAATTAACTTTATAACAAGTCAGTAGATTATTTCTAGGTATAAAGCCTATGATTTTCTGTAGCTAGTATTCGAATTCTATGTAACCATAAAACATATTTCTATAATCAATAGTGTATAATTTCTTCCGCTCTTAGTGGGGTATACTAATTATATGACAGACTACATTTTGAGATTTTTATCTGATGTTTTCTTATCCTTGTATTTCCACTCTCCTCCCTCTCATTGTTGAATAGTCATATGTTCTCTGCTCATTGCCCAGGAAAATGTGTGGCAAAACAGAGAACAAAAGAGCCAAAAATATTTGCAGAAAGCCTAAGCTCTTAGGATAAAGGGATTTACAGGGATAGAGTAGTATGTATGGACCCAAAAGAAAAATAATACTCTTGGAGTAGGAGAGCAACCAAGAAAGCTTTGTGTATCCCAAGAACGGAGGGCACTTCTGCCCTTCTTCGTAGCAACTGTTCCAAGCAAGACTCTGGAGAAGAAAAGACCTCAAGGTGTGTTTAGGTAGATGGAACCCAGAATAGCTTAGTAACGTATGTTCATGTCTCATGGGTGGCACACCAACAAGGAACTTGGACAAAGGAAGTCTTAAAGGCAAGCTTTAAGGACCAATGGTGGATGGGCCCTTCCAACACACAGACATTATACAAACTCTGGAAGGATGACCAGTATGGATAGGTGTGTCTAATTAACTTCCCAAGAATGGATAAAAACTCCAAAGGAACTGAGCTCATGTTTTCCCACCTACCCCGAGGAATGGGAGATCCAGTGTAAGAATTTAATCAGAAATATAGAAAAATATTTCTGGAATATCTAAGTTCATTGACTGAGATTCAATAGTTGCTAGAAGTGCCAGAACAAATTACCACAGACTGGGTGGCTTAAAGAACAGAAATGTATTTTTCTGCTGATCTAGAGGCTAGAAGTCCAAGATCAAAGTGTTGGTGTGGCTGTTTCTTCTGAGGTCTCTTTTCCTAGGCTTTCAGATGACAGTTTTTTCTGTATGTCTTCACTTGGTCTTCCCTCAGTCTGCGTGTGTCTCTGTATCCTAATCCTCTTATAAGGACACTAGTCCTATTGGACCAGTACCCACCCAAATGAACCTCATTTCACCTATATTTCCTCGTTAAAGGCCCTATCTCCAAGTATAGTCACACTCTGAGGTACTGTGGGTTAGTGCCTCTACTTCTGAATTTTGGAGAGATACAATTCAGCCCATAACACCTACTAAAGTTGGAGTTCTTATTTATGATTTCTAAGAACCTCGGCCACCTCATGCAGGCACCATGGAAAGATTCTAAACCTTAGAATAGGAACCGATTTGATATGAGATGTGGCCACAGCCTTGTGACGATTAGTATGCAGACAAGAGATAACCTTCCAGAAGTCACTGCAAATTTGCACAATATAGATGGACCGTAAGGAGTTTGAAACAGTAACATTGAACATCTTAAAACTCTTGGGAAGATGCAGTATGATCAGAAGGAAGGAAGCAATAACAATTGAGCCTTGATAGAATTGTCTGATGAGGTTAACTTATCTCTAATATCCATGAAAACGTCTAGAACAATATCTGTGAAAAGTTACCTTTAAAACCCATTTCTGGGACTTTAAGTTTCTGAAAGATTAACAACAATGACCACAACTGGACGTCTTCGCAGAGAGAGATTGGCATTGACTTGTAGAAATTTAGAACTAGAGAGCATGAATCCGACCGATTAAGGATAGGTTTTGGCAAGTGTAAATTATATGTAGTATCATAATCTAATCTAAGATTAACTTGAATAAACATGATCCTCCTGCTTCCATAATTCTTCCAACTGGTAAAGGAGAGGGAAGAGGGAGAATTCCCACACTTCTCCACCAGAAGGAATGCTGAACCAGCCTTTGTCAACACCACAATGGACACATGAATGAAGTGGCCACCAGGACAGAGAGGGGGGTCTATGCATGGATCCAACAGTAGACACTCCCCACTTACCAAAGCTGACCCCTCTCATGCTGCTTCTAAATGTCCAAACCATCAGCCCCAGAGACCTATTCAAAGCCCCATCTGTGGACAAAAGCATGGACCAACTCTGAGCTCTTGTATGGACTATTTCTGGAAGAGACCAACTGGTAACTTAATGGCATGTTGACTAGGTTGAGCCTCTTCCATGCTAGAAGGGCCTGTGTTTCATTTTCACAGGAATAGACATCTATTCTGGATATAGCATTGCTTTTCCTGCCCTCAGGACCTCAGCCAGCATCACTGAGGAGTTATGAAATGCCAGATCCACAGGCATGGAATCCCATACAGTATTCCACCAAGGCATTTTGTTTACCATGAAGGAGGTGCATTGTGTGTTCTCATCACAAATCACCCCACCCAGAAGCTTTCTGTGGAGGGATGGAATGTCCTGCTGAAGAACACAGCTGAAGTACCAACTTGGAGACAGTACCCTGCAAGGGTGGGGAACTATCTCTCAGGATGCAGTGTATGGGTTGGATCAGAGACCTTTATGTGATGCTTCATCACCAACAGGAAAAATACACAGGTCCCAGAAGTTAGAGGGTAGAAGAAGAAGTGACCCCACTCACCATCACTCTCAGTGACTCACTATAGGACTTTATCCTTCTGTCCATGCAATTCTGGGATCTAGAAGGTAAAGGTTCTGTACTCTTACCAGGGTTAAAAGTCTTACAGCCAAAGTCCTATTGAACTATAAGCTATGGTTCTGCCTAGGCATTTTGGGGTCCTTGTGTCTAGAGACCAGCAGACAGGAAGTTATGACTATGAACAAACAAATATAGCAACTAAAGAAGAATGTGGTTACCAAGGACACAGACACCTGAGAAACAAGGGTTTGAGTCATACCATGAGGTAAGTTACTAAGCATGGCAGAGATGTTAGCTGATGCGAGGGAAATTTAGAACGTATGAGGGGTGGGAAGCAGAGGAGCAGGGGAGCAGTGAAGTCCCAGTTGTGGTCCTGAGACAAACTGCAGTGATAAAGGCTATAGTCTGCACTAACCTCCCTCTTCTAAGTTCATCTTCAAGAAGAGAGGCCCACCAGATACCTGCTACCTCAACAAGTTTGCAGAAGTGGATCCACGTAGAGTGAGTACATTATGGCAGACATGATGGTCTGTCATTCAGATCTGTTTCAAGAAAGAATTCCTTGACCACCTGCAAAGATAACCCATGGCTTTTAGTACTTTAAGGTCCTCTGTAGCTTTTGAGGCGAGGCCACATTCTCCCCGGGGCATCCCATCAGCCAACAAAGGAGCAAAGTGATAGCCAAGAGTATGCTCTTCTCATAGTGGACCATGGCCAATGACGGAGCAAGGGGGTGATACAAGGGCCTAGTCATTACTGTCCAATGTGGGACTTCTCTAATGGACCATCTTTGTTCCCAAGAGCCGTATTGGGCCCACAAAAATTTTGTTGGTTCTGTATCATGGTCTGATGGCTCACTTTTTCCTCTACCTCTTTCATAGATGTTACTCCCCAATAAATCCTTTGCACTCCTAACTCAGCCCCAGTGTCTACTTCCCAGAGAACTCAACCTGTAACAAATATGTTCCACAATTACTGTCTTTTTAAAATTATCTTACTACTTATATTTAAATAATTGCCATGTAATAGTCACTTTGTTGAGATTTTCAAATTGCTTGAAATGGAATTGATAGGGTATTTACTCTTGTTTATCCAGTACTGTAAATTAATATTTTTGTTTGTTTATGTTTCAAGTTTTTATTTATTTTTTTTTTCAATATATGAAATTTATTGTCAAATTGGTTTCCATACAACACCCAGTGCTCATCCCAAAAGGTGCCTTCCTCAATACCCATCACCCACCCCCCATCAACCCTCAGTTTGTTCTCAGTTTTTAAGAGTCTCTTATGCTTTGGCTCTCTCCCACTCTAACCTCTTTTTTTTTTAATATTTTATTTTTTTGATGATTTGCTTTGATAATGGTATTTTTTTTACTTTTGACACACACACAAAATAGATCTAGGGTCTATTTATCAATGTTATTCATTTTCTAGTGGGCATCTCATTAACTGTTTTGTTTACGGTGAAATCATTCCTACTGACTTCTTTAGGTTTATTTTGTAATTCTCTTTGGTTTCTGGTGCTGAATGCTTAATTAATTTATTTTATTCTTTCTTTTTAATAATAATTTTTAAATGCTTTCAACTTGGTCTATAACTTGGTCACCTGGACTAATTTTTACATTTCTCAACAAGACTTTACAGGTGTTATATATTATAGTCTTTGCATGCCTTTGGTTGTTTTCTGTTCTCTTCCAAAAAAGAAAAATTTGGGGTGCCTGGGTGGCTCAGTTGGTTAAGCATCCAGTTCTTGATTTCAGCTCAGGTCATGATCTCATGGTTCATGGGATCAAGCCCTGCATCAGGCTGTGTGCTGATAGCCTGGAGCCTGCTTGGGATTCTCTCTCTCTCTCTCTCTCTCTCTGTCTCTCTCTCTGTCTCTCTCTCTGTCTCTCTGCCCTTCCCCCACTCATGTACACTCTCTCAAAATAAATAAACATTTTTTAAAACGTTTTGATAAAGGGGGCACCTGGGTGGCTCAGTTGGTTAAGCATCCGACTTCAGCTCAGGTCAAGATCTCATGGTTTGTGAGTTCGAGCCCCGCACCTGGCTCTGTACTGACAGCTCGGAGCCTGGAGCCTGCTTCCGATTCTGTGTCTCCCCCTCTCTCTCTGCCCCTCCCCTACTTGTGCTCTGTCTCTCTATGTCTCTCCAAAAATAAATAAATGTAAAAAAATTAATGAAAAGTTTTGATAAAGAAAAATAGAACTACCGTGTAGCCTAGAAACACTTTCAAATCTACAAAAATAGGTCTTTATGTAATAGGTTTATAAACAGGTTTGTAAACCTTTAGAAAATAGGTTCAGGAAACTTTTCTTCTACTACATAGTTAATTGTTGCCTTTGCTTATTTTTTTTATTTATTTATTTATTTATTTTTTGTCTCCTTCAGGAACAGCCCTATCCACACAATGGCTCTTTGTTCTCTATTCTTCATTCACTTACTCTCTTATCATTTTTATGTCTTTGCCTTTTCTCCCTGCATCCTAGGAGAGCTTATAATGTGTTAAATCCACATTATTGATCCTATTATCTATAGCATTTTTTCACTCCAATATAGATTTTATTTGCATTTATTTTTAAATTTTCTTGCACACTTCCCTTTTGTTTTCCATCTTCTTTTTCATCTCTTCTAATCATCTTTTTTAACAAAAACCTATCATGCTCTTAACATTTTATATCAATTTGCCTTTTTCATAATACACCTGTTCCCATTTCTTAAAAGCCCATCTTTTTACCCTCTATTAAATGTGTATGCTTAACTCAGTATCTAGCACTTAGTAAATACTTATTGGATTAACTAAGTTTGAGTGAATGAATGAAACTTTGACTGTAGGGCAAGTTCTGTAGCAAAGGGGAAGAGGAAATGCCAGCAAAATTGGCAGTTCAATCAAAAGTGTTTCAAGTTTTATTCAAAATCAGTTTTTAAGGTACAGGAAGAGAATTATTCAATATTTAATTTAAACCTATTTAGAAGAGATAACTGATTATCAAGACTGCATCCAGCCTATGTAACAAGGCACCTCTTTTTAA
Organism: Panthera onca; assembly: GCF_046562875.1. Taxonomy (NCBI): domain Eukaryota; kingdom Metazoa; phylum Chordata; class Mammalia; order Carnivora; family Felidae; genus Panthera; species Panthera onca. The sequence continues at coordinate 72,183,103 of NC_138351.1, forward strand.
TTTTTTTTTAAATATAAATTTATTGTCAAGTTGGCTAACATACAGTCTATACAACGTGCTCTGGGTTTGGGGGGTAGATTCCCATGATTCATCACTTACATACAACACCCAGTGCTCATCCCAAAAGTGCCCTCCTCAATGTCAGTCACCCACTTTCCCCTCTCCCCCAACCCCCATCAACTCTCAGTTTGTTCTCTGTATTTAAGAGTCTCTTAGGGTTTGCCTCCTCCTTCTCTGTTTGGAACTATTTTTCCACTTTTCTTCCCCCACATTCTTCTGTTAATTTTCTCAAGTTCCACTCATATGAGTGAAAACATGATATCTGTCTTTCTCTGACTGACTTATTTTACTTAACATGATACCCTCCAGTTCCATCCACATTGTTGCAGATGGCAGGATTTCATTCTTTCTCATTGCCAAATAGTATTCCATTGTATATATAAACCACATCTTCTTTATCCATTCATCCAGTTGATGGACATTTGGACTCTTTCCATAAATTTGGCTATTATTGAAAGTGCTGCTATAAACATTGGGGTACATGTGCCCCTATGAATCAGCACTCCTATATCCTTTGGATAAATTCCTAGTAGTGTTATTGCTGGGTCATAGGGTAATTGTATTTTTAATTTTTGAGGAACCACCACACTGTTTTCCAGAGTGGCTGCACCAGCTTTCATTCCCACCAACAGTGCAAGAGGGTTTCCGTTTCTCCGCATCCTCACTAACATCTGTTGTGTCCTGAGTTGTTAAATTTAGCCACTCTGACCAGTGTGAGATGGTATCTCAGTGTGGTTTTGACTTGTACTTCCCTGATCATGAGTGATGTTGAGCATCTTTTCATGTGTCTCTTGGCCATTTTGATGTCTTTGGAAAAGTGTCTATTCATGTCTTCTGCCCATTGCTTCATGGGATTATTTGTTTTTCAGGTATGGACTTTGGTGAGTTCTTTATAGATTTTGGATACTAGCCCTTTGTCTGATATGTCATTTGCAAATATTTTTTCCCATTCTGTTGGTTGCCTTTTAGTTTCGTTGATTGTTTCCTTTGCTGTGCAGAAGCTTTTTATCTTGATGAGGTCCCAATAGTTCATTTTTGCTTTTATTTCCCTTGCCTTCAGAGACTTGTCAAGTAAGAAGTTGCTGCAGCTGAGGTCAAAGAGGTTGTTGCTTGTTTCTCCTCTAGGGTTTTGATGGTTTCCTGTCTCACATTTAGGTCTTTCATCCATTTTAAGTGTATTTTTGTGTATGGTGTAAAAACATGGTCCAGTTTCATTCTTCTGCATGTTGCTGTCCAGTTCTCTCAGCACCATTTGTTAAAGAGACTGTCTTTTTTCCATTGGATACCCTTTCCTGCTTTGTCAAAGATTAATTGGCCATACATTTGTGGGTCCAATTCTGGGTTCTCTATTCTATTCCATTGGTCTATGTGAAAGCACCTCTTTTTTAAAAATTGCCTTGAAGAAAATTTATTTCTGAGATGTTGAAATCTGCCCATTCTCTTATGCTTTACAAATATATTTGCAGCTCCTTCTTGTGTTCTCTCTCTCGAAAAAAAGTCTGAATTTGAAACATTAACCGTGGAACAGTTTAAAAAAAAAAAAACACCTCTTCTGGTAATATTAACCAGCCACAAATGGCCAGAGTAAACTTCCTTCATGAAAGCTTCTTGCCTAGAAGTGGGATTGGGCCATTATGTCTGCACAATAACTGCCCCTGCAAACAACATATGAATGCCAGATGGTTGGAGCTGTTCCATTAAGAAACTGATGTTTTCATTGTTTGGAATTTGATTTTGTAGCTTTCTCCATATAGTGATTTGATTGCAGCATTTAGAAGCCTTGAGAGGTTTCCCATAAATTATTCCACCCCTTGAATATGAAACTAGGGGAGGCTTATTAGCCTGTTTTTCCATTAGTATGTCATTCCCACTTTCTTGCTCAGATGTGGATAATTTAGGCAGGATTCATAAAAAGAAAATGTGGATTTTGTGCTTTGGTTGTTGTCTTCAAGGAACGTGCTACTGAATAACACTTCCCTCAGTTTGTTACTTGAATATTTATATATGATGATTCATAAAAAATTAAATAATAATAGGAAACAAAGCTCTTGCTCTGCACTTCCATGGCTCTTACATACTTTTTCAGTTTGAACTATTCTATACATTTTATATATATTAACTAGTATAGATACCACATCAACTCTGTGAAGTCAATACTATTATTATTGCCACTTTATAGTGAAGAAACCAAGGAATAGTGAAGTCAAGGAACTTACCTAAGGTCAAAAAAGTCAGTGGTAGAAGTAGGATGTCAACCTACGGGAAAAAGTCTGAGTCTGTGTTCTTGACCACCCCATGTCACACTACATGAAGTCCCAACTAACATAGCTTGTTCCAAGACAATAATGAGAAAACTAGATTCCCTCCTCCTTACTTAGTCCTCATTAATGTGAAAGGGTCTTGCTATGGTTGTGGCAAATGTCTTACCTGTTACAAACCTTAGAGAATATGCCAGTGTCTATAACTACCTATCAGTAGGACCAATCAAATCTATATCTTGGAGAGGCCTATTATTCTGCTTAAGAAGTAAAGGAGATTTTCTTTCCTGAAATCCTTCACAAATTATTCTTGGTATGAATGCTCTAGTCTTGGTGTCCCCCCATTATCTTAAAGTGGGTCATGATTTTTTTAAAGCAACTCACTTGCATTAGAAATAAAGTGCAGCATGAAGGAAATGGAAGCAGGCTATAAAATCAAAACTACATGGAATTACAATTGCAAGATGGCAATTACTGTGATATAACTCATGATAGGTCCTAGTGAGAAAGCACATGCTCGCCTTCAAGGTGAAAGGACATGGGGACACGATAACAACAAACATTTGGACTATGGCACTGTAAGAGGATGACTCAGGGAAACCAAGTAGTTTAAAGGGCTGTAGAAAATATCTTTACTCAAAGGCAAGTATTTAAAAGTCATCCTAAGACTAGTTCTCATTCATCAATTCCATAGGCAAATGGGTGGGGTATTGGACATCTGCTGTCATTTTGTTGCCCCAGCATCCATGCTCCCTTCTGCTAACAACACCCTGATATTCCTTTATACTGTTTTTTTGTTGACTTAACCTTCTCCTATGATGTGGTCCCGGCCATTGAAAGCATTCAATTCCACCGTCGCATTGAGCAATTCAAAGATGAGACAGTGATGCTATCAGAGCCAATGATGTACAATCTTGGGTAATTTTGCTTGAGCTGCTGAGAAAGGAGAGTATTCTCTTTTCCTGTTATAAGTGGAGCTCTGAGACTAGATGCCTAAAATGTTAGAGGGCACCATGAATGAGAACTTGCCAAAGGAGTAAGCCGACACTCAGAAAAGTAGCATACAGAGACATAGAGGGAGTGAGACAATATCTTGAAGACATCATTTGAACCCCTGGATCAAGGTATATCTATAGTCTGTCCTTCAAATCTTTAACTTTCATAAGCCAATCAATTCTAATCTTATTTAAGTTTTTTGAGCTACCCAAGGAGTTCTGACAGAAGGAAAGAACTAAGAGTCCCTGGCCCCTTTGGAGAGAGTTTGCTTTGTGTTCCTTTGTAAGGGGAAACAATGGAGCCCTTGAAGGCGGCTCTGGAGAAAAACAAAAAGGTTGGGATTTAAGGATATCCCTGAGCAAAGCTAATCTCTTAGGGGATTAAAAGAGAGGGTCTACATTACCCTTTTTTGAAAGGCAAAGAAAATGTTTTGTACTTTCACACAGAATCCTTGGGGATAAAGTTGAAAAAACATTTTCAACAGGTAGTAACTGAAAGTTTCCATTTGTGTTATTGTGACAGATTTCAGAGACTTGCCTTTTAGCCAGTAACCCACAAAGATGCCTTGTGCTTTAGGGAAAGGCATTGACCTGGGTTTCCATGCTTTTCAAGAGATTTGTTCCCTATACAGGGATTAGCATGGTGTGGCCAACTACAAGTGGTCACCAGAAACCCTTACTTTTCTCATTCCCTAATAGTAGAATTTTAGCTGAGCACGTGGATGTTCAGCTGGAGCCTCCACTTCTAAGCCAACTTTGCAACCAGTTATGATCATGTGACTAGTTTTCACCAATGAAAGTGGAAGAGTATGAGTGGGAGAAATGGGTGCCATTTCTATATCATTTGCTTAAAAGGAAATTGCTTGACCTCCACCTTCTAGCTTGATTCAATTTCAGTTAGCAAGGATAGTACCCCAGAGACTGGAGAAACAAGAAGATGAAAGAAAAAAATGTCCTTGAATGACTGACTCAAGACAGGAGAGCTCCCACCACCCTGGACCACTCACCACTAGACTGTTACTTGACAGGGAAATAAATTCCTACGTATTTAAGCCCCTGTATTTCGGAGTTCTCTTTTTTTATATAGCAGCTTAGCACCTATTCTACTACTCCTATTTTCTGAATCCTTCACCATTTCCTTCTCCACTTTTTCATAACAGATGATTTCCATTCCATGATGTCTCCTTAATTATATTCCATCTGGCCAGGGTCTTCTAATGTATTCAGTCTTACACTACTACAGCCATCATCTTACAGCTTTGTCCTCTAACAACAAAGCTGACACTTTCATTACACAATATTGAGAAAACAGCTCGCTTAAATATTAAGAGGGAAGCCCCTCAACGATTAAAACTTCATTTTAATTAATTTCTAAGACTTGACTGTTTAGATTTTGTGAGGGATATGTCTGTGTCATTCTTAATCATCAGGAGGACATCACTCATCCTGCTAATGATTTTCACGAACATTCCAGAACAAAAAATACTGTATCTCTCCCTATAATTTTAAGTGCATCAAATAGAGTTTAAAAAAATTGAAAGTTGAGAATTTTTTTTCCCATAAAATATATAACACTTTTCTATTTTCTCACCTTCAGAAGTATGTGTGGTTTGATGATTAAGACCCCAATCATCTTCCCCCAAATGTCAGACAGTTTGATTGTCACAGATGTCCCTCAGTCCAGATACCCTCTGCTGCTGTGAGAGATCTCATGAGGATGGAACCGGATCTCTGAGAGCAGCAGGTTGATAGACACTTTAAAGCACACCTTACACGTGACTCAGTTGCTATCTCAATCTCTGTTCCCTCTGTGTCTTCTTGTTTCTCCTACTATCAACTGAATTCATCACCCTTGATTATAAGTCTTATATTTAAGTGAAATTTCTGCTTCTTTATAACGTTAACTTGATGATGATCCTGGAAGTACCTCAAGACTTCTCTCTCTACACCCTTTTCTATTCTTCCTGCCACTGCCTGATTATCACCCTATTTCATTTGGTGAGGACAGCTCCAATAAATAAAATGGACAGTTCTGTGTAGCAGGCTTCTAAAGTAGAGAATGGAGTCAAAAATTCTGCTAAATGAAAAGACCACCTACTAAATGAGAAAAGATATCTGCAAATGATATATCCAATAAAGGGTTAATATCCAAGCTATATAAAGAACCTATACAACTCAACACACACACAAAAACAAATAATCCAATTAAAAATGGGCAAAGAACATGAATAGACATTTCTCCAAAGAAGACATACAGATGGCCAACAGGCACATGGAAAGACGTTCAACATCGCACATCATCAGGGAAATGTATTGCAGCATAATTTACAATAGCCAAATTTGGAAGCAACCTAAGTGGATAAAGAAGATATATAGAGATGTAATGGAATATTACTCTGCCACAAAAAGAATGAAACCTTGCCATTTACAACAACATGGGTGGAGCTAGACAGTATAATGCTGAGAGAAAGACAAATACCATATGATTTCACCCTTATGTGGAATTTAAAAAACAAAAAAAAAACAAAAACAAAAAAAACCAAAGGAAAACAAAGAGAGATGACCAAGAAACAGACTCTTTATAGAGAACAGAGGTTTACCAGAGGGGAAGTGGGTGGCAGGGATGGGTGAAAAGGTGAACGGGATTAAGAGTACATTTATCTTGATGAGCACCTGGTGATATATGGAAATGTTGAAAGGCTATATTGTACACCTGATATTAATATAACACTGCAAGTTAACCATACTAGAATTAAATCCTTTTTTAAAAAAATCTGCTATTTTTTAAAGCATGCTTAGGGAAGTCCTCATGGTTACAGAAACATTTGGACAGAAAACTTTTTAAAAAACATACTTTCAAAAGCAGTATTTTTCTTTTTTTTTATGATTTCATCATTTTATTTTATTTTTTATTTTTTTTCAATATATGAAATTTATTGTCAAATTGGTTTCCATACAACACCCAGTGCTCCTCCTCCACTTCACCTACTCTTCCTGATTCTTCTTCCTAGCTTTATTTCTCCATAGGGCATTTATCACCACCTGATACTTGTTTGTATATTTATTATTATTGTTTGTTCCTTCCCACCTCTCTAAACTAAAATGTAAATTCTGTGAGGACAGGAACTTGTATCTGTTTGGTTCATTACTTTATCCTCAGTTCCTGACATAATGTATGGCATGTAGTAAATACGAATTTGTTGAATGGATATATTAATCCCTTTAGTTTAAACTTTGTCTCTTTATTTTTTTGATTATTTTATTAAAGTTGACTGATGCTCAAAAAAAAAAAATCTGCTCAATAAAGTTTCCACCACAAAACCACACGGAGGTGAGGGGGCGGGGGGAATAGGGCAGTATTTCAATAAAACCCCACTCATGCTTCGTCACCCTAGTAACCCCTTGCTGTTTTTTACCGGCAACTACATTTCTAAGCAGATGTCAATGTCCCTGGAATCCCATGATCAAAGGTTGTGTGAATAGGCAAGTTGAGGATCAGTCAGTAGAGAGTAACCCATAGGATGTCGAAAGCATACCTGGAGTACCCCACGTACAAAGTGACTGGCTCATCATTCAGCCTGAACTTCACTTGAGGCAACTAATAGGGTAAACTAGGTGGGGCTTTGGCACCCAATAATTCACTAAACGAGCAGTTCTGCGGCCATTCTTCAGATTGGCTTCTAGCTTGCATATCTTGAAAAGAAGAGACTTTTCCGGCCCGGCCCAGCCAACTCACTTCATCCAAGATCCTTGCATGTATCTGCCTTACCCAAGGAGGGAAGTGGAGGGAAGAGAACTACCAAGGAAACGTGATCCAACAAGACTGTTGACAAAGCCCATGGAGGCTGCTGTTCGTCGTTCTAACCCTTCGTTCTTAATGAGTGGACGGTGAAAAATGACTAGACAAAAGAAAAGAATCTGCCACCCAAAAGAAGAGTGGTTCTCTTCTGAAAAATCAGACAAAGTGTCCCCAGTTAACAGCAGTAATGGTGGAAACAAAATAGAACTTTTCAAAAACATTCTAACTGATATTTTCAATGAGATTTAAAGGATAATGCATAGATAAAATGAGAACAGGCCACCGTTCGATTGTATCAGAAAGTAGTAAGTGGAAAGCAAGAACAAATTCTTATAGATTTAAATATAGGATTGTCAAAAATAAATAAATAAAAGCAAAACCAATAAGGGGCAGAATGGACACTCCTGGAAATTACATTAATTGGTTAGATCCACTGCTGGACTTGTCCTAGAACAGTGTGATCACAAGGTAGTGTTTTGATGGGACCATGGACTTCATCGTTAGGTGCCCCAAGTTCAATCTGTAGCAGCTCCACTCCCTTTTTAGCTATTTCATCTTGTGCTGTTTTAGTTAACTTTTCTAGGTGTCTAGTCCTCATATAGAACGCTGAGCTAATAATAGTGCCTTTTTTCTTGGATTGCCATGAGGATTAAATGAGGTCATTTATGCAAAATCTAAATGCCCAACACATAAAGTACTTAAATGTTAGTTATCATTATTAACACCCAGCAAAAAGCAAAGCAGTGGAATTCTTTTTTTTTTAATTTTTTAATGTTTACTTATTTTTGAGAGACAGAGAGAGAGAGAGAGAGAGAGAGAGACAAAGCACGAGCAGAGGAGAGGCAGAAAGAGAGGGAGACAAAGAATCTGAAGTAGGCTATAGGCTCCAAGCTGTCAGCACAGAGCCTGATGTGGGGCTTGAATTTACGAACTGTGAGATCATGACCTGAGCTGAATTCGGACACTTAACCAACCGTGCCACCCAGGTGACCCAAAGCAGTGGAGTTCTTCTTCTTCTTTTTTTAAATTTATTTTTTTAATTTACATCCAAGTTAGTTAGCATATAGTGCAACAATGATTTCAGGAGTAGATTCCTTAATGCCCCTTACCCATTTAGCCCACCCCCCCCCACACACACAACCCCTCCGTAACCCTCTGTTGTTCTCCATATTTAAGAGTCTCTTATGTTTTGTCCCTCTCCCTATTTTTATATTATTTTTAAAGCAGTGGAATTCTTAATAGAGAAGATAAAGAATGTGGAAGAGAAATAGAGGAGAATGGATGCTATATGTATCTAATAGAATGTTGAGTAAACTTTTCCAGTTTTATAAAAATGATAACTCAGGTTGACAGCTGAAAATAAAGAAATTCCATACACACACTTTCTAAAGAGAGGTACTAACCAGTGGGGACAGATTTATATGGTATAATAAAAGATATCACAATGGTCGTTAGCCATTAATATAACCCTTTCCCCCAACCTCAGGATATAACGAGAGAAAGTAGAAAGATGAGGATTTTCAGAGAGTTTATGTAAATGACTGTATGTGATTCTCACTTATGATCCATATTATCTAGTGAAACTGCTGTTGAGCAGTGAACATAGCAGAAGCAGCGGGGACAGATGACCTATTGCACCTGACTCAGTCCAATATATCAGTGAAGACCTGAGAAATGTCAAATAAGTAAGAGGCTATCAGTGAAGAATACCATTCATTGTCAAGTCCAAAGTCTCTCTCCTGAAAACTCAGAAAGGTTTTATTTGGGGGATTTGACTGAAAGGTAGAGCAGTAAGAAAAAAAGCACAGGGAGAGACATGGAACTTTAGACTTGACAGAACTTAAGAGACATATGGTCAATATGAATGAACATTAGCAATGTATGAACATTAGTTGGATTCTGATTCGAACAAATAAATTTTGTTTTTTTTAATGTTTATTTATTTTTGAGAGAGAGACAGAGACAGAGACAAGGCACAAACAAGGAAGGGGCAAGGAGAGAGGGAGACACAGACTCCGAAGCAGGCTCCAGGCTCTGAGCTGTCAGCACAAAGCCGGATGCAGGGCTCAAACCTACAAACTGTGAGATCATGACCTGGGCTGAAGTCCAATGCTTAACCAACTGAGCTTCCCCAGGCACCCCTAAATTTTTTTTTAAATGACATAATTGAAAATTTTGAAGACTGGATATTGATGATATTAAGAAATTATTAATTTTTAGGTGTAATAATAGTATTATGGTATGTTTTAAAGGGTTATATTCTTTTAGAGATACATAATGAAGTATTTAAGTATAAAATAATATGATGTCTGACAATTGTTTCTAAATAACCAGAAAACTTATATAGGTACAGTTATCAATGAACAAAATTTTAGAAGTTTTTTTTAAAAGCTGAGTGTTTGAATAACATAACAATTATCCATTGTTTAAAAGAAGCAGACCAAAAACAAAAGGAAAATAGAAGTTTGGAAATAAGCAAAATGAGAAGTTATGCAAACGATAGTTTAAAAACTCATGGAGGCCCCTGGGTGGCTCAGTCGGTTAGGTGTCTGACTTCAGCTCAGCTCATGATCTCATGGTTTGTGGGTTGAAGCTCTACATCGGGCTCTGTGCTGACAGCTCAGAGCCTGGAGCCTACTTTGGATTCTGTGTCTCCCTTTCTCTCTGCCCTCCCCCGCTCTCACTCTGTCTCTGTCTCTCTCAAAAATAAATAAACATTAAAAAAATAATAAAATAAATAAATAATAAATAATAAAAACTCCTGGATAACACTATTAAGCTCAGAATAAGTAATATGCAAGGAAAAAACTTACGTGAGATTAAGATGGACAGTTCATATGAATAGATATTATAGTTTATCAAAAGATATAGCCATGAAACTTTGTGTTCAAAGAATATTGCTTTAACCATCTAATCCAAACATTATTAGAAGCACAGGGAGGTTTTCATACAGTAAAAGAAAGTACAAATCAATTGGACTTATAAATATAGATGAAAATATTTTGGAAGCAACAGTATAAAACAGATGGCAATAGCATAAGATTTCAAAATAACTACATAAAATTGCTTCTAGGGGTTTAAAAGTGATTTGTAATTTCAGTTATAAGTCATCCCCAAATGAGGTCAAAGCAGAAAAACACGCATCTTAACAAACACAGAAAAGTCCCACTTTAGGCCTTGGGGACACATCAGTGAAAAAAACATAGCTCTCCCTCAAGGAGCTGACATTCCAGCAGGAGACAGAAAATCAGCCAATAAACAAATTACCCATCAGGTAGCAGTAAGAGCTATAAAGAAGATGAGAGAAAAGTGAATGCAGAGTTATTAAGGGAGCACTCATTGAGACAGAATGGTCAGACCTTTTGGAAACATGGCATTTGACAGAGACCTGAGGAAGGCAGACAAGGGGGTGTGGAAGGGGTGGAGGTGAGCACTCCAGGTAGCAAGGAAGGTAAGTACAACTGTCCCCCGATGGTACTTTCCTCCCCTTATTCAAGAAGGGGATTACATACCGCTTTAAAAAGCCTACAAATAAAAACAGGCAACACTTAAAAAATGATCAACTGGGTAAATATTTGTAAAATATGAAAAGTATTTTAATGTGGTTTCCCTTTCTTGAGCATCCATCTAATTTGGATGACCGTCAGGGGTAATTAGGACTGTTAACAGCAGGAATGCAAGAGAAAGAAAACAGTAAATGTTCAGCTTCTGACTGTCAAATGGCTTTGCTCAGAAAGACAAGGATTTTCTAAATTCTTTAAGCTCTCACTTACTTAATTGCTAACTTGATCACAGAGTTCCACTGCAAGTATAACACAGAGAACTCAGGAAGCAAAGGCCCTGACATAGAGGAAGGAGTTAAAGTCCATCCTTTGTTTTCACAGTAGAGTTTGGAGAAAAAGAATAGATACAACGAGGTTAGGTGCCAGTGATCTCATTTTTGTCCTTGCATTGTAGAGGTCAGTAAAAAACATGTTGGAAAGCTATCATGGAAACTGAGGACCCTGGAACTAGTGGACTGCTTCCCGGGGTCTAGGGAAGCCCTATCAATACTTGGCTCATTCACTGTTCAACAATGTGGGAGACCTATCATGCCACATGGACACAGGGAGGTGGCTGGAAAGATGGCTTCCCACACCAGTTCGTGCCACGTAGGGGAACCAGACATTCCCATGGAGGGCCTTGTATGGATGACCCGAGGACACCGATTGGATTGGCAGACCAGTGAGTGTCTGTTGTTGAAACAAAGAGTCTGCGGTGGTGGGGATTTTGTACCTGGCTTCATGTCAGATGGTAGGGTGTACATAGGTAATTCAAGGTCTTTGTAGCCAACAGAGCCCCCGCCAGAATGCAGGCAATAGCTTATCAGTCTCTTTAAGGCTCATGTTTTCATTTTCTCTGTGGTTTTATAGATATTTTAGGGAGGCCTTCAGTGAGTCTGCTTCAGGGAGCAGTAGTCTCCTTATTGGCACAGCGAAAAAGAGACTGGAATGGCTTTAGCAACCCCGCCCTACCACCAATAATCTCTATTCCCCTTTATTCTCTGAGATGAACAGCTGACTTTCTCAATCTTACGTAGGATGGCTTCCATCCAACGGTATGGCTGTCTCCAACTCCCTCATGTACAGAAATTTTGCAATCACCAGTGGCAAACCAAATACCATTTGAACTCTCAACTCTTAGATTGGGCACTTGAACTTTGAAGTTTTGAAGTTGTCTCTTCTGAGGCAGGGAATAACAGGCTTCCATCTTTCTGTTGGCAATTTTAGATCCTATCTCTTCTGGATCCCATTTCCTTTAAATTATTTTAAAATTCCATCTTCCTCTCTAAAAAAAGGCAGGCTCCTCAGCAGAACTTCTGGGAATAAGGGCAGTAAATGTAATCAGTCATTTATTTCTGACAGTGCTTTCTTATGACGTCCTTATTGTGCAAGAGGTATCTCAGAGAGAAACATTGGGACATATGACTGACCAAGTAATCAAGGAATTTAGCCACGAGTTTTGGCTAATTTAATTAACACAACTTGGTCATCTTCTATTTCTTCTCCTTTTCTTGTCTTGTATTTCATCTCAACGGGCAAATCTGGATGTTACGATCTAAAAAGAATCTTTGTAACTACTCACCCCATCTTTTATATCTCATTAGTATCACTTCTGTTTCATTCATTACTCACTTCCCTGACCATGATCCTTCTGAAATGTTCATTCTTCTACTGCTTCTGTGGCTTCATTGTGTCCATACAGCCCATCTTCAGGCAACATCTATAGGCCCCAACACCTGAAAAGAACTGCCCTTCAACGTTTTTGTTATTTTTCAACATTATGGCTATTAAGTTGTTTCTTGTTAAAATGCAGATTCCTGGGACTCTGACAAATCAGAAACTGTCAGCAAGTCTTGGGATTCTTCATTTTAAAAGCTTTCTAGGGGTGCCTGGGTGGCTCACTCTGTTAAGTGTCTGACTCTTGATTTTGGCTCAGGTCATGATTTGTGAGACTGAGCCCTGAGTCAAGGCTGGGGATTGAGCCTGTGCTGAGCGTGGAGCTCGCTTAAGATTCTCTCCCGCCCTTTCCCTCTGCCCCTCCTCCTTCCCCTCTCCCCCACACACATATGTGTGCTCTCTCTCTTTCTCAATAAATAAATAAATCATTTTTAAAAAAGCTTTCTAGATGACTGTGATGCACACTAGACCTTAGGAAGTAAAAAATAAAGAAAAAAATAGATCAGACTTTCAGCCCACTCAACTTTTTGGCTCCTTTCCTTTCTCCCTTCCTTTTTTCCTTCTTTGGAACTTAATATGATACAGAGCACTCACTTTCTGGTTTTTATCCTTCCTCCTTCCCTTCTACTCTTTCTCCCTGCCTTCTTTCTCATCCTCGCTCTGTCTCTCTCTCCTATCCTACCCTGCTTTGCTCTGGCATTTAAAGTGTATCATGGCAGTAGGCTGAACAATACAAGTATCTGATACTCTTTACCGGAAAAGAGGAAAGGAAAAGAAAGAGAAAAGAAAGGGAAGGAGAGGGGAGGGGAGGGAGGAGAAGGGAGGGAAAAAACCAAGTTGGGCAAGAGCTGCTGGGCTGAAATCTCCCTTGAGCTTTGGACACGTAGACTACAAACTACAGAATGGTAAAGAGCCAGGAAATCCAAAAGTAAGCACAGCTGGGATCCATAAAGTCCCCTCCTTCTTTGATTTGGGGAGAGACATTAAAACAGCTGACCTATCGCTCCAGTGTTTCTTTTCCATCATAGGGAATGTGTGAAAATAGATATTTAAAATCCGACATTGTCCTGCCTCCTTTATCCTTTACCACAATTTCACTAATTATTTTTCAAGAGAGTTTCCATCCTATGGGCCTTATATAAAAAGTCTTCATTCTTCCATATGCTTTTAGAGTTCTGTGTTAGTAGAATATGAAAAAAATCTCTTCAAAACCTGTTGCCTGCAGAAGTGAGTAATACAGGCAGTCTGTGGTTGTTGTTTTATTAAAAACAAAAAGCTAAAAGAAAACTGTTTAGAAATTTACTGTTTTTCTGGTGATCAATGTTACTAAAGAGCTGTATATTAATGAAATTATGGTTAATAAAGTATATTTAAACTATATGTATTCCCAGAGTCTGTGATTTAAAGGAAATTTGTAGTAATTTTTTTGGTCAAATAATGACTTCTTTTTGCTATGCAAATATTCATCTTCTTTTGCACATTAAGGTTGATTAAAAATCCATTTTCCTTAAAGTGGAGGCATTTCTGTCTGCCTGAGTGTTTTCCTTTAAACGTTGGGAAAGGCACAAATGCTATACCCATGCTGACCTTCTATGAAAAATGCTGATTTCATGTAAGTTAACTGGTTAGTAGCATTGTCTCAGATGACTAAGCTTTGTGTCCAGGAATTAGAAAAGGTCTTTCACTTGAAAAAAAAGATCCATTTTATCATCAATGGTTGCTTTTTAAAATATTGTTTTGTTTGCAAAAATTGACAAAGAGACCTATTTGATTTGCAGAATGTAAGTAACTTATAGACAGATAGCTTTCCTAGAGATAGGAAGGTGGGGGAAGGATCAGCAGTGCCCACTGAGAATTATCTTCCAAATACCGCCTCTAAGTCTGGACTTCACATCAAGATCTGGCAGACACAGTATTGAAATTGTCAGCTCTCTGGAATAATCACAGCCCGCTGTCAGTCAAAGCTTTTCGCCATTGAATTAATGCACATTTCTCCCTTACACAGCAATCTCCCTTTAATCCTTATTCTTCTCACTTACTTTTATAATAACTTGATTAATTGACACCTATACCTCTCTCTGCTGTACAAATTCACAGCAGGAAATATACGTTGAGGGATCCAGGCTGGTGGGGGGCGGGGTGGGGAAGAAAAGTAGGCTTTGAGAAAAAGAAGTGACAGAAAGAAGGAGCCAACCCCTGAATGGCTTCAATATGCCCATCCCAAGTCTGATGAACATCTCTTTCATATTAAATATTGGCTGGAAGTACTTTTACATAAAGGAAAAAGAAGACTTTTTTTTTTTTAATGGCTTTGAAAGGTGAGCACAAGATCAAAGTGGCCAGAATCCGAGTTTCTTGACTGGAATTCTACCAACACAGATGGAAAACCCATTTTTAAAAAAATCAAGCCTATTCACAAATAAAAATAAGCCACTAGGTTTTTAAGAGCTCTGGCCTGTGTTATATGGAACATTAGGAACCAATTAAACGGCTCTCCCCTTCTTGTTTATTCTAAATACTATGGTCTTTTCCCTGCTCTGATTATACCAACTTCATGTCCCTGTGGCAGGATCTGCTCTTTCATTTCCGCTAGACCTCTCTCTCCGTAGCACATAAGAACTGGGGAAAGCCTGCATTTTATCATGCTAAGGAAAAACAGCTAGGCATCTATCTTATAACCTGTAGTATTCTCTTTTGCCCCCAAAAGACAGTCGACAGTTGCTTAATGGCTGGGTGCATTTGTATGTTGAATCACAATATCCAACCGTTGACAATGATCCTGTTTTTCATTTGCTTAAACTTTTCACCTCCCTCCTAAGCTTATAATGGAACATATTCTTCATGTTCTGCTTTTAGTTTTCCTTTTTTAGGCTCGTGCACATGGTTCAGTTCTGAGAGGACAGAGAGGTAGGCTTAGTGCCTTATTGTGAAATATGGACTATAAAATGACATCAATCCTTCCAGTTACTGTCTGAGAACACAGCACTCAGCGTGTCTGTTTCCCGTCTGCCCACCAAGACCACAGCCCCAATAGAGGGTACGATGTCTCATGTCTGCACATCAGCAGATCTACGTATCTGCTCCTAGGGTGTATTCCTAGGGTGGATATTACACACTGGAAAGAGCTACCAGTTAAGTTCAAAAAACCACAAGTCACATGGCTCTTAACTTGTACAATACGCAGACATGATCATCCTTGTAAATTTTGCCATAGAAAACAAATGGGAAAAGAGAAGGAGCTTGGACCAGTGCCCTTTTAGATCTCTCCAGAGTGACTAAGACAGCGCTGGAGCCTCAGCGTAGGTAAGAGACGACAGCCACCTCACAGATATTTTGGAGCTTCTGCTCCCTGTGAATCCCAATCAGTGAGTTCAAAGTTCAGTCATGTGTCTTGTTAATGTCCAGATAATTGTGCCAGGAAATGACAGAGGAAATATTATCTCAAAGTTGAAAAATAGCTTCATCTTATACCCACAAGAACTCCAAAGCTTAGCTTCACTCTCCCAGTGGCTCATCAAGAAACACTTTCTCCTTAATAAATGCCTGCACTGTTCTACTCAGACCTGCTGAGTGCCTGCCATTTACTACTGTACAATATCTCATCGTTCTTTTCTCTCTAGCCCAACCACTGGATTAAATGATGTACCTTCAGGGACAGTTGATCTGCCTTGCTGTCTCCATAGTCGTCCTGCTTTTTATGCTTTTCTAGGAAACAGAAAGGAGTAGTTGCCTTCCTAGAAACCGCCTGGTGACCTGGCATCACCAGCTGTGTCCAGGTTGCCTAGTAGAGGTCATTCAAATTCGAGTGGTGACAAAGTGTAATGGGAGTGAAAAATCAGACCAGGGAAAGGGATACCTGAATTTGGCCAAATCTCCTTACCAAAGATAGCACCTGATCGTTAAGCCTCGATGTTCTAAACTATTAAAGGTATAGCAGAAAATTAACATTCACAGAGTAGCTACAATATTCCATGCACGTCACAGAACCCTTTAATTTTTATTCACACAAAACCCTTCCAAAGGAAGACTTTCTTTCCCTGTGTTTTACATAAGGACATTGGAGCTCAGAAAGGTTAATTACTTTGCTGAGGGTCACAAAGCAAAAAAGTGGAAGAGCCCAGATTTGAATCTATGTCTAACTAGCCTCAGAGCTATCACCTCCCTGGAAAATACATGCATGAAAGCATTATGCTTGGTGCATAGTTAGTGCTTGATAGACAATTTTTTTTCCCCTTTCAAAGTCCCTTCTAGCTTTAAAACACGGATCCTATTACAGATTCCAAGCTTCAAACCTATTCATTTATACAACTCACATAGCTCACTGCAAATGGAGTCCAGCACTATCTGCTTAATTCCCCCTTTTTAATTCCCACCAGGCTACTCTTATCACAACTTCATTTCTTTCCGGCTAAACTTCTTGCTACCCTCCTATTCCAATATTCCCACATTCCCATCTTTGATGTCTATCAGCTTACGCTCCACCCCCCAGTACTTTGTCAAGTTCTGAGCCTTTTCTGTGTGCTAAGAGCTCTTAAAATTTCAGCCTTCATTAGAGGTCTGTTCAGAAAAAGTTAAAATAAGCATAGCAATTCCCCGACCCCTCACTGATTTACTCAACAATTGATTTTCATTAAGCAAATTGTATTCAAGTAAAAATATACAGTATACTCTACATGTAGAATATACTATATATTTTCTATGTATAATATATATAATATATACCATAGATAACAATATATGTAACATATACCATATATAAAATACTAATGTATATTATATTATACTATGTATGGATAGCCCATGGATACCTGTGAAAACACACACACACACACACACACACACACACTTCATAAGAATAACAAATAATTTTCAATAACAGTGCAGTCTAAATCATATTTAGAAAAGCAGTATCTTCCTAAAGGAAACAAAATCTGCAAAGATCCAACTCTGCCCACAATGAAGTCAACCTTTTATAGGAATAGCAGAGGATTTTAGTTCTTGGGAATTACATGTTCTCCCTCCTTTCCAACCCCAATCAGGTATTTGTGGTGGTCTTCCCATAACAAAGGAATGTCTCCTCCCCTCCCCCCCCCCCACACACACACATAAAGCAAAGAATTGCTGGAACTTTGAGCCCACAGGGTTTTAGTTAGGAACCAAGCTCCAGAATTTGAGGATCCCCTTCCTTCGGCAGACTTTCAGTAAAAGATGATTTTAGCGAAGCGCTTGGCCTGAGAAGGGGAGCTGAAGAAGTGGATGCCTTCCATCTCCTTGGGTAGGAAATCCCGGGGTTTGTGATCTTTTCTCCCTGTTTAAATGTACTCTCACATCAAGACATTTATCTCCCCACAATTTTTGTACTTCTATTTTTTTTTTCCAAATCCACAGAATGTGTGAGAAAGGTAACTCTCAAATTTGACCTTAGTTATGCCGCTGTGCTATTGTTGGTTTTGTATTTGAACGATTTTACTTTGAAGTGTACCACTTATTAGAATGTGGTTGGTGGAGAGCGGGGTATCTGGATGGCTCAGTTGGTGAAGCGTCTGATTTTGGCTCAGGTCATGATCTCGGGGCTCATGAGCTTGAGCCCCACGTTAGGCTTTGTGCTGACAGCTCTGAGTCTAGAGCCTGCTTCAGATTCTGTGTCTCCCTCCCTCTCTCTGCGCCTCCCCTGCTCACTCACTCTCTCTCTCTCTCTCTCTCTCAAAAATAAATAAACACTAAAAAAAAATTTTTTTAAAGAGTGTGGATTAAAAGAATTGGCAGGTGTAAGAGAAGGTAGTAAATGAATACTTCAGGTAGGGTGGAAAAGAAATCCTACAACTGTCTCTGTACTTTCCCTGAATTGAAATTTTCCAAAGATGTCTACTTTCAGTGATTTGTACTTATTGTTAAGGATTCTGTATCTGTTGCCTTAAGGTAGTAACACTTATAGACTTCTAAGATGATTATTATTTCCCTCCCACCCTGAGCTCAAGAAAGGAAAGGAAAGAAAACCAAAGGAGGACCTGGAACCTGTCACTCTTTCTCTCTCCTCATCAGCTTTTTCTCTTACTCACTTCCTCTTCTTGCTCACCAGGGGTTGCAGTCCAAACCCTGCCCACAGGGACTGGTCATTGACTAAAAGAAATCACCTCAGCACTATAATCTCAGTACTAGAGTCTCATTAAATTTTTTAGAGTGACTTGTAAAAGCCAAACACTGTTTTTAGTGTTAGGCATCCTATCTCCTGGGGGGGGGGGGGGGGGGAATGCTAAATCACACATGAGAATGAACCTAGTCCTATATATATCCTCAACATGATTCCACAAAGCTCCTTTGCTGCAGGGAATAAGATCCCAACTTTCTCATCCCTAACTCTGTTCTCCCAGAGGCATATCATGGGGAAATACTGCTCTGAAGTACAAAATCAAGGACACATCAAAATCCTCCTGGTAGAAGACTTCAGTGGGGCAGCTGATTTTCTGGATATCTTCCAGATGAGTTAGGTATTAGGGGAAAAGTTATTCAAGAATGTGACCAGTAATACCCTACTGTAAAGAAACTACAGCACTCTTTCTATCCAATACTTTCCCTTCCACTAACACCCTGATAGAGGGTAGGACATTGTGATAATTAATGTCCTTGTCCAGGGACAAAGGAAGAAGCCAGAAGAACTGCAGAAAATGCCCAGAGCTATCAATAACAGGAAAACCCTATCTGGGGGCAACTGGTAGAAAGCAGTCACTGAGAAAGGTGTTGTGCATCCTGAAATAAAATGGTGTGGCTGTGAAATCCATCTCAGAGGGACATATTTACTCTAAGAGAACAGTTAGTTACCTGGTGGTTTAAGCATTTATGAAGAGACATGGAAACGCTAAAGAAACCCCCAATTTAATTAGAAGATGGTTCTGGAAACTGACCCAGACAAAGAGCAGGTGCTACAGAACTGGAAAATACGAACTTGGTTGAGGGGGCAGGGTAGCTTTTAAAAGAGAACTGGTAAGTTGGGATGAGCAATGGGTGTTGTATGTAAGCCAATTTGACAATAAATTATATATAAAATTTTTTTTAATTTAAAAATTAAAAAAAAATAACGGATAGCACATTACTCATGACCCCTAGGAAAGTAAAGAGGCCAAGTTGACCTCGTTGATAAGAATTTTGTGAGATCAGATGGAAAATGCCTACCCCGAGGGTCGGTAGAGATCCTCGGAAGGATCTATGTGACCTCTTTCCAGAAAGCGATGACTTGGAGGGCTGCAGCCTTCTCTTGGGAGGATATTCTACTGGCCTCAAGCCAGTGTTGAGGTCACTTTGTCAGACCAGCAGCTATTTAGAGAAGGAACCAGTTAAAAGAAAAGTCTTAGGGGTGAAAGATCCGCCCCCCGCCCGGCCAACTTCCTAGAGCACATGGAGGCAGAGAATCTGAATGCCTTGGCCCAGATCTCTCTCATTAGGCTGAATTTGTTGAGGCGGGAGTTGATTGCAAGGTAAGCCAAGTACCCAATGGATTTTAAAAACTGATAAATACCCTTCACCCATTCTTGGTGGGAGTGGAGGGAAGAGATTGAGCTCACAGAGGCCACCATATGTGACCAGCAGGAGCTCCTTGGGGTTTGGCAGAAAACTGTAGCAAGTGCTTACTGAACCATATGGTTTCCTTGAGAGTTCTAAAAAAGCTCCGTAAACCTAGATTCCTATGAATCCGGATATGGTAAGGAGTACTCTCATGTTGGGGGCAGGGGGAAGGGAAGAAGCATAGATTTTTGCATTAAAAACTATTTTAACACATGGAGTCCTCATTCGAACAATCAAATAATTTTAGACTGTTTCCAAGTTGGCATCTACGGTGCATATGATTCCTAGCTTATCAGTAATTGCTCTCATTATATTAAATTTACACTCTCCATTTCTCTTTGTCAGCTGTACTTAGTCTCTTACTGATGTTTAATACCTAATGTACCTAATTTTTGCTTATATAAATATGCTGCCATCTCCAGTGGTATTTTCCATGGGCTTTACGGAGGGCAAGGTAACGTAAGTTATGCTGAATGACACAAGATGGTTAGTTCTAACATTGACTAGTCAGGTGACCATGGGGAAATTTCTAGAACTAGGATGGATTGGATAACAGTACCTGCCCCACAGAGTTGCTGTGAGGATTAACTGACATGACATATATGCGACACTGACTGGCCTATAAGAGGTGCTCAGTGAGTGGAGTCTCCTTCTGAGATGTCTGGGCAGTGGACCCTTTGGGGGCTCTTCTGTTTCCCACTTGGCATCACACTGGGTTGCCACTAGATGAATGTGTTATCTGACCTCAAGTCTGTTTACCCACTTCTCCATTCTCAGACCTAGAAATATGCTCTTATTCCTCCCCTGAAGCCGTAGATCTGTTCGAAGTTTCTTCAAGCCATTGCTCCACACCATTGCACTAAATGCTGTTTCCCCAAATTCCTTCTGGCCTCCACTCCATGCCTCTCACCCTCTTCTGCTGGCTGCATTTTCTAACTCAGTAATTTTTCTCATCCTCTTTTTTTTTTTTTTTTTTGAGCTTATTTATTTTGAGAGAGAGAGTGAGGTAGGGGCAGAGAAAGAAGGAGAGAGAGAATCCCAAGCAGGCTTTGCCCTGTTAGTGAAGAGCCCAATGCTCTTGAACTAACAAGGGCTTGAACTAACAAACTGTGAGATCATGACCTGAGCCAAAATCAAGAGTCGGACACTTAACTGACTGAGCCACCCAGGCGCTCCTCCGATCCTCTTTTTAAGGGTTCACAGCCTCTGACCAGAATCAGTCTGCCCCAGGTAACATTTGGCCATTACACTTTCAGTACCTTCTCTACAATCTAGCTTCCAGAGATAGTCCAGCTCTTGAGAGACTAAAAAAATAATAATAACAAAGAAAAAGAAAAAAAGTGGCGTTGGCATTCCACTGGTTGGGAAAGCCTACATATTGGGAATTAAATGCAGAGTTCATGGAGAACCAAGAAATTGTCTTCATTCTCTACCTCAGGTACTTATCCAATTTGAGCAATAGGAAACAGCCCTTCTTGAGTTTTTAGTAGGTGTCAGTCATGGAGTGTTTTATATAGATTATCTCATTTCATTGTTAACTAATTTAACATTTATTATCATCATCCTCATTTTATAGATGTTGAAATTGAGGCTTAGAAAGGTATTCAAATCACAAAGCCAGGGAGTAACTCAGACATTCTGGCTCCAGGGTCCTTACAAATTGTTCTACACACAACTGTTCAAGTCTACTATGGTATTCAGGCTAAGAGAAAGTGACTGTTTCAGCCTAACCCATTTTTCTAAGACTTTGGACCCTGATTCTCTTCCCGATGCATTTGATAAGCCTGGGAGAAAGGATCTGATAAAGATAAAAATGTTAATATATTGCTCTCAGAAAATTCTCAGAGAATTTTCTATAGTACTAAGGCAATAATAAGGCAATAACTGAGGTAATCACTGCTATTGAGCATTAACTACGTGACATTAGGAACCTTCTTTATTTCATTTAATTCTTAAAATGACCCTTCCAAGTACTTATTATGATCCCCATTTTATACATGAAAAAACTGAGGCTTAAAATAGTTGTGACTAAGTAGTAAGGTGGGACTAAATTCAGGTCTCCCAGATTCCAAAGCCTTTGTTCTTTCCAAGATACTGTCTTCCACTTGTTTTCTTTACTTTTAGAAAAAGCATGTACGGCAATCTTCTCGCCTGTAGTCTCTGACCTATGACCATCTTTAATTCTGCATGAAAAGATTAAAATGATAAAGAGATTAAAATGATTCAAGGAATCAATTTCTGATTATCTCAAGTTGCCAAACAAAGCTAACTTATCCCACGAGCCAAGACCTTTCACCAAGAAAAGGAATAAAACAAACACATTGTTTTATCTTTCGTTATGTGGTTTGTGACTCCCAGTGAAAGGAACTCGGCTGTAAAATTAAGAAACAAAAACCAAATGGTTCACGATGAAGTTCTGGAATCTATCTCTTTAACAGGTAAGGGAAATGGAAAAAACAAAAAACTGGGCTAAATAACTAAAAGGAATATTGGAATGATCGTATTCCACGGAAAGAACATGAGGGCGTGGGTTGCAGTTCCAGTTTTGCACAAGCCATGCATTCTTGAATCAGTCACTTTGTTTCTTTGAGATACGGTTTCCTCATCCGTAAAATGGGGCCAATGTCTGCGTTGCTTAACCCATTAGATTGACAGAAAAATTAAAACAAGAGACGGTACGTGAAAGTGTTTTATAATTTATGAAGTGTATTTAATTATATTGCTCTGCCATCATCATTGCCTTTGGAGTCAAATCGGTTAGGGTTTAAGTCCTAATCTGGTCACTGACTATACCTGGGACGCTGGATCAGGTCACCTAACTTCTCTGTACTTCTACTTAACATTTATAACATGGATGTAACAAATATTTGTTAAAATTGCCTACCCCATAATTTTCATTTATGAATACACACCTGCCCCATGGATTTCAAATACTTTAGAGGTCACCTGACTACATCTTCAGTGTCAAGGGTGAGTCTTGATTGGATTAAGGAAGTCAAGGACTCCAGACCACCTTGCCATAGTGATTGATTTACAATGAGCATAATCAGATAACCAAAGAGTCTGGTTCAGAAACAAGCAAATTTATTACCCCACTGTCAGTAATGAGAGGCACTGGAGGTTTGCAGGTGAACTGGAGCTTTGGGAAAGAAGCTTCCTAGCTTTCATGATCTAGTATCTAAAAAAAAAAGTTATATTTCTACTTTTGGCCATGACGGAATAACTAATACCAGACTAGCCTTCCTATTGTATACAACTAGAAAACTGGGATATATATATATATATATATATATATATATATATCACAACTATTTCTAGACACCATACAATTGACAGCACAGGATTGTGACACCTGATAGAAGAAAAACAAATGAGTTGAATCCAATGGATTACCCCAGCTTTCTGCATGGAGGCATTTACTAGACACCGACAGAAGGAGGAGGAATGTAAGCAGAGCACAGTGGTCTTAATAAGCTGAGGACACAGAGACCAGAGCTCAGGGAGGCCACACTGGCTAGAATTTTTATGGAACACCAGAAAGGAATGAGGTGCATGGATAGATTGCTCCATAAATCTGCATGGGGATCACCTTGAATGTTTGACCAAATAATAAGCTTTTATGTATAGGGTGAGACTACACAAGAATACTTATGTGAAGCTGTAAGTTGAACAACTACCAGAACTTTCACAGTTAAGAAACATTTCTTTTTTCAATATAATTTATTGTCAAACTGGCTTACATACAACACCCAGTGCTCATCCCAACAAGTGCCCTCCTCAATGCCCATCACCCATTTTACCTCTCCCCATCTCCACCATCCACCCTTAGTTTTTTCTCTGTGTTTAATAGTCTCTTGTGGTTTACCTCCCTCCCTCTCTGTTTGTAACTATTTTTTCCCCTTCCCTTCCCCCATAGTCTTCTGTTAAGTTTCTCAAGATCCACATATGAGTGAAAAAATATGATATCTGTCTTTCTCTGACAGACTTATTTCACTCGGCATAACACCTTCCAGTTCCATCCCCATTGCTGCAAATGGTATGATTTTAAGAAACATTTCAATCTGACCAGCCAAAGCAGAGAAACCTCACTGAACACTCATAGCATTCATTAGAATCTGCAGATGTCTATACTTTAAGAATACGGCTTAGCCCTAGAACAAAGGCTACCTTTGACATGCTCAAACAGAGCTTTAAAAATGCCTTGAAATGATAAAAAAAATAACTAGAAGTAAATTAATCGCTTTCCAAAATAAAATCCAACACTGATTAAAGGAAAGCAACAAAATCTAGACACTCAACAAGGTAATCATCACAATGTCCAGAATCCAATAAAAATTTTTATACATGCTCAATATCACTAGTAAATAGGTAAATGTAAATCAAAACTTCACACCCACTAAAATGGCCATAATATGAAAATACGGCAAATAACAAGGGCAAAGGTATGGAAAAATTCCCACATTATAATGGAAATGTAAAGTGGAACAGACACTGTGATAAATGGCTTGGTGGCTTTTCACTGAATTAAACATAAAATTAGTATATGACTTAGCAATCCTACCTCAAGATATATACCAAAAAATTGAAAACAGATGTTCAAACAAAACTTGCACATGAATGTGCATAGCAACACTATTCACAATAGCCAAAAGGTAGAAACAACTCAAATGTACATCAATTGATACATGGGTAAACACAATGTGGTATGTCCATTCAATGGAATATTATTTAGTCATGAAAAGAAATGAAGTACTGATACATGCTATGACATGAAAACTTGAAAACATTGTACTAAGCCAAACACAAAAGATCACATATTCTATGATCCCATTTATATGAAATATTCAGAATAAGCAAATACATAGAGACAGAAAGCAGATTAGTGGTGACCAGGGGCTGGGAAAAGGAAATCAGGAATAATTACTTAATGGGTATATGTTGCCTTTTGGGGTGAAAAAAAATTGTTCTGACACTAGATAGAGGTAACGGTTGCAAAACACTGTGAATATACTTAATGCTACTGAATTGTACACCTTAAAATAGTTAAAATGTAAATTTTATGTTATGTATGCTTTACTACATTTAAAAAAAAAATCTTTATTTATTTATTTTGAGAGAGAGAGAGAGAGAGAGAGAGCCAGGGAGGGCTAGAGAGAGAAGAGAGAAAGAATACCAAACAGGTTCCACACTGTCAGCATGGAGCCCAACACAGGGCTTGATCTCAGGAACTGTGAGATCATGACCTGAGCTGAAATCAAGAATCAAAGCTTAACCGACTGAGCCACCCAGACACCCCTGCTTTACCACAATTTTTAAGAATTATTACTATATGTGTCAAGAAGTAGGAAAATTCTTGTGGTTTTTTTTTTCCCCTTGTTTGGAATTTGTATTATAAAACAGAGAAAAATCAGACAATAGGAACAAATCCATGGATGAAAGAGACAACGGGATAAGCAGATAAGGACTTTAAAACAGTAATTATAACTACATGAAATTATTGCATTAGTTATCTGTTGCTGTGTAACAAATGAACCCCAAATTTAGCAGCATAAATAGCAAACACTTATTATCTCCTATTTTCCAAGAATCAGAAATTCAAGAGTAAATTAGCTGGTGCTTCTGGCTGAGAACCTAATGATTCCTTATGTATTTAACATGACAAATTTGATAGTAAATATAAAAGACAGCAAAATATAAAGGGCAGTCAAAGTAAACATGGCAAATACAGAAGTAAAATGGCAAATGTGGGGGCGCCTGGGTGGCTCAGTCGGTTGAGCGTCCGACTTCAGCTCAGGTCACGATCTCACGTTCGTGAGTTCGAGCCCCGCGTCAGGCTCTGGGCTGATGGCTCAGAGCCTGGAGCCTGCTTCCGATTCTGTGTCTCCCTCTCTCTCTGCCCCTCCCCCGTTCATGCTCTGTCTCTCTCTGTCTCAAAAATAAATAAACATTAAAAAAAAACATTTAAAAAAAAAAAAATGGCAAATGTGGCGGTAAATATGAAAAGACCTTTGCTGGGGGCACCCGACTGGCTCAGTCGGTTGAGTATCCAACTCTTGACTGCAGCTTAGATTGTGATCTCAGGGTTGTGGGATCAAGCCCCACACCAGGCTCCACACTGAGCATGGAGCTTGCCTAAGATTCTCTCCTTCTCCGTCTGCCCCTCCTTTGTGCACGCATGCTCTCTCTCTCTCTCTAAAATAAATAATAAGTTTTTAAAAATTAAAAAAAAAGACCTTTTCTGTTTTTTAGATTTCTTTAAAAGATAATTGGGTGGGTTGCAGCAGAGTAAGTCCCCTCCCTTCTACAGAAAACAACTATAAAACTTACACAGGAATATAGTGCTGAGACATTTATCCCAAGACAAAGACCCGAAAAGACTCAGACAAGGAAGCAGAAAGCTTGTGTGTCACTTCCTACAGGAGACACAAGGATCACTAGGTAAGGTTTCCCTGGTTATGTCACATGCTAGAATAATCTCAGGAGAAAAGCAATAGGGTTCACGTAAGGAACTTAGATGAGACCCATCTTAGCACACACTGGGGAAAGAATGAAGGTCAAGAGAAATAGTGTTGGTATATGAATCTATTTTTAGACTTGTTTGCAAATCAAAAATTCTCTATTAGATCACCGAGAAAAAAGTGAAATATCTGTCCCTATGGAGCTGAACATGGAGCGAAATTCTAAAATCCTCCGTCTAGCAGCCCTTACATGTCATCAAACTGATCTCCTTCCAGCCAGTTGGGATGCTTCCAGCAACTGATAACCAAGAGGCACTTGAGAGCTGTGGGAAGTCTCTCCAGACAACTTTCTTAGACAATGTCATTAAGCTTCTTGTTTCCATGAGCACCAAATTATTTGTTTTAAAAAGATTTCCTATGACCTCACATGTTTTTCAGTTTCTGGACCTTTCATGTCTTACTTAGAAAGTCAGCACAGCCCATGTCTGAGCAAAGTAACATGATATGACGGAAGAACTGGGTCTGAAGCCCACGCCGGTCGTGCTGGGGACCAGGAAATCGCGGAAGCACGTGAGTGCTCACCATGAGGGCAGAACACGGCAGGTGCCTGGAGGTGCGTGTGGGAATCTTCAGGGAGAATAAATTTCCCAAAAACCAAGTGAAACAAATTAAGATTTAAAAATTCACCGATGCTAGATTCTGACGACATCAATTAAGGGTTAAACCTCTTCTGCTGTTCAGGGTCAGTGTGGTTAAAACCTCCCACCTTCTTTGGGATTCAGATGAATTTACCAACCCTCTCCTGCATGGATTCCCAGCCCTCGATGTACAATGGAATCACCTGGGAAGCCTCAAAAACTTCCCATTCCTGGGACTCATTCCCAGAAATTCTGACTTAGTGGCTCTAGAGTGAGCCTGGGCTTCAGCTTAGTGTAATAGTCCCCTGCTGATTCTCATAGTGCAGCGAAGTTTGAGAACTAGGTCTGTACTGCTTTGTTACATGAAGTGTGATCTGAGGAGCTTGTTCGAAATGCAAATCGCAGGCGACATCTGGATCCACAGAATTGAATCTCCACCTTTTAATAAAACTCATACGTAACTCAAATGCAAACTCAGTGTGAGACATGCTCGACTTTTCTGATCCTCCTTCCATTCTTCAGACTAGTGCTTACCCTGGGCTTTACATTAGAATCATCTAGAAGGTCTTTTAAAAAACACTGATGTGTGTGTCCTCCCTCCAGAGATTTGGATAAAGTGTGGGTCAGGCATGGTTTTAGGTGGGTTTATTTTTCATTTTTTTTTCAGTTTATTTATTTATTTTGAGAGGGAGTACATAAGTGTGCATAAGCTAGGGAGGGGCAGCGAGAGAGGGAAAGAGAATCCCAAGCAGGCTCTGCACACTGTCAGTGCAGAGCTCCACATGGGGCTCAAACTCACGAACTGTGAGATCATGTCATGAGCCGAAGTTGGACACTTAACTGACTGTTAAGTCGCCTTAACAGGCACCTCTTTTTCATTAAAAAAAAAAAAAAAAAAACAAAAAAAAAAACAACTTTCCAGGGGATTTTAATATACATTCAGGGCTGAGAGCCATTGCTATAGAAAGAGAATTTTTTCTTCTTTTAATGTAACAGCCTTCGATGTAAAGTGACAATTTCTGTTAAAAATTTAGTTCCCCTGGAAAAAGTAATACTTTAGGCTATTTTTCGTCATTGGTTATCAAACGTTAATGTGTAAAGGCAGCCACTTCATTGCTTATTCAAAATGCAGATTCCAAGCATCTCAACTTCAGGGAGTTTCCTTTGGTAAATCGGGAATGGGGCCCAGAATCTGCAATTTTTACAAGCCCCAGTTGGAACTCTGATGTGTGTGGTCTTTGTGTCATAGTTTGAAAATCACTGCTTTAGCTTGGCAGAAGAATCAGAGAATAGACTTTGACGGGAGAAAAGGAGAGAAAGGAGAACATCTAAGTCCCAAGAGTACAGGGTGAGGGAACAGAAAGAAGTAATGCAGGCAAAGCGAAAGATGGAGCCCCAAAGGTCACTGAGAGAAAGATGGAACTGTGTGGCACAATCCCTAGGAATGAGCCGTGAAGATCAAGGCTATGGGTACAGGTTACTTCCTGTCCGAGTAACTCCATGCTGCCTGAGGAACACTAGCATGCCTAAGTGCAATGAGCATCCTCTTGGAAATCTCAAGAGAGGGAGACAATGTAGGCTTTTAACTGTTGCTTCCCAGAGTTCCTGAGGTTTTCCTTGTCCCTTCTGACCCACCAGATTAAGAATTAGAAGAAACAGAAGAACCCAACTTGAAAGAACACTGTTGAAAACCCCAAATCCGTCAATGCACTTTGTCTTACAGAAGCAAAGGGTGTGAACAACTGTAGGTTGAGTTCTTGTAAATCAAATGATATTTTGGATCCTTATGCAACATCACTAATGATCAGAAAATGGCAAATCAAACCACAATCAGATATCAACTCACACCCGCTAAGATGTCTATTATCAGATTTAAAAAAATTTGTTTAAGTAATCTCTATACCCAACATGCAGCTGGAACTCACAACCCCAAGATCAAGAGTTGCATGCTCTACCAAGCCAGCCAGGCTCCCTGGGATGTCACTATCAAAAAGACAAGAGACAAGTATTGGTGAGGATGTAGAGAAAGGAGAACACTTGTGTACTATTAGTGAAATGTACAGCCTTTATAAAAAATACTATGGAGCTTCATTAAACGGTTAAAAATAGAACTATCTTATGATCCAGCAACGCTACTTCTGAGTCGATATCCTAAGGAAGTTAAATCAGTATCTCAAAGAGATATCTGCACTCCCATGTTCATTGCAGCATTATTCGCAGTGACCAAGATATAGAAACAACCTAAGCCTGTATCAATGAATAAATGGATAAAGAAAATGGAATATTATACAGCCATAAAAAGGAAATCTTATCATTTGCAACCGTAGTTCACATGAATGAATCTAGAGGATGTTATGCTAAGTGAACTAAGCCAGACACAGAAGACAAATACTCTATAATTTCACTTATATGTGGAATCTAAAAAAGTCAACTCACAGAAAGAGATTAGACAAGATTGCCAGGAGCTAGGTAGAAATGGGGGCAATGGGGAGATGCTGGTCAAAGGTAATAAACTTGCAGTTATAAGATGAATAAGTTCTGGGGATCTACTGTACAGTATAGTGACTACAGTTAATACTATATTATATACTAGGAAGTCGAGGGGCGCTTAGGTGGCTTAGTCGGTTAAGCATCTGAGTCTTGATTTTGGCTCTGGTCATGATCTCACAGTTCATAAGTTCAAGCCCCACATCAGGCTCTATGCTGACAGTGCAGAGCCTGCTTGGAATTCTGTCTCCCTCTCTCTCTCTCTCTCTGCCCCTCCCTTGCTTGCTTTTTATCTCTCTTGCAAAATAAATAAAAATAAAACTTAAAAACAATCATATACTAGGAAGTCGCTTAGAGAATAAATCTTAAGTATTTTCACCCCTCCCCACACACAAAGGTAACTATGTGAGGTGATGGATATGTAAATTAGCTTAATTGTGGCACCATGTATATGCATATCAAATTATCATATTGAATACCTTAAATACATACAATTCTTATTTGTCAGCTATACCTCAATAAAGCTGATAGGAAAAATCACCACAGCAGGGGGAAAAGGCTTGCAATTTTAAAAAAATCTCCTGATAAATTCTGCTTATCTGATTTTCTTAATGAAGGACATATATTTAATATTAACAGTTCAGGGGGTCATTACTGGGTTAAATGGGAAAAGGCATTTAACACATTAGGACAGTACCTGGTACCTAGAAAATTTTTTTTAAATGTTAGATATTATTTTTACTATGATGATGGAATTTGTCTAATCCATACCTCAGAAGTCCAATCTATACCTTTCCACCTCAGGGGTCATAACTAGTCCTAGAAGGCTTATAAGATTTATGTCTATTATACAAGAGCTTGCAGACAGGAACACAATCAGGCAAAACCACAGTCTGTCAATGATTGACCAAATGATAACTCCTTAGAGACGGTGGAAGTGAGTAGAACAGCACTGATTCTTTTTTCCCTAACAAATCCATTCATAAACCATTTGGTCTCATTCAATGAGAGCTTACTGCAAAAGCACAGGGATTTAAATCTCATGAAATCCCTAATTGTTATTAGTTACACTTCATTAATGGGAAAGGCCCAGAAAAGGACAAAGCAACTACTAAAATCTGGGTCTGTCTCCCTAGACCAGGTTGCAACCACTCTATACCTTCCCGTTCCTAGGCGTCCCAACAAATGTTTACTTTGCCACACTATCAAAATATGCAAAGACAAGTTGTTTGTAAGGCGACACTCCGCGAAGTTAAAATGAGACCTCTACCCCTTGAACCAATCTCAGGTTACAGAATGTAAAGCTCTTTTTCTTAAAAGTCAGGTTCCAAACAAGTTGGAAATGTACCAGCTATTCATTAAGGGGCTCAAGAGACCTCTCAGTTCAGCTGAGCCTGATTTACCTCTTTATGAAGTAACATCATTCTTAATGATGAGCTGGGGTGTCAGGCAGAGCTAGAAGATCGTCAGCTTACTCACTGGAGGACTCCATTAACAGTCTGAGCCCCTGTCCTACCAACTTGAACTCACATCTGCCTGTCTTCTTCCACCCTCAGCACCCTGTGCCCATCGGCAGCCCTGACTCTACAGACGCCCTGGTGCCAAACCCCCGGTGCTTCTTCTGGGAAGGGTGCACAGCCACAATGGGATAATTTGATATATGTATACATTGTAAATTGGTCATCACCATCAAGCTAATTAACACATCCACCACCTCACACAGTTACCTGTTTGTGTGTATCTGTGTCTGGTGAGACCATTTACAATTTATTTTCTTAGCAGCTTTCAAGTATATGATACGTTATTATTAACTATAATCACCATGCTGTACATTAGATCCTCAGAACTTAATCATCTGATAACTGGCACTTTGTACCCTTTGACCAGCATTTCCTCACTTCTCCCACCCTAGCCCGTGGCAGCCTGCATTCTAGTCTCTGTTTCTGTGAGTCACTTTTTTTAGATTCCACACATAAATAAGATCATATGATCCCTCCCTTCATTCCTAGTCATGGCACCCTATCTGTATTTGCTGCATCCCAGGGTGGAGGTTGGAGGCCCCATTACACTAGCTGTCCCTGTGGGTGTTCTCCAATATGGGGGGGGGGGGCTGACATTTGGTGGGGATTTGCACCCAGAGGAGGACCACAAAATGACATTCGCAAAGCCAGGTAAGCCAGCCAATGATTGGAGCACTTAAGGAAATGAAATCCCAGCAGGATTCTGATTTTCCTCCTTAATTAGCTTCCTCCATTCGCTTAGGCATTTGTTCCCTTAGCAAGATCCTACCCCATGAACTTCCCTTTGTCTTGGCTCAAGGGTGCTTAAGTAAATACCTGGGAAGGAGATCGCCCGGTAGCTTGAGAACGCTTTTTGCAGTCCACAGCAGGCTCCCTGGCCAGACAGCTTCTACTAATGCTAATTGGACTGCTGTGTCACACTTTCTGTCCCCAGGAGAGATGCTGCTCTGCCTGCCTGAGCTCTTGCCAAAGGAGTACTGAGTTTCTGCTCAAAGAACTTCCGTAAATGTGTGTTTATGCCCAGCCAGTCTCCCGAGGGGTCAGCAGGTGTTTATTTCAGCCACATTAAAGGACTTGTTTTCCCATGACTTCTAGGTGTTCTGAAATGGAAAGGTCAAAGGACAAGCAGAATAAACCCATAACTATAATAATAGGAATCCCATTTTTAAAAGGCAGGTTAAAGAAACTCAAATTATTGATCAAATAGAACCAATATTAACTCTACAAATAAATGTTATAAATCTAATCACCAGGTTAAAGTTAGAATCACACATATTAAGAAAATAACACTGAAATCCTTAGATTCTCTCTGTTTCTATCACAACAGCCTCTCCCCGTCCTGAACTTTGATGGTTCCACTGCACTGTCAGGGTTTATTGCTACATTGATTTTTTTAAACAAGAAAATGGAGAAAGTTTAGAGAAAGGAGAAGTGGGGAGGGAAGAGGAATCTTTTTACTTTTTCTATATTAGGGAACCTGAATCTATTTCTATAGCTGAATTATGCTTCCAGGCAAAATACTGCTGGATAATGCAATGCAGAATGCTACAGTTGAAATGTTTATCTCTGTTTCCTTCATGTTGGATGAAGCTAGGAATTCATTCATTCATCGATCACTATATACTATGGTTGGGATGAACATATATATGATTTATTATCCAAATGGGGATAGTCTAGAGAATGAAAAAGATGCTTCATTATTTCTACCAAGACGAAAGGATACACCAGGACTGTCGTAAACAAAATGGGCACTGTCTGTATACCTGATATAAAATCAGAAAATACCAATGGGGTGGGTAAAAGATCTGTTCATCATTCCTCGGTTCAAAACTCAGTGCTAACTCTCACCTATTCTCAAAACACCAAGAGGTTCTGGTAAAACCAATTGGTTCTTTCATGTAAAATAAAAACATGTGCTTAGGTCTTTCAACCACTGATTTTTCTGACTTGAAACAATTCTCTTAACCTAAGTAGGATCCAATTTCTCTCCTATTATTTCTGAGAACAGATCGAATTTTGATAGGTAATTCTATATTTAATTACACTGATAGACGATGAGCAGCTCATGGAGACCTAATCTGACCAAAACAAAAACAAAAACAAAAACAAAAACAAACTACTATTCTCCTTCAAAAATGAGGAAACTACTGTCTCACCATTCAAGTGAATGTGACACAGATGGTGGAGACCTATTTTAAATTGTCAAGCAAGACAAAGTACAAAAAATCATGTATTTATGTTTGTATACATACATGTGCATACAAATAAAAATACATACGTTCAGTTTGGGACAGACTTGAGCATAGCTGATGTTAGTTCATAGCTCATGTTTTCATAAAACAGCATTTATAGTTTAGAAATAAATTTTGCCCACCTTATCACCGTTGATTCTCACAACAGCTGGCTTAGATAGTATCACTATTCCTGGTTTACAGTTGAGGCAATTAACTACTACAGATAGACACAGACTGACACTTCTCACCCTGATTCCATCACTCTTGCAATAAAACAATAACTCATTACAGATGTTGAAGTTACAACATTTTCCAAAATTCCTTATGCTTCCATCAAACTTAAAAACCCTTCAAAGTATTTTCACATTTACTCACTATACTTAAAGGGACTACTACGTGCCATGCACTGACTAGAGTCTGGAGGGAGACACGCAGATGAATAAAACTGTCCCTGAGTATAAGGAACTGGAAATCTGATGTGTAAGACAGACAAGGATGGGGCGCCTGGGTGGCGCAGTCGCGTAGGTGTCCGACTTTGGCTCAGGTCATGATCTCATGGTCTGTGTGCTGTCAGTGTGGAGTCCGCTTGGGATCCTCTGTCTCCGTCTCTCTCTGCCCCTCCCCCACTTAGGAGCGTCATTCTCTCTCTCTCTCAAACATAAATAAACATTTTTGAAAAGGCAGACTAGGAAACTGGTCCAGTTCAGTTGATAAGTAAAATGAAGGAGCTGCAAAATATGCCGTGAGCCACACAGAAAAGAGCAAAAGGGCACGAAGGCTGGGCTGTGGGGACCACACAAGGCATCACAAGGATGTAATGCTTGCAAGAAAAATGGGAGTTTGCCAGAAGGACAAAGTGCACAAGTGCTCATGACCTCGAGTCAGGGAACATCAGGTTATGTAAAAGCAACAGTACGTTGGTTTGTAAATAGTTGTGGCAAAGGATGTATTTCAGGATAGGTTGCTGGATAATCGTTAAGGCCCAGGATGGGAGCCTGGAATGTTTGGCTAAGGAAGTTGACATTCCTCTTATAGGCTTAGGGTGCCAACAAAAGGAGAAGGAGGTGAGATGGGATACAGTGAGACACTCAGGGAAGCAAGTGCACTAGGCTTGGTTGGGACCTAATTTTAAAAGAATGAAGAGGAAAGCATTGCCAGGAAGTAAATGTTTTTAAGACAGAAGTCGGTAGGATTCAGGGTCTGGATGTGGAAGATGAGAGCTGAGAAGAAAGCAAATGTACCCCTAAATTCTTTGAGGAGATGGGTGATTAAGTTCATGAACCCAGATGGGGCACATAGAGGGATGAGCAGATTTCCAAGGGACACTAAGAAGTTCAGTTTTGCACATATTGAGTATAAGGGGCCTATCAAGCTGTCAAGTGGCAAGACCTAGAGGGAGCTGACAATAGACTTCTACAGCTCAAGAGAAAATTCTAGGCAGTAGTTTCAGCTCTGAGTCTTTAATGAGAGGCCATAGGTGAGGCAAATATAGAAGGGCCTTCACTGAAGAGGGGAACAGAAGAATCTTTCCATTGGGGAGAGGGAGGAGGAGTTTTAAACAATAGAAGGCCATTATAGTGTTTCGTATTATTAGAAAGGTAATTAGTTGGAAATAGGTGTTTCAATTAAAATGTAGCGAAAAAACTACCCCCCCTTTGTTTTATTAGGAAATATATACAAACCTCCACACTATTTCCCCTTAAAAAATGGACTTTGAACCACATATATGGGAAAACAAGATTGGAGGAGATCTTTCTTCCATGATGTCAAACTGATGAATGTGTGGTGACCTTTCATAGGGAGAGATGCACTAGGGAAAAAGAGGCATATTTCTAGAAGCCCCATAGGATTGACCTTCCAAGTTTCCCGACAGTTCCAAGACACCCTCTGAGATCACAACATTTCATTCAGCTCCTCCATGTACTTGTATCTAAACAAACAGTTTCAACTTCCACCACCCATGTTCTCATCCCTTTCAAATATCAGATGTAGATTTCCCCGTGGCCAGCAATAAAGCCAAAGAATGACTGAACCCCCTAGTTAGCCCTGGGAAACGGGCCACACAATAAGGAAGAAGGAGGTCATTTCCCTAAGCGTCTTGTAGTGAAGTCACATTTGGCTGTGTCCCGATTGCACAAATGGCCTGTGAGACTGGATCCCATCATCTCAAGAAATGGCTTACTATGGTGTGAATATAGTTCTAACCTTGGGCCACATTATGGGCTGAACTGTCCACTGCCACCCCCACCCCAAAATTCACATGTTGAAGTTTTAACCCCCGGTACCGCAGAAGGTAGTTGTATTTGGAGACAAGGTCTTTAAAGAGTCAATTAGGTTAAAATAAGGTCTTTAGGGTGGACAGTAACCCAATATGACTGGTGTCTTTATAAGAAGAGATTTGGGTGCTGATGTGCACAAAAGAAAGACCATGGAAGACCACAGCAGAAAAGTGGTCACCTGCAAGGTAAGAAAAGAGGCCCCAGAAGAAACCAAACCTGCTGACATCTTGATTAGTCTTGGACCTCCAGCCTCCAGAACTGTGAGAAAATAAATTTCTGTTGTTTAAGTCACCTAGGCTGTGATGTTTTGTTATGCAGCCCTAGAAACCAATAAGGCAATTACAAATGTGGTATAAAATATGTGCCAAGGATTTCCCAAGACGCAGTTAAATGGAAAAAAAAAATCAGCCTTATTTTATGATTAAGAGTATTGATGATGCACAATTGTATTGTGTAAAAATCTGTTAATCAATTACTAAGTTCTACAGAAGTCTGACAATCCAGGAGAGAAGCTTGTCGGGGTACTTGGGTTTTGTATCATCTTTGCTACAGAACTCACTGACAGTGAGTGGCATTACATCTTGTCTGTGGCTTGGACGGGATTTGGCCCGTGTCTCTTGTACGTTAAGATGTAGTGAACTGCTTTAGGCAGATTGTATTGAGTTTATTCTCCAAAACTCTTACATTTGAAAACACAACACTCTGAATATATTATGACATTTTAAAAGCAGAAAAAACCACTCGTGGATAACATCTCTGCTTGTGGGACCAATCATTTTTTCCCCTTTCCTTTCCCATTCAATTTGTCACCAAAGTCCTATTGGATACAACTTTTGAAATAGGCCTCACCTCTGTTTTCCCCACCCATACTGACTGTGACTGCCTTTGTTCAAAACTTTGTAATTTCTGGCCCATTCTATTATCCACCTAACTAAACTTTTCGAAGGGAATGCAACGTTGTGGAAAGTCGCTGAGTTAGAGTCCCAGCTCTGCCATTTACAAATTGTGTGACCTCCCCCAGACAGAAGCCTCAAATTTTCATGATTAAAACAGAGGTAATAACAGTACTCTCCTCACGGGGCTGTTGGAAAATTTCGTGAAATAACAAGTAAAAAGTATTTGGCATGGTACATAGTAGAATACTCAGAAAATATTATGTATACTATTATTAACCTTTTAAAATACATCGCCTTACAATGTTTGGTCATGCTCTCTTCTGATAATTCCACCAGCCAAGATTTTCTTGTGCTTGGCTTTCTTGTAATTGATATATTTTTTAAGCTCTTATTTTTATTTATTTATTTTTTTAAGTTTACTTATTTATTTTGAGAGAGAGACAGCATGAGCTGGGGAGGGGCAGAGAGAGAGGGGAAGAGAGAGAATCCCAAGCAGGCTCCGTGCTGCCAGCGCAGAGCCCGATGCGGGGCTCGAACTCATGAACTGTGAGATCCTGACCTGAGCTGAAACCAAGAGTTGGACACTTAACCGACTGAGCCACCCAGGCACCCCTGTAATTGGTATTATGAACTCAATAGACACGCTGAATTTCCTGTTTCCAATATCACAAGTTCCTCCCACCCGCCTGAGTCTCCTCAATGACGGGACCCAAGCTCCCCATGTGAAAACCCCAGCCCTAACTGACTGGGCTTTCCCAAGTCCCCATTGTAACCCAGTCTCCCTGTGACACAAAGCTCCTGAGTTCTTTTTCCAAAGGGCAGCACTCAGCTTTCCAATCCTTCAAGTGGCCTCTTCCGGTTTGAGCTAAAGCCCAGATGCTTCCATGCAGCCCACGGTGCCTTCATCAAACAAGCAGCCTGTGCCTCCACACACTGCCCCCCAGCCCTGAGGCCCAGCGCAGGGCCTAACGAACAGCAGGTACTCAGTAAATGTTTGGTCAATGAGAGGAATACCTGAGAAACACACGTGAGCATCAGCCTATCGTAGCAGCTTCCCGGGGCTGCCCTAACAAACTACCACAGATTTCGAGGCTTAAAACAACAGAAAGTTCTTATCTCGAAGATCTGAAGCCCAGAAGTCGGAGATCAAGGTGATGGCAGGACCACGCTCCCTGTAAAAGCTCCAGGGGAGCTTCCTTGCCCTTCCTTGCCCTTCCTTGCCTCTTCCAGCTTCTGGTGGCCCTAGCTGTTCTTTGGCCTCCGGCTATATCCCTCCTGTCTCTGCCTGTGTCTTCACGTGGCCTTCTTCCATGTCTCTTCTGTGTCTCTGTGTCTCAGTTTCCCTCTCTTGTGTAAGAACACCAGTCAGTGGACTTAGGACTCACCCTAAAACCAGGATGACCTCATCTTGAGATGCTTAACGCAGAGTCCCTACTTCTTACTAGAGCCACCTTCACAAGTACCTGGGGTTAAGACTTGGACATATCTTTTTGGGAAACACAACTACAAACTATAGTCAACAAACTGTAACAGTCAAGAGTAAGAGAGGTCAACAGGTGAGGTGTGATTAGAAAACAGAGAACTTTGACCGTGGTCAGGAAGGAAATGGGATTTTGTTCTGCGGGTCAGAGACAAGAGCTGTGTGGGTGCTGAGCATGCCATCTGGTGAGAGGCCTCGAGCAAGCCCAGGGGACCAGGGGAACACTTTTTTCTGCCCAGCTCTCTCATTTCAGGTCCACTTGTTAATGGTTTTGGTTTTGTCCTATGAAGTATTGTTTATTAATAAGGCAACTTAGAGAAAAGAAAAATCTGTTATATTTCCATTATGTTAATATACTCTCTGCATTTTAAATTTCGTTTCATATTTTTCAAAATTACACCTGCACGAAACTCAAAGTTTATAATGTTTGTTACCAAAATAAAAATAAATCACAAACAAAAAAATAAAACAACAAACCTTTGTACCAGAGATCCCTCCCATGTCCTGCTGCCCAAAGACAACTGCTTTAAAGAATCCTCAGTTGTTGAGGGTTGATGGGGGGTGGGAGAGAGGGGAGGGTGGGGGATGGGTATTGAGGAGGGCACCTTTTGGGATGAGCACTGGGTGTTGTATGGAAACCAATTTGACAATAAATTTCATATATTAAAAAAAATAAAAATTAAAAAAATTAAAAAAAAAGAATCCTCAGTTGAGGGGAAACCGGGTGGCTCAGTCTGTTGAGCATCTGACTGCAGCTCAGGTCATGCTCCCACATTTCGTGAGATCAAGCCCTGCTTCAGGCATCGGGCTGACAGTGCAAAGCCCACTTCGGATTCTTTGTCTCCCTCTCTCTGTGCCTCCACAGCTTGTGTTCTCTCCCTCCCTCTCTCTCTCTCAAAAATAAACAAACAAAATTTTTTTTGAAAAAGTCCTCAGCTTATTCTTTAAATGTTTACTTCTATATGTCTCGATAGCATGCTTATCATAATATTTCTTGATTTCTCAGTTATTTATTGGATGGCTGCACCTTTGCCTCCACTGCTTTGCATCTCTCCCCCACTTCCCCTATCACTCACACACACACACACACACAATCACACATGTCCTATCTCCTTGTACTCTCGAAATGTTTATGTATTAATTTTAGTTAGAACAACAGTCAGTTTTTACATTACTTACAGTTGAGCCAGGAAGTATGCTATAATTACTCATTTCATTCTTAAACAACTCTGCCTTCTACACTATTAATAATTGTATTTTGCTCTATTTTCTATATATTCATCACTAATGGATTTTCAAATGCTTCTCCATTGTCTAAATCTCCTTTTAAGACTCTGTTAATTTCGGGGTGCCTGGGTGACTCAGTCGGTTAAGTGCCCGACTTCAGCTCAGGTCATGATCTCACAGTTCATGGGTTTGAGCCCTACGACGGGCTCTGGGCTGACATCTCAGAGCCTGGAACCTGCTTCAGATGCTGTGTCTCCCTCTCTCTCTTTGCCCCTCCCCTGCTCACGCTCTGTCTCTCAAAAATAAATAAACGTTAAAAAAAATTTTTTTAAAAAGACTCTGTTAATTTCTTCTTTTGGAGCCTTATCTCCTGGAGCCAGCTGCTGTGTTTTCACTGGTCCACTGCTCCCCTCTGCCAGCTACACAGTTGCCGCCCTGGGCCCTCACCTTGAGGATGCCCTTCACCTCTGTCTCCCATGGGATTTCCTGTTTCCCAGTCCCATGTCTTCCTTTTTATTATTTACTCTCTCATTGTGGTGGAGCATCTCCTTCAATAAATTCCAGAGAAAGGATGCTTTGATCGTAAATTCTCAGGGACCCTGCATGTCTGAAAACACCTTCAGTCTATTTCATATTTAATGGATATTCTCCTAAGAATAGAATCTTGGTTGAAAATAATTTTCACTCAGAGTCTATAAGAAAAGCCTCTATTAATTTCTACCTTTCGGGGTGCCTGGGTGGCTCATTTGGTTGGGCATCCAACCTTGGCTCAGGTCATGATCTCACAGTCTGTGAGTTCAAGCCCTGTGTGCTGACGGCCCAGAGCCTGGAGCCTGCTTCGGATTCTGTGTCTCCCTCTCTCTCTGACCACCCCCCCTTCATGCTCTGTCTCTCTGTGTCTCACAAATAAATAAATGTTAAAAAAATTTTTTTAAAAATTTCTACCTTTCTCTGTTGCTGTTAAGAAAACCAAAGTCATGTAGTGCCAACATCTTCACCCAGCTACCCCCTTCTACCTCCAAGCTTCTAGGACTTTCTCTTTGTTGACAGAGTTCTGTAATTTCATGATTACGAGGGTACCAGCCAAGGGCAGGAAACTACCATACTCCTAGATGAAAGTTTTTTAGACTTTTTAATAAAGGAACTGGTGACTTAGGCTGTGATGAAGGGAACCCAGGGATTTGGAGGCACTTCAGGACCAGCAAATGCAGAAAGCTAATAGAACAATCTGACAGGGAGGGGCAGTGGCAAGGGGAGAAATATCTGTATCAGATTCTGCTTGTGTGCTGTCGCCCTGGACAGAGAGTTGCACAACGGGAACCATAGCAGCAACAGGAGTGGTCGCTGCTAGGACTGTGCATGATCTTGTCATAGTCTGCATCATCTAGTTGTGATAAGAGCAGAACCACATTTGCGTGCTCACTCACATGGTCTCCCAGTGAGTACCGGGTGCCCACCAGCTGCATATTGGTCTCTGGCTTATCAGATACTCCTTCTTACGTTCACACAGCAAAAAAAAAAAAAAAAAAAAAAAAAAAAAATTTCTTCCTTTGCAGCATACGAGGGTATATGTTAGATGTGGATATGGGAGGAAGATTGATTGGTAGAAGAACTTAGGTATTGCAACTTAGTTGGTAGAAAGAAGAAAGGCCAGCTTGTCCAACTAGAAGGAAGTGTAGTCTGGGGGCCACTCCTCCAGGGCCATGTTCCTTTGGGTAAAAAGAACACAAACGATTGTATTTGTATCTGGAAGGCCTGATAGATAGCTCTTGCAGGTAAAACCTACGTGGACAGATCCTGAAGAAGAAACACCATCCATAGGATCCAGGATGGGCCAACATATATGCCCAGAGGGCCACTAGCCTCTACGAAAGTATCTTTGTATGAGCTATAGAAAGGCAACCCTTCTGTAGAGACATTAGAAAAAGATGCCCACTCTGGACAGATCCATCTGGGGAGCACAGCTCAATGAGCAGAGCAGGGCTAGATGTCACCCGCCATTTCTTCCTTGGGTCAGGCAACTTTGTCACATGGACAAACTTTACATCTATTTAAAGTGGCCCTGGGTTCTCATTTACAGATGAAATACAGCAAATTTGTTAGGGTATGGACCATGACCACAGGGCACCATAGCACCAGATAAAGGGGGTCTATTGTCACCCTCCCAGAGCTGACTCAGAGTAAAATAATAACAGCAGATTCTTGGAAGCTAAAAATGCAGGCAGATGAATGGTAACCAAGTTAGCAGACCCAAGAAAGGTGAATCCTAAATGAGCGATGAGGAAAGTCAGGTCACCATCAGAGTTACACCACAAATAGATCCTTGCCACAAACAGAATTCCCAAAATGCCATCAGAATTCCCATTCCAAAGGGGATAAGACATGGCTTCCCCATTTCCCTCATATGTTCTTTACTTTGAACCAAGCTTCATTTACAGTCACAAGAGTGTTGTTTTTCAAGGGAGGCCGCCAAAAGCCTGGTAGGGACCCTGCTAGCCCTGTGGAGCAGACGAAAAGAGCATAGAAAGCCCACGCAGCATTTAGCCTCCTCTGATACCTTGAGCTGAGGTGGGATGGGGGAGGTGGTTTGTAGGACCAGCAGACAGAGGGATGGGTTTGTAATCTCCAAGTGGGGCTACAGAAGCTACAAAGTCTTTGGTAGAAGAGTTCCAAGGCAAAGTAACCTCTGACATCCCTTGTCACCCGGGTTTTCAGAAGATTGGAACAACACGGTCCGTTATGCTTCCCAGGAAGCTTGTGGCTACAGGGACTTTGGCAAACCACCAGTCTATATCTCCTGCTGTTCCTATCTCATCCTCCCAGGCCCTGAGAAAAGGTTTCATAAGGAGCTCATTTTCCCATCCCTGACCACTTAACTCAGCTAGGAAGAAAGAATACTCAGAATGGTAGATCATAAGTCTAAGTTTTGTGGGTAGCCCTCACTGTGGCATTGCATTTAACATTTTGTGACAGCTCCATATGGCCACTGGAGAGACATCCGAGAACATGGAGGTCTTTAGCCTTCCCCAATATTTCAGCATTAGAGTCCCTGAGATCTCTTCAGGAGATCCATAGGTCAAAACTATTTTCATAATACTAAGATATCATGCCTTTTTCACTGCACCCATATTTGGGCTGATGGGACAAAAGCAATGGTAGATAAAATTGTTGGCACAAATCAAGGCAGGGACAGCACAGCGTACCAGGAGCCTAGTAGTCACTGTACCCTTCACTGCCACACATTCACAGGAGGGAAAGCCAGTTTCACTTTAAAATGTCTTTGAAGAAGCAGTAAAAAGTAGAACCTTCATTAACCCTTGATTCTTTTTTTTTTTTTAAACATTTAACATTTATTTATTTTTGAGACAGAGAGAGACAGAGCATGAACAGGGGAGGGGCAGAGAGAGAGGGAGACACAGAATCCGAAACAGGCTCCAGGCTCTCAGTGGTCAGCACAGAGCCCGATGCGGGGCTCGAACTCGCAGACCGCGAAATCATGACCTGAGCCGAAGTCGGACACTTAACCGGCCGAGCCACCCAGGCACCCCAACCCTTGATTCTTTTAATTCAGAATTTTTAATTCTGTCGGATGAATTTGGCTGTATGCATGAAGCTTAACGCATAGAAAGTAACGTTTGTCTCAAAGAAACACACTTGTGCAATTTTGAGTTTCAAGCTGAGCTAGCTAATTTTACTTTTCCTGAAGCATGATTTTTACTTGAAAGAAAGATCAAAGATCAAAATATGTGTGTTCATATTTGGGTATCTGACAGATATTTTTCTGAAAATGAAAAAGCGATTCTATAACTTTAATTAAAACAATGCACAGTGTTTGTTGC
Source organism: Panthera onca (assembly GCF_046562875.1). Taxonomy (NCBI): domain Eukaryota; kingdom Metazoa; phylum Chordata; class Mammalia; order Carnivora; family Felidae; genus Panthera; species Panthera onca. The sequence goes on from NC_138351.1 coordinate 72,226,052, forward strand.
CAATTACAAAATTTGAGTTTTTAAGCAAAAATTACAACTTCAGAATATTTTTACCTGTGTCATGAAATTGACAGCTACCCAGCACTTAAAGATGTTTCTATCTTTAAGTTGTTTAAATTGTTTTTCTGAGGGGCATCTGGGTGGCTCAGTCAGTTAAGCGTCCACCTTAGGCTTAGGTCATGATCTCCTGGTTCGTTGCCTCAAGCCCTGTATAGTAGTGTGGCCTGACAGCTCAGAGCCTGGAGCCTGCTTCAGATTCTGTGTCTCCCTCGCTCTCTGCCCCTCCCCCACTTGTGCTCTGTCTCTCTCCCTCTAGAGCGTCTGACTTCAGCTCAGGTCATGATCTCGTGGTTCCTGAGTTTTAGCCCTGCATCGGGCTCTGTGCCGACAGCTCAGAGCCTGGAGCCTGCTTCAGATTCTGTGTCCCCCTCTCTCTCCGCCCCACCCCTGCTTGTGCTCTGCCTCTCTCTGTCTTTCAAAAATGAATAAACATTGGGCGCCTGGGTGGCGCAGTCGGTTAGGCGTCCGACTTCAGCCAGGTCACGATCTCGCGGTCCGTGAGTTCGAGCCCCGCGTCGGGCTCTGGGCTGATGGCTCGGAGCCTGGAGCCTGTTTCTGATTCTGTGTCTCCCTCTCTTTCTGCCCCTCCCCCGTTCATGCTCTGTCTCTCTCTGTCCCAAAAAAATAAATAAAAAAAAAAACGTTGAAAAAAAAAAATGAATAAACATTAAAAAAAATTTTTTAAATAAATAAACATCAAAAATTGTTTAAATCGTTTTTCTGTGACTGGTACAGATATAAAGAGTTGGGATGTTTTGATGTTGTATCACAAAATATGTCAACATTTTAAAGATCTAGATAACTCAGTGAACCAACACTATAACATCATGAATGGGCAAAAGATCCATTCAAAATACCAAGTAGACCAATAGACTTTTCATGAAACTGAGTTCTATGATACAGTTTCAGATTTCACAATGCAACTAATCTTTAAGAATCTACCATTTGTTGGGGTGCCTGCATGGCTCAGTTGCTTAAGTATCCAACTCTTGATTTCAGTTCAGGTTATGATCCCAGGGTTGTAGGATCAAGCCCCATGTTGGGCACTGCACTGAGCGTGGAGCCTGCTTAAGATTCTTTCTCTCTCCCCCTACCCCTCCTCCCCATGTGCTCACTCAGTCTTCCTCTTTCAAAAAAAAAAATACTACCACTTGTCAAGGGTTAATTTCTGGAGTAAGGACTGTGTGTAGGCTCCCAGGCATGGATGGATAGATTGCTTTTAGGATCATAGATAATTAATCCATTGCAATAGAAAGGAAGGTGGACTACATGGAGACAAATAGAGACAATGTGATAAACTTGGAAGAAGCATGAGGATATAGAAACTATGTCCTTATAGCAATGTTCTCAGTGAAACGAGAGGCAAGAGCTTCAAAGAAGGGAGAGGGAACTGAGCAGAGAAAGGAGGAGGGTTGCTAGGCAGCCCCAAGGGTCCACTTGTGGTTTGTGGTCATAAGTTTAAAGTTAGACCAGCCAGCACATTGATGTATAGTACATTATTAGGGTTTTCTGTTGAAATAAATTTTTTTATTGAATTCAAAGGTAGGAAGGAAGGAGGGAAGGAAGGAAGGAAGGAAGGAAGGAAGGAAGGAAGGAAGGAAACCTACCACTTGTCATTTGTTGTAATATCAAAGGAGAATAAAATTTTCTGAAATTGCTGGTAAAACACTCCTCCCTTTTCCAACTACGAATCCTCATGAAGCTTGCTTTTCGTCATATACTTCAACCAAACATATCACATATCACAACAAATTGGCTGCAGAAGCATATGTGAGAATCCAGCTGTCTTCTGTTAAGCCAGCCACTACAAGATCTGCAAAAGTATAAAACAATCACTCTCTTCTCACTAAATGTTTTGTCTTAGAAAATGTAGTTTTTTAATTAAAATATTACTTATATTAACATATACTAGGTATATCACAATTATTTTAAATGAATTAATACACAATTTAAATTTTTATTGCAAAATACATTGTTTTCATAAAAATATACTACTTATGTGAATATGTAATATTTATTATAGTTATTTTAAAATGACTCAATAAACGATTAGTAAAATTTTCATGGTTCTACTTTCTAAATGTGGTAAATTCACCCATAGAAACAAATGCTAGTTGGGGTCCTAAATAATTTTTAAGAGTGGGAAGAGGTCCTGAGACTGAAAAAAATGAGAATTTCTGCTGTAGGGTTATCATCCAAGTCAGCCCGACTGAAGCGAGCTCACTGGGCAAGTCCTTGGGAACAGGGCAGAGGAGAAGCAGAGGAAAAGTGGTTTGCTTAAACAGAACCAATCCAGAAGTTGCTAGTACTATCCCTGCTCACAGTCTATTGGCCAACACTCAGTTCCATGGCCACATCCCACTGCCCAGGGGCTAGGAACCCTGGTCTCCATCTGGGAAGCCAGCAGGGAGGAATTTGAGGTCTCTGTCACACTCCCAGAACTGGATCTTGGGGCCATGCAAAGAGAGATTTCTCAGAGTTGGTATAAAGGTAGTTTTGTTATAGTAGCCAGCACTGAGACGAATTGGGATAATTTTAGGGCAATACAGAAGCCTGGAAGCTGGTGGTAGATCAATGCTTTGATCCAATAGGCTCAGCTGAAGCTGTGTTGGAAAGTGGCATTAATAATGTCTGCTGGGGCATATGCCCACTCAAATATCCCCTTATACAACAGCTGAATGTGAGGGCTGGCCAAGAAGACAAGAACAAATGGGTACAAACATTGATCCTGTACAGTCAAAGCACTCAGGCTCTCATGATCCATCAGGGCCCATGTTACTTTTCTATTAGCATCAAAGGAACATGAATGGAGAGTGGACCATACCACAGATTTCAATTTGTCTACCACCAAAAGACTAGCTGCTTCAGAGAACTCGGGTCCTGACAAAGGACAGCTGCCATCTCTGAGAGAAAACTCTTCCTCTCTTGTTTGCTCTAAGATGACCTCCTATAAGCACCCTGTTGGACCAGCCACCAGAGAACCCCTGTAGAAGGTGGGTGCAGGTGGCTTCCTCTGAGCCTAGTACACGGTAGGTGAGCCCAGTCATCATGAGACTGAGTGCCCAGCCCATATGGTTAACACAGGACAGTTGATTGTCCACCTCAGCAGCTCGGCTCGATGGATCCTCCCACTCAATTCACACAAATCACTTCATTTCTTTTTATCTTAGTCTCTTGGCCTTTAAAATAAAGGATTAAAAATGTGTCTGTTCACGGGGTGGCTGAGAAAATCAAGCAAGATTGAAGTCGCAAAACACTATGCACCAAAAAGGAAAAAGACATGTTTGAGTAATCAGTTAACGTGGCTCTCACCTCCACTTGACACAGTCACGAGAGCTTTAGGTCCACCTATGATTTCTCAGGTTCATATGTCCTCTTTCTTGTCACTCAAATTCTGTAATCAATCTCCAGAACTTTCTCATCTTGCAAACCTGAAACTCTCTACCTATTAAATAACCACTCCCCATTCCTCTCAAAATTAGTTTTGAAGTAATCCTTTCTCTCAAGCTTCTAGAGCCATACTCAGCTAAACCAATATGCCACACAGTGGGGCCCCAGGACTTTTCTTCACCTTCCCATTGTCTACTCATGAAACATGGATTATATTGAGCCTACCATACGACAGGTTCTTTGCAATGCTCCGAGGCTTAAAAAAAAAACTATTATTATTCTTAAAGATCTCATGGTATATTTTACAAGTGTGTCAATAATCGAGTGTGATTCAATGGTCATAAATAAGGTCTACACAAGGCGTGGAGGTAGCACAAAAGAAGATGCCATTCATCCATCTGCATAGGAAGCATGCGGGAATGTTATTAAATGCTTCGTGGACAAGGTCCTCAGGTTGGGATTTGAAGAATGAGGAAGCAAGAATTCATTAAGAGAGAACAGTGAGAAGTTATGAAATACAAACAGTTCAGTCTAATGTGAGGTAATTTTAGTCTAATGTTTTCTCATGAATTGTCTAATTCTCCAAAGAGGTTTTAAGTAATAATGATCTCAGGCAGGAACTTGAGTAGAGCTGAGGAGGGTGGTTATGACAGTGACAGACCAACGAAGGAGATGATTTTTTGCAGAGACTTGGAAATTTGTCTATGTGGGTAGCACGTTTCTCTTAATATGCAGACATTCTTCTAGGGACAAATACTCAGGATAAAAATAAAAATCATTCTGTTTGCAACGGAATGCCACACAGCCCTAAAAAAGGATAAGGCCGTGCCGTTTGCAACAACATGCATGGACCTAGAGTGTATAACGCTAAGTAAAATAAGTCAGACAGAGACAGACAAAAACCATATGATTTCACTCATGTGCGGAAACTAAAAAGCTCAAATGAATAAACAAAAGGCAGAATCAGACCTGTAAGTACAGAGAACAAACTGAAGGTTGCCAGAGGAAAGCAGGTAGGGTGATGGGCAAAATGTGTTAAAGAAGCAGGAGACACTGGCTTCTAGTTACAGAATGCAGAAGTCGCAAGAATAAAAGGCAGAACACAAGGAATATAGTCAATGATACTGTAATAGCCTCATATGGTGACAAAGGGTAGCTACCCTTGTGGTGAGGGTAGCTTAACATAGAGACATATAGGATAGCTTCACACATCACTATGTTATACACATGCAACCAGTGTAACATTATGTGCCAACTCTACCCAAATTTTAAAAATTTTAATAATTAAAAAATGAGGGGCACCTGGGTGGCTCAGTCAGTTAAGCGTCTCTTGACTTCGGCTCAGGTCATGAACTCACAGGGGTGAGATCAAGCCCTGCGTAGGGTGGTGCTGAGCATGGAGCCTGCTTCAGATTCTCTCTCTCTCCCTCCGCCCTCCTCCCTCATGCATGAATGCACTCTCTCTCTCTCTTAAAGAAAAAAAATAATAAAATAAAAATTATTGGTAAAATTTGAGGTTTTTAAGTTATGTCTAAAAGTTTCTTCCTCTCGTGATGTCTTTCCTTTGTTTCTTTTGCATGATATAGAGCTTACAAATCAGTAAGTCTTTTCCTGATATGCTTTTAGCTTTCTTGTTTGATTTCAAAGCTTGAGTTCTGTTTTTATTGCTAAAACCCTACCAATTGTATAGGGAGGTTTCTTTTTTTCTTTAAAAATCTATTCTTTTGATGTTCAAAGCCATTTTTAAAAATCAGTCTCTTTAGAAACTATTTCTAAAGTCATATTTACCAACAGCCACCTCAAACATATCTGTTGGATGGACATATTCCAACTTAACTATTAAGAGTTTAGGGGGGCGCCTGGGTGGCTCAGTTGGTTAAGCGGCCGACTTCAGCTCAGGTCACGATCTCACGGTCCCTGAGTTCGAGCCCCGCGTCAGGCTCTGGGCTGATGCCTCAGAGCCTGGAGCCTGCTTCCGATTCTGTGTCTCCCTCTCTCTCTGCCCCTCCCCCGTTCATGTTCTGTCTCTCTCTGTCTCAAAAATAAATAAAACGTTAAAACAATTTAAAAAAAAAAAAAGAGTTTAGGGCGCCTGGGTGGCTCGGTCGGTTAAGCGTCGGACTGCACTGGCAGTGTGGAACGTGCTTGGGATTCTGTCTCCCCCTCTCTCTGCCCATCCCCCACTCTCACTGTCTCTGTCTCTCTCAAAATAAATAAAACACTTAAAAAAATTTTTTTAAAGAGTTTAACGATTTACTTTCCTTTTTGCCTAAGTATTCTAAAATGGTTACAGGATTGCTCTGTATTATTCCAAACATGAGATATTTATTTGAAAATCAGGGGTTTATGGCTTCAGCATAGAGTTAGTTATTTCTACTACAAATTCTATGGATGTTTTTAATGAGCAATCAAAATATTTACAGACACGTAAATTTTAAGATCCCTTGTATCCTGCAATTATAGTAATTGCTTCCACCTCACTTCAAAAGAGGGACCTGACAAGCTAACGATAAGAGGAAGTCAGGACTGGGACCCATCATGCAGAATTAAATAGTCCCAGGGGTTTGGAAAACACTCCCTGGCTTCAGAAGACTAATTGCCTGGGGATGTCTCAACATCTGAGGCAGAACTCACCTGAGTTCCATCCTATTTTTCCTGGCTCCCAGGGGCTACGACTCAGAGGCTACATTCCACAGAGGAATCCTAAATCCAAGTGAAATAACCCTGAAATGCTAGGGTCTTGGCATAGACCTGAAGCCACGGTAAGCATAAGGCCCAGGTGAAAACATCCAAGAATTGCAGGCAAGTTTAAACTGTTTCCCTTCACCTTGATTTTATTTTGCTATGTCTATTGCATCATTTTAGCAACGAATTAAAATTCAACAAAAGATTGAATGAGGGAAAATTTTGAAATCTACCTGGGAAACCATAGAGATATTTGCTTTTTTGTGAATGTACATTTGGAAAAAAAATAAGATGGATGTTTCCCAGATGTTGTGAGCCAGGGTCAAACATCCAGGTGCTTTCAATTACTGAAGAAGCAGGCGATTCTGTTTTGACAGAGCATCTTCACATATAACTTAAATTCCATGATTTGGGAAGTTTACGAACACAAAGGAGAAATAGCCTGTACTAATTTGTTTCATCAGGCAATCTCTCCAATTACAGAGCCTTTAACTAACATGCCGGAAATCTTACAGTCCTCAGGATGCAAAGTGTAGAGAAGCCTCATTGGGTTTCTTTTTATTCCATTTCCTCCTTTAGTATCAATTTTTCCCTACTTGACCAGTTTTAACCAAAGTAAATATTTTAACATATCTCCCTCCTGAAATATAAAGTAACAACAAATTTTTTGACAGTGACCATTTTTCCTTTTTTACCCTGTGCTTTAAAAATATTCTTTTCTTTGAATCAGTTCAGATACTAGAGCATCTGTTTTAAATATACTGCTTTGGGTAGATTTTTTTTCCTCCCACATTCTTGTTAAGTGATACATTGGCTTTATTGGGTCATCTTGAAATGATGTCTGCTTCTTTCAAATATGAAAACATATATGAAAGAATGGCTGTATTACTGTTAATTAAATACTATGTTTACACATATATGTTTGTGGTCGAAGATTTAAGACTTACATGAGCACTCTGAGGTACTAGCTCATTCCTAGGAGGGACGGGGGAAGAAAAGATGAGCTTCTGTTGTACCAGTAACATTTTATTTCTTTAACAGAAGAAATTATCTGAAGCAACCATGACATATTATTAACATCTATTAATAGGGTATAGAGGTCATCTGCAGCTGAACCACGGGAATCTACCCCAAAAACCAACAGCACACTTTACACACTGTATGTTAGCCAATTTGACAATAAATTATATTTTAAAAAAAAGAACAGCCACAGAAACCTTAGGAATAAAGCTACTGCTGAATTCATAAGAAGTGTAAAGGCATAAAACATGAGACTAATGAATGTCATCAGATAGAAGGTGTCATGGTACAATGTTGTGGGGAAAAAAACTGGCTTTGAATCCCAGCTCTGTCACTTTGTATATACACCATAGGTTGAGCTCTTGAATCTCTCTGAGCCTCAATTTCTCCATTTGTAAAAGGAGTACAAGGATATTTACTTTGTGGGTTATAAAGAATATTATGTAGCTATACACAAAGAGAATAAAACCATTATCAGACCTTTACATCATCTATCTAGAGTGATGATCAATTTGTCATTAAAGTCTGAAATTCACTTCTAAGATGATTTCTAAGTTTATTGAATTTTTAAAAAATTTCCAACTAACAAATTTCAATATACCTCATCGAAACACTATATTTATAAAGCAATCCAAGTGCTGAGGTGCTATTGTGAAAGCGGGTAATATAATAAAGGATCTGAGTACCTAGAAGAATTAAAATTGAATATGGAAAAATGAAAACAGACTCTATATTAAGATAGGGCTACTGGGAAAAACTATCTGTTTAAAGATTTTTAATGTTTGTGGAAAAAAAAAGAGGAAATCAATAGAACGAACTAGGCAGAGAGGACAGAGAAGGAAAATTAATCATTGCTTTTGCAGATGTTGTCACATTTAATACTCTTGCCCAAAGTTACACACCTATTGAGTGGGAGAACTAAGCTTCAAAGCTAGGCTTGATTTCATTCCCAAATCCATATTTTTAATTATTCTACAAAAGTATTCCCTTTCTGGAACCTAATTCTAACCAACACAGAGGAATCTGCTGGTTAAGGGGAGGTGATTATTATATACAAGTTTACAGAGAGAACCTACCAATGAAATCTCCAAGTCACTTCATCCTTGAATTCTGGAAAATGTGAGAAAAAATGTGATTCTAATATTTAAAAAGGTAAATTCTGCAAACCCTAGACTAAGAAATTTTATTACTGACTCTTATCAAGAGGGCAACTTGTAACCACTGAAAAAGAAATCCATGATCACTACAACCATTATGGTTCCATAAAATGAGCCATGGTAAACTAATCTCATTTTTCTTTTAACAGATTTATGATAGGCTGATCGGGAAAAGGCAGTAGAAAACACTTATCTGTGCTTCAGTAGGACGCATGACAAAATCTCTCATTCAATCACTCAATTCACAATTATTGAACCCTATACCTGGCAGATATGCCCATGTTGACATTTAAACAGCCCAGTGCATCCATGCTTCATATAGCGCACTTGCCAGAATCTGTCCACGTATTTCCAATGGTGCCTGTCCCTAAGTTTCTTCCATCCATTCCTTTGATTAATGGACTCCTGCTCACCCTTTGAGATTCAGGAGTCACTGCCTCCAGGAAGCCTTCCCCGATGCCCTGAAGCAGTCCCTCACACACAGCTGTCCTGTGTACAACCAGAGTTTCTTGTGCGCATATTTATCCAAGCACCTACCCTAGTGATTTGCAGTTGTTTGTTTACTTGCCCCCCTAACTCTCTGGATTATAATCAGCCTACTGGCAGGAACCAGTATCTGTGTTCTATCTATGTTGCCAGCAGAAAGTAAGTGTTCAGTAAATATTGCTTGGGAAAAAAATGTATTAGGCAGTACTGGAAGTCGTGCCAGACTTGACATATTAAACATGAATAAGCCTCCTCCCTTTCACTGATCAATTTCCACATTTATTCAAGAGTTTCTTTTGCACTTGTCTTGACCTAACTATCAGACAGCTGCTCACTTTTGGGCGCTCCTTTTCAGTTCCCCTTCTAGGTCACCTTACCCATATAACTTACAGACCAACTTCTTTCTTCTTTGGATTGCCCAATAATTAAGTGTTGAATCAGAACAACACTTACAGAAAGCAGCCCAATACATTTCTACAAAACAAACAAATATTTGAAGTCTAACCCATAGGAAGCAATTTCCTAGTGGTTTCCGTAATTAGCTAAGAGCATTCTCATCCCGAATGTTTCTCAGGAGGTTGAATGGAGGAGCGAGTTCTAACAACACTTACTATATACCTGCTAGGCTGAGCACTGTACATGTTTTACTTCTTTACTTTGATCCTTATATGATTCAAGATCAACCATTTTGTTTTAGAGATGAGGAAACAGGTGAAGGAAGGAGAAGTGAATTGGTACCTCCAGCTATTTAGGGGCAGAATTTGGACCCCAGTGCTCGGATCCCAAGCCAGGTTACATTCTATAACTTACTGCCTTCAAGCCACAGTTTCGTTCCTAGGGCAGCAGCCCAGCAGGGTGCAGGAGGGACTTCTATCACCTTCAGTTTCTATCAGACTGTTTGAAATTTCAAAGCATTTTGTTTTCAAATATTAAAGCTTTGTAAGAAGGGATGATAGGGCTTGGGTTTCCACCTACAAACATTATGCCCTTCGTGTCCCTCAACACAACTTGTTTGCTAAAATGCACAGAGGTAAGATAGCCCAGAGGGTTGAGACAATTTTTTATTTGTTTGCTCTCTTTCACTAGAAGGGAGCTATCTTCTCCAAGTCCCTGATGGTCAGTAGCAACTCATGCAGCCGAATTGCTGCAAACCTGGCTCCCCAGGACAGCAGACACAACTCCCATCCAGTGAATGGCATTTCAAATCCCAGAAGAACCATGACCATTCCAGGATACTCAGTACCCACCCGTGTGAAGACTCAGACTTCAAAACCATTGACCCATGACTTGTATGCCAACCTGCCTTAAAATCCTTGTGGTAACTGACTCGAGAAGGCCAAGATACATAACATCACTTCAGGCTAGAATATACAAGGGCACACAAGAATAGAGAATTTATATAAAAGGCAGATATTTTTCTATTCTCCTTGTCTATAGCTGATTGTTCAAGGTTCCTATAGAGTTTGAGTCTCCTCTGATTGGAGTGTAGCAGCCCAAGCTTCCAACTGGAAACTGGCATCTCTGTGATGAAACACACACAAGACACAGAAGAGCTTGAGACAGTAACAAAGCACCAACATCTTTTGTTGGTCAGTAACATCTACTTACAAGGAGCAATGGCTAGATCTGGGATAGTTAAGAGTTCAAAAGAACTAAACCTTGACTGATTTTTTTTTAGTTTATTTATTTATTTTGAGAAAGAGAGAAAGAAGGGGAGGGCAGAGGGAGAGAGAGAATCCCAAGCAACCTCCACACTCTCAGGGTAGAGCCTGACACAGGGCTTGAACTCAGGAACCATGAGATCATGACCTGAGCTGAAATCAAGAGTCAGACGTTTAACCCACTGAGCTGCCCAGATGCCCCATCCTTGCCTGATTATTCAAAGTTCTGTAAAATACTTCTGGATTACAGTGACATCTGGCCATCAGTTCCCCAATTATCTTGTCCATGTCTTACTAGAAAGACTGTGAAGACACTGGGGAAAAGGTGAAAACTGATCATGAACCAAAACTAAATCAAATAAGTACTTTCCCATTTAGATTAATTCTTTTATCTGCCTAGAAATACAGGATGTTGGTCCTTCATCTTTATCATTAAAAGTGTTCCCAGAATGAATTTGATCGTGAACTTCTTTTGATTAATTTTCTTCAGGAACATTTTCCTGTCCTGCAGTTGAATAGTTCCTACTGTTACATTTGTTTTGGGTCTCTTCTGCAGGATCACAGGCTTTACCTATGAGGAAGCTCTGGGTCTGTCTTCCATACCTATCATTTTTCTTTTACATTATTATCCTTTTCTTGTACGTTCTGCAGGAATATGTCCATTTTGTATTGCACTATATCGATGAGCTTTTCCATGATCCTAATTCTCCCCCTCTCTCTGTCCTTATATGTAGAATTTAAGATGTTTTTGGATTCTTTGTGGTCATTCTTTCTCTTAACTGGCGACTTCACATATGCCCACTGCCCACTAAAATGTCAGAAGACACTCAGTGATTATATCCAAATGATTATATCCAAATTGCCTATCAGGAGTGGAGGCAAGAAATTCACACTTCCAAATATCTAAACAATCAGAAAATGAGGGCTCCTGGGTGGCTCAGTCGGTTAAGTGTCAAACTTTGGCTTAGGTCATGATTTCACGGTTCATGAGTTTGAGTCCCGCATCTGGCTCTGTGCTGACAGCTCAGAGCCTGGAGCCTGCTTCAGATTCTGTGTCTCACTCCGTTGTGTGCTCTCTCTCTCTCTCAAAAATAAATAAACATTAAAAAAATTAAACAATCAGAAAATGTACATCCAAAAAATTGTTTTCAGAAAAATTCGCATTAATACCTCCATATGATTTTTGTACAAACAGCTAACACAAGGGAGAAAAAGAAGTAAAATAATGGGAGAGGCACACTGTTTCATACCCAACTCTATGATAATCAGAGAAAAACAGTATAAGAATTTCAAGACAATCACTTGTAATATTCCAAAGCATTGCAAAGGTAAAAGTAAAGAAAACATAGTCCATAGAGCAAAAGATAGAAAATGAAAAAAAAAAAAAAAAAGACTAATGGGAAAGTATAGAAAATCCCAGAAATAAGAAAAAATAAATTAACTATAATAAAATGGAAATTGAATCACTTTCCCTAGGAAATAAAAAGCCTCTCAGATGTGTCAGAAAACAAAGTACAGGGGCGCCTGGGTGGTGCAGTCGGTTGAGCGTCCGACTTCAGCCAGGTCACGATCTCGTGGTCCGTGAGTTCGAGCCCCGCGTCGGGCTCTGGGCTGATGGCTCAGAGCCTGGAGCCTGTTTCCGATTCTGTGTCTCCCTCTCTCTCTGCCCCTCCCCCGTTCATGCTCTGTCTCTCTCTGTCCCAAAAATAAATAAAAAACGTTGAAAAAAAAAATTAAAAAAAAAAAAAGAAAAAAAAAAAGAAAACAAAGTACAGCCATATTTCATTTCTATGAAACAAATTCAAAGCAAAAGTAATATTAAAATGGCTATAATAAAGACATGGTCAAAGATATGAAGTTATTGCTAGCAAAAACAAAGCAATGATCACAATATTAATATCAGATAAATTTGAATTAAAGGCAAAAAAACATGAATTGGGTCTAAAAAAGCAATTCATATTAATAAAAGATGTATTTAAAATGAATAATATTCATGACAGTGTTTACACATTTTAATAAAACACAAAAAGAAATAAACACTAACATAAGCACAACAGTATTGAAATATTTTAGCACGATTTTGGTCAATCTACTAAAAACTTTTAACAAGCTGTTGCTACTGATTGAGACCAATATATGGCACTTGAGGTACTTTAGTGATTTTTAGTCTATATGAATACAAGTTCCAGAAGGATCCTCAAATTCGCTGAAGGGGTAGCCTCAAATAAGCTAAATCTTATAGTTCTGAAAGAAAGAGTGCCCAGATGTTTTAAAAGCCTGAAGAGTTGTGTGATCAAATATTCATGCTGATTTAAAGCATATGCTGCATCCTATAGAATAATATCCCAATCATGCAGAATTTTGTCTCCCAACTGCCTTCTCTAGGTGCTTCACTATTTCTAGGGATGAGGTACATGGTAACACCAGTGAATTTCTTAGGCACAGATCTTTGACATACTTCTTTTACCATTCCTAGTCAGATGAAATATTGTATGGAATATCATGACCATGGACAGTCCAGTCTATAAATCCACAGAGGAGTGCTGTCAGGGTGAGGCACATCTCTGTCAGAAATCTGTATGTATTCTTTAAAAATAAATTGCTGCATGCTCTATGATGGTAATGGCAGGTCACATTGGAAATGGTGCCTTATCAGGACCTCAGCATTGGTCTCACTTATTGATAAGGTAGACTATCATCAGGGTAACCACCAAATTAACCTTGATAAAATGAAATCTACATTTCTGAGTCCATGCATAACCTCCACCTCTGCCAATATGGCCACTTAGTGCATAAACCCACCAAACAAGCCATTTGAGGACTGGGGGGGAGAGATTGATATCCAAAGGATGGGCCATCTTGTCTACCTGATTGTTGAGATCTTCCTCTATAGTGGTTACTATCTGATGAGATACAAATATCTTCAAACTCTTTGGCCATTCTGCGAGGTCCATCCACATATCTCATATTACCAATTCTGTTCTAAGTCCCAGACATACAGTATGAACAGAGTTTATTCCTACCACTTGGAATGCATATAACTCACTAAACACCAGAAAGTATATTCATTTCCTCCAGCAGAAATATCACGTTTGGAATACCAGCTGCAATCAGAGATACCACTGATGGTAAGTTTAGTAGTCCACTTTAGTAATACCACTGCATACAGCCTCTTACCATTTTCTCATTCTCCACTTACAGTCAAGCTGACAGGTTATTTTCCTTAAATGAGAGGGCAACATTGCACAAGAATTCCCATGCTGAGGGTCTGATTCTAGGGCTACTTTTTTTGCCACATACCAGAGTCCTGACAATAAACAGAATTCTCCCCAGTAGCTCAAATGAGACTTTAATGAAAGTGCTACTTACAAATATATGGGAAGTATTAAGAAATGTCAAGGTACTCTGAAATTAGCATTAATAGGGAGCCCCTGCCACCCCTAGGCTGAGAGACAAGGGGAAGAACTAGTGTTACTGGGGCCCAGTGAGAAGAGAGTCACCAGTATCGAACTGTACTCATGCACAGTTATAGCTATTGTCAAAGATATAGCATTGAAGCAGTTGGAATCAAGGAATAAATATTCTGATATCTCTCTCATACCACTTTCTGACCTCCATCAGCTAAATCCAATTTGAAGTGAGACAACATAGTCTTGGTGATACAGTGGGGAAAGGTTACTCTTCTAGGTTAAACAACAACACAGAGAAGGTAGACAATGGGTATAAGGGTGAGGAGACAGAATAATCAGCGCAGAAATGCATAAACAAAAAGCTTATGTGGCCCTGCTTTCAGATAACAAGGACTAATGATCTACCTAGGATGTGTAGCACTCATTGTATGAAGATACTTCTACAAGTTATTTTCATAGTGATTTATAGTGAACAACTAAATTTGGTTAGCCCAACCCAACACCTTTTCTGGGAATTCCACCCTCCTTTTACAAGTCCATCTATGTAGTCTGAAGAGCTGAATAGGCCAGTAAAAGTAGGGTCAAGAATAATGCAGATGTGCAGTGAGAACATGGGAAAAAATGGAGAAAGAAGACATAGAAAGCAATTCCTTCGCAGTTTATTCCTGAAGTACAGCATCATATTGCCCTTGAATCCCATAAGAGATAGGGAGAGGGAAGATGGCGGCGTAGGAGGACGCTGGGCTCACCGTGTGTCCTGCTGATCACTTAGATTCCACCTACACCTGCCTAAAGAACCCAGAAAACCGCCAGAGGATTAGCAGAAGGGAGTCTCCGGAACCAAGCGCAGACAAGAGGCCCACGGAAGAGGGTAGGAAGGGCGGCGAGGCGGTGCGCGCTCCACGGACTGGCGGGAGGGAGCCGGGGCAGAGGGGGGGCCCACCGGCCAAGCAGAGCCCCCGAGTCTGGCTGGCAAAAGCGGAGGGGCCGGAGGGACTGTGTTCCGACAGCAAGCGCGACTTAGCGTCTGGGAGGTCAGAAGTTAACAGCTCTGCTCGGAAAGCGGGAAGGCTGGAGGACAAAGGGAGGGAGAGCTGCTGAGCCCCCGGACGACAGAGCTCAGTTTGGTGGGGAACAAAGGCGCTCGCCAGCGCCATCTCCCTCGCCCATCCCCCAGCCAAAATCCCAAAGGGAACCAGTTCCCGCCGGGGAACTTGCTCACTCCGTGCAAACACCCAACTCTGTGCTCCTGCGGAGCCGAACCTCCGGCAGCGGATCTGACTCCCTCCCGCTGCCACAGGGCCCCTCCTGAAGTGGATCACCTAAAGAGAAGCCAGCTAAGCCTGCCCCTCCTGCCCCTGTGCACCTTGCCTACCCACCCCAGCCAATACGCCAGATCCCCAGCACCACAAGCCTGGCAGTGTGCAAGTAGCCCAGACGGGCCACGCCACCCCACAGTGAATCCCGCCCCTAGGAGAGGGGAAGAGAAGGCACACACCAGTCTGACTGTGGCCCCAGCGGTGGGCTGGGGGCAGACATCAGGTCGGACTGCGGCCCCGCCCACCAACTCCAGTTATACACCACACACAGGGGAAGTGCCCTGCAGGTCCTCACCACTCCAGGGACTATCCAAAATGACCAAACGGAAGAATTCCCCTCAGAAGAATCTCCAGGAAATAACAACAGCTAATGAACTGATCAAAAAGGATTTAAATAATATAACAGAAAGTGAATTTAGAATAATAGTCATAAAATTAATCGCTGGGCTTGAAAACAGTATAGAGGACAGCAGAGAATCTCTTGCTACAGAGATCAAGGGACTAAGGAACAGTCACGAGGAGCTGAAAAGCGCTTTAAATGAAATGCAAAACAAAATGGAAACGACGACAGCTCGGATTGAAGAGGCAGAGGAGAGAATAGGTGAACTAGAAGATAAAGTTATGGAAAAAGAGGAAGCTGAGAGAAAGAGAGATAAAAAAATCCAGGAGTATGAGGGGAAAATTAGAGAACTAAGTGATACACTAAAAAGAAATAATATACGCATAATTGGTATCCCAGAGGAGGAAGAGAGAGGGAAAGGTGCTGAAGGGGTACTTGAAGAAATTATAGCTGAGAACTTCCCTGACCTGGGGAAGGAAAAAGGCATTGAAATCCAAGAGGCACAGAGAACTCCCTTCAGACGTAACTTGAATCGATCTTCTGCACGACATATCATAGTGAAACTGGCAAAATACAAGGATAAAGAGAAAATTCTGAAAGCAGCAAGGGATAAACGTGCCCTCACATATAAAGGGAGACCTATAAGACTCGTGACTGATCTCTCCTTTGAAACTTGGCAGGCCAGAAAGGCTTGGCACGATATCTTCAGTGTGCTAAACAGAAAAAATATGCAGCCGAGAATCCTTTATCCAGCAAGTCTGTCATTTAGAATAGAAGGAGAGATAAAGGTCTTCCCAAACAAACAAAAACTGAAGGAATTTGTCACCACTAAACCAGCCCTACAAGAGATCCTAAGGGGGATCCTGTGAGACAAAGTACCAGAGACATCACTACAAGCATAAAACATACAGACATCACAATGACTCTAAACCCGTATCTTTCTATAATAACACTGAATGTAAATGGATTAAATGCACCAACCAAAAGACATAGGGTATCAGAATGGATAAAAAAACAAGACCCATCTATTTGCTGTCTACAAGAGACTCATTTTAGATCTGAGGACACCTTTAGATTGAGAGTGAGGGGATGGAGAACTATTTATCATGCTCCTGGAAGCCAAAAGAAAGCTGGAGTAGCCATACTTATATCAGACAAACTAGACTTTAAATTAAAGGCTGTAACAAGAGATGAAGAAGGGCATTATATAATAATTACAGGGTCTATCCATCAGGAAGAGCTAACAATTATAAATGTCTATGCGC
The DNA here is from genome assembly GCF_046562875.1 of Panthera onca. Lineage (NCBI taxonomy): Eukaryota > Metazoa > Chordata > Mammalia > Carnivora > Felidae > Panthera > Panthera onca. Next base: position 72,242,845 of record NC_138351.1, read on the forward strand.
CGAATACCGGAGCCACCAGATATATAAAACAATTACTCATAAACATAAGCAACCTTATTGATAAGAATGTGGTCATTGCAGGGGACTTTAGCACCCCACTTACAGAAATGGATAGATCATCTAGACACACAGTCAATAAAGAAACAAGGGCCCTGAATGATACATTGGATCAGATGGACTTGACAGATATATTTAGAACTCTGCATCCCAAAGCAACAGAATATACTTTCTTCTCGAGTGCACATGGAACATTCTCCAAGATAGATCATATACTGGGTCACAAAACAGCCCTTCATAAGTTTACAAGAATTGAAATTATACCATGCATACTTTCAGACCACAATGCTATGAAGCTTGAAATCAACCACAGGAAAAAGTCTGGAAAACCTCCAAAAGCATGGAGGTTAAAGAACACCCTACTAACGAATGAGTGGGTCAACCAGGCAATTAGAGAAGAAATTAAAAAATATATGGAAACAAACGAAAATGAAAATACAACAATCCAAACGCTTTGGGACGCAGCAAAGGCAGTCCTGAGAGGAAAATACATTGCAATCCAGGCCTATCTCAAGAAACAAGAAAAATCCCAAATACAAAATCTAACAGCACACCTAAAGGAAATTGAAGCAGAACAGCAAAGGCAGCCTAAACCCAGCAGAAGAAGAGAAATAATAAAGATCAGAGCAGAAATAAACAATATAGAATCTAAAAAAACTGTAGAGCAGATCAACGAAACCAAGAGTTGGTTTTTTGAAAAAATAAACAAAATTGACAAACCTCTAGCCAGGCTTCTCAAAAAGAAAAGGGAGATGACCCAAATAGATAAAATCATGAATGAAAATGGAATTATGACAACCAATCCCTCAGAGATACAAACAATTATCAGGGAATACTATGAAAAATTATATGCCAACAAATTGGACAACCTGGAAGAAATGGACAAATTCCTAAACACCCACACTCTTCCAAAACTCAATCAGGAGGAAATAGAAAGCTTGAACAGACCCATAACCAGAGAAGAAATTGAATCGGTTATCAAAAATCTCCCAACAAATAGGAGTCCAGGACCAGAAGGCTTCCCAGGGGAGTTCTACCAGACATTTAAAGCAGAGATAATACCTATCCTTCTCAAGCTAGTCCAAGAAATAGAAAGGGAAGGAAAACTTCCAGACTCATTCTATGAAGCCAGTATTACTTTGATTCCTAAACCAGACAGAGACCCAGTAAAAAAAGAGAACTACAGGCCAATATCCCTGATGAATATGGATGCAAAAATTCTCAATAAGATACTAGCAAATCGAATTCAACAGCATATAAAAAGAATTATTCACCATGATCAAGTGGGATTCATTCCTGGGATGCAGGGCTGTTTCAACATTCGCAAATCAATCAACGTGATACATCACATTAACAAAAAAAAAAAAAAGAGAAGAACCATATGATCCTGTCAATCGATGCAGAAAAGGCCTTTGACAAAATCCAGCACCCTTTCTTAATAAAAACCCTTGAGAAAGTCGGGATAGAAGGAACATACTTAAAGATCATAAAAGCCATTTATGAAAAGCCCACAGCTAACATCATCCTCAACGGGGAAAAACTGAGAGCTTTTTCCCTGAGATCAGGAACACGACAGGGATGCCCACTCTCACCGCTGTTGTTTAACATAGTGCTGGAAGTTCTAGCATCAGCAATCAGACAACAAAAGGAAATCAAAGGCATCAAAATTGACAAAGATGAAGTCAAGCTTTCGCTTTTTGCAGATGACATGATATTATACATGGAAAATCCGATAGACTCCACCAAAAGTCTGCTAGAACTGATACATGAATTCAGCAAAGTTGCAGGATACAAAATCAATGTACAGAAATCAGTTGCATTCTTATACACTAACAATAAAGCAACAGAAAGACAAATAAAGAAACTGATCCCATTCACAATTGCACCAAGAAGCATAAAACACCTAGGAATAAATCTAACCAAAGATGTAAAAGATCTGTATGCTGAAAACTATAGAAAGCTTATGAAGGTAATTGAAGAAGATATAAAGAAATGGAAAGACATTCCATGCTCATGGATTGGAAGAATAAATATTGTCAAAATGTCAATACTACCCAAAGCTATCTACACATTCAATGCAATCCCAATCAAAATTGCACCAGCATTCTTCTCAAAGCTAGAACAAGCAATCCTAAAATTCATATGGAACCACAAAAGGCCCCGAATAGCCAAAGTAATTTTGAAGAAGAAGACCAAAGCAGAGGCATCACAATCCCAGACTTTAGCCTCTACTACAAAGCTGTCATCATCAAGACAGCATGGTATTGGCACAAAAACAGACACATAGACCAATGGAATAGAATAGAAACCCCAGAACTAGACCCACAAACGTATGGCCAACTCATCTTTGACAAAGCAGGAAAGAACATCCAATGGAAAAAAGACAGTCTCTTTAACAAATGGTGCTGGGAGAACTGGACAGCAACATGCAGAAGGTTGAAACTAGACCACTGTCTCACACCATTCACAAAAATAAACTCAAAATGGATAAAGGACCTGAATGTGAGACAGGAAACCATCAAAACCCTAGAGGAGAAAGCAGGAAAAGACCTCTCTGACCTCAGCCGTAGCAATCTCTTACTCGACACATCCCCAAAGGCAAGGGAATTAAAAGCAAAAGTGAATTACTGGGACCTTATGAAGATAAAAAGCTTCTGCACAGCAAAGGAAACCACCAACAAAACTAAAAGGCAACCAACGGAATGGGAAAAGATATTTGCAAATGACATATCGGACAAAGGGCTAGTATCCAAAATCTATAAAGAGCTCACCAAACTCCACACCCGAAAAACAAATAACCCAGTGAAGAAATGGGCAGAAAACATGAATAGACACTTCTCTAAAGAAGACATCCGGATGGCCAACAGGCACATGAAAAGATGTTCAATGTCGCTCCTCATCAGGGAAATACAAATCAAAACCACACTCAGATATCACCTCACGCCAGTCAGAGTGGCCAAAATGAACAAATCAGGAGACTATAGATGCTGGAAAGGATGTGGAGAAACGGGAACCCTTTTGCACTGTTGGTGGGAATGAAAATTGGTGCAGCCGCTCTGGAAAGTAGTGTGGAGGTTCCTCAGAAAATTAAAAATAGACCTACCCTATGACCCAGCAATAGCACTGCTAGGAATTTATCCAAGGGATACAGGAGTACTGATGCATAGGGGCACTTGTACCCCAATGTTTATAGCAGCACTCTCAACAATTGCCAAATTATGGAAAGAGCCTAAATGTCCATCAACTGATGAATGGATAAAGAAATTGTGGTTTATATACACAATGGAATACTACGTGGCAATGAGAAAGAATGAAATATGGCCTTTTGTAGCAACGTGGATGGAAATGGAGAGTGTGATGCTAAGTGAAATAAGCCATACAGAGAAAGACAGATACCATATGGTTTCACTCTTATGTGGATCCTGAGAAACTTAACAGAAACCCATGGGGGAGGGGAAGGAAAAAAAAAAAAAAAAAAAAGAGGTTAGAGTGGGAGAGAGCCAAAGCATAAGAGACTGTTAAAAACTGAGAACAAACTGAGGGTTGATGGGGGGTGGGAGGGAGGGGAGGGTGGGTGATGGGTATTGAGGAGGGCACCTTTTGGGATGAGCACTGGGTGTTGTATGGAAACCAATTTGACAATAAATTTCATATATTAAAAAATAAAAAAAATTTAAAAAAAGAATCCCATAAGATTCCCTAGAATCCTTCAACAACATGGGTTTGAACTACATGGGTCCATTCATACAGGAATTTTTTTTTCAGTAAATACAGCACAGTACTGTAAACGTGTTTTCTCTTTCTTATGATTTTCTTAATAATGTTTTCTGTTCTCTAGCATACTTTATTGTAAGACTACAGTACATGATACATACAACATATAAAATATGTGTTGATCTGCTTTTTATGTTATCAAGAGGTTTCCAGTCAACTGTAGACTATTAAGTTTTGAAGGAGTCAAAAATTATACACAGATTTTCGACTGCATGCAGGATCACCAGACTTAACCTCCCTGTTATTCAAGGGTCACTTTTTCCTTAAGTTTAATTGGAGTTTGGTTTCTGTTACCTAGAATTCTAACTAATAGATCATCATTATGAATGCATAGTTAGATTTAACACATCTTTACACATTAATATAGCATATCAATTTGAACTTGTATCAATGTTTCCTTCTCAATCTCAGGTGATTCTTTTTGAAAAAAATATGAGAAATTAATGAAAAGAAAAAGAACATTACATATATTGGTTGAACGGAGAGGAGTCAAAGAAAAGAAATTGGGAGATAAGTGTGCTACAGTTTTTCTACTACAAAAGGAGAAAACCTATTATATCTATATAAGCAATTCTAGGAATAGATCACTGCAACTGTACATTAAATTTCATGTGGAAGGTAGACAATCTTTGAATTATCTCAATTCCTACCTGGCAGTGTGTCTGACTCACAACTAGTTTGATTTTACTTTCTCAGTGTACTCGCATTTCAGAAACTACCAGAGACCTTTTCCCTTCTCAAACCCTTATGAAAGTCTACATACTCCCCACTGGGAGAACACAAATAAAATGGATATTCTTGAGGAAAAAAGTTGTTGAGAAAATGACTTTTCAATGGGGTTTGAATCCACAAGCTTTCTCTGCCAAAACTCCCCATCTCAGATTTCTATACCAAGATCTTAGCTTAAAACACTTATGCACTAAAATAAATATCCTCAAGAAAATAACATTATCTTAATGTTCTCTCCTAAATCCAAGATTACTTCAGGAAAAGTAAGTTAATTTAATGTCAGAATTGGCCACAGAAATTCAGTTTGAGTGTATGTTGAAAAAACATTATTAGACTCCAATCCTGACCCAAGAAATGTTAAAATGGTTTTGCTTGGTTGGTTGTGTTTAGTTGGCAGGGGAATGTTTATTCTCCCTCCATACTGCTATCATAAAACACATTGATCATTGTCGATAGCCATTTGGGTTTACTATTTACATTTGAGAGATATTGCAATATTGAGCCGGGAAGTCTCTATCATAGGAGGGAAATGATTTGGATCATAAATAGTTGTTTACTAATAAATCCAGCTTATTCATCTGTTTTCTGTTTATGTTACTAATTATCAGAGTTAAATGAGTGTTTTCGTTTAGACAGATTCTGATTCTTGAGTCTCCTTCAGGCAAATTTTGAATACCAGAGGGGTTTTTTTTCACCAACCATCGCAGCAAATATTTAGCCTAATTTCCAAATTTATTATTGCATTGTGATCCCTGCCACCTTATCTTTTCCTAATTTCATGGAAGGAACATAAAAATAAGGACATTTTAAATCCAATGGAACAAACATTGGATATTTTCATGTGCCAAGCCTGCGCTAGTCATTTAGAGTAAAAAAAATTAATACAGTTCCTGATCTGGAGATGAAGGGAAAGCAGAAGTCCCACAAGTATTGACCTCTATTGTCCACAAAGGCAAGACAATTGCTAAGAGTAGAGAGCAATGGGGAAGAAAGCAGATGCAAGGGAAAGGACATAAAGAGAGCAGTAAAATTTGGGATTTGCCATTAAAAAAAGGGCAAGCATTAACTGAGTACTATGTGCCATCCAGTGGATAAATTTCTTTAACATACATTTTTTAATCCTTAAAACAATCTTTTGACGTAGGTACCACTGTTCTCATTTTAGAAATTAATTAATGGAGAATCAGAGAGGTTAAAAGACTTTCCCGAGGTCATACAGCCTAGTGAATTGTAGAATTGGGATACAACCTGCTACCTATAAAAGGAATTGTCTAGAAAACAAGCAAAGAACTGCTGAATGGCAGTAAGTGCCATGTTAAATTTAACATCTATGAATTTACAGTAATACAAATTTGCAGAACTATGCTATTTTTTCCAACAAGGCTTGGCAACTCAGGAAAAGGAATGCAGAAAGCTAATTGTTGAAGTCGTCTAGGATTGACTGAGAATTGACATGGTTGTTGTGGGTAAAGCATAGTTGTGATAAAAGAATTGAATGTACTGAAAAATCCTTTGGAAATGAATGTTAGGTTACAAAGGAGACAGGTGTCTGGCCGGCTCAGTAGTAGAGCATTGACTCTTGATCTTGGGGTCATGAGTTTGCGCCCCATGTTGGGTATAGAGATTACTTTTAAAAATGTAGAGTTAATGGCACAGAACGGATCATCCATACAATCATTATCCATAGATGATGTGGAAAGATGGGAGGAACTGAGATGAAGAAGATTAGCCAAGTGCTAATATTTCAGATGGATGGTGGGGAAATGACCAGGAAAGTTGGTATATGACAGCAAGCAGTAGGGTGGAGGGTAATGAGCTTCAATGGAAAAAGCCTAGTGGAGAGGGTTTTTATAAGATGGTGGAGAAATGGAGGTGGCAATAGTAAGCTGGAAAGATACCAACACTACATTCTGGTCCTAAGGTGCATAAGCTTTGTGAAAGTAAACAGCCACAGCCACTTATAAGAGCTTCAGGTCTTCTCAGGAAAGACCCAGATTTCATTAAAGGCAAAGAAGTAGAGGAGTACTCAGGCAAGAGATTGAAAATATGAGGATAGGTGTTGCTGGCTATGGAGCAGCCATTCTAGAAAGAGCAGCAAAATAGTTTGGGAGGTGAAGAAATAAGTGGTTAGTTCGAAAGTAAGGAAGCCGCAAGTACAATAGAAATTTAACTTATGCTGTAACTGACTACAACGGAATGAGAAGCATGGAGGATCAGGTCTCAACAGTCTTTCTGAGAAAGGTAATCATCAGTCACAGTAGCCAGAAGACTTAACTCACTTGACTGAGTTGATGGTGAATCCAGAACCTATAGATAAAACTAGCTACTGGATGAGCTTCCATTTATTAAAAGAATATTATGTACCAAGTATTATTTGTATTGATTTCACTTAAACCTTACAAAAGTCTGTGAGTTAAGTATAACTATTCTAAATTTACAAATTGAAAACAGAGGCTTAAAGAGACTAACATAGCAAAGCCAGGATCCAAAATTTAACAGAGATTGCTACCAGTGGCTCATGAACTGTAATAGGCTGGAAACATAATTTGAATGTTTTGTTTGGCTCTCACATTCTCAAAGGAAATACATATAGGTCAGTAGCTAGAAGAGTTCTATCTAGACCACCTTACTTGTTTTTAATGTTATTGCATTACTCCTGTGGGCATCTAAATTTGCTAGCCTTATTTAAACTAAATGGGTCTGACTCCATATTTTATGTACTCTACAGTATTTAACAAGAAAAGGCAGATTCCATTTTCAGCCATGACAGAGTAACCACCCTAAACAAATCTAAAATTAGAAGAAATATATAAGGCAACTGCTTTCAGGTACTGAACCACAAGCAATGTAGGATCATGATCCTTAAGAGAAGGAAAATGCAGATGAATGACGTATTTTCCCTAGATTTCTGCCTGGAGACAATTTCCAGATGACTGAGTAGAGAGGTGAAGTCCAAGCAGAGCACAGCAGTCTCACTGAGCTAATGAGGTAGGAACCAGAGTTTGGAGCTACTAAGGCAGCTGGAATTTGCATCAGGGTTCAAGAGAAGTAATTGCACAGAGGAGGGGTCCTGAAGTCTGCATGGGGTGCCCAGTGGGTTACTGGACAAGGCTAGGCTATATATTCACAGGATGAGACTCCACAATGTCCAGCAAAGCATAGATAATGCAGGACTGAGGGTTGACTGGAGGCAAGAGAGATCATACAGAATTGAGAGATATGAGATTCCTAGTCCAGGCAGTGTGGAGAGGCCTTGTTAAGAATGCCATAAATGTCATGTCTTAGAAACAAGGACCATAACCTTAAGTAAAAACCACATTCTAAGAATAAGAAGAGCAAGGGTCAAAAATACTTGAAAACATAACGGTTAAAAATTTCTAAAATTGGTGACAACCATAAACCTTCAGATCTAAGAAACCCAGCAAACTCCAAGTAGGATAAACTAAAAAAAATTTAAATCAAACCTGGTATATTACAGTCAAACTACTACAGAGAAAACTTTATAGGAGCTATAGAAGAAAAAAGGGTATTAAATACAGAAAAACAAGGGTAAAAATGATGTCTGATTTTCTATCATAAACTATGGAGGATAAAACACACAGGAATGTCATCTTAAAATGCTAAACAAACAAAAGAAGCCTACCTAAAATTATTTAACCAGTGAATATATCCTCTAAAAACAAAAATGAAATAAAGATATTTTCAGATAGAAGAAATATAAGAGAATTTGTATCCAGACCTGCGCTATAAGAAATGCTAAGGTAAAGAAGTTTTTTAGACTGAAGGAAATGACATATCAGAGAAAGAACTGTGTTGACACAAAGGAATAAATAACACTGTGAATGATAAATACTTGAACTAATATAAAGACTAGCACTTTTTCCCCTTAATTTCTGTGAAAGACAATTGACAACTAAAAGCAAAAATAATGGCATTGTGTTGTGGGGTTGATATCATATATAGAGGCAAAATATATGACAACAGCAAAAAAAAAAGTAAAGATAAATGGAATTATTTTACAGAAAACAACTCCATTTACAATATTATCAAAAAACAAATTAAATACTTGGGAATACATTTCTAAAAAGAAGTTCAAGATTTGACCACTGAAAACTACAGCACATCATTAAAATAAGTTAAAGACCTAAATGAAAGGAAAGACATTCCATGTTCATGGATTGGAAGACATAATATTGTTACAAGGGAAATTCTCTACAAATTGATCTATAGAGTCAATGAATTCCCTAACACAATCCCAGTTGCCTTCTATTTTTGCAGAAATTAACAAAATGATCATATGAAAATTCTAAGAATTCAGAATAGTCAAAACATTATAAAAGAACTACAAAGTTGGAGGACCCACACTTCCCAATTTTAAAACTTACTACAAAGCCATAGTAATCAAAATTGTATGACACTTACATTGGCATGGACATACAGATCAATAGAATAGAATTGAAAGTCTAGAAATAAAGCTATAAATACATTTATGGCCAATTGATTTTTTTTTGAGTGCCAAGACAATTCAATGTGAAAGAATAGACTTTTCAACAAATGTTGCTGAGAGAACTGTACATTCACATACAAAAGAATGAATTTAGACCACTACTTCACACCACATTAAAAATTAACTCAAAACAGATCACAGACCTAAATGTAAGAGCTAAAACTATAAATCTCTTAGGAGAAAGAATAGCACAAGTCTTCATGACTTGGATTAGGCAATGAATTCTTAGATATGACACTAAAAGCTCCAAAAACAAAGAAAAAAAACCCACATAAATTACACTTTATAAAAATGTAAAACATATGTGCTTCAAAAGACACTAGAAAGAAAGTGAAAAAATCCACAGAATGGGAGAAAACATTTGCATACCATATACTCAATAAGGTACTTGTATCCAGGATACATAAGCACTCTCACAATTCAACAAATAACCCAACTGAAAAAATGTACAAAGGATTTGAACAGACATTTCTCCAAAGATAACATATAAATATGCCAATAAGCACATGGGAATATGCTCAATGTCATTAGCCATCAGGAAATGCAAATAAAAACCATAATGAGATACCACTTCACACACAATAGGATGGCTATAATTTAAAAAAATACACAATAACAAGTGAGGATATACAAAAATTAGAACCCTTGAACATTGCTGGTGGGACTGTAAAATGGTGTAGCCACTTTAGAAAATAGTTTGACAGTTCTTCAAAAATCTAATCATATGATCCAGAAATTCCACTCCTAGGTATATGACAAGAAAATTGAAAATATATGTTCACACAAAAACTTGCATGCAACATTTATAGTAGAATTATTCATAATGGCCAAAAAGTATAAATCATCCCAAGTCTATCAACTGATGAATGGATAAACAAAATGTGGTTTATACACACAATGGAATATTATTCAGCCATAAAAAGAAATGAGGTACTAATATATGCCTCAACATGGACAAACCTTGAAAACATTATGCTCAGTGAAATGGACAGGGAGCTTCTTTTAGGAAAATGAAAATGTTTTGGAATTAATGGTGATGTTTATACAACTCTCTGAATATATTAAAATCCACTGAATTATACACTTGCTGGGGGTAAATTTAATGGTATTTGAATTATATCTCAATTTTAAAATTGGAGAACTTTGTAGTAAGATGTAAAATAAAGGCTGTTTTATTTGGGACAGGAAAACTCCCTAAACTAATTCATAAAATTCATGTACGTCAAAAAAAATCTTAATAGGACTTCTTTTTCACTTGACAAAATGATTGTAAATTTTTTTTGAGAAAATAAGCATGAAAGAATCATCTTCAAAAATCTGCAAAATATTACAAAACTTAAGTTGGTTGACATTGAATTAGCTCTCCTAGATGTTATTTGTGTGTGTGTCCAAATACTATAATGTCTAAAGGCATATGCAGAGAGATATTTTTCAATTTTTCATTTTTAAAATAATGCAAATATATTAATTTTATAATAATAAAACAGTAAATCAAGCAAAAAAAAGAAAATTAAAAAATAAATAATCTATGTAGCTCCTTCTCCACTATTAGTTTATTCTATTTTAGGCTAAAAATCCCTCTTCAATGTATCTGCATCTGCATAATTTCAAGTCACTTTTTCAGCCTTGTTGATTTTCTCTTAATATAGGTTAATTTATGAACAGCCTCCCTAGAATTTGGCACCTAACCTGAATACATTCAATGTGGACTTATTGGCACACAATAAACATTTATTTTCTTGGTTATTCTGGTTATTTCATTTACATAAATGCATCCTAAAACCATATTACCCCTTTGGGGCAGTTAATGCACAAAGTTTACTGATATTGGGTCAAAGACGAGTGCCTGAAGCCCCATATCTTATTCATAATCAGTAATTCTAAGCCAAAAACTATCTTTATCATCTTGTCCCATGTGCAGTGATATTTGGAATAAAGTATATGACCTTACCTAATTCCATCAAATTTCATCTTGATCTAGTTGTCCCAATCCTTTGTATTTGATGCAATCATTCAAGGTATTCATTAACTCCTCCAGCTCCGTGATATCTAAAAATTTGTAAGGAACGATCCTTAGACCATGATCTGAGTCATTTATGAAAAGAATATCAGGGCATCTTGGGGGACACAGACTGAAGATAATATGAAAATCTCCTTATGCATTAGTTAATTCCCACTGTATCTGGCATCTAGCCCAAAGGTGCTCAGACCCTAGTTTACCTAAGAGTCACCTGGGTAGCTTAAAAATTCTCTGGGCTCACCTGTAGGGATTCTGATTCAATAGGCTTAGAATGAGGTTTAATTAAAACTAACATCCACAGAACTACCTTTAGATTTAACTAAGTCTGTATATTTCTCTTTATTGATTATAAATATATCGGAGAGGTCATGTCATACACATTGCTGAAGGCAAGATGAAGTGTCTATTGAGTTTACTCCACCCACCACTTGGCTCCACGTTAAAGAAAAGAATAGAGTTAATGTGCAAGAAAACCCCTGTTGCCTTCTTATGAACAATGTTGCCTTTGTGTTCACAAACCCTTTCCTAATAATCAATCCTAGAAGTTTATTTTCATACATTTTTATTTAATGACCAAATATCTGGAGGGGGGACTAGTATATGCCAAATATTATGCTAATCTATATTCCCACCTGTGGTAAGAGTTCTTCTTTGCACCCATGTTCACATTGGGTCTTATAATTCTTCCTTGTATTTAGTCTGATAAGATAGAATAAATATATTTGCATATTTTTAACTTATATTTTTATTATCTTCAATAATGAAGATAAATATTTTTTCATATTTTTCTTGGGCCATTGCAAATTCCCCATTGATTCTCATATATAAGTTGCTGTGTTTATTTTTTCTAATAAACATGTAATTTATCACTGTTATATTTAATGTTACAGGGGTTGCAAAGTTTTCTCCATTTTCTGTTTCTCTGTTCCCCTTTGTTGTCTTTTAACCTTTTTATGATTTTTCTCCTTTATAGAAAATATGTTTCAAATTCTTATGCAGACAAAGCCAACAATCTTTTCATTATGGTTTCTGCCATTGTTTGAAACCATGCTTTGAGGCGCCTGGGTGGCTCAGTTGGTTAGTCACCTGACTCTTGATTTCGGCTCAGGTCATGATCTCACGGTTTGTGAGATGGAGCCTTGCGTCAGGCTGTGCATTGACATCTCAGAACCTGCTTGGGATTCTCTTTCCCTGTCGCTCTCTGCTCCTCCCCGCCCTCTCAAAATAAATAAATCAACTTGAAAAAAAAGAAACCGTGCTTTAAATATCTTCTTCCAAGATTATGTAAATATTCAATTATATCATCTTTAGAATATAATCTTTTATGTTTTATACATTTAAATTTTATATATCATTTTATCAGTTATATATTCCCATAATTCTTTAAAAATATAATCCTTCAAAAATCTGGATCAGGAATGTTAATTAGTATTGTTCAAATACTAAAAATTGAGGAATTGTGTAAATGTATCATAAGATGAGCTTAGTTGATTATGTAGAACTTGCATGAGAAAGAACATTGTGGCACGTAAGATTTTGGTTTAAAGGGATATTTTCTTATATGAAATTATTCATAATTTAATGTTCAGTGAAACAAAGCAAGACTACACATAGACACACACATGCATTCATGAAGTCCAAAGCTAAAACTATATGCTGTGTTGAATTCTATTAACTTTGAGGTAAATAGGAAAATATGGGAAAGTATCAACTATTTGGTTTTAGATGACTTGCATAATATTTGGAAGTTATTTAGAAATGTTTGTTTCCAAATATAACTGTGCTGCTATTGTGAGTCATCAATACCCAAACCAAGTCAATAATATACTTGCCATAAATAAGCATGAGTTTAACTATTTCTAAGTGTCATATGCAAATATAAATATACTATCACGTTTTACTGATATGGTGTCAGCATGCTTCTGCACTTAAATTTCCACATTTAAATGACTTTTAATAGTCAATTAAAAACACAATTCTGGCATAAGAGTTTCAACAACATGAAGATGTTGGTGGCTTATTGTGTCGGGGGTCCCCAAGACCCCAGGTTTGATGATCTGCTGGGAGGACTCAGGAGACTCAGCACAAGGCCATACTCATGACTATGATTTATTACAGCAAAAATATCAAAGCAAAATCAAAGAAAAGACCAGAGGAATCATGAAAGCTTCGAAGAGTTTTCTCCCAGTGGAGTCACAGGAGAAGCACTTAATTCCCCAGCAATGCGCTGTGACAAAACATGTAAAATGTTGTCTACCAACGAAGTTTATTAGAAACTCAGCACACGGGGTTTTTACTGGGGGCCGGTCACACAGGCCCCCTCTGCCTAGCATGTGCTGAAATTCCAGATTCCCAAAAGGAAAGCAAGCATTCAGCAGAAACCACATTGCTTGTACAAACTGTCTAGGCACAGTGAGCCACTCTTAACAGTTCTGTGAATGGTGGCCATTTTCCAGAAATCCAAGTTTCCAGATGCCAGTCAAGTGCCAACTTGCAAATTGGCATTTCCAAGGATAGCAGTTTCTAGCCTGCTTTCTTAATTCTTTTCCGCACACATGGGTACAAGTTATCATGTTACCAGATATAGGAATCACATACACACACATTAGTCTCATTCATACCCAAATAAAATTAAACAAAGAAAAGTAAATGCATGAAGTTTACCCTAAAATTCATTTTTATTGGGCCCCAAAATAAATTATTCCAGAAGCGACCAACTCAAAAGGGATCAGAAATTAAAATATCATAAAGTTTTTTTCTCAAGGGGTAAAATTAATGCACATTTGTTACAGAAAATGGGGAAAACTCAGAAAAATATTAAAGAAATAAGATTCACTAAAACCCTCAGTCGTAGATTTTACCATTGCTGACCTTTTCTATTCATGTACATCTATTAACGTAGTTGATACCATACTTACTATTAAATTTTATTTTAGTTACCTTCATTTTTCTATGTCACTAAAAGTTCCCACTAAACATTTTTCATCATGGAAAATATTTCATCCCTAGTTATAATTTTTAAAGTCTTCTCCTTTCTGTTGGATAGGTTGTTTCCTGTCATTAATATTTTTTTTAAACCCTCATAAAACCTTTCAATGGCTTCCAATTGCTCTTGGAATAAAGGTCAGAATCTTTAATATGGTCAACAAGGCCCCACGTGATCCGGGGCTCCCTTCCCTCTGCAACTTTAGTTTACTCTCTGTCTGCCCTCAGTTACCATGGCCTTCCCGGAGTTCCTCAAATGTGCCACTGTCTCCCACTTCATAGTTTACACATGTGTCGGTAGCCCCTACTTTGTATACGGTAATTAGCACAGTCATTTAATTAATTAATTAAGTCTGCACATTTTTAAAAATATGTATCTCCCATAATAGGCAGTAATCCCCATGAAGGCAGAGCATGTATCTGTCTTGTCCACTGATGTATTCCTTTCCAGTGCTAAACGTTATCCCTGGAATATACACATGCAAAAATAATTGTGGAATTAAAGAATAGATGCATAAATAATAGGATTCTACCTTTAAGTCAATTTTCAATCACTTAGTATATTTGATAACTTTGTTCATTGGATGCCCACATTTCTTGAGTTATCATTAAATATTTCCTTTTTGTAGGATTTTCATTTCCTCATTATACTTCTTCATTATCTATTATGGTAAATAATTAAAACCATTTAATTCTGTACATATTCTTCTTACAGACCCTTTACTGAACTATTCTATTAATTCTAGTAATTTTTAGATGTATTGTGTAGATTTTTCTCCAAATCACAATGACTATGACTTACACTTTAAGCAACACCGTTATATTTTATCACTTATTATATTATTCATATTCATTCCTGGTCATTAGATTTCAATTTTGAATCAATACTATTTTGTATAGTATTTTTAAAATTTTCCTTATGGATGGGTTTTTTGCTTAATCTGTTTGTAAAAATCAATCTCTCTGTCTTTTAGCATGTGCTCTTTCGAACTTCTGGAAGCTTCGTTATAGATAAAGGTGTTTACCTACAGATTTTATTTTTTAATCGGGATGTTGGGTGAAAACTGAGTGGAGAGAAAGGATTTTCTTCTTTGTAGAAGAACTGAGAGGTCTGGACTCTCTTGTAGGGCACCAAGTCAAAGACACTCCATTTGGGGGATGTGAGCCAGTTCCTACAACTTGGTAATAGGATGAGGGTAACAAGATAGATGCCCTGGAGGGTCCAGGAAATGGAGAATAGGTTTAATTTATGAATCCTGGAAATAGTCATATCTGATATCCAGCATTTTCTTCTCTATACTGCATCTAGTATTATTTAGGTATCTGGTATTGTGAGTAGAGTTTTGTTTAAATGTTTCAGCCTCAGCTAACTTCTGGGTGCTAATCGATGGGCCTATCTCCCCATTTGGGTTGCAGCTCTCCAGAGTGAGCTGCAGTGGCCTTCGGAAGCCAGTTCAGAAATAATAAGAAGTTATTATCCAAAGATCAGAGATGCAGGCCAGAGGGAGGTCGCTGGCCCGAGCGTGCAGTGAAATCTAGGACTGATCTGGGAAACACTCAAATATTCTATAGAGAGTCCCAGAGACCTTGGGGAGGGGAAAATGAGAAAAGTCTACCTTTCCTGTGGCCAAACATAATGAGAGCTCAGATCCTTTCATTCAGAATTAGAGGGAAGTGCTAGTTCTGACAACTGGAGAGGTCAGCAACCCCTGGGTTACATACTAATAAATTCACTTAATAGGCAGTCAGTGAGACAGAAACTCCTTTTCCAGATGCTTTTGTAACTTCCTGCTACACAGCACTGTGATTACTGTTCTAAAGTTCTATTTCAAAACACATCATGTCAATTTTGTTTTGTTTTGATTTTTAAAAACACTGAATGTAGATGAAGCTACAACAAATGCGGCATCTTTATCTGGTACCACGAATAAAGAGCCACAGAATATTTGCATAATTTAACCTAGAAATTCAACTTAATGAAAACATCTTAAAATAATAAAAAATGTAAAGGAAGGCACAAAAAGGGGTTAACAAACAAAATAAACTTCAGGTTTACAAAAAATGCCTTAAAACTTTGGGCTGAAAAGCAAAAAATATTCATTCATTGGTAGAGATGATGCTGATAATAATGATAAGGAGAAATGTATGTTATTTATGCCATTATCAGTATAAAAGTTTTGGAATCATATATAAAATTCCATAAGTAAAATAAGTAGCAGCATGAGTGCAAAATGGCAAATAATATGTTAAGCAATTAAAAGTATTTAAATATTTAGGGGCACCTGGGTGGCTCAGTCGGTTAAGTATCCCACTTCCACTCAGGTCATGGTCTCGGGGTTTGTGAATCCAAGCCCCACGTCAGGCTCTGTGCCAACAGCTCAGAACCTGGAGCCTGCTTCGGATTCTGTGTCTCCCTTTCTCTCTGCCCCTCCCCTGCTTGCCCCCCCACTCCCACCCTGCCCTCTCTCTCTCTCTCTTTCTCAAAAATAAACATTTAAAAAATAAGTAAATAAAAGTATTTCAACATTTAAAATATTAAGTTACAAAAGGGCAGAAGTGTGTATCCGCTACAAAATAGGCTCCCTGGCTTAGATTGCTGGTAGACGGGAGAGTTAGCCAACCCTGCACAGGTAGTGGAGACATCTATACTGTCTTCACGAGCTAGCTTTCTCTCTTTCTTTACCCTTTGTGACCTGTTCTTACATGTGCAGAGGATAGGACATGCACATTCCTCAGCAAATGGTAATAGCCCTTAGTAGTAACTTCCATTCCTACTTGTACATAAGCACGAAAGCATGGTGATATTATGTACAAAAAAGCACCCATGTCAGTGCTATTTATACCAGTAAAATATGGAGACAACCTAAATATGACTAGGAATTGGAAAATCATTAAATATCCCATCATCAGTTAACTCACTGAAATACTTTGGAATCCTCAGAAAATAATTTTCTAATTAAATTTTAAGTTAACTCTAAAAGATACGCCCTGGGAAACATCTTAAGATTGAATAATAAAGGTAAAAATAATATAAAATATACAAACATAATGGGCAGATGTCATATTTTTTTTAAATTTTTTTATTCCTTTTTGAGAAAGAGACAGCACAAATGGGGAAGAGGCAGAGAGAGGGAGAGAGAGAGAATCCCAAGCAGGCTCCACACTGTCAGCGCAGAGCCCCATCCAGGCCTTGAATTCATGAAACCATGGGATCATGACCTGAGCCGAAACCGAGAGTCTGACATTTAACTGACTGAGCCACCCAAGTGCCCCAGCCTAAGTCATATTTATAAAGCATGCTGAGAGGAAACACATAACAAAATGCTAGCAGCAATTAAGATGACAAGTTATGAAATTTTTTTTTGGAACAGTGAAGTTAATTTTATAAGAAAAATTATATATGAAAATACATTGTGACAACTGGCTGCTTCCATAATTTTTGGACCCATAGCCAGAAAACCTCAAGGTGATTAGGGCTCTGTGGCAGCCAAGCACCTAGAGATTCCCATTTTCAGCCCTAGTTTCGGTGTGTGCTCCCAAAGAGTCAGAACCCCTATGTCTGCATACCATCTCGATCCAACCATCTTGAGTTTTTAAAGAGGGTCACCAGAAACAAGATCTTCTTATAGAAGAGATGAATAATAAATCCCCAGAAGAAAAAGAGTATATATTTAAAGTATACAACTTGATGATTTGATATTGTTTGTGATTTGACACTGTGAAATGATTACCAAGACCAAGATAATTAAGTGTGTACCTATCACCTCACGTAGTTAACTCTCGTGCATGTGTGCATGTGTGTGTGCGTATGTGTTAAAAATGCTTCAGATCTACTCTCAGCAAATTTCAAGTGTGCCGTACCATACTATTAAGTATGGTCACCATGCTATACATTAGATCCTCGGAACTTCATCTTACAGACGAAAGTTTGTACCCTTTGATCTGCATCTCCTCATTTTCGCCTACCCACAGCCCCAGCCAACCATTCTATTCTTTGTTTCTATGAAACTGGCTTTTTTTTAAGATGCCACATACAAGTGATACGATGCAGTATTTGTCTTTATCTGACTTACTTCATTTAGCAGAACACCCTTCAGGTTCATCCATGTCGTCACCAGTGGCAGGATTTCCTTGTTTTTTTAAGGCTGATAATATTCCATTACATACATACACAACATTTTCTTGATCTATCCATCAACCAAAGGACATTAAGTTGTTTCCATATCTCAGCTATTGTGAACAATGCTATAATGAATATGGGAGTGGGGATATCTCTTCAAAATAGTGATTTTGTTTCCTTCAGATATATACCCAGGAGTGGGATTGCTGGAGCATATTGTAGATCATATGGTAGAACGGAAGTTCTATTTTTCACTTTTTGTGGAACCTCTATACTGTTTTCCATAATGACTGCAACCAATTTCCATCCCTACCCATAGTATATAAGGATTTCCTTTTCTCCACATCTTAGCCAACATTTGTTATCTCTTGTCCTTTTCATAACAACCATCCTAACTGCTATGAGGTGATGTCTCATTGAACCACATACTTCTTTTATTTCCAGGTGAAGGCAACCCTTTGAAAGACCCCTGTCGGGTCAAGCTTAAAATCGAATTATGCTAAGTGGTCAGATCACCTCTTCTGTCAAGGGCAGGAAATGGTAGTAGAAAAGTAGAGAGACTATATCAGAATCTGGAGTTTTACTAATTCATGACAACCACAGACAATTACAGATTCTTCTGTAGGAAAAACAAAGAGTAGAAGAAAGGGAGTTTATTCTGTCCTAACCAGACTCTAGCCCATCCCGTTCCAGTGTCCAGAGCCTACCATTCATGAATTTAGAACTCTACCCACTGTTCCTCCTTCTTGCCAGTCTTCTCAGTCAAGTATTCTGTAGCAAGGGCACAAGAACTAAGACCTAATATGTGTCTCCTAATTAGTAATTAAAGTGACATAAAAAGAATTGTCATACATTTAGTCAGCATGCATTTTCCTTTCACTTCAGGCCCAGAGACATCTGAGGATTCGTACAGATAATTTCACACTACAGGTAGCTAATCATTTGTATACCTTCAAATGGATATTATTTAGGTATATGAGCATCCTTTACCTAAAGGAGAAACCAACTGAATGCTGGTCAGGAGGACCTCAGCCTACACTACCCTGGAATCACAGACCCACTGACTGTGACTAGAGCTTGCTTTCTAGCAGCCAATTCTTCCCACCCCAAGGGCCTATGTAGGCAAAACACTCTTCAACAACCTATAGAACTCTCCCCGAGAATAGCTGTGTTAAATACAATTTTCTCCATATAATTACATTTCCAGTAATGTTGTAGTACCCCTATAATTAGAGACCCATAGAAACAAGTATGTGCACTTGTTAAAACTCGGGAAATTAATAACTAAGACTTGTACATTTCACTGTAAGTTTTACATTAAAAAAACTTACATTGTATGTAGGTTTTACATAAACTAATATTCGATCGTGTTGATGACATACAGAATACAATACACAGATATCCATATATTGAAGCCTGCAACTTACCTTGAATTACATCATCAAAAATAAGATGGACTAATAGAGGGATGGTTGGATAGACATGTGACAAAGCAAGTAGAGTAAAATGCTCATAATAGAATGTAGATAGTAGACATAGGGGTGTTCACTGTAAAATTTGTTCAACTTTGCTGTATGTTTAAAATTTTTCATAACAAAATGCTGTAGGGAAAAAGAAATCAACTCACATTCTCCATCCTAGCTCTAAATAAATTATGAAGTAAATTTATTACTTTGCTGTGTCTGCCTTCAGTAACCTCCTTCACTCCTGATCATTTTAATTTTTTGGAATTATAGCTCCATTCTTCTCTCAAAAAATAGAACTGCCTATAATGACTCAGGATACTGCTAGTACTGTGACCATCACAAGGCTCAAACTGAATTACTTTGCCTCACCTGGAATATTCGAGTATTAGTTAAGTTTCTTTGGTTGTGATCACCATATACTGACTAACTTAAACAAATAAGGAAAGGTGCCTGGGTGCCTCAGTTGGCTGAATATCTGACTCTTGGTTTCAGCCCAGGTCATGATCCCAGGGTCATGGGATTGAGCCCCATGTTGGGCTCCACACTGAGCCCGGAGCCTGCTTGGATTCTCTCTCTAGCCCTCCCTCTGTCTCTCTCTCTCTCAAAAAACAAAACACAAAACAAAAACAAACAGGGAATTGACTGGAAAGATACAGGGAAGCTCACCAGATGGAGGGAAGGTTTGGAAACCAAGCAAGGAACATACAGACACTAGACTGCTCCAAAGAGTTTAGGAAACAAGCATACTGT
This sequence comes from Panthera onca, assembly GCF_046562875.1. Lineage (NCBI taxonomy): Eukaryota > Metazoa > Chordata > Mammalia > Carnivora > Felidae > Panthera > Panthera onca. The sequence goes on from NC_138351.1 coordinate 72,263,253, forward strand.
TGCCCCAGGAGCTGAGGCCATAATAAATTAACTCCAAGAATTAATAGCCTTTCATCATTCTGCTTCTAGTTCAAACTTCAGGCACAGAACTTCCACTTAGGCTTCCTGGCCCGCTAAACTGTATTTAATGGGAATAAAGATCATTTCCAAAAGATACTGCAATAGGTGCTGAACAACCAAAAAAACAAGACAAAAAAGCTGACCAAAACAAAGAGGGCAGTGCACTTACGTTATTCTGTCACCCTTACCAGACACTGATACCATACTATTTACTTGAACATCACTGTTTTTCACTTCCATGAAAACATGGAGTTTGGTCACTCCAACTGTGTGGCTATCTTAAAATCTCCATCAAAATTTCCTAGGTTCTATTTTTTGCTCCCCTTCTCAACCCAGATTCCAAAATTTCATAAAGAAACATCATCTCCTTATACTCACTTCCAATGCTGGCTAAGGATTTAAGACTTCTCTGGGTCACATCGTGGATCCCACACTAGTGTATCTAAAGCTATATCAGCTTGTATATCTGGATCTATTTCATAACTGGGAAGTTCTTCTCTGGATATTGGTGAAGATGGGACCTCAGTCCAACTGCTTGTCCAACAATATATCAGAACTGAAGGAAGCCCAAGGAACTAACCTGATCCACCTGAGTTCCACTCTCTCTAGAACAGGAATGCTCTGGGATGATTGCTTCTTAGGAGAGCCACTTAGGAGACACAGGAGAGTAATGAAAGTCTGCAGAGCAGACTAAGCCATTTTAAGCAACTGTATTTGAAATAACTAACAATTTCAACAGAAATTTGTGAGTAGGGAATGGAGACTTGGCTCTGGAGCTGCACATTTGGGCCGTGTTTATGTGAGTCAGGAGAAAATCTGGCTCTGAAGCTGACACACTAGCACGGTTGTGGCTGGTGCCTCTCAGAGTAATTTGGACTGCATCCAGCAAGGATTGGCCCTCCCGTGTGGGAAGCCAGAGGCCAGCTGGAATTATTTTCCATGGGCACCACACCCCTGGATTTTCAGGGTGTCCTCACACTACTGGCTCCATTATGAAAGAGCACACCCACCATCAGATAGCAACCTGGGGGGTTCCCATCACCACTTGATTTTCCAAGTTCTGACTTCATTTTCTCCAAGACATTTTCTTCTTATTTTTCTAGTTACAAGGAACTGCAGCTGCTTTCTTTGGCTATGTTTGTCCTTAAAAATGGAATATTAATTGATTTAAGAGTTTACAGCTGACTTTTCATATTCAGAAAGTTTTAATTCTAGTGCTGGCTTCATAAATTATTAATTGTTTGAGTTTGAAAAAAAAATCACTCCAATTTCTCTAAGTAGTACTTTCTTAGTCTAAAAAAATCTGTCCTATGTACCTTAGATTACTATAAGGATCGAGTGTCATAATGTTTTACCAATCTACAATAGGTTTCCTATCTGTGTCTGATAAAATTATATAGACTCTTTATATATCAAATATGTTAATCATACATAAAAATTTTTAAGTCTGGTATTTGCCTTTAATTCTCTTTAGGTTGCTTTTAAAATATAAAAAATAATCAAGCACAACAATTATAAAAAGAATAAGATGTATAAAAAGAATACATAATGTTATAGTTTTTAAAAAATTAAAAATTACTCATAACTTCACTCACTAGTGTGTGTTTTAGAATATACACTTGTATTTTGACGATGCATATATTTGCAGATATTTGTGAAGACATACATATTTTACAACAAAATTAGGATCGGAGATACATGCTGTTTTATAAATTCCTTTTTTATTTCACAATATGTTGCAAATATGGATATGTGAGATAGTGTGTAAAATATGAAATATCTTACAAACATTCTCAATTACTGTCATTATAATAATTTATACTACTGACCCAGCAAAATTTATGTTTTCCTAGGATAATGATTAATTTTAAGACTATATTTCCATTCTTAAAAGTGTTACTTAAAAAAAAAAAAAACAGCTAAAGGCTACAGAATCCTGAGAGCTAAACAAGAGAGTATAATGTTTCCAAAAAGGACTTGCAGGTGTGAATGTGATAAAGGACTATGTCCAAAGAGTAGAAATCTAGGTATTGGAGTCACACACGGATTTGAATTCTAGTTCTGTCCCTTTAAGTCTTGCTTTTCCTGTCTATTAACAAAATAAAATATAGTTCTTACCTTAAAACAATTTTTATTTAATACTTAAAATACATAGCAAAAAATAACAAATATGTCATTAATATTACTATAATTATTACTATTTAATAATAGATATTTAAGTTCTTTTAAAAAAAATTTTAATGTTTATTTTTGAGAGAGACAGACAGAGCGAGGGAGAGGCAGAGACACAGAGAGAGGGAGACACAGAATCCAAAGCAGGCTCCAGGCTCTGAGCTGTCAGCACAGGGCCCAACGTGGGGCTCGAACTCATGAACTGCAAGATCATGACCTGAGCCTAAGTCAGACACTTAACTGACTGAGCCACCCAGGCACTCTAAATCATAGATATTTAAGTTCTAAAAATAGGCTTTCAAAAATACTGAGGATTTTATGGCTCTCATGGTTTAATTTAGTGATATAACCTATAATTTGACTATCACAAAACTGTCTTCCCCCTTTACCTGGATAGAAAATTAAACCATTAAAATTTTTCCTAGTACTAGCACAATAAATGAAAATATATGATAAGAGATTTCACAAAAGAGAGAGAGAGTATAGGGGCGCCTGAGTGGCTCAGTCAGTTGAGTGACCAACTCTTGATTTTGGCTCAGGTTATGATCTCACGGTCTGTGAGATTGTGCCCCATGTTGGGCTCTGCACTGACAGCATGGAGCCTGCTTGGGGATTGTCTCTCTCCTACTCTCTGCCCCTCCCCCACTTGCGCTCTCTCTCTGTCTCAAAATAAATAAACATTAGATTTAAAAAAAAAGAGAGAGTATAATAATCATTGCTTCCAATAATTGTGAATGTTCAACGTTCCTATTAATTAAGGAAATTATTACAATGATAATATAGAAATATTTTCAGGCATGATGTTGTTAAAAGAAAACAAACACAAGAGCCCACTGATGGTAGCTGTCCACTAAGATAAGCATTCTCATAAATTGGTGGTGGTGGCAAAAAGTGCTACAGTGTTTGGAAAGTAACCGTATAGTGTATAGTAAGATAATTTAAAAACTAGTCGTAATTTACCAGTAATCACAGTTCTAGAATTCCCTTCTAATAAAAAAATTGATTACAATAGGATCTTTGTCACCGATTTGGCTATTACACTTTTGTCTATGTTAGTGAAAAATAATAATACAAATACCTGAGACTAGGAGATTAAGAGACTATTAGTACATCCATTCAGTGTAATATATGGCCATTGAAATATGTTGCAAGTAACTTTCTAATAACATTTTTTAAATGCTTATGTTGTAATGGCATGAAAAATGCAAATTTAAGGACATTTCATAGGCTGCATGTCATTTTGTCTTGTTTTTCATGCTTAAGCAGACATCAACTTGGACCTTATTTTGCCTTCCACTAGAATAGGTATATTATCTTCACTCTTCTTCCCTTTATTTGCATCCTGACTGGATCTCCACCTCAGACCCACTGATGTACCCCACCTTCTAGTGTGGCTCTAGGCCTCTGGCTACAGCCTGAGGTTTTACTCTGTTCAGGTCTACTACCCAGAAAGGCTTCCTACCACCCTCCACATTCTTTCCATTTATTCCCTGACCTATTACCTCTCAACTGAAGTAAATACACCTCTTGGGAAACAACACATCCTTGTATTCCTCTCCTATAGTTTGTGAAACCGTCAGGTTGCTGCCATGAGTGAAAAAGAGAAGATATTGATGGGAGCTAGGAACTGGAGAGAGAGAAGCATACTTGGCACCCTTATCAAAAAGTGCAGGGGCGCCTGGGTGGCGCAGTCGGTTAAGCGTCCGACTTCAGCCAGGTCACGATCTCGCGGTCCGTGAGTTCGAGCCCCGCGTCAGGCTCTGGGCTGATGGCTCGGAGCCTGGAGCCTGTTTCCGATTCTGTGTCTCCCTCTCTCTCTGCCCCTCCCCTGTTCATGCTCTGTCTCTCTCTGTCCCAAAAATAAATAAAAAACGTTGAAAATTAAAAAAAAAAAAAAAAAAGTGCATATATATGAGGTGGTGAAGAGGGCCAGCTTGCAAGCCTTCCATGTCTCAGAGCTAAGGCCAGAGACTGGAGACGAGTAAAAATCTCCTTCTGCTGTATTTTCCCACCTGCCGTGCACTATGGCGTTAGTAGGGGAGGGTAGAGGTCATGATCCTTTAGATTCAACCCAGCTTCTGTGTCACAGCAGCAGATGGAATTTCCTTCTGTTCTTTGGAATGTGGTCTCCTAGTACCTGTAGTTTCTCGGGGCTTTATTCATTTAGTTTGGTTTGGTTTTAGGGTCTTTATTTATTTAGTGTTACATACCAACAAGAGCCTAATGAAATAATGGGAAAGAGCATATCATACACTGTGTTTTAAAAGCAAATTTGGGGACACCTGGGTGGCTCTGTCGGTTAAAGGTCCCAACTTTGGCTCAGGTCATGATCTCGCAGTTTGTGAGTTCAAGCCCTACATCAGGCTCTGTGCTGACAGCTCAGAGCCTGGAGCCTGATTCAGATTCTGTGTCTCCCTCTCTCTCTGTACCTCCCGCGCTCACACTCTGTCTCTCTCTCTCTCTCTCTCAAAAATAAAAAAATAAAAAAAAACATTTAAAAAAATAAGAAAAAATTAAAAATTAAAATAAGTAAAAGCATATTTGGCAGCACCATATCTAAGTAAGCATTATTAAACAGTTGCCATTAATTGTTTACAATACCTTAATCACAGATTTCTCTTTTAAATTAGTTCCTGAGAGTATCTCATTGTAAATAGATTTTTATATTTCTTTGGAAATTCAATGCATACAACTATGTAAATAACTTGTTTATTTACATAATTTATTTTAAAAAACCTGTTTGGGGTTCTGCTACCTTTATATCCATTTCAAAAAGATTTTTTAATGTTTATTTTTGAGAGACAGAGCGTGAGAGGGGGAGGGTCAGAGAGAGAGAGAGAGACAGAGAGACACAGAACCTAAAGCAGGCTCCAGGCTCCGAGAGCCATGAGCACAGAGCCCGACGCAGGGCTGGAACTCACAAGCCATGAGATCATGGCTTGAGCTGAAGTCGGAAGCTCAACTGACTGAGCCACCCAGGTGCCCCCCTTTATATCCATTTCAAAATTTGTCTTCCTTTCCGTAGATAACGATCCTAAGGAAAATGTTTAATTGAGATTTAAGAAACACGTAATATAAAAAGAGAAAAATAATTTTGTTTAATTTACAGATTTTTAAAAAAATGATGGCATCAGATGAATTTGATTAAATTGCTTCAGGGACAAAATGTCCATTGGAAATATGAGACATCATATTCCAGATGGAGAGAAATGCAAATGGCAGCCAATTTATGTATTAATGAAAGTTTAGGTCTATTTACTTACAGAAAGTCTAGGAGTTAGCACTGCATGCAAATCTTCAAGCACAAAAACACTATAGAAAGATGAAACAATGAAAATGGCATGCCAAAAGGTTTCAATTAAATGTAAGTCCATGAATACTATTTAATTGGAATCTCCTTCCAGGGCCAGAAATGGGGCCTCTTGCTCTGTCAGGGCTGTGCCTTGCTGTGGCTTATGTGTGAACAGCTACATGCTGAGGGTCTTGCAGTCACTCTTTACATCAAAGCTGTAAGTCAAGCTTCTCCAGTGACTTTAAAGCAAGTTAAATAAACACCCATCAGGGAAAAGAGGAAAAGCTGTTGTTGAGAGAAACAGAGAATTTAAAACAGCAAGAAACAGCAGATACTTTAGAGAACCACTTTGTCCACCTCCATTTGGCATGGCCAAAGACATGACCTTCCCAAGTTTCTCAGAACTGTGCTGAACACAGCAATACACTGTCCAGGTCCCCCTTCAAGAATGGACTCACTGCTCAGCTAAGAGGAATGTGGTCAGTAGCAAGCCTCCAGCTGACAGAAACTTCAGGGTCAGCCTCCTCTACCTAGAACTGCTTTCTCCATGGTCATACCCATCATGGGGCAGCCTGGATCCAATGACCTAGCAAGGTGTGGGTATAAAAGTTCAGTCATTAATGTATTGCAGTATGATTCCAGATAGCCCTAATATATCAGAACCACAATAAAATAAAAAATGAAATAAAAAAGAGGGTGAAGGAGAGAATAAAATAATACCAGGTGACAGGATTAGTATCCAAAGCACATTCTATAAAGTCCTGTACACTCGCTAGTAATGGGTTGTAAATTTGAGCTCAATGAGACATGTGTCCTTTGGTTCCAGGGAAAATGGCAGAATAGGAGAACCCTGAGCTCACTTCCTCCTATGGATACAACTAGGTAACACTCATATTCATGCAAATAACCCAGAAAATGGCCCAAAGACTAGAAGAATAAGCTCCACAATTAAATGTAGAGAAGAGGTCACATCAGATGGGTAGGAAGGACAGAGACTTGATAGGGAGCTAAACGGACATGTGGGCCTGTCTGTAGGAGGAAGGGAGCTGCCAGTATGGAGAGAAAAAGACTATCACACTGGGTAGCCTGCACAGGGAAGATGAATCCCCACAATATTTGGTAAAAACTAGAGGGGCCAAATTTCATGAATTCTTACAACCAGTGACTTAAAGCTGGGAACTTTAACAATTGGTCAGCTCAGCTTTGGGAAAAAGAGGATGATAGGAAGCCAAGTCCCCACTCTTAAGGAGACAGCACAACAGCCCACAGAAATTCAGCATACAAGTATCTGTTTGAGAAACGCCTGGGACATAGGGAAGGGAGAATTCTTTACCAGCCCAGAAGGACAGAGATCACTGGGAGACACCTCCAGAACAAAGGATATGGCAGGTGCCATTACCACCCCTACTCAGCCCCCTCCCAGCACAAACACACAGCCACCTCAGGGAACCAGCGTGGCACCAGCATTTACTACATAACTTGCTTACACAGCACCCCACCCCGTGCGGCCAGCTAGCCTCAGTCCTGGCTTTGTGGGTCACCTCCCCCAACAAACCTTGCCAACACCAAGTCTCCCAACTGCCTGCTTTGCAGGGCTTCAGTCCCAGAAGCAGCCACCAGTCACCTCCCATGGAGGACATGCACACTTTGTTAAAACTGTACACCTGCCCCCACATGCTTTGCAGATGGGCCCAGCCAGCCCTGGTCTCAGTGGAAGCTGCACATCCCCTGTGGCAGAGAACCAGCTTGTAAAACTTGCAGGCACTGCACATCACACCCATACATGTTTTGCATATTGGCCTCCATTGGCTATAGCTTAGCCTCTGGCAGAGGACCACCACCACCTAGTAATAGTGTGTCCCCCACCTACTACTTTCAAGAGCAGGACACTTAGCTGACTTTCCTAACACAGAAACAAACACAGAGAGCTGGACAAAATGATGAGACAGAGGAATATGTCCCAAATGAAAGAACAGGACAAAATTATAGCAAGAGACCTAAGCAAAACAGAGATAAGTAATATGCCTGATAGAGACTTTAGAGTAATGATCATAAAGATACTCAATGGAGTTAAGAGTGGAGAACATTAGTGAGACCCTTCACAAAGAGATTTTAAAAAGAATCATTCAGAGATGAAGAACACAATTGAAATTAAAAATACACAAGATGGAATAAACAGCAGGTCAGAGGAAGCAGAAGAACAAATCAGCAGCCTGGAGGATACAGTAATGGAAACTAATCAAACTGAACAGGTAAGAGAAAAAAAGAATTATGCAAAATGAGAATAGACTTAGGGAACTCAGTGACTCCATCTACTAATAACATTTGCATTAAAGTGATCTCAGAAGAAGAGAGAGAAAAGGGGGCAGAAAATTTATTTGAAGAAATAATAACTGAAAATTTTCCTCATCTGGCAAAGGAAACAAAAATTCAGATCCAGGAGGCACCGAGATACCCCAACAAAATTAACTCAAGGAGATCCACAAAAAGACACATAATAATTAACAAGTCTAAAAAATAGTGGTAAAGAGAGAATTTTAAAAGCTGCAAGAGAAAAGAAAATAATTACACACATGGGAAACCCCATAAGGCTATCAGTGGATTTTTCACCAGAAACTTTGCAGTCAAGAAGGGAATGGCATGATATATTCAAATTGCTGAAAGGAATAAAACTGCAGCCAAGAATACTCTAACAGCAAGGCTATCTATCATTCAGAATAGAAGAGATAACAAGTTTCCCAAAAAAATGAAAGTAAAAGGAATTCATCACCACTAAACCAGCCCTATAAGAAATGTTGAAGGGGACTCTTTGCATGGAAAGGAAAGACCATAAGTAAAAGTAAGCAAAGTAGGAAGTGCAAAACCAGTAAAAATAAGTTTATCTATAAAAATCAGTCAAGGGACTCACAAAATAAAAAGATGTAAAGTATGACACCACATAACTAAAATGTGGGGAGGAGAGGAGTAAAGAATGGGCTCAAACTTAAGTGACCATCAACTTAATATAGACTGCTATATGCCTAAGATGTTATATACAAAACAAATGGTAACCACAAATCAAAAACCAGTAATATATATTCAAGAAAATAAAGAGAAAGGAAAGCCAACTTATGGTGAGAGAAGGGAGCAAGAGAAGAAAGGAACAGAGAAGATCTACAAAAAACAATCACAAAACAAATAACAAAATGGCAATAAATACATACCTATGAATAATTACTTTGAATATAAATGGACTAAATACTCCAATCCAATCAAAAGACATAGGGGGACAGAATGGATAAAAACAAAAAGACCCACCTATATGCTGCCTATAACGGATTCATTTCAGACCTAAAGATACATGCAGATAGAAAGTGAGGGGGTAGAGAAATATTTACCATACAAATGGATGTGAAAAGAAAGCCAGGATAGCAATACTTAGATAAAGTAGACTTTAAAACAAAGATTGTAACAAGAGACAAAGAAGGACATTACATAATCATTAAGAGGGCATTCCAACAGAAGACATAATAATTGTAAATATTTATGCGTTCAACATGGAAATACCCCAATACTAAAGCAGTTAATAACAAACAAAGGAACTAATCAATGGTAATACAATAATAGTAGGGGACTTTAACACCCCACTGATATCAATGGACAGATCATCCAAACAGAAAATCTACAAGTAAAACATGCAGTGTGTGAATGACACACTGGACCAGATGGATTTAACAGATATATTCAGAACATTCCATCCTAAAAGAACAGAATACACATTATTTTCAAGTGCACATGGAACATTCTCCAGAATAGATCACATGTTAGCGCACAAAACAAGTCTCAACAAATTCAAAAAGATCAAAATCATGCCATTCATCTTTTCTGACTATAACACAATGAAATTATAAAGCAACCACAAGAAAAATTTTGGAAAGACCACAAAATACATGGAGATTAAATAACATGCTACAAACAATAAATGTGTCAATTAAGATATCAAAGAAGAAATAAATGTATGGGGGACAACTGAAAATGAAAATACAATGGTCCAAAATCTTTGGGACACAGCAAAAGCAGTTCTAAAAGTTTATAGCAATACAGGCCCACTTCAAGAAGCAAGAAAAACCCAAATAATAACCTAAACTTACACCTAAAGGAGTTAGAAAAAGGAGAACAAATAAAATGTAAAACCAACAGAAGAAAGGAAATAATAAAGATTAGAGCAGAAATAAATGATATAAAAACTAAAAAAAGTCAATGAAACCAGAAGCTGGTTCTTTGAAAAGATCAACAAAATTGGTAAACTTCTAGTCAGGTCCATCAAGAAGAGAGAGAGAGAGAGCTCAAACAAAATTAGAAATTAAAGAGGAGAAATAGCAACCAACATCTCAAAAATATAATGGATCTTAAAAGAATATTATGAAAAAGCATATTCCAACAAACTGGACAACCTAGAAGAAATGGATAAATTCCTGTAAACATATAACCTACCAAAACTGAAGCAGGAAGAAATAGAAAATTTGAACAGACTGATTGCCAGAAAGGAAACTGAATTAGTAATCAAAAAACTCCAAACAGAAGTTCCGAACCAGATGGCTTCACAAGAGAATTCTACCAAACATGTAAAAAACAGTACTTGGGGCTCCTGGGTGGTTCGGTCAGTTAAGTGTTTGACTCTTGATTTTGGCTCAGGTTATGAATCATTCTTACAGTTCGTGAGATCAAGCCCTGTATCAGGCCTGCACTGACAGCATGGAGCCTGCTTAGGATTTTCTCTCTCCCTCTCTCTCTGCCCCTCCCTCATTTGTGCTCTCTTTCTCTCTTAAAATAAATAAAAATTAAATTTAAAAAAATAGTTCTCAAACTTTTCCATAAAACAGAAGAGGAAGGAAAACTTCCAAATTCATTCTATGAGGTCAGCGCTATCCTGATTCCAAAACCAGATAATCATGCCACAAAAAGAGAGAACCACAGGTCAATATCTTTAATGAACGTAGATGCAAAAATCCCCAACAAGATGTTAGCAAATTGAATCCAACAATACATTTTAAAAAATCATTCACCATGGCACAAAAACAGACACATAGACCAATGGAATAGAATAGAAACCCCAGAACTAGACCCACAAACGTATGGCCAACTAATCTTTCACAAAGCAGGAAAGAATATCCAATGGAAAAAAGACAGTCTCTTTAACAAATGGTGCTGGGAGAACTAGACAGCAACATGCAGAAGGTTGAAACTAGACCGCTTTCTCACACCATTCACAAACATAAACTCAAAATGGATAAAGGACCTGAATGTGAGACAGGAAACCATCAAAACCCTAGAGGAGAAAGCAGGAAAAGACCTCTCTGACCTCAGCCGTAGCAATCTCTTACTCGACACATCCCCAAAGGCAAGGGAATTAAAAGCAAAAGTGAATTACTGGGACCTTATGAAGATAAAAAGCTTCTGCACAGCAAAGGAAACAACCAACAAAACTAAAAGGCAACCAACGGAATGGGAAAAGATATTTGCAAATGACATATCGGACAAAGGGCTAGTATCCAAAATCTATAAAGAGCTCACCAAACTCCACACCCAAAAACAAATAACCCAGTGAAGAAATGGGCAGAAAACATGAATAGACACTTCTCTAAAGAAGACATCTGGATGGCCAACAGGCACATGAAAAGATGCTCAACGTCGCTCCTCATCAGGGAAATACAAATCAAAACCACACTCAGATATCACCTCATGCCAGTCAGAGTGGCCAAAATGAACAAATCAGGAGACTATAGATGCTGGTGAGGATGTGGAGAAACGGGAACCCTCTTGCACTGTTGGTGGGAATGCAAACTGGTGCAGCCACTCTGGAAAACAGTGTGGAGGTTCCTCAGAAAATTAAAAATAGACCTACCCTATGACCCAGCAATAGCACTGCTAGGAATTTACCCAAGGGATACAGGAGTACTGATGCATAGGGGCACTTGTACCCCAATGTTTACAGCAGCACTCTCAACAATAGCCAAATTATGGAAAGAGCCTAAATGTCCATCAACTGATGAATGGATAAAGAAATTGTGGTTTATATACACAATGGAATACTACGTGGCAATGAGAAAGAACGAAATATGGCCCTTTGTAGCAACGTGGATGGAACTGGAGAGTGTGATGCTAAGCGAAATAAGCCATACAGAGAAAGACAGATACCATACGGTTTCACTCTTATGTGGATCCTGAGAAACGTAACAGAAACCCATGGGGGAGGGGAAGGAAAAAAAAAAAAAAAGAGGTTAGAGTGGGAGAGAGCCAAAGCATAAGAGACTCTTGAAAACTGAGAACAAACTGAGGGTTGATGGGGGGTGGGAGGGAGGGGAGGGTGGGTGATGGGTATTGAGGAGGGCACCTTTTGGGATGAGCACTGGGTGTTGTATGGAAACCAATTTGACAATAAATTTCATATATTGAAAAAAAAATCATTCACCACAATCAAGTGGAATTTATTCAAGGGATGCAATAGTGGTTCAACATTCATTAACCAACCAATGTGATACGTCACATCAATTAAGAGAAAGGACAAAAACCATACAGTCATATGGTTTTTCAATAAATGCAGAAAAAATGCACATTTCAATAAATGCAGAAAAAAACATTTGACAAAGTATAAATTCCATTCATGATAAAAACACTCAACAAAGTAGGTTTGGAGGAAATATACCTCAACATAATAAAGACCATACATGAGGGGTGCCTGGGTGGCTCAGTCGGTTAAGCATCTGACTTCGGCTGAGGTAATGATCTCATGATTCGTGGGTTTGAGCCCTGCATTGGGCTCTGTGCTGACAGCTCAGAGCCTGGGGCCTGCTTCAGATTCTGTGTCTCCCTCTCTCTTCCCCTCCCCTGCTCAAGCTTGCTCTCTCTCACTCTCTCTCTCTCTCACACTCTCTCAAAAATGAATAAACATTAAAAAAAAACATTTTTTAAAAAAATTAAAGCCATACATGAAAAACTCACAGCGAACACCATACTCAACAGGGAAAAACTAAGAGCTTTTCCCCTAAGGTCAGGAACAAGACAAGGATGGCCACTCTCACCACTTTTATTCAACACAGAAGTGGAAGTCCCAGCCACGGCACTCAGACAAGAGTAAGTAATGAAAGGCATCCAAACTAGTAAGGAAGAAATAGTAAAGGAAGAAATAGTAAATAGTAAGAAAGGAAGAAATAGTAAGGAAGAAATAGTAAAACTTACACTATTTGCAGATGACATGATACTATATATAGAAAACCTCAAAGACTCCATCAAAAAACTACTAGAACTGATACAGGAATTCAGTGAGGTTGCAGGAATGTATAGAAAACAATGTATAGAAATTCACTGCATTTCCATACACTATTCATGAAGCAACAGAAGGAGAAATTAAGAAAACAATCCTTTACAATTGCACCAAAAATAATAAAATACCTAAGAATAAACTTAACCAAGGAAGTGAAAGCCCTGTACTCTGAAAACTATGAATCACGGCTGAAACAAATGTAAGATGACACAAATAACGACATTCCATGCTCATGTATTGAAAGAAAAAATATTGTTAAAATGCCCATACTACCCAAAGCAATCTACAGATGTAATGCAATCCCCATCAAAATACCATCAGCATTTTTTCCAGAACTAGAACAAACAATTCTGAAATTTGTATGGAACCACAAAAGACCCCAAAGAGCTGAAGCAATCTTGAAAAAGAAAAACAAATTTGGAGGTATCACAAGTCTAGATTTCAAGTTATATTACAAAGCTGTAGCAATCAAAACAGTATGGAACTGGCACAAAAATAAATACGTAGATCAATAGAATGGAATAGAGAGTCCAGAAATAAACCCACAATTATATGGTCAATTAATCTTCGAGAAAAGAGGCAAGGATATACCATGGGGAAAAAGACAGCCTCTTCAGCAAATGGTGTTGGGAAAACTGGGCAGCAATATGCAAAAGAATGAAACTGGACCTTTTTTTTTTTTATACCATACACGAAAATAAGCTCAAAATGGATTAAGGACCTGGTTAAATGTGAGACCTGAAACCATACAAATCCTAGAAGAGAGCACAGGCAGTAATCTCTCTGACATTGGCCATAACAAAATCTTTCTAGATATGTCCCCTGAGGCAAGGGAAACAAAAGCAAAAATAAACTGATGGGACTATTTCAAAATATAAAACTTTTGTACCACAGAGGAAATAACCAAGAAAACTAAAACACAACCTACTGAGCAGGAGAAGATATTTTTAAAAGACATACCCAGTAAAGGATTAGTGTCCAGGATATATAAAGAACTTAAATAATTCAACACCAAAAAAGCAAATAATCCAGTTAAAATATACAGATGGCAAACAGACACATGAAAAAATGCTCATTATCAGGGAAGTGCAAATCAAAACTGCAACAAAATATAACCTCACACATGTCAGAATGACTAAAATCAAAAACACAAGACACAAGTATTGGCAAGGATGTGGAGACAAAGGAACACTTGCACACTGTTGATGGGAATGCAAAATGGTGCAACCACTGTGGAAGATAGTATTTAGGTTCCTCAAAAAATTATAAATAGAATTACCATATGAGCCAGTAATTGCACTACTGGTTATCTACCCAAAGAACATGAAAACAATAAGTTGAGGGGTTTATGCACCCCTGTATCTATTGCAGCATTATTTATAATAGCTGAATTACGGAAGCAACCCAAGTATCTACTAATAGATGAATGGATAAGAAGACGTGATAGATAGATAACAGATAGTAAATAGATAGCTATATAGATAATGGAATATATATAATATATAGATATATAATAGAATAGAATATTATTCAGCCATTAAAAAAGAATGAAATCCTGCCATTTGCAGCAATACAGATGGATCTAGAGAGCAAAATGCTAGGTGAAATAAGCCAAAGAAAGAAAAATATCGTATTTCACTCATATGTGGAATTTAAGAAATTTAAAAAAAAAAACAGCAGCAAAGGGGGAAATAAGAGAAAGAGACAAAACAAAACAAAACCAAAAATAGAAAACAAACAAAACAAAAAAAATCCGGACCCTTAACTATAGAAAACTGATGGTTACTAGAAGAGAGGTGGGTGGGGCGATGGGTGAAATAGGTGATGGAGATTAAGAGTACACCCATCATGACGAACTCTGAGTCATGTAGAGAATTGCTGAATCACTATATTGTACACTTGGAGCTAATATAACACTGTGAGTTAACCACACTGCAATTGAAAAAATCTTAAAAAAATAAGAAAGAAATGTACCCTCTGAATTAGTAATGAATGAGTGAGTGAGTGAAGAATTAAGTAATAAATGTAAATACTACAATAATTACTAAGGAATGCAAAAGTATTTGAAAATATGAAAAGACAAATCATGATTTGGGTTGTAAAGATAATAATGCAAATATCCTTCCCAAAATAACTAATAACTTTAATGTAATTCTAATGAAATTTCCCAAGGGTTTAGAAAATTGACAAAAATATTCTGAAGTTCACCTGAATGAAAAAAGAGACAGGAATAGCTACAAATTTTTTTAATCCAGAATAAAACAAGGGAATTGCACTACCAGAGTAAAATATGTAATGAAATAATATTAACAGCAATGTGAGAGACGGGCAGGAAAAATGCCCGATGATATCAATCCCATAAATGATAAGAGACAGAAACGGACCCAAGGATAACATTTGAATTTAGTATAAAAAGCATTCATTGGGGCGCCTGGGTGGCTCAGTCGGTTAAGCGTCCGACTTCAGCTCAGGTCACGATCTCGCGGTCCATGAGTTCGAGCCCCGCGTGGGGCTCTGGGCTGATGGCTCAGAGCCTGGAGCCTGCTTCCCATTCTGTGTCTCCCTCTCTCTCTGCCCCTGCCCCGTTCATGCTCTGTCTGTCTCTGCCTCAAAAATAAATAAACGTTAAAAAAAAAATTAAAAAAAAAAAAAAAGCATTCATTGCTTCTCATGATTCTGAAATTTTGGTATGTCTCTGAATAGACAGTTTATTTCCACCTCATATTGTGTGGACTACAGCACCTCAGCTGGGGCTGGATGTTCCAAGATGTCTTTGACCATGTGTCTGGTGCTTCATCTGGGGTGGCAGGATTGGACTGAGACTGGCTGGGCCTTCCTCCCTGTCCCCCACCCACCTCCCTTCCTCTCTTCTCTCTCTCTCTCCCACACACTCATCTCTCTCCCTCCCCCACCATCAATATCTCTCCCCCTGGATTCTGTTGGTAATCTAGTGTGAGTTTCTTTACACAGCGGCTGATCATGTCAAGAGAACCAGAACCCAAGCTGTCTGGTCTTCAAAGGCCTACAGGTAGCACAGCACAACCAAAGCTGCTTCTATTGGCCAAAGCAAGGCACACCAGCCCAAGTTCAAAAAACGGTGAATAGACTAATTCTTGACTGGGGGACTTTCATGTGTATACATTGTCCCATTGCTCATGTCTACTTCTGCAGACAACCTGCCAGAATAAATTTGTTATTATTATGAAATATGTATGCACACACACACTCACACACACTCATACACCGAGTGTTTACTTGGGCCCATTTGGTTTTGCAGACTAACTCTATCAAATATTCTCTTCCAAAAGATGGAAAAATAAGGAATGCTCCCCAATTCACTTTGTATTGCTTATATAACCTTGATTCCAAGGTATATACTACTGCAAGAAAGGAGAATTGGCCAGTCTTATTTAAAAATATAAATCAAAAAGTACCTAGATAAAATATTATCAAATTGAATCCAGCAGTGTATAAAATAAATAATACATGGTGTTCAAT
Organism: Panthera onca; assembly: GCF_046562875.1. Taxonomy (NCBI): domain Eukaryota; kingdom Metazoa; phylum Chordata; class Mammalia; order Carnivora; family Felidae; genus Panthera; species Panthera onca. The sequence goes on from NC_138351.1 coordinate 72,279,578, forward strand.
TGCAGATGGGTTCACATCTGAAAACCTAATTAGTTTAATCTAAACACTTTCACAAAATAGAATAGGAAAGAAATGAACATATCAATGGATGAGGGAAATTATTTTTTATTATTCAAAAATAATTCATGACTTTAAAGAACTCCTAGCAAATAAAAGTAAAAGTGAGCTTCCTTAACCTGATAAACAGAATCTACTGAAAACCTATAACAATAACCCTGAATGGTGAGAAGTTAGCATTGCTTCAAAGACAGGAACATGATAAGGGTACTCACAATCAATACTTCCATTCAACATTGTACCAGATGCCCTAGCCAGAGGGGTAAGGAAAGAAGAAAAGATAAGTGGCATACAGGTTGGAGAGGAAGAAACAAAACAATTATTTCCTGATGATATTTTTTAACATTCAGAAACTCCAAGAAACTCTTCACATAAACTACCAGAGCAAACAACACAATTTAGCTAAATTGTTGTATAAAAGGTCAATATATAAAATCAGTGCATTCTCCTACATTAATAATCCAATAAAGCTGGTATGGGTTATTCAAAAAAATAACATTAAAATTAGCTATTATAAATTTAAAACAAAGCATATCTTGATCCCAAGGAAACTCCTGTGAATTAATATTAATTTTTTTAAATATTTTTTAATGTTTATTTATTTTTGAGAGAGAGAGAGAGAGAATGAGCCGGGGAGGGGCTGAAAGAGAAGGACACACAGAATCTGAAGCAGGCTTCAGGCTCCAGAGCTGTCAGCACAGAGCCTGACACAGGGCTCAAATCCATGAACCACGAGCCCATGACCTGGGCTGAAGTTGGATGCTCAACCGACTAAGCCACCCAGCCACCCCAATATTAATGTTTTAATGAAGCTTTTGGAATATCAGAAATTATAGATGAATGTCTAAGTAAATGGAAAGAGATTTTCCAAGTGTAAAGGCCATGAAAGATTCATAAAGCAAATAACTGATAAATTAGACTCCATAAAGCATGTTAAATGATATAAAAACTATCATAACACTTAAGTGATGTACTGGAAAAACAGCCACAAATAAGGCAAAAAGTTGATACCCTTAATATGCAAAGCATACTTCTAAGTCTTAAAAGCCATTGGAAAAACACTACTGCTCCCAATAAAAATAGTAGCAAAGAAAATTTGTGTAAGAAAATATCACTTATAATCATGTGAATAAAGGCTAGTCTTACCATAATAAAATAATTGCTTATTAAAATAACAGTGATGTGTTACTTTTTCACCAACAAATGGAAAATAACACCAGGAAAATGCAATTTGTGTGCTATGAGACAAGTCTTTTCCCACATTGCCATTAGGAGTTGAAGATACACAACCGTACTCTGGGCTGTATTTACAGAGCACAATATAACATACTATGTCTGACCCACTATCCAGGTCCATTTATAAACCTATTTATATATCCTTTATCTATTTGCATATCCCAGAAAATAATTATATATTTATATACTTTATACTTTTTTTTTTTACAGAGAGAGAGAGACAGAGACAGAGACAGAGAAAGAGAGAGAGAGAGACAGTGTGCGAGTGGGGGAGAGAGGCAGAGGGAGAGAAAGAGAAAATCTTTTTTTTTAAATATTTTTTTTAAAGTTTTTATTTATTTTTGAGACAGAGAGAGACAGAGCATGAGCAGGGGAGGGGCAGAGAGAGAGAGGGAGACACAAAATCTGAAGCAAGCTCCAGGCTCTGAGCTGTCAGCACAGAGCCTGATGCGGGGCTTGAACTCATAGACTGTAAGATCATGACCTGAGCTGAAGTCGGATGCTTAACCGACTGAGCCACCCAGGCGCCCCGAGAAAGAGAAAATCTTAAGGAGACCCCGTGCTCGGTGCAGAGCCTGATGCCACAATCCTAGGATCATGACCTGAGCCAAAATCAAGAATTGGACACTCAACCGACTGAGCCACTGAGGTGCCCCCATACTTTATACATTTTAAATATATATATTTATTCATATATTTTATACATTATTATATTTAATATATCTATATTATGGAATTATGTGTGAATGTATATATATGTATGTATATATATGTATGTACAAAATTGTTCATGATATGATATGAACTATAGAAAAACTGAATATGAAATACCAAATGATTAAATAAATTATGGCTCACCGGTAATTGATTTCAAATTTTGATATGCTTGGGAACTCTTCTTTAAGGAGAATTTTGTGCAGAAGCCCAGTATCTAAAGTAGTTCATTGTGAACCTGTTTGAAAAGTGCAAGGGAAGCCATGGAATCCATTGGTCTTGCTTCTCCCAATTCTTGCTTCTCCCAAGCCCTGTGGTGGCCCTTAAGACACCTCTATGAATCCCCAAGACTACATGGAAAACTGAGAAGAAAAGACACCACTATACAATATTATAAGACTACTGAATTCATACTTCAAAAAATTTGTAATGATGAGAGCAAAGGCTCATAATATATCACATAAAAATTAATATACACAAAACTTCATTTTATATGATCACAACTAGATAAATATATGTATGTAAATATCTGGTGATTCTATTTTCTTCTTTAAAGTTATCCATAATTTTCAGCTTTCATACCAAAACCATGAATTCCTTTCATTATTAGGGGGAAATGGAAAATTATTAACAAACATGTGTAGTTTGCATTCAGGCCCTCTAGTTCATGCTAGAATTATTATATGCATCTGTAGAAAAAAAAAACTTGGAATTTTTAAGAAAGTTTTATTAGAAACAGCTAAAGAGCTCTCCAATAATCTACCTCTGGGACATTTATCTTCGGTGTTATTTGGAGCACATCTGAAATCAATTAGAGCCCCCCAACTGGCTTCAGGAGGCTGTGTGCGCCTCCAGCCATCTCCACAGCAAATTGCCTCAGCCGTGGTCAAAGTCAAAATTTCTCAGTTGCCTTGGTTGACCTAGAAATGTTTTATGTAATTTGCCATTATCTGGAAGGGAAACAGTTGTTAGAAAATAAATCTTTTCTGACTTTGTCTTGTTAAAGGGGTGCCAAGAAATGTTCTTCATCATTCGGACATACCAGAAGAAAAATAAGAAATATTCAGTAAAATAAATGGAATCTCCAAAGTAAATCCAAAGAAAAATCACTGTTAATCTATCTCTAGAGATACAAAGTATAGAGTGATTTGCTTTTTAATCTTTGAATGCCAGAAATAGGGTATCTATAAGGACTGAATACGGAAATAAGAGGCAGAATTTTTATTTTTCTTTCCTTCCTCCATTCAGTACGTACTTACCAAAAAAAAAAAAAAAAAAAATCTATAATGAGAAGGTAGTGTACTCGGGGCTGGGAATAGAAATTCATACATAGTAGAGGAGAGGATGGAGGCAGAAATATCCAGTGCTTCCACTAACTCATGTAGCTTTACGCTGATGATCACTAATCTCAAATGGTCCCCTAGAGCCTCCAGGTGATTCAACTGTATTTAAGTAGCTCATTCACTTGCCTACTCTACACGGTTAGTTTGTACCTTTTTCTGTGTCCTCACATGTCCAACGCTTCCTCCCCTTCTCTCTCGGATGCTGAGACTGCTTGCTTGTTCACTGAGAAAACAGAAGCAACAGGAAAAGATTTTGATGTACTCCCCACCACGTCTGCTGACATACGGGCATGTGTGCCCTGATCCTCCATCATCCCTCCTGTGGCTGTGGATAAACTCATGGCCTCCGAGCTGAGACCAAGCCCTCCACTTGTGTGGGAGATTTCATCCCTCTCACCAACTCAAGAACACGACTTCAACAATTGTTTCCTCTCTCCCCTGCTTCTTCAGTTTCCCTCTGTCTGCTGAGTCGTTCACAACAACACACAAAAATGCTAGATCTTAAAATGAAACCCTCACTTGACCCCACATTCCCTCCCAGCTACCGCAATACATCTCTGCCTTACCCCACTGCAAAAATTCTATGAAATGTTGACTATACAGAGTGTCTCAAATCCCACTCTTCCCATTCTCTCTCGAATGCATTCCTGTTAGGCTTTCTTCCCAAGCACTCCACTGAAACAGCTTTCGTAAATATCCCCTGACCTGTCTCCCTCTCTCACACCCTGTCCTCCACCTCCCTTGTGCCCCACCACCATTTGGCATACCATATAATCACTCATTTGTTTGTTGCCTGTTGTCCCCAACTGATCTATAGCTTCCAGGAACTCTACCCTAAAGGCCCAGAACATTGCCCGGCACGTAGCAAATATTCAATAAATTTTTGTTAAATGGATCAGTGGGATAAATAAATGACCATGCCTAAGATGATGCAATTATCCAGTTAGGGAGCAGATATTTAAAGTCAGCTGTACCTGACTTTCAAATCACGTACCCCAAAGCCTCATGCCACAACCTGTGCCTCTGATGAGGTGATTGAAATAGATGGCAGTATCATTAGTGAAGTAGGGTCTATAATAGAAGGGAGATTTGCCATGGAGACTTGTGAAATCATTTAATAGTTGGCAAAATAAGCATAACATTAGAGAAATTGCCTACTTACTCAGAGGTGAGTAATCTGGCAATCTCATATATCTACTACACAATCCAGAATGAGAAATGGAACAACCACAGCCTCTAAATGACCCAAGCAGATGTCACAAAACCCAAGCTTACACACAAGAAGCTTAGTGGGTTCTCTCAGAGCCACAAGTTTAGGGTTAGGTATTCCAACCACAGAAGCTTAAAAGTGACCAACGGTGAGGTACTAGAGAGAACACACTCCCACATAGACACACACAATTTCCAGAAGCCTTTACAAGAACATAAATGACCTAGTCTGGTTTCGTTCAGCCTTACCACAGCCCTTCACACCTCCAGAGCCCTTCACACCTCAGCAGCGATTCTCCTGCAAGATGTCCGAATACAGGGCAGCATAAGACACGTGTTTAGAACAATGATTGGAGGTTGGGAGGATACAACTGAGTTGTATTCAGTACCTTTTTTGAAAAAGTAGATAAGGAACTCATACATTTTAGAGATATCCACAGAATCTGGCTGCAAGTTTTAAAGCCTGCAATTGAAGAGGTAAAATTTCTGGAGAAACAAACAAGAAAATCTATTTAATAGAAGAGCCCAACCCCCATTTATGCTAAACAAATGGAACATTGGTATCCTTCTCCAAAGGATAAAAAAGAGAATCAAAGTGAATTTTAGTAGATACACGGATTTAATTTTTATTTTCAATTTGTGTTTGAGTCATGCCAAAGGTATATGAGAGGTGATAAATACGGCACAACTTGCATCATGAGAGTAGTATCTGATATCAACAATCCAAGACAAGTTGGTACCCACTGGTCCAGGGAATGGGAAGTTGCTGACTTAATAGCTCTATGACCTTCTATAGAGTGATGATAGTCTTATTTGTGGCTAACTAAGTATACTTTTTCCAAGTAAGAGATTTGTTTTTCTAAGATTAGCAGTATAATGTCCTTAAAACTAGAAATAAATTAGCAGTACCAAAGAAAACTCCAAAAATCAGGCTTTTAACTCTGCAGGCTTGAAAAGAGAGAGAAATAGGAGCTTAATATTAAAATTTTCAAATTTTTTCCACCCTCATTAGCACTTCTGGTCTCAGATTTCACTGCTGGCATTACCGGTGGTGTATGGAAGCTTGTTTTTGTCACATATGTGAAGATTTATTTAACGTGAAAGCCCTCCCCAGTTCATGCAGATTGAAACCATAACTAAACACCTTGTCACATGTTTCCTATTGTGAATAGGCACATATAGCTTTCCAAAGAATAATTATTATTCCAGTGTGCAGATTTTACCCAGACTTTCAAAAGGTAGATTATAGATCTTGAGAAACTAAAAAACTTATTTATGATTTTTAATCAGAAAAAGACTGTGTTCAAAATAAGACATGGAAAACAATTCATTCTCTGGAAAATAGAAAAATAAAGCTTTGGAAAACTAATTTCCCACTAATTTCCCCCTTTTTCTGAGCCAGATTCGAAAAGCTATGGTAAAAAAATATATATTACATGAGAAAAAAACCCTTCTTTTCCTGTATCCGGTAGTTCAAATATCATATGAGATACTTTAAAGATTGAATTTTTGCTTTGGGGGGAATGGAATGGTTTCCTAAATGCCATCGGGACCCTCACTCTGCCTTGTGGCCAAATCTTTTTAAAGTCCCTACAATCTGATATCCAAACATATAACATTGAAGGCAATATAACAAAGGAATTAAGACTGCAGGCTCTCAAATCAGAGACTTGAGTTTGAATTCTCCATTCTACTTATTATCCTTCCTATCCTTGAGCTATTTACTTCTCTGAGCCTCTGGTTTCTCATCTGCAAAATGGGATAAAAGTATGGCCTGTTTCATACTTTCAGAAAGTATCAAAAAACAATACACAGAAACCACCTACCATGGGGTAAATGCTCAAGCACTGATTTCAATTATGAATGTGATTGTGATCACGATAAGTAGCATTGATTGCTGTTAAGTCTGGTTTCCCTTTAACACCACTCGCCTGCCTGGCGCACAGGCACATAATACCTTCTTCTTAAATATTTTGTGATAGACTGCTGGAAAGAGGAGTTTGAACCTGGATCCATGCTCTTAAAATTCAAGAAATGTAATGACTCTTCTCTATTCCATTTCATCTACTCTCATTATTCCATCCACTTTCTTCCCTACTTTCAGAAACATCTAGAGAAGAATGAGAAAACTTGGCTACAAACAGGAGAGTGTTTTGGAGGATTTGGATGTTGGGGAGCACGAGGCTTGCTTTGGGAGAGTTGAAACGGGGTAACACAAAATAAAATATGAAGAACAGCCAGCCCTAGTGAGAAGAAAACACTATCAAATCCTGATTTGTGTATATGTCCATCATTGGTGTGATTACTGAAAAGCCAGTCTAGTAGCTACTTTTTGCCCCCGTGCTCCGTAATTGTGCCTTGAGCCTTTTCTGCCTCTTTAAGATAAACCCCCTTCATGTGCTAGCTGCATTTAAAAAGTACCAATGAACAACTCAATTAACCCAGTAAATTATGAACCATTCAGTGATGACAATAAAGAAGGTGCCAGCAACATTACTGAAAGACTGACAAGGGGTGTTCGGGTAAGTTCAGTGGACCTGGACTGCTTTGTAGTCTTCACCCAAATCCTATCCAAAAAGGAAAGCTCAGTCCGATGTGTTTGCACACAGGGCTTGGTGAGCATGCTTTGTCAGTTATTATCAATGACTGACCATGACATTAGAAAATGTTATTTCTTCCAACTAAAAAGAACCTGCACTGACCCTTCTCTGTTGTGCCTCCCCATCCCCCGCATAACTATGCCCTTTCACCTCTGTTTTTTTTCTTCTTCTTCTTCTTCTTCTTTTTCTTTCTTCTTCTTCCTCTTTTACTTCAGGATTTATAAAATCCTTTGAAACATGTTGTTTCCAGATGTAGGTCCCAAGTGCCCTGTCATTTACTTCCTGTCCAAGCACAGAGCAGATGGAATTACACAAGGTTGGCCGCATGATTCCACCCTCCAATGCCTTCATTAAACTTCAGGATTTTAAAAGAGTCTGCCCAGTTACTGGCAGGGACCTTTCCATACTTCCACCCCCAAAGCTGTAAATTACTACCTCATTAAACTCAATTGTAAATGATTAGGTGTCTGGAATGTACTTTCCTTTCCCTGCAGCCTCCTTGGGGTAATTACTGCATCACAGGCCTCCCTACTTAACTTAGCACATTATTCAAGCAGTGCAATGTTTGAGTAGCTCAATGAGGGAGGAGGTTTTATTTCTGCGAAGGTATTATAACTCTATCTTTCGGTTCCAAAAGCAGATTTGTGATCTTTCAGTTCCCATTGAGTAATCTCTCTTTTAACAAGAGAAAGCCGTACTCAACCGGCCTTTTTCAAGAATTCATCTTTCTTTCTACCACACAGGCAGTTGGAACTACAGCACTTTTGTTTTTTCTGAGAATCAGTGAGATAATTTAACATTTTTAAAAGGCTGCTGTTGCTGCCATTAATTTCTATAGGTAAAGAGCGCCTGGGAAATGTTTAAATGTGGTTTTTTGTTTGAGTGGGGTGTTTTGTTTAGTTTTGTTTTCTGAGACAAAGGGAAACAAAGGTAACTCAGGTGATCAATGCTTAACCACCTAAGTCTGATTCTTTGATGATATTTGTTTTACGAAACCTTGAAGAGTCTGGAAAGGTCATGGGTAAAGGGTAGGAGGGAGAGAAAGAGGAGGAGAGGCTGTCACATTGAATAAATAATCTATCCCAAGTTCCCAGCCTGGTTGCCATCACGTTAGCAGGAAAGGTGAAACTAATATTCCCTGAGGGGCAAAAGCTCAGAAGGTCAGTCCTCTTTCTTAGGGAGGTTTTTGCCTCTTTAGTTGATTCATTGGTTTAGAGTCAAGATTTTTCACTGTCTGTCCTGGGCCTCCCTGCCACTTGTTTCACTAGAGTCCATCAGTTGTGCTTCAGTGTCACTGGAATATAGGGAAAGATAGTGACTTGTCATTTGGAGAAAGGAAATGAGGGCCATTAAGCCAAATGTTTAACTGAAGTCAAACAAGTATTAGCAATACAGTCATTGCTGATGTAGAGTTTCCACCTGTGTGAAGGAAAATGCGAAAATTGATAATGGAATGGAGCACCATCCCTTCTAACTCAGCCTAGGAATGCGTTCTTGGGTATTATAGATGATCGTAGGAAGATTCATTCATATTTGGACATGACACATAGAGGTGGACTAGGTGGCTTGGGTATTCATTTGTCTGCATTCATTTGTGTCTGGAAAAAGTTCAAATGAACTTTGCTTGGGAGACTACTCTCTAACTGGGATGGAATAAAAGGGCATACCTAGTACCTTGGAGTAGACAGCAGAAGAGAGGTAAAGGAGCTACTTCCCCAAGGAAGGAAAAGAAATGTAGTCATTTGGCAATGTCATCAATGTCATCATGGCGGACACCAGCAGCAGTGATGATGCTGACTTAAAATTCTCGGCAAGTTTCGTGAACATTAGATATTCAAAACAGTGCATAGGGAGGAACAACATGAGCTAAAGTAAGACACCACAAAAATAACCAGGTAAGACTTTAAAAGCCTGGACATTCTTTGTTAGTCTTGCACAAGTGCCAGGAGAATTTATTACTACAATCACCCTATCCAGACCTATGGTCTGGTGAGTTCTGGGAAAATCAATTTACACAAAGGAACACTATTAAAATTAGTACCACAAAATGAGCACAGAAAAAATCAGCTAGTGAAGTAGACTGAACGGAAGCAAAGCAGGTTTGTGAAGTACTTCATGTTAGCTATGTTGTAGGCAATTCACTCTCTACTTTTTTTATTCCTTTTTAAATTATCATTTAAAAACCTATTCAAATTTTAAGATTATTTTTCCCCCACAGAGGAAAAGAAACAAAAAATGATATATGTCAAAGACCCTCCTGTAGAGTTGCGTTTTTACGGATTTCAATACCAGGCAAAACTAATCCACGATAACAGATACCACAATGTAATTACTTTTGGGTTGGAATGTTGGCTGGGAAGGAACATAAGGAAACTTTCTAGGGATATGAAAATGTTCTATATCTTGTGTAGTGGTCATAAGGGGTATATACATTTGTAAAAATTTATTGAACTATAAAATCAAAGTTTTTACATTTTACTATATTAATTATGCCCACTAAAAACAGTGTTAAAAATGTTTATTTTTTAACCCAAGAAGAATTGGTAATATATTGGGTCAATCTATCAGAAACACGTTATACCTCCATTTATTCATTTGTATTTGAACACTCTCTGTATATCATTTTAAGTTTCTTCCTTAGTTAATTTAAAAATTACTTTTGTAGAAATTATAATTATATATTTTCCATCATACTCATCAGTGGGTTGTTTCTCATATATAGCAAAATCATAGTATAGTTTTTTTAACTGACTTCCTTATTTCCATTATTCTTTTCTGTCTAGGCTTTGTTGTTGTTGTTGTTTGTTTTTCACTGAGCATATCACTAAGAAATAATGACAGTGTTGCCTTGTTCTTGGCTTGAACTACCAAAAAGCTATTTTTAAAAATGAGGAAATATGTCATACAGTGCTATATATCAATTACGTATCAGTAAAACTGAAAGGAGGGGTGCCTGGGTGGCTCAGTCGGTTAAGCATCCGACTTCAGCTCAGGTCATGATCTCACGGTCCATGAGTTCAAGCCCCGCGTCGGGCTCTGGGCTGATGGCTCAGAGCCTGGAGCCTGCTTCCGATTCTGTGTCTCCCTCTCTCTCTGCCCCTCCCCCGTTCATGCTCTGTCTCTCTCTGTCTCAAAAATAAATAAACGTTAAAAAAATTTTGAAAGGAGAAAAATGATGAGAGCTAATATTCCTGTCCTCTTGATAAAATGCCTTTAGCATTTGCCACTAGCAGAATGTTGATGTTAGATTGAGAGACTTACTCTCATATTAAGGTATTTCTGTCTATCCTTAAGTTTTCCTTGAATTTTATCACAGATGGGTATAGAATTTTGCATCTCCAGATCCTGATCTCCTGGTTGTGAGATCAAGCCCCACCTCGGGCTCCAAGCCGTGGTGGAGCCTGCTTACGGTTCTCTCTCTCCGTCTCCCTCTGTCCCTCCCCCGCTAAAATAAAGAACTTACATTCAGTGTTCTCATCATCATTTTCAATAATCCTAGCTGCAATTTTTTTTCCTACTTAACTCAAGAAAAGAGACAAATTAGTTAGAAATCAGGTTTGGCTGCTGTGAGAGGCCCTAGCGGAGAGTGGTTAAAATAAGGTAAATGTCCATGTAGGAGGCTAGGGCTGAGGACAGCTCGACCTTTTTCTATCTTGCTAAGATATTTACCACCCAATTTCCACAGTATGTGGTCTCCACATCATGATTTCAGATCACTGAAGTAGTTCTTAACATCATATCCACATTCTAGCCCACAGAAGAAGCATAAGAGGGAAGGAAAGGATTTGCAAAGTATACATTGCTCATATCACTGCCATCCACATTAGAATTTAGTCACATGGCCACATCTAGAATCAAAGGATCCTGAGAAATGTAGTCTTTCGCTGGATGGCTAAGTGCTAAATTAAAAATTCTATTACTATATAAAATGGGAGAACACATAAACAGCGAAAAAGAATCAGCACCTGACAGTTTTTAAAATGTTTCCAGTGAGCTGATTTAATTTTTAATTTTTAATTTCTAATTTTGTTTCAGTGGATCAAACAATGGGATATGAATTATTTTTAGTATTTAAGTTTATTGATAACGGATTTAATTGAAGTACACTTGACACACAATGTTCCATTAGTTTCAAGTATATAGCATAGTGACTGGACAAGGCTATCTGTTATACTATTCTCACCAGAAATGTAGCTACTATCTGTCACTATTATGACACTATATATATATATATGTCACTATATATGACACTATTACAATACCATTTACTATATTCTACTTATCCTATACTCTACCTTTTATTCCTGTGATTTATTCATTCCACAACTGGAAGCCTGTATCTCCCACGTCCCTTCACCCATTTTGCCTATCCCATCCACCCACCTCCCCTCTGGCAACCATCAGTTTGTTCTCTGTATTTATGGGTCTATTTCTGGTTTTTGTTTGCTTATTCATTTGTTTTGCTTTTTAGATTCCACATATAAATAAAATCACATTGTATTTGTCTTTCTCTGACTTATTTCATTTAGCATAATACCCTCTAGGTCCATCCATGTTGTCCATATGGCAAGATCTTATCCTTTTTATGGCTGAGTAATATTCCAGTGTGTGTGTGTGTGTGTGTGTGTGTGTGTGTGTGTGTGTGTGTATCAATTCTTTATCCATTCATCTATTGAAGGACACTTGGGTTGTTTTCATATCTTGGCTATTGTAAATAATGCTGCCATAAACATAGGGGTGCATATATTTTTCAAATTAGAGTTTTCAATTTTGTTGGGGGTTGGGGATAAATACCCAGTAGTGAAATTACTAGATTGTATGCTATTTCTATTTTTAGTTCTTGAGAAACCTCTATACTGTTTCCCAGTTTGCATCCCCACCAACAATGCAAGAGGATTCCCCTTTCTCTGCATCCTTGCCAACACTTGTTATTTCCTGTTCTTTTCATTCTAGCCATTCTGACAGGTATAAAGTGATATCTCATTGTGGTTTCACTTATATCTGTGTCTGTTTCATTTCATGTGTCTGTTGGCCATCTGTATGCCTTCTTTGGGAAAATGTCTGTGCAGGTCTTCTGCCCATTTTTAATTGGATTATTTGGGGGTTTTTTGGTGTTGAATCAAATAAATTCTTTATATATTTTGGATATTAACTCCTTATTGGACATATCATTTGCAAATATCTTCTCCCTTTCAGTAGGCTGCCTTTTCATTTTGTTGATGGTTTCCTTTGCTATGCAAAAGCTTTTTATTTTGGCATAGTCCAAATGGTTTATTTTTGCTCTTGTTTCCCTTGCCTGAAGAGACCTATCTAGAAAAGTGTTGCAATGGCCAATGTCAAAGTAATCACTGCCTGTGTTTTCTTCTAGGATTTTTATCGTTTCAGGTCTCACATTTAGGTCCTTCATGCATTTTGAGTTTATTTTTGTATATGGTGTAATGAAGTAGCCCAGTGTCATTATTTTGCATGTAGCTGTCCAGTTTTCCCAGCAGCATTTATTGAAGACTATCTTTTCTCCACTGTATGTTCTTGCCTCCTTTGTCGTAGATGAATTAACCATACAACTGTCCGTTCATTTCTGGGCTCTCTATTCGATTGATCTAGATACCTACTTTTGTGCCGGTTCCATACTGTTTCCATTACCACAACTTTGTAGTTATCTAGAAAAAGTGAGATACCTCCAGCTTTGTTCTTCTTTCTCAAGATTGCTTTGGCTATTCAGGAGCTTTTGTGGTTCCATACATATTGACAATTTTTATACCTTAATAGATGATCATATATTTTTAAATATCCATAGATTATGAAAAAAATGTGTTCCCTTTATAATGTACAAAGTTTTATACGTATTTATAAATGCACCTTCCCATCTGTTTCTCCTTGTCTATTCTTACCTAAAGCACTTTACCTGCTGGTTACATTCCTTCCACAACCAACACTTTTGCTAGTTCCCTTTTACTTGCTTTCTAGTTTTCTACAGCTTCTCTGAATAGATGCTTAGAGATGGCAGAGTAGAAGTAGATGATAGCTTCATATATCCCACTGTCATAATTCTGTAAAATGTAATTTATTTTAGAAACGACTAGTTTGCTATTTTTCACACATATTTATAGGTACCTTGGACAAATATGCCTCTTTAATAAAATAGTAGGGGCCACACTTACTCAAATAATAACTTGGGCTATATTTCAAGTTGTAGTTTCCCTATGAATTCTTGTTCCTAAAAAATTTTTTTCAGGGGTTCCTAGGTGGTTTAGTCGGTTGAGCGTCCAACTCTTGATTTTGGTTCAGGTCATGATCTCACAGTTTGTGGGATCAAGACCCATGTCAGGCTCTGTGCTGATAGCTAAAATTTTTATATAGTCTTTCTATATCTTCCAGTGTTAATAAAAAACACTGTTCCATTATTGTGCCATATTTCCACTATTTTAAATTTTTTAAAAATTATATCAGTATTTATTTTATAAAATTTAAATGAAACTGTATACATTATTTTATAAGCTATGTTATGATCTCAAATGTTGCCCAAAAAACTATGTAATGTTTTCTAACAAATCCTAAGTTTTTCATTTATCAGTACAGCGTCTTGTAGAGCAGGCAAAACTGGAAAGTTAAAAATGATATGCAGACCTGCAGCTGGTGAAGAAACATGAAAAACCCTGTAGAGTTAAAAACTATAGAGGCTGAATTCTTAGTCAGAAGATGTTTTCCCAATGTCAGGTTAATAATTTTGTGTGTCTGGCACTGTGGTTCAACTGTAAAAACAATGGAACTCCAACAAGATGGGATAGTTGTGGGGGGAGGGGGAAAAGAAAGCCAAGAAGGGCGAGGAGGATATGATTTTAACATCTGAAACTCAACTTTATAATGAGAAACAGAGGAGACATGATGTCATACTCTAGAAGGTAACTCCACTGTATTTTTTTTCAAGCTGGCTTGACCTGAGGTTTTCAACAAAGTCCAGATGGAAAGAAGGGAGAAATATATATATTCTAAGTTTGAAACAAAGACTTAAAATGGGGGGGAGTGGTTCACTCATGAATTTAACATGCTTGCATTTAATGCAGACCAAGTAAAGCCACCTCATTATTCCCTCCTCCCGGCCTCCTTACCCCAAACCTGTTAGCCTTACTCTGAATCTGCAGGATGCTGTCTGGCCTGGGTAGTCTCCTAACCACTGACTGAGGGAGGAGTTTCCTTTATTCCCACTGATGGAAAAGTCATCTATCGTCTTTCATCCACTCTAAAGTCTCAGGTTTGTTTTCTTGCGTTCAGTTTTTGTCCTTGTTTTGTTTGTTTGTTTTTAATTTTTTTTAATGTTTTATTTATTCTTAAGAGAGAGAGAGAGAGAGAGAGAGCATGAGCAAGTGAGGGGCAGAGCGAGAGAGGGATACAGAATCCGAAGCTGGCTCCAGGCTCTGAGCTGTCAGCACAGAGCCCAACACAGGGCTCAAACCCACAAGCTGTGAGATCATGACCTGAGCCAAAGTAGGTTGCCTGACCAACTGAGCCACCCAGAAGCCCCTGTCCTTGTTTTGTTTTGTTTTCATATTTTGCCCTCTCTGCAATTGGGATGGATCTTACAATCAATGATGCTTTGTGGTTTTATCGGCAAAAGTTTTTTTGGTTTGCTTACCTGCTTACTTTTGTATTTTCCTTAGTGGAACCAAAATAATGCTGCATCCATTGTTAATGTTGTCTTAGAATTGGCCAAATACAACTCTAATAGCGATGACTGATGAAGCACAAGGGCTTTATTTGCTTTGTTTTGCTTTGCTTTGTGTTTATTCTGCAGTCACATCTTGATTGCAGAAGACACCCAGAAAGTAGCCCCCTGTGACCTGGTCTATGTTCTGTGAAAGTTCACTTCTGTGGCTACTGTTGATTATGCAACTATAAAGCCAGCAGTCATTTTTCACCTGGGGAAAGGCTGTCCATCTTCCCTGAAAGCTCTAGGTAGGGAATGTATCAATGTGCATTAGAAGCCCAGAATCTACAAAGAGGAAAGGATGGAGACTGCAGTCCCTGTCCCCCTAAAAGTCCAAGATCAGGGAAACATGGGATGAACCAGGGTGCCAATGCTAGAAGTAAGTGACAAGTACAAAAAAGGAGAAGTCATTGAGAGAAAACAAAAAAGGTTGATTTTCCTTGAGAAGGTGGTGGAGCCTCAAGACAAGGCTAGGTTTTAGGGAGAAAGGCAGCTGGTGGCTAGGGGCAATAAGTCCTGCAGACTTGGCCACTCTATCATAGTGCTGAGCTGGTTGAAGAATGTGACCAAGGACAGAGCACAGTAGCCCAGCCAGGAACCACTACGACACTGGCAGGAATCCAGACCTTCAAAACCATTTCCTAGGGTCACCTGGGAGACTCGATCAGTTGAGCATCTGACTTCGGCTCAGGTCATGATCTCATGGGTCCGTCAGTTCGAGCCCCACATGGGGCTCTGTACTGACAGCTCAGAACCTGGAGCCTGCTTCAGATTCTGTGTTTCCCATTCTCTCCCTGCCCCTCCCCCATTCATGCTCTGTCTCTGTCTCTTTCTCAGAAATAAACATTAAAATAATTTTTTTAATTAAAAAAATCATTTCCTCAACTGTAGACAGGCACCCATCCAGGTGAGCAGGACTAGCCTTGTAACAGCAACAACATATGGCAAAAATGAAAGCAGTAACACCAATAATCCTACTCCACTTGCTGGTCCCCCTTCTCTCCCATGCATGCATTCAGAAGTAACACTGACACCCTCTGGACTGGGGGTGGCCCTGCATTCATGGAAAACTAATTGAAAATTAGGACACTTGCCAATCTTTGTATCCCAGCTGCTAAAGCAGATCATTTGCCTAACAGGTACTGAGTACCTGTTACAAAATCAGGCACCATAGAAGACACTTTTAAAATGTTCCCAACCATCAATGACAAGTTGTGATTATTCTAAGGAAATAATGTCACAAGGGTTTTAAAACAATAATGTCCAAAGACACAAAGCTGATAGTGGTGGATTAAAGATTCAAACGAAGGCCAACCTGATTTGGAAAGTCATATTCTTTTCACAACACCATGCTGGCCATCTCTGAAGAGATGAGCATTCTCACAAGGTCAAGTTACTCAGAGATCCTCCACAATGCTTAACTGATTGTCTTATTCTGGATTAAATAATATAACCAATGTTTGGAATATGAAGAGGAAATAGCTGGGCCTAGAACCAGCCATCTGTCCCAGTGATGCAGAAGCCTCCAGTCAAATTTCCCTGGTTCACTGCGAACTGGGTTAATACAAAGCTTGACAAATTTAGGAGTTCCTGAAAGTTTCTAATGAGAGGTTTTCTGAAAAACAAAGGAGACCTTGACTCTACTTCCTCTGGAGGAAACACACAAGACTCTGTACAGAAGCCCTAAAAATCTGTCTTTCAGAGTCTCTTTTCATATGTCAATAAGGAAAAGTAGAGGAGTTTGTCACTAATCTACAATCCATCTACTTGGTTGCCTGAGGGGAGGTAAAGTAGGGGGATGGGCAAACCAGATGAAGGGAGGTAGGAGATACAGGCTTCCAGTTATGGAATGAATAAGTCAGGAAAATAAAAGGCACAGCACAGGGAACATAATTGATGATATTGTAGCAGCCTTGAATGGTGACAGACGGTAGCTACACTTGGGGTGAGCACTTGGGGTAGCAGAAGAAAAATTGAATAGCTATGTTGTACACCTGAAACTAATGTAATATTGTGTATCAACTGTACTAAAAAAATTTTTTAATAAATAAAAATAAAATCCATCCACTAAAAGATTGATGGAGCACCTCTAGAACTTTCTGGACATTGAACTTCTTAAGGCCAAAGAGACCACTAACACTTTTGCATTAATTTTACATCCCTTTTCTGATTATAAAATATGATATGACTTTGTTTGAATTGTGAAATAAAAATAATTTGCATGAAGAAAAGGCAAAATAATATTTGATTCATAATCTTCTCATGAGGTGATAAGAAAAGTTACCAGTTCAAATTACTGTTTCCAGTCATAGCTATTAAAAAATCATAATTAGTAACACACATGGAAATAGTTGTATATCCTTCTTCTGCTTAACATTACATCATGAGTTTTCCCTTAGCCATTACAAATTTCCAGAAACTGCCAACCTTGTAATCTTGGGTGTTGGCCATCAAGGATTCTAATCATAGAATAGAGAGTGAAAGGAACATAGTGCCTGTCTGCTAATATGCTCATAGAGAAAAAGGTAACCAAAGTCAGCAAGACGAGGGCATGCTTGAGAGGCAATGGGAAATCCGAAGTATTATTTCAAAAGGCATGAGTGGAAAACAAGAAATCAGAAAACATCTGTTCCAAACATTAGGGAACATGGCTAAACTAGTTAGGGATTTAAAACCCTATAGAGATTTACTGGGATAATGACTCCCAGAGGGAGGGAATCTTTTATAAACAGGGTGATTATGGAATTTTTCATTCAATCTTGAACACTATTGATAATTGGAGACAACAATGGTAAACCAGGACATTCCTAGGGAAACTGACACAAATAGTTGCCTTATTTATAGTTATTAAGGGGAACGCTCTTGCACTGCTGATGGGAATGCAAACTGGTGCAGCCACTCTGGAAAACAGTACAGAGGCTTCTCAAGAAACTAAAAATAAAACTACCCTACGATCCAGCAATTGCACTATTAGGTATTTACTCAAAGGATACAAAAATACAAAAAAAAAGATTTGAAGGGGTACATGCACCCCAATATTTATAGCAGCATTATCAACAATAGCCAAACTATGAAGAGAGCCCAAATGTCCATTGACTGATGAATGGATAAAGAAGATGTGGTATATATACAAAGGAATATTATTCGGCCATCAAAAAGAATAAAATCTTGCCATTTGCAATGATGTGGATGGAGCTAGAATGTATTATGCTAAGCAAAATAAGTCAAGGAGGGAAAGACCAATACCATATGATTTTACTCATACGTGGGATTTAAGAAACAAAACAGATAAATAAGGGAAGGGGAAAAAAAGGGAAGAGGGGTAAACAAACCATAAGAGACTTTTAATGATAGAAAACAAACAGTGGGTTGATAGAGGGAGATGGTGGGTAGGAGATGGGCTACATGGGTGATGGATACTAAGGAGGGCACTTGTTGTGGTGAGCACTGGGTATTGTATGTAAGTGATGAATCACTGAATTCTACTCCTAAAACCAATATTGTACTGCATGTTAACTAAAACTTCTTAAATAAAAATAAATGAATAACAAATTTAAAAATTAAAAAAAAAGAAGGTGTGAAGGTGAAGAGTTCATAAGGGCTCTCGGACTGCTTGGATTTTATTGTATTGGCAATAATTCCTCTACAGGACTATATACTAACAGTGGCATCAAGAATTCTTGCTCTGAATCTGTTTTACTCTTTTCACTATTAAATACTGTGCTACCCAAAGTTGGAAGCATGCTCCAATATCATAAACACACACACACACACGCACACGCACACACACTCACACACACAAGAATGGTCAGTGGGATTCATGAGGCAGAAACCAGAAAGTTTCCTAGGGCAGTGGTGCACAAGTGCCCATTGATTATGTAATGTTTTTGGTGGAGACAGAACATTACATAAGAAAGATTCACTGTACAGTATTCCTAAAGTCTCTGAACTGTTCTGTCAGTCCCCACATTCATCCAAGTGTATCATCATGATTCCAGGATTTCCCTGTGTACTTTTTCCATACTCTGTCCCAGGGTTGCTAAGTGGAAAATGAGATTTTGGTGGGATGAAGGAACAGGAAGTAGTGAAAGATGGGGTGGATTTATATGGAAAAAGCACCTGCATTCCCAAGGTTGCAGGATTGGCAACTCCCACCACGACTCCTTAGGGACGCGGTAGCACGTACCCATTCGCCAGCATGAGTGGGTAATATGTTGGAGGCAGAGAGATGGACTTCCCAGGGTCTGAGCTGGTTGTATATTTTTGAACAGTCCTTTGCTCATTAGAGGATACCCAGAAGATTCTTCTATTATTTCAACATTCTAATCATTTTTAATAAGGACTTTTTCTGCTTCAATCAGCTAAAGACATTTCTGTTGCATACAACTAATCCCTCTAACTGATAAACCCATTTAGAAGTAGCATGCCCTTCATTCCTCTAGTCCTTCTGGTCCAATGACTGTGTAAGTCCCTACTACCTATCTTAAGTCCTTACACCCAGAACACGTAGAGTGGCTTTCTGTTTTTCCATCTAGTTTCTATTATTGTTTATATGTAGAGAAAGATATCTAGAAAATTACTTTAAACTTGAAATATATTTACACTTAAGAAGGTGTGGAAGGGCGCCTGGGTGGCTCAGTGGGTTAAGCGTCTGACTTCGGCTCAGGTCATGGCCTCACGGTTCGTGAGTTCAAGCCCGTGTCGGGCTCTGTGCTGACAGCTCACAACCTGGAATCTGCTTTGGATTCTGTGTTTCCCTGGCTTTCTGCACCCCCCCCCCCCACCCACTGGCACTCTATCTCAAAAATAAATAAACATTAAAAAAAAATTTTTTTTAATGAAGGTGTGGAGAGGCCTTGAGGGGTCATGCCTTGACTCTGTAACGTTCCAACTTTTAATAAAAAGAATAGATTGCTATATTAAGTATGCAATAAAAATTCATTAAAAAATAATGAAACTTTAATACCTAACGTAGATCCAGCATTGTTATGTACTCAATAAATACTTGCTGGTAGAACAGGCAAAAGAAATATCAAATAATTGCAGACTGCTATTTTATGGATAAAGCAGATGGCACTGCAAACACTGAATGGCTGGCTACAGCACCACTGGTTTTGGTATGGAATGTTACATGTCCATTTTAGGACAATAAATACAATGGAAGTTTGGTAGTAGAAGGGAACTAAAATGTATGGAGACATGGTCATGCTACTTTTAGATGGCTGTGTCTATTTAGAGGCATTAGTTACAAGCAACAGAATAAATTATGGCTGAATTAAGTGATAAGAAGTTTATTAAAATTGCTGGGAAGTTTTCACCTAGCAGAACAAGGGCAGGCTGAGCAGCCCCAGCCAAGGTCACATCAGAGAACCAGTCTGGCAGACTTTGCTGCCACCACCAGAAAAGGTGAAGCCACCTACCCAAGATCCCACAGCTAAGAAGTGATGGAACTGGGATTTAAACCTGGACAGTCTGATTCTAGACTCTTCACTACCCAATCCAGATACGTGGAATCTGTAAAATTCACTGTACGGAGAGGTATGGTTGGTATCTTTAGGATAGTGTGAGTGACTGCGTCAAGCTCTCTTGCTGGCATTTTTTACGACCTCATGTTTCATCTGAATGATCTCTCTCTGAACTACTGGTTCTCTAGGGTCTCCTGTCACTCTCGGGGCACAGTGAAGACATGGACCAGAAACAATCTTCTACCATGTCTTGTATGAGGTGTATAATAAAACACTAACAAAAGAGAGAATGCCCAATTATGCAGCAACATTCATTGGCTGTAAAAATAGATGAGAAAACTAGGGCACAAGATGGGAAAATGGTATATTTGTCATCAGAATAAAGGAGACAAAAAATGTAAATGACTTGATAATCAGTTTAATGAAGCAATTAGATGTTACTGTCTTAAATCAACCATACTCTAAAATTATCCTTCCCTAAGTAGTATTTTCTATCAACAATCTCTTTCTGTGTCTCTCTCTTTTTCTCTCTCTCACTCCCTCCCTCCCCCAGCATTATTTCAAAGTAAAATATATGGTCCTTAGTTTTTATGGCATGTTTCCTGGTGCTCAATAATTCAGCTCTTTGGAAGGAGCTAATGTATAGCACAAATGCTATTTTGTCTTGCTAGAGTGAAATTCCAGTGGTCTACCACCTTTTTCTGTGACAAAGCTTTCTGGCTGAGCATTAACAACATTCTTTATAAAAGACGGAGACTGGGAACATGAAGAAGACCCAAGCTAAACAATGTACACACAATTCTTAAGCATGATAGAACCCAAAATATGTTTGGAAAGAGATTTACTCCCTTTGTTATATACACCATAGCAATGCATGAACCTAAAACATCAATTTCTCAAACAATTTTCCGAGACTTGTAACAGTCCCATCAGATTTCACCAGATTAATCTGGTATTTAGGGAGGCCAGATCAAATATTTATAAAAGTAGGAAAAATTATTCACTAGCCTTATTTATTTTTTAGGATCGAGAGTGCCTAATGGTGTGTGGAACACACACATTTTAAGAAATAATCTATATCATTTTACATTCTTGAACAATTCTGGGGAAGGGAGATTATTTTACACAGAGAACTGTCTGGAAATTTCCTGTAGTCTTGAAATGCTCTCTCAACATCTGTCATACTTTTGAAAATTTAGACCTAATAAGATTTCACAGCAACTATGATAGCACCAAAAATATTTGCAGTTGAGTATAATTATCAGTTTCCTGCAGGAGAGAGAGAATCTTTGTTATTAGGACAGGACTATTTGGCAATACTGAGGCAGCATAACATGGAGAAAAAAACAAAGAATTTGGAGATACACAGGTCTGGACTGAAAAACATACAGTCAAGAATGCCTGTATGTCCATCTGGAAGCCCCCGCCAACCCTTTGTCTATAGAGATAGAAACACTTCCTTCCTCAAGGATACTATTACAGAATGAATGAAAAGTCTGCAAATAGCCATGAGCTGCTTCAAAACAAGAGTGCAGTGTAAACATCAAATTAATTCTTCTAGGGTCACAGTTCATTCATTCTTGGCCCAGGGATAAATGTGATAGCGTTTACCCAGGATGCTGAGTGGACAATTCGCCTAATCATATACAGGAAGCATTCGCTGTTTGCAACCTGGCTTGGAAATTCTGAGTATTATTACTTTCTGAAGTTATATATTATTTTAGTCTTGGTAATTTGGCTACTTTTATT
Source organism: Panthera onca (assembly GCF_046562875.1). Taxonomy (NCBI): domain Eukaryota; kingdom Metazoa; phylum Chordata; class Mammalia; order Carnivora; family Felidae; genus Panthera; species Panthera onca. The sequence goes on from NC_138351.1 coordinate 72,301,656, forward strand.
AAATTAAAGACCCATTTCATGTATTCATTTATTATTGATGTCCGTCCAGACTCCAAAAAGGATTTTAAGAGACTTAAAAAGAAATGAAAGGAAAGACTAACAGAGACATTGTAAGAATGTGGTAGAATAAGGGGCGCCTGGGTGGCGCAGTCGGTTAAGCGTCCGACTTCAGCCAGGTCACGATCTCGCGGTCCGTGAGTTCGAGCCCCGCGTCAGGCTCTGGGCTGATGGCTCGGAGCCTGGAGCCTGCTTCCGATTCTGTGTCTCCCTCTCTCTCTGCCCCTCCCCCGTTCATGCTCTGTCTCTCTCTGTCCCAAAAATAAATAAAAAACGTTGAAAAAAAAATTAAAAAAAAAAAAAGAATGTGGTAGAATAAGTAATTATGCAAGAAAACTATGTTGAGGAAACATATTTTAATCAAACACAAGACTTAGATATTTCCACCAAATAGAGGGAAATATAAGACTTTGGTATCAAATGGCATCTGCTTAGCAGTGGTAACATTGTGGTAAAATCTCTGAGAGCAGCAATAAGATTCATAGACACTATGATGGAAATGTGTGGAAGGAAAGGAATGATCACTGACTAAAATGTCAGTGGAGCTGGATTGAGGAAAAATAATCCAGAGATTCTCAAGCCTCATCAAGTGAAAGAAAGGGCTCTGCTTAGTTGAAGGACGACGGTACAGACACTTCATCCTTCTGCTCTCCTTCTCTGACTCCACACAAGGAGAGATGCATCACAAGGGCAGAAAAAGGAAGAGCCTTGATAAGAATGTACAATATGCCAACTGTGATGTTTCACATGCTCTTCGATTCACAGAGTGGAAGTAAGAGAAAAACATGCCTTGTTTCAGCAGAATGCACTCTATAAATATATGGAACATGGTGCATTTTGGCTAAGGGACGCCCAATAAGATAGTGCCAAGACTCAAAGAGAATCCTCTCATCTTGACTGATGATATAGGTAAACACCAGGTTTGATTAGGTCTTTCCATTTATTAAAAAAAGAAAAAAATGTTTGATGTCAATTTTGTAATCTAAAATATTTTAGTTTCTATGTTTAATTAAAATTGTTTCAATTTTAATTCATTTTAGATTTTTGTAAAAACTTACACATTCAAATTTTTCCCAAAACCTAAAAAGAAAAAAAAATGTCAAGGAGCCCCGTGGAAAAGATGATGTATCACAAAGAAAACATATCATCAATCTGAAGACCTAAAAGAGACTCTCCTATCTTTGAAAATGATGTTGGGTGGGAAACTAAAGGAAAATTGTTTAAAACTTGGCATCTTCAGTGGGTTGCAAAATGACAGAGCAAATATGAAAGAGGGAGAACAGGAACAGGTAAAATGGTGCAACCAACAGAGACACCAGGACGGAAATTAGAGAGGAATGGGGGGTGGAATGAAAGAAGGAAGAACAAAAAGGAAACTGATACTGAAATAGCAGAATTAAGATCTGCAAAGAGAAGAAATGATGTGGCAAAGAAAGCAAATGTGGGAAACAACTTGAAGAGTCTTCTAAAAGAATAGCTGTAAAGGACATGACATAATTTCATGTGGGAAGTTCTAAATATCAAGGACTTACATTGAAAATCTAACCAAGGAATTAATGATGGTCACACCCACAAGACCAGAACAATTTTAAGTCATATAACTTTTCTGAACTTAAAAACATAAAGATTATTCATATCAAAAGTAATTAACACGTTCTAAACGAAATTACCAATAACAGACCCATGCTGAAATTTCTGAACTACAAGGATAAAGAAAATATCCTACAAGCCTTCAGGGGCACAAAGGAAATTTTAAAAACAACAGCAGGGTGCCTGGGTGGCTCAGTCGGTTAAGCAGTCAACTTCAGCTCAGGTCATGATTTCGTGGTTTGCGGGTTCAAGCCCTGGGTCAGAATCTGTGCTGACAGCTCGAAGCCTGGAGCCTGCTTCAGATTCTGTGTCTCCCTCTCTCCCTGTCCCTCCCCTGCTTGTGCTCTGTCTCTCTCTCAAAACTGAATAAACATTTTTTAAAAAATTATAAATAAAAATAAAACAACAACAACAACAACAACAACAACAACAACAACAACCAAAAACAAACTCCAACATTATGACATTATGCTGGCCTCAAAATTCTATCCAATAAAAAAAAAGGCAAAACAAAACAGAGAAGTCCATAGGATTTTCTGGAGGTAAAGCTCTAACACAAGAATATTATTTCCACATGAGTAGTTATTCCTGTGTGAAAGAAAAAAAATCATCATTCCAGTTAAACAAAGCCCAGAAAATACAGAATCCAAGTGCCTTTTTTCCTTAGAGTAAATTTTTCCTTTTTAGTTATAAAATGTATGTAACAAATGTATTATAAAAAGAATATTCAGGGGCGCCTAGATGGCTCAGTCAATGAAGCACCTGACTCTTGATTTTGGCTCAGGTCATAATCTCACAGTCGTGAGATGGAGCCTCACCTCAGCTCCACACTGGGCATCGAGCCTGCTTGGGATCCTCTCTCTCTCTCTCTTTCTCTCTCTCTCTTTCTCTCTCTCTCTCTCTCTCTCTCTCTCTCTCTTTCTCTCTCTCTTTCTCTCTCTCTCTCAAAACACAATATTCAAATAAGCAAGAGAAAAGATAACAATCACCTATAAATCACCTTCCAGGCTTATTTAGCAATATGTCACAAATTGTTGCCCATCTCATTAAAATTCTCTTATAGCGTCATTTACAATGTTGGGATTAGAACTTAGACTTCATTCCAATATGGAGAATAATAAATTATGGATGTGCCACCATTTATCTAACCTATTACCTGTGATCCAAATGTCCATTTGGTCAGAAGTCCACTGCCCTCCCCCAAGATTTCACATATTCCTGCAGAATTTAAATTCCTGCAGTTATCTCTGGCTTTGACTCTAGCTCTGCACTGAGTTCATTTAGAATATGATTGCCTTGGCATGTGCTGTATCTGGTCCTGTCACTTCTCTGCTACAAACCTTATTATTATTATTATTATTATTATTATTATTATTATTATTATTTAAATCCAAGTTGGTTAGCATATGATGTAATAATGATTTCAGGAGTAGAATTTAGTCATTTATCACTTCCATACAACACTCAGTGCTCATCCCAACAAGTGTCCTCTTTAATTCCCATCAAACATTTAGCCCATTCCTCCACCTACCTCCCCTCCAGCAACCCCTCAGTTTGTTCTCTGTATTTAACAGTCTCTTATGGTTTGCCTTCCTCTTTGTTTTTATCTTATTTTTTCTTCCCTTCCTCTATATTCATCTGTTGTGTTTCTTAAATTCCACATGAGTGAAATCATAGGTCCTTCTCTGAGACATATATGTCTTTCTCTGAGTTATTTCACTTAGCATAATACACTCTAGTTCCACCCACGTTGTTGCAAATGGCAAGATTTCATTCTTTTTCATTGCCGCATAGTATTTCATTGTGTATATATGTGCTGTGTGTATACATACATATACATACATATATATATATATATATATACATACAGATACATACATACCACATCTTCTTTATCTACATCATCTTTATCTATTCATCAGTTGATGGACATTTAGGCTCTTTCCATAATTTGGCTATTGTTGAAAGTGCTGCCATAAACATTGGGGTACATGTACCCTTATGCATCAGCACTCCTGTAACATTTGGGTAGATTCCAAGCAGTGCTATTACTGGATCATAGGGTAGTTCTACTTTTAATTTTTTGAGGAAACTCCATACTGTTCTCCAGAGTGGCTGCACCAGTTTGCATCCCCACCAACAGTGCAAGAGGGTTCCCTTTTCTCTGCATTCTTACCAATGTCTGTCATTGCCTGAGTTGTTAATTTTAGCCATTGTGAGAGGTGTGAGGTGGTATCTCATTATGGTTTTGATTTGTATTTCCCTGATGATGAGTGATGCTGAGCATCTCTTCGTGTGTCTGTTGGCCATCTGGATGTCTTTGGAAAAGTGTCTGCTCATTCTGCCACAAACCTTTTAATAAGTACTTTTCCATTGCCCTTGTAATAAAGTGTAAATTACTCAGCTTGACTTACAAATCCTGCATGTGCCTCCATTTCCAGACACTGCCCCCTCCCAACTGCCTACTCTCCTCTTTTCTCCTATGTTCCAACCACATGAACAATTGATTTTAGCTTCCCAAAGAGTCAAATTCCTTCTTACCTCCGGACCTCTGCAAGTTGTTCAGAAAATATTTACTAATCTATATTTCTATGCACTTTGTTTTAGGCCTGAAGGGCCTGGTCCAGAACAGACAAACCAGAACACATAGTGAGAACACAAATTTTAATATATGTAAGAATTTAATATGCTATAAAGTGTCACATATCAGTGGGAACATAATTAATTATCTAACAAATATTATGCAAGAATATTGGCCTCCACTGAGGAAAAAAAAGTTAAGAATAATAAAGTTGAAAGCCCTACTTAATACTAGATATAAAAATTAACAAGCCAGATTTAAGATGTACATATGAAATACACATCTCAATGTACATATGAAACCATTAAAAACTGGAAGATATTACAACTGGTTAATTGACCTTGAGGTGTGAAAGGAAGTTCTAAGCATATAGCAATAGAGGTATCTTTAAAAGAAATTTTAACATATTCAATAACATAAAAATCAAGAGCTTTGGCAATTAGGGAAAACAAAGAGCAAATAAACTGAGCAATATCGTATTAGTTGTAATGAATGCTTTATATTTTATTGTATTCCCAGCTCACAGAGAAGGTCCCAATCCATATAACCCAGCAATTCTGTGGCCTCATCTCCCCCACGCTTATGTCCTCCCCACCAACTCCTGACCACATGAACTCCTTCCTGTCCTTCAACCCACCCTGCTTCCACCTCAATGCCTTAGCCCTTGCTTTGCTTTCCTTTGGGTTTTCTTTTCCCACTTACCTGCAAACCTTGCTTCTGCCTTTGCGTATTCTTTCCTATTGCTGCTGTAACAAATTACCACCAGCTTAGTGGCTTTAAAACCTCATAAATTTAGGGGCGCCTGGGTGGCTCAGTTGGTTAAGCATCCAACTCTTGATTTTGGCTCAGGTCATGATCTCTCAGTTCATGAGACCAAGCCTCATGTTGGGTTCTGAGCTGATGGTAGGAAACCTGCTTGGGATTCCCTCTCCCCCTCTCTCTGCCTCTCAAAATAAATAAGCTAAAAAAATTTTTTAAACCCTTGTAAATTTATTACCTTATACTTCTGGAGGTCAGAAATCCTAAGACCCAGGTGCCAGCAGAGCTGTACTCTTTCTGGAGGTTCTAGAGCAGAATCTGTTTGCATGCCTTTTTCACCTTCTAGAAGCTGCCTGTTGCTTCTTTGGTTCACAGCCCCTTCCTGCATCTTCAAGCCAGCAGCATAGAATCTTCAAATCTCCTTGACTCTACTTCCCCATGTTGCATCTCCTTCTCTGACTGACCCCCACCCCCCTCTTGTAACAATCCCTTACAGTGGGCCTAATCTTCCCATCTCAAGGTCGTTATTAACCTAATCACACCTGAAAATCCCCTTTACATGTAAGGTAACATATGTACAAGTTTCAGAGATTCAGACATAGAAATCTTTGGAGAGGGCATTTTTCTGTCTACAAAATTTCCTTCAGATGTTGCTCAAATGTTACTTTATCAAAAAGACAATGCTACACCTAAATAAAACAGAAAGAGCTTCTGTTCCATCCCTAAACCTATGCTTCTGCTTCTCACTGTATTTTATTCTTTTGTTTAGCACTTTATACCATCTAATTTATGCAATCTCCATCAGGCCAGGGACTTTATATTATTTACCCATGGGTTCCCATAGCTAGAAGAGTGGGAAGCACATTATAGGTGCTCAATAAATGTTTGCTGAATGAATAAATGAACCAGAAAAAATAAAATGACTTGTTTCCAGGGCAAGAAAAATACCAGAGATGACAAACTCTCTTGTATTGATAAATAAATAACAAAAAGAAAGGAAGAAAGGATGGACTGCATCTCCTCAAATTGCTGTTGAATTGTGAAATCTCTCTGTTATTGGTCCGCAAAACTTTCCCTATGTCATGCATTAGATTTTCTTTAAATTTTGGCCAGAGCAGTATTAAGTCAGTGTAATGAAGGCAAGAGGTGACAAGTCTATACATTTCTCAAGAAAAATCTCAATTCTTACATGTTCCTCCTGCCTCCATGGTAACCTAAGGAAGGTAAGTATAAGCAAAATCAAAAAGGGAGAAGGGAAAAACAATGTTGAGCCCACGTGGCCCGTTCACAACAAAAGTCCGTTCCGTTGTGATTTGTAGTCTGTTATTCAGCAGGAAAGAATCTTGGAAAAACAAGCATCTTGTTCTTGGAATGTCAGAGAGAATCAAAATAATTCAAAATCCAATCAGTGGCTTTGAACAAAACACATATTCCTTTTTCCTGCTAGATTTGGACAAGAATTCCTCACACAGTAGAATTTATAGAGCTGAAGACTACTGGAATAATGAACAAGTCTAGGAAAATCCTGAACCACCCTGACTTGCTAAGAGTTGGGGACAATGGTGCAGGGCTAGAGGGGGAGACCAAGGAGAAGACGGGATAGGGCGCAATGTATGAAATGGAAGACTGAATTCTGGCAAGGGAACTGCCTGCTTTGGTATTTGCATAGCAGAGTAATGACACTTGAAACCTTTGCTTTTATTTTTCCTTAAAATGCACGAAGCCACATGATTGTTATAGTCACTCTTGCTGTATAAAAATTGTCCCATGGTTTAGTGGTATAAACTACAATCATTTGATTTTGCTCACAATTTTGAGGGTCAGGAATTTGGGACAGGCTTTGCTAAGTCCCTCTTTGGGAGTCTCTCATGCCACTACATTCAGATGTCAGCTGAGGCTGCCGTCACCCAAAGACTTGCCTGGCTAGACATCTGAGTTGGCTCAATCATGTAGTTGGCAAGTGCTAACCTTTGGCAAGGTCTTTATCGTATTCAGTATATAATTATTAAATCCATATCACCTGCTAAGCACTGTGCTAAGTAAATAGAATTATTACTGACTGAAGTAGGAAAAAAGGAAGGAAGGAAGAGTTTATTTCAGTTTGTCACATTTCACCTTAAAAATAATGTTCTTTTTGGCATGCAGAGAAACCATGTGGTTCGCTCTGGCTTTTGTCCTCCAATAGTTCAAGCATTTAAAGAGAGAACTTAAGGGGCACCTGGGTGGCTCAGTCAGTTAAGTGTCCTACTTCACCTTATGATCTCACTGTTTGTAGGTTCAAGCCCTACATTGGGCTCTGTGCTGATAACTCAGAGCCAGGATCCTGCTTCAGATTCTGTGTCTCCCTCTCTCTCTCTACCCCTCTGCAGCTTGTGCTCTGTCTCTTAAAAATAAATAAATGTTAAAAAAAATAAGTAAAAAGAGAACTTAAAAGATTAGGTTCATAGGGGCACTTGGGTGGCTCAGTTGGTTAAGTGTCGACTCTTGATTTTGGCTCAGGGCATGGTCTCACAGTTGGTTTATGAGTTTGAACCCTGTGTCAGGCTCTGTGCTGACAGCACAGAGCCTACTTAGGATTCTCTCTCCCCCTCTCTCTCTGATCCTTCCCCACTTTTGTGCACTCTCTCTCTAAAAAATAAATAAACTTAAAAAAAGATTAGGTTCATAAATCAATGTTTGGGAATAGCAGGAAGAAGAGCATGGCGTTCTCCTTGCTGCCTGCCCATATCAGAATCATGTTCTCTTGGAGAGAGTGAAGAGGGAAGGAAGTGGAAGAGATCTGCCTGGGACTTACCTCCAAAGTGGGGCCCAGAAGCATCAGAGAGAGCCATGTGGTTCCCCCAATATAGCAATTAAGCAGGGGACTCCTGGTTGGAAGAGGCTATACAGAAAATATGGGGCTCTTAGTCCTGGCCTGAGTGGCCCAGTGCTTAAGGAGCAGAGGGGCCTCCCACTAATCCCAGAGGTCTCATGAACCCCATGAGAGTTGGAGTCAAACCCACAAAAGCTAAAGATAGATTTTCTATCTGCCAGGCATGATAGGACTAGAAATAGAAATCCATTTAAATAATCAAAAGTAAATCACATCTCTTCCTCATCCTCCTCCTCCCCTTCACTATACTCTCTGCCTCAGTGGTCACACTGTTTCCTCCGCTTTTGTATATGTGTCTGTCTTGTCTCCCTTTGCTTCTTTCTTATAAGGACATTTGCCAAGGCATTTGGAGCCCACCCAGGTAATGCAAGATAATCTCTCCATCTCAAAACCCTTAACTTAATCACACATGTAAAGGTCCTTTTTCCCTATAATCTAACATTTACAGGTTCCAGAGATTAGAAGCTGGAATTTTGAGGACTTTTACACAGCCCATCCCACCCACTGAAGGGGTTAACAGAGCATCAAGTTGGCACATTCCTCTTAACTATTTAGACAAAAAAATAGTTATTTGTCCTATACTTCCAAATGAGGCTACGTGATGCTGCAGCTCCCTGTGTCTCTATTGTGAACTGACCCTGTCAAGAGCTTTTTATCATAGGCAACTCTGTCCTTTCTAACCCAATGATCATCCTTTGGGGCAATGGAAAAAATAATATAAATCCTCCTTTGGATTCCTCATTATGTGCCTGAAAGATGTTACGATGCTTCTTTTGTAACCCCATTCATCATATCTGGGGTAAGTATGCCACTGACATTGCCATTTAATCACTCCACACATAATACTATGTAGGGTACAATTACTGTGCCAATTTGAGCTGTTTGCATTTAATTCCATCAAAAATTATCTCATGATATCAGAATACTATGAAGAATCACAAAGGAAAATAGATGTGAAAAAAAGCTAAATTATGTACTTGAACTGAGCCTGACTCATCTCCCAAATTTGCATGTTAAGTATAGACTCAGTCCATATACCACTGAAATCATCAATATTACTAAAACATTGCAGGATTAGGATAGACACCAAAGGCCTATGTAATTAAAAGACAATTAGCATTGAAAGTCTCTTGGATTATGATGGAGATAAATCTGCCATGTTGTTAATAAATAGACCTAATTACTTTACTTGATTATCTATTTCTTTCTTTAGTATTAAATTTACAAGAAAAAAATGAAGATCTTTAAAAGAAGCCTTAAAGATTCCATTTTTCAGCAGCCTTTGTCTTTAAGGGAAAAAAATCATTTTTATAATACATTGTTTCACAAAGTATGAAACATACTTTGTGATTTATGATAATAAATACTTTGTGGTTTATGATAATGTCTAAACTGTTTAGATTGCTTTGGGGACACATTTTAAGCCTTCATTTAAGAAAAAAAAAAACAGCTGAACCATACATTACAGTAAATCAGTGACCTCTGGATCCTGTGTGTTGTGGGCTTGCAAATGGTTTCTTTTGCATTGCCATCGTGAATTCTTTCCCAATGAACTCTGTGCAACATAATGAATATCCATATTTTGTATATAAGAAGCCCACTTGGCCTCCAAACTCTATTATGTGAACGACAATTATTTCTTAAATACTGATTTAACATTCACAACGAAAATATACATGACTGTGTGGCATGACAGACCACTAGCCTAAGACCATCCTATGAATCTAGATAAATAGGCAGAACCAAAACCAATGTTCTAGGTCTGCTATCTTGTAAGACTAGTTGATAGAGTCTTACTCCTGCTTCCTTACACCTCCTCTTACCCAGCTCTTGGGGTTTCCAGCAAAATTCCTGGATGGCTCCAGAAGTCTCTTGCCTATAGCCAAAGCTCTTCCTCATAGGTTGTCTCATTCAGCCATGGCTGCTGCCTCTCCTAGTCCCTGCCACTTCCGTTGCTCTACAGTCCCAAGCAGCAGTAAAAGCAAAAGATAGTGAGGCATTCCCATCACAGAAATGGGTTGTACTGTTGTCAGAAACCTTGAGACTCCAGAAGCATCTGGGTTTTACTGCATGTTCATTAACAGCTTTTTCTTATTTCTACTTCCTAGGATGTGCCACATCAGAACTCCATAAAGAGGAAAGGAGAACTTTCCACATTCTTTCAGAGCTAAGAAATAACTGATCATACAATAAGTAAAAAAAAAAAAAAAAAAAAAAACGAAAAATTGAAGCAGAAATGGAAAACCAAATTATTCAAGCTAAAGACACAGATAAGCCATAAATGTTACAGTGGTTGAACTGCTAATTCCTCTTAGTGCTCTTTCTATTCCACTAGATGAAAAGATTAGTAACACTGGAAACTTTTAAGGATGACATTCAAATTCCTGGTAGTTTGATGAGGTTTTTTTTTTTACTGTAAATAATTTTGGGGAAAATTCATCTCTGGCATGCAATGATCTTGGAATATTTTCTGTGAAAAATAAAATAAGAATGCCTTTTATTGGTATTGGTACTGGTTTATAAAGATTACAAAGAGCAGAAACACACATTATCCCATTTGATCCTCAAAGCAACTCTGCAAAGCAAACAGGAAATTCATACTATGATTACCATTTTAAAGATGAGGAAACTGAGAACCAAAAATCATAAAGCTCCTGATCAAGATCTTATAAATAGTAAATGGAAATATTAGGCCTTGATCTCAGTTCACTGTATTTCCCATTAAACCATAATGCCCCTTCATCTAACTCTTTCTCTCTTTTTTTTTTCCTGGAAAAATAAAGGCACTCCTATTTTAAAATTGAAAAGGTTGTTAGTTTTAAAGGAAAAACAAAACCTTTCTCCTTTTTAAAATTTCATGAACAATAAGAAAAATAACAAAAAATTACAGAAAAATTACAGAAAAATAAGAAAAAAACTTTGAAAGGGAAAAAGCAGGAAAAAAAAAAGCAGGAAAAAGCAGGTGTTAGAAACAATAACACCTAGAATTAATAACTTGGTGTATTTCCTTTTACACTATTTCCTGTGCAAGTCTGCCCATGTTAATAAATATAAATTTGCTTACAAAAATTGCACCATCTTTACAGACTGCTTTTGTGCACGGCCTTTTGCACTCAATACCTTTAGAACAACTTTTCATGTCAATATTTAAATACCAATAACTATCATTTTGATGACTGCATACTATCTCATAGTATAGGTATATCTAATTTGTTTAATTGAACCCCTAAAATGCCAAATTTAAGTTGTTTCCAAATTTCCTCTATTTTATTTTAATTTTTTAATGTTTATTTATTTATTTTTGAGAGTAGAGAGGAGCAGAAAGAGAGAGAAGAGAATTCCAAGCAGGCTTTGCACTGACAGTACAGAGCCCAATGCAGGACTTGAACCCATGAACTGTGAGATCATGACCTGAAACAAAATCAAGAGTCAGACACTTAACCAGCTGAGCCACCCAAGCACCCCAGTTGACTCTATTTTAAATAAGTAATGTGAATATTGCCTTAAGAAACATCAGACAAATCTAAATTGAAGAACATTCTAGAAAATAATTGTCTTTACTCTTCAAAAAAAATCAAGGTCAGGAAATATAAATAAAAAAAGAATTGCTCCAGAAAAAAAAGAGAACAAGCAGTAAATGACTATAAAAGACAAAATTGGATGGCAATAAATTGAACAACCTAGAGGAAATGCATAAATTCCTAGAAATATATAGTCTACCAAACTGAAACAGGAAGAAATTTTTAACAGACTCTTTACCAGAAATGAAATTGAATCAGTAATCAAAAAACTCCCAACAAACAAAAGTCCAGGACTAGATGGCTTCACAGGTGAATTCTACCAAACCATTAAAAAACCTATTAATACCTATTCTTCTCAAACTTTTCCATAAAATAGAAGAGGAAAGAAAACTTTCAAATTCATTCTATGAAGCCAGTCATAGAAGTCAGGTATCAAAACCAGATAATTATATCACAAAAAGGAAAACTACAGACCAATATCTTGATGAACATAGATGAAAAAAAAATCCTCAACAAAATATTAGCAAAATGAATCCAACAATACATTTAAAAAAATCTTTCACCATGATCAAGTAGGATTTATTCCAGGCATGCAAGGGTGGTTCAATATTCACAAATCAATCACCCTGATACATAACATCAATTAAGAGAAAGAATAAAACCGTAAGATCATTTCAATAAATGCAGAGAAAAGCAATTGACAAAGTACAAATTCCATCCATGATAAATACACTCAACAAAGTAGGTTTAGAGGGAACATACCTTAACATAATAAAAGCTTTATATGCAAAACCCACAGAAAACATCATCCTCAATAGAGAAAAACTGAGAGCTTTTCTCCTAAGGTCAAGAACAAGACAAGGATGTCTACTATCACCACTTTTATTCAGCATAGTACTGGAAGTCCTAGCCACAGTAATCAGACAAGAAAAAGGGATAACAGGCATCCAAATTGATAAAGAAGTAAAATTTTCACTATTTTCAGATGACATGATACTATATAGAAAACCTTAAAGACTCCACTATAAAACCACTAAAACTGATAAAGGAATTCAGCAAGGTTGTAGGATACAGAATCAATGTGTAGAAATCTGTTGCATTTTATTCTATATGCTACTAATGAAACAGCAGAAAGACAAATTAAGAAAGCAATCCCATTTACAATTGCACCGAACATAATAAAATACCTAGGAATAAACTTAATCAAGGAGGTAAAAGACCTGTACTCTGAAAACTACAAAATATTGATCAAAGAAATTGAAGATGACACAAACAACTGGAAAGACATTCCCTGCTCATGGATCAGGGGAACAAATGCTAAAATATCCATACCACCCAAAGCAATCTACAGATTTAATGCAATCCCTATAAAAATACCATCAACATTTTTCACAGAACTAGAACAAACAATCCTAAAACATGTATGGAACCACAAAAGACCCCAAACAGCCAAAGCATTCTTGAAAAAGAAAAGCAAAACTGGAGGTATCACAATTCGAGATTTCAAGTTATATTACAAAGCTGTAGCGATCAAAACAGTTTGGTACTGGCACAAAAATAAACACATAGATCAACAGAATGGAATAGAGAGTGCATGATTATATAGTCAATTAATCTTCAAGAAAGGAGGCAAAAAATAACATGGGAAAAAGACAGCCCCTTCAACAAATGGTGTTGGCAAAACTGGACAGCTACATGCAAAAGAATGAAACTGGACCACTTTCTTACACTATACACAAAAATAAACTCAAAATGGATTAACGACATAAATGTGAAACCTGAAGCCATAAAAATCCTAGAAGAGAGCACAGGCAGTAATTTCTCTGACATCAGGCATAACAACATCTTTCTAGACATGTCTCCTGAGGCAAGGGAAACAAAAGCAAAAATAAACTATTGGGAATACATCAAAGTAGAAATCTTCGATACAGTAAAGGAAACAATCAACAAAGCTAAAAGACAACCTACAGAATGGGAGAAGATATTTTCAAATGCCATATCCAATAAAAGATTAGTACCCAAGATATATAAAGAACTTTAATAATTCAACACCAAAAAACCAAATAATCTAATTAAACAATGGGCAGAAGACATGAACAGACATTTCTCCAAAGAATACATACAGATGGCCAAAAGACACATGAAAAGATACTCAATATCACTAATCATCAGGGAAATGCAAATCAAAACCACAATGAAACCTCACCTCACACCTGTCTCAATGGCTAAAATCAAAAGTATAAGAAACAACAAGTGTGGGCAAAGACGCGGAGGAAAAGGAACCCTCCTGTACTGTTGGTGGGAATGCAAACTGGTGCAGCCACTCTGGAAAACAGTGTGGAGGTTCCTCAAAAAATTAAAAATAGATCTACCCTGTGACCCAGAAATAGCACTGCTAGTAATTTACCCAAGGGATACAGGAGTGCTGATGCATAGGGGCCCTTGTACCCCAATGTTTATAGCAGCACTTTCAACAATAGCCAAATTATGGAAAGAGCCTAAATATCCATCAACTGACAAATGGATAAAGAAATTGTGGTTTATATACACAATGGAATACTACGTAGCAATGAGATAGAATGAAATATGGCCTTTTGTAGCAACATGGATGGAACTGGAGAGTGTTATACTAAGTGAAATAAGTCATACAGAGAAAGACAGATACCATATATTTTCACTCTTATGTGGATCCTGAGAAACTTAACAGAAGACCCTGGGGGAGGGGAAGGAAAAAAAAAGTTAGAGAGGGAGGGAGCCAAACCATAAGAGACTCTTAAAAACTGAGAACAAACTAAGGGTTGATGGAGGGTGGGAAGGAGGGGGAAGGTGGGTGATGGGCAGGGAGGAGGGCACTTGTTGGGATGAGCACTGGGTGTTAGATGGAAACCAATTTGACAATAAATTTCATATTAAAAAAATTTAAAAATAATAATAGTAATTTAAAAATAAAAATAGTAAAATAAAAGAATGAAGAAAAGATATATCGTGCAAGCATGAATCCAAAAGTTACCCCCCAAAAAAGTCAACTGATGGTTAAAGCACAAAGAATAACAACAATAGTAGAAGTGAAATATGTGGCAATGATATCACAAAGAAAGTGAAAGCCACATCTCCTGAAGAACTTCACATTTAACTCCACATGTCACTAAGAGTTAAAGCTGGAATCCTAACAAAGTCCTATAAATCCCCATGCCATCTGTTCCTATTAATTCTCTCACTTCCTCTCCTTCTATTCTCCCTGCTTTGCTCACTGGGCTCCATTCACACTAACCTATCCGCCTATTGTGAGAACATTCTGGACAAAGTCCCTTTGGGCCTGGTGGCTGCCTTTTCCCCAAAGACTCTCACGCTAAGATGACCAGAGGCTAACACACTTCTAAATGAGGACCACCTAGACAAATCTACTTCCAGTTGTAACCCACACACTCATCCCTAGCCCTGTGCCCTTATATTTTTCATAGCACTTACCCCCTTTTAACACACTATATGAATTTCCTTGTTTATTGAGCTTATTATTCATTTTATGTCCCCACTTGCTAGAATGTAAGTCCCAATAGAGTATTGTCTGTTTTCTTGATAAATGTAATCCAAGGCCATATAACAGTGGCTAGGATATAGTAGTTGCTTAATATATCTTTATTTGTTTAATGAATGAATAAATGAATATCTGTTGGAGAAGGGAAAAAGGGAAATATGTTAATGATAATAATACAAATATTACTCTGAGAACACAGTGCACCAAAAGAGAAGACATGACTTACATGGGCAGTTAGACTCATTTTCGCCTTTTGTATAAAGAAGTATCCAAATGAAAATGGTTTTACAAATTTCAATACAGCAGAGATTAACAAGTTCAACCTCAAACACAAGTCCATTTTTCACAGAGGCTACCAAGTCAGTGAGAGGCACACACAGTTCTGTGATGTCAACTGCATTCGCACTGCATATCCTCTGCTTAGAGTCACCTGACATAAGAATAACATGATGTTTACACACAGCACCTGGATGTGTGTGCCCTTCATTCTCTATTCCTTTTATTCATTTTTTTTTTAAAGAAATCCATTGCACATTAAATGCTAAAGCTAAGGGATTTGCAGAACGTCCATTAGAGATAAGAAACACCAAGCTACTGTTTGTTCATTTTCAACTAGCAGACATCTCTAGGCATAGATGTCACCCAGAGTAGTAATGTAAACAGGTCATTTAAACAAGGAATTCAGGTAGAAAATGGAAATCGTTGAAGAACCATTAATGCCCACACCAGCCTGCTTCAGCTAGAAACAAAGAGGAAAGATGCACTCACCATGTGAACGGATGGTAATAGGGTACATCAGATAATTCTGGCCTTCTACAGGCCTGCTAGCATCCACCCACATGAAAATGTTGTCAGTCTTCAAGAACCGGGGGCACCTGGGTGGCTCAGTTGGTTAAGCGTCCAACTTCAGCTCAGGTCATGATCTCGTGGTTTGTGAGTTCAAGCCCCACATCGGGCTCTGTGCCGACAGCTCCAAACCTGGAGTCTGCTTCGGATTCTGTATCTCCCTCTCTCTCTGCCCCATCCCTACTCACACTCTGCCTCTCTCCAAAATAAACATTAAAAAATATTTTTACAAAAATCTTCAAGAACCAGCTTAAATTCTCTCTCCTTCATGAAGACTCAGTGATTCCCAGAAATGAATGACATACTGGCTTCTATCAGATCTCAGCACCACATTGATAGCAACTTGTGGTACTTATACCTTAGATATATAGTCGTAAGTATTCAACATGGGGGCACCTGGGTGGCTCAGCCAAGAAAGCATCTGACTCTTGATTTCAGCTCACGTCATGATCCCAGGGTCATGGCATCAAGCCCTACGGTAGCATTCTCTCTCTCTCTCTCTCTCTCTCTCTCTCTCTCTGTTTCTCACCCCCTCCTCTGCTCATGCATGCTCTCTCTCTAAAATTAAAAAATAAATAAACAAAAAACCAAGTATTCAACATAGCTGCCACCATGAGGGAAGGTATCCTGTGTTTTAATCCTGTGTATGTCCTTTGGCACCTCACATATATATCCATTAAACCCTTAACTGAATCAAATCAAATGCTTCCAAAATTGTCTCCCATGCTGGGAAGCCAGGAAATATTTCTGTATACAATAGATATTTGCTGAATTCATTTGAATGGAATCCCAAGAAGATTTCTATTTCTGGAAACTTTTTCTATTAGTTCTATCAGAGCTCAGGTAGACCACTAAGGTCAGCAGCTATCACTTGTTCTTATTCTTTTATTTAAATTAACCAAACTTTCTTTAGCCAAATTTTATTGATTTCTAGTATAAAACAGCATATAGTCTGAATGATTGCCTAAATCATTCAAATGTAGGCTCCATGAAGACAGTTTTTGTCTCTTGGTTCTTTGCTCTTATGATGATTAAAACAGTCCCTGACACATAATAGATATTCAGTAATAATTACTGAATGAAGTTGTTCAAAACATCATGAAAACCCAGCTTTCTGCCAACAGACTATGAAAAGCAGCCTACTTATTACAGACACAGTGGTGGATCATTTCCTAAGAGCCTCCAACTTTCCCTCCATCCCTATAGACCCATGTCTCTCTGCACATTGAGAGGGAGAGTCTGTTCCCTTTTCCCTTGAGCTTGAGCTGGCCTTGTGACTTACTTTGAGCAACAGAATGCATGGGAGGGGGATGTTCTGGGATTTACACACCTAGATCTTAAAATACCTGTAGCCTCTGCTTTCTCCGTCTCAGGGTCCATGGGGTAATGAGAACCCATGGAAAAAGAGAAACCTAGCCAGGAGGCCCTGAGCCATCCCGGCAGAGATTCTGAACATGGAAGTGATCTTAGATGTTCCAACCCCACCCACGTTCCCAGCTGAATGCAACTGCACGAGTAACTCCAGCCAACACATGGAGTGAAGACTGGCATCCCAGCAAGCTCTGCTCTGTTGCAGAATCATGAGTAAATAACTGGGTTTTGTTGTCACAGCCACTAACTCTAGAGGTGGTTTGTTACACACACTAGATAACTGAAGCAATCCTAATTCATTTGTCTACATATCTGTCCTTTCTGTATGTTTGCATAAAAAATACTGTGAAATGATTATCACTTAATATGTGTTTCTGGGTGGTGACATCTTTGGTGGGGTTTTTTCTTTTTTGTCTTTAGTTTTTTGCTTAGTACTTTATATTTCTGGAATTGCATTAATAAAATGTATTTCATAAAAACAATAATTATTATTTTCTTATCATTTAAAACATTAACAGATCTCAAAGGAATGTTTATAAAACATACAGAGAATATAAAAAACTTCAAAAATACCTTTATACCTACCCACCACCCAGTTTAAGAAATAGAACATTATATTCAAAGCTTTCTATGTGCTCCTTCCATAACCCAACACCTTCCCTCAATTTCTGCTTCATGAACTTTGCTTTGCTTCTCTATGAAAATTTCTCCAAATATGATTATGTACCCAAACACACAATTGTATGGTTTCATGTTTGTGAAAAGATGGAATTCTATTTTATTGCTGTATCGTATTCCATTCCCTTAACACACTGTGCTAGCCCATTCAGCTTGCTATAACAGAATACCACACACTGGGTGGCTTGTGAACAACAGAAGTTTAAGTTCTCACAGTTCTGGAGTTTGGGAAGTTAAGTCCAAGATCAAGGTGCCAGAAGATCTGGTGTCTGATAAAGATGTCCTCACATGGCAGAAGGGATGATGAAGCTCTCTTGGGTCTCTTTTACAAACACACTAATTGTATTCACGGGAGCTCCACCCTCATGACCTAATCACTTCTCAGAGGACCCCACCTCCTGACACCATCACACTGGGAGTTAACACTTCAACTTATGAATTTGGGATGGGGGAGAACACAAACATTCAGTCTTAGTACACACCACAGTTTACCCATTCTACTGTTGTTAAACACTTCTGTTTGTTCCTAGATTCCACCCGTTACCAAAAGGGCTGCCATGAATATTGTTATACATGTCCCTGATGCAAGAATATTCGGTGCATGCCCAGAAGTGCTAAATACTTTGAGAGGCAATATAGTGGAGAGGTTAAGATGAGCCTCTAAAATCTAACAGACCTGGATTCCAACCCCTATTCCTTCACTCAGTCATCCCTGTGACCTTGTGCTGCTTAATCAATTCCTCTAACAGTCGGTAGGTCTAACCTTTGGTGCATTTGGTAATCACCTAAGGAGGTCTAAAAAATCATAGAAGCCTAGGTCTTGCCTTCAGAGGGTCTGATTTAATTGGTCCAAGTGGATGGTAGCCTGAGCACTGACAGTTTTAAAAGCCCCACCCCTACCCCAGCCATATGAATGGGCAGCCACATCTGAGAACCAGTTTCCCCATCCGTGAAACCTTGATGAGGACAACAGTTAACAGGGCCTTACCAGAGCGCTGCCAGAAGGACAAAATAGTGTGCGTGACAGTGCCTGGAAGTCAATAATTTTAGCCCTTCTGGTGAAAGCCCTCACTCCATTACATTTTAAGTTTGAGTACAGCTGACATTGGAAGTATCACAATAAGTAGGATTTGATGACTGGGTGGATGCAGAGAAATAAAGGACAGGAACCCTGGTTCATATGCTCTGAAGGGGAAAATACAGAAAAGGGAGCAGACCAGTCTTTTGACTCCAACTATCTAGACACAATCTCTCAATTACTCTCTGTTGTAATTTTCCAAGTTTATGTGAGATGTGAGTGATTCGAAACCCAGTTAGAGGCTTGCCTTTATTGTTTGCTGGCCTTACTGGGGGTGGAATCTTAGAAATGTTAGTGTCTTATAGAGATAATGTTCTCTTTGTTCAAAGATTTTGTTTTCCAACCAAGGAAATAATTAATTAAGCTTGTGTTCTCCCATCCCCCTCTATGATGTTCTAAACAGCAGTACTTATTTGGGACATGATATTAATTTTGTTTGGAATCCATGGTGACATAGTATTTGTTTTTTGTCATGAACATGTTACAAAGTGGTTTTATGATTTTCTAAACCAATCATTGCATTAGGAATCTTCCTTCATGCAGACAAAATTAAAAATCTGCCTCAATCTCAGACATCAAAAAAATCTTTCTCTAATTCAGTTAATGAGTTAGGCTTCCCCCGCCCCAAGAAAAAGAGTGTTAAATATCTGGAATTCATAATAACATCAAATTTTCTTTTATTAAGTAAACTGATTTGTCACTTTCAAAAACCACTTTAGTCAAATAGGTTATTACACTTATTCCCTTAAACTGTCATTTAGCAAATAAACACTGACATAGAATGTCCACCAAAAAAGAAAAAATGTGAGGAAGAGATACCTTACAAAGGTAGGAACTTATTGGGTGGTGAGAACAGTTCAGGGAATCTGTGGCCTGACTGGGCTAGGCCCACAGCTAGATTTCATCTAATCCACCTGTCAGACGCCAAGAAAAATAAGTGCATTTTGTAGAGCCTGGTATCTCTAGCTCTCCCCTCTGACCTCCTTCCTTCCTGACCCTTTGACCTTCCCCGCAGGAGCTGCTCTGAGCAACTGTGCCCAGCACCTGGGAGGCCAACAATTCTGCAGAGGCCAACAAGTCAACATTCCACCGGGGACGCTGTGGCTGGATAATTCAACAAATTCAGCTGTTCTCCTCGCCACACCCTCCATCTAGGCTTCCACCCAAGGTTCCTCCTTCTTCACTATTAAAAATTGTAAGTCAAGGCCCCCAGTCTCTCTTCTCACCCCTCCCAACCAGTCCCCCCACCCCTGCTTCCCACCTCCATGCCTCCCTGCCTGTGAGTCTCCCCACAGTGCCTTGTGGAAACCCCAACTCTAGAAGGAATGAACTTCCTTTGGTCTACAAATATTTCCTTGAGCATTCCCCCAAAATTACTGACAAGTGGATTTATTGGATTCCCTCCCAAACCTGTCATTCCATTAGACACAATCACCCACTTAGTCATGAGAACACCAACTGTTAGAATAAACGTGACCTTCTGCCATTTGCCCTCCCATATCCAGTCTGTGGCCATGTCTTGACTACTGTGACTCCAGTGACTTTACAGGGAGGAGGGAATGAGATGGGCCCATGCTCGGTTCATTAGCCCTCCTATTATTTATTAAGATCTTTTTATGAAAAAGTTTAAAAGTACACTTAAATACAGAGAATAGCACAGCAAAAATCCCATATCCCCACCACCTAACTGCCTCAGATTGTAACATTTTACAACACTATATTCTATTCCATTTCCTTCCAATGCTTTTTTTTCTAACAGATGAGACTCAAAAGCATTGAGTGACTTTCCCCAGACCTACAGCCCTCACCCAGCACAATGTCTAAGACACAGAGTATGTGAAGGCTCATTTGCTCAATAGCTCTCACCTAATCTATGAGCCTCCTTGGGTCCCCCCTGTCCTTTCTCCCAAGCTCCCTTTCTAATCTGCTTCCTTGGAATATAGATGTTTCTGTCTGTACTGTCAAATTTTCCTTGCAATATCTGCCTATTTCCTTTTATTTTTTTCTCCCCATGCCATTCATTCTGTTTTTCACTTAGTAGCTATTTCATAAGCACCTACTATGTACCAGGCACTATTCCAGGCCCTCAGGATATGCATCCATCTACCTTCTTCTCTATGTAGCTTTGTCTTTGCTGATCCTTGCTGTTGGACCATCTGTCAATATGAATTTCTTCCCCTTTTCCTTTCATCATCCCTACCCTCCTCAGCTCTTGCCATACTTCCCTCACCTCACTGATTACAAAGGAAAATAGAAGCATTATTTTACTTACTGCATTTTTATGTTAGAATGATATGTCCTCTGTAGCTTTATTTTTTTTTTAAAAAAAACTGATTAAGAAATAATTTCCTATTGATTAATGTTCAGATTTTTGACAGTAATACCAGGTCTTCAAAAAGTCTTTTCTTTCCCACCAAGCACTTTGTATCCCAACCACATTTGAATAGCCTCCATGCTACAGACTTACTCCCAGGCCTTTACTCAGGCTGTTCCCATTATATGGGGTGTTTTCAACCTAGATTTGTCAAGGTTCTTGGGAGACTTGTCTGCCACTGTCTGCTTTTTCGCCCATGTCTCCAGCATTTAGCACAATGCCTGGTGCACAGGATGAGCTCAAGAAATGGTCATTGTATTTAAAAAAAACAAATAAATATTAAGTTACTCATCACTTGGGACAGCATGTTTTCTTTTAGCTGATGGGCCACCATAGAAACAAATTTTTTAACTTACATTGACCAACCAAAATGGAAAAAGAGACGGCAAGAATAGACAAGAGAAACATGCCACTCAGAAAGACTGAGAAGCTCTGAGGTTGTTCTTTCTCATGGGGTTACAGAACTGTCAGAGGTGGGGTCGAGGCAACTGCAAATAGTTTGCCTCCCTACTAATCCTTCAGGGGAGGGAAACCTGTTCTAAGTAGGCAATGTGACAGCTGCAATTCTACCAGCACATTCCACAAAAGTCACAAGAAAATTGATGAGAATTCGAATACTCTGTGATAGCAGTAAGAAAAAGCTTCCAAGGAAAAACACCAGGAAAGGGACTTGGTGACTTTTAGCCCTCGGAAAAGTGAATATTTAAAACACATGAATCTGTTAGACCCACCCCCTCACCCCCCCTCCCATAAATCAGAGGTTAGAGAAGATGGCATCAAATGCCCCAGTGAAGGTTTACACCGAGGGGCACAGCACCAGGGCTAAATCAAAGAACTAAAAGTTAAAAAATCATAATAACCACCTCTCTCTAGACCCCACCCCTGTCCAAACTGGTTTACAACACTGTGGGTGAGATCATTCACCTGCACCAAGAGATAAAGCTCTTTATGATTCACTCCCTTAGGAACTCAGTAATTAAGATCATTTAGAAAAGGAATAAGAGCTGTTTAAGAAAACAGGCATTCCTGGCAAAGGGATGCTGCAGGGTCTTGGAGCAGCTGGATCTTCATGGGGGCTAAAAAAAAACCCCACATCCTTCGAGAAGGACAATACTCTGCAGCACCTACCTGCAATCAAGTTACCCAGGGTGCTTGTTACGAGTTCAGATTTGGGAACCCCAACTCTTTTCTACTGAATCAATGTTTACACACAGAGATGTGGTTCAGTGTTGAAACTAGGAAATTTAGAACAAAACTCTCCTCTCTAGGCCTCCCTCGGATCTTAACTGGTTACAGCTCTTTTGTGAGACCTTTCATTTCCACACAAGGACAGAGATAGAGCTTGTGAGGGTCAAATATGTGTCAGCAAGTTTCCCTGGTGATTAATATTAGCTGAAGTGTGAGAAGAGCTTCAGGGGTCTGAAGACCATCACCATGGCACACGTAAAGGGCCTTTCATGTGAGACGGAAAGCTACCTGTTCCCTGGAGTTTCTCAGCTCTGGGACCACTCTCCCTTGACCTCAGACCTGAAGAACTGCAGGCAGGAAACCGTTTCCTCCTGTTTCAGAGCCTCTATGTCTTTTGCTCTTGCATAGAATTGTTCCATTGAACTTTGTACCCCTAACAGCTGCTTATATTTGTCACATCATCCTATTTAGTCTTCTCTTTCAATAGATTTATGTACTTCTTTGATTTTCTATTTCGTTATTCTAACGTACTCTTCTTGCTTAAACTCTGACTTCTTACTAAATTGTAAAAATAATTCATCATCCTTGTTTTGTAATTAAGTGATACAGCAATTATAACAAACCATCATAGCACCTAGGTGGAGAATTTATTGGTGTCCACTGAATAGTTCTTTAAACTTTCTGTACTTTAAAATTTTTCCAGGAGCGCCTGAGTGGCTCAGTCAGTTAAGTGATTGATTCTTGGTTTCGGCTCAGGTCATGTTCCCACAGTTTGTGGGTTTGAGCTCCACATCAGGCTCTGCACTGGCAGTGCCAAACCTGCTTAGGATTCTCTCTCTCCTTTCTCTCTGCCCCTCCCCTGCTCATGCTCTCTCTCTTTCTCTCTCTCAAAATAAACAAACTTTGAAAATGTAATTTTTTTCATAATAAAATACTGGGGAGGAAGAATTCCAAAGGTACATAAAGTGAGTAAAAAGTAAACTCCTCCCCTCTCTTTTGCTTACTTCAATCTAATTCCCAGAAAATAATCACTGTCAACAATTTTTTTTAATTTTGTAATTTTCAGGCACACAGCTTTACAATTCAACATCTGTACACACTTCAAAGTGATCCGCCACAAATCTAGTTCCCGTCCATCACCATACAGTTGAACCCCTTCAACAATTTCTTATATATTCTTCCAGAAGTTGTCTCTGCATAAGCAATCACATTTTTTTTCTACTTGATTGCATACATATGACATAAGTGCATAAAAGCATAAAAAACAAATCTTGGGGCACCTGCGTGGCTCAGTTGGTTGAGCGTCAAACTTCAGCTCAGGTCATGATCTCGGGGTTCATGAATTCAAGCCCCACATCCAGCTCACCACTGTTAGTGCAGAGTCTGCTTCAGATCCTCTGTTCCCCTCTCTCTGCCCCTCCCCTGCCTGCAGTCTCCCAAAAAATTAAAAAAATTAAAAAAAATTTTTAAAGCATGAAAAGCAAGTCTGATCTTCCTTTTCTCAGTCATCAACATAACAGGAATTTCTTTTCAAATGAGTACATAGAGATCAGTCCATTTTCTAGTTGCTATATAAAATTTCACTTTATGAATATACATAATTTGAACAGTACTACAATGAGAGATATACAGGCTATGCAGGTAGTTTACAGTTTGGTTATTTGTTTAGCTGACACATCGATACGCAAAATGTCACCATGAACACCCTTATGCCATCTTTTTATATTCACCAGTTATTTGTATAAGATAAAATCCTAGAAGTGAAAATGATGGGCCAAAATTTGCATTGAAATGTTTTAAAATATTGCAAAATTGACTGCTAAAAATTCACACCAATTTATATGCCCGTAAAGCATTTCTATTTTCCTACAATTTCAAATATGTTTAACATTTTCAAATTTCTTCCTCTTTGCCAATCTGATAAGTGAAAAAAAGCACTCTGAATCTAAATTCATTTCTTTAACTAAAAGAAATGAGCATCTTTTCACATATATGCCATTTGTATTTTTTTTCCATAAACTGCTGATTCATGTTCTTCACCCAAATTATATTAGGGTTTTCAACTTTTTTGTTGATTTATTTAAAAGCTCTTCATGTATTAAGAAAATTAGCCTACTTGCCATATATGCTGTAAAAAGACATTGACAGTCGATCTTTTGCCATCTTATCTTATTTGTAGAATTTTTGCCCTGCAGAATTTGGGAGTGAGGTTTTACCACAGAACAGTTTTTCACAATTGTACAAACAATAAGTGATCATTACAATGAATTGGAATAACACATAAAATACCGTATATGTATTTAAAACAAGCAGCAGCAGCAACAATAAACTGCACCCATAGTTACAGAGAGATGACTAAAGTTAATACTGTATTGTATATTCAAAAGTTTCTAAGAGAGCATATGTATATATAGGGATGGAAGATAGATAGATAGATAGATAGATAGATAGATAGGCAGGCAGATAGACAGATAGATATACAAAACAACCTAAACCACTTATATGATTCATTCATACAAATGGAATACCATCCATCCAATTAAAAAGTGTGTTGTAACTGTTACATGAAAAACCAGTTTACAAAAGAGTAGATACTTACATATATGTAAGACTTTGCTATTTACAAAGTACATCCTGCTGTGTGATACTTCCAACAACTCTGAAATATGCCACTATCACCATCCTATAGGTGACAAAACAGAGAGTCAAGAACCAAGTGATTTCTCTGAAATGACATATTTAGTAAATGATCCAGGACTTCTAACTCCAAATTACCTGATTTCTCCAATTGATCCAACTGCCTCAGGGGGAGAGTGAGAATGCAGAATAACATTTAGAAGGAGAGATGTTTCCATAGGTATGTAGCTTAAAAGTCTTTCGAATTATAATTGTACTAGCATACATCCCCAAATCACACTTTTATTCCCAAAATTCAAATTTCAACATAATTCTAATGTGCACAAATTACTGTATGTTTATTAAGCACAATCTAAATCTATCTTCAATGTTACAAAAGAAGTACTTGGTACAGAATGTGTCTGGTGACACACACCATAATGATCTCCCACTCCCTCATTATTTCTTGTGAAGTAATATATTTAATTATATCTGTCAATGACTAATATAACAGGCAGTCCTAACTTGGGACTGTCTTCTACATTAAATTAGAATTGCATTTCCTCCTCTGTCAATTCAGTCTTGTTTTCCACAGAAAGGCAAGCAGGATTGCTTGGTGCTAAATGTCCCATTAGCATTCTCTGACCTTCTGCACAGCTGGCTGCAGCTCTGAACCTGCTGTGGCCACTGAGACACACAAAAGAAATGGAAAAAGTCATTTAATGTCTAGAGTGATCCAAAATGCCAAGGAGCGGCCAGGCCATACCCAATAAAGGAAAGAAAAGAAATAAATAGGCCTGACTGGGCTACTAGAAATAAAGGAGGCAAGAGCCTTGAAGATCTGGGGCCACAAAATTGCCTTCATCCAAAAAAACCCAAAAATACAAAAAACAAAAACAAAAAGACAGGGACACCTTTGGGAAAGCTGGTGACATACATACATGTTTACAAATCTCCCATCAAGAAAGCAGACTATATTTGTTTTTAAAAAAGAAAGCATGATCATTAAAACTAATCCATGTAAAATCCAAGGAAAAGTTCCAGCCTCATAGTGCAAACCTCAACAACTATTGAATCCATATATCACTGTTCTCCTTGACTAAGTGTGCAGTGCGGTATAATAAAGCAGACAGAATTTGAGGGGAAATACTAATATTCCCTAATTTAGAGAAACAGAAGTCTGGAGGTGGTAGATGCAGAAAAAAAAAAATACCCACTTAGAGCTATACTCCCTCCAACCAATTTTCTCCCCTCTGTATAAAGACAATATTCTGAGGCCAGGACTGTGCTGGGCTGCGAGAGTTTCCTCTGACCAACAGATGTTGGCAACAAAGAAGGTGGCAGACACCAGAATTTAATCGACCTCCCTGCTTTTCTAACTCCCTTCCTCCTCACCTGCCTCTGCCATAGAGTCTGTAAAAGATAAAGATTCAATTTCCCTGCCTCTGGTCAGGTATGAGTGGCAACGAGCCAACTCCCAGCCAAAGAAATGGAAGTAGAAGTCTCTTGGTGCTGTGTCTTCCTCTCCACCTTTCTCCCTCCTGGAACCCAGGCCCAGCCTGGAGGTGCAGCAGACCTCACAGAAATGGAAGGGCAGGAGGGCAGAAGGAGCCTGCATCCGATGGCATTGTTGAGTCACCCAACCAGTCCTAGACTGACCACCTCTGGTCTTCTCGTTTTCTGCCTCAGCTACAGTAGAGTTGTTTTGATTATGTGAAACTAAACACAACTCTAATACAACAAAATATCTCCTGGAGTGAAGCCACTAATCAACTGGGTGTCAACACCAAAAGAGCAGTCCTGAAAAAAGAGGTAGAAAGATGCAGTAGGGGACTCTTGTAAAAAACAAAAAACAAAAAACACACAGAGTTAGACATGATGGGATACAAGATAAAACAGTAGCAATGGGGGTGGAATAAAAGGGACAGACTGAAGAGATAGTTGGAGAAACTGGGCCCAACTTTCCTCTTCCCCCCTCCCAGGCCCCATTAAAATGGGAAAAGGGTGATAAAAATGGGAGAAAACTTGCATCTGTGCTAAAAATTGAAAAGGAGGTTTTGTATGGCCTCTGAATGGTTCTTATAAAACCAGATGGAGAGACAACACTTATGATCTGCTAATGAGAAAAAAAGCGAGCAGACAACATCCTAGCAGAACCCTACTAACACCAGCCAACGTGGAGGAGGAGCAAGGGCTGGGAGGAAGGTAGCAGTGAACATAAGGAAAACACTCCCTAGAATTGTATTTGTAGCCATGGATCAGTACCATTCCAAAGAAGCTGTTCAAGGAGATCCCGACAGCATGCTGTTATTCCAGACACTGTAGCAAGACTCCTCTGAAACAGTACCACTTTCTCGCCAGTGAGGCAAGGTTTCATTTTGAGGCATTGGTCAGCAGGACAAGAATGGAGGACAGATAAAGCCGTGCCACATGGAGGGCCACACACGAACAGTTAGCATCCAGTGCAACAGCTTCAAAGGAAGAACTAAATTCTTGCCCATGTGATAGTTCAGGATTCTGCTCCTTCTCCACACATCTTAATCTGCCAGTAATGTAAATATATGCCAGTCAGTCTTCCAGCTTAAAATCTAAAAATAATATTGTTTTAGCTATTATTATTATTTTAACAGTAATCAGACATACAGGGAGGAGATCCGAAGATAACTCAGCTATCTTGTTTAAACAGGTAAACACCAAAGGTAAATAGACCTCACTTTATTCACGAAGATATAAATAGAAGAAAAAAGGAGTCTATAAAATATATGAGCCTATGATTATGAAAATATTCTGCAGAGGAAGCATATGCATTTGAAAAAGACGTGTAACAGGAAAAAAAAAAGTGAGGTGAATTTCTTGGTACTTTCCAGAAATTTGAGAAAATACAGACTCGTTAAAATTACAGACTTAAAGGCAGAGGCTGAGAAATAGATGGAAATTTTAAAATAAACCTGAAGTTTGTAACAGTAATAATGTAGACGGGAAAACAATACAACAGGAGGCAAAATCTCCTGCCTCCTGAGAGGTGAAGACCAGAACATACAATGTTGAAAATCACAACACTGGAAGTTTTCCCAGGCTACAGAGAAAAAGATCAACAGGTTGAAATGTCAAGAAATGACAAATACGGATCATTGGTCTTAAATACACTCAACATACAGAGACAAGAACAAACAGAACAAAAGTATTAAGAGATATAAAAGAAACGGCTTTTTTTTTTTTTTTTTACAGATTCAGACAAAGATACTAAGGAGATACCTCCACTTAACCATATTCTTCAGGCATTTTTGAACTTTGTGGGTGAGAAAAAAATCCTACAAATATTCAGAGAAAAAGTGGATTCATTACTACTTGTTAAAAGTCCCTCAAGTATAAGCAAAAGAAACTGAGATTAAAGACAAGAAATTAGCTTAAGCAAAAAAAAAAAAAAAAAAAAAAAAAAAGTTTGATTCATGTATTCTGGGAAGTTCTGGGAAGTTCAGGACAAATTTGGTTTCAGGCTCTCTTTCTCTTTCCATTTTGCAGTTCTGTGTGCCTCTGCCTACCTTCATATTCATATTCATTCTCTCAATCTCTCTGCCTCTATGTCTATCCATTGATATATGTATCTATCTACATACCTATTTAGATACATCTGTATAAGAAGTTAGGAGAAATCATTGTTTCTGCTAGATTTGGTAAGGAAGCATGTGAGTCTGGGGTTATGAAGATTACTGGTAGCTACCTACCTTTCTTATCATCTATCTATAAATATATTTATATCTATATAGAAATATTATACATAGGTAGATATGTAATTATATCTATAGATAGGCAGGTAGGTAGGTAGATGGATAACAGATAAGTAGGTAGGTAGGTAGGTCGATGATGCACATGTAGGTAGGTAGGTAAGTAGGTAGGTATACAGATAGATAGATAGGTAGATAGAGCCACCAGCTCTGACTCACATTGCTCACTTACCAAACCTAGCAGAAACAATTATTTCTCAGTTCCTTATATCAATCCCCAGTGAGTCTTGATTGAGTTCTGGTTGAGTCAGGATCCCATTTGAGAAGCAGTCACTATCTCTAGTGATTATACCACTCTGCCTAATCCGCCAGCCTGTATTATGTGGGGAGGGGGAGTGGGGAAGGAGACTGCATGGCGTCATTATTAACAGACTCAACAGAACCATGTGGATTTTCCCAAAGGAACCAGAAGAACTGGGTGGGGAAAACACTAACTACCACAGTCTATTGCTAGACACAACAAAGAAAACTCAGTCTGGCCCCAGATACTGACCCACAACAATAAGTGCTTTGCAACAATGTTTTTCTGAGTTTTTTGGAGAAAACGCAATAAAAAAATAAATCAGGTATGCAAAGGCCCCAAACTGATCTTCCCTGAAAATAACTCAAAAAGGAATTCTAAATAACTAAGAGATAAGAAAAATAAAGACAGCTAACAAACAATAAACGTAGGCTTAAAACCAGCAAAGTGAAACCAAAGCCTCACTTTTCCCGCTATTCTAGATTTTTGGTTGAGAGAAAGTAGGTCCACAATGAGGTGAGAGAACAGGCATAGAACATGCAAGAGAGGGAGCAGGCTGAATAGGAGATTATGACAGACAGTGGGTTGTTGGAATATAAGATTTAAGAGATCAGCACACCGTGTGTGATGGGGGAGGTAAGGTATAATTCTAGAAGCGGGTGCCTGAGAGTCGTTAGAGTTTAAAATGTCAAAGAACTTTGAAGATAGGGTTCTGGAACATTGTCGCGGCATGGTATTTACTCAGACACTGTAAGGACTGAGCCAAGGATCACATACATGGACAGGCGGAGGAGCAGTCATGGGCGACGTCGGCCGTCTGGAGTTAGAGGGGGGCTTAGCTGGGTAGGATGAACTTCACCAAAGGGAAAATTTCCAATGGAACCAAGAGAGGAATGGGAACGGTGCAAGAGGGATCGGGGAGACCATTGTTCTGTGTAGTACCTGAAACTTAGATGAGGCTCTATAGCCTCCACTCACAAGGGCTGTGGGGAAAGCGGTATGTCCTCAAGTGAGAGCCTGATTTCGGTTAAAGCAGGAGGTGGGAGGATCCTTCAGAAAAGAGACCGAAGATAGCACAGGGAAGGTGTGGGAAAGGGAAAGGAATAGTGTGAACTTGGGTCAAGCAAGAGCACTTACACAACACCATCAGAATGCAAGAATGTAAATGAATGATCAGGTGACAAGAAGAGTTTATATTTTGAGGGGCGGCCACAGCTGGTGAGAATGTGAGGCCTGGCGGGATTGGAACTCTACTGTCAGTGTGATTCTGGGCAGGCAGACAGTAAGCAGCCACCGCGGTTGGCAGGTTTGTCTCCCATTCCTGCCTCCAGATATTACCTGCAGTACAAGATCGCCAGCCAGGACAGAACATGCCCCTTATGTCCAACACTCGCAATACAGAGCTCTCTTGTTCTCATGTCCTAATCCAGAGGTCATTATTCAGTTTTAGAATCGGGAGCCAGACCGGCTCTCAATCCTGGCGCTTTTCCTCACTCCTGCCAATCACACTTTTCATTTTTGAAGAGAAAGCCTGTGAGAGGCTGTGTTGACCTCCTGTATTCTCCCATGGGGATCAGACAAACAACCGCAAGGATCTGGCTCATGCCTCACTGAACAGCCCTGGTTCTCAGAATGCTGAGAGCTGGCTGGGCCAGAGGTCTCTTGTTCCTGTATGAATTAATTTTCACTCATGGGGTTCATTCAGAG
Organism: Panthera onca; assembly: GCF_046562875.1. Lineage (NCBI taxonomy): Eukaryota > Metazoa > Chordata > Mammalia > Carnivora > Felidae > Panthera > Panthera onca. The sequence goes on from NC_138351.1 coordinate 72,332,455, forward strand.
TTGATAGATCTCACATAGTCCACCTTGTTTTGCTGCAAAGATTCTCATACCGCATTTTATTTTTTTAAAGACTAAAACAGCCCACGATGAAACTGTCCATGGAAAAACACAATTTAAAAGTAGATAATTTGCCATACTATTATCTGTAAACCCCAACTGTGAAAACCCAAAAGATTGTAAACACCATACACTTGAGGTCAGTAAAAGTAGCAAAATCTAGGATGTCTACAATCAAGAAAACAGATAACAAGAGTTGGCAAGGATGTAAAGAAATTAGAACCCTCATTCGTTGCTGATAGGAATATAAAGTAATGCAGTCACTTTGGAAAAGTTTGGTAGTTTTTCAACGTAAAGTTAAACTTTGAGTTAACATATGATGCAGCAATTCCACTCCTTGCTATATACCCAGAAGAACTTTGTACATGAATGTTCACAGCAGCTTTATTTATAATAGCCAAAAAGTAGAAAGAATCCAGATGTCCGTCAACAAATGATAATAAAGTGCAATATATCGATAAAATAGAATGGAAGTTGGCAATAAAAAGTAATGAAATACTGATACATACTACAACATGAATGAACCTTGAAAACATTATGCTAAGTGAAAGAGACCAGACATAAAAGACCATTTATTATGATTCCATTTATATCAAATGTCCAGAATAGGCAGATGTATGGGCAAATGTCCAGAATGGGCATATCAAGTATACTGTATACTTTTAATGGGTGAATTTTACAGTGTATGAATTATATGTCAGTAAAGATTTTTTAAGTGGTAAAGATGAGTTCTATAAATTTTATATTCTAAACCTAGCATATGACAGGCACCCAATAAATGTTTGCTGAGTGAAGAAATGAAGGAATTAATGGTCTTCAATTCACAAGGGTCACAAACTGTGAGCCTTATAAACTTCACTAAAACATCATTTTCACTATATTTATTTGAAATCCATTACAACTGAGGCAGAGACAAAATTGATGCTTGCACAAACAATATCAATACTTTTGGAATGTAGCAAACCATTCAAACAAAATAACCCTGAGAATGTTTACTTTAGTGTCTATCCTATCTCAGCCACCAGTAAATAGTATTGCCCACAGAGATACCTAACCTAACAATACAAAAAAAAGTAGTTAGAATCACCGACCTCTATCTCCAGAATTCTTCAGAGCTAAGTCACATTCACTCATTGAGATCTACGTACTTGTCATTTTTCCTAGTTCATTAAACTCTGGATGGTCGCAGAGTTGGGTTCAAGGTTGAACTGTGTAGGCCTTTAAATCTAGCCTCATGCCAGCTTCTTGCTCTTATGGCCAATCTTGTACATGCTTCTCAGTCTCAAATAGGGCATTGTCCCTCAGAATTCAACCACTGGCTCTATACACAACAGCTAGGAGAAAGAGATAGTACGACCCAAGCTAGCCTCCCCTACAGGGCAGTGTGAATCAGGCATTATTCCAGAAAGCTTCAACCTATCACTGTGTATGAAGATAGTAGATGATATGGCACCTTCAAATCCTTGCATGTAGGGATCAGAGAAATAGAAAAAAAGAGAACCTGGCATCTCTGAGAAACCCTGTAGATTTAAACCATATCGTAGAAATTCCAGACCTAGAATAAAAAGAAAAGTCTATTAGTCCTTCTCCAACTTAATATTGATGACACATGCCCACACACCCTATGAAAGTCAACTTACAAGTAACTGCAACCAGAAGCCCAAGTCTTAGAGAAGGCTCTCCTAATACTAATAATGATAGCTACCAGCCTACATAATATTGAAGGTGAAATGCTGAAAGAGCCATATTCACAAGCTACTGCTGCTAGGGAGATATTTAATAGAGCTACACAGGAAGTATCATTGCATTATAGAATCAGATGATTAATTACTTTTGGCATCCAACAAGGAAGTAAATTCCTACCAAAAGAAATAGCATAAAAATGTCCCCTTTTAACTCTAGAGTAATATTTCTCAAACCAGGCTGCACATTAAAATCACTTTAGGGGCGCCTGGGTGTCTCAGTCTGTTAAGTGATTAAGCATCCGACTTCAGCTCAGGTCATGACCTCACAGTTCGTGAGTTCAAGCCCCGTGTCAGGCTCTGTGCTGACAGCTCAGAGCCTGGAGCCTGTTTCAGATTCTGTGTCTCCCTCTCTCTCTGCCCCTCCCCCACTCGCACTCTGTCTCTCTCTCTCTCTCTCTCTCTCTCTCTCAAAAATAAACATTAAAAACCATTTTTTAAATAAAATGACTTTAGAAAATACACTGATGTTCAAGTCTCACCCCTATGGATTAATCATAATCTATATTTAACAGATCCCCCAAGAGATTCTAAGGGGAATCCAGGGTTCAGAAATGCTATTGTAGACTGTTGGACTGAAAACTCCCAGCAGAGAGAATTAAAAACAGGATGGAGCACCAAGAACCTCAGACCTTTAGATCCAGCAAACAGACTAACACCTACCCCCAAAGTTAACATCAAGCATATGATGAGCATTTTACTGGAAAAACTGTAGAGAATCAAAACTCTGTACAGAAAGTAAATTTTGAACGTTCATAGATGCAAACCTAAGAACTGTGTGCAAATCCTGATGTGACACGTGAAACAAGCAAAGGACATTCTAATGCAGACATGAAGAAACACAATTTCAGATGCTAGGCTGCATCAGAACCAAATTATTCAACTTCTAAGGGATATCGCCACGTACTAAGGATGGAAAACTTGAACTGATATGAGAATCCCATTTAATAATGTTTTACACGTTGTTAGATGTGGATGTGCCCAATTTAGAGCAATGTGCTTTCAGCATGTGGATTCTTGACAAATTATGTCATCCTCAAAAAGTCCCATAAAAATTATCATATACTGCAAAGTACTCGAACACTGCTTGACTCTTAGAACCAAGAGGTGGGGGGCGCCTGGGTGGCTCAGTCGGTTGAGTGGCCGACTTCGGCTCAGGTCATGATCTTGCGGTCCGTGAGTTCGAGCCCCTCGTCGGGCTCTGTGCTGACAGCTCAGAGCCTGGAGCCTGTTTCAGATTCTGTGTCTCCCTCTCTCTGACCCTCCCCCGTTCATGCTCTGTCTCTCTCTGTCTCAAAAATAAATAAACGTTAAAAAAAAAAAAAAAAAGAACCAAGAGGTGGTGCTCAAAGAGTCAAAACAGGTAAGAAACCTATTTTACTAAAGCTTTATTCTTCCTATGTCACTATTAAATGATACACAGAGAAGGTATCTTGGGAGGTCCTTTTGAGTCTTGCTCCCACTGTGAATGCTTCGGACTCTAAGCTTTGGAAATCACTGGGTCTGGTTTTTCTGCTTTTTAAAATGTTTTGGAAGTTCTTCTTTAGCATGATTTCAGAGACCAGGATAAATGACTGGTTTGATCTGAAAACTGGAAAAGCTCATCCTAAGTCATAACCTCTTTGTTAGGAACTCCTCAAAAGTGGATTGAGGTGCCCTACGACCCAGCAATTGCACTACCAGGTATTTATCCAAGGGATACAGGTGTGCTGTTTCGAAGGGGCACATGCACTCCAATGTTTATAGCAGCACCATCAACAATAGCCAAAGGATGGAAAGAGCCCAAATGTCAATAGACGGATGAATGAATAAAAAAGATGTGGTATATACATACAATGGAGTATTACTCAGCAATCAAAAAGAATGAAATCTTGCCATTTGCAACTACTTGGATGGAACTGGAGGGTATTATGCTAAGCAAGCTTAGTCAGAGAAAGACAAATATCATATGACTTTACTCACATGAGGACTTTAAGATACGAAACAGATGAACATAAGGGAAGGGAAGCAAAAATAATATAAAAACAGGGAGGGGGACAAAACATAAGAGACTTTAGAGAACAGAGGGTTGCTGAGGGGGTTGTGGGAGTGGGGATGGGCTAAATGGGTAACGACATTAAGGAATCTACTCCTGAAATCACTGTTGCACTATATGCTAACTAACTTGGAGGTAAATCTTAAAAAATAAATAAAATTTTTTTAAGTGGATTGAGATGTTTTGGTGAAGTGAGACTTTTAACATTTTCGAGTCAAGGAAGTTTGGAAAGTCGAGAAGATTATAAGTACAGTCATTTTATTTTTAAATGCTTCGAGGTTCAGAGAGGAAGCAAGACCAACCTGGCACTCTGCAAGACAAAACAAAAAACAAAGCAGAACAAAAAGACTCTTGGTTCTCAAGGAGGGTGAGTCCAATTAGAAAAGACAATTGCTCTCTTGTACTAAAATCTGACACACAGGAAGCACACTCAGGGGTCACTTCTCACACTCTCCTGCCTGATCAACTTTCAAAGGAGAGAGAGAAAACAGAGAGGTTGCAGAAATCCTGTACCAGAAGTTTCTGGAAGCCCTCACCCATCTGATAACAGCCTACATGTGCCTGACTCTGCATAATAAAGATACAAGACTTTCTGCTTTACTTTTTTCCAAGCTTAGAGCTACACTTCAGAGCTTTGAGGCATATTCATCCTATTTTCCTGGGTGGCTTATTTATGCTCAGTGTTTTATTTCTTACTATTATTACTAATACTCACCTTAGTTTTGGGTAGACACAAATCTAATTTTTCAAGTTGTCAACCATTAGTCAATGCCATATTTTAAATATTTTTATTACAACATAAATACTCATGAACACTGAAGACACACAAATTTTATGAAGAAACTATCACTCATCCTTCTCCCCCACCCTTTCATTCCCATTATCTTAAGGCAAACATGACTAACCACAAAGTATTATCTTTCCATAATCTCTATGAGAAACAAATATATAAATATATCCATGCACAAATATATATATATATACATATATATATATGTATATACATATATATACACATATATATATATATGTATATATATATATATGAGGTTTTATTTTTGTTTTTATAAAAGTAATATCATATTCATTCAAATCTGGCAAACAAACAAAAAATGTCCCCAAAATTCACAAGAACAAGATCTGACTGGCTGTTTCCTCTTGTTGCCACCTATTCAATTCTCAGCCCCACTAGGATCACTAATGACCTCCCAACTGGCAAACCCGATGGCCACCTTTCAACCTCTACCTTATTTTAGCATCTTATCTTTGCACTCGCCAACGTTAACCCCACTTCCTTGCAGCTCCAGTAACACTTTCTGCACCATCGCTTCTCGTTCTCATTATTCCTTCACTCCTTCCTTTGTTACTCCTCCTCCTATCCTCTCTACTGAATGTTTTTAGGCCTCCTTTCTCTCGCTCTGTAATATCACTGACATATCTGATCATTGCCCATGACCTCAGCTATCACACAAGTGAAGAAGACTCCACATTTGTGTTTCCACCTGATCTCTCTGTGACCAATGGCCAACTAGATGTCTCTGCCAGACAGCTATGTCTCAAATTCTAGGTTTCCCCAAACCCCCAAAATCTTTCTCTAGTTTTTCATCCCCTATCTCAACCAACAGTCTCTCCATCCATGCTACCACAGTAGCCAGAAACCTTCAAGTATCCTTGTCAATTTGCTCTCCTAACCCTTTGCACCAAGCACCACTAACTTCACTGACACATTTGCCCTCTCTTATCTATTCTGCAACCTCAACCTAATGCAAGTCCTTCTCCTTTGTTATCTGAATTACTACAGATCATCCTGTTTCGAGTCTCTTCCAAATCATCCTCTTTGACACCATAAGAGTGAATTTTCTAAAATGGTCAGTCTATGTCAGGCCTCTCAAGATTCCCCTTGATCCAATCAGTGAGTCCCCTTGCCTATCAAACAATATTTGAACTCTGTTGGGTAATTCAGTATAGTTTCAATTAGTTCATCAAACCAATCTCCTGTCACTCCTCTTGTGTAAACTATCCTTATGCAAAAACCTTCTCCCAGTGTCTTAGGCAAGTTATCTGTGTCTTGTTGTTCTCCCCAGAAAAAATAATAGGGATAATGAATGTTTATTGAGTATGAGCTATGATCTATGTGTCTTTCCTTTATTACTCTTTTAATCTTCATAAAATCCCTATAAGATAACCACTATTATTATTTCCACATTACAGATTAGGAAACCTGCCCCTGAATGACATCTTCCAATTTGCTCATCCAGTAATAACCTACTTATCCCTCAAGGTACAGCTCAAATTTTACCTCCTTTCTCTCTAGCCATCCAGTCAGAATTCAAAACAGAATAGGTGTTCAATGTTTGCTGAATGGAAAAAAGACAGAGTGGCTGGAAGGCAACTTGTCATTAATTCTTGCATGGAATTCAGAGTGAAATACTCACTGATGTTTTGGGTTGCATGAAGCTTTCTTCCATGTATGTGATATTTGAGTTCTTATTCATGCTTGCCTTTTTAGTCCATAGCGCTATTCAGAAACAACTTGTCATATCACATATGTACCCGAAGAACCAGAGACAATGAGAGTCCTTCCATGTTCATTGCTTTCTAAGAAGTAGGTCAGAAACATCATATATTACTTTTTTTTCACCATCTTAAACATGTAGAGAACTATTATCTACTTACTGCCCCAAATGCTCCCTATGAAGAAAGAGCATGGCTGAACTGGCATACACTACCAGCACTATAGTAGAATGAGACTGGCTCAATCCTCTACCCTTAAACCCTTAAATTTGGGAAGAGAATCCCTGGCCTTCTGTGACCATGTCCTTTCTCATAGACCAAGGCTTGCCCAGAGCCAAGGGTTCATGGTCACCCACAGCCTACATTTCTCCCTCAAAACCATGCTTCTTGCACCTGGACCCCTGAATCCTTTGCCAAAATTACCCTGAGTTGCTTTCAGAGCCAGAGCAGGCCTCTTCTCTGGGCCCTTCCTCCTAAGAGCAGACCATACCAATGAAAAGAATGTCCCTACAGTCAAAGAGGGGCCAAGAGATGCCTGTTTGTGAGGTGGATGGCACTTCTACCTGTAGGTTAGCATACCTACACACATGCACATGATCCACAGAGCCACATTGAGGAGAGGGGTGGGGGGGAAGGGGAGTGAGGGGAAGAGAGGGGAGGAAAGGTTGGAAAAGAAGAGACAAGGGGAGGGGATGGGAGGGGAGGGGAGAGAAGAGAAGATCTAAAGTGTGGACTGGGAGTGCAGGTTCCCCCAGGCTGCCACTTTCAGATGTGGAACTCTTAGAAGTCCAAGAAACTTGACCTTCTAAGTCATTATGAAGATATATAAGTCAAGGTAGGTGAATAGAAGATATTTTATGTAACAATGTGTTAGCCTAAAGTATAACTTATAAATATTTAGTCATCATAATATGCGGGCACTCATTTATATCTTTGCACTGAGCTCTGCCAATTTGAGGAATGGGACTGCTCTTATACTACAGAAAGCTGTTAAGTGGTAGAACTGGTTCTTTAGTGGCACTCTATAGAGAAAGCTAGAAGAGGCAGACGAGCAAGTAGTGAGAGTCTCTGCACACACAGAGCATATGCAGGAATTAATTCTTATGTAAAACATCTGAGAAAAAGACACCCAGAGGGTAGAGCTAAGTTCTGAATCTGAAACTCCTAGCAAAGGCCTAAGGAAACAGCTCTCAATCCTAAGAGTTCTAAGAAAGAAGTCTGGGCCAGCATCCAGGAGTATACACCAAGTAGGAAGAAACAGGCAAGAAGCCAATTCCACACCAGGAGTCAGAGACACTTCTTTGTTTGCCCCTGGGAGTGCCATTTGTGATGCTTACCATGTGAGTGGTACCCTAGTGTTTGTACAATGCTGCAGCCCTGCAGGGAGGCTAGGAACAGCATTTCTATGTTTCCACCAATATAGATGACCCCTGCAAGTGACAGCAGCACCAGTTATTCCTCCTGTACCTATAACATCTGCTAAATACGGACAGCCAGGGCCAGCCAATATAAGACTCTAGCAGTGTAAGTCTCCAGAGTTGGTAGGAACTGTTGACTGGACCTATGGGACTAGAATAATGTCAAATGAAGCACATGTAGTTGTCACAAGACAACTGCAAACCCTCAAAGTACTTCCCAATGATAGGAGGGCCAACTGAGCAAAAGTTAATTTGGTATTCTGTCCATCTTGCTACATATCCCCAAGAGAAATAAAGCAGGGATCATCCTTTCTAAGTCATACTCCATATCAAGAGACACAGATGGTTCAGTGTATCACTTTGTCTAGACACAGAAATTTTTCAAATCAGAATATGTGTAGGAACAACAAAAAAAATCCCTGGAACAATGTCTCAGGAATTCCCATGTGTTGTGGAATGTATGCTAAGTGAAACTTTAGTGCACTAAAGGAATAGATTCTGAAATCAGACAAATGTAGGTTCCTCGATGGTAAGCAACAGAAAATAACTAACTTAAGAAAATATGATGATGATGATGATGATGATGATGATGATGATGATAGAGCAACATTATGATGAAGCTCTCAGAATTGAAGGGAAAGCTGGCAAACAGACTTGGAAAAGACAAAAACTATAGACACATCAGGGAATCTCATTTCAGAAAAGTCTTTGGGAAACCAGAAGGACGGACAAGTTTCAGCGATCCTCAGTACTTTGTTTCTTTATACAGGATTCACATTTATGAGGGGAAAAAGCATCCAATTGGCGTAGTCAACCAGCCTAGTCAAGACTAGTTATATGTCTAGTCTTAATAAGAGGACACTTTGATTAACAGTACTACAAAACTGTATCAAATAGGAAAAGTAGCAAATTTTCCCCAAAAAAATTAACCAAAAAATGTGAAATGGGCACAAGGCAGTTAAAAGTTAGTAACGGTCTCTGCAACTACTTATTTATTATCTGTGTGAATTTAAGCAAATCACTTACTGCTATTGACTCAGTGCTCATGTCCCCCCAAAATTCGTATGTTGAAATCTAATGCCCAATGTGATGATATTTGGAAGTAGGGCCTTTGGGAGATGATTAGGTCATGAGGGTGGGGCTTTCATGAATGGGATTAGTACCCTCATAAAAGAGACCCCAGAGAGTTCGCCCAGAGGGAAAGCCCCTCACCCTTTCAGCCTTGTGAGGACACAGTGAAAAGACAGCTGTATATGGACCAGGAATCAGGCTCTCCCCGGATGTCAAATCTGCTAGTGCCTTTATCTTGTACTTCCAGCCTCTAAAACTATGAGAAATAAATTTCTGTTGTTTTAAACAACCCAGTCCATGGTATTCTATTATAGCAGCCCAAAGTAAGATACTTACCCACTTATACCTTCTGCTAAAATGTGACTTCACAGGTCAGGGGTCTTTGTCTAGTTCATTCACTGATATATCCCAATAGCCTCAAATGAACCTGACACATAAAGAGCTCTTAGTCAATATTTGTCAGAAGAATGAATCTCTCCAAGACTCAGTTCCCGCATTGAAACTGAGATGCCTTGTAGATATATGTAAAACGTCTGCTACAAAGTGCTATAACATAAGAAGAGATCAAGAAATTCTGATTTAGTTATTGCTTTTATTAGAACAAACACTGCTAGAGGCACCTGGGTAGTTCAGTTGGTTAAGCATCTGGCTCTTGGTTTTGGCTCAGGTCATGATCTTATGGTTCGTAGGTTCAAGCCCCACATCGGGCTCCACGCTGACAGCATGGAGCCTACTTGGGATTCTCTCTCTCTCTCTCCCTCTCTCTCTCTCTGCCCCTCCTCTGCTCTCTCTCTCAAAATAAATAAACTTAAAAAAAACTGCTCTTAAAAAAAAAGAACAAATACTGCTAGAATTATTTACTATAAACAAAGTAGAAAAATCCTTTGTGATTATGACAGTTTACTCTGTGAAACCACAATACAAAACAAAAGTTATTCATTATTAGTTCAATACAGTCTGTTACTTTTAGAATTTTAGAACAAAGTAAATAATTTGTCCAATGATGTAACAATATGAAAGGAAATGGAAAAGTGAATTTTAAAAAGCTAGTGTATCCTCAGGGGAGTCTGGTTGCCTAAGAGTGGCACCAATGTATCATTAGCTCCAGACCCAAAATGTTATAGCCTGATGATCTCTGGGCCCTCAGTGATGCTTTATCATACTTTTTTTTTCCACTCTGAGTTGTTTTCATTTTCCTTACCCCATAGCAGATACTCCAACAGTATTTATCCGTCTCTAAGAGCCTCTATTACAATGTGTTCCTGCTTCCTTCCCTATCCAAGGTTGGTATTTCCACTTCTCTTTGAATATTAGAAGCCATTAAACCAAATGAGAAAGAAGAGAGGGAAACTGGGCTAGTACACGCATGACATTCAGCCACATATCCCCACCTTTCTTTCTGGTTCTATGGAAGGAAGTTATTCTTCTCCTTTCCAAAGGATGGCTTTTCCACCGAGACTCCAAATCATATTTCCCTCTGCTATTTCCTGGGCGTTACCTTAGGTAACAAGTTTCTCGTTCTCTGATTACAAGCCAGCTCACCATTCCCCTTCCTAAAACTCTCTCATGACCCTTCTCTCTCCCCATCACTGAGCTTTTTCTGCCCTCGCTTTCATGAACAAACTCCTTAAAAAGCTCTCTACACTCACTGTCCCCCCCCCCACTCACTCCTCAGCCCACTGAAGTTGTCTGCTGCCCCCACCATTCTACTGATGCTTTCAAAACACATGTTTGCCATGACTCGCCAGCTGCCATGCCAGGGTCCACTGCTTAAGCATCCCCCAACCTAAATTCCTTTTTTTTTTTAAGATTATTTATTTATTTTGAGAGAGAAAGAGAACATGTAATCAGGGGAGGGGCGGAGAGAGAGTGCGAGAGAGAATCCCAAGCAGGCTCCACAATGTCAGCACAGAGCCTGACACAGGGCTTAAACTCATGAACCATGAGATCATGACCTGAGCTGAAATCCAGAGTCAGATGCTTAACTGACTGAACCACCCAGATGCCCCCAACCTAAATTCTGTGCAACAGATACCTCCATGGTTCCCACTTTGGGCCCCCTCCTAAGTAACTGACTGTTAAATTCTAGTTGTTTTCTCCAGTTTGGTCTCTCAGCAAACACATACTGAGCACGTATCAGGCACTGCCCTGCATGCCAGAAAATAAAAGTGAGTAAGATCTAAAAGTAATCTGTATCCTAAATTGAATTATGAAATAGTGCAAGGACATTAGTGTAAAATTGATATAATCTGAAAGAAGTCTCTATTTTAGTTAGTAGTATTGTGCTATGTTACTTTCCTAGTTTTAAAAAATGTATCATTGGGGCGTCTGGGTGGCTCAGTCAGTTAAGTGACTTCAGCTCAGGTCATGCTCTCGTGTTTTACAAGTTTGAGCCCCACAAAACCGAGCCTGCTTCAGATTCTGTGTCTCCCTCTCTTTCTCTGTCCCTCCCCCCGCTCAAGCTCTGTCTCTCTCTGTCTCAAAGATAAATAAACATTAAAAAAAATTTTTAAATAAAAAATGTACCATAGGTACAACATTGGAAGAAACTAGGTAAAGGATATATGGGAATTATCTATACTATCTGCAACTTTTCCACATATCTAAAACTATCCCAAAATAAAAAGGTTTTAAAGGTAATAAAATATGGTCCCTGCCTTCAGAGATCTTACAATGACCCACAGTCTTAGGATAAATGAGGGAGATAGTCAAATAATTCTGAACCACGGAATTTTCTATCAGGATTAAATATAGAAACCAATCTGCTTTTTCTCAGCATTTTACCTCCCTGCAAGTGGAATGACCTTGCATGCACCCATGTCCTAAGCTGTAAGCATTTCATAAGAATGGGATGGAGGTGTGTGTGTGTATCAAAGGGTGAATTTTTACATGTTCCTAGTAATAAATCTTGAGGCTTTGGGAGGCCTCAAACGGATCGAAGCCAACTCTAGTGAAATCACTCCACTTTCTAAGAAGATGAATTTAAATATATTACCTACATACTTTCTTTGTTCTTCTCAAGGCAATAGTTCAAGGTTTGAGGGAGCAGCAGGGCAAACAGAGGTGATTTTTCAGACTTCCTATTGTCTGGCTGCCAGGGTTCCTGGAAGTGGCATTTTTAATGAGCATTTTTTCTTCTGGAGAAGACTTTGATGTGGTTGAAAATTTATTTTCCTCTTGAGTGTAGGCAGGGCACCAATTAACCCACATAGAGCACCCTTGCTGTCTCCCCAGCTTGGAGTTTATTACACTTACTATGCAGTGTATCAAACCCATTATCTCATCTCCTGTTATGCTTCCCTCCTGTGGACTCAAACAATTTCTAAAGCAGCTTTCTGCTCTCTTGATCTTTTTAAATAATATCTTCTTAATTTTTAATTTTATTTATTTAAGAGAGACAGAGAGAGTGAGTGAGCAGGAGAGGGGGAGGGGCAGAGAGAAAGGGGGAGAGAGAGAATCCCAAGCAGGCTCTGCATTGTCAGTGGAGAGTCCGACGCGGGGCTCGAACTCATGAACTGTGAGATCATGACCTGAGCTAAAGTCAGCCACTTAGCAGACTGAGCCACCCAGGCACCCCATCTGTTCTCGTAGTCTTTTAAATGCCTCCATTTTGCCTTTTCGAACAAATAAACATGATAGCAATGGAGATGGAAGAAGGAGAAGGCGAGATAGGAGAGCTGCTGCTCTGACCAGCTGGTTGGGCCAGCAGCACTGTCTTCACCTCAAGATATATTTCTACAGAACCTACAGCATGACAGGCATAAAGGTACAAAAATGAGTAAAGTTGATATGGGTCTAAGGACTCTAAGTTCAACGGTGAAAACTGTCACAATTTCATACATAACTATAGTACAAGGCAGAAGGAAAAGAAGGCTAGAATTATTTCCCTAAAATAATTAAATGTAAATGACAGTGAACATTAAAGAATGTTTTTTATACAAAAGGGTGCTGCTCCTGGTTACATGGGAATTATGTAACCCTGTGAATTTAAGGCTCTCTGAGTCTGGTGGTTGGAAAAGAACTAAAACAGTTGAAGAAAAGTAATTTAAACATGAAAGTTGGAGGCATCAGACCAAATTATGTTGTCTTGAGTTGTCAACATTCTGTCCTCCCCTATTGCTCCAGCATGTCAACTCAGGTTCTCTCTTCCTGTTGCATTTAAGATATAAGAAAACTCAAAAAAAAATTTTTTTTTTCATTAAAAAAAAGTCCATTCCAGGAAAAACATTCTATGCTTATGGATTGGAAGAATAAATATTGTTAAAATGTCAATACTACCCAAAGCTATCTACACATTCAATGCAATCCCAATCAAAATTGCACCAGCATTCTTCTCGAAGCTAGAACAAGCAATCCTAAAATTTGTATGGAATCACAAAAGACCCCAAAGAGCCAAAGTAATATTGAAGAAGAAGACCAAAGCGGGAGGCATCACAATCCCAGACTTTAGCCTCTACTACAAAGCTGTAATCATCAAGACAGCATGGTATTGGCACAAAAACAGACACATAGACCAATGGAATAGAATAGAGACTCCAGAATTGGACCCACAAAAGTATGACCAACTAATCTTTGACAAAGCAGGAAAGAATATCCAATGGAAAAAAGCAGTCTCTTTAACAAATGATGCTGGGAGAACTGGACAGCAACATGCAGAAGAATGAAACTAGACCACTTTCTTACACCACTCACAGAAATAAACTCAAAATGGATAAAGGACCTGAATGTGAGACAAGAAACCGTCAAAACCCTAGAGGAGAAAGCAGGAAAAAAACTCTCTGACCTCAGCCATAGAAATTTCTTACTTGACACATCTCCAAAGGCAAGGGAATTAAAAGCAAAAATGAACTATTGGGACCTCATCAAGATAAAAAGCTTCTGCACTGCAAAGGAAACAATCAACAAAACTAAAAGGCAACCGACAGAATGGGAAAAGATATTTGCAAATGACATATCAGACAAAGGGCTAGTATTCAAAATCTATAAAGAACTCACCAAAGTCCATACCTGAAGAACAAATAATCCAGTGAAGAAATGGGCAGAAAACATGAATAGACACTTCTCTAAAGAAGATATCCAGATGGCCAACAGGCACATGAAAAGATGCTCAACCTCACCCCACATCAGGGAAATACAAATCAAAACCACACTGAAATATCACCTCATTCCAGTCAGAGTGGCCAAAATGAACAAATCAGGAGATTATAGATGCTGGAGATGATGTGGAGAAATGGGAACCCACTTGCACTGTTGGTGGGAATGCAAACTGGTGCAGCTGCTCTGGAAAACAGTGTGGAGGTTCCTCAAAAAATTAAAAATAGATCTACCCTATGACCCAGCAAAGCACTGCTAGGAATTTACCCTAGGGATACAGGAGTACTGATGCATAGGGGCACTTGTACCCCAATGTTTATAGCGGCACTTTCAACAACAGCCAAATTATAGAAAGAGCCTAAATGTCCATCAACTGACGAATGGATAAAGAAGATGCGGTTTATATACAAAATGGAATACTACATGGCAATGAGAAAGAATGAAATATGGCCTTTTGTAGCAATGTGGATGGAACTGGAGAGTGTGATGCTAAGTGAAATAAGTCATACAGAGAAAGACAGATACCATATGTTTTCACTCTTATGTGGATCCTGAGAAACTTAACAGAAGACCATGGGGGAGGGGAAGGGGAAAAAAAAGTTAGGGAGGGATCCAAACTATAAGAGACTCTTAAAAACTGAGAATAAACTGAGGGTTGATGGGGGGGGGGGGTGGGAGGAAGGGGAGGGTGGGTAATGGATATTGGGGAGGGCACCTGTTGGGATGAGCACTGGGTGTTGTACGGAAACCAATTTGACAATAAATTTCATATTAAAAAAATACAAAAACAATTTTTTAAAAAGTCCATTCCTTCATCACATGACAACATCTATCTGCAAAAGAAGCTAATAACCAGTTTCCAGCAAGGCAGCCACTTGCTCTTCTAAAACCCCTATTACTAATAGGAAGATAAGGAGAATGGCTACTTGAAGAAAATCTGCAGTCTCTGCCACTGGGGAAGAATGCAAATTCCTTACCTTTGCCTTAAATGCAAATTCCTTACCTTTAGCTCAGACCCCATTTCTAATCTGCGCCTATATATGCCAAGTCTAGACTGGACATTTCCACTTGAAAATCAACATGCATACAGCAAGCACTGCTGGTAATTCTCCACTATCCACTCTCCCCTTATTCCTTTAATAATAGAATACAACCAGGACACCTGGCTGACTCAGTTGGAAAAGCAAATGACCCTTGATCTCAGAGTTGTTAGTTCAGAGCCCTATGCTGGGTGTAGAGATTTCATTCATACATACATATATACATACATACACAAACAAAGTTCAAAAAAAAATAATAGAACACAATTTTAACTGGCACAGAGCTGCCCAAGCTAAGACTTTTTCCAGCCTTCTTCACATCTAGCTATGGCCCTGTGATTCAGACTGTTCAATGGATATGAGCAGAATGGATGTAAGCAAAAATGACAAGTTCAGCTTCTGAATCACGCCCTTGAAGGGAAGGTATGTGCACAATATGTATCCACAATGGCCAAAGATGGCCCAGCCATCTTAGATCTTGACATAGAAGCCACATGCTGAAAATGACAGAGCAACAAGAGAGAAGGAGACTAGATCTCCAAAAGTTTTGAGTTCACTAGACCATCTGTGGAGAGCCTGATGCAGGGGTCGAACTCATGAACTGTGAGATCATGACCTGAGCCGAAGTCAGACGCTGATATTTACAGGAGAGAAAAATAAACTTTATCTTTTTTTAAGCAATTATGTTTTGTCTCTATTAGAGCAGCTTAATCTGGAATCCTATTGCAAGGTTTTTATTTCTATAGCACCTCTCTCTATGTGTATGGCCACAAAAGTCACTGAGTTTCCCAATCCAGAAGCAGGAAGTAACCCTTGATTCCTTTCTCTTCCTCACTTCCAATACCAAAAATACCACTACCAAAAATACAAAAATAAATTCATGTCAAATTTATCTCCTAAATATTTTAAAGTCTGTCTTTGCTCTCCACCCCATGTGATAATGCCTGCATCCATCTTCTCTGATTTAGACATCTTCATGGCTTCTCTCCATGCCTCCTGCCTTGCTTGCTGTCAATTTACATTTCTTTATCTTTTTTTAAAAGAGAGAGAGAATGTGTGTGAGCTGGGGAGGGGCAGAAGGAGAGGAAGAGAGAGAATCTTAAGTACGCTCCCTGTCCAGTGCAGAGCCCAACACTATCTCACAACTGTGAGGTCATGACCTGAGCTGAAATCAAGAGTCAGACCCTAACTGACAAGCCCCAGGTGCCTTCTAAGGAACAAAAAAGATCACACCTCTGACTGATACCCTTCAATTGCTCCCCATTCTCAAAAATATTAAATCCAAACTTGTTAGCAAGACCCCCAAAGCTCTTAGTGATGCAACTCCTGTTCACCCCACTGACCTCTCCTTATGGCCCACGCCACTCTATTTCATATCTCTGTGCTTTTCCATGTAGTTTCCTCTGCTTAGAATTTCTCTGTGCTTTCTTGTCTTCTTGGAAAAAATATTGGTTTATGTATATATGTATGTATGTATGTATGTATGTATGTAAGACTTAGTTCAGATATCATCTTCTCTCTGAAGTCTCTCCTGAAAATTAGTCAGTCTCTCCAATGTGCTGCCCTTCATTTTGTACACAATTGTGTTATGTTTATCACATTAAACAATAAACTCTGAGAGGCTCCAGACCAAGATGGTGATACAGGAGGCTCCCCAATGTCCCTCCTCCCACAGACACACTGAATGTACAGCTACACATGGAGCAACTCCCTCTGAGAAAAGTCCAGAAACTAGCTGAGTGACTCCTACATGCCCAACAAATGTGAAAACACCTACACAGAAATGGATAGGAAAGGCTGAGACACAGTCTCACCATAAACCCCACTCCTATCTCAGTGCTATACAGTTGGGAGGGAATCCCTAACTCCCAGCTTCTCCCTGAGGAACAAAGGGTTTGGACCACACATTTAGTGCCCCAAATATTACAGCTCCAGAAACAAGACAAGAATGCCCACTCTTGCCATTTTTAGTCAACATAGTACTGGAAGTCCTACACAGAGCAATGAGGCAAGAAACGGAAAGAAAAGGCATCCAAATCAGAAAGGAATAAGAAAGGCTACCTCTATTCACAGATGATGAGATATTATATGTAAAAAAACCTGAATACTCTACCAAAGAACTGTTAGAACTAATAAACAAATTCAGGAAAGTTGCAGGATACAAAATCAATACACAAAAGTCAGGGGGAAAATCAGTAGCATGTCTATATACTAAAAATGAACTATCAGAACAAGAAATTAAGAAAATAATGCCTTTTATGATAACATCAAAAGAATAAAATAATTAGGAATAAATTTAACCAAGGAAGTAAAAGATCTACACACTGAAAATTATAAAATATTGATGAAAGAAACTGATGACACAAATAAACAGAAAGATACTCCATATTCAAATTAAAATTGTTAAAATGTCCATACTACCTGAAGTGATATACAGAGTGAATGCAATCCCTATCAAAATTTCAATGGCATTTTTCACAGAAATAGAAAAACAATTAAATTTATATGGAGCCACAAAAGACCCTGAACAGCCAAAATAATCCTGACAAAGAACAACAAAGCTGGAGGCATCATACTTCTTGATTTCAAACTGTACTACAAAGCTATAGTAATTAAAATAGCATAGTATTAGTATAAAAATAGATGCAAAGATTAAGGGGAAAAGAATGCAGTCCCCAGAAATAAACCCATGAATATCTAGACAACTAATTGTGTCACAGGAGCTGAGAATGTACATTAGGGAAAGGATAGTCTCTTCAATAAATGGTGTAGGGAAAACTGAATATCCACATGAAAAATATGAAACTGGACCACTCTCTTATACCATACATAAAATCGCCTCAAAATGGATTAATGATTTGAACATAAGACCTGAAACTGTAAATCTCCTAGAAGAAAATATAAAGGATAAGTTCTTGACATTGGTCTTGGCAGTGAATTTTTGGATGTTCATTGCAGCATTATCTACAACAGCCAAGGCAGGGAAACGACCTAAGTATGTGTCAAAGAGAGAGAGAGAGAGAGAGAGAGAGAGAGAGAGTGTGTGTGTGTGTGTGTGTGTGTGTGTGTGAGAGAGAGAGAGAGAGAGAGAGAGACAGAGACAGAGACAGAGACAGAGCACGCTGTAATGGAATATTATTCAGCCTTAAAAAAGAAGGAAATGTTGCCATTTGCCGCAACATAGATGAACCTGGAAAGCATGATGCTAAGTAAAATAAGCCAGACAAGAGAAAGACAAATACTGTATGGTATCACTATATCTAAAAAGAAAAGAAAGAAAAGAAAAGAAACAGAGTAAAATGGTGGGGGTAATAGGAAGAGGCTGATAAAAGAATACAAACTTTTAGAGGCATCTGGGTGGCTTGTCGGTTAAACAACCGACTCTTGATTTGGGCTCAGGTCATGATCTCATCATGGTTTCTGAGTTCGAGCCCTGCATCAGGCTCTGAGCTGACAGTCTGGAGCCTGCTTGGAATTCTCTCCCTCTCTCTCTGTCCCTCCCCCACTTGCTCTCTCTCAAAATAAATAAAAATAAACTTTAAAAAAAGAATACAAACTCCTAGTTACAGGATCAATCAGGTCTGAGGGTCTAAATATGACATGGTGACTATAATTGATAATACTGTATTATATAACTATATTATATGACTATATTATTTAACTGAAACTTACAAAGACAGTAGAACTTAAATGTTTCACACACACACAAAAAAGGTAATACTGAGGTGATGTTAATCCTTTCACAGTATATACCTATATCAAATCATCAAATCATCACATTGTATACTTTAAATATATTACAATTTGATTTGTTATTTATTCCTCAATAAAGCTAAAAAGGGAATCTAGCAAAACAACAAACAGATGGATTGACTCATGGACATAGAGGTGTAGACAATAAATGAAAATAATAAATTAAAGAAGACTAAAATATGAATTGAAAATTCTACCAGACCTGGTAACTTACTCTAAGTAGCTTACTCGGAAGCTCAGTTATATAAAAGCAACTTTTAGCACCATCTAAGAGACATTTCCAGCTATCATGCTGAAAAGGAACTTGGGAAATACAGCTCAGGAACATAACTATGAAGATTTTTTAACTTCCTAGACTGTTACTTGAGTTATACCCTGTCTGTCTTCTCACAACAGTAAAACTCAAAGCCATAAAGACATAATTGCCTCCTTTCAGCACACAAAAAAGAAAATAGGATCTGAAAATACTGAAGTTTACACCAAAAAAAAAAAAAAAAAGAAAAAATCTGAGGACTATACAAACCCAAGAGAGAAAAGTAGGAAATCAAGCTGAGTGAGCAGAAAATTAAAGGCCCACAGGAAACTCACTCTGAACTTTAACCAAGACACCCAGAGTTTTCTAATGAGAGTCTTAATAACATCAATATCTACCTGCCCTTTTCACAAATTTGGAATTCAGAGTGAAAGTTTCCCAAGTTTATACAACTATTCAGTAGCAGAACTAGAACTATATTGTATAAGAAACAAAAATAAATGTATCCATCCAGTGAAAACCATCCTGTAAATACCAAAGTAATTCAGAAAAAAAGTGTCAGGATTTTACATAATTATATAGTCCGCTCAAAGCTCACCATATGCCGTACAAATACCTCCCAGAAGTTTGTGTGAGAGATGAGGGAGTGCAAGTGGTGTCAGTATAACAACATTTAGAATGTGCTCGTTCTAAATTGAGGTGGGTTTGGGCATCCAGTGGCCCATCCAGGGCTATGTACTCTTAAAAAGTGAGAAGCTCCTTTGTTTAAAAATAAAAAAATAAAAAATAAAAAATAAAAAAACATAAAAGAGGCACCTGGGTGGCTCAGTCGGTTGAGTGTCTGACTCTTGATTTCAGCTCGGGTCATGATCCCAGGGTCATGGGATCAAGCTCCATGCTGAGTGTGGAACCTGCTTGGGATTCTCCCTCCCTCTCCTCTCTCTCTCTCTCTCTCTCTCTCTGTTCCCTCACTGTGCCTCTCCTCAACTCATGCTCTCTCATTCTTGCACTCTCTTTCTCTCTGAAATTAAGAAAAAACAACAACATAAGAAAAGGGAACAAGGAGCATACATCCTTCGGCCAAGAAGTCAGATGTCCTCTCCAGTTCAGTTTTGTGTACTCTGTTCAGATTTGTCTCAGCACCATCCCTTTCCACTAAGGACCTGTGCTGGGGCCCTGTGGGCAGTAAATGGTAAATATAAAAGGGCTGAGAACTCCCTTACTCCACTGAGGCACTAGGTGAAGTTCCCCTCTAAAGAATTCAGCCTAATGCGGGATGAAGTGTGGTCCAAAGGGATGGGAGGGAGGGCAAACAGTATTTTCCGTAAGCAGCAAGTGGACACTAGGAATGGGGAATAAGGACTCAAGGGAGGCCGTCACCCATGAGACCTGAGGATGTAAAGGCGGGAGAAGTAAGCCAGACCTCCACCTGAACAGAGAAGGGACATTGCAGATCTCTCCACTTGTTACCACAGCATACATTCATTCTTTACATTTTTCCTTTCTCCCTGAAAGTTTATCATTAGCAATTTGTCAGGTGCCTCCTGGTCTTCATTTTTCTTCCGCTGGCTTCATAATATTTGTTGAATATTTCTTCACCATAAAATTTGTTGAACTATCCCCAAGATTTACACATTTAAGCTGTTTCCAATATTGTAAGGAGAATATTCAGCCTTTTCCTGACTCATAACATTCTAAATTCTCAGAAGGGGTTAGATAGTGAGTCAATGTGATGAAATAATTTTGAGTCTTAATAGATAAATATAATCAAATTAGTTTTTCAATTTCACTTTTTCTACTGCAAAAGGTACTATCACTAAAAACAAAAACAAAAAAAATTATCATTTTCATTACTCCCTCTTCAAATGTTTGATGTTGTCATTTAAAAACTTCCAAATTGGGGCGCCTGGGTGGCTCAGTCAGTTAAGCGTCTGACTTCAGCTCAGGTCATGATCTCACAGTTCGTGAGTTCGAGCCCCACGTCGGGCTCTGTGCTGACAGCTTGGAGCCTATTTCGGATTCTGTGTCTCCGTCTCTCTCTGCCCCTCCCCTGTTCATGCTCTGTCTCTCCCTGTCTCAAAAATAAATAAACTTTAAAAATAAATAAATAAATAAATAAATAAATAAATAAATAAATAAATAAAATAAAATAAAATAAAAACTTCCAAATTCAGGGTGCCTGTGTGGCTCAGTTGGTTAAGCATCCAACTCTTGATTTCCGCTCAGGTCATGATCTCACGGTTTGTGGGTTCAAGCCCCACTTCGGGCTCTGCGCTGACAGCACAGAGCCTGCTTGGGATTCTCTCTCTCTCCCTCTCTCTCTACCCCTTCCCCCCTTCCCCCCTCAAAAATAAGTAAACTTAAAAAAAAAAAAAAACTTCAAGTTCTGGTTGACCATTTTCTTCTTTACTTTGCTACTTCATTAAATGGGAAATGGTATCTACTTGTTTCTTTCATTTCCAACAGAGATTTTTTCCCCACAATTATTTAACTTCATTATCTTTCTTAATAATTTTTTTCATTTCCTTTGTCCATTAAAATTCTACCTCACTGAAGGGCATCTGGGTGGCTCCGTCAGTTAAGTGTCTAACTCATGGTTTCAGCTCAGGTCATGAACCCAGTGTTGTGGGATCTAGCCTTGCACCAGGTTCCGAGCTGAGCATGGAGCCTGCTTAAGGTTCTCTCTCCCCCTTGTCCCTCCCCCACTTTCTCTCTCTCTCTCTCTCTCTCTCTCTCTCTCTAAAATAATAAAATAAAATTCTATTTCACTTCCCTCTCCAGTAATTTTTCATAGGTTTTAGATAACTCTGAATCCAATATTGAGACCTTATGCCCAAGTAGAAAAAGAATCATAGATTCAGGTTATAAATTAATGTAAAATGGTATCTATATAACAATGCTTAACTTACAGATTTATAATCCTACACCCTTGAACAAGGAGGTGTTTGTTACTGATAAGGTAAATTGCCAAGGCTTACAAATACGATGCATACAATTTCTGAAAAAGATGGAAAAAAGATGGCGAAAAATGTAAGAATCTCTTTTTAATTATGTAAGAACCTGAATGTATATACATAAAAGTATAATTCATGAACAAAAATGATGCATATTCATAATAGTTACCAACTAGGCAACTACCAGGTACCTAGAATTTTATTTAAAAGACTTATAACAAAGTAGACTTTATTCATAAGGAAATCGATGCTCAAGTTCATACTAAAAAATAATTCAAATCTTGATCAGCATAATTTCAAAGTCATGGTCTTGCCATACAGTGCTCTTCTTAGGGAGTTGCAAGGTAAGTCATATGAGTTAAAAGATCATAAAACTCCTATTTCCTCTCTCGTCTAACATTCATAATTTATGTTTTTTGATGTATAATTTTATGGCTTTTTAAAAACTCTATATTAGTTTGGGAATATGTGCAGTTAAATAAGATTCTAATTAGACAAACACAATATAAATACTAAAACCCTAGAATTGTTAAATATTGTTTATACCTATCAAAGTATGTCCCAGATAGATTTGTGTTAAGGAAAATCCCATAGAATCAGTATTGTGCAATAGATATTTCCCTGCTTTAACAGCTGAGGACAGAACACAAAGTCACATTTTTGAATACTTCATCTCTCTCCACACACCACTGCCTCATCCAAGATAAGCCCACCAACACCAGGAACTGACTCCTCATTTCAAGGCCTCATTCCTGGTTATAAGTCCCTTTTAGAGAGAAAATTTCATCTACCAGGTAACTCTCTTCTCTACCACTACTGGGCCTGACATTGTCACATGGTGTCCCTGTTGAAACCCAGATAGTTCTATCACTTATGCATGATCCAGCTTGTTTCCTGACAGATTTATGGCAAAATGGTACACACCTCCACCAAAAATCTTTCAACCCATCAGCTCTATGACAACTGTCCACTACCAGGGAGAGTTCCTTCAGTTCAGGCTTTTCTACCAATGGGAATGGAACTTACCTGAAGTTTATTCAACCAGCCTGTAGAGGACAAAAGACTGAAAGATAAGCAACACATGTAGGGAGGCTATGAGAATCTGGTCTTCATGAACCAAATAAATTACCACTTGATCAATCATTGGTTTTATTAAAATAAAACCCCAAGGCCAAAAAAAAAGGGGGGGATGGTAAACACAGCCCCCATGCTATACTGACTGGATTCATGTCACTTGGGCCCATGGGCTTCTGGACATTTCAACAGATCGTCCAAATTCGATTTTGCTTCTCAGTTATTTCAGCCTTATCCATATGCACAAGCAGCCATCTTCCCCAAGACACAGTCAGGATTGGGATGACTGGATCCAGGATTTCAGATCTCAGCATCTGCTAAGAGTTATCATATTCTCTCTCCCTCTTTCTCTCTCTTCCTTCCTCTCTGCTCCCTCTCTTCCTCCCTCCCTCCACCCGCACCTCCTCCCTTCTGTCTCCCCACAAAACCCCTACTTCCCAAGAGCAGAATACTTCACTTCTTTTCATTCTCAAGATCTGTCCCCCTTTTCATTCTCCAGGGATGGTTTGTTTGTTTTTTTTTTTCCGGAAAAAATCCAACCATGTTATAATTGAAAAAGTCCCTTTCAGAGTCTGTTTTGCTTCCAATGAGATCAACTGTGTTGAGTTGCAAATCTAGCAATGAGAGATATTCATATTGTACAAAAGTCCATCCTGAGAATAGGTTCAAGAGTTTGGGATGTGATGAATGAAATGTGCTCTAGGACATGAGAATGTCAAAATTTTATAAGAAGATAGTCTAACCCATGAATGTGTATTAAAGTTACACACTTTGACCACAGCCATCTACTTACATTCATGGTAAGAACCTAAATGAGCTTATTAAATCACCTATTAAACATAGAGTTCTCCAAGGAACTGTCTCTCACGTTAAACACTGCTCTCTCCATAACAAGAAAAAGCATTAGTACCTCTAAAGAAGGGCCTAAGAATATATGTAAACTCTAGACAAAGTTCAGAAACTGAGTATCAAGGGCCCTTGGTTTTGTATTCTCTAAGAAAATAATGCACAACAGTTAGAAATGCTTGGTGACATATTAATGAAAGTCAGCCTGCATAACTTTAATTGGGTACTGGAAATTGTTCCTTGTGTTGCCAACAAAAAACAGATGGAGAGTATCATTTCAAAGAAAGAGGTAATGAAACTTCCCTTGAAGAAATTGCTTAAGAAAAATGGTAACACTTGATAATAGAATAATCTTTAAGAACACACACCATGTGACACTTAAGTGGAAAAAACAAAAACAAAAATAAAAGAAGAGTAAACGCACTAACTTCATTCCTAACACGTATCGATCTGATGCCTAGAGAGTGCCAGCTCCCTACCCAAAAACTATCTCATCATTGGACCTCTCATGATATTGCCAGTTACAAGGAAGAGAATGTTCTGGCCATCTGCCTCATCTGAGGTTTATTCACACGAGTGGTAGAGAACCCAAGTCTAAAAGATAAGCAACACGTGTAGACAGATTATGAGATCCTGGACATCATGAACCAAATAACTTACCAATTGCTTAATCCCTGGCTTCAACAAAATAAAACTCCAGTGGAAAGAAGATTCTCATGACTCATGGGGAAGGGAAATTTTCTCATTCCAGTAAATGAATTTCTGACACATATCCACAGCTGTTATATAGCCATAATTAAGACCTGCTCAATTTGAGTGGATAATCTATCATTAATCATTCAAAATAAATAGGTACTCCAAACAAAACATATCTTTGTGTAGCATTTTAGAATAGATAGAATAACAGATTCTACAGACTTTTTCAAGTTCCTAGCCACCCTCTTGTGACAACTCATCACCCTTTCCTACACCCGACTTTATGTTGTTCTCCCTTGTTGTCCACGATCAGCAATGTCTCTGACTCTATTCTTCCTTCACATCCTTGATCTACTGGCATCACATCCAGCACTGACAACCAGTGGATCAATCTGTGGTTAATTCATTACTGAACAATTGAAAACTCATTCTAACTCCAGTCTCTAACATTGGGAATACTGTCTGTAACCTGATTTTGCTTCTACCTGACTTTACGGGCTTGAGTGTGAGTCATGACACTTTCTGGGTTTTAACTTCCCTGTTGTTAAAGTGAAGGGTAAGACTAAATAACTCCGAGTCCCCCTCCATTTACCATGTTCTCATTCTTGAACTCATAGCAACATCAAAGTAGTTTCTAATTCTTAAAATACTTTCTTTGAATGCACCACTAAATTTGACCTTCATACAGCCCTTGGAGGTTGGTAAGGTAAATATTACTAGTTCCATTTTGTAATGAGAAAGATGGGGTTCAGCATTAAAAAAAAGTTTATTGAAGCCACACCACTTGCTGGTGGCAGAAGTCTTCTGAGTCCTAATATAGTGCTTGTTCCATTGCACTGTGCTATTCCATGATATAATTGTAAGATGAACAGAGGCTCCCAGTGGGCATGCCTGGGGGACAAGAATGATCAGGATTGGGTTTTCATTCAGCTCACTGCCTTCAGGTGGCCCTTTTCTTGACGGGTGCCTGAATAATATATGCTGGTAGAATTCTATAAGGGATGAAAAAGGAGATGAAGAGTTTCAGGGAAAGGGTGAAGAAGAGAAAGGGAGAGATATAAAAACCACCATATGGAGTGAAACTTTAGGGAAGAAACATTCTTGAGGAGGACTTTTAAGAAGTTTTGTTCTAAGGTGTGCATTGAAACCCTATCTTCCTTATCCATGATAAAGCAACAGTAAAAACCAACATCTTTTTTTAATGTTTTTGAGTTAGACCTGTATTTTTTTTTAATGTTTATTTATTTTTGAGACAGAGAGAGACAGAGCATGAACGGGGGAGGGGCAGAGAGAGAGGGAGACACAGAATCGGAAACAGGCTCCAGGCTCTGAGCCATCTGCCCAGAGCCTGACGCGGGGCTCGAACTCAACCGACCGCGAGATCGTGACCTGAGCCAAAGTCGGACGCTTAACTGACTGAGCCACCCAGGCGCCCCAAGTTAGACCTGTATTTTATTTTGATTTTTACATGAATGAATTTCTCAGATGGGTCCCAACATTTGTGTTATAATAAGAGGAAGAACACTTTTACATATCATCAGTCCCACTGAGCCAAATTAGACAAAGCAATAAGTTCCCCTATGTCTCTCTCTCCCTCACCCCCCGCCACACACACAGAAGGTATTGTTAGTCATCACTTTGACCTGAGAATATATAATCTTCTACTTACCTTTTTACTGAAGAAATAGCTAACTCTGAGCCCATTAACTGTTTGATACACCTGGGAGATGTTGTGTGCCATAGAAGATTACAGATAAAGTAGGAGGATATGAAAGCGCCCTTCTATCTGACTCCAACTGAATACTGAACCTTCAGCGTGCTGAATCTGGTGCCCATCATCCTAATGTTGAAGATTCATCTGGAGTTTAGGGAAGCACAGTGTCCTGAAAAAATAAATCAACATAAAGCCAAGGGAAAGATTTGAGTTACCTGATCTAAATAAGACCCTTTCAACCTTAAAACATCTCCCAAAAGGCAGTATTTCCCAATCTGAGGGATCTGAAACTGTGGGGGCTGCAAATTGTATGCAAGGACTGTACAAACTGATAGGGCATATGCGCCTTTTCAACAGATAGATACCCTAAAATACAACCAAGATGGGGAAAAATGACATTGCAAACTTTAAAAGTTTGTAAACTATTGACATAAAAAGAAACACAGTGAAGTCCAACTTAATTTTAAAGGTACTTTCCTGTACTTTAGTTTTAATCTATCTTCCAAGTCTACTCATAAGATTTGCCATGCACAAAGGACAACAATAGTATTTAGCTAATTTGTTTGGCAGATGAGTACCTTTTACTCCTTCACCTTGGTAAACCACATTTTTAAAAAAGGCATTCAAAGGAGAAATTTCCATAGGATAATGGGAGTAAAACAATATCCCAAATTTCTTACCAGACATGATGGAATATCATTTAGAAAGCATTCAAATTTAGCACAAACAATGTAGTTTACAGGAGATCTATTTCTTTGGATCCACACAGGAAGTAGAAACTTACACTTTGAGTTCCTTCTACATGGCAAGTCCTTCAAGTACACTACTTATCACTATAATCTTAAGAGCTAGGTATTATTCTCATTTTAAGAAGAAATAAGGAAA
This sequence comes from Panthera onca, assembly GCF_046562875.1. Taxonomy (NCBI): domain Eukaryota; kingdom Metazoa; phylum Chordata; class Mammalia; order Carnivora; family Felidae; genus Panthera; species Panthera onca. The sequence continues at coordinate 72,359,601 of NC_138351.1, forward strand.
GCGTAAGTAAAATGTCTAAGGTAACTCAACAATTGAGTGATAGAGTATTATTTACACCTAGATTTCTCTGATTATGATGATTTTCCTATGCTTTTTCACTATACCATGATGCCACTACACCATAATGTGACCTTTTCACTCTACCATAACAGTTCCTTAGCAAAGTGAGCTCTGCGTACCAGAAAGTACCAATATGTACACAATTTATGTCTCGTGTTTGGCTCATATTCTTTTGCATTAGAAAAAGCTCAGGAAGTGTATAGAGGAAGATGTGGATTTGCACTCGATCTGCATAATGCATTAGGATTTCAGAGTACATTAGGCTATTAGAAAAGCTGATTTCAAATATCATAGAATTGAGTGATCCCAAATTAATGGCACTCCTCTTTTCCTGCCTGAATTCTGCACCTACTGAGAGACAGAAAAGTGAGCAGAGGAGGGCAAAAATATCTCCTTTATTTTTGATAAGGGAAGGACATGGCTTTCAGTCTATCTGCCAAGTGGGCCTTCTGATATAATATGTACCCCCAGAATTAGGCAGGCTCGCCTCCTTACCACAGACCAACTAGACAATCTCAGCCCTTTCCACATTGGGGCCTGTACTTGTAGAGTGTACAGCATAGAAGAGCCAATCGGTATGTGGGGCTTCCTTCAGAAAGTTTGCTTCTAAGAAAAGGAAGGAAATAAAGGGCTGAGTTATGCATGCCCCGTTCCTTTCTCAAAATCTTAAATCAGGTAATTTACTCCACCCATGCCTATGTGAGAAGGGTTTGAGGAAAGACTCTAAGAGGAGCATGTAGGCAAAAAAATCCTACAAAAACAAGGAAGTTTTCAATGCCCAAGAAGTTTCAATGCCTAAGTGCCATTTATGATAAGGAGGTTGAGCAGCAGAGAGGCCGAGCGCAAAAGCTAGATGAGTATGTCCCTTACCCAGAACTATAGTCAAGCATCCAGACACAGATGAGCAGGAGAATGGGATCAGGAAACCAGAGGAAGGGAGCCTGAAGGGAACATCATAAGGGATGACCAAAAGCCAATATCTGGAGCTAGAGGATGAAAATCAGAGAAATGGAGACCAAAGTAAAGGGTGAAGCAACGAACAGTAATAACCAAACACCTGAGATAGGAGCTACTGTCTCTGCCTAAGTTTTACAAGCTCATAGCAGCATGCTAGATAGGAAAGGTGCCTAAAATCATAAAAGTGCTGAAACCTACCCTTCCATCGTGGAGTAAAGTCAAAGTTTCCTTGGGTTTACCTAGCCATAAGCTTTGAAGTATAGAGAGATATCCTTGAGGTGGGATACAGAGTTCCATGAGTTTCACTCTTAGCCAGGGCCCCAGGTTCTGGTATTCCCCACAGTATATGTGGGGTTTCCCATCATAAGGTATCAGGGTTGGACGTTCAAGCTTAGGAGTGGAGAAGCACACTGGTTATGTATGGAGAGTTAGAAGCTGCAATTGGAGCTGAAAAGCCATGGAATTGGTGATCTCTATTGGTTTGCCAAGGGGTGGCCCTTTGGTTTGTGGCACAAGTTAATGGTTACATGCATGTCTTGGAGATTCTTTAGAATGTCCTGAAGCTTCTCCAGAAAGTAGGCAAATGCTGATATAATGTAGATATTATGAGGTTTTAACTATTTAACTATTAAAGTTAGGAATTCATTTAGTGATTTTTTTTAAATTTTTTAATGTTTATTTATTTTTAAGAGAGAGACAGAGAGCAGGGGAGGGCAGAAAGAGGGGGAGACACAGAATCCAAAACAGGCTCCAGTCTCCAAGCTGTCACCACAGAGCCTGATGTGGGGCTCGAACTCACAAATGGTGAGATTATGACCTGAACCAAAGTCAGATGCTTGACTGAGCCACCAGGTACCTTGTAGTTTAGTGATTATTAATAGCAAACCAAAAACAGTGGATTAATCAAATTTAAAGTTTACTTTGTCTGCTACATAACTGAAGTCCAGAGGTAAGCAGACTAAAGCTATTTTGGCAGTTCTATGAAGCCCAAAAACTTCACAGTAGCACTCTCCAGGTACCCAGTTTCCTTCTGGCTTTGTACTTTAATCCTTGCCTTCCACATGGCTACCAACACTCCAGCCATCATGTCTATGTTTCAGGCAGAAATAAAGAGAAGGGCATGAGTAACTTTTCCTTAAGCCTCACCTGACAATTTCTGCTTATATCTCATTAGGTAGAATTAAGTCAAAGGCTACCCCATGATCAAGGAAGGCAGGGATTTGTAGTGTTTCAGGTGGGTATATTACTAACATCAATAAAATCCAGGTCTGTTGGCAAGGAAGAAGAGCAGATATTCAAAAGGCAACCCACAGTCTCTTACACAGAGGTACAGAGAAAAGGGATAATGTGGTCCCAAGTCATTACTGCTATGTATGTGGACATTCTGGATAAAGGATTAGAGTGACTTATTAATGCTACACAAATTCTATGGGGGTGCCCCAGGGAAGTTCATGTTTCAAGACTGGGTAGGGCTATTTACTTCATAAGCCCCTAGGTCTGTCCTCTCTGCAGATGCAATATCACAGTTGTCTGTGCACTAAATCAGGGGTTCTAAACTACATCTTTTTTTTTTTAATCTCTCTTTGCCTTTTTAATTTTTTTAATATGAAATTTATTGTCATATTGGTTTCCATACAACACCCAGCGCTCATCCCATAAACTACATCTTTTGAAAGAATGCTGGTCTCTCTATACCAAAATCACCAGAATACTTACTTAAACTACAACCTCCTAGATCTTGCTGCACAGACATAGTTTAGGCACCACGTTCTATGTGGTGCCATATCAGAAAAGGCTACTAAAAGCCATCATGGACTGTGTGAGGTTTAGCTGAAGGGTGTAAATGACTCCAGCTGAACAGGTACTTCTGGGCAGCCTGGGCCACCTTTGGAGACAGTGGCAGTGTTCTCTCCTGAGAAAGAAGGGTTCTCAAGGTGGGGCAGGCTCACTTGCCTCCTAATGACACAGCCTGAGGGGCAGAGGGCCTGGCTGGCTTCATAGCACTCCTAGCACTCATTCAGAAGAGAAGCCAACTCTCTCAAAGAGGAAAGCCCACACTTCCAGGTGTTTTGCTGATCTTCCCCATCCTCAACCCATGCCTCAACTGCTTCAAGCTAGGAGCATTGGAATGCATCAACACACCAGCAGACTTTTGGAAAAAGTTTTCCATGCCTCGAAGGCAATCTTGAGTAAGTAACTACCATCCCTTCAAGGTAGCTAACTCATTTCTGGCCTCTTAGTCTCCACATATCTTAGAATTCATAAACTCTACAGTTAGTGTTCCAATAGATAGATAGATAGATAGATAGATAGATAGACAGACAGACATCTAAAAGTCTTATGTCAAATTATTCATTCCTTTTTAAAAAAAAATCGGTCCTTTGCATAGGAAGAGAAAGCTTTTAAACAAAAACATCTTAAAGGTTTATGATTATTATATCTATAAGATAAAATATGAGGTGACAGGAAGAAGAAAACAGAGAAGGGGGAGGAAATGCAATACATCTTTTTACTCTGGCTGAGCCCAGCAGAAGCTAACTATAAGATCCAAGCACGAAATGATCAAGTTCCCAAAACTACACTCCCATCTACATCTTCTACCATGTTCCCAAACTCTATACTAATGTTCATTCTAGGCCCTTCCTCAAATTTTAATCTTGTACTTTCAATCCATTCAATCGCCATCACATAATAAGCACACTACTATGAAAACTTCTGTTCTTAGTGGTCTGGAGGTTTCTTAAGTCTCATCTCCCATCTTGAGACTTCAATCTCACTGATGTCCCTACCGTGGACATTCTGAAGTCATCTGCCCTCCCTACAACCAATCAGTGCCCTTGTGTACCCTTAGCAGAAATTACCAACATCCTTGTGCATTCAGTGGAGGAACAGTTATATTTTAGACACTCACAAAGGAGTGGAAACAAAAGGAGCTGCCACTTTATCAACCCCTAAGCTGACCTACTCATGATCTCAGAATTCACCTGCAAGTCATATTTCATTTTAGTGAAGCACTTCTTCATGGTAGCTGGCTAATTTCTGTAAAAGTAATTTACATCCATTTCCTCTTGTTACGTCACTGACTCCTCCCATAAGCCTAACAGGCAGCTATTAATCCATTATTTTCTCTTGGGACCTCTTTCCTTCAGCTTTCATACTTTTTGGTATCCTAATATCTTAAAACAGTAAAGCTTTCAAAAGTGACTAACTTAGCCTAAGATGTTATTCATACATATAAAAAGTAGTTTTCAGAAATATCTTACACAGCCAGCCCCTTCCTTCAAATGGTGTCTAATATAAAAACTTGATGTGGTAAGGGGCATTAAGGAATCTACTCCTGAAATCATTGCTTCACTATATACTAACTAATCTGGATGTAAATTTTTAAAAATAAAAAATAAAGTTAAATTACAAAAAAAAAAAAAAAAAACTTGATGTGTAAGTGGCTCTGTTTTCAGGGGTGGGAGAACCCAGATAGGTGGGCTCGTGCTCATTGAGGCTTTCCAGAAGGACCTTTCCAGAAATCTAGGAATCTGTAGACCACATTTTGAAAAAACTTGTACTAAAGGAATCTGAATTCTTTAAATACCTTATAAATATTGACAAGTTCTACCCTGATTTGTAGACCATGTCATGCTTGGATAGGTCTAAATATTAAAAAGTATATGAACAAGTCAACATAGAATCAATGAAAACATACTGCAACAAAGAAAGGAGCCAGCCATAAGGCATGAAACCTCAGAATAGAAGTACTGTTAAAAAGGGGCACCTGGGTGACTCAGTTGGTTAAGCATCCAACTCTCTATTTTGGCTCAGGTCATGATCTCATGGCCGTGGGACTGAGCCCCACATCAGGCTCCGTACTGCATGAAGCCTGGTTGGGTCTCTTTCTCTCCCTCTCCCTCTCCGTCTCCCTCTCCCTCTGTCTCTCTCCCACTTGTGTGCTCTTTCTCTCCCTCTCTCTAAGTAAATAAATAAACACTTAGAAATACTGTTAAAAATAATAAAATGATTTCTAAAAGAACCAGAAAAAAACTCTAGCAACTAGTGTTCCCAAAGACACAGAAGATATGATTTTTGTAAAACAGAAATAGCAACTTTTAATGAAGAATACAGCTTAATGAGGAAAGAGATGCTGAAGAAGCTAGAAAAAAGTACAAGAAAGTCCAATATATCATAACAAAGTTAGAAATCCATTGAAGGAGGTCAAAAGCAGAAGTGACATTAATGTACCTGGAACAATATATTGAAGACAAACTTGAGAAGGTATCGCTACACAGAGAGGAAATGAGAACAAAAATGTTAATTAGGACAGGAAAAAATAGTAAGTTTTAAGAACATGGAATTGGCTAGATCATCCTGACAGAAAACCAGCAACGAAACATTGGCCTTCAATGACACGCTGACCACATGAACTTAACAGACATACACAGAAGAACAGGGAATAAAATCCAACCTAAGATTGATGTGTCTTGAAGAAAGAAATAAGAAATAGGAGGACCCAAGAACAAACTAAAAAAGAAAGAAAGAAGAAAACGAAGAACATTTTTCCAGCTAAAAAAAAATAAAAAGGCCTGAATCTATTTAAAAAAAAAAAAAACACACACAGGGTTCATCATGTTCCAGGAACAGTTATTGAAATAGAAACCATTGCTAGACACAAAAAGGCAAACTATTTTAATTATGTAGCTAAAGAAAAGTACTATAAGATGTAAGAGGAAGAAAAGCTTACCTAGAAAGGAAGAAATTCAAGTTTCCCCCAGTCTCCATTACACATTTAAATTCTGTTATAAAATGGAGGTGTTCTGTAAAATGTTGAGGGAAAAAATCCTAGTGAACCAAAATACCAAACTTAGTTTCTCCTTCACAAACAAAAGCAACAGAAAGAACTTCTCATACAAGGATTCAGCAGGAATGCCACAAATGTACACCCTTCATAGAAATGTCCTAAAGTACATTCTATAGCTGAGGAAGTCAAAAGAGGATTTCAGAAGTCAACAGTCAAACTATGCAGGCACTGCTGTCAGCACGTATAGAAAACAATTTGACACAGAAAATAACTACAAAACTTATTATAAATATAATTTTTGAGTTGCACTCAAAGCCAATAAAAAAAAGAAGTTGCAAGGAAACTTTCATTGGTTAAAAGAAAATGCTATTTAGGAATAATTCCACGAGAATAAATCACAGAAAGGACAGAGAATGCCAAAGCTAAATAAATTCCTCACCATGAAGTAGAACAAGTTGAAAAGTATTTTTTGAACTTTATTTTTAAGAAATCGTAAGACTGCCATTTATGATATTCTGATGAACTAAAAGGAAAGCTCATTCCACAAGTGGACCCCTACAGGAGTCTGAAATTTTGAGGAACTGAAATTGTAAAGTTGTCCCACTGGATTACTAATGCCCCTAGGCTCCTGGAAGAAGGAAACAGAAATCCTTTTGGAATGAACCAACCTTCAACACAGGCCTCAAAGAATTCACCCCCCCCCCCAAAAAAATCCAAGGAATATGAACAGCATACAGTAAGAAATCACAAAATATACAAGGAAAGAGGGTACCAGAAGAGAAAATCTATAGTAATAGTAGAGAGCAAAAGCAGACTTTCAAAGAGTTCAGATATTGCAACTATTAGACACAGAATATGGAAAAGTATATTGGATTAAGATATTTAAAGAAATAAAGAAGTGTTGGCTGTTGGTTAAGACACCCACTCTTGGTTTCGGCTCAGGTCATGATCTCACGGTTGGTGAGATGGATCCCCATCTGGGTCTCTGTGCTGTCAGGTTGGAGACTGCTTGGGATTCTTCCTCTCCCTTTCTCTCTGTCTCTCTCTCTCTCAAAATAAATAAATAAACATTTAAAACGAAAAAGGAAGAAGTGTTTAAAATATGATTCAGGGGCTGGGGAATGGCCAGTGGCCTGCAGAGCAACATGCCAAAGTTTTATTGTGACTCCAGTGACACATACCTCACCCATGACTCTCCATCTGTGAGGAAGACACACCACAGAGGTAGGAAACACAAAGAGAATGTGAAATGCTATCAGAAATGGATGGGAAAGCAGTCTCAGAGCCTGATCGACAAAACAACCACTGCATATCAACAAGGCAAGATGCCTCCTACTCCATTCTCTGCTTCTCCTCCTGCAGGGGCAATGATCCCACCTCCCACCAGTTTCCTGGGTCCTCCTTGCCCTGGTATGATGCCAGCTCCCCGTATGCTGGGTCTTCCCATGATATAGGCCCTTCCCATGATGATAGGCCCTCCTCTGCCAGGGACAATGCCAGTGTGACCTGCTCCCGGAATGAGGCCACCTATGGGAGGCCACATGCCAATGACACTTGGGCCCCCAGTGATGAGACCTCCCACCCATTCCGTGATGGTGCCCACTCAGCCAGGAATGCCTCAACCAGGCAAATAAGGAGAGAGGGGAGCTTCTTTATATCCATTTTATATTACTCGTTCTACTTCACTAGGAGATCATGGTGCTGTGACTCTGGGTGTTTTCTAACAGCATGACAAGGAAGACTTGCCCCCCCACTTCCTATTAAAGAAAGAATAGTTTTGGCAGAAGAGTAGTGAGACCAAAAAAAAAAAAAAAAGCAATTTTCATTTGTATTGTGAGATGTGAAAATTATCAACTGTTTTAAAATAGTTTAAAAATAAATAAATAATAAAAATAATAAAAAATAAAATATGATTACAAACAAGAGACTATTAAAAATGCTATAGACTGAATGCTTGTGCCCCCTCAAAATTCGTATGTTGAAACGTGCCCCCAATGTGATGACATTAGAAGTTGGAGTCTTTGGGAGGTAATTAGATCATGAGTGTGGAGCCTTCATGAATGGGTTAGTGCCCTTAAAAAAGAGACCCCAAAGGACTCCTTCACCTCTTCTGCCATGTGAGGACACAGTGAGAAGACAGACATCTATGAACCAGGAAGCAGGCTCTCACTAAACACCAATCTGCCAGCACCTTGATCTTAGACTTCCCAGCCTCTGGAACTGTGAGAAATGAATGTTTGTTATTTAAACCACCCAATCTGTAGTATTTTTATTATGGCAGCCTGAAGAGACTAAGACAAAAATAAGCAGATTTAAAAAGAACAAAATTATATTCCTAGTAACAAAAAATAATAATAAAATCATTGAAATTAGCAAAGTCCATGGAAGAGTTGAACCAGAAGATTGGACACAAATAATAGTAGTAACAAAATGTTAGGTAGTTATAAAGAATTAATTCAGTATGCACCCTCCAGAGGAAAAAATACGGAAAACATAATAGGTAGGTAAAAAAACAGAAGATAAAGTAAATTTCTAACATACATCTACTTGGAATTTCAGAAGGAGGGATGAAATAGAATGGGGAAGAGGTAATACCTTAAGAGAAAATGACTAGTAATTTCTCAGAACTGACTGAAGAAACTAATACACAGTTTCAGGAAATCCAGTGAATTCCAAGTAGGATAAATAATAAGAAATCCAGGGGCACCTGGGTGGCTCAGTCAGTTAAGCATCCAACTTTGGCTCAGGTCACGATCTCATGGTTCTCATGATCTCATGGTTCTTGAGTTTGTGTCCCACTTTGAGCCCCACTATAGACTGTCTGCTGTCAGCACCAAGCCAGCTTTGGATCCTCTGTCTCCTTCTCTCTACCCCTACCTCTCCCTCCCTCTCTCTCTCTCTCAAAAATAAATAAACATTTTTTAAAAAGGTTTCGAGAGCAAGTATAAAGACATTTCAGACAAAATAAAAATTAGGAATTTGTCACCATTAGACCATCATTAAAGAAAATTCTAAAACTAAGCTGCCCAATAGAAATATAATGAGCAATATGTAAATTTAAATGCTCTGGCATAAAGCCACATTTTTAAATGCATGAAAAGGTAAAATTAATTTTAATACTGGTCTATTTAATCTAATATATTAAAAATTATTTCAATATGTAATCAATATAAAAACCATTAATGAGATATTTCACCCTTTCTGGTACCTGGTGTTTGAAATCCGGTACACACTCTATACTAACAGCAAATCTCAATTCAGACTAGTAATTATATTTCAAGTACTCAATATCCATATGACTGGTGGTTACCATATTGGTCAGCACAGTGTTAAGAGACATACTTAGAAGGAAGATTATTCCTGGTAAAATGGCTGAGATGCAAGAAGAGAGGATGAGCAAAACAAGTGGTAAAAACTTGGGCAAACCCAATGGCCCTAAGGGACACTGACTGTCTAAAACAATAATATTTATATCGTACACCAGAAGTTAGGGAAAGGTTTGATCAAATTCTGTTTAGTTTGGGGAAAGAATACTTTGTGAGGATGTTGTATATACTTCATATTACATCACATTAAGAGGTACACGACATCTAGTCAATGGTGGCAAGACTGGATCAGGGTGAAACAGCCAAATGCCTCCATCACAAAGTCATATTTTTTTCACCTTTTACCAAAAATCAGTCCATGGGGTAAGACCCAAGCAGAAGAAACAAGTACAAAGTCTGTGAGACAGAAGTACATCTGGTGTGCTTGAGAAATAGTAAGGAGAAAGATTCCCTATACTGTAGCACTTGGCTAAGCTAATAACTGATAAAGATCATTCTACTGACAATTCTTTTAAAATGAATGTATTAGCAGGAGTGCTGATGCATAGGGGCACTTGTACCCCAATGTTTATAGCAGCACTTTCAACAATAGCCAAATTATGGAAAGAGCCTACATGTCCATCAACTGATGAATGGCTAAAGAAGTTGTGGTTTATATATACAATGGAATACTACTTGGCAATGAGAAAGAATGAGATATGGCCCTTTGTAGCAGGGTGGATGGAACTGGAGGGTGTGATGCTAAGTGAAATAAGCCATACAGAGAAAGACAGATACCATATGTTTTCACTCTTACGTGGATCCTGAGAAACTTAACAGAAGACCATGGGGGAGGGGAAGGGAAAAAAAAGTTAGAGAGGGAGGGAGCCAAACTATAAGAGACTCTTAAAAACTGAGAATAACCTGAGGCTTAATGGGGGGTGGGAGGGAGGGGAGGATGGATGATGGGCATTGAGGAGGGTACCTGTTGGGATGAGCACTGGGTGTTGTATGGAAACAAATTTGACAATAAATTTCATATTAAAAAATAAATAAATAAAATAAAAGGAATGTATTAGAATCACTATATGAATTATTCATTTAATGACTAGGATCATTTAATCAGAACTAATAAGTGATCCCTATAGCAAATAACAGTTGATATCGAATCCAGATCCCCTTGAAACCCTTGAGCCATTTCTCTGTACACACCCCCCATCCCCAGCTTCTTTGTGCTTTTGCTTCTATGGACTCCCATTTGTGATGATCTTCAGAAGATTGCCCTCAGCCACAGACACCACTTTGCACGCCTGTGCAAAAAGCTGGAAGTATCTGAGAGATGAGGTACCCCTTAGCTTAGTTTGGGTGGCTCTGAGCCAAAGAACGACTTATGAAAGCCCAGCTCTTTCAAGTTGGGACAAAATCTGAGCTAATTTGCTCTCCAAAGCTCTCCTGTACAATCCAGCTGAGACTAAAACTGTGCCAGGAATTGTACCCTTGCTTGGATTCCTTCTTTTCACTGATCTGTTTCTCCCACTCCCTTACCTGTTGCTCCTGAGAGCAATTCCCTAATAAATCATTTGCACATAAATACTCAGTTCAGGGTTGGCATCTGCAGAAACTGACACAAGGCAATCCCTAATTTTGAATGCCACATTACATCTGGAATTTATGTAACAAATATAATCTAATTCTATATACTCATCTGCAAAATGGAGCATGAATAGAAATCCTTTCTACTTCCATTTGAAGTGATTGGTTTCTATTAGCATACACATATATAAATAATGCATCATGAGAAGTCAGTGCAAGGCTGATCCATGAGTGGCATATACCAGCCAGGGTACAACACTATACACACAGTGTATGTCCGCACTCATACACACAGTATTAGCATTATTGAAAACTCAGCTGTGCATCACTTTTCTCGATGTGTAAAACTTCTTTGGTTCTGGAATACAAGCAAATCGCTCACCATTCCCAAGGCCTGAATGTGGCGCTTATTGTTTCAGAGACAATGGGTCTAGTGTTTGGCGCTCAGACTACATATTTCAAAGGGAATCTTTGTCTGCTTAACATGAAATAAATCAGACTCTACACTTATTGGAAAAAGAGCAATCCAGCAACCTTCACTCAAAGAAATCAGCCTTGGCGGCCTTAAGTTACAACTGTTGAGTAAAGCTATAGGTAGCCATTTAGTAATACAAACCAGAGACTTCTAAGAGGGGCTAGGAAGAAACCCACTCTTTGCCTTTCTTTAGCCATTTTTAATCACTGAGAATTTTTTTACAATTATGTAAATTGTTTTCAAGTACATTTCTACACTAGCTTTTTACAAACCAAAATTTCTCCCAATGGCACTATTTAAATATTTACAATTATAAGCACGTGATTGTCTGAAGTTCTTCAAATATTGTAGAGAAACTTCATCAGGTTGGGCTCTACTGTTTTATAAGAAATATTTTGGAAGTTTTCTGCTAAGGCTCGTTATTGTCCTTTAAAGGACACACATGCACATACATATATCAATCATGTAAGCAAGCTAATTGAAAAAAAACATTTCTCTAACTTTATATTAGGAGTGTAACTTTGTGCTATTGGACCAGATACGCCTGTCATCTATGACAGACATGCCCAGGAATGCTAAAAAGTAATTGGCCATGCAAATGGGATATTCCTAAAGCTCACAGAGATTCCCACCAATGAAGTTGTCTTAACCAAATAAGAGAAGGACAAGTTTCAGGCTTTTAGAAGGATCCATTTACAGGCATACAATGAATGTGCTGATTAAAATCATTTGTTTCTATTCACCAGGCAAGACCTCCAAAGGTTTTGAATAAGCTATGATGCCTTACTCTATCTAGTCTTAGATATTATATAATCTTTAATACAATCCCTTTCTATAACCCATATTGGTCTGTCTCCTCCAACTCTTTTAGAAATAGTATTATGTTTCTTCTGGAATAAAAGATAATAATTCCAGGAAAAAGTAAACTATCTTAAAATGCAATTTTCTAAACACAGCAAAATACACATGGGGATTCAGTATGTGGCAAATTCTATGCTTTTATAATCTTAGTGGGACCACATTACAGAAAAATGTAAAATGCCTGCATATGAAAATTCACGTAAAAAAAAGCCAAAAGATAAATAAAAAGCTGGAAAAAAAATCACAACTCAAATTACAAAGGTCTTATTTTCCTAATGTATTTTTAATATATTAATAACAAGACTAAGAGACCAATCTAACATAGGTGAATGATATGAAAAGACAATTCACAGAAAAAAATAAAAATGGCTCCTAAAATGTAATAATATCACTCATAATAAAGACACTTCACTGAAACTGCACTGAAAGATCATTTCTACCTATCAAATTGTGATCCAAAAAGTAATAAATGGTACTGCTGAAGAATATAGGTATTGTTGAGGGTATTATGACAAGTGAAATAAGTCAGAGAAAGAAAGACAAATACTGTATGATTTCACTTATATGTGGAATCTAAAAAACCAAACAAAACTCATAGATACAGAGAACAGATTGTTGGTTATCAGAGGGGAAGGGGGCTGGGAAGTGAGCAAAAAGTGTGAAGGGGGTCAACCGTATGGTGACAGATGGTTATGAGACTTACTGTGGTGATCACTCTGTAGTATATGCAAAGATCAAACTACTATGTTGTACACCTGAAACTAATATAATGTTATATACCAATTTTTCCTAAGTTAAAAACAAACAAAAAAAAAGAATATAGGCACTGGTGATAATACATATATATATATGGGGAGGATATATATATATTCTCTACAGAGGGCAATTTGGCAATATAAAAATTATAAATGCACAAGGCCTTTAATGCAATTCCTTTTCTAGTAATGTATCCTAAAGCTATATCCCAATGAGTGAAAAGATTGTAACTACATGTATATCTGTGTCCATATCCATATCCATTCACCTATCTATCCATCTATCATGTGCCTATTTACTCTCAATAGAAAGATACCCAAGAATGTAGCAGAGGCTGACCCCAGGAAGGGCAATGAGAGTAGAGTGATTTATATTTAGTTATGTTCATTTGCACTTCTTGGGCTTTGAGCCCTGGTATCTCTTCAAAAAAAAAAAAAAATTTAACATAAATTTTCAAAGGCGCCATATTCTAAGCACGAATATACGGTGCTAAGGAAATAGAGGCTCTACTTCCGTTGATTATTTGATTCATTTCTTTGATCCAAAGTCATTCACAAGAACTTTGATTAAAATACTCTGGAGTGCAAGGGTGCCTAGGTGGCTCAGTCTGTTAAGCGTCTGACTTAGGCTCAGGTCATGATCTCACGGTTCATGGGTGTGAGCCCCACATCCGGCTCTGTGCTGACAGCTCAGAGCCTGGAGCCTTGCTTCGGATTCTGTGTCTCCCTCCTTCTCTCTTCCTCCCCTGCTCATGCTCTGCCTCTCTCTCTCTCTCCTTTAAAAATGAATAAAAACATATAAAAAATTTAAAAAAATACTCTGGAGTGCAGCATATATTATAAATAGCTCAAATTTATCCTAGGTTTTGAACAGTAGCTATACTTTTCCTTTGACACCATAGTGCAAGAAATGTGCATACCCCTTTGTATTACTTTCTTCACCTTTGTGAGATTTCTCCAGCATGATGTGGGAACACACCACAAGGCAGCAGTTTGGACTCTTGCTGTTTTTGCCAGTTGCGTCATCGCTGGTCTTATGTAGATACAAAAGGGAACATGCTAGATTCCACCAAACACTTTGCTGCCTTGACTACTTTACATCAGTGCCTCATTTAATCCTTACAAAGCCATTATGATGAAAGTATTTTTGTCCTCATCAGTCTGATACTCAGAGAATCAGATAGGTTGTCCAAGACAGCCGGATGCAAATCCAGATATATTTGGTGCCTCAGTGGAGTGTGGACATCAGGTGAACAAGAATCACAAGTAATTAGCTGCACATAGTAACTACATAAACAAATGTGTTTTTAATCAATGCTTTTTAAGGGAAATTAATTAATCATTCCCAAAATATTTGTAAACTGATGAAAATGTATTAAAGGCAGATTTTAAAAAACAGACTTAGATTTGATTCTGTTAATACACAAAAAAATCAAACATAAATTTAAGAATCTTCTGAGGTTCAGCTTGAATTATACTAAAAACAGTTTAAATGTTCACACAACTAACCTTGCTTTACCAATGAGAAAACTCAAACCACACCTAATCAATTTTTTTAACTTGTGTAGTGGTAAGATACTGATCAGACATTTGTGGCTTATATTATCCCAAATCCGCACATTGAATTCTCTGTCGAAAGGATTTGGGTTTTTAGGTTGACTTTGCAGTACGTGGTTTAAAAGGAAAAAGGACTCGACATTACAGCAGGCAACAAACTTGAGAGAAATAGCAGGAAAGACTTAGAACATGAATTCTTTTTCAATCCCAAAGAGATGCTGTTCCAACAAGACTCAGGTCAGAGGGCTGGGCACTGCTGGGGAGGTCACATGACTGATCTGGGCGAACTTGTTTTGTGAAGAAACAGATGATTTCTAGCTATGAGGCTGTTGTTCCTGTAACTTTTTAGCAACAGTTAAATCCATTAAATCCAGTTAAATCCAGCAGTTAAATCCATTTCAAAATGACAAGCGAAAGAAAAGAACATTCTGAATAAACTGCAGATGAATGGAGTTTTCCCCTGCCTCCTTGGGAATATTATGAGCATCTTACAAAAGGGGCCATATCCTGTTTCCTTCTCTGGTTGCTACAACTGTGGTTTGTATATTGGCTGTATCACTAATGTGAATTTATAACCCATAAATGCCAAAAGAAAAAAAATCAATACTCTTTCACAAATATGCATTTTTCTTACCCTAACTTTCAACAAGCACTGTTTTAAATCATCATTATTTTTTTCTGCACTGGAAGCAAATCTACACATCTTTTTCATACCCTACTGCTAGCACAGAAGGTGAAATACTGACATAAATGAAAGGAATTGCAAGTTCAGCATTAATATAAACCAGGAAAACACTACTGGGATATTTAAAACTCAACAGTGCCTCCTAGTGCACCTATAAAAATTAGCATGAGCCCAAGATGCAAAATAAATCAGGCTGGAAAAAAGTAAATTAGAAGACATTAATGAATTTATCCCTTTAAATCATCCAGGAATCGGTCTTTCGGAATGAACCTGTTTACTTTAACAAGACACACAAATTATTTTCAAATAAAAACAGGGCATTGAGAAAGATCAGATTCAGGTGGAAGGAAATGGCACAAAGGCATGTGGAAAGAGATAATGCAAAAGATAAAGACACATTTTTAAAGAAAGAGAAAGAAAGGGAAGAAGGAGGAGAAGAAGGTGGAAAAAGACTCTTACTGCCCCCAGAGCATACCAACTTGAAGGAATATCACAAACTTGGATAATGATAATATGGCATTTTGCTCTGAGCCAACACCCACCTTTGTTAATTTCCTCATAAGAGAACTCCTATCAGAAACGGGAACCCTCTTGCACTGTTGGTGGGAATGCACACTGGTGCAGCCACTCTGGAAAACAGTGTGGAGGTTCCTCAAAAAATTAAAAATAGAACTACCCTATGACCTAGCAATAGCACTACTAGGAATTTACTCAAGGTATACAGGAGTCTTGATTCGTAGGGGCACATGTACCCCAATGTTTATAGCAGCGCTTTCAACAACAGCCAAATTACGGAAAGAGCCTAAATGTCCATCAACTGATGAATGGGTAAAGAAGATGTGGTTTATGTATACAATGGAATACTACTTTGTAATGAGAAAGAATGAAATCATGCCATTTGCAACAACGTGGATGATACTGGAAGGTATTATGCTGAGTGAAATAAGTCAGTCAGAGAAGGACAGATATCATATGTTTTCACTCATATGTGGATCTTGAGAGACTTAACACAAGGCCATGGGGGAAGGGAAGGGGGAAAAATAGTTACAGAGAGGGAGGGAAGCAAACCACAAGAGACTCTTAAATACAGAGAACAAACTGAGGGTGGGTGGGAGGTGGGGGAGAGGAGAAAATGGGTGATGGGCATTGAGGAGGGCACTTGTTGGGATGAGCACTGGGTGTTGTATGGAAGCCAATTTGACAATAAATTATATTTAAAAAAAAAATAAAAGAACTCCTATCATCAATGTTCTTCTTGCCCACCAGCTACCATTGGTAGCATCAAAGGTCTTCACACGTCTATGCAATTATTGGTGCTTTCCACCACGGCCCCTAAAGTTGGAAGTTAGTTTTTTCTGCTTAAATGATCATAGCTTTTTCCAAAAGTTTCTGATATCTGAGGGTTTACAACATTTGGGGATCATGAAAAGAAGTAATGCCATGAAACCCAGCAAGAAGGTACTCAGATGAGTGAGGAGTACTTGGCTATGAATCTGTGCCCAAAAGAATTTCCCCTTGCTGGATCCACCTGATATCCGCAAATTCACCCAATGTTTCTACTCTCACGTCTTCATTCTTTCTTTGTTTCACCAAAAACGTATGTAGAGTTCTTATCTGCTCTTTGTTTGAATTCTATTGTCCTCAACATTCCCTTCACTACTTTGAAGAAATCTTACTTGGCCAGTACTTTATCTCAATGTCCTCAAATATGTCTTGCAAATTAAGCTTCCTCATGACCACTAGATAGAAAAACATCAAGAGAACCTAAATTATTTGAGAAGAGAAGTCTAAGCCTGACAGAATAAGGAAAGCACTCATAGTTATACACCAACTGTAAGTTAATATCAGGACCCCATTATATATGTATATGTTTATTGTATACAATCCTCCTTAAGTTGACCATTTAAGAGATTCTGTACACTTCTTTCCCATTACGGCATTTCAAAAGGTTCAATGTAAAGACTTCCTCCATGTATGCTTTGGAAATACATTTTGATGAAGCCAGTCACACTTGACTATCCTATTAGATTATTTGGTTTCCAAAATGTGGAGGCAAACAGGTGAGCAGACCCGTGTGTCTTCATAGAATTAATCCTTACTTTTGTGTACATTCTCTATATCACAAAACCACAAGGCACAATAGTGAAAGAACTTTGCAGTTTTCAGACCAACACAAAATTCTTAATTAAAAGAGTCTGCATGTTTTGAGGAAATAAGACTTATTAAAAGCTGCTGTATTTTCAGAACTGTCTTTAGTAAAAGCAACATCACTGAGAATTCTTTCTTTCTGTTCCACTAAAGTAAACAAATGTGAAGCAATTCCAAAGAGAGAGGGAAAAGCTGATCAAGAATAGTGAATGACATCCAAAGTGCAAACAATATGGCAAGACTGAGTAACAGAACAGTAGGACAAAATTTGCTGCTTGACCAATGGACAAAATGTAATTACTCAAAAAAGGAAAAGCAGTGTTCATTCAGAGACACACAAAACAACATTAAAATTATGATACATCCTCATAATAGAACACCATGCAGTGACTGAAAATGATGGAGGTCTGTATTCAATTGAAGAAAAGTTATGTTACATGAAAACACAAAAAATATTCACATTTGAAACATTTATATATTATTTATATACATCCTATTCCTGACAGAGTGCTCTCAAAT
The DNA here is from genome assembly GCF_046562875.1 of Panthera onca. NCBI lineage: Eukaryota > Metazoa > Chordata > Mammalia > Carnivora > Felidae > Panthera > Panthera onca. Next base: position 72,377,305 of record NC_138351.1, read on the forward strand.
TGACACACTCTCCTTTCCTCTACCTTAAATCCTGTTCCTCTCCTCTTGATCAGGGACCCTCAAAACCCAACCCCATGTTTCTCCCAGCTTTTGCTGAAACATGCTAGCTAAATACTACGGCTCCTTTGAGGTTGTGTTCTTTTCCTGTCTTTCAGATCTAGTACATCCCCTCCTGGGTGATATTATAACTTAATCCCAGGAAGGGAGATTTGGCTTTGGGCCAGGAAGGGAGACAGGTATACATCCTGATGGGGGTAAGGGAGAGGTGCCTTTGCATCATCTTCAAGCAAGGAAGGAATTCTAGCCCTTATAAGAAAGTGGGTCACTTCTTCAGGCTCAAAGACTCAGAAAAATCTGGAGGATTCAAGATTTTTAGGATGCATTAATATCACTGTCCCCATCCAAGATGGCAGGGTCCTATTGTTTCCCAACCTTGACATTGCAGATATACCTTGGTTTAGGGCTCATCCACTCACAATTAATCTCATGACCCTGGTCCTTTGTTTTCTCTGCTTTCCAGCCATAGGACATGAGAACATTTGCATATGATACCAAGTAGGCCCTTTGACTTTCACATTTAGCTTGTAATTTCTAATTGCTCTTTCTTAACTTTTCATTATCTTTTTCCAAGTTTCAATTGAGTTTAGCAATAAACATTCAATATTATTATACTTATAGTTGCTTTTTCTCTCATTTTTACCATCTGCTTTACACATTGTACCTGCTAACACATTACCTTCCACTGATCCACTGTCCCAATTGCCCAACAGTAGATTTTTTCACAATTATACTGCTTATTTTTGTCAGGGTCTCGTGGTGCTCCCACTACCACCAGTAACAGTTCTCTTTGCCAACCAGGTAATGTGTGGTTCTGCTCCAGGATCTTATCCCAGCATGTGTCTTTTGTTTTGATCTGGTTTGGGTTTGGGGGACCACGCACGTCAACTCTCAGGGATGGGTTCCCAGGTAAGTTATCTGAAATAGGAATTAGCATGTAAACAAGCTTAATTGGGAGTGCTCTGAGAATCAACACTTCAGGAAGAGAAAGGAGGGTAAGGGAGCAAGATTAGGCAGAAACTGTGCAGTGATACAATGTATTGCAATAGAAGCCTTAGGTGAGAGCACTGGGTGTTGTATGGAAACCAAATTGACAATAAATTTCATATTAAAAAAAAAAAAGAAGAAGCCTTAGCTGATTCTCTGAGGAGTTCCAAAAGTTGGATGAACCTTGAGGACCACCCTAAACTAGAGCAAAAGGGCCAGACTTTGATATCCTCATACTCAACATACTCAACAGTCATTGGATGGGACCACCTGGGAGGAGGGCATGGTCTTGGCAAGGCACCTTCTTCGGTCAAGGCAATCCCTGACAGTGTCTGAGAGTTGAGAACAGTCTGGATGGGGGCAACATCCCCACAGCTGAGAGTACCTCTTTCCTGATGGAGACTCTGATCAGTGCATCATAGCAGCCACTGCCAGAACTCAGATCCATGCAGCACCCTGGATATCCCTGTCTCAATAAGTATACATTTTTTAAATTAAAAATAACAGCAATATCAAATAACAAAAATCTCAAATATATACATAGAAGATGGTAGGGAGGAAAAAAAGAGGGACTGTACAAATTTTTTTAAAGGTCATCTTGTTAAAGGGAAGAACGTCCTGGTAGACTGGATCCTTACTCTGTTCTCTCTCTCCTTAGTAATGGGATCACACATCCACACTCCTTATCATGTAATTTTGCAATGCCCTCATAATGCCTTGGAGTATATATCCTTATCTATTCACCGTGTGCTAGAACATGTGACATGTTAGCAGCTATGACTCAACCGGAGACTTAAAACGGGCTTTCAGAGTTAAGCTTACCCTCTTGTGCCTACACTATTGCTATTAAGACATGCCCCAGCCTGCTGTTCCAAGGAGAGAATGACAGACACATGGAGCACAGGTATTCCAACCAATCAACTGAGCCACCATGAGTAGCAAAGCTATGTCACCATACCCAGCCTATATCAGCTGAACCTCAGCCACTACATAGATGCATGAATGGTGAAAAAGACTGCTATTATTTGGGTTTATCTGGGGGATAGCATATTACAAAACATCATTATAACAGTACCTAACTTCTACAGATGTAGGGGTTTTTTTTTAATTTTTTTAACCTTTTATTTATTTCAGAGACACAAAGTGCAAGCAGGGGAGGGGCAGACCGCCAGATCATGACCTGAGCCAAAGTCAGATGCTCAATCAACTGAGCCACCCAGGAGCCCCTACAGATGTAGGTATTAACTTATAGACATTGTTAGAAAATATAAGTTTAAATATGTGTATGGCATTATTTCTTCTAATACACTAGCAGGAAAAAAAAAAGAAATCATCAATTCAACAAACAATAGAATGGGGGTGGGGAGCAAAGTAAAAAATAATACAAAAGAATAGCAAGAATGAGCAAATAAATAAGGGGTACAAACAGGCTTAAATATAAAATAACAATAAATATTAATAAGTAAAATTCATTTTAGAGGACAGACTCACAGATTGAGGAGGTTAAAATTAAACTCAACTATTTAAAAGATGGGCTTAAAATAACAAGACAATGTTGAAATAAAGGGATGAGAAACGGTATATCAAGAGAATGCTTAGAGGAAAACCAACCATAACAATATTAATATTGAAATAAATACAAGATGGAAATTATTAGAGTAACCCAGGAGGACTATTACATATTAATAACTGTGCAAGCACATTTCAATATATCAAAAAGACACAACAGTCATGATATTTTATAGATTTAACTACACAGCTTTGAAATATATAAATCAAAATCTAATATAAAAGGCTTCTGCACAGCAAAGGAAACCATCAACAAAATGAAAAGGCAACCTGTGGAATGGTAGAAGACATCTGCAAATTATATATAAGAGGTTAATTTCCAAAATATACAAAGAACTCACAATTCAATAGCAAAAACAATCTAATTTAAAAATGGGCAGAGGATCTGAATAGATATCTTTGCAAAGAAGACATACAAATAACCAACAGAAGTACATCAAAAGGTGCTCAACATCACTAATCGTCAGGGAAATTAATTCAAAACCAGAATGAAATATCACCTCACATCTACTAAGATGGCTAGCATCAAAAAGACAAGGCACAGTGCTGGTGAGGATGTGTAGAAAAGGGAACCCTGTATACTGTTGGTGGGAATATAAATTAGTGCAGCCACTATGGAAAATGATATAGAGGTTCCTCAAAAATATAAAAATAGAACTACCATATGATCCAGTAACCCCACTTCTGTGAATGTATCCAAAGGAAACTAAAACATTATATCAAAGAGATATCTGCACCCTCATGTTCATGGCAGTATTATTTATTTATGACAGCCAAGATGTTGAAACAACCTAGGTGTCCATTGACAAATTAAGTGGATAAAGAAGTTGTAGTGTATAAAAATCATTCAGATGAAATCATGTGGATGAAATGCAAATCATCCACATTTGCAGCAATGTGGATGGAACTGGAAGTTATTATGCTGAGTGAAATAAGTCAGTCAGAGAAGGACAGATATCATATGTTTTCACTCATATGTGGATCTTGAGACACTTAACAGACGGCCATGGGGGAAGGAAAGGGGAAAAAAATAGGTAGAGAGAGGGAGGGAAGCAAACCACAAGAGACTCTTAAATACAGACAACAAACTCAGGGTGGGTGGGGGAGAAGGGAAAGTGGGTGATGGGCATTGAGGAGGGCACTTGTTGGGATGAGCACTGGGTGTTGTATGGAAGCCAATTTGACAATAAATTTTATTCATAAAAAAGTTAAAAAAATCATTCAAAGAATAAAAATAGCTCTTGGAAAGTAAAAACAAGGTCAAAACTAGGAAAAACTAAACAGAAAAGTTGGAAGATGAAGTTACAAAAATCTCCCAGTGGATAGAGCAAAAACACAAAGACAAGAGATTAGCCCATTAGAGTACCAATCCAGAAGTTCCAACATAATACTAAAGTCCAGAAAATAAAGAGAAGGAAATCATCACAGTATGTATATATGTAGATATATATCTGAAATCAATTAGATTTCAGATTGAAAGTTTCCAAGCAGTACCCAAACTGTGGCTGAAAAAAAAAATCCATACAAAGACACATCATTAAGAAATTTCAAAATATTGAGAATTCTATAGCCAGCCAAACCATTAACAGAACAAAGATATGTCCAGACATCCAAAGTCACAAAAAAATTACCACTCATGCACCCTTTTCTGGAAAGCTATTGAACTAACAAAACAAGGCAGTTTGGGAAGAGGCAAGAGGAAAATATCAAATCAGGAACTGGGGAACACAGCTCAAGTCAGAAGCAAAGGCAATCCCAGATTACTGATAGAGATCACAGTTCTATACCAAGTCTAGAGAATGACCAGGAAAGACTTTAGCAAGTTAGGAGTCTCTGAGGAAAGATTTCTCTAAAAGATGAAATACAATAGTTAAAGTGTGTGACTATACTTAGAGAAGATATACATCCTCTGACTAGTGCTTGTGTTTCAGTTAATAAAAAGAACATTAAAAACCAAACGTTAAACAGACAAGTATCAACACAAATTGTTGTACAAGAAAGGAAATCCTAACAAATTATAGTAAGCACCTAATGAAACAGAAGGAAATATAAGATACTCTGTAGGAGCTTAATAAGAGCGTGGTAGACCCATATTCTTGCCATGATGCTGTTTCCAAGATACATTAATTTTTAAAAGCAAATTATAAACAGTGTAATATTTGCATAACACCATATACACAAAATTATACTAAATATTTCTATACCACTTCTATACCATATGCCAATAGCAGTGCCTTTCAAAATGTGGTCTGTGGATCAGCAACGTCAACATTATTTAAGATTTAATCAGAAAAACATATTCTCACTTCCCCCCCAAACGCACTGAATCAGAATCTCTAGAGTAGGGCTGAGGAATCAAGCTGCTTGCTCACCACTTGCTTTCCAGGTAATACTTAAGCACAATAAAGTTTGAGTACTGCCACAGTACTGAATAAGAATAAGAAAGGTCTGATTAGAAGAATTAACCCTGGTGGTGAGAGTGGGATGAACTGTGGATATATCCAAAGGAGCAGCCTGATAAATCGTTGTGCTTTAATGGTTTTCACAAGAATGTATTTATTCATTGACTATGCAAAAAAAGACAAAATAATTTTTCAAGGAAAATGTACTCGGGAAGTACGTGCATAAAATATGACATAGTCCCTGTTTATCAAGGTCTCTCTTACATTGGAATGTTGTTCTCCAGACGTAAATTCCATCGAGCTAACTATTGCCTGTGGCTGAAAGACAGCACATGCTAGAAAGGAAATTAAAAAGAATTTTGATGAACTACTAAAATTCCTCTCCTTGAAGCACAGCTGGTAGGCAATGTGATAGTGGACAGAGCCTCCCAGGACTGCTTGGATAATTAGAGTAGATGGTACATGTTCTCTAGAGCTAACAGACATTGGGGCGCCTGGGTGGCTCAGTCAGTTAAGCCTCCAACTTTGGCTGAGATCATGACCTCACCATTTGTGAGTTCGAGCCCCACATTGGGATCTCTGCTGTCAGTGCAGAGCCCACTTTGGATCCTCTGTATTCCTCTCTCCTTGCCCTTCCCCCACTCCTTCCCTCTCTATTTCTCTCTCTTTCTCTCTCTCTCTCTCTCTCTCAAAAATAGACAAACATTTAAAAAAATAAAAATGAAAAAAAAAACCCAACAGATGTTGAAGGCATAGCTCTGACCCACAGCCTTAATTTGTTCTGGGCACTATGCTACCATTCACATTCTGTCAGGGAAACAGTCTTCTTTTATGATGTGTCGAGGGACAGAGAGGCGGAGGTGTGCTGATACTACACTGTGGGCTTTGAAGCTGGAGCCAGGGCATAGCAGTGAAGGATGTAGGTGGCCTCTAGAAGCTGGAAAAGGTGAGATACTTGATTCTCCCTAGCCTCCAGTAAAAACCAGCCTTGCTGACATCTTGATTTCAGCCTTGTGAAACTGATGTCAGACTTCAAGAGTCCCAAGAATTTTGGTGTCCTGCATCTCTGATGATACCCAGTCAGCAGAAATGACAGAATGCCTCAAGCAGACAAATGGCATGCCTCCCCTTGTGCGAGAATGCACAGTGGAGATGACTGCAACTTCACATCATGGTCCAAGTTGACACCCTGCTCCACGAACTGTGAAACAGCCCTAAGTCCATGGCGACAGCCCACAGGGAAGAGGGAGAAGGTGAGAAAGAGAAATGCCAAGGCTCTGACCTGTACCTTCTTGTGGAAATGGAACTCTGCGTTTGTGATGTATTTCTATCTCAACCTTAGGGAAACTGGTGAGATTGCATTCTTCCAAAAGGCAGAAGGGAGTCTCAACGAGGATTTTGGGTAAGAGGAGATGTCAAAGAATGTGGAAAAGGCATGCACTTTAGAGCTGTAGCCTGCTCTGGCAAAAATGGAAGACCTATGGATCCCTCCCACTGTAGCAGTTCCGGTAAGGACATGGATGAGGAGTAACAGATGAGAATGCACACATACAGCCAAGAGGTATAGCCAACGTCTAGAATTAGCCGCTTTGTCCTTTAGTAATTGTTGCTAGTTCTTGGGTGCCTGGGTGGCTCAGTGGGTTAAGCGTCCAACTCTTGCTTTCAGCTCAGATCATGATCTCACGGTTTGTGAGTTTGAGCCCTGAGCTGTGCTCTTCACTGACAGTGCAGAGCCTGCTTGGGATTCTCTCTCTCCTGCTCTCTCTGCCCCTCCCCCCTTATGTGTTCTATCTCTCTCAAGATAAATAAATTCAATAATAATAGTAATTGTTTTAGTTCTCCTTTGTCAGTAACACACTTTCATAAAACATAGGCATTTGGAACGTACATATTCCTATCTCACTAATTATTTGGAATGTGATTATTTTGGATCCTTGACTCCCCTCACTCTACAGTTCCCCATTGGCCACTTGTTTAACTGGATGAGCACAGCTGCTCTACTTCACTGAAAAAGCCATGTCTAATACAAAATATATTTTGTGGTGTGTTTTGGTGCTCCTACCATACATACAGAGGCATCAGGACTTGAACTTCTTCTAAATTAGTTAACAAAATACCAATGAAAAGGCTGATTTAAAATGTTTTATAGTGGCACCTGGGTGGCTCAGTCAGCTAAGCGCCCAACTGTTGATTTCAGCTCAGATCATGATCTCACAGTTTGTGGGATCAAGCCTATGTCAGGCTCTGCTTGGGATTCTCTCTCTCTCCCTCTCTGTCTGCCCCTCCCCAACTTGCACACACACACTCTTTCTCTCTCCCAAAATAAATAAACTTTAAAAAAATGTTTTACAATATAATATATAAGTAAACCCAAATTAATAGAATAAAACTGTAGGGAAAAAAAGTAGGCAATTTGTGAGAGTTTTGTGCACTGTTAATCAGGGAGAAGACTGTCTTTTTGAACGCTGGGAGATTTTGAAAGATACAGGTGAGTGAAGAAAAAAGGAAGATTAAATACATCGTTGGGCTAAATGTTGATGGGGGAGGCTGAGGCTAATAATTACAATGGAACTTACGAATTTCATACTTTAATTTGTGGCTTTTTGGTTTTTTTAAGACTAAAAAGGTTAGGAATTTATAGAAGTATGAAAAAGAATTCATGTTTGACTAGCAAACTCTGGGGGAAAAAAAGATTGGGGTCTCTGTCATCAAAGTCTTATGTTCTAATAAGCTCTCTCAATAATATTAGAAATGGTAAATTGAACTCAGTTTTTGTTTTGTTTTGAGAAAATGCATGAAAGCAGGGGAGAGGGGAGAGAGAGAGGGAGAAAGAGAATCTTCAGCAGGCTCCACGCCCAGCGTGGAGCCCAACATGGGGCTCTATCCCACAACCCTGGGTTTATGACCTGAAACCAAAATAAGAGTTGGATGCGTAGCTGACTAAGCCACACAGGCATCCCTGAATTCAGTTCTAATATAAAAGTCAGGTAAATGACAGTCTGTCTTCATTGCCAACGGGTTAGCTATTCTTTAAGATATGCCTGTATAATTATATAATGCAACTAAAGGTTTAATAACTTTTCATTTATTTGTTTTTGAGAGACAGAGAGAGCACAAGTGGGGAGGGGCAGAGAGAGAAGGAGACAGAATCCAAAGCAGGCTCCAGGCTCTGAGCTGTCAGCACAGAGCCCAGCACAGGGCTCAAACTCAAACTGTGAGATCATGACCTGACTTAACCGACTGTGCCACCCAGGCACCCCTATAACTTTTCAAATGATGACATCATTGCTCTGCTTCCTGAGTTACTCTATAAAATTGTTTTCAGTGATTTGACTTGGAAAAACATTAAACACTTCACAGGCAAGTAGTGGAACCATTTTATGGAAGCCAAAGATAGTTGACGCTAATCTTTGTTTTTCAGTTTATATATATTTATATTTATATTTATATTTATATTTATATTTATATTTATACACACATATATATGTATCTGCTTATACATATATATATGTGTGTATTGGTTTATTATCTTAAAACTGCCTTTCCTTTTTCTTATTGAAATATTTTTGACTTACAATGTTGTATAAATTTAAGGTGTACAACATGTTAATATGATAGATTTTTATAAGGTAGCGATTGCCATTGTAGTGATAATTAGCACCTCCATCACATTACATAATTATCATTTCTTTTTAGTGGTTGGAATAATTAAGTTCTAGTCTCTCAACAAGTTTGATTATAATGCAATATTGGTGTGTATATTTATACCGTGCATTAAATCTCTAAGACTTATTTACTACTTAAAAAAAAAAGAGAAAACATAGGGAAAGTTAAAAAAAATAGAGAAAAGTTGTATTGGTTAACACGAGGCCCATTTGAGGTACAGAGATAGAAGATAAGGGATGCCTTGGTGGCTCAACCAGTTAAGTGTCCAACTTCAGCTCAGATCATCATCTCATGATTCATGGGTTCAAGCCCCACATTGGGCTCTGTGCTGACAGCTCAGAGCCTGGAGCCTGCTTCGGATTCTGTGTCTCCCTCTCTCTCTGCCCCTCCCCCACTCGTGCTCTGTCTCTCTCTGTCTCTTAAAAATAAATAAATGTTAAACAAAAAGAAATAGAAGATAAGAAGAGGGTTACACTGAGAAGGTACTTCTTTGCTCAGTGGGCAGGAAAATGCATGCACACCACTCCACTTCTCTTATTCCGTATTCTCCATCACCCTCTGAGATGTTCCCATGGCCCTTTGGGACAAGCAGCTACTTGGCTCAACTCTTCAATGGTGCAAGAATGCCTTTGTTGACAAAACCTACCTAACCAAAATAGTCATAATGCTTTTCTTTCTCTGCAGCACTTCACTTCTTCATCATGACACTATTCCCACTACACGGGTACAAGTCACAGGCTGGTTCTCACTGCCCTGGAGGGAACTGTGCTTTGTCGAGACTCATTATAGTTTAGAACCCAAGTGGCGCTGGTGCTCTGGAAGTGCACACAGGTTAAATGAGACACCGTGAGACCCAGCCCCCTGGGTAGGCAGGGGGTTGAGAGCAAACATGGGAAAATCCAACTGAGACTTCTTAGTAAGAGAAGTTTTCTTCTTAGAAAGTTTCTCCTAAGGGAAATTTGAAGTACCTTCAAAGTAAGGTAATCTCTACTTAAGAGAAAGAGTGAAATATTGAGAGGTAGAGACAGTTTAAAGTATTCATGAAATGGTCCAAGAGTAGTATTACTCTCAAGCTTAAGAAATTCACTCTATTTTATATATTGCAAATACCATGAAGCCTCATACTCTGTATGAAGCCATAATGATGGCTACAGGTCATTATATATTTGTTCACACCCACAGAATATACAACACCATGAGTAAACCATACTGTAAATGATGAATTGTGGGTGATTGTGATGTGTCAACGTAGGTTCATCAACTGAATAACAAATGTACCCCTCCTGTGGAGGTGTGTTGATAATGGCGGAAGCTGTGGGCACAGGAGCAGGGAGTGTATGGGAAATCTCTGTACCTTCCCCTCAACTCTACTGGGAACCTAAAACTACTCTAAAAAATTAAAGCCTAATGAAAAAAAGAATTTTAAGAGAGCCAAGGTACCATGTTAAAGAACTTACCATTTAATCAAGGACATAATAGAGACAGTAAAATAAAATAAGCAAAACATCTGAGTAAACATTTCTGTAAAGTAAACAAATGTCCAAAAATTATATGAAAAGATGCTCAGCATCACTAATCATTAAAGAAATGCAGGTCAAAACCACAATGAAATATCGCCTTATACCAATTAGGACAGTTAATGTATAAAAAAAAAGAAAAACAGAAAATTACATGTGATGACAAAGATGTGGAGAAATTGGGAGAAAATGTATGGTGTTTTCCTCAAAAAAATTTAAAATAGAATTATCATATGCTCCAGCAATCTCACTCATGGTTACATATCCAAAAGAATTGAAAGCAGGATCTCAAAGAGATATCTGTACACCCATGTTCACAAAGGCATTATTCACAATAGCCAAGAGGTGGAAGAAACCCAAATGTCCTGTCCGTTGATGGATGAATGGGTAAAGAAAATGTGTTGTATACAAACTGGCGAAGGAGATAAGGTTGCAGATGGAATTAAGGTTGCTAATCAGCTGACCTTACAACAAACAGAGAGCTTATCCGCCTCAGCCCAGTATAATCACAAGGGCCTTTAAAAGTGGGAGGAAGAGACAGAACAGAATTGAAGAAAGAGATATGATGACAGAAGCAGGGTCAGAGTGATGCAATATGAGAAAGACTTGATTCATTTGCTGGCTTTGGAAATGGAGGAAGGGGCCACCTATTAGTCTATGCAAGCTGCCATAACAGAAGACCACCGACTGGGTAACTTAAACAGAAAAAATTTACTTTCTTACAGTTCTGGAAGCTAAAAGTCCCTGCTTCAGGTACCAAACAGTGAGAAGATAGAGAGAGAGGAGAAACTATAAGGTCCTCCCATGCTCTTGGGACCACAGTCCTCCAGTCAAGAAGTGCTGTTTCCTAAGGATTTCAGCTGCCTGCCCATTCACCAGTGCTGGTATCGCCACTGTCCCCACAGGACTGCCTGGGGATGTGGGCAAGAGATAACAGAAAAACATCAGGGAATGTACTTCACTCTTTCTGATGGACAGGAGCCCCATTTCTCTCTTCCAGACCAAAAAAGAAAAGGGAATGTCACCTGGAGCTCTTTTTGTCTATCTTTCTATCTGATCCCAGGGCACAGGTTTGGGTTTCAGCCTTCCCTGCAGTCAAAGCCAAGAGATATCGGGGCAGGGAGAGGAGAGGCAAAAAATTCACCATGAGTTTGTTGGTAGCTTGCAAGGCAGTTCCCTTCCCAGGTCTGCCTGTTAGCATTTCTTTTCCAGACTCCTCAGAGAGTTGCTCCACACATTCTGTCTAGAGCATGTGTGTGTATGTATTTATTTTAATTCCAGTACAGTTAACATGCAGTGCAATATTCTTTTCAGGTGCACAATATAGTGATTCAACACTTCCATACATCACCCAGTGCTCATCACAAGTGCACTCTTTAATCCCCCTCACCTATTTCACCCATCCCCCCACCAACCTCCCCTCGGGTAATCATTAGTTTGTTCTCTATAGTTAAGAGTCTGTTTCTTGGTTTGTGTCTCTTTTTCCTTTGCTCATATGCTTTGGTTTTTTTTAATTTCATCTGAGTGAAATCATATAGTATTTGTCTTTCCCTGACTACTTCTTTCACTTAGCATTTATACTCTTTAGCTCCAGCCATGTCATTGCAAATGGCAAGATTTCATACTTTTTTTTTGGCTGAGTAGTATTCCAGTGTGTGTGTGTGTGTGTGTACATATACACACACCACATCTTCTTTATCCATTCATCAGTCAGTGGACATTTGGGCTGCTTAGAGTTTTTAATTTCATTCAGTGGGAGAAACAAGATGGCGTGTGTTTACTTCATCTTGATCAAAACTGGAATCTGTGTCCTGGTTTTTGCCCTCTTCCTACTTAGAGTTAGCTCCTTTTCAATCCCCCTTTGTTGGCTTTTCCTATTTGATGGGCTTTAAATATTAGTGTTTCTCTAGTTTCATCTTAGGCTATTTTCTCACTCTATACCCTCTCCCTAAGTTCACGTCAACCACGTTCATCACTTAATTACATATGTGCAAATATGTCACAAGTTTGTATCTCCAGGCTGATCTTTCTCATTAGTTACAACCTGCATACCCAACTGACTCCTTGATATTTCTACTTCTAGATCTCAAAATAATGACAAATTCAACATGTCTAAAATACAACTCATGATTTACCCTCCAACCCCACTATCAGCCTTCTTTGACACCTAGAGGTCACCAGGGACACTTTCAGGGATGATCAAGCACCAAATTCAATAGCCATCAAAGGTTTATTACATGCATATTTTTATTCAACATATGTTCACTGAACAGCTGGTCCTTCACAAAAAGTATGCACAAAATGTCTTCTCTGTGCCAGACCTTGTGCTAAGCCCTAGGTATTCAACAGCCGATGAAACTGATACAGCCTTTGCCTCAATGAACCTACAGACCAGTGAAATAGATATTAAACAAGCAAACCCACAAATTATGATCAAGTTACAAATTGTGATAAGCATTCCTAATAAGAGAAGAAGCAAGACACAGGATACCACTTCCATGAAACCAAAAGGAGTTGTGTGTTCCCAGAGCCAAGGATGTAAATGGTGGGCAATCATATTAAGAAAACCCTTGAATGTCATCTTAAGGATTTCAAGTTTTTTTAGGGTAATTAAAAGCCACTAAAGGATTTAAGCAGGGAAGTGACATGATCATATTTTTCTCCAGCATAAATCTGGTTATGCAATCATCCAGGAAATGATGTGCCAGGCATACTTTTACCTTACTCCTCTTTTTAACAATACCTGAAAAGGATCCCTTACCTGAGACTCTCTAAAAGTAATGATTGTAGTTAGTACTGGTTGAGATGGAATCTAATCCAAATGAAGGAATGCACCACTCCTATTAAAGTTACCAATAATTAACTTCAGGATTGCCTATAATATAGGCATATATAGGCATATATATAAATATGATCATATGACATATGATATATATATGATATATATAGGAATATATATGATATATATGTGATATATATAGGAATATATAGGATATATGATATATATGTGATATATATATGATATATGATATATAGATGATATATAGATATGACATATAGATATATGATATATATATGCCTATATTATATAAACCACATTTATATTTATATTCACTTGTTTTTCACAGCAACTTTGCATAACATATGGCTGTGACTACCATAACTCCTAATCTCTCATATCTGAGCCAAGAGCTGTTACAGAGATATTTGCCTGTGTCCCTTTGTGGGTCCTTTTCTGACATCTGGATCATCTCTAATCTGTTTCAGCATCCCATTCTGATCCATATTCCATTCTGAAACTCTGGTCTCCGTGTCAATTTGCTCAGTTCCTTGCATCAAAGTTGATCACTAATTACAGAGGTTACTCAGTTGCTGTGTCTTTAAGTTCTCATAATTCACTCTTTGAAGAAAAGATTTCAGCTGTTTCTAGAACTTTGGTTATTCCTGTTTATACTTGGTACTACACAGACGACAGCTACTTCTGGGAGGCCATTACTTCTACTCTAACATGAAATCCAGCTCCACTCTAATAAAAGTCTCCCACAGAAGGGCACTTCAAAATGACTCTGAAATTACCAGGAAATGAATGTGGTATCTGGTTGTGAAGGTTGAGGTATCCAAAGAGAAGAATAATCACATCAGGGATGAAAGCTTCCTGGTCAGCTCTCCTCTACTACCCCAAAGCCATTTACTCAGGGCTTGTCTTCATCCTCCATTATCAAACATCTCTTAGCAATTTTGGCATCAAACTGGTCCCCTTGCTGCATCACTAGAATTTTGCTGGTTGATTATTTCAAGTGTCTTTATATGGGGGTTACACATCCAGAAACATGTCATGAAAGCCCTAGATCTAAAGGTGTATGAGTTAAATAAACCAAACTCAACATCCAATACTAGAACTTCTTGGGTCTTTCATATGGTAAAATTTACCAAGTGGGCTAACCTTCCTCCACTCAAAACCCTCCCCCCTTTCCTACTCTAGAAGTGGAGGTAGGCAAATGAGGAGGTACAATGGAGGCACAAACAATGAAAGGGAAAACAAAATTAAAAGGTAAAAAGGTAGGGGCCCCTGGGTGGCTCAGTCAGTTAAGCATCCCACTTCAGGTCAGGTCATGAGCTGCAGTCCATGGTTTTAGTCCCGCATCGGTCTCTGTGCTGACAGCCTAGAGCCTGCTTCAGATTCTGTGTCTCCCTTTCTCTCTGCCCCTCCCCTCCTGGCTCATGGTTTGCTTCTCTCTGTATATCAAAAATAAACATTAAAAAAAATTTTTTTAGGGGCACCTGGGTGGCTCAGTTGATTGAGCGTCGACTTCAGCTCAGTTCATGATTTCACAGCTTGTGAGTTCAAGTCCCACATTGGACTCTGTGCTGACAGCTCACAGCCTGGAGCCTGCTTCAGATTCTGTGTTTCCCTCTCTCTCTGCCCCTCTCCCACTCGCACTCTATCTCTCTCTCTCAAAAAAAAATAATAAACACAATAAAAAAAATTTTTTAATTCTTTAATAAAAGGAAAAAGGGAAGAAATGAGAACTAATCCCACATTTATTTTGGAATGATCAGTTTTTGCTGGAAATAATGTCTCCCAAAGTCTGGTCATCTCAAAATCTGTATCAAAATTTCTCAGGGATCTATCATAAATGCAGAATACCAGGACCCCACGTCAGAGCTACTGAATCAGATTCTGGGAGTAGAGGCCTAGAGTCCACATTTTCAACAAGCAATATTTTTAGACAAATAAAAGCTCAAACGTGGATATAAATGTTGTCTCTGTCATCTTTGGCTATTTATAAAGCAATATACCTCATTGCCCTATATTGTTTCTTCCTAATTTTCTCAAGGGGGACTTACTTCTCAAACAGATTACTTTAAAGCTGGTAAATTTATTAGTTTACCGAATGACTGCTGTAAACATGAAAGGTACAATAGAATAGATTTCCCTGCCCTTCCGAAGTCAATCACCCAAAAAGAAGAAAGAAGACAAACACACAAAAAGACTTAGCATATGGGTGGTATACTGGCAAAGAAACAGATAAAATTTACACAAATATCAATGTGGTTAGAAAGGCAAGGTTGGCAGGTGAGCAAATCAAGGTTGGCAGATGAGTACTGGATGCCTTACTCAGAAAGTCAGAAGCTCTGATCAGGAGTTCTGAACGAGGAACGGTAGTTAGGGAGCCACCACGCTGTGGTCCAACATGTTTACAAAGATGAAGGGATAATGGGGGTGTAGTTCCAGTTCTGCAACTGTGTGATGGTGAGCGAGCCTTTTAATTTTTCTTTAATTTTCTCGTTTGCATAATCAAGGCCAATCTCTATTATTCGTTTGTTTCCCTATGGTCCCACCTCCTTCTAGAAAGGATTTAAGGCAGAGAACATATCCAAAATTTTTCTAGCACCAACATTCACTGAGTAAATTTATCCAAATTTCTTTCAGGAGCCAATGTGTCAGGACTCTGCAGCCTAAAACTTCTCCAACCGTGAAACACAAGAGACAGCAAATGTTGCCAAATGCAAACGCGAACCTGCTATTGTCCACGGGCAGTCACTTCTGTGTACACATCCCTCACAGCTGTAAAATTATAGGGCTCAAGGTCAAATCAGTGTTCTGTGGGTGAGTGTACGGTCTAGAATTTCTATGGGGAATTCTGCCAGGAGCACACCCCCCTGATAAAACTGCGGGCATCCAGTCAGAGATTTTCATGTGTTCGATACAATAGTTTTTTCATGGCATCTTTGACTTCTTTGTTTCTTAAACTGTAAATTATGGGATTCAACATAGGGGTGAGCACTCCATAAAGCAGTGAAATGATTTTATCTACTTCTTGGGAGCTTGAGGAAGAAGGCTTTAGGTACATGGAGAGGGCAGCCCCATAGTACAAGATCACCACCGTCAAGTGGGCACCACAGGTAGAAAAAGCTTTGTTTCTTCCTTCTGCTGAGCTGATTCTCAGAATAGTGGAAAGGATGAAGACATAAGAGATACAAATTAAGAGCATTGGGATGGGCAGGAGGAGCACGCTGACCACCAGCATGATCACGTCCATGAGCAAGGAATGTGCACAAGCTAACTTCAGCACGGCCAGAATTTCACACGTGAAGTGGTCTATGAGATTCCCACAGAGGGGTATCTGCAGGGCGCAAGTGGTTTCCAGCAGGGCAGTCAGACAACCCGTCACCCAGGAGACAGCGGCCATCTGCACACAGACCTGCCTGTTCATGATGATGGGGTATCTCAGTGAGTTGCAAATGGCCACGTAGCGGTCATACGCCATCACAGCCAGAAGCACACACTCTGTGGAGCCCATGGCAAGGGACAGATACATCTGTACAGCACACCCAGAAAAGACAATGGTTTTCTGGGATGACAGCAAGTTCACCAGCAACGTGGGAATAGAAGCAGACGTGTAACAAATATCCATGAAAGAGAGATTTCCGAGGAATAAGTACATGGGGGTTTGAAGGCGTGACTCTAGGACAGTGACTAAAATAAGAGTGCTGTTGCCCAAGAGGGTTATCAGATACATCACAAGACTGAAGGCGAAGAGAACAATCTCTAACTTTGGGTATCTAGAAAAACCCTCCAGGAAAAAAAAGCTCCAAATGGTGAGGTTTTCTCCTTGCATCTCCTTTTTTGCACCTGTAGTGATTCTAATATTAATCTTCATTTCATCTGAGGACATAAAGAGATGGATCAAGCATAATGTTCATTTAGTTAGGAAAACACTTCTCAAACTTATATTCACTAGTATAAACACAATTCTATTTGACCACAAGAAATCACAAGACTTATCGTTTATCTAAGGGGGAGGGACAGGTTTGATCTACATAAAAAGTTGGTTCTTCCACAACAAAATTTAGAAAAGAGTAAATTTGAAAACAAGGATAAACATATTTAATACCTGAATCTCAGCCTATTATCTTGCTCGGCACGCAGTTTTTCAGTAGATTTGAAAGTACCGTGTGACCAAAAAATATGAAAAAACACTGAATAAACTGAGCACGGATTAGAAAAGTAAGCCAGATAAGTGACATAAAGAAACCACACTTGTACAATAAAAACTAGCAGTGATCTTCACTGAAAGAAGAGGAGGGATATTGAAAGAAACAAATAAATGAATTTTAAACTAACACCTATGAAGTTCTGAGTCTAAATGAACTCTTTCCTTTCCAGCAAATAGCTTGGAGGTCAATACACTTCAGAAATGATGACATTGTTTAAAGCATTGTAGGTACCCATTCTGATTATACTTAAGAACCAGTTTACAAGTCACACAAAATAGCCCACCTTCTTTAAACACTGACACATCCATGGGACAGTATCATTCATTACTGGGACCCATACCTTTTGTGAGCATGTAAATAGTGCTAAAAATTATACCCAGGCAATACTCTTCTTATACATTACAATCCATGAAGATCTAGAAGGTGTAGAAACTGAACTCCCTTTTTAAGCTACCTTAAAATCTCTTGGAAAAGAATATTATAGATCATCTAATTATAAACGAGATGCTGAGTGTTTTTGGGGTTTTTTCACATTTCGTGTTAACAAAAAGACAAAAACTTACCTTCCTTCTGCACGGATTGCTCTTTTTCACCTTTAATTGTGTTCCTTTTCCCACTAGTTTTTTCCTTTCTATTTTCAGATATCCTTGTTCTGAAAACTTCCCTCCCTTGTCCTGTTTCTCTCGCACTGCCATAGGCTTTGCTCTTTCTTTCATAGGCAAATTCCTCAATGATGTGGCTCACTTTACAATGTTTCACTGTTCACTTTCTTATCACTGGTGTTCCTTCTCGGTTTCCCAGTTTCCGTCAATGTTATCATTTGCCCCCCAGTTCTCCACGTTTCAAAAACTGGCATGCAGGGGGATGGTGGAAATAATCACGTTGGGGACAACAGCTTATACCATGCCCCTAGAACAGGAGCGCAATGTTTTTCAAATAGTTTTCATTATATTACATTATTCTCTGTGACTTCTGCTTCACTGTATCTCATTCTTAGCCTATTACCAAGCCCGCTGTTGTTTTCTGTTTTCCTCATCTGTCCCCAAAGTAGTTGCATTGTAGGTTCAAACATTATCATTTAATGCTCAATATGCTGTTAGCATTCTAGGGAAAGCCTACCAGTATGGCTTTCCTCTGCGGAGACTTGTTGAGCGTGCAGAGTTTTTGCTTTGTCTTTTAAGAGCTTCATTTTTCCTACATCACAAGAGATAGTTCTTATTCGTTTGTTAGTTAACAGATTATTTCTTAGGAACTTCTCTGCCAGGTTTTATATTTAACAAATTCGGTACAAACATTTTATCTTATTATTGTAAGAGATTATTTTAAAAAACTTAATTTTGTGTGTGAGTGTGTATTACTCTTAAGACTGGCAAAAAAGACAATTATTTTTTAGAATGAAAAATCAGCCCGGTTGCCTGGAACTTGATATTTTTCTACCGTTTAAAAATAGTAGTCAGGAGGGGTGCCTGGCTGGCTCAGTCAGTGGAGCATGTGACTCTTGATCTCGGGCTCGTGAGTCTGAACCCCACACTGAGTGCAGAAATTACTTAAAAATAAAAATTAAAAAAATATTTTAAAAAATAGTAGCCAGGAAAAATTGGTCCTCCCATCTGAATTCCCTGTCACCAACTCCAAATAAAATATTGTTTTATGATGTACTACGTGAAGTTAGCTATGTGCAAGAAAAGAATGAATGTATCCATGTTAAAAATGTTAAACATATCATATAAAGATCAACACTGCAGTTCATTTCTTTCAAAAGTATTGACTGTCACCTCCATAGCTAAAAGTGCCAAAGGATAGCAAGTAACATACTACATAAATTTAAATCATCTGTTGTTTTGGGGGAATACCTGTTGTCCCTGAACAATTTAAAGTTCAGCAGCCATAATATACAGAGATTTAAAACTTCAGGTCCTTGAGGGATAATGTGCCAATGATGCAATTATATCAAACTTTGAAAAACTGAGAGTAACCCACAGTTCTCCCAAAATAATTTCAAAGAACTCATAAAAACAAAGTCTTCTATTCCTCCCTGTCCTTCCTTGCTACATCTTTTTTTTCTTGAATGATTACAGTGTAGAATATTTAACAGTCTACAGAGAAAAGTTCTCCCTAGAATTCTAAGATACACATTTTTTCATTTGTGGAACTACTCCTAGTTTTCAAAGTTTACTCTTTTAAGACAGTTGTCCCAACAAGGGATCAGAAATTTTAAATTTTATTCAATGCATACATAGTGAAAAGGGCCTTCAAGCAATGAACTCTCAGCAGCAATGGACACACCTGGCACCCAGATCTTAGTTTCTTTTTATTTTTTTTTTAATAAATCTTATTATTTTTTTATAAATCTAATTATTTATTTTCTACATCTAGTGAATTTTACTTTTTTATTTTAATTAATCCAAGTTAGTTAACATATAGCATAATAATGGTTTCAGGAATAGAATTTAGTGATTCATCATGTCCATATAACACCCAGTGTTCATCCCAGCAAGTGCCCTACTTAATGCCCGTCACCCATTTAGCCCATACCCCCACCCCACACCCCTCCAGCAATCCTGTTGGTTCTCTGTATTTAAGAGTCTCTTACGGTTTGCCTCCCTCTCTATTTTTATCTTATTTTTTTTTCCCTTCCCCTATGTTCATCTGTCGTGTTTCTTAAATTCCACATATGAATGAATGAAATACTTGTCTTTCTCTGACTTATTTCACTTAGCATAATATACTATCATTCCATCCACATTGTTGTGAATGGAAAGATTTCATTCTTTTTGATCGCCAAGTAATATTCCATTATATATATATATATATATATATATATATATATATATATATATATATATATCATCTTCTTTACCCATTCATCTGTTGATGGACATTTTGGGTCTTTCCATACTTTGGCTATTGTTGATAGCACCGCTATAAACATTAGGGTGCATGTGCTCTTTCAAATCAGCATTTTTGTATGCTTTGGATATATACCTAGTAGTGCAATTGCTGGGTCACAGGGAAATTCTATTTTTAAGTTTTTTGAGGAAACTCCATACTGTTCTCCAGAGTGGCTGCACGAGTTTGCATTCCCACCAGTGGTGCAAAAGTGTTCCCCTTTCTCTGCATCCTCATCAACAACTGTTATTTCCTGAGTTGTTAATTTTAGCCATTCTGAGAGGTGTGAGGTGGTATCTCATTGTGGTTTTGATTCGTATTACCCTGATGATGAGTGGTGTTGAGCATCTTTTCATTTATCTGTTAGCCATCTGGATGATTTCTTTGGAAAAGTGTCTGGTCATGTCTTTCACCCATTTCTTCAATGGATTATTTGTTTTTAGGGTGTTGAGTTCGATAAGTTCTTTACAGATTTTAGATACTAACCCTTTATCTGATATGTCATTTGCAAATATCTTCACCCATTCTGTCAGTTGCCTTTTAGTTTTGCTGATTGTTTCCTTCCTTTTTATCTTGATGAGGTTCCAATAATTCATTTTTGCTTTCGTTTCCCTTGCCTCCAGAGACACGACTAGTAAGAAGTTGCTGCTGCCACAAAGAGTTTGCCTGTTTTCTCCTCTAGGATTTTGATGGTTTCCTGCCTTATATTTAGGCCTTTCATCCATTTTATTTTTCTGTAGGGAGTAAGAAAGTGGTTCAGTTTCATTCTTCTTCATGGTGCTGTCCAGTTTTCCCAACACCATATGCTGAAGAGACTGTCTTTTTTCCATTGGATATTCTTTCCTGCTTTATTGAAGATCAGTTGGCCATATATTCGTGGGTCCATTTCTGGGCTCTCTATTCTATTCCATTGATCTGCATACATGTTTTTGTGACAGTAACATACTATCCCGATGATTACAGCTTTGTAATACAGCTTGAAGTCAGGAATTGTGATGCCTCCAGTTTTCAGATCTTGGTTTCTAAATACAGTTCTCATCTGAAAAGAAATGTAGTTCCTCTTTCCAAGGCTGGAGCCAGAAAAGGACAAAATTGGCCTGGAGTAGTTTACTGCACTAGAATATAAGGAAGTATGCAAAGAATTACAGGAATATTTCAAAAGACCATAGAATCCCACTGGATAAGACTTCCATTGGCCAAATCTGGGACAGATTATTTCGAGCATCAAAATAAATAATGGTTAAAATACATTATAATCCATAGAATAAAATAAGAATGCATGAGTTCTTCTGAAAGGAAGTAAGGAAAACTCTTTCTTACAGGAGGATGCCAAAAAAATAGATATAAAAAAATGATGTCATTAGAAAGACATTAAAGGTTGCTGTAGTAATAGATTAGAGCAGGTTAAATTGATCGCAGGTAAATGGAAGCATCATAGTTATCAGAGGTGAAAGTTCGATGAGAAACAGGATATTTACATGGTGTCAAAGTATCCCACTTATTAATTTCAAAAACAAGATAATAATAGCTTTACAGCAGGGAGACCTGGAGGATGGCCACCTTAACATCACCAACCACTGGACAAACTGACTCCACGTGCCTTCTGATAGGACGGACATAGCATCACTTCTGTGGGCTTGCTCTCAAAAATACCTAACCCAGGGGCACCTGCGTGGCTCATTCAGTTAAGCAACAAGACTCTTTGATCTGGGCTCGGGTCATGATCTCTTGGTTTGATAGCTGGCAGCCTGCTTGGGATTCTCTCCCCACCTCCACCCTGCCTCTCTTGGCCCTCCCCCCACCTTCAAAAATAAATAAACATTAAAAAATACATAACCTAAATCAAACCATGAGGGAACACCAGACAAATTTAAATTAAGGCACATTCTGAAAATAACCAGTCTATACTTATCAGAACTGTCAAGGTCAGGAAACAAACAAAGGAAAAGGGCTGAGAAATGTTCAGGGAGATTAAAGAAACATGACAACTGAATGCAATGCATGACCCAGCACCAAGTATTAGACCAGGAAAAAAATAGCTCTAAGGGATATTACTAGGTCAGTAGACGAAACTTTATTATGGGCTGTAGATTAGATAACAGTATTGTATCAGAGTTAAATTTCCTGATCTTCATAACTGCATAGTGGCTATGTAAGAGAACGTCCTTGTTCCAAAATACTTCAGTAGTTAGTGTCCAAGGGGCAAAATATCTTAAACTTACCCTCAAAGAGTCCATTAAAAATTCGTTTTTCAAAAGTTCGCTCTGGAGGGTCTCGCGCTGCATGTGGCCCCTCGGCTCCTGGAGCAAAGTCCCGGGCGGCAGCGGCGGGCAGGGTCTGGGGAACCCGGACTGGCCCCACGGGCCACGGGGCTGGCATCCCGCGGTGCATGACAGTCCCCACCCAGGAGGCGGCGACGCAGTGGCGGCTGGAGGTGCCGGGGGCAGCCGGGCCCTGGGCGGCGAGGGGCAGGAGTGCGCAGCCTGGGCGTCGGGGCCTGTCCGGTCCCCAGGCCCCGGCCCCACCTGCGGCGTCACCCCGAGGCTCAGCAGCCACGTGCGAGCGCGGCGGGGCCATCAGAGTGCAGTGCGTCCACTATCAGCCCTCTCCCAAGCCAAGCACAGAGGAGCCTGTCGCGGGGACAGGGAGACTGGGGGCAGGGAACAAGGGCTGCAGGGGCCACAGCGGGCTTCGCGGCCACCGTGCCAAAACAGGACCCCCATCAGGCCACGGGCTTCTTCCTCACGACCTCCCGGCGCAGCTGGTACCGAGGGGCGTGAACCCGCTGAGCCCGCATGCTCGCACAGGTGCAAGTAATGGCTTCAGGACCACACCTGCGCGTGTGAGCAAGCCCCAGGGCAGGGCCTGGAGGCACAGGGACACCGGAACGGTGGAGGTGAGCCGCCTGAGGAATGAGGGGCTCGAGGCATTCTGCAAGGGCACTGCCCCCACCTCCACCCCGTGCGCCGGGTCAGCCTGGACGTGGACATCGCGTTCATCATTTACGGGGAGACGGGGAAGCTGCTCAACAAGGTATGGCCGGCAGACCGAGCCCCGTGAGGCTGCGTGGGCCCTGCCCCCGGGCACCTCCAGACCGGCCCGGACGTCCCTCTCCTCCAGCACACTCTGTGACCTGGGACTACCCCTGTGGCCACCAAGTCCGCGTGTTCCATGTGTCCCTGCAGTCTGGATGGTATCACCATAGTGCCGATGCGTCCAGCAAGGTTGGGCGTCTCTCAGGCCTGTGAGTCTGTGCACGCTGTCTCCATGCCTACTCATGAGTCATGTGCCTGTATTTCATGTTGTGTGTCATGTGACCCTGTGTTCCACTTCCTGGGGTGCCCACGTCCTCCTGTAGGCATAGCCGGGCCCAGCCCCGTGCTTTCCACCTTGGGCAGCAAGGGCCGTTGTCCTGGCCTTCCACCAATGCCAGGCCTGGGCCTAGCCTCGCCACATTCCAGGGGCTGCCTCCCTGCCCTACTTCTCCCACCAGTAGCCTTAACTGGTCCTTGGGGCCTCCCCCTGGGACCGGATGGCACCTGTCACCCTCAGAACCACCTTCCCAAGGCACAATAAACCAGATCTTGTTGGGGGGAGGGGAGTAGTTTACCTCAGTTGTGTGTGGAGAGCAGGTACATGTATTACCACATTCTTTTTGCAAGGTACGCAGTTCCCACACAGTTTCCTGTGTCCTTATGACAGTTCCCATACTCTGGATCACCAAGGGTGAATGGACTCTCCAGATAAAGGATGATCAGGAAAACTTGGTCATACCACATGAATAAGCAGATTTTTTTTTTCCTTCTTAGGAAAAGAAGTAACAAATAGACTCATGTAAGAATTAACAATAGAGCTAATTAAGTTGTAGAATAACATTTTGGGGATGATGGGCTGGAGTGACCCATTCATGATAAGCTTGCAATAGTTAAACCTTCTGCACCCAGTGGGCTTGTTTGATTGTAAAACACAGCAAACAACATAGAGTTAGTGACTTCACAGTTTTAATATTCAGCTTGAAACTTTACTTTCCTAAAAGTCAGTGCTCACAATAAGTCTCTCCATCAGCAGGCAACAAGGGAACAATAATTTTGCTAGAAGACTGACAATTAGATACTAAGTAGAAAAAACAGGCACTGGTATTGGAGGAAAGGAGATAAAATTATCACTTCCAAACTATGTGATTTTTTATTTTAATTTTATTAATTAATTTTTATTTTTTAATTTTTATTTTTATTAATTTCTATAAAAAGTATGTTTTTATAATTAAATTATATAATTATAAAAATTACATTAATTTTTATTTTTTAAATTTTACATCCAAGTTAGTTCGCATATAGTGCAAGAAAAAAGAAGAGGACCAATTAAAACCGTTCTCCGTCAATAAAGAGTTTAACTGCCATAATAACAGATAAATAAAGAAAAATCAGTAATTTTCTTGTGGCCAGTTGGAAGATATACTGACCAGAAAAAGATGCCATTATCAATCATATTAAAATTGTGAGAAATCTTAGGATGACTCTAACAAGAACAGTGCAGAACTTACATGAAGGAAACAGTAAAAGTTTATAACAGTAGTTCCATAACCAGTAAACTAAATGAATCCTGACGCAAAATCTAGAGTTCACCTGTGTTATTTTGTCAGTGAACAAAAAATAATTCTTTGCTAATGTAAGGGTTAAATTGTAGTGTAGGGCTAATGCTTAGCTTGAAAAATAACAGCTTTGTGTTGACACTGAAGGTTAAGAGATAACAGCCTTGCTTTGCTCTGGTAAACTACGCCTCATACCCTTGTAAATTAGGCTTCACCAATTGAGGAAACAAAAGTTCAAAGAAAAGAGCATGAGAGGCAGGGTCAAGGAGATCCACTGGTTGCAACTTAGAGGCAGAAAGTCTAAAGTAAACACCTCATTAGGCAACTGTTTCTAACTCATCTGGAACCTGTTTCTTTGTTCTGTTCCCAGGTGATGATAAAACGATGTGATCGGTTATAAAAACTCTGTACCCCGGCTGTTCGGGGCCGCACTCTTATCAAGAGTGTTGGTCCCGATCGGTCGGCCTTGCCTCTCATTGCAATAGACTTTGCTGTGACTGTCACTGGTGCCCGTAGCATTCTGTTTCGGGAGTCGTGTGGATGCAACACTGGCAAACTACAAAATCACTGTGTCAAAGTGATACCTTCAAAATTGAAGCAGGAGGAGTTTCTACAAAAGACGGTAGACGTGAAAGAGGCTTTCATAATCATTTCTCACAAAACCAAACAAAAGAAAAAGTGCTGTTTAATAGCAAAACTGACTCCAGCCACTTTACCTTTCAGAAGAGTGGCATTGTCTCATCTCCTGGTTATGTGGTTCTTTTATTTAGAAAACCACCTCCCTGGGACTGTTTTGTTGAGAAAGCAGGGCCCTGGCTCATGCCAATGGGAAAAGGCTATGATAAAGACAACTGAATTATTCTATTTAAAAATGAAGTTATGGGATTGCACAGTTCAATCCTAGCTCCTGAGAAGGGTTTGGAAAACTGGAAGACAGGAGAGTGGAGAGAGTATTAGGAAGAAAGCCTGGAAACCCTGAAGACTGAAAGGAATCCAGAGTAATAACCAATGAAAAATATCTAGTAGCAGGGAAGGCTAGGGATCTATTAAAATACTCATCCTTCATTTCGAACTTTAGATTGTTGGCTGGTCTTAGGTATGCTCTACTCCCTCTATTACTCCCAAAATTTCAGTTATAGTCATATAAACACAACAGTCTTGAGTAATGGAGCTTTGGGGAACAGAGGAACAGGAATAGCTACCAGAACAGAGAACTTTTGGGTGAAAGGCATCTGAAGAGATCTCTGTCCAATTAATAGCTGATTGCTAAGCTAACTGAGCAGAGCATTCCGTGGTCACATACAATAAAGAATTGACACTTTACAGAATCGTTCAGGAAGTCACTAAAAAAGAAAACAGAGGGGCGCCTGGGTGGTTCAGTTGGGTTAAGCATCTGACTTCAGCTCAGGTCATGATCTCACAGTTTGTGGGTTCGAGCCCCGTGTCGGGCTCTGTGCTGGCAGCTCAGAGCCTGGAGCCTGCTTCAGATTCTGGGTTTCCCTCTTTCTCTCTACCCCTCCCCCACTCACACTCTGTCTCATTCTCTCTCTCAAAAATAAATAAACGTTAAAAAAAAAAAAGAAAGAAAGAAAACAGCAACAAGTCTGGCATGAGGGGAATCGATACGAGACATGCAAAGGAACAGGAAAGGATAGCCTATATTTAATAATGATAGAGGGGTCAATCCATCAAGAAGACTTAACAGTAGTAAATACAGATACATGCACTTAAAAAACAGAGCCCCCAAAACACTTGAAACAGAAACTGACAGAATTAGAGGGAGAAGTAGACAACTCAACTATAATAGTTGAAGACTTTAATACACTCAGCTCTCAACAATTGATAGAACAACTAGATAGCCTATCAAGAAGAGAGAGAAGACTGGAACAACACTACAAGCCAATTACACTTAATACCATTTATAGAACTCCCCACCCAACCACACACACACACACACGCACACACACACGCACATGCACATGCACACATTCTTCTCAAGTGCACACAGAACATTACCTGCTGATTTTGTGCCATCATATAGTGTGCCAGATGGCATGATTGGCTTCCCTCCACAATATGCTTACAAGATCCATGTTGATGTGTATGGCTACAGTTTGCCCATTTTCATTGCTGTATTCAATAGTCTATTTTACGATCACAACACACTTTATTTGTTCTGTTGTGAAATATTTGAATTGGCCCCACTTGTTGGCTATTTCAATTAATGTTGTTATAACCCTGCATGTGTATGTCTTTTGGTACATGATATGCACACTTAGGATAGATATATACTTAGGAGTGACAGAACATGCTTAAGTCACCTTTAGTAGATAGTGTGAAATGATTTTCCAACATGGTATAAAAATTTAACTACTATCAGTCCTTTTACTGCATAACAAAGTAACAAAAACAGTGCCTTTAGCCATTTTCTTTTATCTCATGGATGTCTGTGTTCCCCCCACCTCCCCTTAGCCATGTTTCTTTTTTTTGTTTATTAAAAAAATTTTTTTTTATTAGTTTTATTTTTGAGAGGCAGAGAGAGACAGAGCACATGTGGGGGAGAGACAGAGAGAGAGGGAGACACAAAATCAGAAGTAGGCTCCAGGCTCTGAGCTGTCAGCACAGAGCCCGATGCGGGGCCCGAACTCACTAACTGTGAGATCAAGACCTGAGTGAAGGGGGTCAACTCAACTGACTGAGCCACCCAGGCGCCCCATACCACGTTTTTTGTTTTTTTTTTACTGTTTCAGTTGGCCACAGTCAACCGAGGTCCAGAAGCAGAGGACCGTCCTTCTAATGCAGCATCAGAAGGTCAATAGTAGCCGAACATTAAACAAATTAAGTTAAAAATTAATAACATTTTATTATTTTTATTAATAATTATGTCATTGTTATTATTCCTAGAAGAGTAGCCATTAAAATATTAACAGATACTATCTTTGAATAGTTGCAGATAGGTGATCTTTATTTTCATCTTTAGTTTTGTTATATGTGCAAAAAGCATTTGTTACCTTTGTAATCCAAAACAAATCTATAAAATCCTTTTTAGATTTACCTAAAAAATAATTTATTTCTTAACTTTATTTTTTACAGCAGTGTTAGTTAGGTTCACACTGCAAAGTTGAGCAGAAAGTACAAAGATTCGCCGCCGTGTGTCGTCTGCCCTCAAGCGCGCACAACCTCCCCCACTGTCAACATTTGGCACCAACGCGTTTGTTATAATCTGTTATAATCGATGAACCTAAGCTACATTGTTATCACCCAAACTCCAGGTGTACATTAGGATTCACTCTGGCGTCCTACACCAGCATCATAGTATCATACAGAATAGTTTCACCGCCCTAAAAATCCTGTCTTATTCATCCTTTCTTCCACACTCCTCCCTGGCGACCACTATCTTTTTTCCTGTCTGCATAGTTTTGCCTTTTCCAGGATGTCATGTAGTTGGAATCATAAGAGTATGTAGCCTTTTCGGATCTCTTTAACTTGGTAATATTCATTTAAGTTCCCTCCAAGTCTCTTCATGGCTTGATAGCTTATTTCTTTTTAGTGCCGGATAATAAATATTCCATTGTCTGGATATTCCAGTTAACTTTCCATTCACCTACTGAAGGATATCTTCGTTACTTCCAAGTCTTTCTTGGAAATTTTTTATGAATAAAGCTGATATAAACATCCACGTGCAGGTTTTTGTGTGGACCTAAATTTTCAATTCATGTGGGTAAATACCAAGGAGTTTGACTGCCGGATCATATGGTGGGGGTATATTTACTTTTTGTTGTTTTTTTTTTTAATTTTTGTTTTAACATTTATTCATTTTTGAGAGAGACAGACCGTGAGCGGGGGAGGAACAGAAAGAGAGAGGGAGACACAGAATCTGAAGCAGGCTCCAGGCTCTGAGCTGTCAGCACAGAGCCCGAAGCAGGGCTCGAACTCACAGACCAAACTAGGAGATCATGACCTGAGCCAAAGTCGGACGCTCAACCGACTGAGCCACCCAGGCGCCCGGGGTGTATTTAGTTTAATGTAATTTATAAACTTCCCAGAAGACTGACCTTTCCACATAATATAACAACTAAACTCTGGACAAAACACAAAACCGGTTCTGGAGTCAACAAAGGCAGACTTTAGAAAAGAGCTAAAACATGGAAGGGATCAACACAGGGTAAGTTCCCTGGATTTTGGGCTTTTGTCTAAAGTGAAACACAGCCAAAACAGAGCAAAGAAGGGCTGATGTTCTCATTAAAAACCACTGCTTTCTGGCCTAAGGGAGGCAGAGCCCAAGACAGAAAGTGAAGGGGAAATTCCGGAAAAAGAAAAAAACAAGGCAGCAGGGAAAGTTCCCCATTCTACGTGTAAGCTCTGCCCGAGTTGTGGCTGACCTCTGAAAGCACACACATTGCATGGCAGGTTGCAGACAGCTGTGAAGGAAACGTAACAATAAATAATAACTGAACTGAGATCTGGGCTGCCACCACCAAAGGTAAGATAGTTTGCAGTTTTGAGTCTAAGCCCGCTAAGTGCCTGCTAAAAGAAAAGCATCTCGTTGGGAGGAATACACGTAATAGAGACCAGAATTTCTACCACATTCACAACGTCCGGGCTATAATCCCAGAACATTGGGCATATGAAGAACCAGGAAAAGGTGGGGTGGCAGGGGGTGGGAAGGGGACAATGAACAGAAACTAAACCTGAGGTGACCCAGATATGACACTATGAGACAAGAACTTAAAATCAGTTATTATAGGTATGCTTTGTGAACTTTATAAAAGTTCTTAATGAATGAAAAGATTGGAAATATTAGAAAAAGAAGTCAAAATTTAAAAGTGAAAACAAGAGCTGAAATAAAACTTCACAGGATGGTCTTTAATATCAGAATGGATATAGTAAACAAAAAGTGAGTGAATTAAAGACAGAAGCGTTTGAGGGTTTTTGTGGGGTTTTCTGTTTGCTTGAGAGAGAGAGAGTGTGAGCAGGGGAGTGGGGGAGAAGGGCAGGGGGAGAGTGAGAATCCTAGACAGGCTCCACGCTTAGTGCAGAGCCCAAGGCAGGGCTCGATCCCACGACCCTGGAATCATGACCTGAGCTGAAATCAAGCTCAATCAACTGAGCCACACAGGTGCCCCAGGACAGATTTTTTTAAATGCCTCAGAGGTCTGTACAGCAGTATCAAATGAGTTAACATAGCTGTCATTGGAGTCCCAGGAGGAGAGGAGTGAGCATATGGCACAAAACAAAAACAGAACTTTTGAGTAAACTGACCAAAATATCCCAAATTTGGTGAAGCACAAAACTTAGAAATTCAAAAATCTAAGCAAATCTTAAACAGGATACATAGAAGAGTACACCTTGGCACATCGTAGTCAAAGTGCTGAAATCCAAAAAGAAAATCATGAAAGAAGCCAGAAAAAAAATGATGCATCTAAGGAAACAACAGCTTGAATGACCAGTTATCACACTGGGGATCTTGGGGGCTAGAAACAGTAGAAATCTTTATAGTTCTGAAATAAATACTCAAAAAACATTTGCTTCAAATGATTATTTAGAAAAGATTTTGTGTTTGAAGATAGTTCTGAAGTCAAAAGTAGCATAATAGAATAATGTTATCTAACTGCTAACACCCAAAATCGGTTTTAAAATATTCTTTTCAGGAATATCCAAACAAAAACTAGGTGTCCTACAACCATTACCTGTTTTCTCCCTGTCCTTTACACTTTTTTTTTTTTTTTAATGTTTATTTATTTAGAGAGAGAGAGAGAGAAGGAGACTTAGAGAGTATAAACAGGGGAAGGGCAGAGAGAGAGGGAGAGTGAGAATCCCAAGTGGGTTCCACATGGTCAGCACAGAGCCCAATACAAGGCTCAGACCCACAAACTATGAGATCATGACCTGGGCTAAAATCAAGAGTGGGATGTTTAACCGACTGAGATACCAAGGAGCCCCCTGTCCTTTAAACTTTCTAAGGCAGGTTTATCAACAGTTCTTAAATATAAAAGAAATGTCATTTCTTTAAAAAAGCCTTGTTGGGAAGTTTGATTATTTCCAGGTTTTTTGTAACATTATGATTTAAATTCCTCTTTTTAAAAACAAATTGTTAATCCAATCAGTCAATCTGGGACTTGCACTTAGGGGAAAAGGAAACAGAGGGGAATGACTTAGGCTTGTTGGCTGCTACTACAGATAAAATAAGGTCTCTCACCTTTTAAGCCTATCTGCCACAGCATAAAAATTTATTTGGCAGTTTAGGGTAGGCTGTGCCTGTACTTTGGACATTTTATGTCCACAACTATGTACATTAATCTTGGTCAAAGATCGCCTGGGTAGCTCAGTTGCTTAAGAGTCCAACCTCAGCTCAGTTCATGATCTCGCGGTTCATGAGTTCAAGCCCTGCATCAGGCTCTGTGCTGACAGCTCAGAGCCTGCAGCCTGCTTTGGATTCTGTCTCTCTCTCTCTCTCTCTCTCTCTCTCAAAAGAAACATTAAAAAATTAAAAAAAAAAATCTTAGTCAAAAGGGTCTATTGCTTCTGTGTTCATCTGAGATTACCTTGCTCAAAAAAATAATTATTTCAGTGATTATGTTTCTCCAAGTATTTGACTGCAGTTTTTCAGGTATCCTGCCTGCGTTTCTGCTTTGCCTTGGAACTTCCAGTTAAGCCAAAAATGTCTGCTTAGTAGAAGTTGCTCAGGATATGGCAGGCAATGGAGCCTTTTCAGTTTTTAAAATGTAACTAGCCAATTCCCTGGAAGTTGAACTATTTTCCATGAGAACCAGTAAAAATTAATGCACTACTTCAAAAGAACTGATCATGCAGCTTTTATTTACCACGTATTATCTTCTTGGGCATGGGTAGAGTTTTCCTTTCAAATAAGACTATCACATGCTTAACTAGTTCAGCACAAATTGCAAAGGATTCTATGAAGACTTTGCATATAAAATACAAAAATCTGTTACATATACATCCATTTAACAACATTTGTACATTACAATGAGTGCCAATGTCAAAAGAACTCCCTGTACTTAACAAGCAGCATGAATATATTGTGGCGGCAGCCGGTGGAGACGCCCCGCAAAGGGCAAACAGTGTTCACACAGCGCAACCGCTACGAGAGCACAGATCAACAAGGTCACATCTTTTTTCTTTTTTCTTGTTAGTGCATACACAAGGAAAAGGTGGAAGGGGAAAGCAATG
Organism: Panthera onca; assembly: GCF_046562875.1. NCBI lineage: Eukaryota > Metazoa > Chordata > Mammalia > Carnivora > Felidae > Panthera > Panthera onca. Next base: position 72,409,176 of record NC_138351.1, read on the forward strand.
GGGATTTGGTGGCAGTCAGTTTTATTGGCAGGTACGCTGCCACAGGCAGACACGCCAGCAGTTGCAAATTGGACACAAACATTAATTAAAGAAACTGCCGCTCTTTATCACCAAAAACACGATTTCATACTACTTTCATTGTTTTGATTTCCAATGGTCAAACTTCAGGTCCCTCCTTCTCACGTTATCAATAGATTTGTGAAGCTCTAGCTAGTGCCCTAATTCCAGGAATAAGGAATTCAGTAATTAGACTCTAAAACAGCCACTTGTATGATCGGTAGCACTGAGTGTTCTCAGGGAAAAAAAAATAATAAAAAATCAGTTCCAGACAGCTTTGGAAAATGAGGGCCAAAGACATAACCATGCATGGGTCCTTTTGCCATTTGTTCACCAGAACCATCCCACAATTACAGACTAAGTTAGTAACCCTTTTAGGAGATATGTGCACCCGTGCACACCCAACACAAGCTGCACTGGGAGACCATGATTTCACATTACTAGTTGTGCAAATGACTTGGCTGGTTGAGATGAAGGCATTAAGAGTGTAAATTGGAACTGTGCTTATAGAAAGCGACAATAAATGAACTAAACAGCGCTGAGCGCAAAGGCTCAAGTGTCAGCACCACTCTCTCAGCACCATGGGAAATTCCCAACGGTAAATAACAAAAGGTTTAAAAAGCATACAATTTGATGAGGTATAACACTCCATATGGGCCGAGAGCACAATTCTTGCCCTTACACTCTTTCTGAAAACAGCCGACCTGTACTGCATTCTTGCCTTAGAGGCATGTCCCAGGTCCTGCAAATGAAAGAGGGCACTTAGCAGAGGGGGAAATACTGGTCTGGAAAAACACCAAATTCTATGAGGCCATATGCCTTCTGAAAAATATCCAAAGTTGATTTTCCGCCAAGTAAAAGCCATTCTTAAGTTGAAGTCCATGAGAAGCTCCTTATAATCCATAATGCTACTAAAACCCACAATTATATTTAGTATCAGCTAAGAGGACGTTTTAATAATAAACACCTACATTTTCATTTGTAGACTCCCTTTCCAAATAGGAAGCAACTCCAAAACATAGTACATCCAGCCAAGCCTAAGTACTATTTTCAGCTATGTTTTTCAAACTGTGAATTGCAACCCATTTGTAAGACAGGAAATGAATTTAGTGGGTCTGAAAAGAATCTAAAAGGGTGGTGGGGGGGGGGGGGGGTGGAGGAGGGATCAAAGTAGATCACACATAGTTAAGAGTATGTGTATTATTTCACAAAACATTTATTTGAGTTAAAGATTTTATATTGATTCATACACACATACACAATTCTGGGTCAAGATGTAAGAAGTTACTTTTATTATGGGTCACAGTCAATACAATGGCCTATAGAGACCACCAAAAATAACAACCATGGAGTTTCCACCCTGGTGTTAATGTCAGTAAGCGGTCAGTATTGACTGTAACACCAATTTTGTGCTTGGAATCCAAGGTGAGCTAGAGTTCTCAGTTTACCATAAACACTTGTGTTAGACTTGGTTCTTCCCCTTACCCTATACCCTTTGGCAGGGGTATGAGCAGAACAACAACAAAAAAAGAAACCGTAGCTGCAATTGTTTACTTTCAGTGATAGGTTATTCCCAAATGGTTAATTAAGACGCTTGCCTTCTATTTCTAGAGTCATACTGTTAGTATAAGAATGGGCGGCAATTTATTGTCTTTACAGTTTTGAGATTATAAATGGTCTAAAACAGAGCAGTCACGATTTTGTTGTTGGTTTTTGGCTTTTGCAAAATACGCAAACTACAGATACAGACAGAACAAGCAATCCTGTCCTAATCTCCTTTCACATGCCTGTAAAAGGGCGATCAGAATTATCACATGGAGAGCAAAGTCTCTCAGCCCGTAAAGATGGTAACCAATCATTTTCTAAAAACCGATCATCTAAACAAATGACAAGACAACGTTCAGCCTCTGAATTCAAGAATCCAATAGTACTTAGATAACGGGTCGGTTCAGTTCTGGTTCAAGGACTATAGTATACACCTCATCTTGGGAGTTTCTTAGGCAGGCCAGGGGTAGCACTGATTGGCAGCAGCTTATAAAAGAAGTATACTGGGCAGGTCTTCAAACACCTGGGTCCCAGCCTTGGCACAGGCTTCAGATCAGAAGCTAAGTCATCTGCTAGCTTATTTCTTCAGGTGTAAAGCAAGGGGGCTAAAATAAGTGAATTACAGAGTCCCTTCCTGAAATAACCTTATTTAATTTGGATGCAGTTCCAAGATTCTTATCCAGCTTGCTCTGCAACTCTGCCTACTCCTTTAATTACAGCCTTAATTCTTTTCATAACTATTTCCATCAGTTTCACCTCTGACCACCTCTCAAACATCCAAGGTCCCATTAAGCTCACTCAGCCCAGACACTTTTAAAAATCAAGTAAAATAAAGCTAATAAGGAACAAAATTTAAGGCATTTTTTTTTTTTTTTATTTCAGCCAAGGAATGATGCATGCTACAGATTAATCTTTACTTTTACCCACTTGGTTTTTCAAAGAATACCACCATTTCAACCCCCAATGAACATGGCACTTGTTGCTTTCTTCTCCTTCTAATTTATTCCAGGTTTTCAAGTGTTTTCTTCAGTAATGATGCTTTCTCCTGCAGCTCAGGTCTGCTGTCCGTCTCCATAGTAGCTAAAGACTCGATTAGGAGCACTCTGCATTCTGATGTCAAACTTTCCCACTGTTTCGATTCTGAATGGAAAAAGAAGAATCTTTATAGAACAAGCAAGCAAAAAAACCCTCAAACTGTTCTTTCTGCTTTTCCTCCACAGAGCATATCCCCCAAATAAATGCAAAGCAACCCCCTGATGACAGTTTGACATATGATAACAGGTTCAATAGTTGTCTCAAAACCTAATTATTGACAATAACCCGAGAATATGTCCGAGCACTTCATCCTCTGCCCCCCCTCCCCCACACTAGTGGAACAAAGAGGATCTAAGGATGCTGGAGGAAAGCATCCTTAGGAAAGCTGGAGGAAGTAGGAAGAATCAAGGCAAAGCACACAGTAACAAGCCACTTAACACAAAAGCCGTCTTTATAAAACACACTCGGTAAAAAAATCTTGAATAAACTTCACAATTGCAAAGTCAGTCTGAACAGACTGACTTTCTTGAAGGCACCAGAGATCTATACACATACTGGAAATTTTAGAAACTCAGAAAGTATACCAGATCCTCAATCTTGTCTATCAGGCTCTGCCACTTTCTAGTGACGTGGTTTCAAACAAGTTGTCTCACTGTTTAGCCTCGTTTTCCTCATCTAGAATTTATTTCTACACATCTGACTGTGAAAATTCAGTAATGCAACTAAGTTCCTAGCTCTTTTATTTCAACAAGGAAAAACAAGATTATGAGATGTGTAGCATTACTGAGTCTAAAAGGCCTGCTTCATGGAATCCTAGGAGGGGTGCTTTAATTGCTAGGCAGAGAGAGAGGAGAAATAGAAAATATTTAAGACTCTCGAGAAAACTGTTCCATCTTCTCCATTCTTAACCTACGCGGTTAGAAAAATGAAAAAAAAAAAGAGAAAAAAGAAAAGAGGCCTCCTTTTGAAAAACCCCACTGGAGAAAATGCTAGTGGTTTTCTTTTACCACTGATACAACAGACCTTTAGAAGACATCTGCTTCTTGATAAAAGGTTTAAAAAAAAAGAAAAAAAAAAGAAAAATGGGAAAAAATAGGATTAAGAAAACTGCTATCAAATTTGATGACTCAACTGTTAAAGTGTTTTCCCAACTCCACTCCCTAGTGCGTCACTGTTTCTTTGTGTATGTACAGAGAGCCCTCGAGATAGCTATGGCTTCATAATATATTAAAAGGATATAAAATAAGAGTACCAAATTTAAACACTTAATAAAATTTAAAGGTTTTAGTTTTGTATATTTGACTTACACGCACATGTATTAATTTGTATTTTAGATTATACACTTATTAAAAACAAAAACAGAAAAAAATTCCTAAACTATATGCCATAAAGTATCCTGCCTTTCTGATCCTCTGATCAGAACCATCAAGAGCTCACCTTCAAGTTTTTTAAGCAGTAATTCTATCACAGATAAAGCTTCCGTTCTCACAGATGAGTAGGTCTTATTTTCTAAGAAGAAAATCAGATAGTTCACGTTATTTGTTTTATATGCCTTACAAACAGAACCTTCGAGAGTAAATTAGTGTTACTGGAAGAAAGATATTCAGAAATTATAAATTCAGAGAAAGATATACCTGTTCTTAAGTAAGCTTCCTTTTGCTTATTATCATCAAATACTTAAAATATGCTACATGTCCGTATTTCTTACTTTAAAAAAAAAAAAAGCAAACTGTCAGCCAAATATACCAATGCCAGTATTTGAAGGACCCGTTTTAGAAGTGAGAAATCAAACGACACTATCTCAGAGTTGTCTTCACATGACACCTGAGAAAGGTATTTAGGTTTACATGATGAGTTCCTCATTTTATCAGAGAACATTAGTAACCCAGAGGGTTAAGGACAATCAAGGACACCTGTGTCTTCACTGCCAGTTCCTTTATTTTTCCTTCATTTTTTAATGTTTATTTATTTATTTTAGAGAGAGAGACAGCATGTGTGCATGCAAGCGGGGGAGGGGCAGAAAGAGAGGGAGAGAGAATCCTAAGCAGGCTCCACACTATCAGTGCAGAGCCCAACTCAGGGCTTGAACTAACAAACCATGAGATCATGACCTCAGCCAGTATCCAGAGTCAGACGTTTGTGCCATCCAGGCGCCCCTTGGCTGCCAGTTCTTATTCAAAAGCATTCTACCTCCATGAACTGCAACTGAAACATGCTTCCCTAGTGTCTATTTTAGACACAGCATCTAGTTCAGGGTGATACCGTCTACCAAAAAAATTAACAGACAAGCAAGCCTGAGGCAAGGAAAGCACAAGATGAGCTTATAACATCCTTTTTTTGCTACAAAGTACAGAGGTGCCTAAAAGGATGCTAGCGACCTGTCAGTAAGACCCAGGAGTCAGCTTAAAGAAGCCTCCGCCAGCCAAATCTGGAACCATCCGAGTAAAAAATTACTTAAGGAAAATAATTAATTATAAACCAATGGGGGGAAAAGGAAATCCACAAATCAGTACTGATGAGATAAAGAGAGGGAGAGGTGGCATCTTGTTTATAAGAGGATGCCGATGGCCACATGGTAAACGTGAAGGAAGTGCCCCGAGGTAGAAAATCACCCTTGTAAACACTGGTTCAGGGAAAAACCCTTGATGCATGCTAAGTCCAAAGAGGATATTTTGAAGAGGGGTGGTTTATCTGCATGGTCTTAAAGTACCTTCTCTGGGACTGCTGGTTAAACATAGTTAAGAGGAGCAGGTTGTTGGAATGGTCTTAAAGTGTGTTCCCACGGGCTTATCAGACACAAGGGAGAAAAAGAGTAATGAATAAAGAATAAAGAAATAAAGAATAAAGAAAAGTGAGTAGTACCCTGAGGAGGTGATCAAAACTAACATCACCAATCAGGGCAGATGAACACTGTGTGCCTCTGGAAGTACAAGGATACATCACTCACAGAGTGTCCCAGCCAGGAATTCATAACCTGCATCTAGTCACCGGTAAGCATGAAACACCAAGTGAGAAACATTCTAGTTTTAAAAATGGGGGGGGGGGGGAGTGGGGAAGGGGGAAGACTTTTCTTCAAAATTATCAATGTCATGTAAGATAAAGAAAGGCTGAGGAAGTGTTCCAGATTCAGGGAAACTAAAAAGACATGACAGCCAAGTCCAGTAAATGATCCTGGACTGGACTCTTTACTAATGGGAGGGGAGAAAGAACTTTGTTGAGGGCACATGGGCGGCTCAGTCAGTTAAGCATCAGACTCGGTTTTGGCTCAGGTCATGATCTCACAGTTCGTGGGATCAATCTCTGCACTAACAGCATGGAGCCTGCTTGGGATTCTCTCTCCCTCTCCTTCTGCCCCTGCCCCATTTGCGCACATGCACGCACGCTCTCTCTTTCTCTCTCAAAAATAAATAAATAAAAACATTAAAAAAAAAAAAGAACATAGTTATGTCAACTGAAAACCCTGAATATGAATGGTAAAAATCTGACTAAACTTACTGCATCAGTGTTACACTCCCTACAGCTGGTAACTGCACGTGTTACATCAAAGAGCACACGCGGCAAACTAAGGAGCAAAAGGGCACAATGTCAGCAACATACCGTCAATGGTTCAAGAAAAAACACAGGTACACAGAAGTACAAATGATGAAGTAAATGGGACAAAATATTAACAGGTGACCTTGCGTAAAGGATACACACATATTATATGCACTATTTCTGCAACTTTTCTGTAAGTTTGAAATTCTTTCCAAATAAAAGTTAAATAAAAATACTTATCACAAAGGTTCTCCTAACCTAGGGGTTAGTTCCAGAGTAACATGCCACAGTTTGGGGACACATGTCGAGTACATGAAGTAGTTCAGCAGCTGTTCTGTGAATGAGGCTCCTTGCACAAGGGAGGGAGTATCTGAAGCTCCACTCCCCGAGCTCTAAGGTTAGGACTCCTTATATCCACATCAGCTCACCACACTCACCTAAAGAATATGTGATTGATTTACAAGTTTCGAGAAGAATTTCAGCCAAAGCTTCAGGATCTGCATGTTCTTCTTCCAAAAGCATTAATCTGTACAATAAAAGCAAGATACAAGTGCCAGTCATTAAAGAAACATCCCCAAACTTTTCTGGCACAATTTCTATCTGCATGTTATCGCTTTACAATGTCACTTCAGCTATTTGGTTTTAAAATTTGAAAGAATTCAGGGGCCCCTGGATGGCTCAGTCGGTTAGGCATTCGACTTCAGCTCAGGTCATGATCTCGCGGTCTGTGAGTTCGAGCCCCGCATCAGGCTCTGTGCTGTCAATTCGGAGCCGGGAGGCTGCTTCGGATTCTGTGTCTCCCTGTCTGCCCCTCCCCCACTCACGCTCTGTCTGTCTCTATCAAAAAATGAATAAACGTTAAAAAAATTTTTAAAAATGAAATTTGAAAGAATTCCTTGATTAGATCTAAAACGCTGAGTGGATGCAGGAGGCAAAATAAATGACTAAACTGTGTGTGAAGCAGAATTACCCCTGAAAAAAGGCATTCATCGACTGTAGCACTCCGAGCTGCACCTTCCATGTGCTGAGTTTCAGCCGCTCACACATCAACTTGCACAGCTCCTGACGGTAACAACCTGGGGCAAACAGAACAAGACAAAGCGAGACAGAGAGTGCAGGAACAAGACACACAGTGAGAGAGGGACACACGAGGGACAGACAGAAACCAGAGCACAGAAGGATTGGGAGGGTAGGAAAGAGGAAAAAATAAAACATATGCCTTTAAATTAAAGCCATGAAATCTCAAGAAACTTCAGCGTAACTTTGTGCCCAATTCCCAAATTTCCCAGACCAGAAACATCCCCCCATCCAGGGTCCTATGTAACTGCTCATAAATGTTCGTTTTCAAGGCAATATCCTTCTCCAAGGAACTAACAGAGAATCTTAACCACACTCCCTTTTCCTGTAAAATACCCTGAGTCACAGCCAAAGAAAGCAGAACTCTGGAGGCAGGGAACTCCTCTCTGGACACTCACAAGCTCCTGCATATTATAGGCTTATCAAGAGACAAGAATGCTTTGTTCCCAACATGTTATGCCAACTGCACTTGTTATAATTACATCATTAATAATACGCTCAATGACGAAAAGGAGGATAAAACTCAACAAAGTAGTTATTTTTTAAATGCTGTCAAATTTAGTATGATTCACAAATGTAAAGATGCATGGGGATAAAAATCTAAAAGAATTCTGCACCTGACTTGTTTTCTAATAGACTACTACAATTCTTTCTCCACCATAAACAAACATAAACCAGGAATTGTAGATGCTACATTATGAGTAAGATGTACATAAGAAGCCAATGTGGAACAATTAAATTCTCAGACCTTGGCCCTCTCCTCAATAACTAGCAAATGAATGTACATTCCATTGCCCTACACTATAATGTACTGCTTTGTGTGGGATCTTTTTTATAGAATTCCCTACTTTAATTTTTCCTATCTATCAAGCAAAAGTTAGGAGTCCAAATGGTGTCAAATGAAGTGGATTTTCACTGCAGCCCGTAACATAAGATGAAGAAATAAGACTACTTAACAAATCTCTGTCTTATGGAAAATTCTTCCAATACATAGCAAATATGCTGTATGAAGGTCACACAAAGAACAGCCAAGGCTCAAAGACAATCTTAAGTCTGATTTTAGACATATGCAATCCTGAATAATCAACAATATTCTATACAGTATCCAAGATTATTAACATGTTCAGCAGGGTGCTCTGCAGGAACCAGCATAAGGCAAACTCAGGAGCACAGTGTCATCCCAAGAGGCCCTCTGAACTAACTGCAACTTAAATCAAGAGCAAAGGTTTAGTGGTTCTTCACTTAAACCTTTGGAAATATATATTCAACTTAAAAAATCTCTCAAAAAGTTCCAAGTTTCTCAGTGAAATACAGATTTCACCTGTTTATTGAAGATTTGGTAACAAGGCCGTTAGTTTTGAAGAAAAGAGCTCACTAATAAATTCTATGGATTCCCCAGAAAAGAGCACCATAAAGAGTAACAATTCTTTTTATGGTCAAAATACATAAAATTTATCATGATTGTTATGGGCTGAATTGTGTCCCCAAATTCATCAGTTCAAGTTCTAACCCCAAGTACCTCAGAATGTGACTGTATTGAAAGACAGGATCTTCAAAGGGGCCATTAGGGTGGGCCTCAATGCAGTCTGACTGGTGTCCTTATAAGAAGAGGTTAGGACACAGACACAGATGGTCATTTACAAGCCAAGGAGAGAGGGTACAGAAGAGCCCACACTGCCAACACCTCGATCTCAGCCTTCCAGCCTCCAGGACTGGGAAAAAGTAATTTCTGTTGTTTAGTACGCCCAGTGTGTCTTACTGTGTCGTGGCGGGAGCCCTCGCAGACCCTACACGGGTGTCCACGAGACTGTTTGCGGAGGTAGGAGGACAGTTTACAGTGAATCCCTACTATGAATCAGACTCCACAAGCAACAACAACTACCAACTGCCACACAGAACATCCTCGTTCCCACCAAGTAACCTCCGGTTACAGCACTTCACGCGCAGATTCCAGTGCTTACGCTGGGTCTCCACGTTCCGGGGCCAGGCTTTGCCCAGGCTCTCAAAGGCTCCCAGCAGACATTCCAGCTGGAGCTCCTTCTCCTTCTCATTCTCATCTTCGTTTTTGGTTGTCCGAATGCCAGTGCTCTCAGGTGAGTTCTAGGATATAAGAAAGCAAATTTTAATTTTTTTCCTTCTGAGTTACAGGTGTACTACAAAAACAACCAGGGTACCACAGTAGGAAATGTTAACTGAGAATTAAATGCTAAATTCTCTATCATGAGTCTTCCTTTTAGAAAAAAGAATTTGTTACAGAAATACTCCACCTCTCTAATAAATTTGGAAAATCCTTTAAAGCAATCTGTATGAAAAGGTGAAAAATATGCTGTATATGTAGCTTTGTTTGTTTTTATGTAGGCTCTACGCTGGGCATGCAGGCTTGAACTCACGACCCTGAGATCAAGACCTGAGCTGAGATCAAGAGTCAGACTTCCAACTTTGGCTCAGGTCATGATCTCACAGTTCATGAGTTCAAGCCCTGCATCGGGCTCTGTGCTGACAGCTTAGAGCCTGGAGCTGCTTCAGATTCTGTGTCTCCCTCTCTCTCTGTCCCTCCCCTGCTCGCACATTGTCCCTCTCTCCCTCTCTCAAAAATAAATAATATGAAACATAAAAACAAAAAAGATTAAAAAAAAAAAAGGAGAGAGACACATGGGGCACCTGGGTGGCTCAGTCAGTTAAACATCCAACGCTTGATTTCCAGTCAGGCCATGATCTCACGGTCATGAGATCAAGCTCCCTATCTGGGCTCTGCACTGACAGCAGGGAGCCTGCTTGGGATTCTCTCTCTCCCTCCCTCTGCCCCTCCCCTGCGTGCGTGCACATGCTCACATACTCTCTCTCAAATAAACTGTAAAAAAAAAAAAAAAAAAACCAAAACAACAAACAAAAAAAAGGGCACCTGGGTGGCTCAGTCAGTTAAGCATCTGACTCTGGCTCAGGTCATGATGTCACGGTTCGTGAGTTCAAGCCCCACTTCGGGTGAGCATGATCCTCACCTTCAGGTAAGCTCAAGCCTTACTTCGGGTGAACCCCACTTCTCTCTGTCCCTCACAGGATTCTCTCTTTTTCTGCCTCTCGCTCACTTGCACCCTCTCTCTCTCAAAAACAAAAAAGAAGAAAGAAAAAGACTCAGATGCTTAACTGACTGAGCCACCTAGGCACCCCTGTATATGTAGTATTTTAAGCATAATACAAAAAGATTGGCATTTGAGTCATGGGATTAAAAATGGAAGAACCTGGTAATCATCTAAATCCAAACTCTTTCTTAATAAGAAAGGGAAACAAGCTGAGAGGTGACTCATGCAGCTAGCTGGTGAAATAATGTATTTAAAACACAGTCTCCTAAATCCATGTATATCCATATATCAGTATATAACAGAAATTATCTAAACTGCTTTTTGTTAAAAGAAAACCAATGAGCAGCAACACAAGAAATACAAATCCTATTTAAAACATTTCATGTTTCTTAAAAAAATGATAAGCCATAACCTTTTTCTCTCTGAACCAGTGTCCAATCTCCAAAAATGAGTACTTCATTTTCCAAATGACACCTAAGTCTTTTTTATCAAAGTCCCCTCAATATACAGTAGAGACAAATAACAGAGACACCCTGAGGGGGTGCCTGGGTGGCTCAGTCAATTAAGTGTCTGACTTCAGCTCAGGACATGATCTCACGGCTTGTGGGTTCCAGCCCTGTGTCAGGCTGTGTGCTGACAGCTTGGAGCCTGCAGCCTGCTTCAGATCCTGTGTCTCCCTCTCTCTCCACCCCTCCCCCATTCTCACTCTGTCTCTCTCTCAGAAATAAACAAACACTGGGGCGCCTGGGTGGCTCAGTCAGTTAAGTGTCCAACTTCGGCTCAGGTCATGATCTCGGGGTTTGTGAGTTCAAGCCCTGCATTGGGCTCTGAGCTGACAGCTCGGAGCCTGGAGCCTGCTTCAGATCCTGTGCCTCCCACTCTCTCTCTGCCCCTCCCCCACTCACACTTTGTCTCTGTCAAAAATGAATAAACGTTAAAAAAATTTTTTTAAAAACATTAAAAAATTAAAACAACAAAAGAGTGACACACTGACCTCCCTGTCTTCATTCTAGGATGACTAGGATGGCTTCTGCACACACTTAAAAGGCAAAAGCACATCACCACTATGTTAGAGACTGTCCATTCGCTCCAACATTCACTCCTGCAACTCACTGTTCCCATAGCCATGCGTTTCTCAGCTTGCGGGTTGAAATCCCTGCAATAAACTGCTCTTTCTGCTCTGTTTAAAAAACAAAACAAAACACACACTCTCCCCTTCTCCCATGAAGGGCAAATGGACGCCTAGAAGACTACCTTTCCTAGCCTCTGTTGCAGCCAGGTGTGGCCACCTAGCTAAGTACCAGGAAATACAAGTCAAAGCGCCACAAAGTGTCCAAGAACTCTCCTTGAGAGAGAATGGCCATGCCTACTTGGATCCTGCATCATTTCCTCATCTCCTCTGCCACCACCCGCCTGGAAGGCAGTTACACCTGCACACTGTAGGGAAGGCAGAGCTCACAGCATAATCAGCCAGAATGCCTAGCTTCCTAGGTGACAGAAAAGCATCTATCTTGTTTGAGGCCATGATATTGCGGGATTTTCTGCTATTATGCAGTTACACTAATCCTAATAAAATATGTAAACAGGGTACGTGGAAAATCTTCCTTTCTTTCCCTTCTTTTTAAATTTTTTAAGTTTTTAAGTTTCAAAATTTAAAAAATTTTTCTTTTTAATCTTTTTAAATTTAGTTTTTATAAACTAGACCAGAAGGGGGGGGCACCTGGGTGGCCCAGTCAGTTAAGCGTCCAACTTCAGCTCAGGTCATGATCTCGTAGTTCGTGTGTTTGAGCCCCACATCAGGCTCTGTGCTGACAGCTCAGAGCCTGTAGCCTGCTCTGGATTCTGTGTCTCTCTCTCCGTCTCTGGCCCCTCCACTAGTCACATTCTTTCTCTCAATAATAAATAAATGTTAAAAAATAAATTTAAAAATAAATAATAAATAAAATAAAATAAAATAAAATAAACCAGAAGGGTTTACAGGTGGTCGTTACCTTCTTGATGAGAGGTATGACAATGTCCGAAAACTCCTGGAATCTGTCTTCTTTGGTGGCCTTTAAGACATCCGCCGCACAGTTGATTGCTACGATCTTATATTTAAGATTCTCTTTGCAACACTCCTTCAGAACAGCCTGGAGAATTTCATTTGTGCTGGGCTGATTGGGCACAGGCTTTTCCAGCTGTGCACTAGAGGATCCACACAAAAGAATCAGGACAGTTAGTAAGGAATGCAGCTTTCGGATTCTGTTTAAGAAATGGCATCGTCACTGGAAGAACATTTACCTGCATGCTGTCACCACACAGGCAATGGCTTTCAACAGCTCTTCCTAAAGGGTTGAAAGATGAGGGAATACTGTTAAGCACATGTGTGTCATTGACATTCTATATATGATGACTGCATTACCTGAGGAGTATTTAATAACTTAGCCAGAGTCATAGTATCTTTAACACGCTTTACTATTTAACAAGCACATCCACAGAGTTTTACTACAAACCACAGAGGGAGGACAAGTGTCTTCATCTCCACTTTAGAAAGCCTAGAGACCTGACTTGTCCAAGGTCAATCACAGAAGTCCCAGTCCAGCACTTCTTCTACAGTACTGTGTTGGCCGCCACTGACTGTGACCACAGCAAGTCGACTGTTACATGCTGCCACATGTCATGTTCCCCGCTGAGTGTTCACTCTAAGTAATCTACTATCACCCGTGTGTATGAAGTGACTAATTCACAGGCCTCGGCGATGGGCACCCTCAGCTCCAGGTTTAGGCACAGCTTGCTTTCTACTCAATTTCACGTGTGCCAAATCCTGATCTGTTCACGAGGTCACCAGGTATGAAACAGCCAACCATGTGATTTAAGACTTCTCTTGGAAAGCTAAACGTGATAGATAAAAATCAATCTCCAGCATTACTATGCAGTATTCAAAAACATGTGGGTTACACTTTCATGAAACATCATATTTAATCAGGCCAAGTTTACACAGAGCTTCCCACTGGCTAGAAAAGCTGGTTCAGATAAAACAATCCACCTGACATCCCACAAAAGCAGATTCTAATTTTTATGGAAAATGAAAGATGAAATCATAATCCTTTAAGGATACCTTCAGTTTAACTGGGCATGAATGGTTCCTTTACCTTTCCTGCCCATGTTCTTCCAGCCAGGCCTTGCAGTAATGCGGCCAGGATCATTCCCAGATATGGAGGTACTAGGGAGCTGGTCTGTTTTGCAATTGATGCCATGGCAATTGCACCCTGGGCTTTCATTTTCCAGGACTGGGACTGCAAAGCCTTCTGGGTAATGGTAATCAACTCCTGCAGGTATAACCGAATGCCACCAAAGGAACCTAGGTTATGAAAAGCAAAATGAGAGCAACTTTTAAATGACAAAAAAAAAAAAAAAAATCAACTTTTTTCTAAGTCTGAAAAAGAAAAAGGCAGTGACCATCAGCAATAAATGTTCTCAACGGTTACATCATACCACTCTCTGAAAGAGAGAGAAAGAGGGGAGTGTTGGAGTGTCGTGATATACCTTTATAACAGTAAGACTTTATAAACCTGAATATGCCCACAGGAGGGTGTCATGCAAATGGTCACCATCTATTTGTACACGTGAAGGTGAAGTACAGAATGAAGAAGCATTACTCTGAAATAATACACTAAGGCAACATAAAATCACCATTCACTCCCAACTCAAATAGGTACGGCTCCACTTTGCTTGGGCAGAGTTCTGTTCTGTTACGTGGGCAGCAATGAGGGCAGAGAGCAAAGAGGTCTGAGGGCCAACCTTGAGAACGTAGCAATTTGGACAGGCTTAAAACCAAATGGGACGCATGATGTTAAAGTCCTGGGAAAGTAACTACAAGAGTTTATAGATGAAAAGTAAGAGTAAAACCCCAGCTGTGGTTTTTAAGAAACAGGTTTAATTCACAGGAACTGTTTACTAACCAGGTACATTTTCCTGCCACACTTCAGTCCATAAGTTACACTCTTCCTTCTCTGCTTTCTCCTCATCAGTAATTTCATGCATGCCCAAAAATGCCAAAGGCAGAACTTCTTTGGCATGGTTCTTCAATACATCCGGGCTGTATCGTCCAATAGCATGAACAGTCAAAGCACAAGAGGTCTTGTAGATGGGTTCTAAAGAGGAGCAGAAACACCATAATCTTCATCATGCTTACTGCTGTCAGTCAGGGTGACTGATCTCAACAGACTACTAGCTCAGCTTGCACCGTGGCAAAACAAATCCGTAAAACCAGTCAGAAATGTTCCTAAGCAAAGCGCATAATATCAGAGGGCAAGACCTGATTTGTACTGTGTTCCTAGATTGCTAACATCTAAGTTAAAAATAGTAGAGAAGAGGAAAAGAAAGGTACCTTCTTTCTCCATGTACCAGCCATTGAGTTTCTGTAGGAGTTTCTCAGTGCTGCTATCCCGTGAAGTCTGAGAGAGAAAGCAACCCTATTTATTCCTTTATAATTACCAAAGTATAATTACTTAATTAAATACAAAATTCAACTCACCCGAACTAAATGGCCCATGGCAAATGCACAGGATTTCTGAATTACACTGTTCCGATCTGTCAGGCCACTAAGCAAAGCACTCATAAGTTTACCTATCAGAAGTAACGGAGAAACACATGACACTTGTTTACCTATCAGAAACAACAGGGAAAAACATTCTGCTCTGTTCCCAGGACAAAAACAAACTTAATCCTGTAATTAGTATCTGATTTATTCCAAGCTAGTTTGGAACCCAAGTATGTTACATTTGTACTATCCACTTGTTTCCTTTGCCTGATATAAAATTAAACAATCTGTGTCTAGAATACTGTAGGAAACGTTGCAAAAATGAGAGCTAGGTACTATAAAGTTCATTTGCCCCATGTAGAAGGCAATCTAAGAAGAGAAAAATGCTAACACAAAATTAGGCATAAAAAGGGGCACCTTGGTTAGTTTAGTCAGTTAAGCGTCTGACTGTTGATTTCAGCTCAGGTCACGATCTCACGGTTCATAAGTTCCAGCGCCACATCAGGCTCCATGCTGACAACATGGAGCCTGCTTAGGAGTCTCTCTCTCTCCCTCTATCTCTGCCCCTCTCCTGCTGTTCTCTCCCTCTCTCTCTCTCTCTCAAAATAAATAAACTTTAAAAAAAAAAATAGACATAAGTGGTAAACAAATCCTACAAAATGGCAGATACTTTCACCTCCTTATACCAGTAAGAAATGATCCAATACTTATAAAACAGTGAACACTAACTAAACTTGATCATCCTTGCACCTTGTTGCAAACAAAGAAACAAAGGCAGAAAGGGGGGGTCAAAGGGAGAAAAACCATACAGAAGATCACAAGCGTGTCTGAATAATTTTTTTTAAAAACCTTGTCACACAAGACATGGCCATACCAAAATGTCACCACACAAGGTTTTGACAAACTCACCTGAGTAAGGTGTTAGGTCCTGGGGACACTGAGTAGTTAATGACACAATGACACTGGCACAGCCTCCCTACAGGGTTACAAAGGCAAAGGTCTAAATTTGATGGTCACAATGTTCTTTCTTTCAAACCCTTTGTCTTAGGTGTCAATGATTTAAAGATGAGGAATATATGAAGCCTAACAGTCCCTGCAGGATTCAATCTGGAAAGAGGAAGGTCCTTATTTTAAATTAGCAATGCAAAGATCTTTTTCAAGGCTTTCAGTAGGAAGATGTGTGTTCTCACATACATTGCAAGTAAGAAAGAAAACTGGTACAGTCTTTCAGGACGGTAACATGTCCTCTTGGCCACCCTGGTTCTAACATTTTCAGTTCTAAGAATTTAACCAAAGGAAATAGCTTCAGGTGTGTCCAAAGACATTCATCACAGTGCCTTGTTTAATATCAAAAAGGCTGAAATCAGATGTTCCTTGAGGGACTGAAGTAGATGATGCTACAGCCACACAACAGAATACCCTATCATCATTAAAGAGGATGCTATAGAAGACACAGGCCCGGAAAAGAGAGTGGAAGAAAACACTGTGAAACATTAACAGCAATCACCTCTGCATGGTAAACTTAGTGGACAATCTTTAACTTCCTCCTGATCTATAAATGGTAAAATTTTTAAATGCAAGCAGTATTACTTTTGCCAGGAGAAAAAAAAATCTGACTGGGTCTGATCCTTGAAAGATCTTAAACAGGAAGACATTTTTCTAACCAGACACCTGCTGGCCCCTGTGAAAATACTAATCACCACCTAAATCCATCGTGCCTCGATATCTAGAAGCATTTCCATTAATAACTGATCATGATGAGGACCCAGAGAGCATGTACATGGCAACCAGGGAACAGAAATGATTCCACTAAAAAAAGCAAGATACAATTTATTGAATAAGGCACATGTTTTATATTCTGAGTTACAGGTTTTAACTTATTAGTGCAACCATAGAAACAAAATAGTTAATATAAGATATTATTAAGTTTTACAGAGAACTATGAATTCAGTATGATAGCTGTTACATTTTTGTGGCCCAAACTAATGAAGATGAAAATTCCTCTTGTGAAAAAATACACTTACTTACCTTAGTTCCGAGACCCACACCACTTCTGATCAATTCACATAATCTAGGAACTAGCTCACCCAGCACCGACACATCAAGATACTGCAGGCACTTTGGGAAAAGAATAAACATAAAGTTAACCTCAGAAAATGAAGTCAATACCACATCAATGAAAACTGCCATGTCAAATATGTTACCCGCTGGATCTGACATGAAGTTGAAAATTGCTGGTTTGATTATGCACTGATTTCAACGTAAAAACCGCCACTATACTACAAGCAGAAAAACCATTTACCAGTGGGTCAACAATAAAAACAAAACAAGGGGCGCCTAGGTGGCTACGTCGGTTGAGCGTTCAGCTCTTGATCTCGGCTCAGGTCATGATCTTGCTGTTGGTGAGATCGACCCCCACATCAGGCTCTGCACTGACAGGGCAGAGCCTGCTTGAGATTTTCTCTCTCCCTCTCTCTGCCCCTCCCCCGGCTCAGGTGCTCTCTCAAAATAAATAAACTTTAAAAAAAATAATAAATGTTTAAAAAAATAAAAATAAAAGCAAAACAAAAATAACAAAAAAACATTTACTTACTACAGGAGAAAATGAATTATGATTACCCAAAAAGAAAGGATTTCTCTGGGCCAATCTTCCTCTTTCCCAATTCATGTTCAGTGTAAAACACATGAATTGGCTTCAGGGGGCCTGCCCGACCAAACCATCTTATTAAAGTCAACTTCTTAGGTGAATACTATGTTTTAAAAATGCAATGACACACATTCTATTATAAATGAGCGTATCTGTAAGGTATTTGCTAGCCGTTTCTATTTATTTAAGATTTCTTTTCCCCTCAATAATCCAATTAAGACATAATATCCTTAGACCAAGTTTGGTGATAGTCCCCCCATAAGCACTAAAGAATATCTTCTCTTGTCCAGCCTTGCGCTCTGCTTAGCAAAACAACTTCCAGTAGCTCACAATTTGTCAGTTAAGCACTCCAGTGTATGCATAGCAGAGCTGGCTCTAGACTTTAGTGACCCCTAATCCCAGACTCTAGGATCTTTAGAATTTCGAACCTCAGTGCCAAGCAGCTCTTTTCTGCAAATCCCTTTCCACGACCAAAACATTTCAGCACTGCTTCAGTTCTCCTTCCCTCTCTTTCATGCCGCCTACCTTTACTGAACCTCCAGCTTACACCTTCCTAGGTCCTCCCAAGGACAATGCTCAGGCAGAGACAACTATCTGAATCTTTCTAAACAGGCAGGCCAAAAGAAATACACATTTGAGGGATCTTTTAATATAACACAAATCTGAACTAATGGATGTTGGTATTTAGAAAATGATTTATTCCATTTAGCAATCTAGAAGAAGAAGAAAAAACTATACTAAGAAAAAACTAGAGTCACAATAGGTGCTTGACTCACCCCTTAAATCTCTACATCACTTGATGGACCCTGAAGACTGAAAAATTACACTCTAAGGTAGCCAAACATTGCTATTACATTAGGCACTGACCATGTTGATTGTTTCCATCATGGGAGAGGATTTGGCAGCACTAAGTCGAGCACTATCCATCGCAGCCTGAGAACACAAATTCAAGTCACTCAGCACATACAATTAATTAAGAAGAACCCCTACACACACACACCCATAAAAGGGCTTTGTTTCTAGAGGAAATTTTCAAAAAAATAATATACAGATAAAGGAACAGGCACAACATTTGATGCTGCATAATCTGACAAAAATCTGCAATCACCTCACTATAAAATATGACACACACATTAAAAAGAACGAAGTAGCTCCATCTACAGATATGATGTATTGTCAATAACAAAAAGCAAGTTGTAGAACAACATTCATCGTCTATTTTTAAATTCGCGTGCTTGTTTGTGTTTGTAGGCTATGACTACAAAGGAATTTCAAAACAGACCCAGGAAACCACTGAGAGTGGATACCCTCAGGAAGTGATACTATACCAGCAAGGGAGAGGGGGCTCCTAGGGGATTACTGTCTACCCTTCTGCATTATTTTTTCACAGCAAATGTTTCACCTACAATTCTTAAAAAACTTTGATCAGTCTAGGCACCTACAGTATATCTGAAGAGCAGAATAATTTTGGACTATGCCCAAGTCTAGATACAAATCCTCTGTTCTTACAAGGGCAGGAGTGGTCCACAGAAGGACTCTGAAGGTGTGGAACCCACCCCTTAAAAAAAAAAACGAAACGTACAAAAAACTGTGTTATATAAACATAAATCCATTTTTTAATGGAAGTGCTAGCTTTCATCCAATTCACAAAATAGTACATGAGCACTCCTCATACACCCTCCCACCCCTCCAAAAAACACACTGCATGTAGTCACAGCAGTTGAGTTATTTCAAGAGTGATGAAGGTATCATTTGAGTCATGGAGTTTGTCTAGGAACACCAGAAAGACTGTTCAGACAGAACTCAGGACCTTAACAAGCCTTTTCCTCCTTGACCATGACCAACATGTCTTGTTGTCAACTCACCTTTTCTTGGTCTGTAGCCCGGAGGCTCAAATAATTGAGAACTTGGGGTTCCAACACACTTAAGGATTCCAACAGAGCTGGGATGAGTTTTGGTGCATGTGGTTTCAACATGGCTCCTGCACTTTTGCTAATCTTCACAAGGGTGTTAATGCTACAGACACACAGAACACAACTCCTAAGTCCTTTTAACAAAAGCAAGAAGCTCTACAAATCTAATCATGGGGACATTCTGTAGTTTATTGCATTCAGGAATACATTCGCCTGGTTAGAGTCTGGTCCTAACACTACCTTTTTCCTTTTTATCACAGAAATTTTTGAGCATATGTGAAAGAAGAAAGAATCGTAAATGAAATCCTACATATTCTCTACCTGGTTCAACAACCAGCAACTTTTGGCCAATTTTGTTTCATTTATACCTCCTCCATACACACAAGCACACTTCCCCTCTCCGACATCATATTACTTTCAAGTATCTCCTAACTAAACTTCAGTATGTGTCCCTAAAAGACAAGGATCCTTTACTACAACCAAAATACCATTTTCAAGCTTAGAAAATATTAATAATATTTTTCCCATAATCTGATATCCAAATTTCCCTGTTTCACAAGTGTCTTTAAGAGTTGGTTTGTTGCTGGGGTACCTGAGTGGCTCAGTCAGTTAAGTGTCCCAATTCTTGATCTCGGCTCAGGTCATGATCTCATTGTTTGTGAGATCAAGCCCCACATCTGGCTCTGCATTAATAACACAAAGCCTGCTTAGGATTCTCTCTCCCTCTCTCTGCCTCTCCCTTGCTCTCTGAAAATAATTAAACTTAAAAAAAAAAAAAAAGTTGGTTTGTTGGAATTGGATCCAGAGCCCACCCATCCATTGCAATTTACTGCATTTCCCAAATCCTTTTTAACAGTATCGTCCCTACCCTTTTTTTTTATAATCTGTTCTCATCAATTGTATTCCAATGGTGTCATTTAACATGCTCCTCTGTCCCCTGTACAGATCTGCAGGCTACATCAGGTTCAATTTTTTTTTTAATACGAATCTTTCACAGGTGGTGGTGTACATGTCCTATTCCATCACATCAGGATGCATGTAATGTCTGCTTGTCTTTTTTTTTTTTTAATATAATTTATTGTCAAATTGGTTTATATACAACACCCAGTGCTCATCCCAACAAGTGCCCTCCTCATTGCTTGTCTTTTTTTGTGAAGAGTTATCAGTGGATTCAAGTTTGGTTGACCTAACCATTCAGTTAAAGTTTCCCATCAGCCTTTCACCAGTGGAGTTAGAAGCCACTAATGATTATTACCGCAGATTATCTTACAGAGAATAGCAAAATGGTAATATCTTAATTTTATAATTCTCTTGCCTTTGTCATGCAAAATCTTTAAAAAAAAAAAAAAACTCCCCTCAGCTATTTTATTATTAGTAGTATGAAACAGTTACTATAAGTATGGTACTATGCTGGTAGTATTAATTTGATCTAATTTTAAGACTGAACTAAAATGACAGATAAAATTCCTAGATAGGAGTCTAGTTTAAAAACAAAAAAACAATACAAACTAGAATCGTTCACCATTGAATTTTACAAAATAGCCATATATGTCTAAACATGTGAGTGCCATTTTTTTAGCAATTCATTGTTGCAGGTGGTACAGTTTATTTTAAAGCTAGTAATCTGTGAAATATTAACTAAATGATATAACCAATAACTCCCAAGGACCTGTGACATAACAGAAATGTGTGCCTGCTGGGGGCAGAGGCTGATGGCAACACAGTAAGATACCTAACTCAAGGTCAAGGCAGAACGCCAGAATGCCGGTCCAAAGCAAGGTCCCCATGAGAATGTCTGTTTCTGCAAAAATGGTCTACCTCACAACTTTTCACAAATGCTCTTGGGTCACCTCAATAGGCTATCCTCAACTCATTTCTCCATACTCTAAGAATCTAACATTCAGAGACACACTATTTCTGCTGAATGGCTAGGAACTAAGTAAATCCAATATATTCATTTAATCAGCGGATTCACACCTGAGGGCTCGAACTTCTGTCACAGGGCTCATCATTCCTTTGTCCAGAAGGCAAGGCAGAAGGACAGCGATGGTTCTCTGGCCAGCTGCTCCTTTGGCAGGGTCACACATTTTCACACAAACCTCACATACACAGAGTGTGGAAATTAGTGACAATGACCTCTTACCCGATAAAGCATTCATCTAACAAAATATTTCCCATAGCCACAGAAAAGAGTAAGTTAATCAATTTTCCATGATACTTTGGGGAGAAACAGGAAAGAGTCCTCTGTCTGCCAGTAACTAAAAGGCATTGGGTAATGCTTCCACTCTCTAAGCTTTGGCTTTCTCAGGCCAACAGGAAACAGCCGAAAATAAAATGAGAAAATGTGTAAGAAAGCACTTTGCAGAAGGCTTAAGGTATTATCATCATCATCAATAACTTTGGGTGACAGCATAACACAGTGGTCAGGAACACAAATGTGAAATAAGAAATACCTGTTTTAGGGGTGCCTGGGTGGCTCAGTTGGTTAAGTGTCCGACTCTTGATCTCGGCTCAGGTCATGAGCTCATGGGTTTGTGAGATTGAGCCTCGCACTGGGCTCTCAGCAGACAGCACAGAGCCTGCTTGGGATTCTCTCTCTCTCCCTTTCTCTCTAACCCTCCCCCGCTCAGTCACGCATATGCTCTCTAAATTAAATAAATAAATAGAAACATCTGGATTTAAAACCTGGTTTTACTGCTTACTACTTACATGTAACCTATGGCAAGGTTTACATAGCTAGAATGTAGAAGTCCCTGAAATACCACAAAATCAAGTTCAAGTAAGAAACTTATTTCAAAAAGCCTGGCAACCTCGTAAATATGTAAGGAAGATTAACACATAACCATAGCAATAGTAAGAGACGAGATAGATGCTGCTTGCTCTACAAGGGTCCAGTGAAAGTCACATCTTATGTAAAGGCCCAGAGAAGCTGACCACAGAAAGAGATCAGACATAGACTTTGTCACAACTACTAGTATTCTAGTATAATGGCACCCAGTTTCTCATTCACTCTAAGAACTGTGAACTAGAACATGAAGCCAATTACTTCATGTCACTGCAACTCAATGTCAACTTATATGACAAAAAAGAAGTCACTGTTGTCCTGGTCTCAGAAAACCCTGCCCCACCTCATCCCCGAGATAAGATAGGAGTTTTCACCTTGCTTAGGGTTTTCAGGGCTAGTTCTGCAGCTTTCCGTACAGATTCCTAAAAATGAGGGAAAGTATGGCATGATACAGATTCGTTTCATTCTCATCCACCCCACAATGTGTACTTAACTGCCCCCGACTCTATACAGATTAGTGAAAAATCCTACTTATGATACCAGGTAAAAATAGTGTTTCACTAGGCTCCCTGTCCATCAAGGAACATATAACAGCATATATTCCTTGAATTAGGAAGGACCTATTGTGACCTTACAAAAACCTGGCTATCATAAGTATAACAGTTTAGAAGCTAAATGTATTATTAACACAAACATATCGATATCTATGTGAGGATTCTGGAAGACTTTTAAAAGTCTGTAATGAATAAAGCAAAAAGAAAGGTAAAACTGAAGTACCTAATTCTAATGGTGAGATATCCCAAGTATTTAAAATTTGAATCACTTAGGAAAAATTCAAAAGAATTAGTCCCATTATTTGGGAGTGACTGATCCAATTTATAAAACTGATCAAGTAGAGGTAGTCTGGATTATTTCCAAACTGTTATTTATCCTAATCAACAGCACCATTAAATCTCTATTGAAAGAAAGTCAGACTGTAGCCACTTTTTTTTTTTTTTAAAGTCATTTCAATTTAGATCTAAGGATATCCACCCTCGTAACTTCACAGACACATCAAGACTGAAACTTCGGGAGGAAACTGTAGTCTCTTAAAACTGTCTGGAGTGAGTTGTGAAACACCTAACATATGTACTTTAACAATCCATTTACACCTATTCCATGAATAAATGCAGACTATTTCTATAATACCTTGATATCATCTTGTACCCGGAAAAGAGTTTCCCAAATTTCTGGAAGTTTATCAATGATGTCATCTAGGGGTCTTCCTCTCAATAAATCATTCAGAGCTAAACAGCTGAAAAGAAACAATTTGGTTTTAAAATATAAGATCAAGGTAGTTCAATCTTCTACTATGAAACATTGCTACCAAACAAGAATAGGGATTGTGCCTGTATTTCCAGTTCCTACCCCCTCACTGCTGGACAGCAATACCTATTCCCTCCCTGGTTCTGCACACACCACAGGCATGTGACATTTACACTCATCAAATGTCTGTGTCCCACAACTATAATACAGCCTCTTTGAGAGGATACATCACTTTTTAGTTACCAGTGTATCCCTACGTGGGTAGCAAAGTGAAAGGACACAGCAGGCACTGAATAAATCATATAAATACATAAATAAATGATGCCCTACAAAGCCTTGACAGTGCCGATTTAACAAGTGATCTTCTTTAATGTCATACTTCTGTAAACTAAGACAAGTTAAAAACACCACTAACTAGAGGTTTTTTTTTGAGTTTTAAATAGTTAAACATAGATTGTCTAACCCAACCAAAAATATGCTTTTTAGTAACATGAATTTATTCCTTTTGCAAAAGTATAAAGCTTGGAAACCTGAAGAAAAAAAAAAAGTCACTTCTATTTGACTAGTCTTATATTTCCAAAAAATGGTACCTAGATTCTCGAACTCGCCACATATTGCTGGTAAGGTTCTTAACCAGATCTTGAAGAATTTCCTTCAAATATTTATCCACCTAATGAAAGAAAAAGGTAAGATTTAAAATGTGAAATTCATCCACAGATTATTAACCTCTCACCCATACTGACCACATCCCTGAAGGTCACAGCCTAAGTGTCTCTAGGCTTCTCAGTCTACAAGTCTCTCCCCACTCTGCTTGCTGCCAGCTACCAGAACGATCATTCAAAAATGCAAACTTGATTCTCTTGCTTTCCTTAGTACGTGAATAAAGTCCAGCCACTGGGACATGGATACAAAGCCCTCTGTGACCGATCTAGCTCCAAAGGTATCGTGTGCCATCTCGCCCTTGTTCCTTAGTACATACTACCTCTCGCTACAATCCCCTTCCATGTCTTGCTTGCCTGGCTAATTCCTACTTGTCATTCAAGATTCAAATCGGGCATCACCTTTGCAGAGAAGACCGGCTACTCTCCTCTGACTTCCCACAGCACCTTGTTAGGCACGGCGTATCAGACTGTAAACAACTACGATGCTCCATCACACTGAGACCTCAAAGACAGGGACAGGGTCTCACTTGTCTTCGCTTCCCTGGTAACTTGCACAGTGTCTGGCACATAAAGACATATTATGACTGCTCAGAATGAAAGGTGAGTTCAATCTTTTATGCCTGTTTTGTTTGATATATCTGGTAATAACCAACCGATGATAGACTCAGTTTTTATACTGATCCAAAGAATCTCAAAACTATGGCTTTTCCACTTTTACTCTTGTAGGTAGAAGAGGTTTTGTTACCCTCCTTTACCCATAAAAAATCCAAGACAGACGTGAATAACTCACCTATGATTTAACAAACTGACATCTTCCAATGTCCACCTCTAAACATTCTATATCACCTTTTGCTTATAAGGAGATGATACATCTCAAGAGCCTCAGCCTGTGCCTTGGACTCAGATCTGTAAAGCCAACTGGCCTATTGGATCTTGACTGACCCAGGAATACCAAATACTCTCCTAGCGCCTTCAAAGCTGAATCCTCAAGTGCCTATCACCATGAACAGGAGCACACTCAACCTGATACCAAACTGAGCAAGAGGAAAAGGCCACAACATGTGCAGGGACTAACTCCTTTAGTTAACTTTAAATAAAGGACTTAACCCAAAATGGCACAATCCAATTTGTTTTTAATTGGTTGCTTATTAAATGAAGGAAGGCAAAGAAAAGAGAAAGATGATACCCTGTTAATCAGGAAAGAATTAGGGAAAGAAGAGAATGGATTCAAGGGATACTTTGGATGCAGAATCAGCAGAATTTGCTACTGGATTCAACTGTGTGTAGGGGCAAGACAGACAAAAAACCAAGATGATACCAAGTTTCTTGGCATGGGTAGATGGATAAATGCTGACAAGAGAGGGGAAAGCTTGTTTTTTTAAGTCTTGTTCTGGACTTCTTAAGTCTAAGGTATCTTGAAACAATATCCAAGTGAAGATGTCAAGAAGGCACTTGGATGTTCAAGTCAGAAACGCAAGTCGTGTCTGGGCCAAAATTATAAGATTGGGAACCATCACAACAAAGATGACATTTGTATTCACTGGAACTGATGAGCTCATTTAGGAAGATAAAGTTGAGAGTAAAAGGTACTCAGAGGCAAGCCCCGATAAATCCTAATATCTAAAAGTGAAATTATGGGGCGCCTGGGTGGCTTGGTCGGTTAAGCGTCCAACTTCGGCTCAGGTCATGATCTCGGGGTCCGTGAGTTCGAGTCCCGCATCGGGCTCTGTGCTGACCACTCAGAGCCTGGAGCCTGTTTCAGATTCTGTGTCTCCCTCTCTCTCTGCCCCTCCCCCATTCATGCTCTGTCTCTCTCTGTCTCAAAAATAAATAAACGTTAAAAAAAAAAATTAAAAGTGAAATTGAGTATGAGAAGCAGCCAGATAACAGAAATACAAGAGAGAAAACCATACTTGGCATTTGCCTGTTTCCTTGTCTATCTTCTCAAGGAAGTGAACTCCTTGAAGGCAGGAACTATTATGACCTGTTCTCCACTGCATCACCAGTACCTACACACTGTTCTATTTGTGTGAATACACTGCCATTTCCTTAGCCAGCCACCCCATGGACATTTAGATTGTTTCCATTTTTAAGACTGTAATAAATGTTGCCACGAGCATCTTTGATACATTGAAAGATGAAAGAAAGCTCATTTGTTTAAACAAGCATACAAACATAGGGACACTTGTACCCCAATGTTTATAGCAACACTCTCAACAATAGCCAAATTATGGAAAGAGCCTAAATGTCCATCAACTGATGAATGGATAAAAAAATTGTGGTTTATATACACAATGGAACACTACATGGCAATGAGAAAGGATGAAACATGGCCCTTTGTAGCAACGTGGATGGAACTGGAGAGTGTTATGCTAAGTGAAATAAGCCATACAGAGAAAGACAGATACCGTATGTTTTCACTCTTATGTGGATCCTGAGAAACTTAACAGAAACCCATGGGGGAGGGGAAGGGGGGAAAAAAAAAGGAGGTTAGAGTGGGAGAGAGTCAAAGCATAAGAGACTCTTAAAAACTGAGAACAAACTGAGGGTTGATGGGGGGTGGGAGGGAGGGGAGGGTGGGTGATGGGTATTGAGGAGGGCACCTGTTGGGATGAGCACTGGGTGTTGTATGGAAACCAATTTGACAATAAACTTCATATATTGAAAAAAAATAAAAATAAAAAAAAAAAATAAACAAGCATACAAAGTAGAAAGAAAGATGAGCACTGGGCAATCTTAGACAAGGGTTCACAGATACTTGCCGTTGATTTGTCAGTGACCAATGCATTCCAAATACTTGTCATGGCCTGTCGAATGCCCAGGTTGGGATCAAACTGATAACGATAAAGACGAGGAACTAGCTGAGGCAGAAAAGGAGCCAGCTGCTCTCCAGCTCTGGTGGCAATCACATTAAAACCAAAAGCAGCACCCTAGAAAAATAAAAAGATGAAGTAACTCAGATACATCTACTGTGGTAAAATATTAATACATTAAATATATAAAGATCACAAAATTACCCCTCCCAAACTTGTCCCTGAACACAGCCTGATTTATTGGGTGTCCCAGCTTTACCAATGAGCCTGGGTGGTGGCCTGGCTCTCTCTCATCCCAGATTCTTACAAAATACACTGCATATCAATTGCCACTTCCTGCCAACGTAGCAGGTTTGGTTTTGGAAGTAAAAAGTAAAAACCATCCAGTGATAGGAACTTACCTTCCTAGAGTTCCACATCGCATGATGGTTGGCTAAATTCATAAATTTATACACCAGATCTGGCTGACTAAGATCGCTTGCCAGAGAACAAAGCTCCTTGTAAGTAGAGAGGCCCTGGCTTGGAAACAAACAAACACAAAGCATACAATAATGTATTTCTCTGCCTTCAGCCCAGTAAAAGTTACTTCACCAATATTAGTGGGACATTTTAAAATTGTTTTCAATCTCATCACCACTGAGGCAGAGAACCAGGGTGAGAGGAATATACAAGTCACCTGGTTCAATTATCGACAATGCCAGATAAATGACCTGAAGATCCCTGCGACTCCTATGGGGGCGGAGCCCTCACCACCTCAGGAGGCGGGTAACTCTTCGTTACATTGTGCACCAATCTCTCAGAATCATGAAAGTCACTTAAAGACAACTTCTATCATCCCTAAGCCTTTTCTAAGCTACAGCAGCCCATCTTTTTTTAAAGTTTTTTTTTAATTCCCGTTAGTTAACATACAGTGAGCGTTATGTGCAATAATATAGTGAGTCAACACTTCCATACAACACCCTGTGCTCATCACGGCCAGTGCGCCCCTTGAGTCCATCACCGATTTCACCCGTCACCCCACCCAACTCCCCTCTGGTAAACATCAGTCTGCTCTCTAGAGTTAAGAGTCTGTTTTTTGGTTTTCCTCTCTTTTTCCCCCTATGATCTTTGCTTTGTTTCTTAAATTCCACATATAAATGAAATCACATGGTATCTTTCTCTAACTTATTTCATTTAGCATTAAACTCTTTAGCTCCATCCATTTCACTACAAATGGCAAGATTTCATTCTTTTTTACAGCTGAATAATATTCCATTGTATATAGATGCCACATCTTCTTTATCCATTCATCTACCTCAGCGGACACTTGGGCTGCTTCCCTATCTTGGCTATTGTATATAGTGCTGCTATAAACATAGGAGTGCATGCATCCCTTTGAATTAGTATTTTTGTATTCTTTGGTAAATACCTAGGAATGTAATTGCTGGACCATAATTCTATTTTTAACTTTTTGAGGAACCTCCATACTGTTCTCCAGTGGCTGCACTATTTTGCATTCCCACCAATGGTGCACGAGGGTTTCTTATTCTCCACATCCTTGCCAGCACTGCTGTTTTCTTGTGTTGTTGATTTTAGCCATTTTGACAGGTATGAGATGGTATCTCATTTTAGTTCTGATTTGCATTTCCCTGATGATTAGTGGCGTTGAGCATCTCTTCACGTGTCTGTTGACCATCTGTGTATGTCTTCTTCAGAGAAATGTCTATTCACATCTTTTAATTGGATTATTTGGTTTTTGAGTGTATCAGTTCTTTATACATGTTGGATACTAACCCTTTATTAAATATGTCATTTACCAAGTATCTTCTCCCATTCTATGGGTTCCTTTTAGTTTTGTTGATTGCTTCCTCTGCTGTGTAGAAATTGTTTATTTCAATATAGTCCCAATAGTTTATTTTTGCTTTTGATTCTCTTGCCTCAGCAGACATATCTAGAAAGAAATTGCTACAGCTGATGCCAAAGAGGTCACTGCCTGTGTTTTCTTCCAGGATTTTTATTGTTTCAGGTCTCACATTTATGACTTTAACCCATTTTGACTTTATTTTTCTGTCCGGTGTAAGAAAGTGGTCTAGTTTTCTTAACACCATTTGTTGAAGAGATTGTCTTTTTCCACTGGATATGTTTTCCTGCTTTGTCAAAGATTAACTGACTACATAATTATGGGTTTCTGGACTTTCTATTCTGTTTCATTGATCTATGTGTCTATTTTCGTGCCAGTACCGTACTGTTTTGATGACTACAACTTTATACTATAACTTGAAGTCTAGAATTGTGATGCCTCCAGCTTTGCTTTTCTTTTTCAAGACTGCTTTGGCTATTCAGGGTCTTCTGAGATTCCATACAAATTGTAGTACTGCAGCACCCCAATCTTGATAACTTCTTTTGAGTCTTGTTAACTTTCCTCTGAACAAGTAATATTTACTCAAAGACCCGATTATTTGTGTTACTCTGTGAAAAGAGCACTTTTCCAGAAAAAGTCTACAGGGAGGGTAAGTGGAACAAAAATAACTTTCAAGGGGTGTCTGGGTGCCTTGGTTAGCTTCCGACTCTTGATCTCGGCTCAGGTCATGATCTCACTGGTTGTGAGACTGAGTCCCAAGTCAGGCTCTGTGCTGACAGTGCAGAGCCTGCTTGGGATTCTCTCTCTCCCTCTCTGCCCCTCCCCTGATAGTGCTCACTCACTCTCTCAAGATAAATAAACTTAAAAAAAACATATTACTTTCAATGTGGAAACAGTGAGCTATGGGAGAAAGTCAAGGACAGAACAAACAACTGGTTTCCGGTGTTGTAGACAACACTGAAACAGGGCTCTGTGTGATGTCACAGCAAGGCCCAGCCAGCTGAGCAGTCTGACCTGAGGGCTTTCAAAGGAAAAGCAGCAGCGTAACCACAATGAAATAATGATAAGACAAAAAGAGGGTAAAGCTCTAGGAACTAATCTGAAATGCTAACTTGGTAGACCCCACAATACCAAGTAGAGTTGCTCCCCCCAAAAAACGAAATGCAGTGGATGCCAAGCTGTGCTGCCAGACCCCTCCTCAGGACTCAGCCGCCCGGGAGCTAACAGAACTGCCCTCAGTACAAGGTCAGGTCCTTCTCCAGAGAGGCCCACCACTGATGCCTAGTCACCGAGGGGATTTAAAGTCTAATGAGAGGAATGTAAAGGCCTGGCCCCTCAAAGCAGGACAGCTCTGAAGGGCCAGCCCAGCCCTTCCTCCCAGCCCAGATCCTCCAGAGCTCAGGATCTGCTTAAGTATTAGCAGCAGGTCAGCTCCTCCTTGGGCCACCAACCCTCTCTCCTGCCTCGTTGCTCCCCCAGGTGATAAGGCTGGGGCACTCTTCATTTCAGGTTCCAGCAGACAAACCTCCACCTCACAGTCTGTTTCCCAAGAACCTCAAGCTGAGACACTACACTTTCTCCACAGACGTTTTCTTCTTCCATTAACATACAACATTTCCTAGGAAGGTGAGAATCAGCATTGTGAGCGTTCTATTGACAAGACTAAAGGTGTTTATGATGAACAATCAATGCATTTGGCACACTTACCCATCGGGTGTTTTGCCAAGGCTTCCCCCTTGAAATACCACTGTCTCTCCAGAAACTTCATGTTTCGCTCTAAAGCAGAACAATAAGACTTGAAATTAGCCTCAATTTTTTCATACCAATGAAATTTTTTCATTCAACTAACTGATTCATTTCCTTTATAAACTGATTAACATCAAATTCCACAGCAAGAATCTACCATGTGCAAGATGTAAAAGTCACCTAAATCCTTTCCAATAAGCCTAAGAATTTTGTAAAATGAATTCTAGGATGAACAAAGAGACATAAAAGACATCCCACGTCAAGTTAAACTGCATTAAATGTGGTCACCCATTAAAAACTATCCTCCCTGTAAGGAAGGTGACATAAAGCAGTGACCAATTACAAGAATGATCGCCCCTCTCATCCTCTTCACAGATCAAGCTACAAAAGACATGCAAGCTTCCTCTCCACATCTTCATGTTCATTTAGTCAACAGCAATTACGGTATTTTTGTAATCCGATGCTTTGATTGTCCGAGAGCATTCAACTTTCAAAGCCCGACCTACTGGCATGTTTCTGAACAGTAGTTTGGTTTCTTTCACTTTACCGTCTAAACAGGATACACTGAGTAATTAAACCACTCTCCACTGCAGAACAATCACTGACATGCAATCCACAAGAGCTTAATAAACAGGAACACCAAAAGCTGACGTTTCCTTCTTCCACTGCATATTCTCAGTATGTGCAAAATTTGCTATACGTGTTTAAATGTGAAATGTTCAAGTTCACTGTACCTTTTGCCAGTCATGAGTGTCTCTACAAGTGTTGAAACCAATTCCTGTTGATCTTGTTCATTGCCCAGTTCATACACCAACCCAAGACCTTTTGAGGCAACATCTTGGCTAAGTTCTGCACACAAGTCAGACAGAATAGTATTACTTTAAGAGAAATTTGTCTTCTGGCCATCACTAGATTTTTTAAAAAGCTGTAACAGAAATCCAAAATAATATCAAAGTAAAGATATGAAAACATCATCAATCTGCTTATTTTGTTAAAACATACTAAATCATCAGTGGACATGGCACCAAAAAAGTCCCTGTAAAGGAGAACTACATTCACAAGAGTCAATTCACAAGCCAAGTCCACACTGCTGGGCCTGGGCATGCAGGCACCGTGAGAGAGGATCAGGGCGCTACAAGGCATACTCATGCGAAGTACAACAGCCTCATGGGATTTCAACACATCCACGTCCAATGTTTTTTAAATGAAAAGTCAATACGAGACTCTATTATATTGAAACAATTTCTAAAACAGAGCTACTTATTTCAATGTCTAACACGTTCACCCTCCCCTGACTTACATCACAAAGTGGAAAGGAATCAGAAGTAAAAGAAAGCGATTGTTTATAAATACTATCATTGAGGCCTCAGCTCCATTTTTATTTTAATTTTTTTTTATTTTAAATAAACTCTACGCCACACATAGGGTATCAACTCACAACCCCAAGACCTAGAGTTGCATGCTCTACTGACTGAGCCTGCCAGGTGCCCCAAGGCCTCAGCTCCATTCTTAAATGCAAAACTGAAGAACATGATCTAATTAATCAAATCAGTCAATAAGAATCGACCTTCCTTTGTCCCTCTTTTATGCTCGTTAATCTAGATTTTTTCAAAATTTAAAATACAAGTTTACTGAAGTTTGGAAATCAAATATTTACCAATAACCTACCATCATTTTCTGACAAAACGGAAACAAATGCACTCTGAATTTCCTTCAGGTGAGACTGAAAGAAGAAGAAAGGAGTTTAGAACACAAACTCTACCTCTTGGTAGATAAGGGAGGGTAAGAATCTTTTCTCAGCGTACACAACACCTTGTTGGAGTCTTCCAACCCCAGGCAGCCACATTACCTATTATGTTATGCTCTGGTCTCTGAAGGCAGCCAAATTACCTGAAGGCTGGACCACTTCTCAGCCTCCCTATCCTTACCATTTGACTTTATACCTTCAAGTTTAGAATCATCTTCTAACCGATATAGATCAGGCTGTCATCTTTCATGTACAGCTTATTTCAAAATATCTGTTATCAGTTTGTGGCCCTCCCCTTCATACACTTTTCTTCCTACCAGCTTTCAATTATAAATATTTCATAAACAATTTCCAAAGGTGCTGAGCACATTTATAGCATGGCTTACCTTCACTTCTTTATGGGTACTTAGCTTCCTCACAAGGGAAAGGAGCCAGATGCAGGCCGCTTGCCTCACGTGTGGGTTGGGGCTGACAATATGTTTATTTAAAATCACATCCAACACCCAGGGGACCACATCATTCACTTTGGCTCCTGAGGGGAAAAAAAGGAATGATAGAAGTAATTAAAATAATTAAACAGAGTTTCCGGAAAAATTAAATTTTAATATTTATTCAACACAAGAAGCTTATAACATATAAGTATCTGAATGACTAAGGTGTTTAAGTTGTTGAAAGAATTTTGGTAATCGTCTACTTCAGAACCCAACACAAGCTAAATAAACCTTCAAAGGTACTCTCGTAACTTTAGCTCCCTAGAATGAAAACTTATTCCTACTACGGGGGAGGCTATGTAGGTGTAGGGGGCAGGGGGCATATGGAAAATTTCTGTATCTTCCTCTTAATTTTGCTGTGAACCTAAACCTTCTCTTAAAAAATTAAGCCAATTTAAACAAAAATTATCCCTACTCTCTCTGGTCTTAGCAATTTTTCCTTCTCTACCACATCTTTTCCATCTCCCATCTAAAAACTGACACACAAACAAAACTCTTCAGACTTGACTTTCCTCCTCTAGCTACACGTGTCTTTTTTTCTTCTCCTTTATTACTTCAGAGTCCTCGGACATTTCTGGCCAGCAAGTGTGTTGCAGGCCCATTCTGTGCACTGCAGCATGTTCAGCAGCTTGCTGGCCTCCCCTCTCTAGAGACCAGCCGCACCCGCCCTGTCCAGTGTCCAGACATTACCAAATGTCCCCCACGGGGTAAAATCTCCCTCTTACAGTCAAGAATCACTGCTTTTCATTAAAACCTTTCAAGTAGTTGTCTATACGCAATAGTCTAAGTTTTTCTCTCCTCTTTTTTTGAACCCACTCCAAATCAGGCTTTTACCTTCTCCACTCCACAGAAATTACTTATAAATGTCACCAATTACCATCCTGTTGCTAAGTTCAATGATCACTTGTCAGTGTTCATCTTAATTGATCTCTCAGCAGTGTGAGACCTGGCTGATCCCCATCCCAGTCCTTTCTCTCCCCTCTACATAGATTTTCTTCACTTCCCTTCCAGGGCCCCCTACTTCAGGCCACTTCTTCTCAGTGTCCTTCCCTGATTTCTCCTCATCTACTGAAACTCGGAACTCTGGGGACCCCAGGGCTTGGCTGTTGGATCTCTTCTCCTTTCTACTTACCCCTCAGCGATTACACATAACACATGGCTTTAAAAACTATCTTTACATGATACTCCCAAATATTTTCCAAACTGTGACTCCTCAAAATGCCATACTCATATATCCAACTGACTTCCAGATATGTCCATGAAGATACTGGTTACAACTCACCTATGGGGGCATTGGGGCATTCCAACACTGAGAGGGAGGAGTGAGAAGAGTCAGAAAAGCAGATTTCTCCCTGCACCCACCACGTCTGTATCTCCCACAGCCCCCCATCTTAGTTAAATGGCAATTCCATTCTTTCAGCTACTCGCATCAAAACCTCCGAGGTCATCCCTGACTCCTCTCACTCTTCACATCCATCCCAGTAAAGTCCCCATCCTCTCTCACCTGGAATACTGCCAGAGCCTCCTAACTATTCTCCTTGCACTGCCCTGGCCCTGCTCCAGACTACTTTCAACAAAATACAAATGACTGACTGAGTGACTGAGTGAGTGCGTGAGTGAGTGAGTGACTGACTGACTGACTTATTTATTTATTTATTTTTAATGTTTGTTTATTTTTGAGAGAGAGAGCCTGAGTGTGAGGAGGGGAGGAGAAAGTGAGAGAGAGACGGGAGACAGAATCCAAAGCAGAATCCAGGCTCTGCGCTGCCAGCACAGAGCCTGACGTGGGGCTTGAACTCACAAACTGCAGTTTTATGACCTGAGCTGAACTTGGATGCTTAACCGACTTGAGCCACCCAGGTGCCCCAAAATGACCCTTTTAAAATGTAGTCAGACCATGGCCCTCCTATAACCGCTTCCTATTAAGGCCCCCACGGTAGCCTACAAAGCCCCTCTATGTTATCTCTTACTCCCCGTTCCCTCACACACACTACTCCAGTCCCACTGACCTCAAACATACTCATGCTTCAGGGCCTTGCTTGCAATTGCTACTCCTTCTGCCTCCAATGCTCTTCTGTTTCAGGTCTTCACTTTAGTGACACCTCCCTGAGAGCAGGTGCCCCGTGCACTCTCAATTCCTACCCAAATTTTATCTATCGCTTTCTCTGCTATACTTCCCTCCATAGCACTTGTCACCATTTAGCATGTTGTGTGTTTCTCTTATTTGCTTTTTGCCAACTCCCCACTTAATATAAAGCTCTGTAAGAGCAGGATTTTCAGCTATGCAGGAAACTGGATAGAAACAGTGTTACTTTTAATTGAGATAGGGACTAAAGAGAGAATAGTTTTGGGAAATAAAGAGGGCAAACGGTTTGGGAAGCCAACAGGAGGAAGAGGTGATTTCAGAGTCAGGCATCTAGCTACAGTGGAGCCTAGGGGACCTGTGTATGGACACACCTAATGGAAATATAGTTCTGGAGTACAACACAATGGTTCTAAGATGAGATATCCATTTGGGGGCCATCAACATATACTGGAGTGAGTGAACTGGGACATCCCAGCACAGTGAGGAGTATGCAGGAACAAGACCAGTGAAGGACAACGAGAAGAGGTCAGAGGTAAGGAAGAAACACAGGCAAACACAGTCTTGCAAAACCTAGGTGAAAAATGTTCCAAGAAAGTGCTGGGGATATGGTAAAGGCCTGGGTGAAAATGCAACCCAACCGGACCAAAAAGAAAGGAGAATATAGGTAAGACAAGATTTCAGAAAGAAGGAAATGGTTAGAAGAAGACCCTAGAATGATAACATTCCTAAGGGGGAAAAAAAAAAAAAAAAAGCCAGAATAGGACTCCCACAAAGCCAACAAAAGGCCTGAAAAAGGTAGAGCTCTATTAGGGGACATCCCCCTCTTCATAGGAATTCGGATACAGAAAGAAGCAGGTGCAGGGGCACCTGAGTGGCTCGGGCGGTTGAGCATCCGACCTCGGTTTAGGTCATGATCTCATGGTTCATGGGTTCGAGCCCCGCATTGGGCTCCGTGCTGACAGCTCAGAGCTTGGAGCCTGCTTCCGATTCTGTGTTTCCCCCTCTCTCTGCTCCTCTCCTCCTTGCACTCTGTCTCTCTCTCTCTCAAAAATAAATAAACATTAAAAAAAAAAAAAGACAGAGGCAGGTGCTATTAATTCCTCACTGGTCACATAAATCTAGTTCTCAGGGATGCCTGGGTGGCGGCTCAGTTGGTTAAGTGTCTGACTCGCAATTTCAGCTCAGCTCATCCATGACCTCACAGTCATGAGATCGAGCCCTGCATCGGGCTCTGCACTGTGGATTGGGATCTGTGCTGCACGTCGAGCCTGCTTGGAATCCACTCTCTCTCCTTCCTTCTATCCCTCCCCCA
This sequence comes from Panthera onca, assembly GCF_046562875.1. Classification (NCBI taxonomy): domain Eukaryota; kingdom Metazoa; phylum Chordata; class Mammalia; order Carnivora; family Felidae; genus Panthera; species Panthera onca. The sequence continues at coordinate 72,445,373 of NC_138351.1, forward strand.
TGCATTCTCTCTCTCATTCAATAAATAAATCTAGTTCTAGTTCTCAGAGGCAAACACAATCTCTCCTTTACCTTCCCAAAACCACAATTCCAGCTATCTGTAGGTCTGCCACCTAAGCAGCCACAATCACCAAGTAAACAAGCTCTGATTAGATTCCCACACTGCGCCAGGTACTGTATTACATGCTTGAGATGCTAAGATGGCTAAGACCTAGGCCCTAAGTGGCTTCTCCAATACTGTATCTTCTATTCAAAGCCAGATCAGTACACTACAACAAAAGACATCAAAAAAGCTGAGTAGCACTCAGAGGAGAATGACAAACATGCATAATCAAAATTCAGGTCGAAAAGTCATCATTACCCACTTCACAGGATTTTATGCTCTCCTTTCCCTAAACACACAAAGATGGGGCAAACCTTAACACCTGATGGACAATTTAACTGAGACTCTTTTGGATGAGCAAAGAGCCAAGCCAACCAAAGAACAAATTCTTCCAAGAAGAGCATGAGACATAGGAAGTTTGTAAGTCTGAAGACGGGCATAGGTACCTCTCTATTAATCTTCATTTGCTTAAGTCACTACAGAGAAATCCATGGACTCAGAAACATGGCTTTTACAGATCTGCTCTTCCGCGTCATGAGCCCTCACTACCATCAAGCCTCCAACATCACCCCTCATGTGCAAACTCCGAGTTTCTACTTCCAGTCTGGTTGCCTGTTAACAACGGTCACTTCCCTTCCTTTAGTATCTTCTCCCATTTATAGACAATCCTCCTTACCTGGCCTCATACCCACTGAGAGAAGCCTCAGAGAATTAGCCCTATCAGCTTCTGTCAAGTTATAGCTCTCCTAATTAGATAGCAAGTGAAAGTATATCTGTCCATTCCCTTTACATTTCTTTATGGTGGTTAACGAACAGGTGAACGTATGCAAAAATGCAAAATGCAAAACTAGTGTATTCATGGTAAAATACAATTCATAATGCAACAATTACCATGAAAACACTATCATTTCCTTAACTGAGAAGATAACATATAAAACATCAGGTGACTTTTCTTTTGTTTTTAGGACTAAAAATATATTTCAGTATCTGAAACAGAATTCATTTTCAATTCCAAACTGAAATCGAACCACAAGACATATGAAACCATAGTATCTATGACACGTAGTTGGAAACCACACCCTCCCTCTCGCGCATAGTTACGGAAAGCCAGTGACCCTCCGGGCAGAGGTACTTGGAACACCAACAGAAGACCCTGAGGTTTCATTATGTGATAAAGGATTAAGGTACACACAGCTTGGCAATGGAACTGTGTTGCGACTTCTGAATCTGGCTAAATACCCCAACCCTCCAGAAAAGAGCCTAAGCTTGAAGGTACAACATAGCGAATTCCTTTGCTTGCCAAAGGACTAAACAAAGAAGTTCTTGTTCATTTTGTGTTCACTCTCCTTTAACCAACTATTTTTCTTGACTGAACCAAAATGATATAAGTATTTTTATAGAAAGTTAAAATGGAACGCATACGTTTTTTCTTTTGCTTCAAATGTGCAAACAAGAACAGAAAGGGTTACTGGATTCTGAAGGGATGAGCTGCAGGTACCGTACCAGCAGGGGGAGTATACTCCTCTTCAGTCACCAGCCAGGCATCGCGGGCAGCCACAGAGCTCGTTCCTACGGCAGCACTGGTGATGGCCTCCCCGATGGTGAACTGCAGCTCTATCTGCTTGGCCTGCACGGAAGGAAACAAAAGCCGCAAATCGGCGAGAACATTTCCCAAAGACGTCTATTTCCACACAAAGGCTGTTTGGTATCCACCCTGTCAACGTGCTTGGTTTTTACGCTTTTTACTGGATTGCTCTCACCTAACCTGGTGGCTCACAGGGGAGGGGTGGGGAGGGGAGGGAACGGAGAATGTAGAGAATGACCTCAACACCACACTGCACTCTTCACCCTCAGCAGAGAACCACTAAGCAGGGATTTTTAACTGCTGGAAGAGTGATACCAGTAACTTTGGGGAAAAGGGCACGGACTGTGAAGCCACACAGATCTCGGGGCAAATTCTAATCTGTCTCTCACTAGCCACACAGGCATATTTAAACTCCGAGTCTCAACTTTGTGTGTAATGCGGGCATAACACCATCACCTGCCTCATCAGGCTGCGAGGAGGGAATGACGGTAACATGTTTAAGGTTTCCAGAGGATCCTCATGTGCGGTAACTGCACTACGAACAGCAGCCATTACAATGTATTAATTCATTAGCACCTCCCTCTTTGCACTCCTGAATTACGTGGTGTCTGCAAGTTACTCTCCAGTGGTTCAGAAAAAAAAAGAATGATAAAGCAAATGCGATAAAATGTTAAATTTTGGTGTATCTAGATGAAGGGTATATATATATATTTATATCATTCTTACACTGCACTGTAAGTTTGAAATTGTTTCAAAAATCAAACATTAAAAAAGTTCTATACAGTATATACTCAAATTTTTTTAATTTGGTTTAGAAATTTTGACACATTTCACAAGCATGAATCACTGCACTGACAACATGGAATTGGGCCTGTCTTAGCTCCCTTCAGCATTTTTCTGTTTACTGTAAACTGGAAAACAGCTAAGAATGTGGGGACTAAGAAGAGAATGAAGAACAGAGGGTCCCCGTGAGGAGCATGGAAAGAGCGACCTTTGGGAGAACTCGGCACACAGACCACAGTGTAGCCATTCCTAAGCTCAATCAACTAAATGCTCTGGTCTCGGTGACGTGTCAAGTGCTGAGAGCTTCCGACTCTGAGGAAAAAGAATTTCAGGACTTCAGTTCTGCAGCTTTCCTGGTCAAAAGCTGCTTTGGCAATTCTAAGCAGAGAAAAGGTATCTCAACACAGAGGATCCCATAGTAAGGATTCATTTTATGTACCCTTTATCACACGTTTTTCCCATTGTTACTAACAACATAACTGGCATTACAAACAAAAACAAAATTCTTTAACTCCATTTATGAATGATAGGATACCCAGACTTTACTTTAAATATTCCAGAAATAGGGGTGCCTGGCTGGCTCAGTCAGTTAAGTGTCCGACTTCGGCTCAGGTCATGATCTCACAGTTTATGAGTTTGAGCCCCACTATGGACTCTGTGGTGACAGCACAGAGCCTGGAGCCTGCTTCAGATTCTGTCTCCGTCTCTCACAGAAGTAAAGATAATACTAATATAATGAATCCCCATGTACCTGTTTTTATCTCATCTCATGATCCTTTATTTCTGGGATATTTAAATGTATTTTTTAATGTTTATTTATATTTGAGAGAGACAGCGTGAGTTCGGGAGAGGCAGAAAGAGGGAGAGAGAATCCCAAGCAGGCTTTGCATCATCAGTGCAGAGCCTGATGCAGGGCTCAGTTTCACAACCCATGAGATCACTATCTGAGCCAAAATTAAGAGTTGGACGCTTAACCCACTGAGCCATACAGCGACCCCTTTCTCACTATTCTTAAACTTTAATCTCTCCATCATGTTTCTAGCGTTTCGTATTATCTCTGTCCTTCTACACTCTTAAAAAATAACTTCAGTAACAAGTTAATAATCCAGACAAACCTTCATTTATCTAAATAAAACTAGAAGAGAGGCGCCTGGGTGGCTCAGTCAGTTGAGTGTCCGACTCTTGATTTCGGCTTAGGTCACGCATGATCTCACTATCATGAGATCAAACCCTGCATCAGGCTCCATGCCAGTGTGGAGTCTGCTTAAGATTCTCTCTCCCTCTCTCTCTGCTCCTCTCCCACACTTATGCTCCCTTTCTCTCAAAAATCAATCAAACTAGAGGAAATCCATCTCTCCCATGAATTTTTTAAAAAGAAAAAAAGGTAAGAAAGCAGACACTGTAAGCTTTTCCCCAAGAGGTTACAACGTCAATGACACCAGGGAGAACCTAATGTGGGTATAAGTCATGCTCAAAAAAATTCACATTAAAAATACTGGATTATTGGGGCACCTGGGTAGCTCAGGCAGCTAAGCCTCCAAATTCAGCTCAGGTCATGATCTCGCCATTCCAGAGTTTGAGCCCCGCGTCGGGCTCTGTGCTGACAGATCGGAGCCTGGAGCCTACTTCAGATTCTGTGTCTCCCTCTCTCTCTGCCCCACTCCCGCTCATGCTCTGTCTCTCTCAAAAATAAATAAACGTTAAAAAAATTCAAAAAAAATACCGGATTATGACTCCAGAGACCTGGATCCTAACACTGGCTCTGTCACTCAGTGGCCTTAGTCCTCACCCCAACCTGCTTCCTGTCTCCCTGCCATCCTTCCAGGCCCAAAAGGAACCTCACCTCCAAAACCCTAACATAAGTCTCCCAAACAGAAGTACTCACACCCTCCTTTGTGAGTCTACTGGCTTCTATGCAAATGTCTCTTCGTTCATTTATTGAGGTCCTACTACTACCAATCACACTGCCAGGCACTTGTTTCATAATGGGGATCAAAATAGACTTTGCCTCAGTCTAGTGGGCAATTAGAAACTGTGATAAATGCTGTGAAGACAAAGTTTGGAGAATCATGAGAGCCCAATAAATGAAGAATCTACTCTAGTTTGATGGCTTTCAAGGGGCTCAGCGCAACCCAAGAAAGAAGTATTAGTCTTTCAAAAGCTCAGAGCAAAGAAGGACAAAGAGTCTGGTGTACAAAAATGTGAGTAAGTGACGAGAATCAAGCCTAGATGAGGGTCCATATCAGGTCTTGTTAAGATTCATGACACAGGCCTAGCAGCTGCCCATTTGTTGGTCTTCCCAACTACCCTAGAAATTTATCCAGAAGACAGAAGCTAGGCCATCCAACTCAAGAGCAACTGGAATACCAGCATCCAATTCCTACATCTAGTTCACTGGGTTAAGTGTCCTCTTCCACCCACAATGCACTGGGCTTTACTCAATAATTATGAGGAGAGGATTTTCCCATATAGGTGATTTAGTCAATGCTATGCCTACCGAAGTGGTAAGCCCAAGGCTGGTTTGTACTCAATAAGTACTTGGTGAATAAATGAATAAAAGTTTAATTTAAAATCTCATAGCATACAAAACTCCAGCTAAAAAAAAAAAAAAAAAAATGCCTTTTTCTGAATAACAATCAGATAGCAATATAAATACCTCCACAGAGTCCATCAGACCTTGCAAGAGGAGCTTCTGGTGAGGAAAATCTCCATCCCCAACTGGAAAATATCCCAGTGTTTGGATTGCTCGTTCTTTCATCTAAAAGAACAGAAAAATTTTTTTAAACAAAGTACATAACAGCTTTATCAGAGAACAGTGTTTCCAAAATGAGAGGACAGGGAGGAGTAGGCTGGCTAAAGCACTTATACACGTAAGTTTCTTCTTAAAAGTATCCAATTTTACATAATTATGTTTATAAGACACTGGAGGTAGAAAGACATAAAACTGAGTTCATTAAAGGTCCGTGGCTGCAAAAAAAGAAAGAAGAAAGCCTCTAAGTAGGTTTATTATCCTTCAAACTGTTTATAAATGTAGGTTTCTGGGCCTGGGTGACCTAAGATCAACTCACAGCTTGACCATTTTAGCAGTCTTTACAGGTATGTAACCTTAGGCAAGATACTCCACCTCTCTGTGATTCTATTTCCTCATCTGGGAAAACAGAGATGACAACTGTACCTACTTCACTAGACCTTTCAGAGAATTCAATTAATTAATGTACGCGAATCACTCAAGCACACACCTGGCACATTATAAGTGCTCACCAAGGGTTGATAATCACTAATTAGTTAATAACAGCTAACAAAAACTACACTGTGACATTCTCAGGAAGTTTTAAACGGTGTCCAGATCAAGAATTAGATTATGGGAGTGCCTGGGTAGCTCAGTCAGTTGAGCATCTGACTCTTGATTTCAGCTCAGGTCATGATCCCAGGACTACAGGATTGAGCCCCGCATCAGGCTCTGTGCTGAACATGGTGCCTGCTTAAGATTAATTCCTTCTCTCTCTCTCTCTCTCTCTCTCTCTCTCTCTCCTGCTTGTGCTTTCTCTCTCTAAAAAAAAAGAATAAAAAGGGTGCCTGGGTGGCTCAGTCAGTTAAGCATCTGACTCTTGATTTCAGCTCAGGTCTTGATCTCACAATTGGGGAGATCGAGCCCCGAATTAGGCTCTGTGCTGACAGTGCAGAACCTGCTTGGGATTCTCTCTCTCCTTCCCTCACTGCCCCTCCCCCACTCATTCTCTCTCTCTCTCTCTCTCTCTCTCTCTCTCTCTCTCTCAAAATAAATAAACTTAAAAAGAATAAGCTTATGTGTCTATTAAATTTGTAGTAAGTTGATTTATCTGCTCATTAAATCATATTATACTTCAACACTGAGGTACTCTGATCACAAATATAATGTTTTTAACTTTATGAAAATGTTTATCTGAAACTTAAAAATGATAAAAGTCCCTCTCCTCAGATATTACTCACCCCTCTTACTAATGCCCAGATTTCTTAAAACCAAATCGGCTGTCAGAGATTAAGATTTAGAGTTGTTCTAAAATTACAAACGTGATAAAACTATTTAACACTTTACAAACTATTTAACACTTTATTATCCATTGTTTGCAGGACAAAAGAACTACCTGATGCACTTAATTCTTTACCCAAATCCTAACAGTTATGGGCCTACACTGGAGCAGCTGGGCCAAATGGTGCATGCAGAAAGGCTGAACAAAATCACCCTTAACTCAAAATTAAACAGTCACCTAGACTTCCTGTATCATTCCCTTTTATATTAAATCCTTCCTCCAGCTGCATGGCCCTCTATCCTCATTACAACTGTGTTTTTGCTCATTTATGTATCTACAAATAGAAAGAATTTCAGACAGGAAGGGAAAAAAAAGAAACTTGCCTTATTTGTTTCTTTACTGGAGGGTATTCTATTCAGTAAGCTTTCTACAAGATGCAATTTGGTGAAGCCAGATCCCTCACTGGGGATTGGGAGGGGACCGTTTCTGCCAATTTCACCCAGGGCTGTACAGGCAGCAATTGCCAGGAGGGGCGACGTACTGTCCAAAAACGAGCCTGAAAGCACATTGAGACAAAACTGGGAAGAATACACTTTTGCTCTTGGGATCCAGGGCAAGCAGCAAGGTACTTGAGATTGTTTTAAAGAGAGCACAACAAATCAAAGTCTACATTTCCCTCTAGTTGATAATTTGTTAGCATTTACTCAGTAACAAAACAACATAGAAATTAGGTAAACAGCACTGTACTCTGGTAAATGTTTAAGGTTTTCCCCGTGAGGAAGTATCACCTCCGTCATACTGAAACCTATGTATAGGAAAAAATATACAGAAAAACTAGAGTACTTTCCTTGCTATTAAAAACACAGAATTTATCCAACACTAAGTAAGGTATTGTGAAAAGGCTTGCACCTTTAAAGTGCAATGCTGCAAAAAGAAACTAAAATGCTGTATTAAATTTTAACCTAATTCAGACACTGCAACATCCAAGTCAGCATGAGCGTATTCATTACCTATTGTTTCTGTGGCGCTCTGAATGAGCTCCTCCTGGTCAGGCAGGAAATCGGCATTTGTCTCCAGGTCTTGTTGTTCGGCCATTCTCATTTTCTTCTTAGCCAAATATCTTCCTACTGTGAACCCCAATGCAAGCAAGGATCCGTGTTGTATCTCTGGGCTCTGAATTTAACCACACAACAGCATACGTGTCTGTCACTCTCTCACACATGCAAGAATGCACCGAAATAACTATGTTTCTTACAGTCATCTCCAATAAAACATAAGGCCAGACAACAAAGTGATCATTTGAGATTCGACCGAACACTAATGAATCTGGGGTTTCTAACACTCAAGAATTCTAAGAAGGTAAGCTGGGTCTTGACTCACTTCAAGTAATTCCCTAATCCTACACCCACTCCATGTCGGTGTGAAGGGGCTCTCCTGCAGGCCCCCCTGTAGCACCCATACATTCTTCTAGCTTAGAGCACTTACGTAACTACATTACGACAATCTTTAAGCCTAACTTCTCCCTACCGCCAACAAAATACAATGAGCAGATACTATTTCTAACTGCTAAAACCTCTAAACACAAAGTTGAGGTCTGAATGTTTGCAAGCACATGCTTTCTGATAGAACAGGCACAATGAGAGGCACCAGTAGATGGGGAAAGAAAAAGGAACTAACATTTCTGAGCATCTGTAGTACTAGGGATCCTCATGTATTTACTGAATTCCCAGCACCTAAAATTCAGCACCTAAATCAGACACAAGGCACTCAAAGTTGTTGCACAGAATGAATTAATCAATGTATTATCTATCCTCTATCTCACTTACTCTTCACAATCATAAAAGTTCCTTTTAGAAATGAGAAGACAAAACCTAAAAACAGATGCTTTTGGAAAGCTCTGCCATCTCCCCCAAAAAAGAATAAAGACAAAACTGGTAACATACATGATTGTCTTTTGTAGTCTTTATAAGCTGTTCTATCATTGACTTCAACTCATTTCCCGACACTGTAGACACCACCACAGAATAAAACAATGCTGCCAGTTCACGCATCTCTTCTTTACTGCTATTCATCAGACTCTGAGCGGTGTAAGAAACAAATATATACATCATATGCAATCATCTTCCTACTGACAACATCTGACATTTAAAATTAATAATACGTTATATTCAATCTATTGGTATCTGCAAGAAAATAACACAATAGGCTATTATTTAAAAGTAAAAGATGAATTATATATCAAAATGTCCTATGCCTTTTCATCAAAAATACAAAACATAAAACACAAAGAATTAATACACAGATGATCTAAAACAGAGGTCAGGGTGCCCAGCTGGCTCAGCCAGAGGAGCATCCGACTCTTGATCTCCAGGTCATGAGTTCGAACGTCATGAGTGTAGAGATTACTTAAATAAATTAAAGCAGAGATCAACAAATGTTTTCTGTAAAGGGCCAACTAGGCTTTGTGGGACCTATGGTCTGTAATGCAACAACTCCATTCTGCCACTGTAGCACAAAAGCAGCCACAGGCAACAGATAAATGAAAGGGTATATATGTGTTCCAGTAAAACTTTATGGACTCTATAATTCTCATTTATCAGAAAATGTTATTCATCTTTTTTTTTTTCAACTATTTAAAAATTAAAAACTGAGGTGCCTGGGTGGCTGAGTCGGTTGAGCCTCTCACTCTTGATTTTGACTCAGGTCATGATCCCAGGGTCATGAGATAGAGCCCCGGTGTTGGGCTCCATGCTGAGTGTAGAGCCTGCTTAAAATTATCTCTCTCTGCCCCCCTGCTTGCTCATACACGTTCTCTCTAAAAAAATAATTTTTAAAAAATTAAAATACGAAGGGACGCCTGGGTGGCTCAGTCAGTTGAGTGTCCGACTTCGACTCGGGTCATGATCTCACACTCATGGGTTCGAGCCCCGCATCAGGCTCTGTGCTGACAGCTCAGAACCTGGAGCCTGCTTCGGATTCTGTATCTCCCTCTCTCTCTGCCCCTCCCCCACTCGCACTCTCTTTCTCTCTCAAAAATAAATAAACATAAAAAAATTTTTTTAGGGACGCCTGGGTGGCTCAGTTGGTTGGGCGTCCGACTTCGACTCAGGTCATGATCTCGCAGTCCATGAGTTTGGGCCCCATGTCAGGCTCTGTGCTGACAGCTCAGAGCCTGGAGCCTGTTTCAGATTCTGTGTCTCCCTCTCTCTCTGACCCTCCCCTGTTCATGCTCTGTCTCTCGCTGTCTCAAAGATAAATAAACGTTAAAAATTAAAAAAAAAAATTTTTTTTAAACTGACATATGAAAACCATTCTAAGCTTGCAGGCCATACAAGAACAGGAGGCAGGCCAGATCTGGTACATGAACCACAGCTTAATGACCCCTGATCTACATGATCAAAAGTCAGAAACTCTTGACATCATTTTACAATCAGCAAATATTCACAAGGAATAAAATAAACCTTTTAAGCCAGAAGCGATTTCATGAGACCAGATTTTCCAGAAAAGTGCAAAACTCACACCTCTTGGTATATTACATTCATGCTTTCACACTAAGAGATAATCTGTACATTTCACCATAACTCAAGTTCCATTTTCCAAAAAGAACTGCATTAGGTGGCACAAGAGGTATACGAAACTGTATGAGCCATACCTGTACTAAAAACAATGTTTCACTTTGCAGTGCAATTCAAATTTAACTGAGCATCTTGAATTTTTCTTTGTTAAACCTGGCAACGCTTTTGGTGTGAGCATGGGACAAGAACACTCTCCTACATGGCTGGTGGGAGTGTAAACTGGTACTGCTCATATGCAGGATGCTTGTATCCCTCAAAAATGCTAAGCCTATGTCCTCAATTCCACTTCTAGGGAATCCATCTAAAAAATATACTGCCTTATATTCAAAATGACAGACTGTTCACTGCAGCAAACTGGAAGCACCCTAACTGACCATCAGTGAGGCTCTAGAATAAATTATGGCACATTTATATAATGGAAAAAATGAAGCCATTAAAGACGATATCCTCTCTGTAGTTCTACAGGAGTACCTACACATTTTAACTTTAAGCGAAAGAAGTAAGATACAACATGGTGTGAGAATTTTAAAAAAACGTGAAACAACAACAATAATAAAACAGTGTGAAAACTATGCACCTTTTGTGTAAAAGAAGGAAATAACTTAAAAATGCTTACTTTTATCTGTGTGTATGTGTGTAAGTATACTCGAGAAAGTACACCATATATAAATAAGTGATGACCTGTGTATGTCTGTCAGGTGAGAGGGGAAGGGGCAGGAAGTAGGGAGATTTGGGTAAGTAGGAGACAGTTACAGAAAGGAGACAGTTTACATATTTTTTTAAATGATCTATTATTCCACTATCATAAGGCAACCAGTTTTTTTTTTTTTTTTAAGTTTATTTTGAGAGCAAGAGTGAGAACGAAAGAGAGAGGGGAGGGTTGGGGGAGAGAGGAAGAGAGAGAATCCCAAGAAGTCTCTGTGCTGTCAGCGTGAAGCCTGACGCAGGGCTTGAACCCATGAACCTTGAGATCATGACCTAAGCTGAAATCAAGAGTCAGACGCTTAATCGACTGACCCACCCAGGTGCCCCACATATTTTTTATTTAAACTACAAATCTATTTTTTTTTAACTTTTAAAACAGAAAAACATAATTTTTTTTAATCTATATGATTCTCAATTAATCTCTCACTCTCATCTAGATGGATCATTGAGATACACTAACCTAACATGCTTCCCAGGAAGTGTTTGGTAGGAGAGTTTTCAAAATGGCCCAAAGGTAGGAATGGTCATAGCAACACTAGCAGGAAGACAAAACCCTAAGACTACAGTGAAAAATATACAGAATCAAAGAGAAATGTACATGCATAGGATGTACCTTTATCCATTCTGTTTTGTCTACAAATTTGGCAGCCAGTTTTTCTGGATACACAGAGACAGCTTCCAGTAGACAGTACATGACTGGCAAACCTAAATGAGACAGAATTCCGTTTTAGCTTCAAGAAAAGTGGTAAACACACAGGGTTCACTAAATTCCTTTTAAGTATAAGGCCCCTGCTTTGGAAGGCATCTCCCAGTTCTACAAAACAAAAATCAACTTAAATCCAGTATGTGATTCAATACAGCAAGTTTACAGACTAAATACCTATAAAAAGATATACCATTCTTCATACCCACTTCCAAAGTAAAAAACATTATCTATTGTTAGCATTTCTTTCTGAAGGAGTAACAGTGTATCCAGGATGAATCAAGTAAGTTCAGAAAAGAAACAAAGACTAATGTTCAGGTACAGGAGTGAAGAGAGTTAAGATTAGATTTTTGCCTAAGTGCTTTACCATCTGTCCTCAGCCGCACAACCACCTACCTCCAACACCTGCCAGCAGCTGCTGAAGCAGGCCAATGTAGATCTGAACAGGGTTGGTCTCTCCACTCTTGGAAGAAGATGATGAGGATGTCGCCTGGCTACCTGACATCAGAGTCCGTATGTAGCGTCCAATGGCCGGGGCGTGATCTTGCATATCGGCCAAACTCTGGGAGGTGGGCACCACTCCGGCACTGTGCGCTAGGCACGTGCGCAAGTACAGGACGATCTGAAAGCAGAAGGAGGAAAAGCAGTCAAGCTCCTCAAGAAGTCAGTGTGGGAGGGTGTGCTGCAAAAGGACACTTTCCTAGCTTCATTTCCCCACCCTCCCTCATAAAGCTATTCGACAATCCTCACAAAAGCTGGAAAACATGACTCAGTAAGTTAACTGAAATTACAGTAATGCAGCACAGTTTACATAACAAGCTTTTATAAATCCAGAGAGTGTTTTTAGTGGAGTTTAATGGAGTTAAAATGCAAACTCAACTTTTTTAAAGTCTAAACAATTACAACAAAATCATTATTTTTTAAAAGATGTGGGGGGGGGGGAGAGAGAGAAAGGGGGAGAGAGAGAGAGAGTGAGCAGAAACCTGGGGCAAATCATCTATTCCTGTAGAACTCCAGTTGTATTTAACCTCTACCAACGTAAGAATTTGAGAATATGGGTTCGCACCATCTACCCAAAGAGTAGAGACAACACCATAAAAACTTGTGATATAAACTGGCTAACAAGGAGTCCTCTGGAAGTTCTTCCCTTGAGAGCTAAAATAGGACAGGTGACAATTCCACCGTGGGTATTCTTACTCACTCTGAACAAGATTACCTCCTGTTGTTTAATTAGTGCAAGTCAATGACCTAAATAGATAACCCAAACAACCTCGGCATATTGTTGGCTTTAAATTCAAATCTAATTTGCTGTAATAATTTGCTGAAAATAACAGCAATGATCAATGCAGAGCACCCAGTTCCTCCACAAAGAGAATCTCACTGAGCTAAATATACTTAAAGACTCCACCATGAATTAAAATAATACCAATTACCAAGGGGCACCTGGGTGGCTCAGTCAGTTAAGCATCGTAACTCTTTTGATTTTGGTTCAGGTCATGATCTCACAGTTTATGAGATCAAGCCCCACATCGGGCTCTATGTACCGATAGCACAGAGCCTGCCTGGGATTCTTTCTCTCCCCCTCTCTCTGCCCCTCCCCCGTTCTCACTCTCTCTCTCAAAATAAATAAACTTTTTAAAAACTTAAATAAATAATAAAATAATACCAATTACCAAACGCTTTTTTTCTAATAAACAACCTGGTGAAAAACAATGACATCACAATATGGGTTTATGTAGAACACAAAAAAGTTTGGACATCTCTTTGGGTGTGACATGATCTTTCAGAATGTGTAGAGAGAGAGAAATGGAAACCTATCCCAGTCCCACCTCTCCAAAGGCCGCTGGGTTAAACGGAAGGACAGTGGTCCCAGTCATGTACTTGGCTGGAGTTTTCATTCGATGGGAAGCCTGATAAAAATAAGCCAAAAACAAACACTATTACTAAAAAATGGAGCACATGTGCCCCTCCTCAATTCAAACATAATTGTATTTCTAACTACATTATTGTTTGCTACCGTTTTTTTCTAGTCACAGCATTTTTCCATCAATCATGCTGACTGCACATGTCCCTCAAACCCTAAATGACAGGTGCGGTGCTTTTTTTCCTGGCTTTTCTCTCCTTTTCTCCTGGCGTGTTTACTGCTTGTTTAAAAAGAATAAACTGCTCCAGGCATCTATTAACACTCACCTTGGGCCACTGCAGGCCCGTTATTTTCATTACTAATGGAGCAAGAGGAAAATATGTGCACAAAAGCATCTTCTGACCACAAATGTGACTGTGCTATAGAGAATTATGGCTACCTAGTCCTGACCTCCAACTCCCTTAAGATATCTGTCTGAGCAGAAAGCTAGGACTACCAGCATACTCAAAGAAACACTGATGTAAAAAGAGGGACAGGATCAGGACTGGGGGGTCACGATAGCCAACACTCTGTCTGATCCACCAGCAGAGAGAACTGCGCACACGTGGGAGGTTTGCAAAAGCAGATGTGATGCCCTCCTATGATCAGAGTGGAAAAAATCTGACCTACTTCCTGAAGCATTCTTAAACTTATGGTTCCTAAATAATTCTCTCAAAAAATAAAAAAGGAGACCTATGTTTAAGAATGTCATACCAAGGGGAAAATTTTTAAACCTAGTCAGAATGTTAAAGAGCATATAAGGAATTATAAGTAATTCAGATTGGGGCAAAACAAATCAATTTTGAGAATTACATTTTCTTCATTTTGTATTCTCTTCCTCTACTGTAAATATTAACATTGTTAAAAACCTTACTACTATTCAACATTTAGCAATGACATTTCAAATATGTCACCTAAATATGCGTTTATTTTTATCATTCATTATATGACCCACACTAATTTTCTGAAGTCAAATGCCATACCTTTTCTTGAATATAATACACCATTTCTGGGAAAGAAGGCATCTGCTTAGAAGCATTTTCTTTTCTGTTTCTACCAGGAAGACATCTTAATACTCGCTGTGCCTCTCCATGAACTTCTTCTCGTCTTTCAGAAAGACGAATAAAAATAAAAAATTAATTTCAATAATGGCAAAATGATCGTCTGATGATTAAGAACAGCAATTTTATTTGACAGCTGGGGTTCTGAGAAAATGTCTTAAATACGTTCTTGGCTATCTAAGAAAAAAGTCATAAAATACACTGCAAGAAATTACTTCTCTTTGGAAATATCTTGAAATTTGAACAGTTATGTGGCTTACCCAGAAATAAACAAGATAGGGTATAACTACAGGTCTCTATCATATCAAGGGCCATATTTTTAACTCTTTAATAAATTGCTTCCAAATTCCATAGACCAACATTAAAAACAATATAAATTTTAGTAATTTTCAAATAATTTTAAATGAACCCAAATTCAAATTAACACCTTTTGAAACTTACGGATCTCCTGCAGCTAGTAAGAGCAAATATCTGGACGGTATATGATCTGAGGGAAACACCGTGCTAGCAAATTTCACAGCCACCTGTCGAACTTGAACTTCAGGCTATTTGACACATGAATTCATGTACACACAAACACATACGGATTTTAAAAAAAGAAGAAGAACTCAATTAGGAACAATTCATTCCAGTCAAGATAAGTCATCTTAATTGTAAACAATCAAAATTAAAACTGCTATTTTAGGAAGTATATCTAAATAAATAAAGACAAATCATGACCGGAGAAGCAGTTGAAGAATCTTTATTCTGAAAAGCCTTATTCTCATGCACTTCCCCCGCCCCAGGTCCTTCTCTTAGTCACAAACCTAACATCGTGAGAGGAGAGCGATAATAAGAAACAGATACTGTCCTACATTCAGGTCTATCTTGCTCTTTGTCATTCCTTGAGCTACAATAAACAGCAATGATATTAAGGACTAGTTCGTATGATTTAGCCTACAGTCTGGTTGCTTTCAGTGTAGTCTAAGAATATAAATTAGCTTTGCTGTAGTAATACTGTTACATGATTTTATCTGTGTAGGTACAACCAGCACCCACATGCCTTATACAAGCATCATGCATCCTTGTAAGGTTACCTAGGGAAAGTCTTAAGTATTCTAATGAGTTTCCAAAAAGCCTACACTTCTTTGTCCACAATATATGACTATGAACCATGTACAAGAGCATCTGACAATGGAACTCTACATACAGTAATTTTCTTAAGTGTATATAATAATCCTGTCATATTTCAATAGAAACCAGATACCTTTCTGAACCTTCAGTAATTCCCTAGATATGAATATATTAAATATGCCAGCCACATTTCAGTAGGACACAACATATTAATCACACTAAGACTTTTTGACATCATTCCCTCTTCTAATCTCCCTTTCTACTCCTAGAAATGGAGGACAAAGAACTAACTACAGCAAATACATATTATTTTTTATTGTATAATATATATTGCGTATACATATTGCATGTACATATTGAGTACATATAGATAACTCAAAATTCTCTACAAACAGCCATGACAGCCAAATAAAGTCTAGAAGGAAGAAAAGTATGTGTGATGGTACTGGCTTACTTCCTACACACTCATTATAATGTATAAAATTTGTCTTTCTCTCCTTCTGCTTAGCCAGTGGACTGTAGGGTTCAACTACCAGGTAAGACAAAAGACTTCCAACTTGGGAAAACACAACATTAAGAACAGTTTCCCAACATGAAAGGCTTTAAACATAAAGCCTCTGTGAATATCACCACTCCCTCTTCCCTAAAATCATATTCCCATCACAAAGTATCAAAAATCAACCATAGGGGCGCCTGGGTAGCTCAGTCAATCAAGCGCCGACTTCGGCTCAGGTTGTGATCTCACAGTTCATGAGTTTAAGCCCCATGTCAGGCTCTGTGCTGACAGCTCAAAGCCTGGAGCCCGCTCCCCATCCTATGTCTCCTCTCTCTACCCCTCCCCCACTCACGCTCTGTCTCTCTCTCTCTCTCTCTCTCAAAAATAAAATAAACATTAAAAAAAAATTTTTAATAAAAAAAATCAATCATAAAGCACAGCCCAAATGAAAGCAAATATTCTTACTTGTCAAGATAGTTAAGGAGAAAAGCAATTCAAGTTTTGTTCTTAAAAATGTAAAATGTCTATATTGCCAACCTCTGCAGTTCACATAGCTGGACCTACCTTTATTAAGTATGAAGCCACAAGTGCCTCCATGAGAGTTCGCTGTGCTCCCTCCAAAGTACTATAAGCTCCAACCATCATAGATAACGCTTCTTGAATAGCAAGCCGAGTCTCAGGCTCTTCCTATAAGTATGATAAAAATAGCATTTCCCTCCTGTCAGGTGTCCAGGTCAGCATCCAAATGGAAAGCATAAACTTGCCAGGTGTTTCCCTACCTTACACAGGGCTTCAAAAAGCTGCTGCACAAGAGCTATATCCTTAGTGAATAAATGGGGCATTCGACTGTAAGAGAATATAAGACCATTGTTATGATCATACATTTCCATAAGGTTGAAAGAAAATGCAACCAAACGAAAATTTTCTTGAATTGCATTTTCATCTCTGAACACAATGTCAGCATCATTAGATTACCTCCCCCAAAGAGCCAAATACTTTTTAAAGCGAATATTTAATTCTTCAGCTGTCTAATCCAAGTAACCATGATTTAAATACATACTGTCCAGATATTCCCTTTACAATATTCCATGCATTCAGTTAGCATTTCTGATTTTAATAGGAAAAAAAAACACAATTAAGACTAAACTGCTATTTAAACTAAAGGCTATCGGACAAATGCGGTATCGGGGGATCTAGGGTGGCTTTTTTCTGAGCCCCAAAGATCCTTTCCCTGCACAGTACAGAAGAGCAAGACCCAATCTACACAGGCCAGTACAAAACCTGTACCATGGACGGAAGCACCATATAGTGCTACTGAGGGTGCTGTACCTCTATCTCCCTGCTTTGAAATATAGTGAAGGAAGAGGAAACCAGGAGGAAGTAGAAAAAGGAAATCATACTAAGCAGGAAAAAAAAAATCCACCTTTGGAAACAGGGCCACCCAGAATCATAATATAGCACTATCAGAAAAGAGAGTCAAAGAGATAAACCTTGATGACTGGGATTATAAAGACTGGTAATAAAGAAGCCACAAGAACACTTAAGATCAATCAAATGTCTCCAGGGTGCAAGAAAAAGTAACCCATCATGACACAATCCAGTTCAAAGTATCATTTCAAGACTACCATTTAATATGGAAACATACCTTCAAATGTAAATTGAAACGTCTCACATCATTTTCCTACTACAAGGAAAACATTTCTAAACAACCTATGGCTTAAATACATTTCCTTTCAAAATCAGAAAAAAAATTATTCTCCATCTATTATTAAATGCCACATAATTTCTCTTAGTTTACCAACAGGATATCTCTCACTGAAGAAGAGTTTACTCACCTGGAGAGTTTTCCAACAGCTGAATATGCCATTGACAGTAGCTTAGGGTCCTTGAAATTAAGAAGAAAAAAAAAGAACAAAAAACAGACAAAACAAAAAATACAGTAAACAGCAAAACATTTTTGCTGCAATTACATGCATTATTTTACTCCTTGTTAAACCTGGTCTCACTCTGCCTAACTACAAGATATTAACATCTGAACAAAACAAACCAACAAAAAAATCCAAACCCAGAATCATCACACTACTAAAAGGAAAAGGAAAAACAAAAACGAAACTTTGCATCCCCAACTCACTCCAAAAGGAAATGCAGATGTCATAAATGAAAGGGTTCTCTTAGTTGTGCTAAGTTCAGGGTATTTGCAATACTATGTAACCTGCAAACACCAAAATTCACCTTCAACACACTGGGAAAACAGCTGAACTTAGCAGAAAATTCACCACTGGTCACACGCTAGGGTCCTCCATCTCTAACCCAAAACTGTGATAAGCTAAGCGAAGAACAATTACCTACAAGTCGGCATGATAACAAACAGCTTCCTCTCATATCTTCCATTACAAAAAATTAAAGGGATCACAGTCATCAAGAGAGTGAGGTTCCCTCCTCAGACAGACAGAATTTTACATCGTTTTATGAAAACCAATAGTTTGATGCCTCAAAACAAAGTAACCCCTCTGTGAGCTGAAGTTCATACAATTAGCATAGGGCTCACTCTTCTGCACCTAAACGGACACTCTTAAGGAGTCATCTGTTGGGAAGACAGGCAGGTGTCATCTCCAAGTACAGGGATCGGGGCCCTGTGGTTTTACCTGACCTCTCTAATCTATTTTTAAATATACAAATTCTCCCCTAAAAACCCAAAAGCACTTTTATTTCTACCGACCATCCCAAGCATCTGACTATCCATGCCATAAAAATAACCTGGAAGGTTCCTTAGGCCTCAAAAACCACACAAATACTATTCAATAAAAGACAGGAGAGCCAAGCCCCCAAAACACAACTGCACACCAAAGAATGGCTTTTCACTAATAATACCTGTTAATGTGCATTCAGTGCACCGATAATGGTGTGTGATCTCCTTTAATCTTCACAATAATCCAATGAAGAGGTATTATTTTTCCAATCAAGAGCAGAGCTCCAAAGATTTTAAGCCACTCATCAAAGAACAAAACTAGGATTCAAACTCAATTCTAACTCCAAATGCCAGGATCTTAGTGACTATACCACTGCAAACGTGCATTTGTGTGTAGCTCAGACTTAGGAAAATAACGCTAACTGGAGTTCTTAAATCTTACTTTCTTTAGCAAATTCACCTGAACTAATGAAGACGGCATGGCACGAGGGACACAGCCAGGACAAACAGGATTCAAAACACTTGGTTTCAAGGAAGCCTCATCTCACTGAGCTTAAGGAATCAAAAACTTACTGAATGCATGTTGTTACAGAATTGTGAATAGGTAAAAGCTCAGCCCTTAAGAATTAACACTATTTCTGAATCTAAGCAAATCCAAATAAACATCCACATGAAAACAAATCATAAAATAAAATTTACTTCTTTCCATTCCATTTTTGCATAGTGCCTAAAAGCAGAATAAAGTGCAAATGCTTTAAAAAAGATAAGACCTCTCAAAATTCATATCAATTTTTTTAACACTTAGTTCCAAAAAAAAAAAAAAAAAGCAAAAGGTGGCAGTAATTTCTGAAATTTGTACCACTTCAAGTAAAAATGCTAGAAATGATGGAACAACAGCAAACTGTAACTAACTAAACCAACATGTAGACCAGAAAGGTGGATAACATTCTAAAATAGAAGCTGTTAACAATATGTAAAAGACAAGTCACTTACTTCTTTATATTCATTGATTAGCTTGGTCAGGCCATTCAAAAGCATTGGACCTAGGGGCTTAATCTTGATTTCTGGACAACTTTAAAAAAAATAGCACACATACACAAAGCAAGATAAAAATCTCGTTATTATTTATCTTTTCAGATGATTACTTCAAATAATGAGACACAACTGAAATAAATTAAAATAATCTATTGAAACCTACAACTTTTTTTTTTTTTTTTTTTTTTTTTTAAGATGAGCAAACATGGATTTCTTTCTGGATAGGAAAGAAATACTTGAAACATCTGATCATTCCAACAGCTTGAAATGTTACAGTCAAATAGTTGAAAA
The DNA here is from genome assembly GCF_046562875.1 of Panthera onca. Taxonomy (NCBI): domain Eukaryota; kingdom Metazoa; phylum Chordata; class Mammalia; order Carnivora; family Felidae; genus Panthera; species Panthera onca. The sequence continues at coordinate 72,465,424 of NC_138351.1, forward strand.
AACTTACGTTATACAAATGTGATGCACAAACTGCAAGGATAACGTTCTCAATTTTGAATTTGTATTTGTACCAAAGAGTCCGTCATACACCACCTACAAGAAAGGGACAATGACAATACCAATTAATAGCAGCAATTTACTATTTTCAAATATTAGGCTTCAACAGCAGATCTTGTGCACCACCCCTCATTCTTCAAAATTAATGATTATAATCATTTTAGCTGACCACCGTAGGAAGCCAGCCAATCAGTGGCTCCAGTCAGTAGTCCATGAAGTACAAACACAAAGGTTGACCTTACAAGTCTGCAAAACTTGTGGCTCTACCACCAGAAAGCAACAGAGCTCACAGCAGGCCCCCTCTCTGCCACTCTGTACCACACAGGGGATACTATCAGATAAAACCACTTTGGGTGTATTAAGTTCCTCAATTACATGCAGTCATTCTGAACAGATTATATAAAAACTTCACAGAAAACACCAAGATTAAAGCATTCTACAAGCGGACAGTCGGGACACAGGTGCTCCATGTATTGTGCAGTCATGTCTAGGTGGCAAAAGAGCACACAGTACATGAGTTTTGTGCAGCATCCAGAAGGCTCAAAGAAATCTAAATTTCCCAAATTTCTACTTTTTATGGGATAGTCTTGCACTTAAAAAAAAAAAATCTCCTTACACTGGTTCCTAAAACTACTAGTAGTATTCTGATCTTACTTAACAACGACATGTGACTGAACACAGAACAGGACTGAGCCTCTAATGGGTAACCGACACTATGCAAGGTGTTGCGAGATACAAAGAGGGCAGCATCACTCCCAAGGCACTCGATCGTGTTGAGGGGTCAAAATGTACATACATTAAAAATGATATAGGACAATATATAATTACATGCTACTTTTTTGGAAAAGACTTTTAGAAAATTTATCTGATAATGCTATATTATATAGAGTAATATGGTAAAATGAAAGAAGCAAAAGGAATAATCAACACTAATGTTTTGTCAGAAAAAATAAAATTCATGGTGCTTACATTATATGCAAAGAATTATGCTACGTTCAAAATCAAGATGAGGTAACATATGACTAATTAAAGGCACTGGTATCAGGAAAGAAGAGGCTCATCTAAATGATACCTTGAAGGATTCTATGACTGAAAGGTGGAGGGGGTGGGCGGGGCCAATTATGTAGAACAGTAATATGCAATCATTAAAAACAGGAATATAACAAAGGATGTGTGCGATGAACAAGGAGTTTGTCTTTGAATATACAAAGTTTCGGCTAGATTTATTTTGAAAACACTAAATAACTACAAATAAATTATACACCTACAGGATATCTATGAATACTCTGTCACAAAATTCTAGCTGCTTATTATGTAACATAGTGTTACTACAACCAAATATTCTGAACCAAAATTATCAAGACACTGTCTGGGAAACAGTGCTTGGGAATACCAATTATAAAACACCAATCATGAAAAAGAAATGAAAGAAGCTCCGTGATAATTTTATGTTTAAGGAGACACAAAACAATACTTTAAAGTTACTCAAATCCTAGAGTGCCAGATATGGAGAATACAAGTTTTATCATCTAAGAGGAGGAAGCAGCCACTGATACAAAATAGGCTTTAAGAGGGAGAGATGCTAAGAAGTCTATGTCCACCATACAGTGAACACGAAGGAGAGTGTTCTCATTCTGGGACTGAAAGAGAAGGGTGGCAGGAAATGGGAACATTTTTCAGACGGGAGGTAGCACACTGGAGTGCATCCTGAAACATGAGTAGATGTTTACCAAGCTAAAGGGGGAAGAGGAGCTCTGCCAGGTAAAGGGAACATTCTGAGCAGAGACAGAACCATGAAAACAGTATATTTCAAGAGGAACAATTTTTGTTGGAGCTTAAGGTACAGGGTAAGGTGGGGGTGGGGGGCAAGAGAGGAGACTGGAAGATAAATAACTGCTAACTTTTCAGCGGTTACTAGGAACCTGATAATTGAATGAGAACTAGCCACTGCTAGTGGGAAAAAAATTTCGGGTGGAAATTTAGGGTGGAATTAGGGTGGAAAAAAAATTTTTTTTAGAAAAACAGGAAAAGCTCTGACACTGATTTAAGTTCAAAAGCAAATAACTAATGACAAAATTATACCCAAATCTCTCTATTCCTGAGCTCTGCTGGTCACCACTTGGATAAAAGGTTAAGAGCTTTTGCAGAGGGACTCATCCCACATCAAAAGAGAGTATAAGGATTTCCAATGCAGCAAAAGCCCTGGTGGCAACAGAGAAAACAGAATGGCTGTGGGCAAGAGGAAGGGAAACAAGATAGGAGATTACTGGAATAACCAAAATAAGAAAGGACAGTCTCAATTAACACCAGCATTAAATATAGGGAGATAAAGACATTAAGAAGGCAGAATCAAGAGGATTTGGCCATTGTCATCACATGGGGTTCTTTTCCACTTAACTGACTGGTAGAAACTTGTTCACTTAAAAACATTTTTGGAGCACATGAGTGGCTTAGTCAGTTAAGTGTTCAATTTTGATTTCGGCTCAGGTCATGATCTCACGGTTCATGGGTTCAAGCCCTACGTCAGGTTCTGTGCTGACAATGCACAGCCTGCTTGGGATTCTCTCTTTCTCTCAAAATAAATAGGTAAGCTTAAGAAAAGAAAAAAGAAGAGAAAAGGAGAAAAGGAGAAAAGGAGAAAAGGAGAAAAGGAGAGGGAAGGGAAGGGAAGGGAAGGGAAGGGAAGGGAAGGGAAGGGAAGGGAAGGAAAAAGAAGACAGAAAAAGAAGACAAAAAAACCCACACATTTTTGGAGAAGAGCAACTCAGAAAAACATTAGTTTGAAAGGACAGTCACCATACATTTAAGTTGGATGTTAACTATATATAGTACACACTCGACAACAAAAATTTTTTAAATCATTTCTGCAGTTACACTTGAGATAGAAAAAAAGATGGATTCTCATTAATCTTGTTAATACGTCAATGCATCTCCTAAATATCCATTAATGCATTTCTTTCTCTAATTAAACAGACATAAAAGTTGTAAACAGGCCATTTTTCTCTGCAAAGAACAAATTACCTGAATGTTAGCAGGGAACGTTTCTGCAGCTTGTCTAGAACGAAGGAGATGGGGGACAATCTTCAACTTGACCCTTGTACTGACTGGGTCCCTCTTCAGCTCTGGCTTCAGAACTGCTCCCTGTTCAAAAGATGTTTAATTATAACTCAGCATTTCAAAATTACTGTGTGCTGAAAAAGTCATGAGAGATCATCTAAATCAGTAGTCTCTCAAGCTTTTGTTTCAAGATCACTTTACACTCTTACAAACTACTGAACACACAGAGTTTTTGCTTATATTGGAACACCTATCACCATATGCTACATTAAAAACTAAACTGAGAAATTTTTACATATTCACTTAAAATTATATTAATAAACCTATCATATATTTTAATAACATTTTTTTTTAGAAAATTAACTATATTTTCCCAGACAAAAAACTGTACTGACATTGTTTCATGTTTTTCTATAAATATCTTGATTGTCCACCTTAATAGAAGAGAGTTGGATTCTTTTATCTTCTACATTCAATCTATTGTGGTTATGTTATTTTGGTTAAATTACATTTAAAAAAAAAACCAGTTTCAAAAAAGATACATGATTGGAAAACTTGGGATGATTTTAGCCTTTTCAGGTACTTGTAGATATTCTTTGACACTATGCCAAAACTTAATAAACAACAGCACCTTGAAGGTTAAAATCTGGATTTGAAACCGTTATCACTGAACTTTTGCATATTGTGTCATCCTAAATTCCACTGAGCTATAACCTTTTAACACTTCTATAACATCACCGGTCATTTGGAAAATAGTGGCTCACTGAGTTAAGCAAACATCTCATTATAAAGCATTTTTAAAAATCACACGTTAATATCACCACCAGTCTCATCAGAAAAATCTGTAGGTACTAACAAGCAGTCAGGATCATTGTGATGGGATTCAAGTTTCCCTAAATTCTAACTTTTGCTTGAAAGTTCAACTTTTACCACTGGCAATAAACTGTATTAACTGTTCTTGAAGCCTCATTTCTTCATTTTGGAGAACATATCTGCCAAATACCATCTCAATAACCACAGTTGCCCTGTCTACAGGTAAAATAAGTTTTACCGCTTCATCAAAGATATTCTTAAGTAAAGCTGAGTTTTCTTCTTTTTTTTTTCAACCATGAGTGCTGACGATAAAGAGCAGAATAACTACTAGCGCTATTTGGTGACACAGTTCTGGTCTGTGCTAAGACCCCAGCAGTGACACCCATCATTGTTTTAGCACCATCAGTATAAATATCAACATGGTTTAAAAAAAAAAAAAAAAGTCTCCCTATGACCCAACAAGGGTGCACGGACCACATTCTAAACACCACAGATTTAATCAAACCCTTTCATGTTCCACATGAAGAATATGAGCCAAGAAAAGCTCTGTAATTAGCCAAATTCCTCCTCCCCAGTACAACATTTATGTGCAGCCACTCAGGACCAGAACCCAGAGTGACAGGGAGGCTCCCAGTTCCCAATTCATTGTTCTTTCTGCTACATGACACTCAATTTAACCTAACTGGAAATGGTATGACTTTTAAAATAACTATTTATGGCTTAAAAAGCAGACAAGCAAACAAACAAACAATAAACCTTGTATGTCTGGATATGGACTTGAGAACACTTTTAAACACAGTGAACCAAACAGAACTTAGGTCATTAAGCAAACGCCTTAATTTGAGGCTTCAGAAGAACCCACTTATTGTTCTAGATTCTAGACCAGAGGTCAACAAACTAGAGCCTATGGCCAAATCTGGCCCACCATCTGTCTTGACATGAGTAAGAATATGTTTATGTTTTCAAATGATTCTTTAAAAATCAAAAGAATAATATTTTATAATATGCGAATATCATATGAAATTCAAATTTCAGTACCCATAAAGATATACTGGCACACAGCCATGCTCCTTCTGTTATGTGCTGCCTATGGCTGCTTCCATGTTAGGGCAAAGTTAAATAGTTGCTGCCTCAGAACCACATGGCCAGCAAAGCCTAAATAATTTACAGAAAACAGGTGTGGATCCCTAATCTACACAGTGTATCATCATTATTTAAGCACAGGAATTGAAACTACCAGATCAAATAAACTAAGTTACCAGAAAATTTTAATCCACCCAGACTAGCATGGCTTAAAATTTCCTCCTATATTTCCTACAGTACAGGTTCGGCCTAAATCAAAATAACTAGGGAGAAAAAATTCAAATATATGGAGCTCCTATCAACCAAATGTTTTTTATTACGATGTGAGAATAAATCAAAACAACCTACCTCTTTCGTCTTCAGTGGTATATCTCCAAGGTATACCTTGTACATCTTATTAATGATGGCAGGATTATTCCAGTCAATCAAGCTACAGAAGGTTTCAACACAGCTTGTTAAAATTATTTTTCTCCCACTTCAATTATCTCAAAAAACACACAGCCCCAATATTTGTTACCAAAGGAAATGTTAGAAATACACAAATGAACTGGGCAACTGACATTGTAGAAGAAAAGGAAAGGGATTAATTTAGATCAAAATTAGTTTTTAAACAGAAATACATTAAGTATGGGCACCTGGGTGGTTCAGTCGCTTGAGTGTCCAGCTCTGTATTCCAGCTCAGGTCAAGATCCCACAGTTCGTGGGATCGAGCCCGCATCGGGCTTTGTGCGGAGAGCGTGGAACCTGCTTGAGATTCTGTTTCTCCCTTTCTCTCTGCGCCCCCCGCCCCTTTCAAAAATAAATAAATAAACTGAGGCGCCTGGATGGCTCAGTCAGTTAAGTATCCAACTTTGGCTCAGGTCATGATCTCGCAGTTCATGAGTTTGAGCCCTGTGTCGGGCTCTGTGCTGATGGCTCAGAGCCTGGAGCCTGCTTCAGATTCTGTGTCTCCCTGTCTCTCTGCCCCTCCCCTGCTCGTGCACTGTCTCTCTCTCTCAAAAATAAACAAACGTTAAATAAATAAACTTTAAAAAAATACAGTAAGTCACTTATCCCACCCTGACTCAAAAAATCATTATATCCACAGTCCAATTTGACACCACACAAGAAAAAATGGACTGCATTCCACTCTCAAGGCCAATGCCATGGAGCAGTTCTGACAGAGCAGAGCTAGACTACGCTTGTTCAAAGAGCCCTGAGCCAAGCATCTGTTTAACCATTTGGAAATTCAAAAGTGACAAGGAAAGCGACAAAAAAATTCATCCATTAAACCCACACCCTAAGAAGCCCCTCCCATTTCTCTTAAATTGTGTCACTGTGATTCCTAGCCTCCCCCTCTTCCTTATCTATCAGCACATATTTGCAGCTTTATCATCTAATTCTATACAGCAGTCATGCTGCCATTAGTCACTGAGACTTGCTCCTTAGTGAGCTCCACCAGCAGGTGAATTAGAATATAGCGTTGATTGGCGGTGGGCACCTGCCCTCTGCAGCAGCCCCTCCCAGTCGTTTTACAAACCTAGCAACACTGCAATCCTGCATTTCACGTATCAGTGAGATTTAACAATACTGTCTTCTCTCTGTCTTTTGACATTGGTTCTGCTTCAAGCTATACTGTATCTGTGTAAACACAGTTTATGATGCTGCTTTGACGGTTTTTCTTATCCACCTCTTCTTTCATAGTTTATCAATCTGCCTCTTCCACTATCCTTGAAGACGGTCCACGATTCTATTTTAGTTATTATTCACCTCCATCTTTCCTCAGCCGATTGCTACTAACTAATCCTCAAGCTCTACCTCTGTTTCCCTTCTATAAATACGTCAGGTATATTTTGACAAAACACACACACATTAGTAAAATGAAGTAAAACTTAACAGTAAAACAAACTAAACACTTTAATAAGGATAATTTTTACTGTATCGTATATTTTCCTTTTGCCATCTTTATAGTTTTAGAAATGTATAAACAGGGGCGCCTGGGTGGCGCAGTCGGTTAAGCCTCCGACTTCAGCCAGGTCACGATCTCGCGGTCTGTGAGTTCGAGCCCCGCGTCAGGCTCTGGGCCGATGGCTCGGAGCCTGGAGCCTGTTTCCGATTCTGTGTCTCCCTCTCTCTCTGCCCCTCCCCCGTTCATGCTCTGTCTCTCTCTGTCCCAAAAATAAATATAAAAAACGTTGAAAAAAAAAATTTAAAAAAAAAAAAAAAAAAAAAAAGAAATGTATAAACATATGTTTGATGTGAAAATTCAAAAATGTATAGAAATGTATAATCGGTACCATATCCCTCTCTATTCCCTTTCAGTAGCCACTAATTTTGGTGTATCTTTTCCTAGACTTCTTTTCTATGCATGTAAAATGGGTGGCTGGGTGGGTGGGTACAGCAGGCAGGTAGGGAAATAAACAGATCAATAGATAGATGGATCACATGGAGAGATACTTCAGGATTTTTCTTTAACAAAATGGGAAAATATCTACATATTGTTCTCAACTTACTTTTTATCTCTTAAAAATGTCATACTATTCTTTCTGAAAAAATGGACACTTGTTTTAATAGACAAAGCCAAAACTAATTAGGATACTTCTAGACCACATTTTTATTTCCAACAATCCAATCCACTACATGGTGTAAAGATTGGGGCCAGTTCAAACACAATGAGAAGTTTTAAAGAAAGATTTTCTGATACTTCAAAACCAAAAGTCTTTGAAAGGAAAAGGCAGTTACAAGCAGCATGAAGGAATTTCAGACCTGGGGAGGGAATATCAAAGTACAGTTCTGTCCAACTTTCTTATTTACAGAGCCCAAGATCTGGCGAGGTTATGAGAGTCCTCCATTCTCAATCAGTGAGAGGCATGACCAGAAGTAACTAACTGTGTAAGAATCCGCTCCTCCTATATGCCACCTCCCCTGCCCTGTAGCAGTGAGCTGTTCCCAACATCACCATACGTGCAGCTTGCTTACTGAAATGGAACCATATTATCAAAGACACAAAGAAGTTAACTTCCTTATTCTGTAATACCTATTTGTATCGGTTTCTTTGAAAAGGGAAAACTACAATACGCATTCCACTGCCTTTCAGCATGTTATTACATTAAGCATTGAAACAAATTTAATAATTATTCCATAATTTGGTTTTTTCAACCAAGTAACTTCAATTTTTCATGTCATTTTTCAGTCTTCACATATCTCATTTTTTAAATCAGTACACACATTATTTTGTATTCTGCTTTATTCATTTGCCATTCCTTGGGAGCAATTTCCATGTTGCTTTATTACTTTCATAATTATTTCGGCAGATATGTAATATTCCATATAGATACACAGAGTTAATTTACTTAACTATTTCCCTATAGCGAAAATAATTTGTTTCCATTTTTCTTACAATTGTAGGAAATGGTATAATGAGCAAATCTATAACATTTTTCTAAATATATTTTTCTTCTTTTGAATGACTCTCTTAGGATAAATTCCCAGAAGATTTACATAAAAGATTATAAATATTTTTATGATTCACTGCATACTTCAAACTGCTTTCCAAAAATTATTTTAGCTTATAATGCCAATCAACAGAATATAAAAATAGCAGTTTCAACAGAAACTAAATGGAGTTTCAACTATTACACAATTTTATTTACCAATGGGTACAAATTGGTGCACCAGTGTTTTATTTTGCACTGATTTGATTTCTCATACAAAATATTTCCTATGAGGGGCACCTGAGTGGCTCAGTCAGTTGGGCGTCCAACTTCAGCTAGGGTCATGATCTCACAGTCTGTTCAAGCCCCACAATGGGCTCTGTGCTGGCAGCGCAGAGCCTGGAGCCTGCTTCAGATTCTGTGTCTTCCTCTCTCTCTGCCCTTCCGCCATTCACTCTCTCTCTCTCTCTCTCTCTCTCTCAAAAATAAACATTAAAAAAAATTTTTTTTTAATTTTCTATGAGCCTTTTAGTATTTGTATTTCTTCACATGTGAATTAAGATCTATTCAGCACCACTTTTCACAGGACCTGATTTTTACCATATTAATCCTAATATGTACATATCCTTTATTAAAAGCAATCTCCATTGGTTTCACACAAAGGAAGAGTCAAAAATGAGTTATTTCTGGGTTTTGGCATTTTTCTTAACATTAATTATTTTAAGTCCATTTACCTAGCCGCCAAAGGTCTCATTTCTTGTGGTAATATTTCTAATCCATTCCAGTTTTAAACTGCATCTCCAAACAGCTTCTCTTCTTTGTCTTATACAGAATCCTGCTCTTAGGCAAACTGTCTTTATTAAAAATTAAGTATATTTCATAACCTCCTAAATCAAATGTCTCATTACAGAATCCTGAAAGAAGAAATCTGTGCTCAGTGAGCTTTTAGAAATATAGCCTCTTTTCATCTTTTAAGGGTGAAAAGAGATGTAGTTTACCTTTGCTTGCTTTTCAATTCTAGGTCCGCTGCTGTCGCTACACTGTGGCGTGTGTCACTAGAAGCAATCACCAGGTGGAGAACAGCTTCAAGTTCAGGCACCTGCTCAGCTTCTATGAATTTCACTATACCCAATTTGCACTGCAGATAAATGAAGGGAAGGAGAAACAGTGATCAAAGAAACAAAGACCCCCAACCAAAAATACTGTTTAACAGATCAGTATGGTCATATACCAAGGATCAACAGTAACAACAGGAGCAGCTCCTGTTTAGGCTTACATCGTGTCAGGGACTGTATATGATATATATTCACGATTTCATTTAACCCTCACAATCTATGAGATAAGCAATATTATACCCATTTTTCTGATGAGGGAACTGAGGCAAGGCTTAAGAATTTAGACACATAGTAAGTGATGAAAACAAGATTCAAACCCAAGTCTCTCCAACTCGAAGACCATTATGATACACAGCCTTCCTACTTAGGTTACAGTCTCTCTAGAATGATAAAGCCTTGAACTGAAGTCCAAATTTGGAGCCTGCAGGTAAGAGAGTGGAACATTATGAATAAAGTGCTCCATGGATTGTTTTGACATTTCAAAAAGAACTAAACCACATTCCACAGAGTTCCACTCTATTGTTAACATATTCATTCTGTCCTCAATATTCTTACATACTGAAAACAACAGGATTTCAAACACACTCTAATGAAGGTAAGTGAAATTCTAACCAAACACTATTCAATGTAATTGAATGGCTCAAATGAAACACAGACTGAAGAGGGATTCTAATTTGAATTTCATGCAGTGTGAAGGAGCTACGAATTTCATAAAAATTCTATTTAGGACACATGTGCCTGAAGAGTAAAACTGTCTTTACCTAAAAGCTAGTTACATAATAGTTATTATGTATATGAATCAAGATTGATAGAGTTTATAATTATTAAATGACAATGGGTTCAATTTAAAAAGATATATAAACAGATCATAAAACGCTTGTCTTCCTTCCCCTTGTTCAACACAACCTACTTGTAACAAGAGCTACAAGAGAAAGCACTCAAACACTTAAGCCATAGAAAAACAATTACGGAAATTAACTACACAAAGATATAAACAAAAAAATGTGCAAAGAAAACTGAAAACAGTACTAATGCCCATCAATAGGAGACTAGTTAAAACCTTACGTGGTTTACACATAACTAAACTTTATATAAACATTTAAAAAGATGACTTTTTTAAAAAACCTGATATGCTGTTAAATGAAAAAAGTAAACTACAAACCATATATTATATATAAATGTACAATGTAATATAAAAATGTATTGTGTAAAACTGTAATAGTGTATACACACACATACACACACACACACACACAGTAGGTTGTAAGAATGACAAACTAGGGGGAACACCCAGGTGGCTCAGTTGATTAAGTTTCTGACCTGAGACCAGGTCATGATCTCACGGTTCATGGGTTCGAGCCCCGCATTGGGCTCTGTGCTGACAGCTGAGAGCCTGGAACCTGCTTTGAATTCTGTGTCTCCTTCTCTCTCTGCCCCTCCCCAACTCATGCTCTGTCTCTCTCTCTCTTTCTCTCTCTCTCATGAATAAATGTTTAAAAAAAAATGACAAACTAGGGTGGCAGGATTCCAGGTAATTTCTAATTTGTCTTTATAATGTTCTGTGCTGTTTGAATCTTTACATTATCATGACTATCATTAGAAAAAATAAAAACCATTTTTATTGAAATAAAAACAAAATTTTATTTCATCTTTGAAATGAAATGGTTCACTTCAACACCAAACTATAAAATTGACAAAAAACATAGGCCTTTAGAAATTAGCAAATAATTACTGACATGATATTACAATTTAATGGTAACAACTACTCGCCAGCACTTAAGAGCTTTAGCCCTCAGAAAGACCTAGAGTCAAAGCCTAGAGCTAGAAGTGAGACCATGGTACATCTCAAAACCTCAGTTCCTTTTACAGAATGGAACAATTTCTTTACCTCTCTGGGTCGCCGTAAGGATTAAATGAGACAATGTATTCAAAGTGCTCAGCACAGTGCCTGTCACATAGATCACACTCAAAAAAGAGTAGCCTCTACTACTATTTACCTTTCTTTCTTACTTACATCCTGGTTTGAGGAGGGGAAAAAAGATCTATAACACATGAAGAAGTAAATCTACTCAAACATAACCCTCACTGAACAAATCATTCTATAAATCTGTGAGTGGCAGGAATGCCCCGCTTGCCTTCTTCCCTCTCCTGGGGAACACTGTTTTGATCAGTGGTCAGTTACATTCCCAAAAAGAAAAAGATCAAATCATTTAGACTGCCATGGAGAGATAAAGGAAGGATTGGAAGACTAACCCATGTTGCTTGAATTCCAAAATAATTACATACTGATCTCATCTGTTCTTCCCTGAGGTGCCTGAGGGCACAGACACAGTGAGGCAACTTCTCTGGAGAGCACCAGTCTTTTTTAAAAGCTGCTCAGAGAACATCTGTGTCCTGTTTAAATCCAGAATAAAATTCTTAATGCCAATTTTTAAATTCCCAGGAAGAAATATAAAAGGGAGTCATGCTTTTCCCCCATATTGTCACATATGAGTATAGGAGTTCTTCAGTTTACACAAAAGGTACAGCCCTAAAAAGCTGAATAACCTGATATAAATTGTATTTTAACTGCACCAAAATAGCTAGATGATTATTAAACCTATAATTAAAAGCTAAAATGAAAGAAGTGAGACATAGTCTCTAAGGGGACTGTATTTTACCCCTGAACTATGTACACAATGTTAGAAAAACTGAAAAGCGCTTCCCACTCCTCCCTTCCCTTGGGGCTTTAACAAATAACTGACACCATGAAGAGAGCACATTACATCAATCGGTCCTTGCAAACATATTTCATTAGAGAGCCTGAATACGTGGGAATTATGTTACACATGCTTCCATGGACTTCATAGGGGCTGGTATACAGGGGGAGGTTCCATTATGAACAAGCAGTGTACGATACCTGTTCCAACTGTTCAGGTGTCCACGGGTTATCACCAATAACTCGCTTAGCTGCATAAAAACTCATTCCTGGAGGAGGCTGTGGTATTCCAGAACCTCCCCCACTATTTGAAGAAGAACTCTGTCCTGAAGATGAATTTTGGCGACTCTGGGATTCATTTAACACATATCTGAAAAGGAAACAAATTTAACCTCCTTCTTAAAACACATACACACACATGCATATTTAATACACTCAGTTATATACTTTTCTCCCAGAGAATTTTTCTAGAATACTTGAAATTACAATTTCATCATAAAGAAAAATTCTAAAGGTGTCTAAAAAACCTATTTACATCTTTAACAAATTAACTGTTAAGAGTCCATCTGTTCGGGGCGCCTGGGTGGCTCAGTCGGTTAAGCATCCGACTTCGGCTCAGGTCACGATCTCGCAGTATGCGAGTTCGAGCCCTGCGTCGGGCTCTGTGCTGACCGCTCAGAGCCTGGAGCCTGTTTCAGATTCTGTGTCTCCCTCTCTCTCTGCCCCTCCCCCGTTCATGCTCTGTCTCTCTCTGTCTCAAAAATAAATAAACGTTAAAAAAAAAAAATTAAAAAAAAAAAAAGAGTCCATCTGTTCAACTTTGTTACAAATGAACTATTACAGTTACCAACAATGAGTATAAATATTTTGCTCTCAATCTATAAATACAACTATTCAAGAGCCACTATGGGCCCACTGCATTTTGAGTTTCTGGTTGAACAATAACAGAGAAAGGTTAGCTGACTGCAAGAAGGGCCTAAAAAAAAAAAATTATTATTCTATATCCAAAGCACAGAACATTTTTAGTCAGTCCCATTTTTGTTAAGTTGCAATCCACCTCCAATTCTCCTTATATCCCTGCATTAGAAAACCCACTGAAACCTCCAACACATACACTCCAAACACATAACACCCCAAAAAGGAAAAAAAAATTCAAAAGAACCCAAAGAGGAAAAGTCGTAACAATTAGCTTTTCCCATTGTATGTTCAAAGCCCTTTGTAGCTACTTATTAATTTACCATCCTATTTCCATTTTTGGCTTCTATAGATTAAACATAAGATTTCTGGTAAATTATTTTTGATCCAGTTAAACTGGTAGTTCTCATCTAGGAAATGAAAATTTTGAAAAAAAAAATTTAATTCAAGTCCCTTCCAAACTCTAAAGTTCTATGCTGACTTATTATGACTGAACATTAAAATGAAATACTCGCTGTTGGGGCACCTGGATGGCTTCAGTAGGTTGCATGTCCAACTCTTGGTTTTGGCTCAGGACATGGCCTCATGGCTTTGTGGATTCGAGCCTCACATCATGCTCTGTGCTGGCAGCATGAAGCCTGCTTGGGATTGTCTCTCTCCCTCTCTAGCTGCCCTTCCCTGACTTGTGTTATCTCTGTCTCTCTCAAAATAAATAAATAAACTTTAAAAAAAAATTTTTTTTAATGAAATATTCGCTGTAATAGAAATTAAACACTTGGATCCTGATGGTATAGTAAATTATTCCATATTATTTACTTGCTATATCCATTCAATTCCTACATCCATCTACTAAAAAAAAAAACAAAACAGGGGCTCCTGGGTGGTTTAGTCGGTTGAGCAGCCAACTTTGGCTCAGGTCATGATCTCACGGTCTGTGAGTTCGAGCCCCGAGTTGGGCTCTGTGCTGACAGCTCAGAGCCTGGAGCCTGTTTCAGATTCTGTGTCTCCCTCTCTCTGACCCTCCCCCGTTCATGCTCTGTCTCTCTCTGTCTCAAAAATAAATAAACGTTAAAAAAAAATTTTTTTTAATAAAAAAACAAAACAAAACAAAAAAAAACCTGTTAAGGAACCACTTTAATATTTTTATAAAAATAAGGCAAATTCTCACTGGTAAGAAAAACTGGATTGAGTACATTATGTGCCAAAGTTAAATTTGGATTTGGTAAGAAAAACTGGATTGAGTACATCATGTGCCTAAGTTAAATTTGGATTTCAAAGTTTATTTACCAAAGCCATCATCACCTGCCAATTCTGGCTGCCTCCTGATTTAACAATTATAAAAAGGAGGTTTTCATTTATTTCTAAGTTATAAGCAAGACTGGTGGTGGTCAGTAAATTAATCAATAATTACCAAACAGCTAACATTATGCAAAACATCATCCTAAGCACACGTCAGAAGCATTCCAAGAGGTGTGAGGTTGAGTCCCTGCCATCTGGAGATCTGGAGCAAGCTGAGATAATAACACATATAACAGCGTTTGACATGATATCACAGGGCAAAGAAACCACCGAAAAATAAGAAATGGTATGACAGGTACTAGACAGAGGTAGTGGAAGTGTTTCAAGGTCTGAAAAATAAAGCCACCAAACAAGAGGGGTGGGAAGGAAGCAAACTGGAAAGGAAGGAAATCGTACAGCACGAACCCTCTTGTGTCTGGATGGAGGGACAGATGATATGGGGCTCCGCACGGTAAGCTTATAGTGTATGTTCTACTCTTGATCAGGGAAGAGACAAGAAAAGCAGCATTTTAGATCAGTATCTCTGGAAGCAAGAAAATAATTAGGCCAGAAGCTGATCACAACCTGGGCCACTGTGCCAGGGACCAGAGCTAGGTAAAACAGCTCTTGGCTTTAACAAGTCCCAATCCATTAGGGAAGACAGATGTGTCAGCAGTGTGATAAATACACAAAGTGGTGATACAGATGGATGTGAGTGTCATTAAGGACACGGAAAATGCCATTCTCTGCCCAGGGAAAGAAATTCATGCCAGAGACACACACTGCTGACGTCTAAGCTAGTTTGAGGTGCTTTTTCAAAGCAGTTTTTTTGGCTGTTGTTTTCTTTTTCTTTCTTTCTTTCTTCCCTGCTTTTTTGATGGGCAAGCATTTTAAGCAGAGAGAACTGTACTGTCTTAAAACACGAAAGGCAAGGACACATAAGAGCGCATCAAATGCATGAGTAGTAACGACTGGAAAACGATAGCCCAAGGACTTTAAGGTGTGACTGGTAAGAGGCGCGCATAAAAATCAGGGACCTTTCTGGCAGTGTAGAGAGTTTTGAAGAAGAGCAGCTGGTGAGAAAGTCGTGACAAGAGCTGAACAGAGACGAAAGTAGATGGCAGCGGGCAGCGGTGAGAGCGGTTTCAGGATGCATCAGGGAGCACAGAGGGGGAATTATGGGACTGGTATTAGCTAAAAGGAAAAGGGAAGCTGGAGGCAATTTATAACTATACCGACTCAGCTATGAGAACCATCACAGCACTGATGGCAATTAAAGAAAAGGATCTATTTTTATGGGGAAAAACGGATTTCAGCTTGGACAGGTTGAGCCCGAAATGGTTACAGCAGGTCCACACCTGTGAGGTCAATGAGCAGCGGAGCTGGGGTTTAGCAGAGGTCAGGGCTGCAGCAAACATGAAAATCTGAGACATATCCAATTTCAAGCAAAAGCTGAATCATTTAAAAGAGTACTTCACTCCACACAGTAAAAGCAGTTACTAATAAGGCTGCTTTGTTTTGATTTCTTAACCTACCCGTAAGGCATCAGAAGGACATCTAGCATGAAGTCCAAAAGCAGCTGCACAGTCTTTGGTTTCTCAGCAAGATTAAACGGAGAAGCTGATTTTGATGATTCAACAGGGTATTTCATGTGAAAAAGGGTTGGTATTAAAAGATGCATTAAGCTGAAAAAACAATTACATTTATTGCAACTACTTTAAAAATAAGGTTTTTATAACATGCAAATAACAGACAAAACAAAAATCATATAACATAAAGTGGCAAGTGTAGCAAGGGCCATGCATTTTCAACACCACCAATTTACAAAGTCCTAAACCCAGGGGCTAGCCTAGCTTGCTCTGCTACTGAAACCTCAGTATACTGAGCAAAGACTGCCATTTAGCCAACCTGGCTCATCACCAAAAACACCAGAAACACATGTACAAAATATGACCTCAGTGTTAGTATCTGAAGTTACCAAAAGAGTTTTCTATTAAACTTTAGGTAGTTCAACTTCCAACATGTTCCCTCAATAATTTTTTTTTCTTTTCCATAGTTAATTAAAGTTATTCTAAAGCTAAAAAAATAAAAAGCAACGGTTTAATATTTTGAATAAACGTCCACTGTGTGAATTTATGTAACACGCCTTCTGTAATTCTTTCATTACACCTTTTGCTATTCTTAAAAACACATGAAAACTTCAAAGAGTGCTTGCACTGTTTATCAGTTGTATTTGTAAATACGTGGATTACAGTTTCTCTTTTAAAAATATACACACTCTAAAAAGTAAAGTAAAACCACCACTTAACTCCATCTTTCCTCCACAGTTCTGTGCTCTTCCTGACGATGCTCACTACAACCAGGCTACCCTACAGAACTCTGAGCCAAACCTGGACACTAAGTGTGTTATCTAAACCTTTTCACCCCTCCAATTCCCATATTAATATAAACAAGTGATCTGTTCCTTAAGAAAACTGCTCTAAGACTTCATACCCTCCGAAATGTTTTGATGAAAAGCACTTTATAACTAATTTGTGCAATCACATGAAATCAGCTTCTTCAAAATAATTAACAAAATAAATGCATTTAGATTGACAAACACGTTGTTAGTTCTGCACATTTTCAATATGCTTACATCAAGAAATTTTATAATTACCAAAACAGTAACAATGAAATAACACAGGAAATTCAATTATTTGTCACCTGAAAGAGCTCAAGCCTTCACATTAGCCCAAGTAAAACAAAACGTGCGACTTTATTTTTTTGAAAGGTAGCTGTAGACTCATGCAGGTGAGAGGTAAGATAACTGAGGAGACCGTACCTATCCTGCTGTGGCTGAGGCTTCCCTTCCATGGCAGTAAGAAGCGTGGGGGCCAGTTCACATTGTTTTTCCACTGGCAGGCGAGGATAGCCCATCTTAACATAAATTATAGTAAAATTCTAATGCAATGAGAGAAAAGCAGGTGAGTGTGAAGGAAATACTCTGGGATTTCAAAGAAAACACACGGTTGATAACTTAGGGAGTTCTGTCATTAACAGAGAAATTACATTCTCTCTCCATACATTTACCACGTGTTTATTACAGCTTGATCAACTATTACATTTCAGGAAGAATTCCAGCCCTATTTAGTCAAAATGCTTGCTTTAAGATGTGCTGCACGTGAAGGAGCATGACCTAATCAAAAGTACTCATGCATACATCTATCAAACATTCCATTTTTTCACCTTAAATACATAAAATTTTATTTGTCAATTATGCCTCAATAAAGTTGGCGGGGTGGGGGGAATAAACCACTCAAATATGCAATGTTCGCTGAAAAGGAAAAGTAAGCATTTGGCCAATCTGAACCTACAGGCTACACATTAGCATTAATCCTTTGAAGCTAAGAGGAGACCAACTGTGAAATCCTAGGCTGTTGTTTCCCAACTGGTCAGTTACTACAGCCTCCTCAGTACACGGCAGTGCTCTGGTTCCTCACCCGGACAACTGACCAATGAATGATGAACCAAGGCAAACTGAGTGCTGTGGGTATGTCTGTATCGCTATAATCTGTATGAATGCCTCACTGTAAGCAAACTTATAAATGCGTATCTGGATCCACGCATAATTAAAGATTTGCTTTTCTGAAGGAGTCTTCGCTTTATGAAGGAGGCTTCATAAGGTTATTCCTTTGAAGACATTCTCTTTGGCAGTTTTATTGGTACCTAATGTTCCTATCTGCTTAAAGAAAGGGACATCTGTAATGAAGCTGTATGTACAGAGCAGGCACAGAAAGATGTCTGGACCAGTACATGGCTCCCAAGGTTTGGAATCCAGATGTTACATAAGACCCAATAGATTCTGACTCAAAGCTAGAAACAACAAGGCCAGGAAGAGATCATCTGACATCACATGGCATCAACACTCTTATACATTTACTTTTCATGAAGACAACAATTTAATAGGAGTATTTCTTACCAGGCTCAGTTTACTTCACTTTTAAAAAGGATACCTTTCTGAACACATCAGAAACAGAATTTTTAAAAATTCAGCTTCCTATCCTTGCCATTTACCCTTTCGTTGCCTTCTTCTATTATCATTTATTTATTCGTGCCTATGCTACATAAACCTTTCTTCTCTCTATTCAGACTGGTCTCACACAAGCTTCTGCTAAGAATCCAACCATTCCTTTATATACCAGCATACCTGACAAGTCATTTCACCAACCTTCCTTTGCCCCATGGAAATGACCATGCCTTATCCTATTCCTACCATTTCAGTGGAAAAACAGTGTGTCATCTAAAGGAAAATATCGCATATTCCATTTAGAATTAGTCTAAGGTGAGGTTCTAAACTTGCCAATATAGTGATGGCATCTAGTAAGTGTTAGGAGAGAAAACTTACATCAGACAACATTCCAAAAGAACACTCACTGTGACAAAGGAAACTGCAGCCGGGTCCTGGTATTGAACCAATAGTGTCTCTACCGGGAGCTGTATTTTGGGGCGGCTTTTTATACGCTTATTCAGATGGACCAACAGTTCCATTACCTAAGATACAGAAAGATATGAATTGAAATTATTGATACCTTTGAAACAAATTCATTTTTCCAACATTACTTAATTTGATGAATAGCAGCTACTTTGTTCTTTTAAAGGACATAAATGTAACATTCCAGAAAGGGAATTTACAATATCAAGGTCCTGTTCCAAAATGCTGTGCCCCCCAAGGCTGGGATCCCAGCTGAGCCTATACTGAGGCACTATTCCCCAAAAGACCTGCAAATAAATGACTGTAACACCCTACACCACGGACTGAACATTTGTGTCTCCCCAAAACTCATCTGTTGAAGCCCTAATCCCCAGTTTTCTGGTTTTAGGAGGTACTTAGAGTTGGCTAACATCATGGGGTTGGGGTCCCCCCCAATGAGATTGGTGTCCTAACAAGGGGATGAAGGGATTAGAGTCCTCTCTCTTTCTTCCCCTCTTGAGCATGCAGCAAGGAGGCTGCCTCTGTCAACCAGAAAGGTCCCTCCACAAGGAGACAGACCTGCTGGCACCCTGACCTCAGACTCACAGCCTCCAGAACTGGGAGAAATAAAGTGCTGTTTAAGTCACCCAGTCTGTGGTATTCTGTTACAGCAGTCAAATGGACTGACATACACTGTGAACATGACAAAAAGAGAAATAGACAAGATACTGTGAGTTTCCTGAAAAGAAAAACTCTGCCAAATCAAGGAGGACTTAGAGAGGAAGTCACAGGAACACTAAATGCTGACAACCAGATGAATTTCCAAGAAGAGAATCAGTTACAAGAAGAACAGAGGTCCAAAAGAATGTAGCACAATCTGACATGCAGATTGATGAGGATAAAAGTAGGGCCTAGATTATAAAACGACTCAGGTAAAATGCTAGATAGAGAACTTTTACTTTATTCTGAAGATCATCTGATTCTACTAAAGAGCTTTAAGTAATAACAAGCTTTCTGTCCTTCAAGTGGGGAAAGAGCAGAAAGAGAAGTCTGCAAGTCAATAGTCCCTGTGGGTGGAAAGCAAAAAAAAAAAAGAAAGAAAAAAAAAGAGACTTGTGTCAAATGGCCCCGATCTTACTCTAACAATGAAATTATCTTGCTAAGAGAGAAGTAAGAAACTGAGCACTGAAAAATAACATTTTTAGAAAGTCTCACCTAAGAAAGACTCAAAGAGTTAAGGTATCTATTCTGGAGGACCAGGCCCACACTACTCTCCATCATTTCTGAAATTTGTGCTCCAGCCTCAAGGCAAGTATTAAAGGGAGTTGTAGGACTTCTCCCAGCAGCAACAAAAGTTCCAATGAATCTAGAGCAATAATGAAATATGAATTTTAAGAAAAACAACAAATCAGGGCACCTGGGTGACTCAGTTGGTTAAGCATCTGGTTTCGGCTCAGGTCATGATCTCACAGTTCATGGGTCGAAGTCCCACATCAGGCTCTGTGCTGACAGCTCTGAGCCTGGAGCCTGCTTCAAATTCTGTCTCCCTCTCTCTCTGCCCCTCCCCTGCTCGCAGTCTGTCTCTCCCTCTCAAAAATAAACATTTTTTAAAAATTATATTTAAAAAATGACAACAAATCTATAATCTATGTCCGTTTAATGAATGACAATAATGAAATACGAGACATTCATCAAGCAGTTTCTACACAGAACACACTTGTGCACAGCACTCTGCATTTCCCATCTGATTCTCACAACAACCAGAGAAGTGGTATTCTCATTCCCATTTCACAGGTGAGGAAGCAGAGGCTCAGGGAACTGAAGTAACCTGTCCAAGGAGATACTGAGCCACTAAGTGGCACAGTCAGGATGTGACTCCAGAGCCCATCTGTTTAACCCCTCCCAACACTGCCAGTTGAGCTCAATTCATCTAAAGTGCCTGTCTCCACGAGACATCCTTGGGACCACTGATACCTTACAGAGACCTAGAAACATGCATTACCACACATATTTCATCCAAACTTCCTAGCTGTCCAGACCTGTGATACAGCTAACCAACAAGGAAAAGAAACAGCAGGAAGCAGCCTAAAAGCAATAGCCCTCTTCTGGCAATCTAATCTAGGCTGTTTCCTAGAAGGACTCTTGGGAAATCATTATTAGTGACAGACAATCATGTCCACAATCACGCACTCTTTACAAAAAAATTTTAATGTTTATTTTATTTTTGAGAGAAAGAGACAGAGAGGGAGCAACAGAGAGAAAGGGAAACAGAGGATCTGAGGTAGGCTCCAAGTTGACAGCAGAGAGCCCGATGCGGGGCTTAAACCCACCAACCATGAGGTCATGACCCGAGCCAACGTCAGATGCTTAACTGACTGAGCCACCCAGGCACCCTGCACTTTCTTTTTTTATCTTTTCTTTTTACTTTAAATGAATTAATGACTAATTTTCTTCTAACAATATCATCATCTTAAATATTGGTTAATTTCCTGTTTAGTTATCCACTATCTGAAATCTTCTATAAACCCATAAAAATTTAAAAAACCAACTGAGCCAGTCCTTCCCCGAGGCCAACTAGGTAACAGTTAACCTATCAGTAAACCTACAGAATCACTAGCCTTGGGTATATAGTGTCCTGTGCATACCAATTCTTATTACTCATTCATTTATATTCATTTATTCATTAATAACTTTTAACTGAAGTATAACATATGGCTAAAGTGCACAATTGAAAGGGCACGGCCCAAAGAGTAAACACATCAGAAGCATAAAAACCCTGTATCCCATGCCCCTCCACTCACCAACCCCTCTTTCCCAAAAGTAACCACTGTCCTGAGTTCAAACACCATGTTTAAATTTATGTAAATGGAACACATAGGGTGAACCCATGTGTCTGAATATGCTTTATTCTATACCATATATGAGATTCACTCATGTTGTCGCTCAGAGCTGCAGTTCACCTTCACTGCTCTGGTAAGAAAATACCACAAGTAGGGGTGCGCGGGTAGCTCAGTCAGTTAAGCATCTGACTTCAGCTCCGGTCATGATTGCACAGTTCATGAGTTCAAGCCCTGCATCGGGCTTGGTGCTGACAGCTCAGAGCCTGGAGCCAGCTTCGAATTCTGTGTCTCCCTCTTTCTCTACCCCTCCCCCACTCGCACTCAGTCTCTTTCAAAAAGAAACATTAAAAAAAATTTAAAAAAAAAAAAAAAAAAAAAGAGTGGCACCTGGGTGGCTCAGTCGGTTGAGCGTCCAACTTCAGCTCAGGTCATGATCTCACGGTCTGTGAGTTTGAGCCCCGAGTCGGGCTCTATGCTGACAGCTCAGAGCCTGGAGCCTGCTTTGGATTCTGTTTCTCCCTCTCTGCCTGCCCCTTCCCCCGCTCATGATCTGTCTCTGTCTCAAAAATAAATATAAACATTTAAAAAAAATTTTTTTTAAAAGAAAGAAAACACCACAATTTATCTACTCTCCTATTGATAGACATTAGATAATTTCCAATTTGGCCTAGTATGAATAATGCTGCTATGAACATTCTTAGATATGCTTTTAGTGCACATATATACATAGTGCTGTTATATATAAACTTAGGACTGAGTTTATATATAACTTGCTTGTTATGACCATGCTTGGTCATGGAGTATGCATATGATCGGCTTCAGAATATTTCCAAACAGTTTCCCAAAGTGGTTATACTCATTTACACTCCTACCAGCAATCTGTGAGAGTTCCAGTACAACCTTGTTCCAGTACAACCTTGGTATGGTCAGTCTTTAATTTTTAGCTATTCCAATGAGTTTAAACATAAATTTGGCTATAAAGCAGAACCTACATAACAAAACTCATTTTCCTTAAAATAGCAAATGTACTCTAAGGACATGTCACTAGAAATCTAAAACTTTAATTTCTCTTTCATTCAGTTTATCCACAAATTACCAGCTACCTTGCAGGATATCCTGGTTGAATCGAATGTGCATCACAAAACATAGAAAGGAATCCCAAAATTACACAACTGAAAGTCAATACAAGTTTTCATCAATCACAAAATTTCACATATTAAAATTATTTATACATGAACTTTCAAATCGCTGCCCACTGGAATCACTGTTTCCTCTCCCCAGTGCCTGACCTCCTATCACTCCTAACATTAGATGCAGCGGGTGGTCCTCAGCTCCCTGAAGGCATCATACTCTGTTCCCCCTCAGAATGCCTGCACAGGGCCTTCATGTCTTCAACGGTCTCCCCATCTCTCTGTCTGGCTACACACTACACAGCCCTTCCTAATGCCCCACATTCTGTTTAAATCAAGTCCTCAAACATATTCTTTCATAGAATGCTTTTCTTTTTTTTTTTTAGTATTTTTTTAATGTTAAGAGAGAGAGACAGAGAGACAGAGCATGAGTTGGGGAGGAGCAGAGAGAGAGGGAGACACGGCAGGCTTCAGGCTCTGAGCTGTCAGTACAGAGCCTGAGGTGGGGCTCAAACCCACGAACCGTGAGATAATGACCTGAGCCGAAGTCAGATGCTCAACCGAGCTACTCTGGCACCCCAGAACCCTTTTCTATCTTGGCATTTATTGCAATTTATAACTAGTTACTACTTGCCTGTTTTTGTTTTGTTTTTTTTTACTTTTTTTTTTTTTTTTGATGTTTATTTTTGAAAGCGAGAGAGAGAGAGAGCATGAGCAGGGAGGGGCAGAGAGAGAGGGAGACACGGAATCTGAAGCAGGCTCCAGGCTGTCAACAGAATCCGATATGGGACTCAAACCCATGAACAGTGAGATCATGACCTGAGCCAAGTTCAGATGCATCACCCAGGCGCCCCTTGCCTGTTTAATACTGGTCTTCCCAACTACATGTTTCTTTCATTCACTATGTCCCTAACACTTGGCATATACGGTAGAAGGCACCTGGTAAGGATTTGCCAAATGAATAACGAGACTGATGGAGCTAAATAAGAAAGCAGAAACCAAGTCATGAAGTGCCTTTTATCATACCTTGCTATGCTGAGGGTAACAGAAGGCCACAGAAGAGTTTTAAATAGGACAGTGACAGGATCAAATACATATTTATCTCAGCAAGGCAGTGTTAACAACAGGCATGTCAAATACATGACAAGAATGCCCTATTCCTTCCTGCAAACATAACAGACATTCTTAAAGATACTCTTTCTCCAATGAACCCAAATTGGGTCTCAGAATCCCTCTTAGGGCAGACCTCCAAGAACCCATTGCCAATCAATCAAAGCGGCCCAAGGGATGAAACCCGATGACAGCTCAAAGACCTGAAGGTCTAGCATAAATACACCAGAAGACTGAACTATTTTAAAAATGAAGGGGGCAAATGTTCCCTGTAGAACATTTAGGTTAAAAAAATCTTGAGGGGTGCCTGGCTGGCTCAGTCAGTACAGCATGTGACTCTTGATCTCAGGATTGTAAGTTCAAGCCCCACACTGGGTGTGCAGATTACTTAAAAATTAAAATCTGAAAGAAAGAAAGAAAGAAAGAAAGAAAGAAAGAAAGAAAGAAAGAAAGAAAGAAAGAAAATAAATCTTGCTATGATGGCTACCCAACTTTTGGTACCAATACTTTACAGAATCCTAAAACAGGAGCTACACAACAATACCCTGGTGTTTAAAACAACTATTTTGCTTAATTTTAATGAAGGTTTTATTCACAGTTAGCCACTGATTAAAGAACAATTTTGGCCCATTCCCCCCTTTCATACTGGAATCAAGAGCATGGATTTTAGACCAAGCCCCCACATATTTTAGAATAATTATCTCAATTATTTCACTGCACTGATGCCAGCGTACAGGTGAAACTAAATGCAGCTGTGCTTAGCATACAAAAGCTATTTTAAATCACGTAAGCTGGTCCCAGACTTACTTTCCATTTTGAAAGGCCAGATTTGGATCATGAACCTAGATTTCAATAATGGGAACAGAAAACTCACTTCCTATATATACCATTTACCCATCATGTAATTCCCACCACTGTCCCAACATGCATACCTTTTTACGTACTCCTTCTTGGGTGCTGGACAGCTTGAGCAAAACAGGAGGAAGAAATTTAGATATAATATTCTGTAACTGTTCATCTGTTTCAGCATGGCCAAGTCGTAAAAAGACCCGTTCAAGCTGATCTATAAGAAGAAAAAAAGAAGAACTTAACAAAACAAACACAACCAAAACTAAGTATTTTCATAGCTTAATCCTTTTTCTGTACTGGAGGATCCTTCAGTCATAATTAACCACAACTAGTAGGTAGATGACTCTGACCCAGCTGGGAAACACTAAAAAGGTTTACCAGCTAATTATACTTTCTTACAACTGTCCCCGGTCATTTAACCTCTAGAAGGAGGAAAAACAAAGCCAAGAATAACAAAAGTCTCTCCTATATACAAAGTTACTCCTTCTTCCTAAAGGATTTGTATACTGAAAAGAATACAAAATTTTTGAAGAAATGTTCTAGACTTAGCCAGCAGAGGGAAACAGGAGAACTTTAATCAGATACCAGGGATAATATAGATTTGGTGAAACCATCTTACTGATGATGCAGTTTCTCCAAAGACAGCACCACTGCCCATTATTGTGTTGGCATTACCTAACCAGAATGTGAGAGACCATTTGCAACCATGAAAGTCACTGTGAGAGAAACACGTTAAAAAAAAAAAAATACCTAGGGGACGCTCTCAGAAAAACCCAGGCTGTGACAAAGTACTGAACAAGTAACCAGTACAGTACAAGGTGGAGGAGGAATAGTGACAGGGGAACCTACCAACTGCAAACGACTGGATATCTGATTTTAAGGAATTAACTGTTAATTTTTTAGGTGTAATAATGGGAATGTGGTTTATGTTTGTTTTTAAAGGTTCTTCTAAAAATTACCAGTGGTGATTAAGGGGACTTCTAGGGGGCTAGAAATGTCCTGCATCTCATTCCAGGTGATGGTTACAGAAATATATACATTGATAAAAATTCACCAAGCTCTACAATTTCATACTTTCTACTGTATTATACCTCAATTTAAAATTTTTATTTAAGAGAGTCCTTATTTTTTCAGAGATCAAGACTGAGACATCCAGATAAAATAACATAGTTGACAGGATTTACTTGAAATAACCAGGGGCATACTGGAAATATGCTAAGAAAGAAATTTCAGATGTTCTCACCACACACACACACACACACACACACACACACGTAACTACATGAGAAGATATGTTAATTCCAATAATCATTTCACATGTACATGTATATCAAATCATGTTGTATACCTTAATACAAAAATAAATAAATAAAGTAACAGCCTCATTTTAGTACTCATAAAAAATAATAATTGGGGGCAGAGGGGTGAGGAAAATGAGGAGAAGCCATATAAATGAAACCAAGATTGGTCACTAACTGATAACTGTACAAGCTGAATGATAGATACTAAGAATTTACATTTTTGCATATGTTTGAAATTTTCCATAATAATTTTTTTAAATACACACACACACACACACACACACACACACACACACACACACAAAGAGAACCTAGAGGCAATGACACCCTGGCAGCAGCAAGCACACCTTGCACCCAAATCTTGGTTTTTAAACACCATTCTTCAAAAAAAGGAACCAGGCTCTTTGAAAAAATGGCTAATTCCAGGGCTGGAGCAGTGAAAAAAAGCATGATGAACCTGAAGTATCTTGTAACATTAGGAAGAAAACGAGGCCTGGAACATATCAAAGGTCTACAGGAACCACCCCAAAAGAGTTCCAATATGGCCAAAGCTGAATAATTTGAAGAACAAAATAAATAACACAGTATTGTATTAAACCCAAAGCATAAATTAAATGTACGTGAATCCATATGATATAAATGATTAAATGATTAAATTCACTGAGGAAAAGAAACACGACTTTCTTATAAAATAATTCCAAACAATTTATGTGTAGATACTTCCCCCTGCCGGAGGTACAGCTTAATTTCTGCCTCCACCCTCTTCGAGAGGGTAGACTAGATTTAGTGACTTGCTTCCAAAGAACAGAATAAGGAAAGAGGAAAATTACAGTGGAAACACTTGATAAATATTATCTTAACTGAGTGATGAAAGTTAACAACATGAGTGATGTCACATGGATATCACAATCCCTGATATGATGTGACATGAAAGGCATTTCACCTCTGTGATGTTCTTTCAAAAACCCAAACTCTCCATCTAATTATCAGTAAAACAACAGAAAAACCCAGGTTGGAAAACCTTCTATAGGACACCCGGCCAGTACTGCACAAGACTTTCAAGATCATGAAAAATAAGGAAAGCCTAAGAAACTGTCACAGACCAGAGGAGACTGGGGAGACAGGACAACTAAACAGTGTGGTCCCTGGGTACGATCCTGGAACAGAAAGAGGACATTAATGGGGAAAAGTGGTGAAATCCAAATAAAGTCTCAAGTTTAGCTTTTAAAATGACTAACAAAGGAAGAAAAGAGTAAGGAAGAAGGAAGCAAGGAAAGGCAGGCAGGATGACTGTGAAATAAGCAGACTAGATGATTCTATGCAGTGAAAGGAGTTCGTAGGAACAGGTAGCTCACTCCGCATATTTGTGCCAGTTACAGGAGGCTCTGCCTGGCACCTTACAGACCAGGGTCAGAAGAAACTGCCCGCAGAGTTTAGCTACAGAAACTGCGGAAAAACTGTTCTGTGGAAGAAGGCAGAAAGTTCAATTCTTCCTAACAAACTGACCTGGAGAATCTGGACCAAAGGCTTAAAAAACCAAGCGATATCTGGTCTCCTTCATTTTTCACATAACCATTTGGTTTCTTCCTATGTACTCCCAGTATAGTGCCTTAAACTTCCCTCTCTTCCTCACTAGAATAGAAAATGGAGCTTCCTAAATGCAATAAAATTATTTATGATGGCAACGTGGGAATGCCAAAAACAGCCCCAAACATCCTGTGGGGTCCCTCCAAAACAGGCCAAGTGCACCTGAGGAAGAGTAAAAGCCTCCTACAGCCTTTGGGATCGGTGTTAACACCTGTATGTCATCTGTAGCTACACACCACACTTTAAATAAAAGGGAATTAATCATGTTCAAGCTTTATGAAAATAAATGTAAATAAGTGCTGATATAGTCAAGAACGAAATTTATCAACCTGTCAAAGTTAAGAAAATAAAAAGTAAAGGTTTAGCAATAGTATGGTCCCTGAATCCTGTTTTTAGAGGCACAGAAGGAATGTGAACTCTGTGCCCTTACCCTCAACCCTGGAAACAACCTCAAGAAAGTAAATTAGGCCTGGGACCCAAAAAGTGTCTATTCAGAAACAAGAAGGATTGTAACCAAAAGTTCTGAAAATTCAAAAGGAATCCAAAACTTAAGTTCATCTTTCACACAGACTCAGTTTTTAGTTGCAGGAAATGAGATCCTTCAGGTCACCGCAACAGTATCTGAGGTAAGACAAATACTACTTCCAAGTCAGAAGCAAGTTCCATCCTCTCCAGTTACATTACATATTGTATACAAACTCATCCAAATTGTTTTCACTTATGAAGAAATTAAAGAACTGCCATAACCTCAGATAATCACTGTGAAATGTGGAGAACAGCTTATGCACTAGTATTTCCTGTTCATACATTCGTGTTACTTTAACCTAAAAACTGGAATATGGCATACAGGATTTTACAGTTTGCCCTCTTTTTTTCCTTTTGATTAACACAAATCCTTTACTAGAAACCTTTGGAGCAATATATGTCTCAGAACTTTTCAGATTTTAGAATGATAATATAGTGACATAGTGTATATACTGTATTTCAAATAACCCTACCCATCCAGTGGGTTCTAGAGCAGTACCTACAACCAAATACATTCATATTCTGTAATAAAACACACACTCATACTCAGTGGGATAATCAAAGATTATAAGGAACCGTATATCCATTCAGGTCAGGTTTTAAATACCAAAGAACACTAAAATGTTTGGCTATGTATAAAACTTTATCTTTCTGTAGCACTAAATAAAAATCTAATTGATAATGGCTACATGGCAACTATGTCTATAGATACAGTAATGTAATTAACTAACACTCTATTTGTGCGATTACCAGTTTTATAGTACCACAAATAATACTCCAGAGAACATTCCTACCCATACATCTGTGCACTTGCACAGGTTTCGGTAAGCTAAAACATTAGCGACAGAACTGCTAAGTCAAAGGGTAGGAGTGTCGTCGGGTTTACCAGATTTTGGAAAAATACCCTGTGCTACTGACTAATGTATAGAAGTGTTGAATTGCGGGGCGCCTGAGTGGCTCAGTTGGCTGAGTGTCCGACTTCGGCTCAGGTCATGATCTCGCGGCCAGTGAGTTCGAGCCCCGTGTCGGGCTCTGTGCTGACAGCTCAGAGACTGGAGCCTGTTTCAGATTCTGTGTCTCCCTCTCTCTCTGACCCTCCTCCATTCATACTCTGTCTCTCTCTCTGTCTCAAAAATAAACATTAAAAAAAATTTTTAAAAAAAGAAGCGTTGAATTGCTATATTGTACACCTGAAATTAATATAACACTGTACATTAACTATACTTGAAATAAAATTTAAAACAATTTAAAAAGAAAATTTTGTGCTAATTTATACCACCAGCAACGTATGTAAGTTGCAATTTCCCTATGCTCACTCCTATACTGAGTAATCAACTTTACAAAGATTATAAGTAGTCAATCTTAGCTGTATATGGTAGGTGAAAAAAGATCACTCTGTTGTCTTAATTCATACGTATTTTATCACTAAGGTAAAGTATCTTTTCAAATATTTATTGGTCTTTTGAAATATCTTCTTCAGCAAATTACTCATTATTCTTTTGAGTTGATGACTTGTAAAAGCTTTTATATATTGGGGAAAAAATCTCCTCCATTCTCCCACACATCATAAATACTTTTTTCCTAGTATGCCTGTGACTCTATAGCACTTGCTTTTCATATCTAGGTTCTTAAATATAAATTTACCTTTCCTTCCTTTTATGGCTTTGGAGCTTCTAGTCATACTTAGAAATGCCTTTTTTACTCCAAGATTATAAAAAATAGTATATTCTGCAGAAAAGTGTTAACAGAGCAGGCCTGAGACTGCTGTCTTTAGAAATGCCTGCCTGCCAGGCTGGCCCTTGACTGAGCATTTGGAAATGGGTTTCAGGACAGTTCCCTCCATTCCTAGAACGGATAAGAGTGGCTCACTGTGCCTAAACCCTTCACACAAACAATATGGTTTATGCCAAACACCTGCTTTCTTTCTTGAAATCTGGAATTTTGGTACGTGTTAGGCAGAAGATGCCAACATGACCCAGCACTGATTAAAAGCTCTTGGCACTGAGGGGTGCCTAGATGCCTGTCAGTAGAACATACAACTCTGGATCACGGGGTTGTGAGTTCGAGCCCCATGTGTAGCAAGGAGTTTATATAAAACAAAAATACATAAATACATTACATACACACATATATACATAAACAACAAATAAAAACCCTCAGCACAGAGTCTCTAAAGAGCATCCCTGGTGGACAACATGTCACACATGTTGTCACAACTCATTGCTAGAGGGGTTTAAGCACATCCTTTGGGGCTCCCCAGAAAAGGCTGTTGGAAGCCTGTACCTGGTTTCCTCTGGACTTTGCTCCATGTGCCTTTTCCCTTTGCTGATTTTGCTTTGTGTCCTTTCACTGTAATAAATCTTAAACATGAATACAAATATATGCTGAGTCCTGTGAATTCTCCTAACAAATCACTGAAGCTGGGGTGGCCTTGGAGACCTCTGACACATATATTTATCTATGTTTTCTTCCTGGCCTTATGATTTTGCTTTTTTCATTCAAGTCTTTAATCGAGCTTGAATTTTTTTTTGGGGGGGGGGGGGGTAGCACATGGATGTAAGAAATCTAGTCTTTCTTGTTTTTGAAACCTAGTCTTTTTGTGTGTGTTTTTTTAAGGTTTTAGTTTTATGTTTGAGAGAGAGAAAGAGAACAGGCAGAGGAGGGGCAGAGAGAGCGGGGGACAGAGGATCCCAAGCAGGCTCTGTGCTGACAGCAGCAAGCCTGATGCGGAGCTCAGACTCAGGAACCGTGAGATCATGACCTGAGCCAAAGTTGGACGCTCAACCAACGGAGCCACCCAGGTGCCCCCTTTCTGTGGGTTTTTAAAATCTTTTTCAATGTAAATTAAACACTTACAAAAATGCACAAAATGTAAGTGTACAGTTTAATGAATTATTATAAACACCCATGAAACTATCACCCTGAAACCTGTACTACAAAGAAAGATTTCTACAGAATTCACAGCTGGAGAGGACTGAAAGACTAGCATAAAAAACAGTGGGTTTTAGGGACTCACCCAAGTTCACAGAGGTAATTAGCAGCAGCACAAGAACTAGAATGAGGTGTTCTGACCTTCAGTCGAAAAAACCTTGCCTATACTGTGCAACTGTCTGCAACAATAGTCCCATTTTCTAAAAGGACCTATGCTACATATACTACATCATACACAGGGAGCCCTGTTTAAGAGCATCACCAAAAGATCATGAGACTTTGTCTCATTCAAGTGGTAGTTAAGACAATATGGAACCATGTACAAATTCAAAGGTCAAAAAGCAACACGAGAAAGGGGCGTCTGGGTGTTCAGTTGGTTGAGCAACCAACTCTTGATTTCAACTCAGGTCATAATCCTGAGGTCATGGGGTCAAGCTCCACATCAGGCTCCATGCTCAGCAAGTGTGGAGCCTACTTAAGATTCTCTCTCCCTCTTTCCCTCCCCCACTCACACACGAGCCTTGTTTCTCTCTAAAAAAAAAGAAAGGAAAAAAACACTAGAGAAAGCTCAACACTATAAATCAGAAGCTAATACCAAATGTGTCAAGGTGCAATTCACCCTTCCTCTTTCTCCCAGCTCATCTAAATTCTCTCCTCTTTCAAGGCCCAGTACCCTCCTATTTCCACTGTGAAGCACTAACTACTCTGGCTAGATCAGTCATGCACCCTTTCAAATATTTACTGAAACCTCAGTCTGTGTCAGAGCTTAGTGGCCATAGAAAAAACAGAGTTAAGAAGGAAAAGGCAAGGATGTAGCACAGGATTACCACACTTGGATATGCTAGTTGCATGCTGAAAGAACATAATAGAAGGTCAGAGACAGATTGCTCAAGAAAACAGCATTTAGGGGCACCTGGGTGGCTCAGTCTGTTAAATGTCCAACTTTGGTTCAGGTCATGATCTCACGGTTCACAAGTTCAAGCTCCACATCAGGCTCTGCACCTACAGTGTGGAGCCCGCTTGTGGAGCCTGCTTGGGATTCTCTGTCTCCCTCTCCCTCTGCCCATGTCCCTCTCGCTCACACTCTCTCAAAATAAATAAACCTTAAACAAAAAGATTTTTTAAAAGACAATAGCATTTAAGGATAAAGGAAAGAGAATCCAAAAAAGGAAATGATAGGCAGTATATAAAAATAAGGAGAAAACTGAGTATTGCATCTAAAGAACTAGGGAAAGAAAAAGCAAACTAGTCAATGAAAACTGGAAAAAAATTGTCTACCCATACAGAAAAGAAATAACCTAAAAATCCCTTGCAGGTAGATTAATGACATGTACAAAGTAAGATTTTAAAGATTTTTAATTTTTTTTAATGTTTGTTTATTTTTGTGAGAGAGTGACAGAGCATGAGTGGGGGAGAGGCAGAGATACAGGGAGACACAGAATCCGAAAGCAAGCTCCAGGCTCTGAGCTATCAGCCCAGAGCCCTACACGAGGCTCAAACTCCTGAACCATGAGCTCATGACCTGAACCAACGTCGGATACTTAACCGACCGGGCCACCCAGGTGCCCCAGGATTTTAAAGATTTTAAAATAAAACTGAGAAGGGAAAATTAAAACTCACACACAAAACATAAAAGACTAATCGGTTAAGATTTTAAAATATCAGAAAACACACCATAAAATAAGAAGATACGTTATAAATAATGATGTTTTTAAATGAAAAGGACTTGAATACAGAATGAAACATGCAAATCAAGAAAAAGCAAATTAATCCAAAATTTTCAAATAAAAAAGGATATAAGCAAGCAATTCAGAGATGAGACCCACAGACTAAATAACACATATAAAGATGTTCAATTACACTTGTCAGAAGTATGCAAAATTAACACAGTAAGATACAGTATCGTATTTTTCACATCAGAAAACTTTGCAAATCTAACTACCAATCTAACTACCAATTGTTGGCAAAACCTGGAAACAAACCAAGAGATACTTGAGTTCACTGTTAATGAGGTGTACACCCATACAATCTCTGAAAACAAATTTCTAGCAATTCTACTCCAGGGTAACAAACCCTAAGGAAGTTCTGCTCAAAGTAAGCCAGCTGCAAACTGTCACCAGTCAGAAAAAAATAAGGAACACTCTTCCTTCATCCTATCTTACTAAGATAAGAAATGTTAAGTAAAATAACAATGATAGTTAATTTACATTCTTCCACAGTTCCCTATTTGCAAAAAATAATTCTCCCACCCTCAGACCATACTTTGTGTATCACCGCCCTGGAGAAAAACTCTCCGAGGGAAAGATAAGCACCAGGAACACCAGAATTTTAAAGCTTAAAATGCACCTTAAAGAATATGGAAAAATGAAAATAAGAACATTTACTGGTGGGAATGCAAAATGGTTCAGTCACTTTGGAAGACAGTTTGGAGGCTCCTTATAAAAATAACAGTCCAGGGCGCCTGGGTGACTCAATCGGTTAAAGGTCGACTTCAGCTCAAGTCCTAATCTCGTCGTCCATGAGTTCAAGACCTGCATTGAGCTCTGTGCTGACAGCTCAGAGCCTGGAGCTTGCTTCGGATTCTGTGTCTCCCTCTCTCTCTGCCCCTCCCCTGCTCACACTCTGTCTCTGTCTTTGAAAAATGAATAAACCTTAAAAAAATTTTTTTTAACTAACTTAACTAACTAACTAACTAACAGTCCCGGGTGTCTGGTGGCTCAGTTGGTTAAGCATCTAACTCTTGATATCAGCTCAGGTCATAATCTAGAGGTTGTGAGATCGAGGCCGGTGTCAGGCTCCACACTTAACGATTCTCTCTCTCCCTCTCTCTCTGCCCCTCCCCCACCTGCATGCATGCATTCTCTCTCAAAATAAATAAATAAACAACAAAAACTAAATATAGTCTTACCGTATGATCCAGCAATTGCACTCCTTGGTATTTACCCAAAGGAGCTGCAAACTTATGTCCATACAAAGACCTGGACAGGGATGTTTACAGCAGCTTTATTCATAACTGCTAACACTTAAAAGCTCTTCAGTAGGTGAGTAGCCCCAACCAAGATGTCCTTCAGTAGGTGAGTGGATAAGTAAACTGGTACAAACAATATTTTTCAGTGCCAAAAAGAAATGGTATTAAAATCATGGCTATGTGTCCAAACACACAGAATATAGGACACCAAGAGTGAACTGTAATATAAACCATGGACTTCAAGTGATTACGTATCAATGTAGTTTATCCTTGGTTCAAAAATGCACCATGCTGGTGAGTGATGGTGATGGGGGAGGCCGTGTAATTTGCGTAATTGTGGGGGAGGGATGGGAGCCAAGGGCTTATGTGGGAAATCTCTGTGCTTTCTTCTCAGAGGAGGAGAAACCTAAACCTAAATCTGCTAAAAATTAAAATTAAAAAAAAGTCTTTCTAAAAAAAACTTATTTTGAAAAAATAATTTCAAAAACACTGAAATTCTTCAATCCCAAAACAAAAAACAATTTCCAGCTTAGTTTATGTCTACTATTCCATTCACATAGGAAAAAATAAATATACTGATTTACTCTTCATTAAATAATTCTTTAATCCATATTATTCACCTGCCTTTCATTTCTCTATGTAAAGACAAAGAAAAGGGCCCTTCCTTCCTTCTACCCCCACCTAAAGCAGAAATAACCAGTAAAGGTTCAAGGACTTCACTTCAATGTTATCCACCAGTAGCCACTGATATTTCTGAAAACGTGTTAATTATTCCTGACAAATCTATCTACACAAATCACTCATTCTCTGGATTACGCCAAAAAATACAACTTTGACTTCTGAGTTAAAGAAGAAAGGCAACTTTTCCATCGGATTAGAAAAGGTAAATACTGGTTTGTCACTTACATCATCAGTTAGAGAAAAAAAGTTAAAAAAAAAAAAAAAAAACAGCAATACATCTGTTTCCTCAGATGTATCATCTTTTCATAACAACTTGAACGTCAAAACATTCCTTACAAAGTATGCAAAGCAAGCATATACCATCAAAAAAGAATAGGAAAAGTTACTAAATTTAAGGTAATGGTTATCTCCATGTGGTAGAATTTCAGAGGATTCTTTTTTGGCTTAATTTTATGTCATTACTATCTTACTTCATGAGCATGAATCACTTGTATGAACCAGAAAGAGAAAACAGTTATTTCAGGGTAACAGGTTTAGGAATGTTTTTAAAGTTGCTTAAGTTTTCTATAAAGAACATTATTTTTTCTGAATGTGAAAGTAAATTTTAAATTATAAATCATAAATTGGGTTAGCGGAAGCTGTGACTGAAATGGAAATCTGAAAATACCTAGACCACTGCCTGCTGCACCAAAAATCAATTAATACTCTACAGCTACAAGATATTTTGAGAAAGAGCTGTCAAGTTACCATAGAAATATACTAAACTATAATGGAATAATATCACAAGGAAATATCCTTCCTAATAGTATTTATTTTCTTCTGATTAATACATATATATCCGCACAGTCACAAAGCAGTTTCACATGGCCTTTTGAGCCTCAAAAAACACTGTGAGGTGGACAACTGTTGCCTGCATTTATAATTAAAAAAAACAGGCTCTGGATCTGATTTGCCAAAGGTCATCATCATCAATCTAATAAGACAAAGAATCGTAAGCTGAACCTCAAGAGATCTTTACCCTCCAAGAACACACTAGAATGCAGTACCTCCCTCTAAAATACCATTTAGTGAAGGGAGTATTAGTTCCAACTTACAAATGAAGAAACAGTCTAAAATTTATTAAGAATGTTGATCGCAGCACCTGGGTCGCTCAGGCAGTTAAGTGTCCAACTCTTGATTTCGGATCAGGTCATGATCTCACGGTGAGTTCGAGCCCCACATCCAGCTCAACGCTCAGCACAAAGTCTGCCTGGGATTCTCAAGTCCTCCCTCTCTCTCTCTGCCCACTCCCTCCCCCTCCGCCCCTTGCATGCACACGCTCTCTTTCTCTCTCTCAAAATAAACACATAAATTTTTTAAAAAATATTTTAAAATATTTACAAAAAAAAAAAAAAAAAAAGAATGTTGATCAGAACTGTAGTAAGTGGCAGGGCTAGGGCTCAAACTCCAAGCCAGTCCAACTCCAAACACAATGCTCATGCCTACATGTTAAATTGCAGCACTGATGAAGCAGAGAAAGTGGATGGAAATGATACAAAGGCTTACTAGACATGGGTCTGGCTCAATTCATACCTTCCGCAGCAATTCAGAATTGGCACCATAAAGTCAAGCCACCCTTGAGTGCTTGGGCCTATGAGAATAAGCCAGTGGAGGGGCGCCTGGGTGGCGCAGTCGGTTAAGCGTCCGACTTCAGCCAGGTCACGATCTCGCGGTCCGTGAGTTCGAGCCCGGCGTCAGGCTCTGGGTTGATGGCTCGGAGCCTGGAGCCTGTTTCCGATTCTGTGTCTCCCTCTCTCTCTGACCCTCCCCAGTTCATGCTCTGTCTCTCTCTGTCCCAAAAATAAATAAAAAACGTTGAAAAAAAAAATTAAAAAAAAAAAAAAAAAAAAAAGAATAAGCCAGTGGATATGGCATGGGCATCTTTAGCCTATCCTTTGGAACACAAAATCAGAAGTCTGGTCTGAAGAAAGAATGGTCACAGAGGCACAGACAGCATCTGGAAGAAGTGGATGATTTCTAGTTCTTGAAGGCCCCTCTTACTTCCATAAAACTCCCTGATTCCTTATAGTAAGAACCCTGTTTTTGCTTAAGCCAGCTTACAACTGGGTCCAAATACAAATGGAAGGTCTTTGTCAAAGGGGCACTGGGGGACAAGGAAGAAGTACTTCCTTCATAAAAGCACATTAAAAAAATTAGCAGCTAGCACAAGCCTAGTGTGAATAATTAGATCAGAGAGGGAGTCCTTTCTAAGAGTGGGCCAATCTAGCCCCAAAAGAACCTTCTCAACCATGTACCCCATTACTCCCCAACAGCCACCCAAATTGCAATCGTTTAAGTGCGCCATGTTTTCCTGCCCAATTATTTGGTCAACCAAGTCCCCCAATCAGGAATACTCTCCCAACCTCTCCTATCTCTCCATCTCCACACAGCCAAATCCTCCCATTCAAGGTCCAGCTCAAATATTCCATGATCCACAACTTGTACGTACCATTTGGGCCCTACAAACTCTCACAGACCTCTTCTACATCTCTCCTGGCACTCACTGTCTTTTGCTATACGTTATGTAACTGCCCAATCTTCTCTTCCCTAAACCAAAGCAGTTCTTCTAGGTGCGATTTCAATCTGATTCCACCTGACTACCCACTCATACACTCTGTCCTTCTATAGAACTCCTCAGGTTGAGAAACTGTGACCTAACTTTCTTGGTGTCCCGGCACTTAATTCAGGCCCTTGCAGAGAGTAATTGCTCAAATACCTGTTGAATGCATGAAATATTAATTCCTCATGCATTAAAAAAGTCATTTAGAAGTTTATACATTTAATGTCTAGCAAGAGAAAGGAGGGGATTGGCAGCAAGTTATAGTATCTGACATCAGAATTTCCGGAAAAGGGGACTATATGTATTTTAATACAACGACAAGTGCTTAAGGTTACAAAAAAAAAAAAAGAAAAAAGAAAAAAGAAAAAAGAAAAAAAGAAAGGTGGGTTAAATTCCAGAAGGTCTGATTGTGTGGCAGCACTGGTCTGCTCCAAATCAGGAATGATGTAGTAGTTACTACAGAGAGGAGAGGAAAAGAGAAAAAGATGGAGAGGGAGGAAGGACCAGTGAAAGAACAGGAAGTCCAGCACTCTACAGCAAGGCCTTTCCCCATGACTCACATCTTCTAGAGTTAACTTAAATTACTGAAATGCTTGCGAAAGTGGATTGTGTGGTGTGTGTGTGTGTGTGTGTGTGTGTGTGTGTGTGTGTGCACGTGTGCACACACATGCGTGTATATAAAACCAGTGAAAACAAGTAGGTTTCATGTCCAAGCTTACATGAGTGGAACCAAAATAATCATTTTCAGAAATGGGAACCTAACAGCTAAGAAAAGCGTAAGTATATGACATGTACAAAAATAGGATGTGATGGGGCAGGGGGATGCGGTAGTGAAGGAAGGATGACCACCTCTGGACTTTGACGACTTCTGCAGTTAGGAGTCTGAGACTAAAACTACGATGAGGACAGGGAAATACAAATCAAAACCACACTCAGATATCACCTCACGCCAGTCAGAGTGGCCAAAATGAACAAATCAGGAGACTATAGATGCTGGAGAGGATGTGGAGAAACGGGAACCCTCTTGCACTGTTGGTGGGAATGCAAATTGGTGCAGCCACTCTGGAAAACGGTGTGGAGGTTCCTCAAAACATTAAAAATAGACCTACCCTATGACCCAGCAATAGCACTGCTAGGAATTTACCCAAGGGATACAGGAGTACTGATGCATAGGGGCACTTGTACCCCAATGTTTATAGCGGCACTCTCAACAATAGCCAAATTATGGAAAGAGCCTAAATGTCCATCAACTGATGAATGGATAAAGAAATTGTGGTTTATATACACAATGGAGTACTACGTGGCAATGAGAAAGAATGAAATATGGCCCTTTGTAGCAACATGGATGGAACTGGGGAGTGTTATGCTAAGTGAAATAAGCCATACAGAGAAAGACAGATACCATATGTTTTCACTCTTATGTGGATCCTGAGAAACTTAACAGAAGACCATGGGGGAGGGGAAGGGGGGAAAAAAAAGGAGGTTAGAGTGGGAGAGAGTCAAAGCATAAGAGACTCTTAAAAACTGAGAACAAACTGAGGGTTGATGGGGCGGTGGGAGGGAGGGGAGGGTGGGTGATGGGTATTGAGGAGGGCATCTTTTGGGATGAGCACTGGGTGTTGTATGGAGACCAATTTGACAATAAACTTCATATATTGAAAAAAATAAAAAAATAAAAAATAAAAAAATAAAACTATGATGAGGAAGGAAGCCTAACTGCCATCTAGATTTTATATGTAATAATCTTTTCAGGTAGATCAATCCTGTGAAGTATAAATCTAACCAAATACTAACTGATAAAGTCCACATCATCTATTAATTTCTATATGCCATTTTAATTCACCAAATGCGACTCTAATACTTGACCAAATCCAAATGAGGCCAGCAAGAAGTAATGCTTTCAATTTTGATCTCTACTCCTAGGTTTTTAAAAAGATGTTTGCCCTCATTCTCTACCTTTAAAAAAACATATTAAATGCAAACGTACTTAAAAGGAGAATGTCAGGGAGCACCTGGGTGACTCAGTCCGTTAAGTGTCCAACTCTTGATTTGGGCTCAGGTCATGCTCTCATGGTTGGTGAGTCCGAGTTCCATGTTGGGCAGTGCGGAGCCTGCTTGGGATTCCTCTCTGTCACTCTCTCTGCCCCTCCCCGCCTCAAAATAAATAAATATACTTAAAATTTTTTTAAATTAAAAGGAGAACGTCAGGAAGTCCAGTAGTAAACACCAATAAAGGTCAGGTGGTGGGGAGAGGACCCATTCCATCATGGCTGCTGCAAGAGTTGCCTCCTTCCAGCCAGGGCAGCCCCAAGGGGTGACAGATGTAAATCTCTGCAAGCAACAAGGTTCAGAGCAAAAGGTTCCTGCTGACACAGTCCCTGCTGGTACCCCTTACCCCCAAACTAAGGCAATCAGACAGACCATCTTCCTGTCCCCTAGCCCACCAGTCTTACGCCCCAGGGCCCAGGCAGATAGTGCAATATTGAAAGCCTTGCACCAGGATGCACTATGGACTACATTCTGAGCAGGAAAGGGAAAAGGAGTCTTCCTTCTCCTGCCACTTCAGAAGTCCTAGCCACCTGCATATGACGTCAGGCTACTTTAACCCAGCATAGCCCAAAGCAAGGCTACCCCCTCTTGCTCTCACATACACATTCTACTACCCCCTACACACACACACACACACACACACACACACACACACACACACAGAGGGAGGGAAGGAAGAAGTGACTAGGTTAGCTTGGCAGGGTTGGGCCAAGTGATGAGACAGAAGCCCTCATCTATTACCTAGATTTAATGAATAAGTGTCAGATTCTAGATGCACTAAGCTCCACAACCACTCCCACCTCCCAAGGAAGTCCTTTCCCCCAGAAACAGCAGCTGGCAGGTGTCCACTTAGAAATCAGTGTTAGTAAACTGATGAACAGAAAGATTAGTTCAGCTTATGAAAGCCAGCTTAGAGGAGACAATATACCATGCAAGAGGTCAAACTACATAAAAGTCAAATATGTGACAGTGAAGATCCACCCAAAGCAGCTAATTACTTAGGATAATGCTCATTTGGATGTGTAAACACTAGAATATTCCTTATTTAAGTCACTATTTAAATTCCAGCATTTGTGGTATACTGCTTGCCTTCAGTAGATCATTAATTTCATTAACATATCTGTCACAGGCCCAAAAACACTGACAGAGAAAGAATCTAGAAGCAAATGAACAATGTCCCCATTTCTCTTCTACAATTCCTCCAACCTCCCAATTTTCCATTTCTCTAAAATGGAACGAAGATAGCAAAAATAAACCAAAGTTTACTCTGAAGTTGAACTTTGATTTATAAAATATTCCATGCATTCTATCCCTCAAAATTCCACCTAAATGAATTCAGACATCATACACATCATCAGCAATATACATACTGAAAAACAGAATGCACTGGGGGAAGGGGAATGCAATAGAAGACAGCAACAAAATGGACTTTGAGTTGAAGCCACAAAATCCCAGGTACTCACTGGATATTGAGCTCATGAGATCAGAGAGTTGCAATGTGAACATATAGAGTTTCAATCAAAGGACTATCCAATATCATCCAAGAAGGACACTGACACCATACGTATTCAGCCTCAGAATGAAGTAGAATTAAGTGGCTTTTCTATCACAGTAGATGTCAAAAAGGCAGAATTAGGAATATCCAATTACTATCATGACGCCATTTTTAACGCCTTTTTTTTTTTTTTTTTTTTTTTTTTACAAATAAAACAATTAACTCCAGGATAATATTCCTGCAGCGTGTAAAATCATCTTTTGTGGCTGTGGCAGACAATACCACTTGTAAACGAACACTCATAGATTTTTCCTTGTGCACACAGCTAAGCAATGTCTTCAAGTTTTATCTTTTTTCTCTCTCTTGCTGATTTTTTAAATTTATGTTTGTGCAATGACAGAGAATAGAGGCTTCAGGAATATATAAACTAACATGAACTTCACCAACTCTCTTAAGATAGCTAGAAAAGGAGAAAAACCCATGAAGATCTTGGCAGGAAAATGCTACTTGATAACCTATGCATTTTTAAATGCTACTACAAAAAAATGCACACATCCTAAGGAACTAAGGAACTACTAACCTCTACAATCAATGTGATACATGGTTTATCCAGTCTTGACAAAAATCCTCTGGATCACCAGTGGTACGTTCATCCACTCGTACACATGCAATTGTATAAAGAATCTATTATTTAGAACACCAGGAAAGAAAACAATTAAAAGATTTATACTCACAGCTACCATTAAGAAAACAAAAAAGCACTTTTCATTTCTATGCTAAGATCTAATTTGATGCCCTGCTTTGTAAATTCAAAATGAGGAGGAAAAAAATTACAGTGATTATCAAATTGGAGGAGTAAGGAATATGTCCACAAACAAAATTTATTGTATAGAGGTAATAGGCGAATACTTTAAAAAAAAATACACTGGTAATTATTCACAGAAGACTAAAAAAACTGGAATACCAATACAGCATTTATTTTATCGTATATGTATATGTGTACATATACATATAAATCATCAGCATACAAAGCCTTACATTAAAATTAGAAGAAAGTGTAATTATATAACATTTTTACAAGATGAGTATTAGTAGGTACACATTATTAGTACATTACAACTGAGGATGTAGGTGGTTAATATTCATAACCCTGGGAACCTCTGCCCTCTCTCAGCACTCCTGATCCCCTTCCCTGGTTCTTCTGTCTTCTTCTCACCCCTACATATAGCACCAGACAGCTGTCCTCAGGACAATGTGTCCATTCCCATGACTCTACCATCACCCCCACCCTCTACCAAGCTTCAGAAACCTAAGTTCCTATACACAGGAATCCACATGCCTAGCACTATGCCCAGTTCTTAATATGTATTATCTCTTCCCCCTCTTATAACAACTCTGTGAAATAGATTTTGTTATTAACCCATTTTACAGATGAGAAAACCAAAGCCCAGAAGTTAGGTCCTCTGTTCAAGGACATTAATCGAATGCAGGAGAGCCAGGATTCAAAACCATCTCTGACTCCAACACCAGATGTTTTTGTTACTGTTGAAAACTGTCTCCCTAAACAACATAACATGGGCGCCCCAGTAACTCAACTTACTCACTCAACAAATACTCTGTTGAACACAAACCTGTTCTTTTCTCCACTTCCACCTCCCTACATCTGTCTAAATACTACAATCTCCACTCCACCGCAATCTCTCAAGTAGATTCTTAGAATCATCTCTAACTCCTCCCTCTCTTAAATAATGCTTATCTACTTGGCCAATGATTTCTGCCTACGTTAGGGATTGTAGGATATATCACCTTCTTGCCAAATCCACTTTCACTCTCCCACTTCAGACCCTATGTTTCCTTCACTTGGCCACGGTGATACCCTCCTAATTAGTCTTGCGCTCTTGGTCTCTGGATTCTTAAAATCAATGTTACGCCACGGCCACCTGTTATCCTTATAAAACAGATCTACTCATGTTACACTCCAGCTTAAAAGCCTTTGATGGTCCTCTTCTGTCTACAGAACAAAGTCCAAACTAGTTATGTTGGCATTCCCACACAAGCTGGTCCCAACCTATCTTCCCAGCCCCATCTCCTACTGCACCCCCCCTGAATAATAATAATAATAATTTATATATAGCTTAATTGTTTAGACAGTGCATTTTCACATACGTTAATCATAACAACATTATGAGTATTTCTTATTATCCCAATTTTATGAGAAGGAAACTGAGACCTAGAAAGGTAAAATTATTTGTCCAAGATCCCAAATTGTAAGAAGAACATAAAAGGTAAAAAGGGCCAAGTATCAAACTACAAATTTTATCTCCTTTCCCAGCACCTCACACAGCCATAGCACGCCTACTCAGTACATCAGACTCACTCACACTTTCTCTGAAAATGCACAACATTTTCTAACCTCTATGTCTTAGCTTAATCTATTTTTCTCTTAACTTGGAATGCTATTCTCACTTGAAATTTCCAAAGAACTGTGTTAGGCATTTTTCATATTATGCCTCATGAGTTATTTATATTCATATATAAACCTGTCTCTACACTGAATTATATGCCCTATGAGGACAAGACCAGAAGTTGGTCAATTTTTAAAGTCTTATTTAACTGGAAAATGTGTGGGGAAAACAAGCCACATAAGATGACAAGCATCAAGGCAGAGACTGGCCAGGCCTGAAACCAGAGACCAGAAACTTGGATCAGACCATCTGAGCACCCTGGAAGTGCCGACAATTTTAACATCTATCTTCTGAACAAGTTCGAATGTCCCAGTGCCAACTATTCTGACACTGGCCTTTATTAAATATTAGTTTATTGAAAGCTTAATTCAAAACAGAATGGGGTGAAAATTAAGAATCAGAAGTTGATAAAAAATAGAAATATCATTATTTTCACTTTAACTTTTCATATGTGACTAAGTAACCAAAATTTAAACCATACAGGTTTGATTTACAAAGATCAGCTCAGCTGCATGGATGGCTGTCTCTAGGGCTATTTCAGTATGACCACAGAATCACATTTACCTACACAGACAGCTTCCCACATCTCATCCTCTAAAAGCCACTAGGATTCCTGGCACTGGCAGAGCCTCTCTCAGAAGGTATCTGACATGTTGATTATCTGGCCAACTTTTGCAAGTGAAGTGCCCCATGGTTATGTCAAGTGGTCAAATTGAATAGTGTCCGTGGGCCTTAAGATTACAGGCCATTACTCCTTGAGTTGTCTTTATCCCAATGAAGATCAGATTCTAAGGATGCCCTATAATTATGAAGCCCAGAATATGAAACCCCTCAACTGCTGACCAGGTGAAAAGTCACAAATGCTTCCTTCCTTCTATCAGAAGTCTCCCTATCCACTCCTGCAATATAACTACAATGTCAACTTTTCCATGAACTGACAGAGGATATTAGAAGAAAAACTAGCCCACATGCTCTGCCCTGAATTTCATTTCATTCCAAACAGTTATAGCACCCTGAATATAAAGAAAAAAATTACAGACTATGATCTCAAGTAATTTACAATCTAGATTTCAGAACTCTCTTTAACAATCAGAACTAACTGTTCTCCGTGGTTGCATCTCACCCAAAAATCTACTATTTCTATTCAATAAACATCAGAATACTACAACATTTTATACACTACAGCAGATTTCTTCCAGAGGCTATTAAGATGGGGGGGAGGGGGGGGGGGGGAACATGTTGCTCTTGTTATAAACTGTATATTCTCCCTTTCAGAGATGGTAATACAGCAGTCAGTCGGAATTAACATATAAACAGGAATCAGAGAATCTGAATTGAAGTCCTAACTCTGTAACATGAAGGAAGTTCCACCACTGAGACAATAATAGGACTAAACTCACAGGGCTGCTGCAAGGATTCATTTAATATGTACAAAGTGACTAGAACACATGGTAAGCTTTTGGTAAACATTAAGCTTTACAATCACCTGACTCAAAGTGACAAT
The DNA here is from genome assembly GCF_046562875.1 of Panthera onca. Lineage (NCBI taxonomy): Eukaryota > Metazoa > Chordata > Mammalia > Carnivora > Felidae > Panthera > Panthera onca. Next base: position 72,510,337 of record NC_138351.1, read on the forward strand.
TACATGATATTTGTGAGAGGATAACAGATTCTAAGATATCCCGGCCCAAGACTGTCCTGCTTACCTTTCATGTGTCAATGATACTCATCAACCAATCAATCAATAAAAATGAAATAAAAGAGAAACCTAACAGTTCTGCTTCTCAGGAGCTCCTGCAAAGTGCGGTGGCAGATACAACTGAAAGCACCTGTAGATTTAATTTAAATTTATGGCACGCATGTCACCTCAAATACAAAAATAGAAAATGCTGATTTGAAATCTATAGAAACCCACTGTTACCAGACATACATCTCTAAATAGCAGACATAGGAACCACAGATAGCATTATTTTAGCATTATCTATATTATGTAAGCATACATTTTGGTCCTTAACATAGCTGTTTACAGTTATTCTTCCTTCTTCTCAGCAGTATTATAATTCCACTCGTGGACTGTGGTGTTTCTTTTGCACCCCACAGCAAAGCTAAACAGTAGTCAAATAATTGTAATAGTAACATCCAGCTAAGATTTTTAGCAGCCCATCTGACTAGATCTTTTTGTCCACATGAACACTCGGTGAACAGAGGTAATACAGCCTAAAGCCTGGTTGAGTGCACACTGGAGTCTGAGACACCTGGGATTCAATTCCAACTCATTTGCTGCAGGACCTGGGGAACCTAAAAAGTCTGTTTTCCATTACATAAAACAGCGATAATAATTTTGCCTACCCCTTAGGATTACTTTGACAAATAAAAGAATATACACAAAGCACTTAATGCTAGTCCTGAAATACTGAATGGGATGTTTACAAATAGCTCCAATTTACTCTGAAATGCATCTAAAAAGGATGGATTGAGTACTTAATGCCACTCAACTGTATAAAGATGATTAAGTTTTGTTATGTGTATTTTACCACAATTTTTTAATAAAAAATAAAATAATTAAAGTGAAATTGTAAAGGTGGATTGAAAGATGGACAGATACATGATAAAGCTAATAAAATATCAAATGCAGAACCCAGGTAGTGAATATATAAATGCTTATTTTCAACTTTTCTGTATTTTTGAAGATTTTTACAATAAAATATTAGGGGAAAAAATGCAGACATCCAATAGTTCACTTTTATTTTCTTCTACTACTGAAAAATAATAGCCAGCAAATATTCAGATTCTTGGCTCCTTTTTAAAAAATCTTATAAAGCATCTTTCCATCAGCCATCTCTTTTATTATAGCCATTCTAAAACTAAAAGTGGCTTATTTGAAACTTCTTAGCCACTTACTTATGTATTTAATTTCAAGTTAAATTATTCTAAGGTACCAGCTGCCAAGCATTTAATCTCTTCTGAAGTACAGAAACCAAGTCAACAGACATTTGTGGTTGATGACTGATGATGTGACCAAACAAAAAAATGGAAAAGCAAGGACTGGAATTATTTGCTCCTAACTTTTCCAGTAGCTGCTAAAACCATAAGTTCCTTAACCAGAAGGACTACCAGCACCTTAACAGGTACCTAATATACAGAAACACAGTGCATCTACACGTGTACATCAGCCATATAGAATGATACCCAATCCTTCTTCTAGTTGTGTCCTCCATTCCAAACGGTAATTCGGATTTTAAGTGTTTTAGTGGCACATCAGGAACCCAGATACCATGCAGTATAACAATTTAAACAGACCATCTCACACCCATTGCAATGGCTACTTTCAAAAATACAGAAGAAAATAACAAGCATTGGTGAGGATGTGGAAAAACTGGAACCCTTGTGCAGTGTTGGTAGGAACGTAAAATGATACAACCACAGTGGAAAACAGTATGGTGGTCCCTCAAAGACTTAAAAATTGAATTACCATAGGATCAAACAATCCCACTTCTGCATATAATACCCAAAAGAATTGGAAGCATAATCTCAAAGAAATACTTGTACACCCATGTTCATAGCAGCATTATTCACAACAGATAAGATGTACAAGCAACCCCAGTGTCCAACAACAGATGAATGGACGAGAGAATGTGATATATGTACACAATGGAGTATCATTCAACTTAAAAATGAAGAAAATACTGTCACATACTACAACATGGATGAACTTTGAGAACATTATGCCAAGTGAAATAAGGCAGTCACAGAAAGACAAACCATGTATGATTCCACTTATATGAGATACCTAGAGAGGTCAAAATCACAGAGACAGTCAGCAGGATGGTGGCTGCCAGGGGCTGGAGGAAGGTGGGGTGGGATAGGGAGTTAAGGTTCCGTGGGTACAGAGTTTCAGTAATGCAAGTTGAGAAGAATTCTGGAAATGGACGGTGGTGATGGTTGCACAATATGAATGTATTTAACACCACTGAACTGCACACTTAAAAGTGGTTATGATGGTAAACTTTATGTTATGTGTATTTTACCACAATAACAACAACAACAACAAAAATGGAAGAAAAAAACCAGGGACCTGATCTCCCCAGGAGGCCTGGAAGGGTGCTCCAGCTTGGAATTGACAGAGGAACAATCAACTCCGGCTCTCAAACCTTGTCTATCTCTGAACACACCAGGAGACCTTGTCCACTCAGACTCTCCATCACGCCCAGGGTCACACCAACTGTGTATTTCAACTTCAAAATGAACAAACATTACTCCGCCTACACCAGTTTTATGTCAAAGCAGCAACTTAATCTCTCTAAACTTGCCTCCTCTTTAAAACAAGGATAATTCCTACCTACCTACTTCACAAGGTTGTTATGAGGGCAAGAGTGAGATCACGTACATATAAAAGTAGCTTCAAACTGCCAAGCACCAAAGAAACAGAAATTATTATGTTTATAACTACTTTCGGATGGAAATTCCGAAGGGACTGTAACAACAAAAACTTCACAAGGCTTGCGACACCTCGCCCATGGTACATTCCATTTAAAACTCACATCATCCCTAAGTAACACCGTTCTTGTTTTTGTCATGAACTGAAGGGCAGCGCTGAGGAAACAAACAAACGCTCAACGTAAGCATTTCATCTAACCACCCCCAAACGCAATCAGAAATCATCTTACATGTTCTAGGAAAATTCAATTTTTATGACCCCAGCGTGGGCCTGCGGCGCCTTGGAACTACACTTCCCACAAAGCATCGAGGTGAACCCGGGCGGCGGGCGGGGCGGCCTGGGATTCAGGGTGGCCACAGCTCTCCCCGAACCTAAGATCGCCGGCCCCTGAAAAATTGCACCGTTTACGGTCGAGCGTGCGCTGGCTCTCCTTTCTGAAACCGCTGTCACCCCGCGGTTCCTCCTGCGTCTAGCACGGCGACCCCTCTCTCCGCCCTCCCGTCCTTCCTGCTCCACCTGAGGGTCACCGCCTATTCTTGACCTTTCCGCTGATTTCTAAGGTGTCACAGAAAGGCACCTTCTTCCCTTCCTCCCCGCCAAATCTACATTTCTAGAACTCCCCAAACAGTTGGGACTCGGGGCCACGGCGGGGTCAGACGGGACGGGCCGACACTGCCCGCCACCCTGGGCCCCCAGCCGGTCCGCCCGCCCGAGCGTCGCGAGCAGGGGGCTGGGCTGCCCCCACCCCCGGGCCGGGGCGGATCGCGGGCAGAGGTGGCTCCGCCCGGGGCTCCGGTTTCAATTTCGCAACGTGACGGTGCAAACCTGAGGCCTACAAGCGCCGGCGGCCGGCGCCCCGCCCGCCCGCCAGGCCCGAGCGCCCCAGCCCCCCGCGGCCGCCGCCCGCCCACCCAACCCGGCACCCGGCGGGAGGCAGCGCGCCCCGGCCTGCCCGCCCGGCCCCGGCCGCCGCCCCCGGCCCTGCGCAGCGCCGGCTCCGACTCGCGGCCGCGGGCTCGCGGTGGCACTTACTCAGCTCGTCCTGGGAGGCGGAGGCGGCGGCCGCAGCCATGTTGCGCCAGGGAGGGAGGGAGGGGCCGGAGCGGGAGGGCGCGGACGCGAGGCGCGGGGGGCTCGCCGCTCGCGGTGCGGCAGGGGCCGGGAGCCGCCTCCGGTCGCTCGGCGCGGGCCGCGCTGCGCCCACGAGGCCCGCCTGCCGCCGCCTCCTGCGTCCTCCTCGCAGCACGCGTCGATCTCGCGGTCCCCCGCGAGCTCGCGACTCGGGCGCTCCCACCGCCTCGCGCCTCTGCGGAGCCGCCGCCGTCTGTCGGCCGAGTCCCGGTGCGCCCGGCCCTCCCGGCGGCTCTGCGGCTCCGCGCCGCGCTCGCCCAACTCACGCCGGTTTTATATTTAGAAAGAGCTGAGCCATCCTCCCAGCGGCCCCCCCGCCAGGCCCCTCGCGCGCCCGCCCGCCCGCGCTCGCTCGCTCGCGGCTCGTCCTGCCCACCTGCCGCCGCCCGCCCCGCGAGCGCTCCCCGCGCGGACCCGGCACGCGGCGGCCTGCGCGGGCGGCCCGGCCTAGCCGCCCCGCCGCGCCGTAGCAGCCTGCGGCGGCCGTGGCTCGGCACGGACGCGCGGGCCTCTGACCTGAATCCGAGCCGGTCTCCATGCCGGGGATGCTGCGCGCGGCGCCGCGAGGTGGGCGCCCGGAGGCGAGGCGGCGGCGGGCTCGGGCCCGAGGGGCCGCGCGCCGCAGTCCGGGAGGGGCCTGACCGGCTGGCCCGCGCTGCCGGGGCCGGGGGAGATCCTCGAGGCGGGGCCCAAGCTCCCTTTTGAAAGGTCTGCGGCTGTCACGTTGGCCGGTCCCGACCTGAAGAAACACGTCTGTCCAGAGGAAGAGACGTGGACTCGGAGAAGTAGAGCCGGGCTCCGAGTCGGCGGGAGGAAGCCCCGCCCTGCGCCTCCCGCGAACTTCTCGGCCCCGGCGCGTGGAGCGCCCGGGACCCGGCTCCCCCGGCTCCACTTCTCACTAAAAGGCAGTGAGAAAGTGTACTTTTTCGATCCTCTCAGAACTAGGACCGCCGAGTGAAGGAAAGCCGCGAAGCCCTACCAAAAGTTACATGAACCTATATGTTTAAAGTTCAAATTCAAGTATATATGCTTACATGAACTTTTTTTTTTTGTAATACCTACGTTCTTTTAGGTAGCCCGAGTGATTTATTTTCAATATGCCGATTTTAACTTGACGGCTTAAGTTGGTCCGTGTTCGTGGTTCGTGTACGTGAAAAACACTCGCAAAATGCAATTCAAATTAAGGGGTTGCATAATTGCTGTACTTTAAGTGGTGGCACTGTCACAACAAATTAGGTACAAGATCAGATCCCTTTTTTTTTTTTTTTTTTTGTATAAAAAGAAGAAATCAAGACCCTAAATAGATTGAAATTGCGTCTATTCCTAAAAGAAATCTATAAAGCCCTGGTTACTGTCTTGAAAAATGACTATATGTCATTCCAGATGTGGGCAAGTACATCTTGTACTTGCCTTGTACTGAGGCAAGTACAAGGTACTTACACGACATTAAAGACATCTATTTCCTTTATTGCTTTAATAAGGAAATTATACATGATCTTTGGGAACATTTCAAATGATTCAGAATGTCACAAAATTAAAAGTGAAGGGCCTTCCTCTTGCACATCCCTTCCTCTCCCACCATTTTCTCCCCCAGAGAAAAATGTGGTTAACAGGTAACAGTTGGGCGCGAGTGCTCTGGGGCCACATATCTACACCCTCAAAAGCGACTAGGATAGAGACAGGCTCATACTCAACAATGAAGTTTGCATCAGTTCCCCCCCCCCCCCCCCCCCCGCAACACACACAATCTTCCATGTTAATTCAAAAAGGTCTACATCACCACTTTTTTTCTTAATGACCTCATAGCTCGTTAAATTAGCCAATTCCTTTTTTGAGGACATTTTGGCTCTTTAGTTCGATGTTGGCACAAAGTCACTGCATAACAAACTATTTGCCAAGACTACAATATGGAAGTGTATAAAATAAAGGCTGTCCCCCATCTCACTGTCCACCATCCCCTCATCCTGCTCCCTGGAAAGAATCCTGTTTGATGCACCCAAACTTTCCGACTATGAATATATAAAGTAGGGGCGCCTGGGTGGCGCAGTCGGTTAAGCGTCCGACTTCAGCCAGGTCACGATCTCGCGGTCTGTGAGTTCGAGCCCCGCGTCAGGCTCTGGGCTGATGGCTCGGAGCCTGGAGCCTGTTTCCGATTCTGTGTCTCCCTCTCTCTCTGCCCCTCCCCCGTTCATGCTCTGTCTCTCTCTGTCCCAAAAATAAATAAAAAACGTTGAAAAAAATTAAAAAAAAAAAAAAGAATAAAGTAGCTGCACTAAGGATTGGTTTGGAGAAATGTTGACTTCTCATAACTTCAAATAGATTCTTCTAAAACCAACAACAAAAAAAAACCCCATAGAATATAAGTTTTAAAAAAAAGTTTGCTAGGCAATTTTAACTTATAGACAAAACTAGCATCTCATAAGCTTTATGTAGAAATTTTTAGAGTCCACACGTGCAAATCACAGATTTATGTTTATTTTAACAAAAATGGAATCCTACTACATACACTATTATGTAACTTTCTTTTCACCAAACAAGATATCACAGGTATTTCTCCATACCAGTAATGACAATAATAGCTAATACTAATTGTGCCAGGCACTGTTTTAAAGTGTTTTACATGGTTGGGGTGCCTGGGTGGCTCATTCAGTTGAGCAACCAACTTCAGCTCAGGTCAGGTCATGATCTCGCGGTTTGTGAGTTTGAGCCCTGCATGGGGCTCACTGCTGTCAGTATGGAGCCTGCTTTCCCCCCTTCTCTCTCTCAATAATAAACATGGGGGGGTTACATGGTTGAATTCACTTAGTTCTCACAACAATCTTATGAGATAGGGATTTTTAATGACACCAGATCATGGAGGAACAAATCTAAAATGCCACAAACTAGAAAGGGGTAGAGTGGGAATTTGAACCTAGGCAGTGTGAATCATTCTTCACCACTATGGTCTGTTCAGAACTACCTTCTTCTTGGGGTGCCTGGATAGCTCAGCTAGTTGGGCGTCTGACTTCAGCTCAGGTCATGATCTCATGGTTGGTGGGTTTGAGCCCCACATGGGGCTCTGAGCTCTGAGCCTGGAGCCTGCTTAGGATTCTGTGCCTCCCCCTCTCCTTACCCCTCCCCCACTTGCACTCTGTCTTTCCCTGTCTCTTGAAAATAAATGTGAAAACAATTTTTTAAAAAAGAACTACCTCATTCTTTTATTTTTTTAAGTTTATTTATTTATTTTGAGAGAGAAAGAGTACAAGTAGGGGAGTGGAAGAGAGAGAGAGGGAGAGAGAGAGAATCCCATGCAGTGGGAGCCAGATGCAGGGCTCAACCTCACAAACTGCGAGACCACGATCTGAGTGAAGTCAGATGCTTAACCGACTGAGCCACCCAGGTGCCCCTACTTCATTCTTTTAAATGGCTGCATGATGAGTACATGACAATATTTAATCATTCCCCTACTGATGAGCATTTAGGTTGTCGACAATTTTTGTTACTATTGCAAGCAAATACTACCATAAAAATTCTTTTTTTTAATTTTTTTTAACGTTTATTTATTTTTGAGACAGAGAGAGACAGAGCATGAACGGGGAAGGGGCAGAGAGAGAGGGAGACACAGAATCGGAAGCAGGCTCCAGGCTCTGAGCCATCAGCCCAGAGCCCGACGCGGGGCTCGAACTCACGGACCACGAGATCGTGACCTGAGCTGAAGTCGGACGCTTAACCGACTGAGCCACCCAGGCGCCCCCAAAAATTCTTATACATATATCAGCGAAGTCACATGTTATATATAGAGACAGAAATATGTAGAGATAGGATTGTTAGGCAAAAAAAGACACCTTTAACATCTCATTATATACAGTACTTTATAGCAATTTACAATGCTGCTTCTAATCACTAGAGTTTAAAGCTATAAGCTTTTTCCATAAATAAATAAATAAATAAATAAATAAATAAATAAGTCTCTAAGCTTTTTCATAGTTGCTTTCCCCCTTCAAACTAGTTGTAGTTTATTTTCCCCACTAAATAGCTTCATATTCTTACTACACACTTTGGTTTTGAATAGTGGCCTTGAGGTACTTCCTATCTAGAATCTACTTCAATTTCCAAAACAGACAAGAAAGAATTGTGGAAGGGGTGAACGGGGGGGGGGGGGGGGGGAGGGGGCAGAGAAGAGGCCACTGGGAAGCCAAAATAATGTATCACAAAATCCAAGAACTAAAAACTTACATCTTTTAGATTTAGAAGTCCCCTCTCCCTCTGTTAGGCCCTAATCACACTAAATGCAAGCATCGTTCTAACAAAGTAAATAGTCTTGTTTCCATAGTCAAAGCAAATTAGAAACAGAGTATTAGAGAGCATTCTTCCGGGCAAGTACTAGGAAGACAGAAGAGCTACTAGACACCCTAAAAACAAGAGAAAAAGGAGGAAAACTATAAATAGAAGCCATAAGAGCTCAAAAAGCAAAACATGCTGGTGTTATTTGTTAAGTACAAAAAGCACCACCCCCAAGAGGCCCTGACGTCATTTCACCTGAATAACTGATGTTCATGGTGATCATCCTGACATCAAGAAACAGTAAAATGATGTCTACTATATCAGCATCAAAAATCAAGGAAGTACAGAGTATATCTTAAAAAGCTGTTCATCCAAAATGATTCTAATAAGCAATTTTAGATGCCTAAAAGGATTGATTCTAAACTATCTAGAAAATCTAGTTATCCCAAATGATTCAATGATCCATTCCCAAGGATCTCTAGAGAAGCCAAAGTTCTGCAGAGATGTGTCTCATACAGTATTCATTTTGGTTGCCGAAGAAGTCGGGTACTGGGTCCAGTCTGCCAACAGAATCCACAACGCTAATGATCTTCATCTCTGCTCTTTTCAGTTATTAAAAACATGTTTCACTACACATAAAAACCATGTCATGGCTCAAAAAATTCTGTTTTCTAAAAATCAAACTCCAAAACATCAGTCCTAACCGCCATGTAGAATCCTTCCACTGTTGTACCCCCCACTTCCTGTGGATTTAAAGTACATTTTGGATCCTCCCCATCGCCTCAAACATTTCCACTGCTCTCTGGTCTGCGTTTCCTCTAAGTATCATGTGCTCCGCTCTCAGTCCGAACCCCAAAGATGGCAATGAATTCAAGTCTTTCTTCCCTTGGTTTCTGTCTTAAAAATACAGTGCCAATCAATCCCCAACCTTTGGCAAATCTTATCATTCACTTTATTTTTCCCTCCCAAATATCTCTGGAAAAAGGCAAAAAAGCTAACCTGGTTCAATACAGTACTACACCTTGCATCTTAGAAGATAAGGCAACATTTCCTCTACGGATAAAATTTATCCCTATACCAGAAGATCCTCTGATTTTCTTTAGATGGTGGTTGCAAACCTTTTGGTTCACATTCTTCCTCCTGCCCCAAATTTTTGAAATTTGGGTAATCCATTTACACATTTTTAGATTGACATCTCAAATTTTCCCTTATAAATAGTTGAAAAGGAGAAACTTTGATAACAAATTCTATTGTAAATATTAGTGTTTTTTTTGTTTTTCTTTTTGTTTTTTTAAGAAAGAGCACACTCAAGAACAGGGGGAGAGAGGCAGAGGGGCAGAAGCTGAGAGATAGAATCTTAAGCAGGCTCCACGCTGAGTGGGGCTCCATCCCATGACCCCGAGATCATGACCTGAGCTGAAATCAAGATTCTGAGGCTCAACTGCCTAAGCCACCCAGGCACCCCAATATTAGCATTTTAAAATAAAAACCCTTCCGTTATTTAAAAATACATATATATAGGATCTAATTAAGATTTTTTAAATGAGATATTGATTTGATGCCTACTATCCTCTATTTAAAAATACATGAATAGCGTGCCTGGGTGGCTCAGTTAAACCTCTGACTTCAGGTCACGATCTCAAGGTTCGTGGGTTCAAGTCCTGAATCAGGCTCTGTGCTAACAGCTTGGAGCCTGCTTCGGATTCTGTGTCTCCCTCTCTCTTTGCCCTTCCCCTGCTTGTGCACTCGCTCTCTCTCAAAAATAAATAAACATTAAAAAAATACATGAACAAGCTCTTAATAATCAGAAATTTTACATAATTACTTTTGCTCCTTGAACTTCTACACCAACCTGTTTCTTCCCACACAATAATTTATTTTTTAAGTTTATGTATTTATTTTCAGAGAGAGAGAGAGAGAGCGTGTGTGCGTACAGGCACGCACACGAGCAGGGGAGGAACAGAGGCAGAGAAAGGGAGAGAGTGAGAGAGACAGAGAGAGAATCCCAAGCAGGCTCCATGCTCAGTACAGAGCAGGATGTGGGGCTCCATCTCACAAACCCTGAGATCATGACTTGAACCAAAATCAAGAGTCAGATGCTTTACCAACTGAGCCACTGAGGTACACCTCCCATTGATAATTTATACTAATGCAATATAGTTTTAACCTTGAAAGTCCTTGAAAGTACTCTTGTCTTCAACAAAAATGATATATAACTTAAAAGTATTTAAATTTTTTCCGTGGCCATCTAAAAAATTATGATGATTGAATAACCATAATTAATAGTAGTACACAACTTGTCAAAACAACATAAATATATTACAATTTTTTAGAGGTTCCAACTCTTAGTGATTGGCATATTTTTATGTTACAACTTCTGAGAGTTGTAGGGGTAGGGGCTTTTGGAAGGAAAAAAAATATCTAGGTATAGTTATTCACTTCCTCATTACCTGATTTAGTATATCAAATTGTCCCTTTGATGTCACTTGAAGCTCTTCCCTGGGGGTAATCAACCATACTTAGACTGGAGGTAGCTGAGATGTGTGGCTTCTTTTGGAAAGTCAGAGAAGGGCCATTGTGAAATAGGACACCTTGACTCTATTTTTTTTTTTTAAGATTTTATTTTTAAGTAATCTCTATGTCCAGCGTGGGACTCAAACTCATGACCCTGAGATCAAAAGTCACATGCTCTACTGACTGGGCCAGTTAGGCACCCCATGGACACCTTGACTTTACAGCATTCTTAGGCAAAACAAATTAAATGAAAAATGTATATGATCTACAGATTGATTCTCTTAACACTATCCATGTCCTTGTATTCCAAGATATCCCTCCCTACTCCCAGGGGACCATAGCTTCAGCATAGTTCATCTTGAGTGTTCTTTCTTCTTATCCTACTCTGTCCCTAGTTTCTCCTTAGAAAAATAACCTACCCCACCCTTCTCTATCCATTCTCATATTCAAGCCGCTCCTGTATTCTGTCCTCAACCCACTGGACCTCCCTGAAACTAGTCAATAGCAAACTCTGATGGACACTTTCATCCTGATCTTGTTTGAACTATGGACTCATCCTCCCTTTCAAAACTCTCCTCTGCTAGGTTTTCCCTACACAATTTCCTCCTGATTCTTTTCCACTTATCAGTTGCCTTCATTGTCCTCTCATTCTCTGCCACCCCTTTGAAGTTGGTACTTCACTTCAGTTTTAATCTCAGACCATTTGACGTTCTACCCGCGCTTTCTTTGCATTCCGCACTCCCTCATCTTCAATTACCAAATAACTACTTTCTCTCTCCAGTTAAGTTCTCTTGGACATTTCCACCTAAATGTGCTACATGCACTTCAAACTCAATATATCCGCAACGGAACCTATTTTCCTTCTCAAACCAACTTCTTGTATCCCTCAAAGTGTGTGAAACCAGCATTCAGTTGACCAAAACAGAGACCTGAGAGTAACCCATAATTCTACTTTATCCCTCACTTTTATTCACTATCTGCAGATTGTCACTGAGTAGTATCAGTTAGGGTTTCTCTGGTTCCCAGCACAGAACCCAACTCACGGAAGTAGAACAATATTTGAAGAAGAGTACTGGAGTAGTTCACAGAAACAAGGAATAATGAAACAAATATATTCCAAAAGGATAAGAACTGGGCAGCAACCAGGATCTCTGGACCAGGAACTTGAAGATCATCCCTCAGGGAATTGCAACCAGATGATTCAGTAATAGCACAGCCTTTCATTTCTGGATGTTGTGGAATAAGAATTATAAGCTCCAAACTTTGATTCAACCTTGATTAAAAATAAAAGAAACCATAGGGGCAAATGATAGTAGATGAAAGGTAAATAACTTTATTGACATAAATTCTTTGGGAACCCAAAGTATTCTGTTGGTCTAACATTTCTCAACAACAAAAGAGATGATTAACACACACACACACACACACACACACACACACACACATTCTGATGCCTAGAGGAGCATACTAAATAAGAGAGCAACTCGTGAGTGGCAGAGGTCATGTTTAAGTTTCAGATCTAGATCTGCTCTGTTTCTTGTTTTTATGATTATTGCTTCTTTAATATTTCATAAAAAACAAGAGACTACCATCTTACGTAATTGAATTATCTCATTCATGCTATAAATGAATTAACTAATCTTAGGTGTACTATATATATTGTGGGGGTTCTTTTGTCAAATAAAGAGTATTTCGAATGACTCTCTCTCATACCTGGAGAAAGTATGATATAGCTGATCCAAACACAAACAAAGTCTGATTCCTTTGACAGTGTCAAGTTTAAAATCCTGGGATGGGAGAGTTGATTGATTTAGTTTGGATCACTTGTCCCCACTGCTGGAGATTTGGGACTATTAAAAAAATTTTTTTTTTAATGTTTATTTTTGAGACAGAGAGACAGAGACAGAGACAGAGTGCCAGCCAGGGAGGAGCAGAGAAAGGGGAAGACATGGAATCCGAAGCAGGGTCCAGGCTCTGAGCTGTCAGCACAGAGCCCAAAGAGGGGATCAAGCCCATGAACCGTGAGATCATGACCTGAACGAGACACTTAACAGATCGAGCCACCCAGGTGCCCCTGGGACTATTAATAGAAGGAGAAAGGGAAAGTTGAACAATAAGACAAACAATAGTAACCACCTCCCACTAATCTAAATAGCAAATATTCACTCTCCTTAAAATGGTTCTAATCTGCCACTTCCTCTCTATTACTGGCTTTAGTCTACTTTCTCCAAGGCATCTCTTGGTAAAAAGTCTTCAGCCTTTAATCCTTTGCATTCCAGCTTGTGTCTTCTTCACTTTACCCTAATAAAGATCACTGTTACTCTGGAGGTTTACCATGATTTCTCTAAGTTTTTTTTTTTAATTTAAAAAAAAATGTTTTATTTATTTTTGAGAGAGAGAGAGAGACAGAGAGAGAGAGAGAGCGCACGAGCTAGCGGACACGCACACACGTGCATGTGATGGGCGGGACAGGGGCAGATGGGCCAGAGGATCGAGGAGGGGCTCACACTCACTGTGATATCATGATCCCAGCCCAAGTCAGATGCTTAACTGACTGAATGACCCAGGCACCCCTTAATTTTTTTAATGTTTACTTATTTTGAGAGAGAGTGCATGCGTGCACGTTCAAGTAGGGGGAGAGGCAGAGAGAGAAGACAGAATCAAGCAGGCTCTGGGCTGTCAGTGCAGAGCCTGACATGGGGCTCAATCCTATGAAACATGAGATCAAAATCTGAGCCAAAACCAAGAGTCTGCTGCTTAATTGACTGAGCCACCCAGGCGTCCCTTCTCTAAGTTTTAATTCTTTTTTTAAAAAAATTTTTTAAATGTTTATTTATTTTTGAGACAGAAAGAGAGCATGAACAGGGGAGGGTCAGAGAAAGAGGGAGACGCAGAATCTGAAACAGGCTCCAGGATCTGAGCTGTCAGCACAGAGCCCGATGCGGGGCTCGAACCCACAGACTGCGAGATCATGACCTGAGCCGAAGTCGGCCACTTAACCGACTGAGCCACCCAGGCGCCCCTCTATGTTTTAATTCTTAAAATTTAATATGTATATACACATATGCTTTATACATATATTTTTTATATTGTATTTTATTATAAATACAAAGAATTTATTAATGCATATGTATTTTATAACTTAGATATAATTGACATATAAGATCATATTCCTTCTAGGTGTACAACATAATTTAATATATATTACTATATGATCACCATAATAAGTTCAGTTAACATCCATCACCACACATAGTTTAAAAGTTTTCTTGTGATGAGAATTTTTAAGATCTCTCTTAGCAGCTTTCAAACATACCATACAGTTTTGGGGTTTTTAAATGTTCATTTATTTTTGAAGGAAAGAGAGACAGAGCAGGGGAGGGGCGGAGAAAGAGGGAGACAGAGAATCAGAAGCAGGCTCCAGGCTCTGAGCTGTTAGCAGAGAGCCCAACACAGGGCTGGAACTCAAGAGCCATGAGATCATGAACTGAGCCGAAGTCGGATGCTTAACTGACTGAGCCACCCAGGCGTCCCTACAGTTTAACTATAGTCACCATGCTGTATATTATATCCCTAGGACTTTATTAATTTGTAACTGGAAGTTTGCACCTTTTGGCCATATTCACCCATTTTGCATACTCCTCCATCTTATAGGACATTTAGTGGTTTTTCAAGACAGCTTAGCCTCATTAACATCTCTCAAACATCAAACATTAAACATTTCTTGCAATTCCACCCTTTCTTGTCACCCTTGATTCATTTTTCTTCCACCTGTCTAAAGTTTGTTTGTTTCCATCATTTCCCCTTCCTACTCCTTTAAATACACCTTATTGGCAAACTTTTCCTGTAAAGGGCTTGCTAATACATAGTTTAGGCTATGTGCGCCATAGAGTTTCCTTCACAACTACTCAACTCTGCCATTATAACATGAGAGCAGTCATAAACACTAAATAAATAAAGGAGCTTGCCCATGTTCCAACAAAACTTTACTTACAAAAACAGTGGGCTGATTTGGACCAGGGACCGTAGTTTGCTGATGTCTCATTTAGGAGCCTCTTGAGAAAGGGAGACTAGGGAATGAATGTTGGGGACTTGCACGTCTAAAAATGTCTCTAATCTCCAACTTAAATACTCAGGATGGCTAGAATAGAATTCCAGGTTGGAAAAACCGCTCCTCATAATTTCAAAGGTACTGTTCAATTTTTTTCTACCTTCCACAATGCGTTTCCTTCAGCTCAGCTAGCTCCACTGGCCTTCAGAGGTAATGCTCTCCCTTAAGATTTTACTCAGGCTAACAGAGCTATTTTACTTCATTAGTAACATTTTTCACATTTCTAAAAATCCATTTGAAGAAATTGACCATTATGTTTTCCAATTTCCTATACCCAAGGACTACCTTTTCCTAGAATTTAGTACCAGAAAAATGTTTGACTCTCAGGGAAACTTCTATGCTGTCTTTTACGAGACGATAAGTATTAAGTAACCCACTGTGATCCATTTTTTTGTCCTGACCGTTATTATCCAATTGCATTCGGCTCTCATACCATATTCATTTGTACTCTGACGTTTATTAAAAGGGAATACATGTGAAGGAATTGCCAAAAGGAAGGCAACTATTTTGTCAGCTTGTTGCAACACTCAAGGCTGAAGGGATAGAAACAGGTATTTCCTTTCAACATCACATTGTAATAATATATTTCTAGATGGGCTAGATATCATTGCAACCATCTTTACAAAATATTATCTACCATATAGTGCATCATTTTGATCATTTCTTTGTTCCTACCTATCCGCATTTGCAATAAATCACCAAATCCTACTACTACTATGTCCTGGGTCTTTTTTAGTTCATCACCAATTAGACCACCTTCATCGTCCCACCTGGATTATTGCACAACGTCCTGACAAAACTAGGCTTTTTGCCTCCAGCTTTCCCTCTTTCCAATCTCTTCTCCATCCTGAAGCTAAAACAGCTAAAAAACAAGCAAACAAAAAGCCCACTTATTTGATTAAGTGTTCCCTAGTGTGCTTATCCTGACTAGAGATCCCACCAGATTGCTTATAGGTGAAACTCATTGATATGTGGTTTTTCTCTTTCTTTACTGATGCACAACCCATCACTCTTTACCGCGATGGTTGCTTTTAATCAAAAGTTAGTTTGGTCACCAGTTCCAAGGAATCATTTTTTCCTGGTAATTTATTCATATGTAGCATGTCACTTAATTACGGAACATTTCAACTTGTGTAGTGTTTCTCAAAGTATAGTCCAAGGATCACCTACAATAGTTGTGGAGGGGAAGTTCCAAAATTTGTACTCAAATGAGGAATATCATGTGTGTCTAAGGTACACATTGTTTGAGAACCACTAATTAAAGTTCCTCTGACTTGCCCAGTTAAACTTTTGAGCCAATTTTATATCATGTCCCTCTGTTTTCTCCAGCTTCTCCTTGATGTCCCATTTTCAGCCTGACAAGGAGAGGTGGGTAGAGGAGAAGAGTATGTACTCAGACCTGGGACTGGGATAGCTTCGTTTTGACTGTGGGCAGTTTCTTCAGCTTGCCTTGCTGCCTGTGAGATGAACCCAGTGGTTCATTTAGTTGAGCCTGCTCTGTCTTTTAAAGTCTCAGGGCCCTGACTCACCCTGCTCTCTCAGTCTAGAATGTTTTTCTCTCCTAACTCACTCCACCCTTCCAAAAGCCATCTAGTCATTAGAACCTTCCAAACAATCCTTCCTGAGTTCCTCAGCCCTTTTTGCAAGGTCCCCAGTAATCTGTGCAAGCACCCATTTCTAAATTCAACAAATCTACTGACCACCTACTAAGCACCAGGTACTGTTTTAAGGCCTGGAGATTGTTTCTCATGGAACAAGATAAAAGATAAAAATCCTTACTCTTGTGGAATTGGTATTCTAGTGAAGAAGGCAGACAAAAAACAAAACAAGACAGACAATAAGTAGTAAACAAATTAGAAAATTATATGTTAGGAAGGGAAACAGGAGTGGAGATGGATGGGTTCCAATTTAAGCATTGTGGTGGTGGGAGAGCTTCACCAAGAAGATATGATACGAAAGGGTAGGAGAGTGAGCCATATAGCTGCCTACAGCAAGAGCATGCAGCCAGAAATGCCAGGCAGGTTGGAAGGAGAGAGCAAGGAGGCCATTGTGACTGGAGCAGGGAAGTCCAGGAAGAGGTCAGGGAGGTTATGGGTGATCCATCAGATTCTAATCAGCTTTGTAGGCCACTGTTAAAATTTGGGTTTTTACTCTGAGTGAAATGGGAAACCTTTTCAGGGTTTTAAGCAGAGGAGGGACATAATCTGTTTCACGTTTTTAAACCATCTCTCCCGCTGCCGTGTAAAGAATAGACAAGGGAAGAAAAGTGCATTCAATCGGCTATTGCAATAATCCAGGGGAGGCATGATGGTGGTTTGCACCATGGTGGCAGGTGTGAAAGTCATAAAATTAATATTTGTTAAATTCGCGTTGCGGCATTAATTATGGCTTACATAGAATGCATCACCAATATGCATTCTGCAGTGGGTTTTTCCAGCCTGGATTTAAGGGAAGGGTAGGGAGAGGAAGGAGGAGGGATGGTTTGAGGTTACCTAGGAGACCGAGCATCATAAATCTGAAAACCTGAGATGGTTCTAGGCCTTTAGGCCTCTGGCGCAGCAATAATTCTGTGGCCGAGCCCACCAGCCATTTCCCAATGACCATGCGCAACAGGCCAGGTGGGAGCCTATGGAAAACACAGGACTTTCGCAAAGCAGGACAAACGCATTCCGGGAATCGTAGTTCTGCGCCCTTGCGCAGGCGCAGTGGCTCTTCGCGGGCTTGCGCGCGCAGCTCCTGCAGGACCAGCTTCTAGAAGCTCATTGCGGTGGCGTTGGTCCTGACTGCGGGTGCTGATGCAGGTAGTGGTTGTCCCGGGCCCCTGATTTGGCGGCCGCGGCCAGGTCGCCGGCTGCAAGGATGCACCCGGGCTGGGTGCATCTTTGGTGGGGTGGGTGGGTGGGTGGGGAGCCGAGCGATCTCACAGTGCACTCCCGATGCTGCAGCTTCTGGGGGAGGTGGGCACTGTCCTGAATGACGGAGCTTTCCTCCATCCCCTCCCTGCTTCCATACTCCCTTAACTTGGGTACGCGGACTTTTTCGGCGGGAAAATTCCTTTATGTGTGTGCGTGGGGGAAGGGAGCATTGCGGTGACTGCAGGATGTTTAGCAGCATCCCTAGGTCTACTCGCTAAGTAGGTACCACTAGCACTCCTCCTCCAGTCGTGATAACCACGTCTTCAGCCGCCCCCCACCCCCTTTGAGAACTTCTGCCTGCCTGCGTCACATTTTCGCGGAGCCTCTATTGTAGGCTCCCTGGAGACCTAGACGAGTGTCTTAGTCAACACAGAGCCCCAGGTGCTCAGAGCGGCGTCAGGTACGTGGTAGGTGCCTAATATTTGGCGAAGGAATAAATGACGTCATGCATTCGTGTGTGCCGGGCTCTGTGCTCAGAGGTGGGGGAATTATTGGTATACTTGCAATAGGAGGAGAGGGCTTTCACTTGCCGCAATGTAGTACATCTCAGACTGTATTTTCATCTCCTGGGTGCTCTCTGAGTGTGAGGACCCCACCAGATCTCTCCACGCTTGTCATAGTTTCCTGATCTTCAGTTATTTGCAGAATGAAAGCATGCGGGTAACACACGATGGGCTCCGTGCAAAAGAGCACTTGGGCATCAGAGAAACCTTTGTGCAAGAGCTGACAGTTGAAAGGAGTCGTTTTGAAGGATGAGTAAAGGTTTGGTAGGAGAGAAAGAAGACAGCATTTCTAGGAGAGGGAACGGCACTAGTGCGAAGGATGAAAGGGCATATAGTTTTTGTTTTGTTTTGTTTTTTGGTTTTTTTTATGGCTGCAGCATCCATCAGGGGCAGCTAGAGCTCAAGAGGTGAGGTTCTCAGAGCAGGGTCTCTAGATCATCAATACATGGCCTCTGCATTTGAACTTCACCCTGAGACAGCTGGGGAGTGATAGGTCCCTATTTTGCAAATTAGAAGGGATCCTTAGGCTGCAGCATGAGACTGGATTGAAGGTACCTGTACATTTGTAGTTTAAGTAGGATCGGGGCACCTGGGTGGCTCAGTTGGTTAAGGGTCCGACTTCTGCTCCAGTCATGATCTTGCTGTCGGTGAGTTCCAGCCCCACATCAGGCTCTGTGCTGACAGCTGAAGCCTGGAGCCTGCTTCAGATTCTGTGTCTCCCTCTCTCTCTCTGCTCTTCCCGCATTCATGTTCTGTCTCAACAATAAATAAACATTTAAAAAAAAGTAGAATGGGGAGGTTTTTAAGAAATAAAACTGCCAGAACTTGGTTGTTGATTACGTGAGAAGTTTGAGAGGCAAATACGAAATCGGGCTTCTGAGTTGAACACCTGTTGGGAATATGTGGCCATTCACTGCAACAGGACAGGAGGAATAGAATAAATTTGTGACTGGATTCTCTTCTAGCAGTGTGCCTTTTCTGATGTGTTTTGCTTATGAAGAGTCTTTAGTCTGAAGAAACCGTTTTCTTGGTGGGTATCTTTAATTACCCTTAAATTAACTCCCCAGCCTTTCCCCCACAAAGAAAATTGCTCTTTAATGTAGCAGTTGGGCAGGGCTGTTGCTGGCCTCTCCGTATGTTTATGTCTGTGAACCATACCAAGAACAATGTTTTTAGAAGTAATTGTTTTACCTATTTAATATCTTTTATTTCTTGACAGTTTCTGCAAGACCATAAGCTGAATGCCTGGAACCCTTGATATTTTGCTGTCCCTAGTGCCTGTCGGTGGACTGTACTGTTAATTCACCTAGAGTCTGAAGGGGACTGTATTCCTGCTGGTGATACATTTGCAAGCTGTAGTACCTTGGACGAGATGACAGCCATCTCCCCGGACCCTCAAACTCTGGCCTCAAGTGAACCAAACAAGGTCCTAAGAATGGATACTCCTGGGGATCAAGAAGCTATCCGGAGAGGAGACGCGACTGACCCAGAGACTTTTAGACAGAGGTTCAGGTGGTTTTGTTACTCAGAAGTGGCTGGACCCAGAAAAGCCCTGAATCAGCTCTGGGAGCTCTGCATTCAGTGGCTGAGACCAGACATCCATACGAAAGAACAGATTTTAGAGCTTTTGGTGTTTGAGCAATTCCTGACCATTTTGCCTGGGGAGATCAGGATATGGGTAAAGTCACAACGTCCTGAGAGTAGTGAGGAAGTAGTGACCCTCATAGAGGATTTGACCCAAACACTTGAAGAAAAGGAAGGTGAGAATCATAGATGGTGGGAGGAAGAGGGAGTAATTTCCTCAAGGTGTGAAAGTAAACTCCTCCAAAGAAAGCAGTTGATTGCTAAAATAGGAGTCCAGGTTTGGGGTTGGGACTGGGTTTGGATCAGCCTCACCTTTTACTGTAGAATCTTGGGCAAGCTATGTAACCTCTCTGAACTTTCATTTTTTTTTTTTTTAATCTGTAAAAAAAGGGTTCCTGTCTGTTCTAAGTCTTTTGTGAGGGTTAAACAGGTCAAGGCATAATACTAATTTCTTTCCTCTTCCCCTTGAGTAAGAGGGACTCTTAGAACATGGGAGAGAAGGAAATTATCTGAATGTGTTTGGAGTCACAAGCATATCATCCTGCCCAGGCCTCAACTTCTGCCTCCAGCGGGTGCAGGAGCACGTTTCCAGAACGGGGCTGCCCAATAGCTGCAATGATGGAAATGTGTTCTGCATGGTTTTGCTCTTCAAATTGAACATATGAAATGTGGCGAAGGCAAATAAGGAATTGAATCTTAAATTTAAATAGCCTCACGTGGTGAGCAGCTACCCTATTGGATAATGCGGTTCACAGCCTTAAGGGAGGAACAGCTGACTTATACTTTTATGCCTACATTATTATAAATGTATAAACTATGAATTATAACTTATCATTGTAAGATATGGATAAAAAGACTTCTAGGGTGGATAGCCCTTTGAGGGCATGTGGTTCAGCTTTTATAAAATCCCTCTAATATCCTACAATGTTCCAAATATGTGTAACATATGAGTTACCGTAAGACTCAATACATATGTACAAGTTTGTATTCTACCCAGAGTTCCACAGAAGTGGCATTTACCACCACAGACTTGAATTGTGCTTGCACAGCTAAAGGTATATTCAACATTTGGGTTTCCTGACTTTCCTCTCACTTGTCTGTCATTGCAGTGTGGTGCTTCTCCAAAATTAGGGCCTCTATATGGAAGCCCCTGCAGTAAAGAAGTTCATGAATTGATTGCTTTAGCCTTCTGTAAGAACAGTGTCCTTAAAATCGTCCCTTCTTTCTCTTTGATTATATAATTCTGATTCTTAATTTCTGTTGATTGTCTAATCAATAAGCTGCCTAAAATTCTTTTCATAAGAAAGTGAAGCATGATTTAAAAAATACTTTTCTCGGGGCGCCTGGGTGGCTTGGTCGGTTAAGCGTCCGACTTCGGCTCAGGTCATGATCTCACGGTCCGTGAGTTCAAGCCCCGCGTCGGGCTCTGTGCTGACAGCTCAGAGCCTGGAGCCTGTTTCAGATTCTGTGTCTCCCTCTCTCTCTGCTCCTCCCCTGTTCATGCTCTGTCTCTCTCTGTCTCAAAAATAAATAAACGTTAAAAAAAAATTTTTTTTTAAATACTTTTCTCTTATTAGAAGAGCTGTTGACATTGCCAGGTATGTAATATATTTAGTTGATAGTTTGGCTTCCTGATTTCAGTCTTTAGGAATGTGCTGGTGACCCCAGAAGAAGGGTCTGTTCCTGAGACCATCTTGGTTCTCTCATTCAGTAAATGACTCTACAAGGCATTGTGCTAGGACTGTGAAGAAAACAAATTAACACATAAAACAAAATGCTTTTTTACCTTAAAACATCCTATGAATATTTTAAAAGAATAATTAGTATGCCATTTAAATTCATAAAACTGTAGATGTATGGATTGAATGAAATCAGTTATTGTGAGCTTAGGAATCGAAAGGCTTTTTTATGGGGTAGGGGAAAGAGCTTGGATTTTAAAAGAGTGTATCTGTGGCTTTTATCTCTGTTTTAAAGAGTAGGGAAAAACTGTTTCTTCTGACGTTTTTATCCAGAGAGACCTGTAAGAAATTCTAGTCTGAGGAACACATTTGAAAGACCAGAGTGTTCTTCTCTCCCCTTCTTAGATCCAGCCTCTCAAGAGTCTGTTATTTCTGAAGAGGAGAACCCTGAAGAAAATAAAATGGTTTCTGTCCTTCCAAGTGCTGAGTCCCGGGTAAGCTTCCCTTCACTGGTTTTCATTCTTTAGTGAATACTTACTGAGCTCCTACAGAGTGGTATAAAAATATTAGAGTAAAGAAGACAGTCTCCCTTTTCTTCACATTCTTCGAGCTCATTCTTCAGATGCTATTTTATTTCAGTTACCAGAATTTGTCACAAGTCTGACTCTAATGAAAATAACAGCTCTGTGGGGCTCCTGGGTGGCTCATTCGGTTAAGCATCGGACCTCAGCTCAGGTCATGATCTTATGGTTCATGAGTCTGAGCCCCGCCTTGGGCTCTGTGCTGACAGCTCAGAGCCTAGAGCCTGCTTCAGATTCTGTGTGTGTCTCTCTCTCTGCCCATCCCTGCTCGCACTCTGTCTCTCTCAAAAATAAATAAACATTTAAAAAAATTATAAAAAGAACCCAACAAAATATTTTTACTAAAATTCTTAAATTATTCTGGGTAAAATTAGTCAAGTGGAAATAGGGTTATATTTTCTTAACACAGTAAAACTCTAGCTGAACAGTGTTGGAAAACAAAAAGCAACTCTCCTGTAAAAAGATATGGCTGTCTAATCATGCTGCTGTTAATGAGCATTTCTTGAATATTCTAGCCAATGCAGTAAGGTAAAAAGGAAATGAGGTAAGTATTGGTGTGAAAGAGACAGACGTGTGTTATTTGCAGATGACATGGTCTATTTGTAAACCTCTGGGTATCAACTGAATAAGTACTAAAACTTGTAATAGTTGAGAAAAGTGGCTGGTTACAAGTCGATAAGCTTTCTATAGACCAATAATTATCGGTTAGAAAAAAATTCTTATTCACAATAGTAAATAATACAGCTAAAATAGACTGATAATGGCTCCCAAAAGTACACCCAGTTCTTAATCCCCAGAACCTGTGAATGTTAAGCCGATGCAAAAAGACTGTGTTTTGTGTGTTCATTAGGAGTCCATAACATTCAAGGATGTGGCTGTGAACTTTTCCAGAGGAGAGTGGAGAAAACTGGAGCCTTTTCAAAAGGAGCTCTTTAAGGAAGTGCTACTGGAGAACTTTAGGAACCTAGAATTTTTGGGTAAAGATACCTCTTCATGATCTAACATACAGGCTGTGTATCTTTTTGTTCACTATTAGTGAAAGGTAAATGCTATTAACTGTTTTGGCTGGGCATGCAGGGTTGACCATGAATGATCCTAAAAGTGTGTTCTGAAAATGTACTTTTCTGCAATGTTTTCTCCAAAAAAAAGAGTTCTGCTTTATTGAACTGGAAATGTTGAGTATCACTGTGTTGTCATCAAGGGCATACCTTCCTTGGTTTCCTCCTCATATTCCAGTGTTGATGTCTGTATGTGAAAGCTTCTCTTCCCTAGAGAACCAGAGGCTGTGTGTGAATGTTGGAACATTTTTGTTCTATGCAGAAAACAGTCATTTGGTATTCTTTTCTCTATGAGCAGGCTTTGCAGTTTCCAAATTAGATTTGATTTCCCAGCTTAAGTGGGTTGAACTGCCATGGCTGCTGGAAAAAGAAGTCTCAAAAGGCTCCAGACCAGGTGAGTTGGTGAAAAGCAGATAAGGAAATTAAAACGGTTGTTTAGCCAAGTCATTTGTGAAGAGCTTTTGAAATGTTGGGTGGGCTAGATGCTAAAATGGAAAGGTGATTAGACTATACCCCTTGCCTTCCTGGAATATTCATTTTAGTGAGGAGACTGTTGGTGTAGGTCCTCTGAGAAGTAGATGCCAAGACGTGATTAGCTATGCCAGAGACTTACTGGGGAGAATTTCAGTGAAGGAAAATGGGGATTACTGGAAGAGGCTAGAGGAGCTGTCAAGAGCATAGTGTGACTGTAACATCTGTGAATGAGAGAGGGAAGGGAGAAAGGTTGGGTAGGAAGTATCTTAGACTGCAGTGCTGCTTAAGAAAGTTTTGGCAAGGGGGCGCCTGGGTGGCTCACTTGGTTGAGCGTCCACCTCTTGATTTTGGCGCAGGTCGTGATTTCACTGTTTGTGATTTCGAGTCCCGCATTGGACTCTGTGCTGACAGCACGGAGCCTGCTTGGGACTCTCTCTCTCCCTCTCTCTCTCTGCTCTTGCCCCACTTGTGCTCTCCCTCAAAATAAATAAATTAATAAACAAACAAATAAACTTAAAAAAGCTCTGGCAAGGCCAAAAACTGGAATCACCTGCCGGTCAGATTCCTGAATCTCACAAGAAATGGGCTTGCCCATGTGTCCCTGCTGTACTTGCCATGGACTGGGAGCAGCTTATGGGAAAGTGGCCTTGGCATGAATGTGGTGGTGGATATTCAGGGCAGCTGCAGGGACTGGTAAGTAAGTGTCCCAGAGTTGGAGATCTGTGAAGTGCATCTGTGTGGATGCTATAATATGGGTATCAGAACAAAAGCTGTTAGTAACGGGATGTGTACTATAATAATGCATGTGTAAGGAACAGTGGGAAATACAGGAGCGACAGCTTTTTTCACGTTTAAGTTGAATCTTGAAGGAAAAGTAGGAATTCATCCAGTGGACAACATGTAGAGTATAATCTCATCTTTGTTAAAAGCAAAAAAATGTTACATGTACAGGTATTAAATATATAGCTAGAGATAGATTTTTTTTTAATGTCTGGAGAGCTTTCATGTTCACCCTGGTTATCTTTGAGGGATTACATTTTTTTTCTTTATCCTTCCTTTATATTTAACAATAAATGTATGAAATTTACATTTAAAAATAATTTATTACAATACTTTTTTATATTAAATAATTTCACTTAGCTCTGTTCCACCTTTTATTTTATATAATTTAAGTTTATTTATTTTGAGAGAGACAGAGAAAGGTGGGGAGGGGCGAGAGAGAGAATCCCAAGGAGGCTCTGCAGGGTCAGCACAGAGCCTGACAGGCTTGAACTCACAAAACCATGAGATAGTGACCTGAGCCAAAATCAAGAATCGGATGCTTAACTGACTGAGCTACCCAGGTGCCCCTTAGCTCTATTCCATCTTTTTAAATTTTATTTTATTTTTAATATTTTTATTTAATTTTGAGAGAGACAGAGCGTGAGCATGGGAGGGACAGAGAGAGAGGGAGACACAGAATCCAAAGGAGGCTCCAGGCTCCAAGTTGTTAGCACAGAGCCTGACACAGGGCTCGAACCCACGAACTATGAGATCATGACCTGAGCCGAAGTCCTACGCTTAACCAACTAAATCACCCAGGCGCCCCATCTCTATTCCATTTTAACCAAAGTCAACCTGTTGGCTCTTTTCAGTATAGATACACAAATAAAGAATATTATGTTTAATATAAATGATATAAACATGTACCCCTCCACCCCAGAATCATCATGTAGATGTACACCTTGTTTAAAAAGTTATTTACAACAGACTGGAGATGACGGACAAAGCAGAGTCAGTAGTTATAATTTATAAAATACTTAAGTAAATCAGCAAGGAACTGATTTTTCTGATGCTGAGTCTGTTCGAAAAATGGGTGAAGAACTTGAGCAGATAGCTGACAAAATTAAAAATAACTGACAAAACTAAAATTTAAATACCTGTAAATTTGAAAAAATTTTCCCAGTCACTGGTCAACAATGAAATATACATTTAAAGCAGCAGATCTACTTATTATCCATCAAATTTGTAAAGATTTAAAGAAAGATCATTTCACCAGAGAGGAGGACTCAAATACTTGTGTTCATCATCTCTCATATGGTGGTAAAACTTTTCTACCCTTGGTTCCATAACTCCACTTTTATGACTGTTTTCTGAATATATATTAATCATTTGATATACATTCAGTATGGGAATGTCTCAACTGTAATGCATCTAAATGATGAATTACTACTGATTCAAATTATTCTTACGAAGCATTATCCATGAGATGGGAAGGAATTATGAATGAAAAAAAGTAACACCACGTTATACATGGTTTTATTTTTAAATGTATACAAAAGATTTATTCTAAAATATAGAGAAAAGTGTCTTTAAAAAATACACAGAATTTTTAACAATGGTTAGCTTCTGGGTAATAGAATTTTTGTATTTTATAGTTAGTGCCTTGAAAAATAGTTTCATGAGGGGTATGTGGGTGGCTCCATTGGTTAAGTGTCTGATTTGGTTTTGGCTTAGGTTGTGATCTCATGGTTTTTGAATTTGAGCCCTGTTTCCGGCTTGGGAATCCTCTCTCTCTCTCTCTCTCTCTCCCCCCCTCTCTCCCCCTCCCCCACTCGTGCTCACCCTCTCTCTCAAAATAAATAAACATTAAAATAATAATAGTTTTACGAAAGTGACAGTGTGATCTCATGATTAAGAGCCAAGTTGAATGATGATGGCTAGTAAATGAATTCAAAGTTCTGAGAAGGGTGTAAATAGAATATGGTATTAGAGAAGGCTGTGGAGATTGTGGGACCTGAACCCTAGGCCCTGTCAAATTTATGTGTTTGTAATAGTGAATAGTTGAATAGTGAATAGTGAATGCTTGGGATTGCATTTCAGGTAGTACAAAGACTGAGAGAATAGGATTGAGAACACCACCATAGTGTGTAGGGACAGCGAATGGATGCCTGAGTAGAGTGTATCCATAAGATTGATAGGGCCAGACTGGGGTAACGTGTGAAAGTCTAGCGTAGTTGATGTTACATGTCTGTGATGTGATTAACATTTTCTATAAACTTAGTGCTATTTGGCTGCTTTGAGAAGCAGTGTAGTATAGGGATCAAAAGTATGGGCTTTGATAAACACTAAAAAATAAATAAAATGATTAAAAATAAATTATGGGCTTTGGTGCCAGACTAGATTAAAATCTGCCACTTACATGTGACTTTGGGTAAGCTCCTTACAGTCCATGTGCCTAGGTTGTCACATCCACAAAATGGGGATAATGACAGGACCTACTTTATAGGCTTGGTGTGTAGATTAAGTGAAATACAAGTGTCGGATGTGGGACCTGGCATTTACTAAGTATTCAATAAATGTTTGCACTGTCGTCATTATTTGGAAAAAGGGTAGATTGTAGAGAGAGTGAGTTTGAACATAATACAGAAATTTGAAATGAGGGTGAGAACATGCATCTTTATTTTAACTATAAAGCATAAATTCTTCATTTTCCTCACTATTTTTCCTAATCCCTATATTTACCTAGTTTTCCTATATTACTTTTTTCTTCTCTGTTTTGTAAGATTCTGAGAACTGTGCACGCCACACACCTACTGTTCGTAGTCCTTACTATTTATCTGTATTCCTGTTTCAGTCCCAAATATGATAGCTCCCTTTACTGCAACAGGACATACCCTATTTATTATTTCTTTTAGAGTGTGAACCTAGAGGTGAATTGAAGGAATCCTTTCGAAATCAAGATGCTCTCCTGGATGAATCAACTTTAAATAAAATAATAGAAAGATGCCTAATGGGTGGGGATCATGGCTTAATGGGAGAATCCCGGAAGCGTAGCAGTAAGGAATATTCACAAGGCGCAGTCACACAAAAGAAAACTCATGGGAGAGGCAGTAAGGGTGAGGAATTTGATCCAGATAAGAGCCCCTTTGGAAGTAATTTCAAACAAACCTCGGACATAATTAAACATCTGAGAGTCTACTTAAGGAAGAAATCTCGGAAGTATAATGAATGCAAGAAACCCTTCAGTTTTCATTCAGACCTTATGAACCGCAAAGAACACACTGGAGAAAAGCCACGGAAATGTAACGAAGGCAGGAAAGCCCTAGGTCACTCTTCATCTCTTACTGAACATCAGAAACATCAGAAAATGGGGAGGAATTTGGGGAGGAAGGCCCAGAAATGCAGTAACTGTGGGATAGCCTTTACACGAAGCTTGTCCCTTACTAAGAGAAGAAACTGCACTATATGTGAAAAATGTTGGAAAAATCTACATCAAGATGCATCCTCAGATAAAGATGAGGGAGCTGAGATGGGAGAGAAGACCCACAAATGTAGCAAATGTGGAAAAGCCTTCGGCTATAGTGCCTCCCTGACCAAACATAGGAGAATTCACACAGGGGAAAAACCCTATATGTGCAATGAATGTGGAAAAGCTTTCAGTGACAGTTCATCCCTCACGCCACATCACAGAACTCATAGTGGAGAGAAACCCTACAAATGTGATGATTGTGGAAAAGCTTTCACCCTGAGTGCCCACCTCATTAAACATCAGAGAGTTCATACTGGAGAAAAACCCTACAAATGTAAAGAATGTGGGAGACCCTTCAGTGACAGTTCATCTCTTATTCAACATCAGCGAATTCATACTGGAGAAAAACCCTACACGTGTAACAATTGTGGAAAGTCCTTCAGTCACAGCTCATCCCTTTCCAAACATCAGAGGATTCATACTGGAGAGAAACCCTATAAATGTGGTGAATGTGGAAAAGCCTTTAGACAGAATTCTTGCCTTACTCGACATCAGAGAATCCACACTGGAGAAAAACCCTATTTGTGTAATGACTGTGGGATGACTTTCAGCCATTTTACATCTGTCATTTATCACCAGAGGCTTCATTCGGGAGAAAAACCCTACAAGTGTACCCAGTGTGAGAAAGCCTTCCCTACCCATTCGCTCCTCAGTCGTCATCAGAGAATTCATACTGGTGTAAAACCTTATAAATGTAAAGAGTGTGGAAAATCGTTCAGTCAGAGTTCATCTCTCAATGAACATCATCGAATTCATACTGGAGAGAAGCCCTATGAATGTAACTACTGTGGAGCAACCTTCAGCCGCAGCTCAATCCTGGTAGAACACCTAAAAATTCATACTGGAAGGAGAGAATATGAATGTAACGAATGTGAAAAGACATTTAAGAGTAACTCAGGCCTCATCAGACATCGGGGATTTCACTCTGGAGAGTAGTTCTTGGAATACTATAAGGGGGTGCG
This sequence comes from Panthera onca, assembly GCF_046562875.1. Classification (NCBI taxonomy): domain Eukaryota; kingdom Metazoa; phylum Chordata; class Mammalia; order Carnivora; family Felidae; genus Panthera; species Panthera onca. The sequence continues at coordinate 72,539,199 of NC_138351.1, forward strand.
GGTGGGGGGTGGGGGTGGTGGAATCTCACCAAATTGTCCCTTATTAAAAACCTGGGGTGTAAACCACCACAGCCTTGATCTGCAGCCACAACTTGGATGGGTTGGCAGCTAGGAAAAACACTTTTTCCCATGCACACTTCTTTGGCAAATCCTAATTTGGGTTGGTCAAGTCACATTGAGAGTGAAGAATGCAAGCGAGATGGGCAATGATTCTAAAAGGCCAAATGCAGATTTAAAAAGCAAGAAGCAGTGCACAAGACCCACTTAACCATTTCTCTTCAAGAGGTTTCTCTTAGCTTCTAGCAAGAACTGGTCAAATTCTGTTCCAGTTTGCCAACCACCTCGCTATATCACCTTGGGGCATGTCATTTGCCCTTTCTAAATTTGAGTTTCTTTACTGGTACAACAAAGTGGCTGAGGCTCATGATTTCTGAGTTTACCTCTGATCCTCTCTGAAGCTGTGGGAATAAGCTAAACACTTGGCTCCTTGGAATTTTCAAGTTTCTGTGGTAGGAAATTACTCAAGAGCCTCAGCTTCTAGCATAGTGAGAACGAAGTATACTCTTGGAATACTTGATGCCAAATCCCTAGACTGTCAGCAGGAACAAGTCAGTGAAGCTCACGCAGGTGTGTTTTCAGGGAGCGTTTTAATTGGACAAAGTCTCCCAACCTGTTTTTTCCTCTGGACTTTGAGTAAGGGGCTTAGGAATCTAGAGGGCATGCATGGGAGCCATCTCAGCCATGAGAGTACCAGTCCTCGGAAAATAGGTTGGGGGCTGGGGAGGGGGGTGGTAGGGGAAGAAATGGGTGCTGAAAGCAGAGCTATTCTGGATGGATTGTCTTTTGCAAAACAGAATTATATTTTTTTAAAAGTTTGCTTATAGTAAGTATAGCTCCTTGTAATTGGAGTGCAAACATTGTGTATGGCAAAGGTCACGAGCTAAGAATGGGCCATTTGATACGGTTTTGTTGGTCTGCACGATAAGGGGTGTGTGTATGTGTGTTGGTGGAGTTGTCACCGTTTAAAGATTAGATTTCATATTTAAAAAAATAAAGGCTTGCCTTGAAAAATTGCAAGGGGTGACCACACTGGCCCATACTTCAGTGGAGTAGTCAGCTGGTTTGGGGTGGTGCCTGCTGCCTTTACATGGGGAATCCACTCTTCTACTTGCCAAGTTCTCTCGTTTATAGGACCTGACTTGCCCACTATAGGAACTTGATACTGTGATCCTCTACCATCTGGAGAATGCAGATTCTAAAATCTAAAGAGACTCTATTGATACTGATATTCAGGAAAAGAATGTAGAAATCAAAAAAATAACTTTTCAGTTACATTTTCTTGTTGAAACTGGACCTGAAAGGAATAGAGTGTGCAGATACTAGTGGATTGTTCCTTAGAAATCTCATTGGTGGAGTGTGAATAACAATTTCTAACTGAAAAAGGAACTAGAACCCTGAGTCCATTTGGGTTACGTCTCAGGTGATAGGGTTCTGGAGGTGCCCTACTGATTCAACAGTGGTACTAAAAAGTTCCTCAAGTTGAAGTTTGAGGCAGCTGTTATATGAAAGAGAATGAAACCAGAAAACTTCTGGCTTATGGAAGAAGATCTTTCATGCTTACTGGAGACTCAGCAATATTTGCTGTGATTTAATAGGTGTGGGTTTGCAATGCTACCTCTGGATTATACTGTTGGTTTCTTCCTTGTACCCCAACTCTCCCCACCCCAAAGCTTGTAGTTCAGATACTGCTGAGTGGTAAATTGATCTGCATAGTTAATTGCTCAGTGGACCAACCAGAGACATTCTAGCCATGAAAGGAATATGGTTTATGAGAATCATTCAATCTGGTCTCAGTGTTTTTTGTGAACATACATAAACCCTGGTTTGGTTTTTTTTTCCTAAAAGATAGAGTATGTGAAGGGAAGTATTTAAAATTCTTGAGGCTTGTTCCAGGATGTTTACCAACATTCTCCAACATTCATAAGAGGATGTTTTATACCATTGTTGGGAATCTGGAACGTAGTTTTTTTTAACAAGTTTTTTGGGGTGTAAGTTACATATAAAAGTCATTTCAAGGGTATAATTGAGTTTTGGCAGATTCACTGAGTTGTGCAATCATCACCGTAATCCATTTTTAGAACATTTTATAACCTCAGATCCCTCGTGCCTGTTTACAGTTAATCCCTATGCCTACTCTTAGTCCCAGGCAACCACTAATCAGTTTACGCTGTCCATAGAGTTGCCTTTTCTGGACATTTTATACAAATGGGGTCATATGTGGTCTTTTGTTTTTCATTAACATGTTTCTAATTTCGTATTATAGCGTATCAGTCCGTTATTTTTATTGTTAAATAATACCCTATTTTATGGGTATACCCTATTTTGTCCATTCACCAGTTGAAGGACATTTGGGTTGTTTACAATTTTTGGCTGTTAAAAAGAATGCTGCTTTGAACATTGATGTGTAAGTCTTTGTGTAGACATGTCTTCATTTTTCTTAGGTAGATGCCTGAGTGGCTGACTCATCTGGTAAATTTTTGTTTAACTTTTTAAGAAATTGCCAAATTGTCTTCTCAAGCGAGTACATCATGTTGCATTCTGAGCAGCACTGTATGGTCCCATACAATCTGGGAAATACAGATCCTAAAATCTAAAGAGATTCCATTGACAGAAAAATTCCGGAAAAGAATGTAAAAATCATACAGAGTGACTCTTCAGTTAAGTTTTCATTGTAAAATTACACCTCAAAGGAATAGAGTGTGTAGATATTAGTGGATTATTTCTTAAGAATTTCATTGACAGAGTCTGAATAATAATTTCTAACTGATGAGGCAGCTGAAGCCTTGAGTCTGTCAGGTGTCTCTACATCCTCACTGACCCTGGTTATATTATCTGTTTTTATGAGAGCCCTCCTAGGTATTTGAAATGGTATCTCTTTGTGGTTTTAATTTGCATTTCCCTGGTGGCTAATGATGGTGAGAGTCTTGTCATGCGCTCTTTAACTATTTATAAATCTTTGGGAAAATATTTATTCAAGTGTTTTTTTTTTCCATTTAAAAAATTGCCTTATTGAGTTGTCATGGTTTTTAGTCTATGTAAAAGTCTTCTCTCCAGTATGAACTCTCTAAATACCATGTACTAGCCACAGAGAGAGACCTCAAACCCTGCTGCATGGTATTTATCAAAAGCTTGCTTTCAGTAACTACTTCTGTGTAATTGCCTAAAGGATATTTGATCCGGGCCATCCTCCAAGTACTTAAATTCATTTTTATGCCCTATCAGCTCATCAAGAGATTTTAAACTTTTTTTGATTCCTTATAGATTTGTTTTTATTAACCAGTATTTGACTTTATGCTTTTTATATACATTGATGGGTATTAAAATCAGCCCTTTAAGACATTCTAATTTAAAATGCAGATCTTGCTTTTAAAAATGTTTCTTCTTCCGGAGTTTCTATTGAAGAAACTTCTTTCAGCTCACAGGACAAGATAAAAGCTTCTCCTGTCAGTGAGTCTACTTTTATTTACTTCTTTTTGAGTTAGTTTTTAGCGTGGTAAAATACACAGAACATAAAGTTGAGCCTTTTAGCCCTTCTTGGGAGTACAATTCGGTGGCATGAAGTGCATTCACATTGTTGTGTAATCTTCATGACTGTCTATCTCCAGAACTTTTCTGTCATCCTAAATGGACACTTATTAAACAGTTACTCCTCATTCTGTCCTGCCCACAGCCCCTGGTGACCACTATTTTACTTGCTGTCTCTCTGAATTTGAATATTTGTCTTTTTGTGTCTGATTTCTTACACTTAGTATAATGTTTTTAAGGTTCATGATACAGCATGTGTCAAAATTTCATTACTTCTCAAGGCTGAGTGATGTTCCATTGTATGGGTGTACCATATTTTGTTCATTCATCCATCCACGGACATTTGGGTTGTTTCCACCATTTTGGCTATCGTTAGTGGTATAAAATAGAGTCTCTAGTTCTAAGCAGATGTTCTTAATGGCATCTAGAATGGTGATCCATTCCAGAAGGTTTTCCATTTACTCTGCCGAGGTCCATCAGAGGAATCACTATCTGTGGCAGCTATAGCCTTACAAAACGTGTGTGTTAAATAATAAGACCTGGAAGTTGAAATTAGTCCTTGATCCAGGGGATGCAGAGTAGATACTGTTAGCAGTGATAAAAACAAGTCTTATACATCTTCGTGAGAGCTCTTGGGTGACCAGGTAAATTGTCTTTGAGCAGTAATACTTTGAAGGAATTTTTTCTTTTTTTCTGAGCAGATCTCAATAGTGGACTTAGAAAATTGAGTAAAAACCATGTGGTAGGGTTGCCTGGGTGGCTCAGTAAGTTAAGGATCCAACTCTTGATTTCAGCTCAGGTCATGATCTCAAGGTTATGGGATTGAGCCTCACGTGGGGCTCTGTGCAGACAGTAGGGAGCCTGTTTGGAATTCTCTCTCCCTCTCCCATGGCCCTGCCCCCGCTCGCACGCGCATGCTGTCTCGCTCTCAAAAAACAAAACAAAACCATCTTGTAAACAGTTGTGTTGTCATCCAGGTTTTGTTGTTTCATGTATAGAACACAGGCAGAGAAGATTTAGTGTGATTCTTAAGGGCCCTAGGATTTTCGGAATGGTAAATGAGCATTGGTTTCAACTTGCAGTCACCAGCTGCATTAGTCACCAAATGAGAGTTAGCCTTTCCCTTGAGCCAGGCACTGACACCTCTCTAGTTATGAAAATCCTAGGTGGCGTTTTCTTATAAGACCGTTTGGTCTGTATTGAAAATTGTTTGTTTAATGTAGCCACCTTCGTTAATTGTCTTGCTAGATCTCCTGGATAACTTCCTGCAGCTTCCACATCAGCATGTGCTGCTTCGCTTGCTGTTAAGGAGACAGCTTCTTTCCTTAAACCTCATGAACCAGTCCCTGCTAGCTTCAAACTTTTCTTTCTGCAGCTTCCTCGCCTCTCTCAGCTTTCAGAGAATTGAGGGGAGTTAGAGTCTTGCTCTGGATTAGGTTTTGGCTTAAAGGAATGTTATTGGTTTGATCTTCATATCAGCAGTAAGGCTGCCTTGCTTTCTTATTCATGTACTTATGGGAGCGCTGCTTTTAATTTCCTTCAAAAAACGTTTCCTTTGTGTTCATAACTTGGCTAACTGGGGCAAGAGGCCTAGCTTTTGGCCTATCGGCTTTCAACATGCCTGCCTTATTAAGCTTAATCATTTCTAGCTTTTGATGGAAAGTGAGAAATGTGTGACTCTTTCACTTGAGCACTTCGAGGCCACTGGAGGGTTATTAATTGGCCTAATTTGAGTATCATGTCTCAGGGAGTAATGAGGCCAGAAGACAGGGAGATGGGGACAGAGGGTCGATGGAGCAGTCAGAAACATGCACAGCGTTTATCGTTGGTGTTCGTTGTCTTACGTGGGTGTGGTTCTTGGCACCCCAAGACAATTACATGAGTAACATTGAAGATCACTGATCATAGTTTACCATAACAGCTATAATAATAATGGGAAGGTTTAAAATTTTGTGAGAATTCCCAAAATGAGACACATAAAACGAGCAAATGCTGTTTGAAAAATGGTGCTGGTAGACATGCTCAACACAGGTTGCCACAGATCTTCAGTCTGTGAAAACAAAAAACACCACACACTATCTGTGAAGCACAATTAAATGAGATATGCCTAGGTTCATTTTCACAAATGCTACGTTTATTAATGCTTCATATATACAAAAAAATTTTAAGAGATGAGATGAATGAATATTCCCCAGAATATTCCTGCAGAAATCCAGTCTTCTGTGTAAGACTGATGTGTGTTGGAGGGCAGGTAGGATGCAGGTCACAGTATGGTTGCATTTAACAGCGAAAATGAACTGTGTTCATTGCTAAAAATGAAATGTAAACATAGCACGTGGGAACACCCAGGAAAGGTGGCTCTGATGCTTGGGGATAGGAGTCCGTTGTGTTCCTTGCTGCCACGGTGCAGGCCCTGCATTGTAAAGACCTTTCTTTCCAGCCCTGGTGAGGAGTTTGTGTTTTGTTACCAGGGCAGTGGGGAACCAGTAGAGGTTCTTCATGTGTGCATGTGTTTGCTGATAGAGAACTTCTGTTTTTGCTGGTTTTTTTGTTTTGTGTTTTCCTCAGAATTGTTTCCCATTGTGGAACAGCTTGATGCAAAGAGAGAAACAAAAATTTTAAGATTCTGGAAATACACTGTCAAATTGTTGTCTATACAGGATAGCACGTTCATAGGGTCTCTCCTTTCTGTGGAAATATGGATGTCTCTATGATCTGATGTAAGGGATCTTTTCCCCAAACCAGGGCACTTGTGAAATGTCTCTCTTGAGTTAATCTGATGCTTAGTAAGTTGCAAATTACTAGCAAAATATTTCCTACCCTGAGAACATTGGTGAGATCTCTCTGCTGGGCTCTCTCTCTCATAGGTTCTAAGGTTGAGAGGTCCTTCCAGGTTAGAGTCTTCAGGTCTCTACCCCTACAGAGTGGTTCTGGTAATCTACAAGCTTTGCTAAATATCTGCAGCTCTTCTGGGTTTTTTTTGCCATTGGTATTCAAGATGTTTGTCAAGATGTCCCGTATAAAATGAGACCAAGGAGAGCATTCCTCTAAAGTAGTAATTAATGGATGCATAATCCCTAGTTTTTTCTCTTTGAAGAATATTCATTTTTCTCACTGGATTTGCCAAACTCATCAGAACCTTCCTTTAGCTCTCAAAGCATCTTTAAGACCATTGTTTTAAAGGTCTTGTCTGGCAAGTGTGACCTCTGGGCTTTCCAAGGTACATTTTCTGTTGATTTATTTTATTCCTTTGAATGGGTCATACTTTTTTGTCTCTTTGTATGCCTTGTGATTTTTTTGGTTGTTGTTGAAAACTCAACATTTGAATCTTACAGTACGGTAGCTCTGGAAATCAGGCTTTCCCTCTTTTCAGAGTTGTCTTTTTTATTGTCTTAGCATGTCTCTGTGCTGGGGATCAGTCTGTGAATGCTTAAGCTTTTCTCAGCTCTCTTCTGACTCTGTATTTCCCTGGGAGGAGTCCATGGTATTCTAAATTCTCCCATATATCAAATTTTTTCTCAATGTCTAAAAAAAACCCAGGTCCTGTCCCTTAATCCTCTGGAAGCTACTTGAGCCAGTGGGGGTTGGAAGAATGGTAGTTGGCTTCTGTGCTCTTCCTTCATGATCAGAAGCGGCCACCCACAGTCCGAACCCAGCACTCTGACATTTAGAGACAGAGGTTTTTATTACTTCCTCTGGCACCAGCAAGCCCAACTACAGATGTGGGTTTCGTCTCCACAGCTGCCTCCCCCTGGGCTGGCCAATAGAGAATGAGTGGCTCCTACTGTCCTGAAGGCTAGAATCCACCACTGATCATTGCAGTTTACCAGTCAAGAGTTCCCCTGGGAGCTGTAAGTTTTAAAATAGACTTCCTCTATTCCAGAATTATCACTAGCTACCTTTTTCCAGTACAGTTGTTGTCTACGTGGACAGATGGGTTCCTGGCTCTTCCTTCTCCGCCATCTTCCCTGTCATCACTTCCTTCATGTCTTTGATCTTTATCTTGCTTTCTGGAAATTTTCGTTAGCTTTATCTTGCAACTCTACTACTAAGTGTTTTGAATGTTTTATTTGTGTTGTCGCATTTATAATTCTAAGTGCATTTTCTGATTCTCTTTTCCTTTTTTGTTTCATGGGTGAATTTCTTTTCTCTGAGGATGCTAATATAGTGTCTTTATTCCATGTTCTTCTGCTCCCTGCATTATCTGTCTTTGCTCCGAGTTGCTTTTAACCTGTTTTCTCTCTTTCACATTGGAGGCTTTCCTCAAATGTCTGGAGAGCTTTGACTCACATTTAAGAAGAGGGCTCTACCTGGTTCAGATTCTGTGTCTCCCTCTCTCTCTGACCCTCCCCCATTCATGCTCTGTCTCTCTCTGTCTCAAAAATAAATAAACATTAAAAAAAAATTAAAAAAAAAAAAAAGAAGAGGGCTCTAAAGAGCTGACTGGAAGGTATTTCATTTAGTGCATGCAGCACTGTCCGATAGCATAATGTGAGCCACACATGTAATTTCAAATTTTCTAGTAGCTGCTTTTAAAAAGCAAAGCAGATGAGGTGAACAATATATTTTAGAGACATATTATTTCAACATACAACCAGTGTAAAAATTGACGAGACATATTTTTTGCATTGTCTCCAAAACCCAGTGTATAATTGTATAAAAGTTGCAGCACATCTTAATTCATACACTAAATTTTTCCTTTGAAGTACTTGATCTATATTTAGATTTATAAAACTTAGCATTGAAAAGTAGATTCACCTAGTTCTTCCAAACATATCTTGATGTTAATGTAAATGTACTTAAAGTTTTCCAATAACTGGATCAAATATCAAAAACATTACTTTGATACTTGCATCCACATTGACAAAACTGCTCATTGTTGTATTGAAAGAATTGATTTGATTTTGAAGCAAAAGCAATCATTTTGAAAATTATTTAAGTAAACTCACTAACTCTTGTGTCCACTCAGTATCGTGAACATCAAATTTGGCAAAATATTGCATGAAATGGAAATAAAACTAAGTTTATCCAATCAACAAACCATTCTTCACATTTGCCTTTTTCTTTTTTGGCAGCCAACTTCCACAGAATACTATTGATTACATTTAAAATTTACATATTGACCAATGTTAGAAAAATGTGTAAAATTGTCATTTTTTTATTTGTATTATGAAGTGTTTCAATTTTAACTAAATTATTTTACCTAAGTAGGTACAAGTTTTTCCTGTTCTAAGGAGTTTCATATTTAGCTCATTCACATGCAGCGTTCAGTTAAGGAGAAATATGAATCACACTGCCACTTTTTGTCCATGATTATTGAATATATGGCAAGCATTCCTTTCATTTTAAGAAAACCTTAAATTGAAATTCCTAGTACAGGAAATCTTTGTAAAAATTCTTTTCTAACTCAACCAAGGAACATTGGTAGAGAACACAAGATCATTAAAAACATTATCCTCACCAGTTCCATAACCTGGCAATGATAATTTTATAGCATTTGCGCATTATATACTGAAGAATTTAATATCTGTATTCTTGACTCTCTTTAAGAGTCTCCTTGAGAAAACTGAACACAAATATTTTCAAGAGTTATCAGACACTGGAACAAAGCAATGAGGGAAACATCATTCTCTTGCTTTAAAATTCTAATACAGCTGGTCTTTTGACTTAACATAGCTGGAGTCTCATTCTTATGATAGAAACTCGTTTTTCTGTCTCTAGCTGAAATTCTTCTTTGACAGATGGAAAAATGTCAAAAATACCTGTCATGAGTTTGAGTTTTTAGGCAATGAATTGACATTTCTTTGTAAATTTGGATGTTCTTTGAGACAGAATGTACCAGATTTTCAATGGGCACTGTCTTAGTACATGACTCATCCAAAGCTAAAAGTAAATACTTGGAACTTTCTGAATTTTAAATCAATTGATCTTTGATAGTATTAGAAACTTCTTGTATTCTATGAACAACTTTGTTTAGAGAGTTAATTGAAAATTTCAATTTTTGTAAATGTCTTTTTAAGTCTTTCATAATTTCTAACTAAATTACCATAATTAACATAATTTCTTTTTATCGTCTCTCCATCTAAGATTTCTTGTGTGTGTGTTAAAGAATTCAACTATTGTATAGCTGGCCAAGTTGGCAAGTTCAAAATCCTGTTAAAAACTGTTTAAATTTTTTTGATGGAAATTGCTCATTTCATATAACTAATTTTGTGGAATTTCTTTTTTTTTTTTTTTTTTTTTTTGCTGTTAGAATACTTAAACTCACTAGATTGTTGCTGAAAATGACAAATATTAGCTATTGTCTTAAATATTGTCTCCTGTATCTAACACATTTGTATACAACAAACAGCTTCTTCATTTTGCTGTGCCTGCAGTAAGTTGCAATGGCCATTCATCGACTGTGCACTATACCCTCTCCCCCTTTTGTCTTTCCTGTACTAGTTGTAGTACTAGCTTCTGTATTGCACTGAATTCTGCCTCAGTAACATGCCTTCATTTTGAAATTTAAATATTTTCCCTTATTTTTTTATCTAGAAAAAAGTTATAATTAAAATAGTATCTCAGTTGGTGGTTAGGAGTTGCATAGATGTCACTGTAACTGTGCTGTCTGCATAGGTATGCTTTAACTAGTGCTAGCTACATAACATGCCCAAGTAAACACATTGTGATGTTCTTTCAGTGCATAGAAGAAAATCATCTGAACTGAAACAATCCGTTGATAACTGTGTAGATTGAAGTGTTTATCTGTAATACTAGAAATAATGCACGTCCCTCTACAAGCATTACAGTACAACATCCTATGCGATGCAACAGTTAAAGTGAATTGTAGTTCTACAAAAACAATAAAGTTGTGTTTAATGGAAAAACATTGACTCTGCTTCAGTTTTTTAAGCCTCAGAATGTGGCACTGTCTGTATTTGCAGTCCTAAGAAGCCTTCAGCAGCTACCATATTGGACAGTACAGAGTCAGAGTAAGCAGCACTAGCCACAGAGAGCCCAGCAGATCAAAGTGCTTAACTGATAACCGTTCATTTCCCAGGCAGGCATCCTACATTGTGTTGCATTCCAGTGTTTTGTAGCTGTACCATCTGGAGGTCCCAGAAGCAGAGAAAGAATGGGGAGCATTATATACATGGGTCCCAAATGGGTGCCACGGTGTCCCAGGTCACTGTAGAGAATTCTTAGGGGATTCCAGGATATTTTAAATTTTAGGGAAACACAGATACAACTATTGCGCATAGTACCAGATACTACTGTCTTATTATTTGGAACTTATTTAGCACATGGGACAGTTTGGTATTTCTTTTCTTTTTTTTTTTTTTTTTAATTTTTTTTTTTTTCCAACGTTTTTTATTTATTTTTGGGACAGAGAGAGACAGAGCATGAACGGGGGAGGGGCAGAGAGAGAGGGAGACACAGAATCGGAAACAGGCTCCAGGCTCCGAGCCATCAGCCCAGAGCCTGACGCGGGGCTCGAACTCACGGACCGCAAGATCGTGACCTGGCTGAAGTTGGACGCTTAACCGACTGCGCCACCCAGGCGCCCCAACGATTGTGGTGCTAAGAATGCTCTAACCAAGAAACTTTGGGAACATGTAGCTTAGAAATCACTTCCTTGCTCTCCCATTGACCAGAAATCAGTCACATGACACTAACTGCAAAGGAGGCTGGGAAATTGTCTTGCCCTCATTGTGAGCACATAGATTGCTTCTGCCACTATTTGTCCTGATCACTATACCCTTTCATTCTCCCCACCCACCCTCCTGCTCCCCCCCCCCCCCCCAGTACATACCTTCTTTCCCCCAGGGAGATAATCCAAAGTCTGTTGATGAGTGTTTACACCTTGAAATCCAGGGTGTCTGGGTTACAAACTGAGTACCTGGGAGCAGCAGGTCAATTTGTGGGCTTCACAGAAAGATGATTGGGTGTTCACTTAGGTTTCGCCTCGGGGAAATTGCCCAAATGTCAGTGTCTGTTAGTCATCCTTGGAGCAGTGTAATTTCTCCAGAAGGACAGTTTTTCCAGAGAAGGAGCTATTCTGCCAGGGGCTACACACCTGGCTATTGTGGAATAGGCAGAAGAAATGCTGCATTGTGGGATGGGAGTTGAGAGTTCACCCCCCCTTATATAGACTTCCACTTAATCTGTTTGCAGCCTGACATTTCATTTCCACCTTCCTCCAGGGCCAGGGGATCCAACTTAAGAGCCTCTCAAGTTCCACTTGGTGAGAGATCATACTGGTTTTCTGGGGGGTTTATGGAGGGATGGATAATCATTTACCATGTAAGGTAGGAGTGGCGTTGTGAGCTTGAACTGCTCCTTACACATATCTTTAAGCACTAGCTTTCATTTTAGCCCCCAATTGCCTCCCCACTTCCAGAGACCCTGACGCCTTCGCCTCCCAAATCTTTATAGGTTTCATCAGTACCCTTTGAAAGAATGCAGGCATTGGGGCGCCTGGGTGGCTCAGTCCGTTAAGCATCAGACTTGATTTCAGCTCAGGTCATTCACAGCTGGTGAGATCCACCCCACATTGGGCTCTGTGCTGACAGCATGGAGCCTGCTTGGGATTCTCTTCCTCTCTCTGCCCCTCCCCAGCATGATCTCACAGTTCATCAGTTCAGGCCCTGCGTCAGGCTCTGTGCTGACAGCTCAGAGCCTGGAGCCTTCTTCAGATTCTGTGTCTCCCTCTCTCTCTGCCCCTTACCCATTCACACTACCTCTCAAAAATAAACATTAAAAAAATTTTAATAAAAACATTTTTTAAAAAAAGGCAGGTGTGCCTTATTTTCTGTGCTGACAACAAAAGTTCCTCTAAACAATATGTGTCTTCATGTAATATTGTTTGCAGTTACATGTGTGTAATTTTTTACAACAGCTCTAATGAGATATAATTCACATCAAAATTTCACCTTTTCAGCTTTATAGAAGTAAAAATCAGCAAAACTGTAAGCTATTGAAAGCATACAAAGTGATGATTTGGTGTACATATACATTGTGAAGTTATTCCTCCCACCACCACCGAGTTAATTAGCACATCCATCACTTTACATATTTACCAGTTTTTGATGGGAACATTTAGGTTGTACTCTCCTAGCAAATTTCAATTATATAATAACAGTGTTAGTAACTATACTCATCACGTTATACACTGGGTTCTCAGAACTTAACGGGGCGCCTGGGGGGGCTGAGTCAGTTAAACGTCCAACTTTGGCTCGGGTCATGATCTCATTGTTCGTGAGTTCGAGCCCCGCATCAGGCTCTGTGCTGACAGTGTGGAAGCTGCTTGGGATTCTCTCTCCCTCTCTCTTTGCCCCTCCCTGACTTGTGCTTTCTCTATCAAAGTAAATAATAAATAAACTTAAAATTGTTTGACTTTTTTCTTTCTTTTTTTTTAGACCTCACATATAAGTAATGCCACACAGTATTTTGTCTTGTTCTGACTGGCTTATTTCACTTAGTATAATGCCCTCCAGTTCATGCATACTGTTGCAAATGACAGAATTTCCTTTTCTATGGCTGAAGGATATTAGTGTGCGTGTGTGTGTGTGTGTGTGTGTGTGTTTATCCGTTCATATGGATACAAACACTTAGGTTGTTTGCATACCTTGGCTATCGTGCATAATGCTGCAAAAATTCATTTCTTTGAGGTGTACAGTTTAGGGGTTTTTAGTATAGTCACAAAGATGTGCAACTATCACCACTATATAATTCAAGAATATTTTTATTTCTCCCCAAATAAATTCCATACCTATTAGTCATCACTTTCTACTCCTCCCGGTCCCATCTGTACAACTACTAAATCTACTTTCTGTCTCTAAATGTGCCTGTTTGTTCTGGACATTTCATATAAACAGAATCCTACAATGAATGGCCTTTTGTTTCTGTCTTCTTTCACTTTAGCCTAAGGTTTTCAAGATCTTATGTTGTAACATGTATCAGTACTTCATTCCTTTTTATGGCTGAATAATATTCCATTATAAAAATGCCACATTATAGCATATTGGACATTGGCTTGTTTCTTCTTCGGGCTGTTATGAATAATGCTGCTATGAACATTTGTGTACAAGTTTTTGTGTTGACATATGTTTTCAGTTCTCTTTGGTGCATACCTGGGAGTGACATTGATGGTTCATGGGGCAATTCTGTTTAGCATTTTGAAGAACTGCTCAACTATTTCCCAAAGCAGCCACCCCATTTTACATCCCTACCAGCAATGTATGAGTACTGCTAGAATCAATTTTTTACCTCTTTGCCATCACTTGTTATTAACCTTTTTGTAACAATTGGTTACAAAAATCCTACTGGTTCCTCTTTATTTTTCTTAAATGGAGTTTGCATTTTTTTTTTTTTAAGTAGGCTTCATGCCCAGTGCAGTGCCCAATGTGGGGCCTGAACTCAAAACTCAGAGATCAAGGCCTGTGCTGAGATCAAGAATTGAATGCTTAACCAAATGAGCCATCCGGGTGCCACTGGAGTTTGTATTTTTGTCATGCCTTATGTTATTTTGGGTGATTTTCCGGAGGACAAAGCAGAATTCTTTACTCCCTTAAAACCAGAAGCCCTATAGATCTTAAAATTTTTCAGTTGGGCTAATAATATGCTGTCAGTGGTAATGTCCTGCCTGGTTCTTCATCTGGAAATGTCTGTCACTTTACTATTGAAATTTCACTGAAAAAAATTATATTCCTGGGATATGCACAAGTTCACAGAACATATTACATGCTGGAAAAAAGCACATTTTTGGTGCAATCAGTTGTATCATATCAAGTCCAATTAGCTACCTGGAAGCAGTTCTGGATTATGCTGTTAGCATCAGGCTAAAACACTGCAGTGATGATTTTAAATGAGTTAATCCGAAATACTGTATTTAAAAGAGCACTCTTTTCGGGACACCTGGTGGCTCAGTTGGTTAAGCATCTGACTCTTGGTTTCAGCTCAGGTCATGATCTCATGGTTTTGTGGGTTCGAGCCCTGCATCGGGCTCTGCACTGGCAGCGTGGAGTCTGCTTGGGATTCTCTCACCCTCTCTCTCTGCCCCTTCCCTGCTCACCATGTCTCTGTCTCTCTCAAATAAATGAATAAACTTTATAAAATATTTTAAAAAGGAGCACTCTTGTAATACCCTATTACAAAAATGCATAATTGTGCATAGATTGACAGATTATTTAAAAACTTTCCCAAGCCCTGGGGCATCTGAATGGCTCAGTTGATTAAGCGTCCGATTCTTGATTTTGGCTCAGGTCATGATCTCACGGTGAGACTGAGCCCCATATTATTGAGGGTTCTATCTCCCCCTCTCTCTCTCCCTCCACTGCTTGTGCACGTGCACACACTCTCTCTCAAAATTAATAAACATTAAAAAAAGAAAAACTTTCCCAAGCTATAGGAATAACTAATAAAAAGTGTAATAGGAAAAAATCCTATTCCCAGTAGTGACAAAATAATGAAACACAAAGATCAGTTGAGCAGGTTAGTCCAGCTATGAACCAAGTACCTATGAATAGAAAACACAGTAAAAGATGTATTTGAAATCAGTGAAGGGTAGATGGGAGTATTCCATAAATGATGTAGGAAAAACTGGCTCCTAACTTGGAAAAAATAAAGAGGGATATGTATCTTACAGTAGGGACCAAGATAAATTCCAGACAGAGAAGTAGATGGGAGTGGGGGGAACATGAAGACCTGTGTTCATCCTGTCTCAAGTTGAAAATATTCCCATTTAGGAAGCTTTCCCACAAAGTACATACCTTGTGGTTGTAGATCTTACAGACTTTGGCCTTACGCTGGCTGTTTATCATATTTCTCTCTGCACGTAAGTCAGGAGTCTGCAGCGGTTTGGTAGCAAGCAAGCTCCTGTCTTGCAGCCTACCTTTCGTACTGGACATATTTTCTTCTTTTTAAAAATTAACTGTAGTAAGGTATAATTTACATACAATAAGATGCATATTTAAATGTACCACTTCATGAGTTTTGACAAATGTCTCCCCTTATGTAATACCCACCCCCAACAGGACACTGAAATCACCCCCAGATAATTCTCTCTTGCTTCTTTGCAGTCAGTCTCAATCCCCTATTCTCTGCTGTCACAGATCTAACATAACAGCTAAAACTGTAAAACTTACAGAATAAAACATGGGAGAAAAATTTCATGACCTTGAGCTAGGCAAAGATTTCTTAGGTGAGAAACTAAAATCAGTAACCATCAGGGCACCTGGGTGGCTCAGTCTGTTAAGCGTCCAACTCTTGATTTCAGATCAGGTCATGATCTCATGGTTCATGGGTTCGAGCCCTGCATTGCTCTGCTGGCAGTGTGGAGCTGGTTGGGGTCCTCTCTCTCTCCGCCCCTCCCCTACTCACCCTGTCTCTGTCTCTCTCAAAATAAATAATCTTTAAAATAAAATAAAAAAAATAAAATCAGTAACCATAAAGGAAAAAAAAAGATAAGTATTATCAAAATTAAAAACAAATGCTCTTGGCTTCCAATTTCTGGGCCAGCCCGTGTTGGGTTTGGAAGTCATCACTCTGTCCTAACAAGAAATAAGTTGAGGAAACTGAAAAATCAACTCTCTTTAGATACAGCAGAGAACTGAGGTCACAAACTGCTGCCCCCAAATTTAGAAAGTCAGACAGACACAGAGAATCATGTGATTGGAGTCAAAGCCCAAGAGCAGAAATCTCCATGGGAACCAGCAGTCCCATGGCAGGAAAACTTAAACTATAATTGAGGAATTATTGGGGAGGCTCAGTCTGGATATCTTTGAGAGTTAAAAAAACAAACAAACAAAAAAAGCAGGGGTGCCCATCTTGGGGATACCCCCACACTTGCCTGAGTTTTATCTCATCCCTGTATGGGGGACCCAGAAGGGTGAAGATTTTTATTTTTTAATTGTATTTTAAATAGTGGATAATTTGTAAGACCTAGAATTCAAAAAGTATAAAAGGTTATACAGTGTAAAGTTTCTTTCTTATCCCTTGCCTTCAGGCACTCCCCAGTTCTCTTCCCTGGAGACAAATCATATTATCAATTGTTTATTACATCCTTCTTGAGGTTCTCTCTCTCTCTCTCTGTCTCTCTCTCATACACACACACACACACACACACACACACAATTTTCTTCTTCCATTTTTTCCCTTCCATTTTTCACTGTGGTCTAATTTACCCCTTACCCTATTTGGAGGCAGAATTGACATCTTCATAATTCTGAATCTTCCTATCCAAAAGCATGGTACCTTTCCAAATTTTAAGTCTTTTGTGTTCCTCAGTAATGCTTTAAAGCTCTAAAGTGTTCGTGGGTGGGCACCTGGCTGGTTCAGTCAATAGAGCTTCTGACTCCTGATCTCAGGGTCATGAGTTCAAGCCCCACGATGGGTGTAGAGAGTGTATTTAAAAAAAAAAAAAAAAAAAAGAGCTTGAAAGTGGTCTTCATTTAACTCTCAAACACTTTGGAGGCTTATATCCCCATGTGCTATCTTTTTGTAGCTGTTGGGAATGATAAATTCCTTCCTTGGTCTGTCATATTATTAGACTCAGCTGCAGAGAACCAGTTTGGGCTGCCCTGAGACCCCCATGAGCAATGATTATTTCTGCTCATGTAATCATAAGCAATAAGAGTGATAATTTTATGACTTCAAATTCACTGATTTCTGCAGGGAGATAACTAACACTTACTGGGTACCTAATATAGGCCAGGCATTATGCTGGTATTTTAAATAAATTTATAATATGTACATAACGCAGATGTTACTATCCTCACTTTACAGATCGGGAAAAAAAAAAAAAAATAAGAACTCCAAAGTCACAGAGGCAGTAAACTTTTGGCCTCTAAGCCATTGTTTTCTCCCTGAACCTAGAAGGAGCTGTAGTAGGCAGTGACATGACCGGCCATTGTTCACTATGAAATTTTCACTCTCTGTTGCTAATTACATACCACTTAAATGTGTTTTATTAGGTAGATCAAACTCATTACAATTTTTAGATAATGAAGGCAGTATATATTTTTACTAAATGGTTAAAAAGACGTGGTAATCATCCAAATGAATTCTAGATTCCACGTGTCTGTTTTTTTTTCATGCTTTCACTATTGTTTTCCCCAAATTTTCACCTTTCAGCATTCCCATAAACGCAGCTGGCATGTTTTCAAACCCTTCAGTGATGTATTCACGATACTGGATTTTACCCTGTATCAAAATGACAACAAATATAACAGATTAATTTCATATTCTGAATGATATACTTTTCTCATCATAGCAACAAATTTATCAGGAACATCATTATCTTGGACATCTAAGAGGGAGGCCCAATCCACCATGAGCGTATAGTCAATCTAGTGGCATGAGCCACAAAGTACACATAAAAGTTTGGTAACAGGTGTTAGGTCACAGTATAACAATAGAAGAAATGTTACAGGAAGTGATTAAGCAATTTATAAGTAAATCACATGGAAAAGTTTAATAATGTAATGATCTCAGAAGAAGTGGAAGAAGATGGAAAAAGGGGCCTCCTTCCAGAGTATTATCTACTTTAATCCTTCCAGTAGCTTCATGATGTAGCATCATTACCTCTCTTTGACCCCTGAAGCGGCAGAGCCTATTCAGGAATTGTAAATACCATGGCAATCTAATAGTTCGCCCTCCCTTCAAGCCCAGATTCTTTCAATATGTGTTGAACATTCACTTAGGAATGTGGGAGGGAAGGGTTTATTTAGTGAGGGTTTTTCATTTCTCTGCTACAAGGCAGTCTACTAAGTGGAACTAATTTACATTTTCAAGGTTTTTATAAAGGGTCTTCTGTGGAGACTGGAGTTACCGGATACCACTTATTTTCTTAACATATTCCGGTGATGGCTTAGTACCTTTTATGAATTTATGGAGGGACAATTTGCTTGGGGTCACTCAGCTAATTGATAAGTACGGAGGCTGGGATTTGAGGAGGCCTTGACTAGGAAGCCCCAGCTCTTCTGTTCTTAAAGGAGGCAAAGAACCTGTAAAGGGGCAAACGCTGTAATCAAAAGTTTATAAGTTAAAAGTAGAGGATGAATACTAATATATAGGTGATAATAATATTGTAAATTAAGGTGCAGAATACAGGGCATATTGAAACCCTTTGTACCATCTTTGTGATTTTTCTATAAATCTAAAACTATTCTAAAAGAAAAGTATATTTTCAAGAAGAAAAAGAGATGAGAAAAAAAAATAAGTAGTTGAGAGAGAAATTAGGCCAATTCACTAGTTACTGAAAACAAAACTGTAATTAGGTCCACTCTGTTAGAAGGAGGCATTAGGAAGACCAGCACAGTGGTTTCTTGTTGTCAGTTGCCATCATGAGAGGGCTAGATCAGATTTCACCAACAGGGACAAAGAGGCTCCACACTGGGAACTTGAAAATCATTCAGCTCTTCCCAGCTTCCTGGAAAGAGCCCAGCTCAGCACTCCAAGCGTTGGACTGGGAAAAACACCAAGCTCCAGTGGCTGCCAGAGGAGCAATCTATTTGAATTGGAAAAGGATGATAAAGCCAAGAGTTTAGAAGTGTGATATCACTTTTCCCCTCCAAAACTAAAATAATGCCCCTTGGTTATTCAGAATTCTGTTGACTAAAACTGCAAATTGTGAAAGATGGGAAAAGTATCACAACATAGGACAGGATTGGCTTCTTCCTGTGGATTGAAAGCCATGGCTATAGGAAGATGCCAATTTGGGACCTGGAAGAGCCACAGCCCCAAATATATACCTCTCCAACATTTATCCAACAATACTCATCTAGAGTTTACATTGATTCAGACACTATTCTAGGTGGTGGGGATACATCAGAAAAAAACGCATGAATGTTGCTGCCTTCATGGAGGTTACATTCTCACAGGAGGGCGATGGGCAATAAATATACATGAATTATAGTATACATCATGTTAAAAGAAAATAATTGCTATGGGTAAAAGATAAGGAGGATCAAGAATGGAGGGGGACTGCAATTTAAAATAGGGGCATTAAGGGGTGCCTGGGTGGCTCAGTCGGTTAAGCGTCCGACTTCAGCTCAGGTCACGATCTCACGGTCCGTGAGTTCGAGCCCCGCGTCGGGCTCTGGGCTGATGGCTCAGAGCCTGGAGCCTGCTTCGGATTCTGTGTCTCCCTCTCTCTCTGCCCCTCCCCCATTCATGCTCTGTCTCTCTCTGTCTCAAAAATAAATAAATGTTAAAAAATAAATAAATAAAATAAAATAAAATAAAATAAAATAAAATAGGGGCATTATGGGGCACCTGGGTGGCTTAGTCAAGTTAAGTGTCCAACTTTGGCTCAGGTCATGATCTCGTGGTTCATGAGTTTGAGCCCTGCATCCAGCTTTGTGCTGACAGCCCAGAACCTGGGGCCAGCTTCGGATTCTGTGTCTCCCTCTCACTCTAACCTCTTACCTGCTCACACTCTGTCCCTTTCTCTTATTAATATTTAATAAACAAATATTTAAAAAATAATAAAAAATAAAATAAAATAGGGTCATTTTAAAAGTTGCCTCATTCAGAATGTAGTTATGTCTTGAAGGAGATGAGTGAATTAAGGAAGCAGTTACAGAGGGCAGAGGGAAGTGGGGAGGGATTGGGCAAAGAAAGCAAGGGGTGAACACTAAGAAATGAAATTAGGTAATGGAGGCCAGATCATGTACAATCTTGTAGGTTTTTTTTTTTTTTATTAGTTTATTTTTGAGAGGCAGAGAGAATCAGAGTGCCTGTGGGGGAGGGGCAGAGAGACAGGGAGACACAGAATCAGAAGCAGCCTCCGGCTCTGAGCTGTCAGCATAGAGCCCAATGCAGGCCTGAACTCACAAACCGTGAGATCAAGACCTGAGCCGAAGTTGGTCGCTCAACCAACTGAGCCACCCAGGCACCCCTCGTAGGTTTTATTGTAAGTGAAATGGGGAGCTTTGCAGAGTTTTGAGCATAAGAATGACATGGTTTGATTTATGCCTTAAAAGATCACACTGGCAGCTGTGTTGGGAATTGTCTGTTGGGGCACAAAGTTGGGAGGCCAGACAGAGGCTACTAGGCTAAATAAGAAGGTGGCCTGGACCAGGGTGGTAGCAGTAGAGGTGGGAGAGCTGGACAGATTCTGTGTATATTTTGAAGGCTGAGCCACCAGAATTTCCCAACAGATTAAATGTGGGTCTGAGAGAAAGAAAGGAATCAAAGATGATTTCAAGGTTTTTGGATTGAGCAACTGGGGGAGGGGGAGGGGTGGGGAAATGGTGAGGTCTGTATATGGAATGGATTTGGCAGGAAAGTTCAAGACATATTTAGTTTTTGACGTGTTGAGTCGAAGATGTGTATTACACATCTAAGTGCAGCTGTTGAGCAGCCCAGAGCCCTGGGGAGAGATCCAGGCTGGAGACAGACATTCAGGAGCTGTCAGCATACCAATGATATTTAAAGCAAAGAGCCTGGATGAGCTAAGTAAGGGATAGACAGACTGTGGGCAGAGAAGAAAAGAAGTCCAGTTACCATACCTTGGGACACTCTATTATTGATCTCCAGAGGAAAAAAGAGTTAGCAGAGGAGGAGGTCCTCTGAGAAGGACAAATCTGTGAGGAAAACCAAGAGCCAAGGGAAGGCAAGGGAAGAAAGTGTACCAAGGACAATGTGATCACCTCTGTCAAACACCCCCCAGAGCCAAGTGATACTAAGAACTGACCACTGCAGTTCACAATCAGGACATCGTCAACCTTGACCAAAGCAATTATGGTGGAGTGGCAGGAGTACAAAAGCCTGATATGTGGGTTCACAAGAGAATGGAAAGAGGGGAACTGCAGACATTGAGTGTCAACACTTCCTGGGGCATCTGGGGGGCTCAGCTGGTTAAGTGTCCCACTTGGGCTCAGGTCATGATCTCATGGTTCCTGAATTCAAGACCTGCATGGGGCTCTGTGCTGACAGCTCAGAGCCTGGAGCCTGCTTCAGATTCTGTGTCTCCCTTTCTCTCTGCCCCTCCCCTGTTCACACTCTGTCTGTCTGTCTATCTCTCTCTCTCTCAAAAAAAAAACCACATTAAAAAACAAACACTTCCTGGTATTTTGTTCTAAAAGGGGGAGCAGTGAGATGGACCTGTATTTGCAGTGGAAATGAAGCCTATCGTGTCAGAAGAGAATGGGATCCAGTGTACAACTGGGGGAGTGGCTCTGGAGCTCCTCACCTCTAAGACCCATGTCAGCAAGTCTTTCAGAGCCTTCTGACGGACATCTCCTTGCCAGCGGGTGACAATGAACCCTTCCATGCGGAGTTGCTGATAGATGATATTCTCTGGGGGTGGGCCTGTGAAAGAGGAGGACACATTTGGTGACAGGGTCCAGGGAGGTGGCCATGGTGAAAACACAAGCAGTATAAGTCACATCACTGTTCTAGATTTCTCCACTCTTTTCTGATCACGAGGTTGTCCAAAAATCAACATGCCCTCTGTGGTAGACAGAATAATGGTCTCCACAGGTGGCCATATCTTAACTCCCAGAACCTATGAATGTGCTTCCTTACATGGCAAAAAGGACTTGGCAGACATGATTAAGTTAAGGGCCTTTAGATGAAGAGATTATTCTGTATTATACAGGTGGGCCCAATATAATCACAAGGGTCCTTGGACGGGATGCAGAAAAGTCAGAGTCAGGAAAAAATATGTGATGATGGAAGTATAGATTAGTGTGAAAGAGAGAGAAAGAGAGACTTTGGAAGATTCTGTGCTGCTGGCTTTGAAGATGGAGGTAGGGACCATGAGCCACAGAATGCAGGCAGCCTCTAGAAGCTGGAAGAGGCAAGGAAACAGACTCTCCTCTTGAGCCTTCAGAAAGAATTCAGCCCTGCTGATCCACGTTAGACTTTTGACCTCCAGAACTATAAGGCAATAAATCTGTGTTGTTTTAAGCCACTAAATTTGTGGTAATTTGTTACAGCAGCCAATAGGAAACTAATACACACTCAGTCCTTGCACAGGCCAGGAAGCCAGGGAATGTTCAGCCTGCACATGCCAGAAACAAGGCCCACCAAACACTTCCCAATGGCAGTCCATAGAACACTGTTCTATGGAACAGAAGTGGGTCCTGAAGATAACGTGAAAATGTTCCCATGCTAATCAACCATAAATACCCTGATATTCCCGACATGTAGAATGTTCTTTTTCAGAATCACATGGAAGGCTTATGAAAAGAGATTGCTGGCCCCTCCCCCAGTTTCTGATTGTGGATATGGAATGGGTCCCAAGAATCTATATTTCTAACAAATTCTCAGGAGATGGTGATGCTGTTAGTCCTGGGCCCACACTTTGAGAACCACCAGCCTAGAAAAAGTACCAGCCTACTCTGCAGCCTATCAAAAAGGTAGTACTCAGGGCCCCTGGGTTGCTCAGTCAGTTGGGCATCCAACTTTGGCTCCGGTCGTGATCTCATGGTTCACGGGTTCGAGCCCCATGTCGGGCTCTGTGCTGACAGCTCAGAGCCTGGAGCCTGCTTTGGATTCTGTCTCCCTTTCTCTCTGCCCCTCCTCCACTCACACACTATCTCGCTCTCTCTCTCTCTCTCTCTCAAAAGTAAATAAACATTAAAAAAAAAAAGGTAGTACTTTTCTGTGTGAGAGAGAAAAGGTTGTGTTGGTTGCCTGGCTTATTTTCCCAAGGATCCTGAGTGACCAGAAACTGAGGGAATGACACCTGAACATAGTCTTAAAAGTTTCAGGAAGTCAGGTGAACATGCCCCTGAAACCTCAGCACCAGATGAGCTGAGGTGACTGGCAGAATTTATTTGCGGCATCCTTGATAACTGGCATCGCTCAAGCTGAAAGTTCCTACTCCCTTCTTTGGAGAAAGTCACATTAGCAGTCAGAAAAATAAGGCCTTGTTCTGAACCAAAAGAAACTGGTGCAAGAGGAGTGAGATATGAGGGTGACACAAGACAGCAGCACGTCCAAATGCCAGGTTGCTCTTGCAGAGAGGGTGCTTCTTTAGGAGATGCACACCAACCATATTTCTCTTTAAGTTAAGAACTGGAATCCTCATTTCCTCATCTTGGAAGAGGATGAAATACCATTTTTGGGCTTATCCACCCTGATGGGAATATAGTTTCTTTATTGGGAGCAAGAAGAATGTGGCATTTGAACGTGGCATTAATGCTGGGGCAAATAATTACCTCTGAGCGATCCTAACAGTGATATATGTTAGAATTTCTGGAGCTCAGAGGCAGGGCAGGATCTCACCTAAAATGAATGGACAAGGCCAGCTGATGTCTCAAAGACCTTCAACTTCCAAACTCTAATTGCTAACAAGACGAGATCAAGTTACTGGGCCTAAATATTTCGCTGTACCTTATTGGACTATGGTCAAGAAAATGCATCCTGGTGCTTTGCTCAATGGACAGGCAGAAGATTTCCCAGGATTCTAGCTTAGCTTCAATTAGAAAAATAGAGGGGGGAAAAGTCCATAGCAATAAGACTGCCAAGTGCACCTGGAGTCTTTTTGGAGATGGTAGTATCTTTGATTTTTCCCAGCCCAAGAGGGAGTCTGCAAGCTGTCCTTTCTCAGTCCCTTCCACTCTCGCTCACCTGTCTCTGCAGTTGTGGGATTGTTAACTAGCAGGGCTGTAGGGTTTCATTCCCATGAGTGAAGCCCATCACAGAAGCCCAATTTATTTATGGTTATCATCCCAGATCTTGATGATAATCTCTAAGATTCCTTTGCTCTTTTTTTTTTTCTTTTTTTGGACCACAGGTCAATCTATAATCTCACCAACAGCACAAAATCGTTGTAGTAGGAAAGGACTCTGTACGAGGAGTGCAGAAGGTCTGTCTTTGAGTCTCTTGCTAATAGGATTTAAAGAGCCTCTGGCCTTCTTGCCCATTCATCTCCCCATTCATAAAACAAGAGGCCTGCACAACATCTCTCAGAGAGTTAGGATTTCACAAATAAAGTTCTCTAGTTGATACTGCTTTTGGACCTCTGTGGGTATGAGGAGGGCAGAGGGCAGTCTCAGCATAGGAGAGTGGAGAAGTGGAGATGGATGCACAAAAGAAACAAAATAAGGACAGTCCAGGAACAGAGGGGCAATGCATGCTCCTCTCCCTTTCCATGGAAATTGTCAGTCTGGGGGAGCCAGTGTGTCCTGAAGCTCTAGGAGGCACTGCCCTCCACTGTCGGAAGGAAATGGCGGCCTGTTGTTTGCTTCACCCACATTGAGTCATCCTCTCCGATCCCCATTCCTCCGGCAACGTTCTGAATATCCTAAAGAACCCTGATATTGCACCAGCCAGACCAAGGTGTTCCGTCTCTAAATCAAAGCATGGCTGTCTTTTCACAACTTTGCCCAAAACAATAGGTAAACAATTAAAACTTTTAACAATTATCAACATTTCTTCCCTATTTTCAGATTCTGTTATTTCTCTATATCAAAATCTAACATAAGTTATTTAGCACAAACATATAAAAATACATGGTTTTAGTTTAATAAACACTACTTCATCAAGAATATCAGGAAGTCTGGGGAGCCTGTGTGGCTCAGCCAGTTAAGTGTCCAACTGTGGCTCAGGTTATGATCTCGCAGTTCGTGAGGTCAAGCCCCAGGTTGGGCTCTATGCTGACAGCTCAGAGCCTGGAGCCTGCTTCAGATTTTGTGTTTCCCTTTCTCTCTGCCCCTCCCCTGCTCACACCCTCTCTCTCTCTCTCTCTCTCTCTCTCTTTCTCTCTCAAAAACAAATAAACATTAAACAAATTTTTTAAAAAGAGGAAAAAGGAGAAAAGTATTTTTTAATTATTTTTTAAAAAGAAAATTATTATCAGGAAGTCTTTTTAATATTTTGATAGTCACTGGCCTATATACCATATCCATGAATTTTCTCCTTGCCCAGTCTTTCTACATCTGTGATCGTGTGCATGAGCTCATTACCTGGGGGAAGTGGGCGAGTAGTATTATACACAGAGATGGCCCCACAAATAGCAATCCTTCCAAACTTCTTCATCTGGGGGATAACAATGTTTGAAAACTCTCCACCTACCTAAACAGGATGAAAAAAAAAAAAAAAAAAAAAATCCACTTTAATCTAAACACTAGAAGATTCAGGAGAATCATTAAGTCACAATTCCCATTTCATAACATTTATTTTAGAAGGAAAAAAATCAGACTGAATTAGCACAACAGTGCAGAAAATTGCACTTGAAAGGGACATGTGAGGTTGGACATTTCTGTTTTACTGTAGGAACATACCATATATAACTTATACATTTTACTTTATTATATTTTGGGGTTTTCTGACCAGTTCAATAATCTCTTTGCCCCTATCTAAAACCATGGAAAAAAATAGTCAGAAGACACATCAAGAACAAAGTTGGAAGACTCATATTTGACAATTTCAAAACTTACTACAAAACTGTATCAATCAAGACAGCATGGGAGCAGAAATATAGATCAACAGAGCTAAGTTGTGAGTCCAGAGATAAACTCTTACTTTATGGTCAATTGATTTTTGACAAAGTCCCAACACAATGAAATAGGGGAAAAAAACAGTCTTTTCAACAACTGGTGCACAATTATTGGCTATGGTAAAGAATGAAATTGGACCCCTCCTTACACAATACATAAAAATTAACTTAAAATGTATCATGGGCCTAAATGTATAAGCTAAAGTCATAAAAGTCTTACAAGAAAACATAGGAGTAAATCTTTGTGACCTTGGATAAGGTAAAGCCTTCTTAGACATGACATCAAAAGCCCAAACAACAAAAGGAGACATAAATCAGCCTTCATCAAAATTTAAAACTTCTACAGGGCTCCTGGGTGGCTCAGTTGGTTAAGTGCCCGACTTTGGCTCAGATCATGATCTAGTGGTCTGTGAGTTCGAGTCCTGCATCAGGCTCTGTGCTGACAGCTCCGCGTCTGGAGTCTGCTTTGGACTCTGTGTCTCCCTCTCTCTCTGCCCCTCCCCTCCTCGCGCTCTGTCTCTCTCTGTCTCTGTCTCTGTCTCTCTCTCTCTCAAAAATAAATAAACATTTTTAAAAAATTTAAACTTTTGTGCTTCAAAGGACACCATCAAGAAAGTGAAAGAAAAGAAAAGAGAAGGTGAAAGACAACTCACAGAATAGGAGAAAATTATTGCAAACCATATTCAGTCAATCCTCATTACTGGTATATTCCGTAGTTGAGAAAGAGACTACTTGCTAACATTTATTTATATCCCTCAAATCAACACTCACAGGGCTTTCCTGCTCATTTGCAGACGTGCCTAAAGCAGTGAAAGATGCACAAAGTTCCCAGCTAAAGTAAAAAAAAAAAAAAGTCGAGGTTCTCTCTCCTTTTTTCACCTCTCCCAGAGATTACCAAGGGGGGAAGGCAGAAGGGCACAGTACAGAGTAGTTCAAAAAGCTCCAGCTCTGGGGTTGGTTGGGTGGGGTCTGAATCCCAACTCTGGGAGGATCAGTTTGTGGGGCAGCCGTAGGCAAACTTCTTAACACTTCTGAACCTCCTTTTCTCTTTTAAAAAATGAAGAAAAGAAAAGCTGTAGGAAGAGTTGTTTCTAGGATTTAAGATTGCAATGGAGGTAAAATATATACATGTATGTACATACTTGTCCTAGAAGCAATGCTCGTTGTTCGTGGTGACTTGATAGAACATAACTACCAGGAATACTGAGAATTGACTGTATCTGATGAGGGACCTATCATAACTCTTATAAAGAACTCTTGGGTGGGAGAGAGCCAAAGCATAAGAGACACTTAAAAACTGAGAACAAACTGAGGGTTGATGGGGGGTGGGAGGGAGGGGAGAGTGGGTAATGGGTATTGAAGAGGGCATCTTTTGGGATGAGCACTGGGTGTTGTATGGAAACCAATTTGACAATAAATTTCATATATTAAAAAAAAAAAAAAAAAAAAAAAAAAGAACTCTTGGGGTGCCTGGGTGGCTCAGTTGGTTGAGTGACCGACTTCGGCTCAGGTCATGATCTCATGGTCCATGAGTTCAAGCCCCACATCGGGCTCTGTGCTGACAGCTCAGAATCTGGAGCCTGCTTCAGATTCTAGGTCTCCCTTGCTCTCTGCCCCTCTCCCACTCATGCTCTGTCTCTAAGAATAAATAAACATTAAAACAAATTTGAAAAACTCTTAAAACTCAACAAATTGAAAAATGGGCAAAATATCTGAGTAGACATTTCTCTAAAGAAGATATATAAATGGCTCATAAGCACATGAAAAGATGCCCAATACCATTAGCAATTAGGGAAATGCAAATCAAAACCACAGTGAAATACGACTTCAAACCAACTAGTATAGCCATAATCAAAATGATAGTTAGTAAGTGCTGGCGAGGATGTAGGGAAATTGGAACCCTCATACGCTCCTGGTGAGAATGTAAAATAGTGCAGCCATTTTGCAAAATAGTTTGTCAGTTCCTCAAAATGTTAAATATGGAGTCATCACATGACACAACAATTCTACTTATAGGCATATACCCAAGATCATGAATGTTCACAGCATTATACGTAATAGCCAAAAGGTGAAAATTACTCAGATGCTCATCAATCGATTGATGGATAAATAAAATGTGGTATATCCATACAATGGAATATTATTTTTCAGCCATAAAAAAGGAATGAAGTACTGATACATACTACAACATGGATGAACCTTGAAAACATGCTAATGTACAGTGTAAGAAGCCAGTCACAAAAGGCACTTTGGGGGGGAAATGGGGAGTAATTACTGAGTACAGCATTTCTTTTTGGGATAATGAAAATGCCCTAACATTCATTGTGGTGATGGTTATACAATTCTGTGAATATGCTAAAAACCACTGAATTCAACACTTCAAAATGGGTGAATTATATCTCAATAAAGCTGTTTTTTAAAGGCATATGTACTTTATATATTTTAGATGGAACTCTAGAAGGCTATTCCCTTGTATAGTACTTTGTTAGTAAGTAAGATATTAAGTCCATTTCGTGCTTACGTTATCAAAATAACAATCGTAACCATCAGGAGAGGCTTTTTTCAAAGTTTCTTCCAAAGACTCTACTGTTTTGTAGTTAAAGGCAACATCATATCCAAGCTTTTTAAGGTAGGCAACTTTTTCATCAGACCCTGCTGCTCCAACAACTTTGCAGCCCTAAATGGGGAGAAAAAATGGAGACCATTTACAAGCCAAAAGCATGGACTAACTCACCTTCCTAGCCTAGTATGGTCAGGTTCCCCAAGAATACCCTCTTAGGTACTGAACCACATACATGAAGATACCATAATGGGCCAACAGACCCACAGGTGAAATTGGTCCCTGAATCAGCCTACAACCCAACGTTAACTTTAGCTTGTCTCTGACCAACCAACAGATTCTGGTCTATGTTTATATGGTTTACAGCTCGTTTCAACTTACTGACTTGACAACCTATTCATCTGACTCTCATTTCTTTATTTTGGGTCTTCTCTTGCAGTGACTTGCATGCTATCTTTTGGAACAGTAGTGCTTTAGACGATAATTTGGGCTCAGCTCTGGAACTCTCAGCCATCTTGTCACTTCTCCTGGTAACTGCCCCTTTATTCTTTGATTTGGGCTCAAGCATTGGACTAGATAGAACCTGTCTAATCATAGAATCATAGAGGAACTGGAGAGCATTCTGAAAAGCACTTTCAGGATGAGCTAGAGATTGTATTGGTACACAGAGAGTAGCACTTAGGAAATCTCTCTTGCATTCTCAATGTATCTTCAACTTCCAAGCAAGACCCACTAAACAAAACTCCCTGAGATCAGAGAAGGTCTGCTCTGTTCACTGTTGTATTCTCAGTGTACACTGTGGGTATTGAGTAAATGTTGGGTAATGGAAGAAGACACTTACCTTGAGCTTAGCTATCTGGCCCACAGCAGAACCCACTGCTCCTGCTGCTGCATTAACCATCACTGTTTCTCCACCCTTCACACCACAGATGTCAAGTAGGCCAAAGTAGGCTGTTAGCCTGAGGGAAGAAAATTAAAGATATGTGGGTTGATTTGTGGCTTTCTCTTATAAGTTGTTCAGATATATCCTGAAGGCCTTCTCAACAGCCCAGTGCCATGGGTCCAATAAAAGACAGAAAATATAGGAATTGAATATTACCAGCCACTAATGGTCCACCTCCTCCTTCCTCGCTCTTAGATAGGAATAAATATGATGGGAACCAGAGAAGAAATGGAGAGTTGGTTGGAAAGGCGCTGCACCCTGTCTATCCCTAGGCCAAGTCTCAAGAGCAAAAGAAGATTCTAGGACTCTGGGGGTCCTAGAATAGAGAGCTTGTGCCTCATTCCTATGTACGCCCTGGGGAGATGGTGAACTTCATGGGGAAAGCCTCCATGTCATCATGGTGCCATAACCATAGAGCAGATGAGAGGATCCAAGAGAAACACCTTGAGTTTTCCATGGCTCCTAAGTGGTATGGAAGAGCTTCTGAAATTTCCCCATCTCATCCTAAGTGAGATGTTGAAGTTAGCTTGCAGGGAAAAAACTATGGGGTCTGCAAAGATACAGCTCAGATAGTACTGACAAGAACTGAGTGAAGAAACCACCAGCTTGGATGGCCAGCTTGGAAGGGAATGTCACTGAGGACTCAGTGGGAAAAGTTACACTTTGAAGCAGGAGAACAGCATAAGACTAAGATAGATCAAGACCAAGAAGTTATTGGGGCACCTGGGTGGCTCAGTTGGTTAAGCGTCCAACTTCGGCTCAGGTCATGATCTCACAGTTCATGAGTTCGAGCCCCACGTTGGGCTCTTTGCTGTCAGCACAGAGCCCACTTCAAATCTTCTGTCTCCCTCTCTCTCTGCCCCTCGCTTGCACTCGCTCT
This sequence comes from Panthera onca, assembly GCF_046562875.1. Classification (NCBI taxonomy): domain Eukaryota; kingdom Metazoa; phylum Chordata; class Mammalia; order Carnivora; family Felidae; genus Panthera; species Panthera onca. Next base: position 72,569,602 of record NC_138351.1, read on the forward strand.
CTCTCAAAAATAAACATTTTTTATAAGTTAAAAAAAAAAAAAAAAAAGATCAAGAAGTTGCTGTCGCCCCCCTGCTGACATGGAATCTGTTAGCCTTGGAAGCTCTGCATCAATCTTGGGGAGAAGAAAAAGAAAATTCTGAGTTTTGAACCTGAACAATGTGAAAAACCACTAAATTAAACTGAGGCTCTGCTTTACTACACAAGCCAAGATGCAGGCTTGGGATAGAGATGAAGTACAGAAATAGAAAAATTTTAAGTTTTATAATCACGCCCCTGAGTCTGAGTCAAAGAAATCTATATCCACTGTGGCAATTGCTAAACCACTTGCAAAATTTCAGACAAATTCATGTAAAGTTGTTTCTATAAGAAACAAACTATACATTAGCCTTTGCCTATATCCGGGGACCCATTAGAGTTGGACATTAAAGGCAAGGCAGTGAAAGGCATAGAAATCTACACATTTTCTGAGGACCCCAAAGCTAATATTCCCAGTAATTTTCAAAAGATGAATGGAGCACCATCTGCCTCAGAATCACCTGGAGTTTTATTAAAAATTTAGATTCCCAGGCCCCACACCTCAGACCCACTGGTCCAGAAATACTGAGACATGAACATCTGAATTTCATAAGAGTAGGTGATTCTTAGGAATTTAAGCAACTGAGAACCACCACCTTAATGAATGCCGAAACCAAAGCACACTGGGTGAGCTAGCATAACCTCAAAAGAGAAGCAGAAGGTGCATTTTCTGATTATATCATTCCACTCATGACAATCGTTACCACCCCCCAACCCCGATCTCCCTTCTAAAAACCCTAAAATCACCTCTCAATTAGACATACTGCCCTAGGAGACACAAGGCCTCTCCCAAACATCATATCCTTTTACAAGTAAAATGGAGAAGCCAACAGTAAAGCAATCTTAGAGGAAAAATTAAAGGTACCCTTGGGACTAAGGGGGACTTAACATATAACAGTTTGGAGAACAAAACACATGAACTCCTCCAGCTTAACTGAGAAAACAGAGGTCCACTGAAGGAAATAATGCAAACCTGGAGGGAATGCTAAATCTCTGGAGCCTGGACAGCTGAAAGGTACCCTAGGTTTCAAAGTTCAACTTCTTTTTTTATAATGTTTATTTATTTATTTTGAGAGAGCGAGCGAGAGGGGGAGGAGTGAGGAAGAGACAGGGAGAGAGGGAGAGAATCCCAAGCAGGCTCCACACTGTCAGCAGAGAGCCCCACAGGCTCACAAATTATGAGATCACAACCTGAGCCAAAATCAAGAGTTGGATGCTCAACCCATTAAGCCACCGAGGCACCCCAAAGTTCAACTTCTTTTATGGTCTATAGCAGAAGTTCTAGCACTCTTGAAGGGCTGACCCATCCCACTGGTAAGTAGTCCAGAATGGCAGGAATTGCTCAAAGAATGGGCAGTGTGTCACTAGAGAAGGTTAGAAGCATGAGATAATGCCTCTCCCTCAATCAGTGAGAACCAATGGTATGAAGTTGATTGTTTATGGAGTAAAAATACACTCCTTGGGGGTTTGGAACAGGGTGAATGAGAAGTACACACAAATGAGTAAGTTATCCTCTGTTTTAGGATTCAAATCTCCTAATATTTTACAGATTACTTTCTCCCCATCTAAGTCATGGGAGACTTGCTCCAAGGTTTCCTCATGTCTGCCTTCACCCCTGCATTCCTACACCTGGCTCACAACTTAGAACGACAGGTGGGATAACAAGGTGGGAGGAGAAGCTCTCCCTCATAGAGGTTATGGGGCAGGTAGGCAGGACCTGGAAGTGCTGTAATTCTATTTAGTGCTTATTTGAAAGTAAGAAGGGGGCGCCTGGGGGGGGCTTAGTTAAGTGTCCCGCTCTTGATCTTGGCTCAGGTCATATCTCAAGGTTCGGGAGATCAAGCCCTGTGTTGGGATTCTCTCTCTCCCTCTCTCTCTCTGCCCCTCCTCTGCTCATGCTCTCTCTCTCTCTCTCAAAAAATAAATAAACTTTAAAAGAAGACTAAAAAAAAAAAAAAAAAAAAGCAAAAAGGTATTAAGCACCCTCTAATTTCACATTAATTTCAACATTGCCTCTTGGTCACGGCAATACTAAGGAGTTCATAATCTGAGTGCAATATGAAGTTGGGGTGTATGGGACTGGTTTTTGCTAGAAGCTGATCATTTGAGGTATACATATCCAGTTCATTCTTTAGAAGTCCTTCAAATTATGAAAAAGAAGGAGGGAGGGAGGGAGGAAGAGATCAAATAACTTAGAGAAATTAAGGAAATACGTGAATTTCAGGCTAAAAAAGTTTTGGGGGATTCCAAAAGGAATTCAATTGACCTTGCTTCTCCAGGCCACAAAGGGAAATTTGGAGCCTAAAGTACAGCTGAGATAGGATGAACTGACCAGGAGTCTTCCTGAGGGACAAGGCCAAAGGACTCTTGTGGAGTTTAAGTCTGTGTCAGCTGAGTGACTGTGCAACCATACTTGTGATTCATCTCATTTAAACTTCAGATCTCTTTATACCTCAGGAGATTCAGATGTGCATAGGGAAAGGTGAGGAATGAGAGACAGCACAGAAAAGCCAAGGTATATTGAATTCTCTTCCCCTTTTTAAACTCTGAAATGGAGACAGAGACCCTGAAGCCAAGACCCTTCCAGGGACAAAAAGGAGCTGGTCCCTTTGTGTTACCATTTGCCAGCTGCTAAAGAGGGATCATGCCCCATGCTGTTTCTCACTGCCGCTCTCTGGTTCTGAGTTTTTGGATTTTTCCCTTTCTTTCCTTTAGTCCAAGGCCAACTCTAACCCATCTTATTCCCTTCTCAGTCCCATCATTTACTCTAACCAGCCCCTGAGCCTAGAATGTCTTGGGTCTCTTCTTATTGACCACATTCTAGACAAACTATTTTGGAAAACCAGAATGTCAGATATTCAAATAAATGAAACATACCCATGAAACTCACCCTGTCATGCCAACTGTTCCCAGAGCCAAAGACACTGGTAATGTGTCTGGCCACTCTGCAGGCAGTTTTTCCAGATCTTTCCCATCAGAAATGGAGTGAGTTGTCCAGCCTGAAGAAGCCACTACCATAGTTCCTGTTGGGAAGGCTGAGTTTTTACTTTCCACAACTCTGAAAGATAAAGCACATTAAGATGTGGGAAACCTCTTTTCTTTCAAGGGAGTTAGGATGCTGCATGGTTAGTATTCCTAAAAGGGCATGGAAGTTAATATTCCATGATTGAATACCCCACCACATCTCTCCATCTTATTCCTAGTCATGGGTTTCTCCCCCTCCTTGAGAAAAAAATATGGGCCATTACAGAGGAACTCTCTGAATTGGTTCAACATCTGTCTCTGTCCTCACCCACTTCTCTTTAAGCAAGAGGTGTACATCCTCTGGTTCAAGGGGTTCTGTTCTGTTCTTAAGGGGCCACCCTCCATCTCCTAGCCCCTCCTCTCTCCTGAATATTTAACATTGTCCTCTCCACTGCCCCCTTTCCCTTTTATATTCAAACTTCTTCACTGCCCAATCACTTGACAACCCAATGCAACATGGCCTCCACCCCTGTTACTCCACTAAAGCCACAATTTCTGATTGCAAAATCTAGTGGACACTCTGCACTCATCATCTGATTTCACCTTTCAACTGTATTCAGCACTCTGGGCTACCCAAACTCTTCTTCATTGGTTTCCACAATACTGCCTTCACTGGGCTTTTTGCCTGTCCCTCTAAGCTGCTCCTTTCCTGTCTCATTTACTGATTCTTATTCTCCCATCTTCTCCCACTGTTACCATTTTTTTTACTCTCTTTCCCTTGATCATAAAATTATGTAACACATTTATTTTAGAAAAGTTATAATATATAAAATAAAAAATCAGTTCTAATCCCATAATACAAAGATAACTGCTAATATTTTGGGATATGTTATGGCAATCTTAATGATATATTTAAAAATGTGTATTATAAGAATGCAAACTGGTACCGCCACTGTGGACAGCAGTATAGAATTTCAAAAAATTAAAAATATAATTACCATATGATTCAGTAATTCCACTACTAGGTATTTACCAAAAGAATGGGAAAACACTAATTGAAAAAGATATATGAACCTTTATGTTTACTGCTGTACTATTTACAATAGCCAAACTATGGAAGCAACCCAAGTATCCTTCCATAGATGAATGGAATAAGATACACACACACACACACACACACACACACACACACACACACACTGGAATATTCCTCAGCCATAAAAAAGAATGAAATCTTACAATAGCAACAACATGGATGGATCTACAGGGTATAATGCTAAGTGAAACAATAAGTCAGTCAGAAAGACGAATACCATATGATTTCACTCATGTGTGGAATTTAAGAAACAAAGCAAATGAACAAAGAAAAAAAAGATACAAACAAAAAAATAGATCCTTAAATATAGAGAACAAACTGATGGTACCAGAAGGGAGGTGGGTGAGGAGATGGGTAAAATAGGTGAAGGGGGTTAAGAGTACACTTATTGGGGTGGCTGGGTGGCTCAGTCAGTTAAGCATCTGATTGATTTTGGCTCAGGTCATGATCTCCTGGTTCATTGGATTGAGCCCCACATTAGGCTCCATGCTAACAGTGCAGAGCCTGCTTAGGATTCTCTCTCTCCCTCTCTCTGCCCTTCCCTGCTTGCTCTCTGTCTCAAAATAAAGAAAAAAAAATTTTTTTTTAATTTTTAATATTTTTGAGAGAGAGAGAGAGAGAGACAGAGAGAGAGACAGAGCACAAGCAGGGGAGGGACAGAGAGAGAGAGAGACACAGAATTTGAAGCAGGCTCCAGGCTCTGAGCTGTCAGCACAGAACCTGACACGGGGCTCAAACCCACAAACTGTGGGATCATGACCTGAACCAAAGTCAGGTGCCCAACTGACTGAGTCACCCAGGCCCCCCAAAATAAATAAAATTTAAAAAAAATTTTTTTAAAGGAGTACACTTATTGGGATGAGCAATGAGTAATGTATAAAATTGTTGAATCGCTATATTGTAACTAATATAACACTGTATGTTAATTATACTTGAAAAGAAAATAAGTGCATTTTAAAAATGTTTATTATATATATTTACATAATTGAAATCACCTTATGTTTTGCAAGCCAGCTTTTCTCTCTCTACACTAGCATATATGACTTATACTTTTTCTCATGTTAGTAAGAATCCTTTAAATACTGAAATGAATTTCAGGGCACCCTTCTGGCTCAGTCAGCAGAGTGAGCAACTCTTGATCTTGGAGGTGGGAGTTGGAATGCCACGCTAGGTGTAGAGATTATTTAATAATAAAATCTAGGGGCGCCTGGGTGGCTCAGTTGCTTAGGTGACCAACTTTGGCTCAGGTCATGATCTCATATTTTGTGAGTTTCAGCCCCATGTCAGGCTCTGTGCTGACAGCTCAGAGCCTGGAGCCTGCTTAGGATTCTGTGTCTCCCCCTCTCTCTACCCCTCCCCTGCTCACGCTCTGTGTCTCTCTGTCTCTCAATAATAAATAAATGTTAAAAAGAAAAAATTTTAATAATAAAATCTAAAAAAAACCTGAAATGAATTTATTATACCAGTATTAGACACTTAGGTTATTTCCAGTATTTTCTAAATTATACTTCAATTAATATTCGTAAATATGAATTTATAATTTTCCTAGGCAATATTTCTATAAATGGAATTACTAGGTCAGAGACTATTAAAACATTTGTTAACTCTTGTTGCATGCATATTGCCAAATTCTTTTCCAGAAGGTTATGCCAACATTTGCTTCCACCTTCAGGGTATAAGTGTATCATAACAACATTTCCATCCCTGAGTACTGTCTTAAAAAAAAAAAAACAGACAACTTTGCCAATTCAGCAAACACAGACATATGTTGTTCATATCTTTGATCATCAGCAAGAAATGTATACGACCTATATGAAGAAAACGGTTAATGGGCCATAAGACAAAGATGGATAAATGGAGAGGTATACTTTGTGTCTGGAGAAAAATGTACTAAAGATAACACATTTCCTCTAAATGAATCTATAAAGTCATTGAAATCCCAAAAATCCAAATATAATTTCAATAAATGGTGTTATAACTGGCTTGTCACTTGGACATAAAGTAAATACTTCACCCATATTCCAAAATAAAAATTAAAGGATCTGAAGATTTAATTATAAAAAATTAGCATATAAAATACCAGAAGAGAGGCACCTGGGTGGCCCAGTTGGTTAAGCGTCCAACTTTGGCTCAGGTCATGATCTCATGGTTCATGAGTTTGAGCCTGGAATTGGGCTCTTTGCTGTCAGTGCCAGTCCACTTAAAATAAAATAAAATACCAGAAGAAAACATGAATAAATATTTTAGTTATTTTGGAGGGGAGGATGCCTTTCTAATGATGAAATGAAACCCAGAAGCCACAATTACAAATATTAATAATTGTATCACATAAAAATTTTAAATTATGACTGGACACAGGGGAAAGATAAAGACACAGATATTTGCAACACTCCTATTCCTAACATATAAAAAGGCTTGTACAAATCACTAATAAAAGATAAAAAGACCTAAAGGAGGAAAGGAAAGGACATAAACATAATTCACAGAAAAAAATTGATAGTTAATTTACAAAAAGAATGTCAACATCACTAATATGAAAGAAATGGAAATTAAACTAAGCATGAAGTATCAACGTGAATTCACCTCAGATTGCCAAAATTGATGGTAAGCAATGGGCATTTATTTGGTATGAGAAAGGTTCTTTAATACTATCGGTGGGAGTGGATATTCATACAATATTTTTGAAGAGCAATTTGACATTAAATCCTCAAATTAAAAATGTGCATCTCCTTTGACCTAGAATTTATGCTTCTGGGAATTTAATGTGAAGCAATATTTATCCAAGTAGGCAAAGAATACACAGACATGCACATAAAGATGTACGTATATTCCCTGCAGAACTATTTGTAATAGAAAAAATAGGAAACATTTGCTATCAGGAATAGATTACTTAGATGACAGATAACAGTGGAATAATTTGCAGCCATTAAAAGGTAGGTAGTATATTTATATACTATCAACAAAAGATATCCATATTAAGTGAGAAAAATAAATTTGCTGAAGGGCATATAATACCGCTAGTTAAGAAAAATTATAGACATTGGTTTGTGTACTGAACAATTTTTGAAATAAGAATACATTAACAATAGTCATCTCTAAGGCTCAGATGATGGAGGAACTTTCAGTTTCCAAAATAAAAAATTGTGGTTTATTGGAATTTTTACTATAGTCATAAACTGGACAAATGCAATTTTTTAACTAATTAAAAGCAAGACTAGCAAAGTGAAATTGCAGTGATGACAATCTCACAGTCGTCCCTCCCCCACAGGAAAGGGGCAAGATGTCCCAAGTTGCTTCCAAGGTCAGTGAGTGAACCATACAGGCTGAAGAAACTGTAGGGGCGATGGACAGACTCAGGACCCAAAAGAAGGTAAAAGAGAGATGTATTTTTCAAGCCCTGGGACAAATAGAAATACCTGGCCACTTGCTGCCCCATCATCGTATCACCCTCCTTCAATCTTTTGGCTGCCACTCTGGAAAAAAAAAAAAAATTCTTAATACATAAGAGCATCAAGGGAAAACCATCTTGAGTTTCAAGCCAAATGGAAAATCAGTGGGAAAGTGTGTGCTGATACTTGAAGGTAATATAACTGGGTGAAATGCGGGAGAGCTGCTAGAAGTAAGCAGTTCTGCTCAGTGACCCCAAAGAAGCATTCTGATATATTTTTCTGGGAAATGAACATGAGAATCTTACCATCATATTCCACTGGGGTTGAGTTTCTACCAATGACTTAAAAGATGACAAAGACACCACTGGGTACTTGTTACTCAAATCACAAGCTGTGATGTTGTGATTTAGAATTAGAATTATTATATTCTGTCTATATCCTGTTTCTGGCAGAGCACCTAAACCCCTGGGATTTCCTAATTAATGAGACTGATAAAGGTATCTTTTGTTATGTTAATGAAGTGACTTTTGGAAAGCACCTAAGGATGGGAGCTGGTTGCCAGAACCAACCATGTGATTAGAGGGCTGTAACTTTCATTTCCCTTATCCAGATCTCAGGAAGGGGAGAGGGACTAGAAGTCAAATCAGTTGCCAATGGTTAATGATTTAATCACTGTGCCTATGTAATGAGCCTTCATAAAATACGTTCAGAGAGCTTCTGGGCTGGTGAACACAAGGAGATCTGGGGAGAGTAGTGCCCTTGGAGGGGGCATGGATGCTCCTTACCCCTCCCCACATACTTTGCCCTATGCATCTCTTCCATGGGACTGTTCCTGAGTTATATATCCTTTTATAATAAGCCGGTAATCTAGTGAGTAAACTAGCTTCATGAGTTCTATGACCCACTCTAGCAAGAAAGGTGTCGTTGGAAACTCCAAAGTACAGGTAACAATGTGGACTTGAGTCTGGCATCTGAAGTGTGTGGGGGCAGTCTTGTAGGACTGACTCCTTCACGTGTGGGATCTGACACTATCTAACTGTAGATACTGTTAGAATTGAGTCGAATTGTAGGACACCCAGGGATTATCAGAGAATTGGTTGGTATTGTGGGGGGAAAACCTACAAATTAGAATTATTATTGCAGAATCATACTAGCCACACATAAAGGGATGCTAGTTAACATTTTGAAACATTTTTTACATTAAATTTGAATCTCTATTGATCAGCTCTGAAAACAATCATTTTAAAGAATGATGACTACATTATTTACCTAGGCAAAAACCACTGAGAAGTTAGTGCCCCACAAAGGCCTTTTATTCCCTACCCCCCCCCCCCAAATTGTTTCCTGAGTACACACATTTGATTACAGGAATACAGGTAAATGGAAGTCAAGAAAACCTTATTTTAGTCTTACCATCTTCCTCTACACAAATAAGTGCCAGTAGTAAAATGGACAAATTGGATTTGTCTTAATTTTTTGGGAAGCAATTCTGATGAGCAATTTGAGGCAAATTGTGTACATTAAGATAGGAGATGATGGTAAAATACAGGGGCAGGGTAATCCCTCGTCAACATTCTCACACCTTTGCTGGCAGAATGAGCATCCATGAATCTTATCGCTGATATTATACTGGGACAACAGGGGGAAATGACAATCAGTTGGATATTTGAAAAGATGGACTATTTCAGGGGCGCCTGGGTAGCTTAGTCAGTTGAACATCTGACTTCAGCTCAAGTCATGATCTCATGATTTGTGAGTTTGAGCCCCGCATCAGGCTCTGGGCTGACAGCTTGGAGCCTGCAGCCTGCTTCAGATTCTGTGTCTCTCTCTCTGCCCCTCCCCCGCTCACACTCTATCTCTCTCAAAAATAAATAAACATTAAAAAAACATTATAAATTTTTAAATTAAAAAATTAATTAATCAATTAATTAATTAAATAAAAGATGGACTATTTCAAAACAAGGTCCCAAACACAATACATGAATTTTTAGGAGGAAAATAATACCTCATGTAAGGATCCACAGTGAGGAACAAAGATTCCAGCAGGACCTCTACAAAATAAAGCATTCCATGGGCAATTAGATACTCAACACTCGATGCCTTCCTTGATTTTGGCACTCTAAATAAACACAGATAACCTTTCTGCTTCAAGGTTGCCCTTCCATCAGTACTTTCTATGGAAGAGACAAGAGGGGCTCTCACATTTGGTCCAGCCCGGATCATCATCATCATCATCACGTTATTTATTCAGCACTCCATGCTTTACATGGATTATTCTAGATGATATTCTCAATGATTACTGTTTTCATTTTATTTAGGCCTAGGTTAAGGAACTTGATCAGGGCCACATTTGTAATCACTATGTTACAATGATCATGTAAGGTTTCACTAACAGCCCCCATCAGTATTAAAGAATCTATATTTTGTTGCAGTGACTTCATGCACACATTCTCTGGAATTTTGAATCTGAGTCCTGGCTACCCCAATTTAGATGGGACTGAACTTTGCCATGCTATTTGATTGCATGTCCTTTTCTCAAAGCCTGCCTACCTACCTGTAAACACCTTTTATTGTCTGTTCTACAAAGCTAATCTTCAAACATGTTATGGCATGTGCTGCCATTTCTCTCCCCTAGATTTCTTTAGGTTTACCTTTTCCTTTCACTTTCCCTAAGGGGATGGGAGACTCTTCAATGAAGGAAGAGGGTTTATCCCTCCTGTCTGTGTACAGGATAATCTGAGCTTTGCACACAGCTGCTAGGTATTGCTTTCCCCACTTGCTTACCCCATCATCAGGCTTGCCAGGACAGAGAGGAAATCCTCCCCATAGTCTGGTCAAAGTCATGAACAATGTACCCAACCGTGAGTTTCAATTATGCAGGAAATCAGAGGGATCCCACACGACATGAAGGCTTCACACAAGAACACCTTGAAAAAGTCTCTGTGGCAGATTGCAAAATTGTCACAAATGCCTTCCATCTCTTTGTGTGGGGACTCTTTGCCACTCCTCCCATCAAGAAGTCTATTTCTCAATCCTTGAATCTGGACTTGGCTAATGTGACTTGCTTTGCATATTAGCAAACATGATACAACTAGAGGCATGAAAGTACTTGCACATTGGAGCCTGCCAACTCCTACTGTTCTAGATCAATGAGGCCACTGTGAAAACAAAGAGCTCAAACCAGCCTACTAGAAGAACTGAGACACACACCTCAGCAGAAAGCTTGCTAACCACCAGACATGTGAGGGGTGCCCATCCTACATTAAACAGTCAGCCCAGATGAGACGTGAAGAGTTACCACCAACTTAACCCAGCCCAAATTGCCAACCCACAGAATTGTGAGCAAATAATGATTGTTGTTTGACATCACTAAACTTTGAGGTACTTTTGTTATGAAGCAAAGGCTAACTGATACAGTCTTTTCCAATTCAAATCTTAGGACTTACCTCCATTGTTTAAGGGTGGGAGTTCAACTGTTTTCAACTCAAAGTTACCATGAGTGGGGCTGCCTTCAAAGTGCTTCTTCAGGGTCCAGCTCTTAGCATAAACCATCCTGAAGTTCCTGGAACACAGTAAAGATGTAGTCAGCTACCACGAAGTGACTGGATTATTAAGACTTCCTAGCCATTGCAATGAAGACAGACAGGAGGGTCTACTCATCATCTACTTCTCTTCATTATCATTTAATACCAACCACATTTATTATTTATTATATTTCTATTGCTGTGCAAAACACTTCAAATGCATTATCTCATTTTATCCTCCTAAGTTCCCTATTAGATAGGCATTATCACTGCTAGTACCAATGAGGAAACTGAGGCTTCCTCAGAACTCTCCAAGGCAAGGGAAAATGTAAACCAACACAGAAATTCTTCTCAGCTACCGCTAGGGTTTCACCAGGACACTCGACAGCCACCTCATGTGCAAATATTCTGTTTCTCACCTCACATAGAGCGAATCCTGAGAAAGAGTGTCAAACACAAAGAACCGAAGGGAGGAACACACATCTTTCAGTCGGATAAAGCAACGTTCTAAGGCAAACAGTCTCATCCTGCTGAACACCACGGCGTGGCGCTGCTGCTCTGCTCAGTGGTGAATTTACTCTGGCACCAAAAGGGAAATCCAGGGTTTAAACTTGCCTTCACAGGGAACCAAGAGAGATGATCCAGGCTGCCCTGAGCTTTGGGATCAGGACATTTTGCTTGGACCGATCTACCCCGCATCATGTGGGAGCCTCTCCTTCCTCACGTGTGTACTGCCAGCTGACAGGCCTGTCCCCCAGCAATGTAAGCAGAAAAAGGGGTTGACGGATATAAAAAGCTGAAATAGAGCTTTGCCGACACAGAAGTCATTTTAGGCCCTCCTGACACTACTTACCCAAGTGCACCGCCTTCAGAATTTCCTAGGAGGTGTTAGAATTACAAAGGAATGCAAAAACCTCAGAAGTTAAGGATTTTATGGAAACAAATCGTCTTTGCCGAGCCAGAGAATAGCCTAACCTTATCGGAGACGATAAATCAATGCCAAAGCTCCCAGCGCTGTTTCAAAAGCAAATATTGACCTCATGCACTTGGTTGGGCTGTTCTTTGCTAGATTGAAACCCTTTGAGCACTCAAATTCCAGGCTAATTGGAGCCAGAGAACTGACGATGCCCACCCTTGCTGACCCTCAAGACTTCAATCAACTAGGACCTGGACTCCGTCGACTCAGGATGACCTTTGCCCCAATTCATAATGAATTTGCCTTTGCAGAGCCCCTTCATGAATATGCATGTATCATTAGCTTAAAACCTCCTCACTTTTCTTGTTCGGGGAGACACTACTTTGGGAAACATCCCTGGTGTTCTCCTTTACTCGCAAATAAAATCCTTCCTTTTCCTATTCTTTGCAGTCAAATGCTCTACCCCTGAGCTATACCCCCTACTTTTCCTATTCTTTGGCTCGGTTGTGTCTTTTCACTGAACACCCACCAAGAGGCGACCCCAGTTTAGGGTAACAGCAGGGCCCTGGACATCTCTGCATTGCCAGGGGAGCGATCCCGGCGGGCGGATCCGTAGTCCTGCTCTTCTACTTCTTTTCCCAAAAAGGCAGCTGAGAGCGAATTCTGAACTCGCTGCCAGTCCAGAAGCCCCCCATCCCGGAAAGAGCGTAGCCGAAGAGGCCGCAGAGTTCACGGAGTCCCACCCACCAGAGGGAGATGTCCAGGTGCAGAGTCCGCAGGCGCGCTCGCTCCTAGCTTCCCACCTCGTCGGCCTGCACACACCCGTGCCCACTAACCGAATTCCGACCCCTATCTTAATTGTCCTTCCACACTTGTCCCAGTTCCGCGGTTCCGCAAGTTACTTGGCCAGCCGCCGCCGGGGTTGGGCAGCTATGCTGAGAGCCCGGAATGCAGACAGGCCGTGCCCTTCCCTCCAGTAGGTCTCTGATTTCTCCAAGAACGTGCTGGGACTGGGAGGAACCGATCCGGACATCTGGCTTTCTAGTTTCCTCCTAGCCCAAGACTCAGAGGTTATGCAGCAAGAGGTGAGGGAGAGCAACGGGCAAACGCTCCACAATAGGGAATTCTAGAAAATCAGCAGGAAAAAACGGTGAGGATGTTTACTTACGAGAATACGCGGGCTCCACTACCTAGACACAGAACGTGTTTGAGGTTGTGCAGCGGACCTTCCACCTTAAATCCAGGCGGGTCCCGGGGGAGGGTGGGGCTTCCCGCAGGGGCGGAGCTGCTCCTGCGAGAGTGGTGGAGCCCAGGCCCGCAGAGGGCTCCGGAAGGGAAAGCCAGGATTACCCACAAGTGTGTGTTTAGGGCGTGATTCCAATGATAATGACCTCTATTGGAGCCCTGCCCAGGTGGAACTGTACTTCCACTAGCGTCCTAAGTGGCAATCCGGTGGAAAGACGCCGCGTAGAAGAACGAGCCTTGGCGTCCACCGTTCAGGAAGGAAAGAGCCAAACGCAGGGTCCCCCGGCGGCCGCAGCCCAGGTCTGGCCCAGTGCTGCTTTCGATCCGCAGGATCCTCCTCAGATCACAGCTTGCCTGGTGTCCACACCTCCACCCCATGCCCAGTCCCCAAGTCTCCCTAATGAACACCTGTTTACCTTTCACAAGTCGATACAAAGGTCCCAACGTCTGTGAGCTGTGGTCAGATTCCCCCAGGCAGGAGTGAGGGCTCTTCACTGAGGCGACCTCCGAGTCAGAACATCTAGCCCTTCACAGGGCCTTTCTGGGACTCGGGGAGGAGAGGAGAGGTGGTCTAAGGGAGGGAATGTACACAAAGCCAAAGTGCTGGTTTGGGCTACCCTGATTCGAAGCTGGTGTGTCTCCCTTTTCCTAGTGGTGCAGCTTTGAGGGAGTTCCTCAGCCTCTTCCTGCCTAAATTCACCCCTCTGCAAAATGGGGATAAGATAGTGCTTTATGGGGGCTCCCCCTAGCTGCCCACCCCGCAAAGCCTGCGACTCTTGATCTTGGGTCTGAGTTCCAGCCCCATGTTGGGTGTTTAAAAAAATAAGTAAGACATTAAAAGAAAAATAGTGCTTTATGAACATTAAATATCTTCTTTCCCCCGTTTCTTTTTTCTTCTAGAGAGAGAGCTCACCAGTGGGGGAAAGGATCCCAAGCAGGCTCGGTGCTGAGCAGGGGCTGGATCATGTGATCCTGGGATCTTACCTAAGGGGAAATCAAGGGTCCAGAGCTCAACAGATGGAGCCACCGACGCACCCCTTACGTGTCTTTTTAAAGAACAAAATGAGTTCATAAAGCTCAAGTGCTTAGAGATTACCACACAGGTGTGTGGTAAACTCAATAAACCTAGCTCCCAGTAACAAAATCTTTGGACTTCCCCGTTGACCCTAAGTCAGTCCCAGGAGCCCCACATTGTGTATGATTCAATCATGTATCCCCATCTTCTAGCCCAATTCTTGCCAGCCATGTCATGTAAATAGTGAAACAATGCAAAGATGTTTAAGGAATTTTAAAACTACCCCTTAATTTCCTCCATTACCCTCTCACTAAGCTAACTCATGTTACCAGTGCAGTATTTACCTTTCACTCCCTTCTCTGTAGCCAGGCAGACATATACATAGAGAAGACTTTTTCCCCTGTTTTGACATCACTGGGATCATTGTCAACATGGTACTCTGTATCTTTTTTCCTTTTTCTTTTTTTTCCTTCTGCATCTTTTTTTCTTTTTTTTTTCTGATTTAACATCAGGGACCTGTCTCCAAGTAAAGAGATACAGATATAACTCATTACTGAAATAGTTCTTAGATCATATTTCATACTTTGGGTGTATGATACTTTATTCCTCAATGTTGAGATTTTTTTTTTTTGAGATGGTTTCTAATCTTGCTTTGCTTTGTCACTATCAACAGTGTTGCAATAAATGCCTATCTAGGAAGAGCTTTATATTATAATGATTTTATTCTTATAGGCTAGTTTCCCAAAACTGAGATTGTTAGGTCAAAGAATATGTGTTTTTAAATTTTTTAAAAATGTTTTTATTTATTTTTGAGGGAGAGACAGAGCACAAGCAGAGGAGGGGCAGAGAGAGAGGGAGACAGAATCTGAAGCAGGCTCCAGGCTCTGAGCTGTCAGCACACAGCCAGACGCGGGGCTCAAACTCATGAACCATGAGATCATGACCTGAGGTGAAGTCAGAAGCTCAACCAACTGAGCCACCCAGGCACTCCAAAGAATATGTGTTTTTAATATATTGAGTTGAATCACATGAAACTATTGATACTCAACCACTGTGACCTAAAGAAATCACAATTTCAAAAGGTTAAGCCTAATAACCTTGTTTTCCAAAAATAAATAGCAATTTACATTCCTCTCTTAAAAAAAAAAATGTTTATTTATTTATTTTTGAGAGACCATGTGCGCAGGAGCTTGGGGGAGGGGCAGAGAGCGAGGAGAGAGAAAATCCCAAGCAGGCCCCATGCCCTCAGTGCAGAGCCCAACTCGGGGTTTGATCTCATGACTGTGAGATCATGACCTCAGCCAAAATCAAGAGTCGCCACCCAGATGCCCCAGCAATTTACATTCCTACCATCAATGTATGTGAGCTTCTGTTACCTAAAGCCGATAATCAGGACTGGTGTTATTGTTATATTCACTTTTTGCCAAACTGATCAGTGCAAATGAACTTATGCCCACAAACGGCTGAGATCTGATTTTATTCACATTTGTACCCTTGTACCTACCTGTAGTATCATTTAGAATATTTTTCTTCCAAGTTACGGAGGACTCACATTGGCTTAAAAAATATGGCTCATGCGACTGAAAAGTGCAGAAGTAGAATGGGCTTCAGGGTTGGTCTGAATCAAGACCTGGCATATTTCATCCTTACCTACAGCTTTATGTGGCATCAGCATAATCCTAAAGCTTGCTTCCCTTATGGTAACAGAATGGCTGCAGCAGCTCCACTAACCTAAAGGAAAGACAAATACCCATGTCACAAAATTCCTAGCCAGAGTCCTCTACCTCTCATTGACTGAAATGCCTCTAAACCAATCTCTGGCCAATTAAAGACTGAAAAGCTTGGACCTGGGTTACCTAAACCTATCATATGTCATCAGGGATAGGATTCCTCTTTTCCTTTTGCCAGGCTTTCAATGAACAAGGCACTGAAAGATTCAGAACTCCAAGAGAAAGACTTCTCAGTTTTCAACATAAAATGGCATTAAGTAATAATCAGACGTTAGCGGTACAGTATTGTCAGTTTTGTAGGAAACCTTGTTTGTTGGCTTCGAAGGCTTTCAACAGAAGAACTGAAAGAAATCTGGGTGTCTCTGAGAAAGTGTGTTGGATTTCTAGAACTGCCATAACAAAATACCATAGGTTGGGTGGCTCAAACAACAGAAATTTAGTTTTTCATGGTTATGGAGGCTGAAAGTCCAAGATCAAAGTGTTGGCAAGTTTGGTTTCTCCTGAGCCCATGCTTTGTGGCTTGCTGATGGCCACCTTCTTTCTGTGTCCTCACATAGTTTTTCTCTGTGTACACACATCCCTGCTGTGTCTCTCTTCTTTAAGAACACAGGTCATATTGGAGTAGAGCCCCACCTAAGAGGCTCAGTTGAATTTACTCATCTCTTTGAAGGTCCTGTCTCCAAATACAATCATGTAGATTAGAGCTCACTCATTTATGACTTCATTGAACTTTAATTACCTCTTTAAAGGTTCTATCTGAAATACGATTTATTCTCAGGTACTGGGGTTGGGCTTCAGTATATGAATTTGGGGGGAACACAGTTCAGCTCATAACAAAATGTATGTATGAAAAGTAGATGGATGCACACTGTGAGGTATAATGCAGCAATCAGAAGCACTGGGTTAGATGTACATAAAGCAACTTGGATGGATCCTAAAAACCCAATGCTGCCTAGGAAAAGAACATCATATGCCCCAACACAGTGGGGCATATAACTCAATATCATTTCTACAAATTAAAAGTATATGCCCAGAGGGGTGCCTGGTTGGCTCAGTCTATGGAACATGCAACTCTTGATCTTGGGGTTATGAATTTGAGTCCCACATTGAGTGTGGAGATTACTTAAAAACAAAATCTTAAAAAAATAAAAAATAAATACAAGCATAACCTCCAATATGCATTATGCAAGAACATTTACAAAAAAAGACAAACTATACATTAAACACACCACTCTAATTGTCTATAGTAGAAGGAGGAGAAGAGTAGAGGATGGGTCTTTTCTTAAGTACATAAATTAATGAGAGAGAGAGAATTTTGGACAGACCAGTGGTGATGATACACCGTAAATTATGATGAGTATGAAGAACTCAACCCTCTGGTCCTGAGGTCCAAAATCAAATATGAACAGTGAAGAAATTAGGATACCTCTCTTCTTAGCAGGGTGACAGAAAGCTTTTGCCACAGTCCAGCTCCACAGACACAAGACAACCTATGTCCCTCTTTTTCCTCTAAAATATTTGGCCCATATGGTGACATCCAATTGCAACATATCCTTTCTGATTTGGGATGCAGAGAGTTTATGGTTTTCTCTATTATCCAACGGAAACATTGCAAAGTAACCAAAGTGGCAAGCATGTACAATTAATGGCAAAGAGCCAGATATAAACACTTAGAAAAATATTTCATGCTTGGTATTGCCTGTCCAATATCCACTTACCCCTCATTTTTCCTGCAAACATATCCTAATTTTGTTCAGGGTAGCAGTGTGCCCAGTTAAAGAACTCTGCTTTCCAGATTCCCCTGCAGCTGGGGTTTTGACACAGTTCTAGTCAGTAAGATAGAAACAGAACTCTAATACCTAATGGGTAGGGATTTTAGGAAAGTTATTGTTTTCCTGATTAAAATGAAAAGGGACAAACTTAATAGACATGATTTTTTTTTAAGTAAGCTCTAAGCCCAATGTGGGGCTTGAACTCACAACCCTGAGATCACGAGTCACATGCTCTACCAGCTGAGCCAGCCAGGTGCCCCCAGATTGGCATCTTTTGTCCTTGGTCTTTCTTCCTGCTTGGGATGTGGAGATACTGCCCAGTGGTACAACAAACATTTTGTGACTATGGAAGAAAGCCTTTCACTACAGACAGCAGTAGAAGAAGAGAAAAGGTGTCTGGTTTCCTGAGCAGTTGCAGAAGCTCTGGACTTTCTACTTTGGACTCCTTGTTATATGAAAAAAATAAATAAATAAAAAGGTTTTCAAGCCATTGTGATTTTGGTTTCTGGAACCACTGAATGCAGCCCTACATCTGGGGAATGGAACAAGATAAGCCTGTACCACCATGCTCCTGTCGTGAGAATTTATCAAGGCTATCTTTCTTCTAGATAAAGAGAGGACAATCATGACTATTGGTCAAGAAGCCCTTTCTGCCTGTGGGGTGAGAATTTACAAAGCTTACCCAGCATGCACGGACTAGATTTGGGGGAAATATCTGCAGTGCTCACTACATTATTAAACAAGATTGTTGAAAAGATTGTGACATGGGATATAAAGTACCGGCAAGTGGCAAACCTCCAAAACATCTTCATTTCCCTCCCCTCTTCTCTATCTTGTTTTTTTTTTAAGCCATTAAAAAATACTTATTGACACCTTTTAGAATGGATAAAATAAAAGACAAGGAAAAAAAAAAACAAGAAACAACAAGTGTTGATGAGGACGTGGAGAAAAAGGAACCCTCATGCACTGTTGGTAAGAATGTAAACTGGTGCAGCCACTGTGGAAAACAGTATGGAGGTTCCTCAAAAAATTAAAAATAGCAATATTATATGATCCAATGATTCCACTATTAGGCATTAATGAAAATAAAAACACAAACTTGAAAAGACAGATGCACCCCTACGTTACTGCAGCGTTATTATAACCAAGACATAAAAGCAACCTAAGTGTCCATCAATAGATGAATGTACAAGGAAAACAGCACACATGCGCGCGCGCGCGCGCACACACACACACACACACACACACACACACACAAGAATATTACACAGCCATAAAAAGGGATGTGATTGTGTCATTTGAGACAGCAAGGATTGACCTAGAGGGTATTATGCTAAGTGAAATAAGTCAGACCGAGAAAGACAAATACCATATGATTTCACTCACAAATGGAATCTAAAAAAATTGAATAAACAAACAAAAAGCAGAATCAGAACTATAAATACAGAGAGCAAATCAATGGTTGCTAGAAGGGAGGGAGGTGAGGATTGGGCAAAATGGGTGAAGGAGAGTGGGAGATATAACCCTCCAGTTATGGAATGAATAAGTCAAGGGAATAAAAAGCACAGCATAAGGAATAGAGTCAATCATATTGTAATAGTGATGTAATGGGACAGAGGTAGCTATACCTGTAGTGAACACAGCATAATGTATAAGTGTGTCAAATCACTAAGTTGTACACATGAAACCAATGTAACACAGTATGTCAAGTATACTCAAATTAAAAAAAATTACTTCTTGAGTACCTATTGTGAACAAAGCATGTTTCAGGTAAGGTACATCAGAGTTCAAAAATGAGAAAGACACTCTCTGATATTGAATATTGGAAGAGCTGATAAAATCACAGGTATGAAAAGTCTTTGTAAAGCAAATAAGAGTTATAGAAAGAAAGTGCCAGCAACAAAGTCTGCCTTGAACACTTACTTGCTTGACATTAAATGGAAGGTATGGATAAGATGTGACCACTCTGGGCCAACCAGAATCTCTTTCTCAGTCAGTCATTGTGGCTCAGGCTTATGAATGAAGTGAGTGTTATGATGATTAAGCTCAATCAAGGCTGTTACATCATCACAGAGTTAGTTAGAATATGTCTTAAAGGATTAAGGAAGATTTTCCCTTACTTTGCTTTAGGACAAAATCTTAATTCAGTGCTCTGATGTTAGGTTTCAAAGAGCTCTGATCTAGCGAGCTGAGGGAACACTCCACTTAAAACAATATAGTCACACAAATAATAAGAGAATGCAAATAATTCAGATAATACAGATGTGTAGAGCATAAAAAGCAAAAGTCGTTATTTGTTTCGTGGAAATTACTTGATGGCTTTCTATGGCAATGCACTTGAAAAACAGACAGACCTGTCTTCCCTTTCTTTTCTACAACTTCCATTGCATTGGTCCAGTGAGATAAGGCTTGTGAAATTATTAGAAAACTGGATAGTAATATTGGTCTCATAAGTGAAAGAATCCCTTAATAAACATAAGACACTATGTTTGGAGAGATAACAATTATGCCTCTTCCCACACAGAACTATGACGTGTGGCTGGTGCAGCACCAACTAGGAGCCTTTGGTATCTAGTATTTCTTTCTTCTTTTTAAATTAAAAAAAATTTATTTTAGAGAAAGAGATAGAGAGATTGAGAGCACAAGAGGAGGAGAGGGGCAGAGAGACAGAGAAAGAATCTTAAGCAGACTCCACACTCAGTGGGGAGCCCAACGTGGGGTTCAATCACACAACCCTGGGATCTTTTTTTTTTTTTTAATATAATTTATCGTCAAGTTAGCTAACATACAGCATATACAGTGTGCTCTTGACTTCAGGAGTAGATTTCCACGATTCATCACTTACATACAATAAACACCCAGTGCTCATCCCAACAAGTGCCCTCTTCAATGCCTTTCCCCCCCAAAAAATTAGCCCCCAGCTTGTTCTCCGTATTTAAGAGTCTCTTATAGTTTGCCTCTCTGTTTGAAACTATTTCTTCCCCTTTCCTTCCCCCACGGTCTTCTGTTAAGTTTCTCAAATTCCACATATGAGTAAAACATAGGATATCTGTCTTTTCTCTGACATTTCACTTAGAAATAATACCCTCCAGTTCCATATACATTGTTGCAAATGGCAAGAGTTCATGCTTTCTCATTGCCAAGTAGTATTCCATTGTATATATAAACCACATCTTTTTTTTATTTTTTTATTTTTTTATTATATGAAATTTATTGCCAAATTAGTTTCCATACAACACCCAGTGCTCATCCCAAAAGATGCCCTCTTCAATGCCCATCACCTACCCTCCATCCTCCATCAACCCTCAGTTTGTTCTCAATTTTTAAGAGTCTCTTATGCTTTGGCTCTCTCTCCCACTCTAACCTCTTTTTTTTCTTTTTTTTTCCTTCCCCTCCCCCATGGGTTTCTGTTAAGTTTCTCAGGATCCACATAAGAGTGAAAACATAAGGTATCTGTCTTTCTCTGTATGACTTATTTCACTTAGCATAACACTCTCCAGTTCCATCCACCTTGCTACAAAGGGCCACATTTCATTCTTTCTCATTGGCACATAGTACTCCATTGTGTATATAAACCACAATTTCTTTATCCATTCATCAGTTGATGGACATTTAGGCTTTTTCCACAATTTGGCTATTCCTGAGAGTGCTGCTATAAACATTGGGGTACAAGTGCCCCTATGCATCAGTACTCCTGTATCCCTTGGGTAAATTCCTAGCAGTGCTACTGCTGGGTCATAGGGTAGGTCTATTTTAATTTTTTGAGGAACCTCCACACTATTTTCCAGAGCGGCTGCACCAATTTGCATTCCCACCAACAGTGCAAGAGGGTTCCCGTTTCTCCACATCCTCTCCAGCATCTATAATCTCCTGATTTGTTCATTTTGGCCACTCTGACTGGCGTGAGGTGATATCTGAGTGTGGTTTTGATTTGTATTTCCCTGATGAGGAGCGACGTTGAGCATCTTTTCATGTGCCTGTTGGCCATCTGGATGTCTTTTTTAGAGAAGTGTCTATTCATATTTTCTGCCCATTTACTCACTGGATTATTTGTTTTTCGGGTGTGGAGTTTGGTGAGCTCTTTATAGGTTTTGGATATTAGCCCTTTGTCTGATATGTCATTTGCAAATATCTTTTCCCATTCCATCGGTTGCCTTTTAGTTTTGTTGATTATTTCCTTTTCAGTGCAGAAGCTTTTTATCTTCATGAGGTCCCAATAGTTCATTTTTGCTTTTAATTCCCTTGCCTTTGGGGATGTGTCAAGTAAGAAATTGCTGCAGCTGAGGTCAGAGAGGTTTTTTTCCTGCTTTCTCCTCTAGGGTTTTGATGGTTTCCTGTCTCACATTCAGGTCCTTCATCCATTTGGAGTTAATTTTTGTGAATGGTGTAATAAAGTGGTCTAGTTTCATTCTTCTGCATGTTGCTGTCCAGTTCTCCCAGCACCATTTGTTAAAGAGAGTATCTTTTTTCCATTGGATATTCTTTCCTGCTTTGTCAAAGATTAGTTGGCCATAAATCTTTGGGTCCAATTCTGGAATCTATATTCTATTCCATTGGTCTTCTATTTTTAATTTTTTGTGGAACCTCCACACTGTTTTCCAGAGCGGCTGCACCAGTTTGCATTCCCACCAACAGTGCAAGAGGGTTTCCATTTCTCCACATCCTCGTCAGGAGCTGTTGTTTCCTGAGTTGTTCATTTTAGCCACTTTGACTGGAGTGAGGTGGTATCTCAGTGTGGTTTTCATTTGTATTTCCCTGATGATGAGCGATGTTGAGCATCTTTTCATATATCTGTTGGCCATCTGGATGTCTTCTTTGGAGAAGTGTCTATTCATGTGTTCTGCGCATTTCTTCACTGGATTATTTGTTTTTATTATTTATTTTATTATTTGCTAAGTTCTTTATAGATTTTGGATACTAACCCTTTATCCGATATGTCATTTGAAAATATCTTCTCCAATTCTGTCGGTCGCCTTTTAGTTTTGTTGATTGTTTCCTTTGCTGTGCAGAAGCTTCTTATCTTGATGAGATCTCAATAGTTCATTTTTGCTTTTATTTTCCTTGCCTTTGGAGATGTGTCGAGTAAGAAGTTGCTGCAGCTGAAGTCAAAGAGGTTATGGCCTGTTTTCTCCTCTAGGGTTTTGATGGTTTCCTGTCTCACATTTAGATCTTTCATCCATTTTGAGTTTATTTTCCACAACCCTGGGATCTTGACCTGAGCTGAAATCAAGAGTCAGATATTCAACTGACTGAGCCACACAGGCACCCCAGTATCTAGTATTTATAATCCTCATAACAGTCCAGAGAAGCAAATATTATCTTCCTCAGAAGCCTAAAGAACCTGAAGTTCTAAGAGTTGAAATCAGTTAGACAAGCTCACAGAGCTAGTCAGTAGGAGGGTTGAGATTTGAATCCGAATTAACATGCTCCAAAGCCCTGCACTTTTCACTGTTCCATGTTACCTACCAATATAAGTGAGATGGATTCCTCTTGTAGGCAAGAACAAACGTGGGAAAGATCACACTTACGGGATCTCTGTAAACAACTATTAGTAATGTTATTTTGTACATACAAATATACTTGTCTTGGAATGTCACTCTCTCACCTTGGTTTCCTCTCTTAGTCCCTCCTTTCACCTTCCTCTCCACTTGGCTGGTGTCTGATGTAATTCTGTGGCAGAGCTCCTTTCTGTCGCATGAAGGCTGTGGCTGGGACTGGGACAGAGAAAATACAAAATGAACCTGAAATACCTTTTGGTACCAGTAAGTAAGAAAACACATAAAATATGATGGGAACAAAAAAGGACATGGAACATGTTAAAAGGATACAGAACCATCTTAAAAGAGCTTCCCTTGGCCAATTCTAAGACAATTTGAGCATCAAAACAAGTAATGAAATTGACAGATTAGCACCCATATGATTAACAATAACGATTAATACATTAGTGGAATTAACATATTTTATTGCCCATAAAATAAGTTTCCATGAGTTTATAAATGTAGAAGCAAAGAAAGATCTTCGTTGGAGCACCTGGGTGGCTCAGTCAGTTAAGCATCTGACTCTTGATTTCTACTCAGGTCATGATCTCGAGGTTTGTGGAATTGAGACCTGGCTTGGGTTCTGTGCTGATGGCATGGAGCCTGCTTGGGATTCTTTCTCTCCCTCTCTCTCTCAAAATAAATAAATAAACTTAAAAAGAGAGAGAGAGAAAGATCTTCTTTATAGTAAGAATGTAAATGTGGTTGGGGGGCAGCTGGGTGGTTCAGTCGGTTGAGCGTTCCACTTTGGCTCAGGTCATGATCTCACTGCTTGCAGATTTGAGCCCTGCATCAGACTCTGTGCTCACAGCTCAGAGCCTGGAGCCTGCCTGCTTCAGATTCTGTCTCCCTCTCTCTCTCTGCCCCTCTCCCACTCATGGTCTGTCTGTCTCTCTCTCTCTCAAAAATAAATAACATTAAAAATTTTTTTAAATAAATGTGGTTGGAACGACAAAATTAGAATGTCACCATTCTGCAACCATTGTATTAATCATTGGTTCAGGCAAAAATCATGGAAGCTAAAACAAATAGGTGAAAGTTTGTTTCAGAAAAGAATACACCTAAAAGTTTCTCTTCACACATTATTTATTAAAGGGGGAAAAGGTAACTTTACAGTATAAAAACCTGGCAGATAAGTGGCCAAAGTTAACATTAACAGTAATGAGACAGATGTTATCTTGCTCTTTCTGATATCATCCATTGAGAAGGACCTTGCATCGGTTCTGTGGTATCCTGACAGAAATGCATACCTGGAGTTAATTATGAGGAAACAGAAAACTCAAATTGAAAGAAGACCTTCTACAAAATAATTCACTTGTGATCTTCAAAAGTGTCCAGGTCATGGAAGTCAAGGAAAGCCTGAAAGATTGACTTTCTAGATTAAAGAAGACTGAGAGACATGACACTTAGATGCAGTGCAGGAAACTGGGTTGGAATGGGGATTGCAAGACAGCTCTAACTGCATGATAGAAACAGCCGGTGAGATCTGAATATGTACTATTGGTTAGAACAGGAGCTGGCAAACTGTGTATGACTCTGGTCAAATCCAGCCTACAATTTTTATATAGCTGGCAAGCAAAAAATGGTTTTAACATTTTTAAAAATTATGGAAAAGAACCACAAAACATAAAGTTTATCATCTAAGTCATTTTCAAGTGTACAGTTCCATAGTGTCAACTATATTCACGTTCTTGTGCAACAGATCTCTAGAACTATTTTTGGAAAACTAAAACTCCATACCCTCCAAATGACCACACCCCATTGCCATCTCCCCCTAGCCCTTGGTACCCACAAGTCTATTTTTTATGTCTACAAATTTGACCTCTTCAGATGTCTTCTATGAGTGAAGTCATATAGCTTTTGTCTTTTTGTGATGTGCTTATTTCACGTAGCATAATTTTCTTTTTAAAAACTTAAAAACATTTTTTTAATGTTTTGTTTTATTTATTTTTGAGATAGAGACAGAGCATGAGTGGAGGAGGGGCAGAGAGAGGGAGACAGACTCAGAAGCAGGCTCCAGGCTGTCAGCACACAGCCCGATGCGGGGCCCAAACCCACAAACCGCGAGATCATGACCCGAGCTTAGCCGACTGAGCCACCCAGGTGCCCCATCTTTTAAAAAACTTTTTTTTTTTTTAAATTTTTTTCAACGTTTTTTATTTATTTTTGGGACAGAGAGAGACAGAGCATGAACGGGGGAGGGGCAGAGAGAGAGGGAGACACAGAATCGGAAACAGGCTCCAGGCTCCGAGCCATCAGCCCAGAGCCCGACGCGGGGCTCGAACTCACGGACCGCCAGATCGTGACCTGGCTGAAGTCGGACGCTTAACCGACTGCGCCACCCAGGCGCCCCTTAAAAAACGTTTTAAAGTTCTTATGTATTTATTTTGATAAAGAGAGTGAGCATGGGAGGGGCAGAGAGAGAGAGGGACAGAGAGAGAGAGAGAGAGAGAGAGAGAGAGAGAGAGAGAGAGAATCCCAAGCAGTCTCCACATTCAGCACGGAGCTGGGTTTCCTAAGCTCAGAGTTCCTCTGCTGTGATATCAAGCCACTGCACGTGCAGTATTCACCTGGGCTCCCCTATATTGCCCCTGTGGGCTAGGGTGGGGTGCAGGTGGGGAGCCAATGTAAACATGAACTTCATGCTGCTTGCTGGGCTATAAATAATAAAGTCCTTTTTCTCTGACCAAGGAGTCTGTGTCTTCTGCCACCATCTGTGAAACTGTGGCAGGCTAACTTGCTAGCTTGCAAAGGAAGGTAAAAATCTCAACCCCTTCACGGTTCCTGACAATTACAAAGTACAAAAGCATGCAGTCATATATAAGGAAGCACAATTTGGCCAACAAAAATGATTGGCCAACAAAAATAAAAAGTAATTTCATTTTTCACTCCTATCTCTAAATGAATATTTAAAGGATTCAATTTATAATTATCTTACTGTACAACCATGGCACCATCCAGCTTCTTCCACATACAGTTATGGTCCCCATCTTATCTCCTAATTTGAAGGATATTCCAAATGACCCATGGAATCTAAATCTATCTGGCCATTATCCAAAATCACTGATCGGTGGCCAAGGGGTAGAGTAAAGAGTGTTTTAAGAGAACTGGCATTTCTGAACTCCCTCCAATATCTTGACTGACCCCTTCCTCATTGATTCTGGTGTGTGATGCACAATTCCTAGCATCTTCTTCCCAAACACCCAACTTCAGAGCAACTATATAGTTTTGTCCCTGTTACTTCTCAGTCCACTCACTACCACTGACATCCTGATGGCTGACCCAGGCCTAAAAGAAATACAAGTCACCAAGAAGGACATCTAGGAAACCCTGAGTGTGTGAGTGTGTGTGTGTGTGTGTGTGTGTGTGTGTGTGTGTGTGTCAAACACTATTAGAATAATGATTAGTGGTACTAGCTCCAGACAGAAAACCTAAGTGGTGGACACTGCCTGGTTCTTCCATCATGATTTACATATCTTCAAGCCTGAAGGAGGAGCACAGTTACTTGAGTTCTCTCACCGTGATGGAAGTTGGGGTCACCTGGGTGGCTCAGTCAGTTAAGTGTCTGACTCTTGATTGTGGCTCAGGTCATGATCTCACAGTTGGTAAATTCAGCCCCATGGCAGGCTCTGTGCTGACAGTGCGAAGCCTGCTTGGGATTCTCTCCCTTCCTCCCTCTCTGCCCCTCCCCTGCTTGCACTCTCTTTCTGTCTCTCAAAATGAATAAACATTTTCTTTAAATGATGAAAGTTGTCAGACCAAAGCCCTTTGGATCCCAGTGTATTTACTCTGTCTTTTACCATTCTTTGTCACGCCAAGTTTAACGAGGGCATAGAATAGATAACAAGAGAATGTTGTTCCGGAGAGGCTGGACTCCTGGTAAGTCCCAGTACACAGAGGGTTGCCCCTCCAAATGTGATCCCTTGACCAGCAGCATCAGCACCAGCTGTGAGCTTGTTAGAAATGCAGAATTTCAGGTCCCACTTCAGACTTACTGATTCAGAAACTACAGTTTCAACAAGATTCTTGGATGATTCAGATGCATATTTTACAGACTGAGAAGTATTGCGTTAAAGCTTTCTATGTGGGAAACCCACAGAAATACAAGTTCTGCTTTGTTAATGATGACCTGGGTGTGAGACAGAGTGTGTGTAATCTAAATGGCCTTGTAGCCCCTAATACTCTTCACACATCATTGTGAGTTTTGCTCCATCATCCCAGGAAATGTACATAGAGGGTGTACAAAGCCAATCCTGTCTGGCATTCTGAAGCCATGTAATCTGTTCTGGGGTCTCTGATTGCTATCTCCTTATCTTGTACTGGGTGTCATCTCCCTGATGCTTAGCTGTCTGCTCCACCCAATTCCACCTTTCATCCTCACCTCCACATGGCCATGGGACAATCTCATCCTGCCTGCATCCCACAAGCCCCATGTTAGCCCTCCCAAATTCTGCTTGTGTGGGAGTGGGGTTTAGTGACACACATCCACCTCCCTGCTAGAGTTCTACACGCCCAGCTAGAAGCCTTTGGCCAGGAAAAAGTGGATCAGTAAGAAAGTGGTCTATAGGAGCACCTGGCAGCTCAGTCAGTTGAGTATCTGACTCTTGATTTCGGCTCAGGTCATGATTCCAGGATCGTGGGATTGAGTCCCACATTAGGCTAGAGCGTGGAGCCTACTTGGGACTCAATCTCTCTCTCTCTCTCTCTCTCTCTCTCTCTCTCTCTCTCTCTCTCTCCTTCCCTCCCTCTACCCCTCTCTCCTGCTTGTGTTTGCTCTCTAAAATTAAAAACAAACAGTCTATGGTCTTTGATCTTTCTGGAAGGCTTGGGAGAAGAAACATCTCTTGGCTGGGTCCCATAGCAGAGGCTAAGGGCTCTGGCTAGACACTTCTGGGCATGTTTGTTTTGGCTGAGGCTGAAATGCAATGCTGGTGTTTGCTACTGCCTTCACTACACTTGTCAGGCTTCGTGAAAAGCCTCTTGACAGGAAAGGAACAAGGAATGAGGCGTTGGCAGAGTCGGCAGGGCATAAAACCCAATTTTAATAACCTATGGGTTCTTTTATTTATGTGCTTTTCTTTCCCTGGTTTTGACATTCTGACTTTTAATTACCATTATCATAGTGGGTATGAATTTTAGTCCAGCTTAGTTCAGGTAAGATTCCAAGGTTCTTCACTGTAATTACTGCCTAGCAAATGCCTTCAGCTTCCTTGCTTTTCTCTTCCTTTATCAGTCACCTTGGCATAATACTAACCCTGAGTAAAAATTATTGCCTTTTTCACATCTGCTCATGAGCAGCTAAACATTACTGGAGAAAACCACACAACCACTGGTTTTGCTCAACCCCACCCAACAATTCCAGTCATTCTCCAGTAAATTTTCTTTCTCACACAGTGTGATAACAATTTTATATTTTCACTTCTGTTCTCAAGTCTTATCCTTTAAGAGATAATCTTACCTTAGGTTTCATTAAGAAAATAGAAACCATTAGATCAGAGACCTTGACTTTTCATGGTCAAAGTTACAAATTTCTCTGCATGTGTACACATCTTCCCTTTTCTTCCTCTGATGATGAGGGAAGCCATCTCCTCCTACTGAAGGTTCATGAACTTGGATTGCATCCCTTCTAACTTCTTAGGCTACTTAGGTTATTTCTTTTCTCTTGCATAATCAACCTCTTTTGTATCAACTAGAGTACTTTCGACAACAAATAAAAAGGCAAAAACCCCTTGTAGACTAAAGGCTCTCAAATTTATATCCCCTGCTTCCACTCAGGAGCCATCCATATCTGAGTGGGTATTATGCTAATTAGTAAATTCTTATGTCCTTAAACTTCCCATGTAAAACCTTACCATGGAGAATATTTCTGAAGTGACTGTTTACCTAAGTTTACACATTATTTCGACAAAAAGTAAATAGATATATGTTTGTACATCGGAAATGTTTTTCCTCCCTTTAAAAACAGAGCCAATGCCAGTGTTTAAATTATATTTTTGGTGCAAAATCCTTGTAACCACCATCCTGTTATGAAGCATGCCAGGGAGTGGGTGCTGGAACTGTGTTTAGCTTTCCCCTTTTGTCTATGCAACCAATCAGGTTTCGTTTCCCTTATTAGATGGTTGGTTTTAAAAAGTGCTTCATTCAAGAATTCTGAGGGAAGGCTAAGAAAAACAGAAACCATTGTAAATTATGGAGTTTATCCATCAGACATTTATAACTGACTGTGCAGGAATGGGTAGCATCCTCTAGTGGACAATTTGGAACTGGCATAAGTCTCTGTTGGGTGCTTTGGAACCAGTTAGAGGTACAGGGCCAGGTTGAGTTCTCTCCAGAATTTCTTCTCAATGAGATTTTATCTGTGGTTTCCTGGTGGTCAGCAAATACACAACTGGCTTCTGTCTTCCTGATGACCTAGCAGGTCCAGGATATAAGCCCAGTAAGAGTGGGGTGTGTGTGTTGTGTAATTTGTGTCCTTGCCTCCAATAAGAATAACAGAGGAGGGGAGAATTGTAAAATGAGTTTCTCCACATTAGTGACTGAGTGGGCTAAATAGCTAAAAGGCAAATGGATGTTTAAAAAGCAAGAATTAATAGAGTCAGATACTACCACTCTCCCATTCTTCAAGTGGGTGGCTGGTAGAAGAGATAAGGAAGAAACAGATATTAATTTTTAAAAAGATAGGCATATGTAAAGAAAACAAGAGAGAGGGTATATTCATATGAGTCTGACAAAATTTAAAAATGGGTTTGGCAATGAAATTGGTGGTGTTCTGACTCCATAAATCACCTCACTCACATGACCAGACCTCTGGGCTAACAGATATGACCAAAATGAAGTTCAAAAGCAATGCTGGTTTTGAGTTAGCCTTTTTTTTTTTTTTTTTGCCTTCCTAGTTTTAGAACATTCTTAAAAATCTTTTAAAAAGATCTTATAGTACCAATTCCTTGCCTTAGAAGTATAGAGAACTTTAAAACACTATAATATCCCAAGTTGTATATAGATTGGTTGTTTTTCAACCATTTATTGATTTGGGGGTATGTAGGTGTAACTTTTGTTCACTTAATTCAAGTCAACTTTTGGGCCAAGCAATTCAATGTAAGTGTGAAAAAAAGTATGCTCAATTTGAATGGGAAGACCTTTTAAAAGTCTTATACCAGAAATTATAACAAGGTTTTCTCTCACTTCAGGTGACTTTTGGCCAGATTGGCCAGTAGTCATCTAGCATAGTGGTACAAATGTCATCTATCTGGGAGTGTGAATTACAACACCCCACTGCTCTAGTTGGACAGTGTAGATCCACTAGGCTAAAATCCATGGTTAGAGCAGTTTCTTATCTTTACTGTTTCACCATTGGAGACACAAAAAAAGCCAATCGACTCTAAATTATTTTCCCCAGATTATTCACCTGGTAGATGAAACAATTTGTGCATTAGTTGAAATGTATTTATTGAATGCTAATTACATAAAGACACTAAAAGAATACAAAGAATTAGAAGGCATGGCCTTAGTGGCTTCTTTTGAAAGTTAATTTTTATTTTGAGGAGGGGAGGGGCAGAGAGAGAGGGAGAGAGAAAGAATCCCAGGCAGGCTCTGCACTGACTGATCTCATGAACCATGAGATCATGACCTGAGCCAAAGTCAGACGCTTAAGTGACTGAGTCACCCAGGTGTCCCCTTAGTGTTTTTTAATAGAATTTTTTTAATTCTTAAAATTTTTTTTTAATGTTGATTTTTGAGAGAGAGAGAAAGACAGTGAGCTTGTGAGGGGCAGAGAGGGTGGCACAGAATCTGAAGCAGGGTTCAGGCTTTGAGCTGTCAGCACAGAGTCAGATGTGGGGCTAGAACTCATGAACCAGGAGATCATGACCTGAGCCAAAGTTGGATGCTTAACCAACTGAGTCACCCAGGCACCCCTTTAATAGACTTAAAAAAAATTTTTTTTTAACATTTATTTATTATTGAGAGACAGAGAGACACAGAGCATGTGCAGGGGAGGGGCCGAGAGATGGAGAGACACAGAATCTGAAGCAGGCTCCAGGCTCTGAGCTGTCAGCACAGAGCCCGACACGGGGCTCAAACTCACAAACGGTGAGATCATGACCCGAGCTGAAGTCGGACGCTTAACCGACAGAGCCACCCAGGCGCCCCAATAGACGTTTTCAAAGAGCAATTTTAGGTTCACAGCAAGACTGAGAAGAAGGTACAGAGATTTCCCATATGGCCCCACATATGCATAGCCTCCCTTATTATTAACGTCTTCTACCAGAGTGGTACATTGGTTTCAATTAAGTAGCCTACATTGACACATCATAATCGCCCCAAATGCATAGTTTATACTAGTGTTCATTCTTGGTGTTGTACATTCTATTTGTTTGGACAAATGTATAATGACATGTACTTGTCATTACAGTGTCATACAGAACATTTTCACTGCCCTAAAAATTTTCTGTGTTCTGCCTTTTCATCCCTCCCTCTTGCCTGGCAACCACTGATCTTTTTACTGTCTCCATATATAGTTTTGCCTTTTCCAGAATGTCATATAGCTGGAATCATACAATATGTAGCCTTTTAAGATTGGCTTTTTTCACTTAGTGATAGGCATCTAAGCTTCCTCTATGACTTTTCATGGCTTGACAGCTCATTTCTTTGTAATACTAAATAATGTTCCATTGTCTGGAGGTACTTCAGTTTGTCCATTTCACCTGTGGAAGGACAGCTTGGTACTTCCAGGTTTGGGCAAGTATGAATAAGGCTTCTATAAACATCTATGTGCAGGTTTTTGTGTGAACATAAATTTCCACTTCCTTTGGGTAAATACCAAGGAGTGCAATTGCTGGATTATATGGTAAGAGTATACTTAGTGCAGTGTTTTTTTTTTTTTAATGTTTATTTATTTTTGAAAGAGAGAGAGAGAGAGAGAGAGAGAGAGAGAGAGAGAGAGAAAGACAGAGCGCAAGTGGGGGAAGGGCAGAGAGAGAGGGAGACACAGAATCTGAAGCAGGTTCCAGGCTCTGAGCTGTCAGCACAGAGCCCAAAGTGGGGCTTGAATCCATGAGCAGTGAGATCATGACCTGAGCCCAAGTTGGACACTTAGCTGACTGAGCCACCCAGGCGCCTGGTTTGTTGTTTTTTTTTTTTTTTAAAGTAATCTCTGTGCCCAATGTGGGGTTCAAACTCATGAGCGTGAGGTCCAGGGTGGCATGCCCTACCAACTGAGCCAGCCAGTGTCCCAGAGTATGTTTAGCTTTATAAGAAAACATCAAACTGTCTTCCAAAGCATCTGTACCATTTTACATTTCCACCAGCATTCAATGAGAGCTCCTGTTGCTCCACATCCTTGCTAGCGTTTGGTGTTGGCAGTGTTTCAGATTCTGGCCATTCTAATTGGTATGTAGTGATATCTCATTGTTGTTTTGTTTTGTATTTCCTTGATGACATATGATGCAGAGCATCTTTTCATATACTAATTTTACATTGATATACTCTCTTTGGTGAGATGTCAAGATCTTTGGCCCACCTTTTAATCAGGTTATCTGTTCTCTCATTGTTGAGTGTTTTATTTTTTTAAGATTTTTATTTTTAATCAATCTCTACACCCAATGTGGGGCTCAAATTCACAACCCCGAGATCAAGAGTTGCATGCTCCTCTGACTGAGCCAGCCAGGCACCCCTCTCTTTGTTTAGTTTTAAGAGTTCTTTGTATATTTTGGATAATAGTCCTTCATCAGATGTGTCTTTTGCAAATATTTTCTCTCAGTTTGTGACTCATCCATTCTCTTGAGCTTGCCTTTCACAGAGCATAAGTTTTTAATTTTAATGAAGTGTAGCTTCTCAATTATCTCTTTCATGGATCGAATCTTTGGTGTTGTATTTTTTAAGTCACCACCATAGTCCAGTTGACTGAGCTTTTTAAACCATAATTTCATTTTTAAATATATGTGAATTAAGGCATTTCTTCCTCCGCTTTGAAGGGAGTGATTTAAATTTTGAGACTTTCTGCTATGTGTGTAAATTAATTATGCTTGTACTTATAAAATTTCAAATGTTACTTTTATTTTTTTTTAAGTTAATTTATTTATTTTGAGAGACAGAGTGAGAGCGAGAGCACAAGTGGGGCACAAGGGGCAGAGAGAGGGAAAGAGAATTCCAAGTAGGCTCCATGCTGTAAGTGCAGAGCCCAATGTGGGGCTCAAACCCATGAACTGTGAGATCATTACCTGAGCTGAGATCAAGAGTTGGAGGCTTAACCAACTGAGCCACCAAGGCGTCCCTCAAATGTTACTTTTAATAGAGACTTACCTTTTGGAACAAGTTTGTGTGCTTATTCCAAATGTAACAAGTTAACATCAAGTGAAATAAAGTTTATGGAAGTCTCAAGACCATGCTGATGCTCTAAAACCAATTGTGTTCCATATGACTTTCCACTATGGTTTATCAAAGCCTAGAAATAATGTAGAGTTCAATCTCAATTACCAGAATCCTAAATACAGTTGTCATCAAGTTGCTAATCACAAACTTGGTTAGCCTATGAACCTACTAACTCATTGAAGTCATTTGGCAAAGGGTTATCTGTGAAGAAATCACTATTTACCATGCTTATTATTTCTCCTTTCATCTACCTTAGGAAGAAATTCAAGGTACAGATAATTGGTCTGTAGAAACTGCATCTCAAAATTCCATCTGTGATCATCTAATATTGAACTTTGGACTATAATAAGTGGAACCAAAGGCCAGAGTGTAAGTAATAAGGATATTTTGGCTTAAGATGTTATTACTCAGATAGGTTATAGTGGTCAACCAAACCTACCCAGATGATTTTTCTGATTTATTGAACATGTTTTTACCTAAGCAGTTGAGTCACAGGTAATAACAGCCTCAAACCCCAAAAATTTGATGACTTTTCAGTTTCCTTCATATTTACTAAACACCAATCTTGGCGTTTTATATATTTCTAGGAACTTTTGCATCTCATCCAAATTTTCCAATTTACTACCCATATAGGAGTTTTCCTGATATTTTATTCCAGATTCTGATTCATGGAGTTTCCTATGGTGAGAGAGAAGAAGTGAGACATAGGTGGGTCAACACTTTTAGAGCACCTTGTTCACCTCTCTGAGTAGGGTAATTCTTACCAGGATGTAGCCCCCTGACCCTGGTCTGGCCTGGCTTTTTGTGACCCTCCTTGGCTGCCCTCTGGTTTGCCTTCCCTTCCCTCGGAGTTCTAACCCTGGATTAGGGATACTCCTTCATGGTGCCAGCCATAGTGACTAAAAGGGGGCTAAAGAGAGCTCTAAGGGTTACAGAGCAAAAGAAGTAGTAAATGCATCGCATGCTTTAACAGATACAGCATTTCTTTTGGGGGTGATGAAAAGTTCTGGAACTAGATCATGGAAATGGCTGTCGGCCACTGTTAAGGTACTTAATGCCATTGAATTGTACATTTTATTTATTTATTTATTTTAAAATGTTTATTTATTTTTGAAATAAAGAGAGAGCAGGTAAGCAAGCAGGGGAGGCACAGAGAGAGAGAGAGAGAGATGGAGACAGAGGATCCAAAGCAGGCTCTGTGCTGTCAGTGCAGAGCCTGACGCCGGGCTTGAACCCACGAATGTGAGATCATGACATGAGCCAAAGTCGGATGCTTAACCAACTGAGCCACCCAGGTGCCCTATTTTAATTTTATTTTTTAATTTAATTAATTCATTTTAAGTAATCTCTACATTCAACGTGGTGTTCAAACTCATGGCCCTGAGATCAAGAGTCGCACGCTCTTCTGACTGAGCCAGCCAGGTGCCCCTGAACTGTACATTTTAAAAATGGTCCAGATGGTAAATTTTATGTGTATTTTACCTCAATAAAAAGAATTAATCTCAGATGTGGGGCAAGACACTCCTCTGAGTTTCTGAGTTCCTTGTTTCCTTTTCCCCTTAGCCTCAGGGGTAGCTGTTACCCTTTGCATTTACTCTTTCTTTCTTTCTTTCTTTCTTTCTTTCTTTCTTTCTGTTTATTTTTGAGAGACAGAGACAGAGTGTGAGTGGGGGAGGAGCAGAAACAGAGGGAGACAGAATCTGAAGCAGACTCCAGGCCTACTGAACTGTCAGCACAGAGCCTGATGTGGGGCTTGAACTCATGAAACATGAGATCATGACCTGAGCTGAAGTCGGTTGCTTAACCGGCTGAGCCACCCAGGCACCCCGTATTTACTATTTCTTTTTAATAAAATTTACCATCTTAGCCATTTTGTGCAGCCATCACCATGATCTAGTTCCAGAACTTTTCATCATCCATTAAGCATGCATTTATTATATATTACTGTAATTCCTTTGGCTCTGAGGAGAGAGTGTGGTTATCACTGAAGCAGGCTGCCTGCTGCTGTGGCGAAGAAACTGCTGAAAGCTAACAGCTGCCGCCCGTGTGGTGACTAAGACCCTGACTGGAGATTTATCCATTTCCTAGGACTGCTGTAACAAATCACCATGAGCTGGCTGGCTTAAAACTACAGACCCTTACTCTCTCACAGTTCTTGAGGTTATAATTCTGAAATCAAGCTGTTGGCAGAGTTGGTTCCTCCTGGGGCCTCTGAGAGCAAACCTTTCCATGCCTCTCTCCTAGTTTCTGGCAGCTGCTGACAATCCTTGGCATTCCCTGGGTTGGGGTAGCGTAACTCCAATCTCTGCCTCTGTCTTCACATGGTCATTTTCCCTGTGTGTCTGGCTGCTTTCTTATTAAGGGGACAAGAGTTGTTGGATTAGAACCCACTTGTATCCAGCATGACTTCATTTTCTTTTTTTCATTTTTTAAAAAAAGTTTATTTAAAGAGAGACAGGGAAAGCACGTGAGGTGGAGGGACAGAGAGAGAAAGAGAGAGAGAGAGAATCCCAAGCAGGCTCTGTGTTATCAGCACAGAGTCAGCCTCTGGACTCCATCCCATGGCCATGAGATCATGACCTGAGCCAAAGTCAAGTCAGATGCTTAACTGACTTAACTGCCACCCAGTGCCTCCAACATGACTCTATTTTAACTAATTACATCTGCAAAGCCTCTGTTTCCAACAAAAAGTTCACATTCACAGGTACAAGAGGTTAGGACTTGAACATGTCTTTTGGGGGGAGACATGAATCAACCCATAGTAGGAGCCATCACCAACATGGTGGCAAAGAAAGTGGTGCTGAACAGGGAATTTTGCATATTGGTCTGTTTGAGAAAAAAAATGCAATGCTCTTTTCCTTTTCCAGCCTTGCAGTGTGCCCCAGCACCCTCTGTAGGTAGAGTTTAACAGTCAGGTGGCCATGGGGGAAATGCAGTCTGCAGAGTCCTGTTCCCCAGGGCAAGGAATTGTGAGATTGCAACTCAGAGGCACTAAATTAATATCCACCACAGTTCTGTCTGCTCTGAAGTGAGCTTTTCCTCTGCTAGTTTGATCTTGAGTACAAAGCTCCAAATCAGCTGTGGGACTATGACACGACAAGGGGAGAGTTCAAATAGAAGAAAACTATCTCTAAATCCTGCAGGATATAGGGGGTTGGAGGGGACTGCAGCAGGGGAGGGATGATATTTTACACAGACAGACCAGTGTGAGCAAAAGCAGAGTGTATGAGGCCCTAGATTGTCACAGAATCTTGAGAGCCTGCTAAAGTATTTGAACTCTAATCTGAGGGCAAAGTCGAGTGAGAGTAACACTATCACATTTGTAATGTAGAAAATTTCCTTTAACTCAAGGTAGAACAGCAAGTTCTTCCAGTTGGGAAGGAGAGCCTGAACAGGTAGCAATGAGCTTCTATAAGAAGAGCTTGCGTGGAGGAAGTGGACTGGGAAATCTGCATATCTGAGAGCCTCATGGGATGTGAGGTTCAATGAGAATCATCAAATGTTTCAAATATGGACGTGCCATGCTCTGATGTGGACATGGATGGAATTTCAAACACAGTATGTCCCAAATGGATGCATCATCTTACACCATAAACCCACTTTCCTTCTGTGTTCCTTATTTTAGAGATGGCACCTGGCTGTCCAATCCAGAAATGTGGGCATTATCATGACTTATTCCTCTCCTTACCTTCTCCAGAACCAATGATCCTAAACTGCCCATTTTGTTTCACGAAAGTGCCTCAACTTTTCACTATGCTTTCTCTATTCTCAGTGTACTACCTTGAAATGGGCCTGTAGCATCTCTTACTTAGACTCTTAAAACTGTCTCATAATGGTCGTCCTGACATCTCCCAACTTATTTTCTCAGCAGAGTAATTTTTCTGAAGTGCAAATTTGAAGGTGTCATTTTACTACTTAAAATTCCACTCTGGCTCTCCATTGCTCTTAGGATAAAAAGTAACTTCTTCGACATGGAATAAAATGTCCCCTCACAATCTGGCTGCTTCTGGTTTCATCCCTTTCACTCCTCATTCCCATCCCAGTCCTATGGACTATATTTTATTTCTTGAAAAGCTTCATGTTCTCTTCTTGCCTGCCTCTTTCCCCTTCTTGGTACTTCCTTCACAACTCCCTTATCCCAAAACTCCCTAACTCCCATTCCTCAAGTCATCCTCTATTTGTCCTTCAAAGTCAGTTTAGATGTCCTGGAATTGACCCTAACAATTGACCCTGGCTCTAATAATTTCAGCTTAGGTGACTCTCCTATGTGTTTCATTAATTCTCTCTCTCTCTTCTATGTATGTATGCTATATATCATACATATATGTGTATCTTTGTTTCATTTTCTTAAAGGAAATTATTATATCTTAAAGTTTACTTATTTTCTTGTTTATTGTCTGTCATCCTCCACCAGAATATATGTTCCCTGAGATCAAGAACTTTTGTCTACCTTACTCACCACTATGTCCCCAGAGCCTCCAACAGTGCCTAGCTCCTATTAGAGACTCAATATATATGTACTAAGCGAATGATAGAAACACATTTTTTGAGGCAAAGTTCTTCATATTGTTGTATAGTCCCATGAAATATTTGGGATACAATTACACTAAGAAATTATTTGTTGTGTCAGAGATTCAAATTTAAGTGAGCCGCCTGTATTGTTTTTCTACACCCAGAACACATTTGGCAATATCTGGAGACATTTTTGACTGTCACGCTCAGATAGGTGGTACTACTAGCGTGTAGAGGTCAGGGCTGCTAACCATTTTACAATGCATAGGCCAGCCCTTTACTTGGCAAATACTTATCTTGTCCAAAATGTTACCAGTGTGGAGGCTGAGAAACACTTTAAGGGTCCCCAGCAGGCAGAGAGTGACTAGAATCTCTAAGTTCATCTTCCTTTGGGAAAGACAGCACGGGACTAGTGAAAGGAAGGCGTCTGGGGCTCGGGACTCGCTTTAAAACCCTGTGCACACATCTTCACGGCGATAACCAGACGGTAAGAGAGCCAGACTACCAACTGACGCAGCTGAAGTAAGGCTGTAGAAAAGATCGCGTGTGAAGGGTACCGTGGACGTTACGTAAAGCGCTCTGCACACACTGGTTACGTGCGACACTGAGACATCCTTTAAGTCTAACAACAAATCCTCCAGCAGCTGAGGCTAGGAAAGCGGACAGCTGCATACCGGAAGCGGCCCGGCGGATGAGGCGTCCGTCTCCCGTAGCAACGGTCGCGAAACGAGTGCTTGTCGCAGCAGTGCCCAGTGCGCCTGCGCGGAGGCGGCGCCTGCTGATGTGGAGTTAGGTCGGGGAGGCGGAGCCCGGCGCACGGCGGTGTGCGGCAGAGGTGCTGGGGTGGTGGAGCAGCGGCCGAGGCCGGGATGGCGGCGCCGCTTGCTCCGCGCCGGGGAGCCGGGGCTGCCGGCCGGCGCTGGTTGGTGCTGCTACCGCCCCTGCTGCTGCTGCTGGTGCGGCCCGCGGGGGCCCTGGTGGAGGGGCTCTACTGCGGCACGCGCGACTGCTACGAGGTGCTGGGCGTGAGCCGCACGGCAGGCAAGGCGGAGATAGCACGGGCCTACCGCCAGCTGGCCCGGCGCTACCACCCCGACCGCTACCGGCCTGAGCCTGGCGATGAGGGCCCGGGACTGACGCCGCAGAGCGCCGAAGAGGCCTTCCTGTTGGTGGCGACCGCCTACGAGACTCTTAAGGTGAGGTCTGGGGGAGCAGATGGGTTGCGAAGACTCCTGGCCTGCGGAGCAGGGTTCTCGGTGACCCCGACTCCGGGCGCGGCCACCGCCACGACTCCTATCTAGGATGTTCGCGATTTCCTACGCGGCCCGCGAAAGAACCCATACGGCTCATTGACAAAGATGGGAGCCCCCTCGGGCCTTGGGGGACAGCCCTCTCCTTTTTTGTTACAGTTTTGCAAAGCTTTGGGCATCTAAGGATTTAGTGAAAGCGCTTTAAAAACGTGTAGCTCACACTTGTAAAGCAAGGTAGTTGTTATTACCAGGATCTGTGATAGAACACAGGAAAGGTCTCCAATATTGAATGACTGTGATGGCGCCAATTTGACATGACAGAAACTTGATTTCTGGGCATGGTATTAAATGTGCCATTTAGCGTGGGTTTACGGATCTAGAAAAACAAAACAATGAACAAGCAGTCAGAAGACCGGATATTTGACTCTTGGCTCCTACACCCCAAGTATGACCTTGGATAGTGACTCAATATGTCACAGTAGCTGTTTCTTCATATGCAAAATTAAAGCCGTGATACCTCCTCAGAGGGTTATTAGGAGGATTGAATAAGTGTGGAGAAATCCACTGTATAGGACCTGTAAATAGGTGCTTAATGACTTGGGATTCAAGACTCTGAGAATTTTTGACAGGAAAAGTTTGTGAATATGTGTGTAGTCATTTGACAAAGGCTTTATGGAGTCCTTTGGGGATGGGGAGATTTAGCCTGATCCTGTTCTCTTCTCCTACTGCAAAAATCAAACCATATAAGGAATCACAAGTGTAACTCCTATTGGATGGAAGTGTAACTGCTTCAAGGGCCCCATCATGCAAATGTACCAGCAATTTACAGCAATTGTAAGGTACTTCTTTCCAGCCTTAAAAAAAAAAAAAAAAAAAAATATATATATATATATATATATATATTTTTTTTTTTTTTAATTTGAGAGGGAGATCACGAGTGTGTTTGCGGTGGGTGGGGGTGGGGTAGAGGGGGAGAGAGAGAGAAAGAATCTCAAGCAGGCTCCACACACACTCAGCTCTGAGCTGCCCTGCAACCCTGTGATCATGACCTGAGCCGAAATCAAGAGTGGAGTGATCAACTGACTGAGTCACCCAGGCGCCCCTCTCCTTTTTTTT
Organism: Panthera onca; assembly: GCF_046562875.1. Lineage (NCBI taxonomy): Eukaryota > Metazoa > Chordata > Mammalia > Carnivora > Felidae > Panthera > Panthera onca. Next base: position 72,610,113 of record NC_138351.1, read on the forward strand.
TTTTTTTTTTTGGAGTCAAAGTTTTCCATGTTGCTATGTTGTCTGCTTTTAATGACTACTTTGGGTATACTGTAATTTAACCTTGGATTATTTTTATAGATTAGCTTCCCAGAGCTGAAAATACTGAAACAAGGAGTTAAAGGCTTTTCATTCATGCTTTCCAGAGCAATTTATATAATATGGAGTCATTAATGAGTGTGTGGAGTTTGCTGAATTATGACTAGCATTGTTGAGATTGTAATTCTTACTGGCAATTAACTGAAGAATGAGTGGGGCATGGGGAAAGTGCAGATACCAGAGGGTTTAGTTGCTTATTATTTAGGATATAGAGTGATTGAGGAAAGACTTCCCAAAAATGGGAAAGAACTTCTCCATCCAGGACAACCCAGCATCTAAAGCCCCAATCTGTGTTTTTCTGCAGTGAGGAAATCTAGTGGTCCAGACAAACAGGCAGAAGGACCTGGTGGCATATAAGGAAGCACTGGAGGGATGGAGGACTTCCAGAAGAGAGGGCAGCAGAAGCACTGGCAGCTGTTGCCTTCTGCTGGGGTTGGAGATGGTTTGGCATGAGAGTGGTGAGCATGTTAGTAAACGAGAACCAAGAATGAGAGATGGTAGATAAATTCTTGCTGGGAGGAACCCCAAGATTCTTAACTATTCTTGCCATTTTCTTGAAGACACATATTTGGAAGCTGATTTGGCAGATCTGCATTGGTTGCCTCTAAAAGTTTTTACCCCTAAAGTTTAGGGTTGATTGGTTAGCTAATGAAAGCTCAATGAAATAATTTGTGCACTTTTTGGCAGCTAAAAACTGGTATGTCTGGAGAAAGTAACACGTAATTTTTTTTCAAGTTTATTTATTTATTTAGAGAGAAAGAGCAGGTTGGGGAGAGGTGGAGAGAAAGAGGGAGAGAGAGAATCCCAAGCAGGCTCCCGCACTGTCAGTGTGGAACCTGACATGGGGCTGGAACTCATGAACCATGAGATTGTGACCTGAGCCGAAATCAAGAGTTGGACGCTTAACTGACTGAGTGACCCAGGCACCCCAAAAGTAACACTTTTAATCTTGATTCCAACAAGAGGTTTGCAATACTACAAATGTCTCCAAACAGGAAACAATTGGAGTTGTGCTGATGGAGGAGGGAGTGAGAGAATGTGCAGTAGTTTCCCCAGCCCCACTCAGAGTTACTGTCAGAGGAAAGGGATGTCTAGGGATGGTTTGGACCCTGAAAATCAGACCTAGCTCAGCTCTATGAAAACAGTTTTACAGTTATAGAGATGGACTTCTAAGTGGAACACTTCCAGAAACTTTTCTTTTTCAAACTTCATTGCAGATTCCCTCTCCTGGAATAAAGAAAAGGACTTTGATTTGCTGTATGTGGAAGTTATTAAAAACAAACAGGGTGGTCAGGTTTTATTTCTGTCATAATGAAAAACTGTGAGTAAGCGGCCAGAGAATTCATTTCTGGGTAATGCAAAGATCTAGTGAACTGGGGTCATCCAATTTGGATAGCTTCAGCCTTCAAATTATCCCTTTGAGGCAATGGGGATGTAACTACTACTTGAGTTATATCTGCAGGCTGGAATCAGGGCTTGTGAGGGATAAGAGGTTCACATGGCCTTTGCTAAGAGCAGATCAGATAGAATAGTGGGAGGAGTTGGTAGGTTCCAGTGGCTCTGGAATAAGGAGATGCAGAAGCCTATCTAGAATTCCACATATCATCTCATGGAGGTAGCAGATGCCTACCTGGGACCACTTCTGTTCTGTTTGCTAGTTTTGGTATGCGCTGTATCTTTCTCCATAAAGAATAACAGTAAACCCTGTGAGAGGTGTACTTATGTACAAAGCCAGCCAGAAAGAGGGAGGGACTTGGGAAGACTGTGTCCTCCTTCATAGCCATGTGCAGTTATTCCTGACATATGGAAGAAGTTGATTTTATATTTGCTTTGTAAAATGCACAGGTAGATTCCATCTTGAAACAGTGTATCTAAAAGAAATTTTTCCTTTCTTGAAATCTGAAATGATTACTTATAAATTCATTGGAGCTAGGAGTCTTTTTTCTTCCCCCATAATTTTTTGATAACCTTTTGATTTCTCTTATTATTAGTCTGTTCAAGTCTCTTAATATTTTTAATATATGTGATATAAGAAGCTATATTATATCTTCATTATAAGCTTATAGTGGTTTTCCATCAAAACTTCTAATAACCAAGGATCTCTGAATGTTGATAATAAAATATATCACCAAAATGGGAACTTATATTTGTGAATTCTTGTGGATTTATGACTGAAGTTGTCTTGGTCAAATAAATACCTCTTTGAAAGAGAGAGAGGCTTTTTAAGATGGTGGTTGCTAAAAAAATAAGTACACTAACAGGATTTAAATACAGTTGGTAAGACAGGAGATATCACACTTGGTCATTGTTATTTTAGCAACAGATTCTACCTGTGCACAGAGATACTGAGGAAAACCAGAAAAAGAAGGATGGGTAATTGTGGATGGCGAAGGCACTGGTCAGATGCTTTCATCAAGTCATGCTTAGTTCACATTTTCAAATAACTTAAAAATGCAGTTCTCAGCAGGACTTCAAACCATTATGATTTTACACACTGTGTTATATTTGCTTCATCATATAAGCAAAGTTAAGACAATGAAATAGTATTTAGTGTATTCGACTACTGGGATTCAGGGAATTTGTGGACTTTGGAAGTTAAGTAAATGGACTCTCACTTGCTGTGTCAACATTGAATCTTTTTATGTGGATATAGCACTTATCACACTGCACTGTAAATATGGAGTAGCCCTCCTTTCTTCACTAAACCATCTCCTTGCCTTTTTGTATGTATATCCATGGAACCTAGCCCAGTGTCTGGCACATCAGATAATGAATGTTTGTTAAATGAAAACTCATATTTGGAGATAGATTCGGATTGAATAGAAATTGAAAGTGGATTTCTGACATTGTGACATTGTTATGTGAAGCCTACTTTGGTATTTTACCCTAAATTAACTGTAGTTTTAAAGAGTGGTATAGATAAAGTAGGTTGGATGGCTATGAATGAAAAGTTCCCGCATGAGAGAAAATGCACATCTATTTCTAAGGATAAATTCTGTTTTTTTTGAGTGAAAACATTGACCCTTTTTGAATATAGATAACAATTAGATGAAGTAGATAGAATACGGAAGGCATAGAAGTAAGCAGATGAGGGAACAGGTGGAAAGAATGCACTTAGAAAATGGGAAAATAGAATTTGACACCATTTTGCAAAATCACAAAAGAACAGAAAAGATCTTGGCAGTATTGCCAAAAGATCTTGGCATGAAGGTTATCTGATAAGGTAGGAGATCTGTAGTGAGAGCCTTTTACTACTTTAGCCTTGTCTTGGCAGGGAAGTCACAAGAACACTTTAGTTTTCTATCAGTCTAATTGGTGTAGCAGAGCTTTAGCACTTATGAAGAATTGGGCATAAGGGGTGGATTCTGAACACCCTACCCTTTTATGTGACTGTTTATTGTTCTTCCTTAGTTTATTCTCTTATTCAGTCCTTTCTGTAACTGGTACTGAGGGAGGCGCTGAGGGAGGAGACAGTAACAATGAAGAAGGCACAGTTCTTGCCTTTAATCTTTTAACATAACAAGGAGACAGGTACTTATTGTGTGGTTATTATTTATTTAAGTTATATAATAAAAAATGTGTAGGTTATATTGCAGCACTGAGAGGACACAATTATTTCTTCTTTGGGGATTGGAGAAGAATGTACTCTTTGATCTGGATCTAGAACAGTCACCAACAGTTGACAGTGAAGGGATATTTTTGGTAGACGGAAAACCTGATCAACAAAAACATGGAGTCATGAGTATGGAAGACTCATTCCAGGAATGAGATCTAGTTTGGTAAGGTATTATAATAGTATTTTCTCCACCAATGATCACTTTTATTATATTTCTCTGAAGTACTCTTTGTTTTGAGGAACAATTAACTGCACTTCTTAGAATTATTGTTTTTCTTTCCTAGCATCTATCCAGATTAATCAATCATTCATAATAATTGGGTATTCATAAAAATAATAAAAAACATGTATATTTTGAATACAGTTGTGATGGCTGATAAACAGCCAACTTAATTAAGCTTGATGGCAGATAGTTTTCATTTTACATGTCAACTCTGATTGGTTATGACTCCCTGAAACACTTGTAAAGGTTTTGAGATCTTGTCTGGGTTTAGTGAGAAGGAAGGAGGACATGTTTGATAGTGATTTCTCCCATGGGCCCAGAAGAAGGGTGTGGTACCTTATGCACCACACACACGATTTCTGCTGTGAGTCCATAAGTGTTTATTTTTTACTGATCCCTTAATTTCAACTGTTATTCCCTACTTATGGCCAAGACTGACTATATACCAGATATATTTAATTTTAGTTCTGTGACTACCTGACACATGATGTTATCAACACCCAATCAGAGCTTTTGATTAACACAAAAACTACTGAGTTGATAGAATTCTGGCCAGAAACTGAGCACTTGAGATTTTAATTTAGCCTGTGCAGATTTATCATGGGTAAAAAGAACATTTTGAGATATTCACAGCACAGAGACCCTTATTGCATTTTTCACAGATTTTAGAGGATCTACTACTTTTAGGTTAGAAGCCTGTCAGGCATATGGTAGGGAGATGTTTCAGGAGACTGGAACACAGTTTGGGATCAGATGATGAACAACCCTTTATTCCGTGTTCAGGAATTCGAACTTTATGTATCGAATAGTTACCAGAGGTTTTAAAGAGGAGAAATAATACAACCTGATGTTTCTCTCAGGAAGAAAATTCTGAGAATATTGAGAATGGGTTAGGGAAGACGGGGAGGTTTTTGACTGAATTCATTTCCACCATTTTCTGGAATTTTGTCATTCTTCTTTGGTAACTTGAAAATCTCTTAGTTGGTTCATTTCACATTCCTTTCACTTAATTTTGCTTCTTTCAAAGCTACTGTCACATCTTTCTTCTTTTTTCACTGTTGGCTATCTTTACTTCCTCATCTCCTTTTCCTTCCAGCTGCCGTAGACTGACGTGTATCAGCACACATACTGGAATTGTTCTTCAGGTGAACAGTGGTGCTCTAGGTGTCAGATCTGAGAGCTGCTCTTCCTTTCTCCCTCCTGGTGTGATCTGTGGCATTTGATGTTGCTGATCATATAGTTCTTTAAGCTGTTCTCCCTAAACACCCTCAGTGTTATTCTCACCCTTTTCACCTGTCTTTCTAGTCATTTCTTTTCAGTCTTTATAATCTTTTCTTCTGCCAGCACCTTAAACATTGCTTTTCCTTAGAGTTCTATCCTTTGGGTACTCTTTTTTCTTTTTGTTTTCTAATCTATTCCTGGTGAAACTCAACTACATCTGTGACAACTCTAAAATCTGTGTTCTCTAGGTTCATATTTTCAGTTGTGTCTCATTTTGTAGCATAGTTACCCAAAATTAAACATTTGAGAAGTCAATCTTGTTATGTTTGTTAAAGCATACGTTTTAAAAGAGGATGTAATTATGACTCATATAAACACAAAATGAACATTGTCAGATTTTATTTAATTAATTAATGAAGGAACCACTAAGATATTGAAATCAGTTCAAAAGAGAAAAATTGCCACACATTCACGAACAGGGAACACTAAAGTGCCTGTAAAACTGGCCAGTATGACAAGGCAATAGTCAGTTGTATTCCACTGGACACAATTTATCTTTCTGTGAAGAAGAATTATCTGCATTACTTCCAGTTTTCTACATGTTACTTCTGTCCCTATAAAGGTGCAACCCTCCTTCAGGAATAGATAATCCCAGGAGGCTCCAAGAATTGAAAAGATTCCAGTAATTTTTTTCTTCCTTTTTCAGAATCTTCCACTATTTTCTCTAGCATCTTCTCTAAACTTGATATCCTGTTCTTTTTTTTTTTTTTTAAGCTTATTTATTTTGAGAGAGAGCAAGAGTGCATGAGTAGGAGAGGGGCAGAGAGAGAGGGAAAAAATCCCAAGCAGGCTCTGCACCATCAGCATGGAGCCCCATATGGGGCTCGAACTCTTGAACCATGAGATCACGACCTGAGCTGAAATCAAGAGTCTAATGCTTAACGGACTGAGCCAGCCAGGCACCCTCATTCCATTCTGCACAATATTGTCAGAGTTAGCTTTCGAAAATAAACACTTCTACTTAGTGGTATTGTTCTCATGCTTTAAAACATTTTGTTTTTGAATAGCACAGACGATACTACTCTAGCACTTCAGCATGGCATACAAGGTCCTCTCCACGGTTCTTATCCAAATCTGTCTTCCTGGGCACATTTACTATACTTTCTTCCTAAATTTCCCTACTGTGCAACCTTCGCTGAATCCATTAAATTCATTGATGCTTCTGTACTTCAACACTTGATGTTTCCTGTGGCTGGAACAGATTTTACACTGTACTTGCTTTTCAAGATCCAGTACTTACTTCTTCTCTGCTGTGGTTTCTGTTACCAGTGGTCTCAGGCAGAGTTAGTCTTTTCTTCCTTAGCACATCAAATTGCATTTTTCTTGCTAGATTGTTCTAAATGGAAGAGTTCTTGAGACCAGGACGTTATCTTATTTGTCTTTTTATCCTCCTTTGAATTGAGCACAGGCTTAATGCCCGTGTAATTATGCCCCTGATTTGGAAATAACCAAGGTTTTTAAAAGCTCAGGTTACCAAGTAGATGGTGATACTATACTATTAACTGACACGGAGGGACAGATTTGCATGTTTGTTTTGAGATAGTTATGTTACATTTAGGAAATGCTTAGGAGATATTTGAAAATAGGAGGACACAGGGAAAGCAAATCCGAGTATCACTAGTATGTAGGTGATACTGCAAATCGTGGAAGTTGTTGAGGTCACATGTGGAAAGAAGAGAAGACATGGGAAGACAGTGGCATAGTGACTGGGGTCAGGAAGCAGGGAGAGAAATGAAACTGACAGCAGTGAATTTCCTTCCTCTGTAGTAGGATGTAATGGCCTGGATAAAAATGTAGGAACAGATGTTATTTTTTTTAAAGGATCATTTGTGTGTGTGTATTTCTTTTAAAATGGGATTAATATATATTCTTAAGAATGAACAAAAATATTACTATGTTTTTTTAATATACTATTGATTCCTGGCCTTTAACATCCAACCTAAAATGGTTTCTACTATCTGTGTAACAGAAAAATTTTAATGTATAAGTGGCTGCAATACAAATTATTGCAATTTATGTATATTGAGACCAAACAATTCATTATTTCTTCAAGGGCAAGAACATAATATATTTTTGCCTCTGGGGAGGTGGGGGGGGGGGAATGATCATTTTCATAAGAGAAGGAAGGATTCAGTGCTTTCTTTGCTTGTGGGTTTCCTCTTGTTCACTTTTGATCTAGATATTGGTGGTTCTGTTCCAGTCCTCCTGCATATGCCCAAGAGGATTGGGAGTGGAGTGGACACCAGCAGAAGCACCATTTTTTCCTGTAGAGATTAGAAACGAGCTTATTGCCCTGCTGGTCAAGGCTCAGGACAGAGAGGAGGAAGAAACAAGTATAAAGGTTTTGGTTTTGGAAAGAAGTTGGAATCTCCTGACCCTGGGACCTTAAGATCCACAAAATTGCTGAAAGAAAAAATACTACCTTATTGAAAGGTAAGACATTAAACTGTTTTAAGGTTTAAGCTGTTTTAGCCACAGTAGCATATTTTCATAAGCTATGAAATCAAGCAGTCATTTCTGCTAAGCCCAAGTTTTTGTGAAATAATCACCGGCCTTCCTGGTGAGATGAAGACCTGTGTATAGTGAGGGAGAGCCTTTACAAAATTTTACTCATTTTTTAAATGACACTTACTGAATGCCAGGCACTATGGTAGGCCTTGGATATACAGAGATTAATGTGTCACCCTACCTATCTTCCAGAAGTTCTCACTCAAGCAAAAGAAAAAACGAATGATTACAATGTGATAAGTGCTATAATAAATAGGTCACATATGTAATAAGAGTGTCCTAAAGGATTAATAGGAGCTCATGAGGTTGGAAGAAAGGGATGGGCATTTGAGGTAGAAAGAATTATATGTTCAAAGACATAGGTATGAAAGGGCATGCTGTACTGGAAGAACACACCAAATTTCAGAAATTACTATCTGATGTTTGCTATGGGCAAAAGAGGGGCAAGTGATGAGATGTTGCTAGGTAAGAGTGCACTAGTTATGGGGGCCTTGTTGCATGTCAAGAAATTTTAACTTACTAGCCACAGGGAATCACTGGAGATTGAGGACTGAGTTCCAGGATGGTGGGAGAAAAAATAAATATAATGGTTTTAAAATATGTATGTACCTGTAGCTTTCAATTGGGTCTCAGCCTCTTGTCTTTTCTTTTTTGCTAGTATTCCAGGTATCCTTGCTAGTATTCCTGGTATCGTTGGTAACCTAGTATTCTTACTAGGTTGATTCTAAACTTTGTAGGCTACTAGAGAGTAGAATTTTGACTTAGACTGTTGAAAACTAACTCTCCAATTTGTGCCAACCTTGAATACCTTCCAAGGTATATTATGCATACCTCAGCCTAAGATAATTTTCTTCAATCTGGAGAGAAAGCTATAAACCTAAGAGTAAAGATTCTGGCTGATTAAATCCTATAACAAGGAGGTGGCCAACCTTTCTTGTCTTTAATCGTGACAAAAACGGGGTCATAAATTTATGGTGACCCCAAAGAAAAGAAAACCATCCCGTGAAGTCAGACTTGATCCTGAAACCTTTTGCAGGAATTAATTTGAGGCCTCATTAGAGGGCTCTGAATAGACTTCACAGGCTCTGGTTGCAGCAGAGAGGCCAGACACAAGGTTCAGATTTTGGAGTGGCTGGTTGCTGGAACATTAGTTGACCATCCTATTAGAAGAGCTCAGGACTCAATGAAGTAAGTCACAAATTTAGGGACCAGTGAGAAGATGGTGACCGTGGTAGAAGATCTGGGTGAAATGTTTGAATAGGGATATCTGCATTCTGTGGATTGTGACCTTCACTAAGAGAACAAAGACGAGAGGATAACTGTTGGACCTATGACATTCACATAGCAGATTTCAGTCACACTCAAAGACAGTGCTGTATACTTTAACCAGGAGGAGTACAGTCAGGCTGGGCAAAGGGCTCTGTGTAGATAATGATGCTGGCTGGAGTTCTTTAGGAATCTGATCAGTGTGGCAGTTAGTTTCAAAACTACTACATGTAATCAAGTTGGAGCAAGAAGAATTGTGTTTGAAGAAACGCATTTCAAAAGGCATCTACCAAGATTGGGAGGCTGAATGAAAAGTCAAAGATTTCAGGCCAAAAGCAGAACATTTCTATAAAATTAGTCCAAAAAGCAAAAACTAGAGGGAGAATGGAAAAATTCTTAAAAGATGCCTTAAAGTACTCAAAATGAGATACATCAAGATATGTGGGTTTTAGTCTTCAGAGCTATCTGTATGACCTAAAAAGTTTTGCCCTTTTTAGGTTAGAAGCTATAAAATATAATGCCTTATAGAAAGAATAATGGATTGACAGTTGAGGCATGTGCCAATTGCCACCAGAAAATCTTTTTTTTTAACAGAAAAGAACATTCAAAGAGTGAATTTGAAAATAAAAACAGCCTGAACTCAGCCCTCTCTAAATAACAGACAGTTCTCATACTGGGCCTCCAAATAGTGTGGTAGAGTAGACTTTAAATATATTTAAATTTCATTATACTAGATACTAGTTTATTTGGTTTCAGATTCTAGTCAGAGGTAAAAAATAGTTTGAACGTACTGAATCTAAGAGAATTGTCACTGAGAATGTGCTCAAATTCACAATTCTTATTAGAAAACATATAATGATTTTAATGGGTACAGAGGAGATATTGCCATTAGCAAACTCATTTCAAATCTCAGAAACTGCATGTTGGAAGGGTCAGGAGGTCCTGAATAGACCCCAGAGCCTTCATCTGTGGTAAAGCACTAGGTATGGATTTTGAAATGCCTTTAGTTAAGAATTTACAATTTTATGAATATTGAATAATTCATGCTAGAAAGACAGCCTCTAGGTTAAATAAGATGGTTAATTTTCATAATGGTTTCTGTTGTACTCCCTCCCTTACAGAGAGTAAAGAATTTGTTGTGGTTTTATTCTTTAACACTCTTTGGACATAAGACAAAATAGGGGGCACTTGGCTAGCTCAGTTGGTAGAGCAAGCGACTTTTGATCTCTAGTCATGAGTTTGAGCCCCACATTGGGGGAAGAGTTTACTCTAATTTTTTTTTTAATGTTTATTTTTGAGAGAGAGACAGAGCATGAGAGGGGGAGGGGCAGAGAGAGAGGGAGACACAGAATTCGAAGCAGGCTCCAGGCTCTGAGCTGTCAGCACAGAGCCTGACGTGGGGCTCAAACCCACCAACCGTGAAATCATGACCTGAAGTCGGATGCTTAATCGACTGAGCCACCCAGGCACCCTGAGTTTACTTTAAAAAAAAAGAAAGACAAAATAGGTTTCCTGTGTGATAAAGAAGCAAATCATAACCCTGTGTAGAGTTCTTCAACCTATGTAGCTCAGTAAGAGATTGGCATTTATCTCTATTTGAAATTGATTAAAATTAGAGGTTTTAAGAAATGTTTTATTTGTGAACATTCAGAGCAGCATTTCAGAATGCTGTGATTTTTTTTTCAACGTGTTTGTGTAATTAAGAAAGATCTATATGTTACCTTATTTATGAACTGGGCTGTGATAATATAATAGTAAAATACTCTGTATTTGTAACATGTTTTTTATAATGTTGTATCACTTGATGTTTGAAATAACCCTGTAAAATTAGAAGGGTAGATATTATCTCTGTTTTACAGATGAGGAAGAGTGAGGCTCAGAGAGGCTAAAGATTTCACTTGAAGTCACAAAGTTAAACTTTTTACCATTATACTGCATCAGTGTTTCTTGGAGATGAGCATAATTCAGTTTTATAAGGCACAGACTGGCTTTGTCTGCTTTTTGTTGTCTTAATCATTGCTTTCAACAGAAAACTTTCTATACAAGGCTGGAAAATGATGGCGAATATCTATAATAGAGATAAACATTTGTTCCTATGAATAATTATTGAAAGTAGGTATCAACATGTTCTGAAGTTAAAAGAATGTGACAACATCCTTATTAGCACCATAACGCTGCCTAAAACATCATGGTTAATTGCTATTAAAATGTTTTTATTTTTTCAGGAGGACTAACAACACTTACAAATTTGGAGAGATTACTTTTATTATGCTTTATACCTAATATTAAAGTTCTAGAAACAAATTTATGTGTGCCTTTGAAGAGTGGTGGGAAATTTTTCATTTTGATAGTTTCAGTCCTTTTATTCAGATTAATCTTACATGATTATAAAATTCTGTTTGACTTAACAGATTATCTGTTTGACTTAACTAAGTCCATTTAATGAAATGTCCTATGAAATTGAGTATCTTGTTATTTTACAGGATGAAGAAACACGAAAAGATTATGACTACATGCTGGATCACCCAGAAGAGTACTATAGCCATTACTATCATTACTACAGCAGGCGCTTAGCCCCCAAAGTGGATGTTAGAGTTGTGATTTTGGTCAGTGTATGTGCTATTTCAGTGTTTCAGGTTGGTATTAATGGAGGTGTATGTCTTCGTGTATGTGTTTGAGTGCACATTGCCTGGTACTGGGCATTAAAACTGAATTAGAAGTACCTTTTTTTTTTTTTTTAATGTTTATTTGTGAGAGAGAGAGAGCAAGCGAGCAGGGGATGGACAGAGAGAGAGGGAGACACAGAATCCAAAGCAGGCTCCAGGCTCTGAGCTGTCAGCACAGAGCCGGACGCGGGGCTCAAACTCATGAACCGCAAGATCGTGACCTGAGCCAAAGTCAAACAGTCAACTGACTAAGCCATCCAGGCGCCCCTAGAAGTACCTTCTTATAAAGTTTATACTTATAAATTCTTATAAAATTTTACTTGCAGTTGAGACTAATTTTTTTAGACTAGAAAAATAATTCATTTGTTCAACCAATCGATAACATTGGAATCATTGTAAATGGGAAATCCAAGAAATTAATGATGAATGTCATTATTTAACTATAAAAAACTCAACAATAGATCTTTTTCTCATTGTTCCATTTAGAGTATTTCCCCCAACAGCCAGAGTGAATGTTAACCTGATCATATCATTATTTTTGTAGGACTTTTCAATGATTTCTCATTAAATTTAGGGAAAACCTGAACTTTTTCTTTATTTTTTAAAAAATATTTATTTATTTTTGAGAGAGCAGGAGACAGAGAATCGCAAGCAGGCTCCACACTGTCAGCAGAGAGCCCAACATGGGGCTCGAACCCAGGAACTGTGAGATCATGACCTGGGTTGAAATCCAGAGTCAGACCCTTAACCAGCTGAGCCACCCAGGTGCCCCCAAACCTGAACTTCTTAATGTGAACTAGTAAGTCTTGGTGGCTATCCACAAAATGCCAGAAGTGCTTGCCATTACTATAACAACCAAAAATGTCCCACACATTTCCACTGCCTGCTAAGGGCACTCTTGCTTAGGCTGAAAACTACTGAAACAGATTAAAAGAGCTGTAGTAACTTTTCATGTTCTTCTAAATGTCACAAAAATTTAACTTCAGCTTTAAGTGAGTTTTTCCTACTATTCTTAAACTAACCACACCTGTTATGTTCTCTAGAAGAAAAGAACATGTCAAATGATTAGAATGAAGCAATTTGCTAGTCTGAAAACTGCTGTTCCAGCTTAATTCCCAGAAATGAGAATCACTTTGTATGACAAATAGAAATACTGTTGAAAACTAACGTGTATTTTAAATGTATCCGCTTTTGCAGAAGTATTTTCCCTTCAAAGGGGAAAGCAGGGATAATTTTACCTTTGTGTTTTAGATAATGTGATATCCTAGTAACATTTCTTTTCCTTAGTCCTAATAGATTGCTACTATAATATTTCAAGATATTATCGGTGTAACTGCAATATTCATTCAGTAAAACAGCAAATGAAATGTGTGGAATAGTGAGGAGTAGGGCTTTTTCTGACAATTAACAAAACACTTTGTATATATTTACGAAATAAGTTAGATGTTTTACAGTCACAGTCCATGTGTGTGTGTGTGTGCGTGCGCGCTTAATGTTTATTTAGTTTTGAGAGAAAGAGAGAGAGATCATGACCTGAGCCGAAGTCAGATGCTCAACCAACTGAACTACCCAGGTGTCCCAGATGTTTTCCAGTCAAATACAAGCTCAAACATATTTGAATCTTTTACTTCAGAATATAATGAGCATTGCTGTGATATGTCTAGATGGCTTAGGAAAGAGATGGGAATGAATATAGTTGCCTGAGTCTATATCCTGTGATCTCTTTTTTAAACAAGTTCCTTACTGGCTAGTTTTGCCAGTTAACTCGTCCTCCAGAATGTAGATCACAGTCTCACAGTCTTAAAAAGAGAGAGAGAGAGAGAATTTTTTAATAGTGATCTAGGGAAAGTCATTTCATAAAGATGTGAAATGAAAGGTATGGTGTGATTCCATGGATTTATCTTCTGATCTTGGTTATCTCCTGTCTGAATTAATGGCTTTTTGGCCCAGCTCAGGGCTTACTTGATTTATCTAGCCTGAGATCCCATGTACATGTGGGTGTTATTCAATTTTATCTTTTACTTACAGAGAAAGATGATTGTGGTCCCGATTTTTTTTTTTTTTTAATTAAGTTAAGCTCTATGCCAAGCTCATGACCCCGAGATCAAGAGTTGCATGCTCTACAGACTAAGCCAGCCAGGCAGGCACCCCTTGAGATCCCTATTTTTAATCAGAATGGCTTTGGAGGGGGGGAAGGTGTTCACCAAGATGCATTTTGGTAGTAAAAATGACCCATTTTTCTTTGTTAAATATTCCAGTTTTTCAGCTGGTGGAACAGCTACGACAAGGCAATCAGCTACCTAGCCACAGTGCCCAAATACCGTATCCAAGCCATGGAGATTGCCAAGCAGCAGGGGTTGCTTGGAAAAGCCAAAGAGAAGGGCAGAAACAAAAAGTCCAAAGAGGAAATTCGTGACAAGGAGGAGAGCATCATAAAAAACATTATAAAAAGTAAAATAGATATAAAGGGAGGCTATCAGAAGCCACAGATATGTGATCTTCTCCTGTTTCAGATTCTCTTAGCACCTTTTCACCTGTGCTCATATATAGTCTGGTATTGCCGGTGGATCTATAACTTTAACATCAAAGGCAAAGAATATGGGGAAGAAGAAAGACTATATATCATACGTAAATCCATGAAGATGTCAAAGTCTCAGTTTGATAGTCTAGAAGATCATCAGAAAGAAACTTTTCTTAAACGGGAGCTCTGGATAAAAGAGAATTATGAGGTGAGTACTCTCTGCTGGGATTTTAGTGTTATCTTACTTTTGAAGTTAAAATTTGGTGTATGAGAACGGATCACAGAAATGCACTCCAATTTCTGAAATCCAAGATTTAAATAATAAATAAAGATCCAGTTTTTATTGGAAGTGTGACTATATTTGGTAGTGGGACAATGGGTTTTTAACCTGTAATTTGTCTTAAAAGATGAACTTCAAATACTTTAATTGACTCATGCTGAAAATCTTAAGAAGGGTCTAATTTGTTGTGTTAAACTGCAGTGGGATAATATTTATGTTTGCAAGGGTGTCACAACAACTTTCTGTTAATTGCTCTAATTAAAATTTGTTCTTCCCCAAATTTTCTTTCAGTCATGTAAACTTAGCCAGAGATAAAAAAAACAAAACAGAGAAGGAATAAGAGATGGAAATTTTGTTGAAATAACTTCATTTCAAAATAAATGAGCATAGAATCTTCTGTATGATAAATATATTATGAAAAGTTAACTTTTATTTTTAAAAAAATGCCTCTAAATTTTGGGCAGTTTAATAAATGCTATATAATTGTCATCTATACTAGTTACCTTGAAGTGAGCAGCTGCTTAGCTAAAGTCCTAGAGGAACTAGTAATCTCATCATAATGATATTATATTAGGTTTGGGGTAAAATTAATTGATGTTATTAAATATAAGAATAAAGCACAGTGATGGGGTGCCTGGCTGGCTCAGTTGGTAGAACATGTAACTTTACTTATTACTTATTTACTTATTTATCTTCCTATTTATTTATTTATTTATGAGAGTAAGCGAGCACGAAAGGGGGAGGGCAGCAAGAGGGAGAGAGAGAATCCCAAGCATGCCTGCACTGTCAGTGCAGAGCCTGCCATGGGGCTTGAACTCACAAACTGAGATCATGACCTGAGCCAAAGTTAAGCCAAAGACGCTTAAGTGACTGAGCCATCCAGGCACTGCAGTGGAGCATGTGACTCTTTTTCTTCCTATTTTTTTAAAATGTTTATTTTTGAGAGACAGAGCACAAGTGGGGGAGGGCACAGAGAGAGGGAGGCACAGTCAGCACAGAGTCCGACATGGAGCTAGAACCCACGAACCACGAGATCATGACCTGGGCGAAGTCTGAAGCTTAACTGACTGAGCCACCCCGGTGCCCCAGTGTGACTCTTGATCTCAGGGTTGTGAGTTTGAGTCCCACATTGGGTAGAGTTTACTTAAAACAAAACAAAAAAATAATACAGTGAGACCTTCTTAAGAAATCTGAAGTGTGTTTGGTTTTTTTTAGTTTCATAAACATTCCCTTTTTTTTTTAAGTTTATTTATTTATTTGAGAGAGAACATATGCTTACACACACGTGAGCGGAGGAGGGGCAGAGAGAGAGGGAGACAGAGGATCCAAAGCAGGCTTTGCGCTGACAGCAGAGAGCCCGATGCAGGGCTCGAACTCATGAACCATGAGACTGGGGCTTGAATTCATGAACCATGAGATGATGACCTGAACCAAAGTCAGATGCTCAACTGACTGAACCACCCAGGCACCCCAACATTCCTTTTTATAGGTGGTGTCCTAAATAGATTTTACTGAAGGTAGGGTTCCAGTCTGAATTATATTTAACTTACTATGAATTGCCAGAATGTTTTCGCAAGTAGATGTAGTTAGCCTGCTTGTAAATAACATAAAAATGGAAGGTAACATACTGTTTTGTTCCTGAATTATTTGAAAAGTTTTCTCTTTTAAGTAGGGTAAGCAGCCCAGTTTACAAAACTATATATTCCATGGAGTACTATCCTGGGCTGAATTATCATATGTTAATTATATGAGGTGATCTTAGTCATTACCTCCTAAAATTTGGTAGTAAAATCATTTCTTTCTACAATTTGATGAAACTGGTTATGAAAACTTGTCCATTTAGCTTCAGCTGACATCCATGAAGATTTTCTTTGTTCTATACCTTTGTGGTTTATTTAGCCCTCTTTGGGAACCTTAGTAAAATATTTTGAAAAACCAAAACTTCTCTTCGAAGATAAAAGTAGATGTAAGTTCAATTTGGAGACAAGTGTATATAAAAGGTCATTTTTTTCCCTTCGTTAGCATTAACAAATACTGAAAGTCATCAGTTAAATTTTCAGAGTATTGTATTAAAGTAATAGTGTGATTCTTTAATATTGGATATTAATTGTGGAGAGGAAATGTTTACACCCTTTCAACTCAGCTGATGTATGATTTCAGTAAGGAAACGAATGTATTCTCAGGTTACAGAAATCAGTGACAAAAATTACTAAGTTCTTGTACAAATTTTTTTAATTTAACCCTGAATGTTAAGGTGCTTAATTGCTTAGTATTTTTAGATGCATGGTCTTCAGAAGACTGTGTACATTCACAGGAAACTTTTACCTGAAGTTATATTTGAAAAATATTAATATGCTGTAAAAGTAATGACACATGTTTCCCTTTGGATAGTAAAGTCATTTAGGGTTATTTATACTTACAGGTTTATAAACAAGAACAAGAGGAAGAACTAAAGAAAAAATTGGCAAATGACCCTAGATGGAAGCGATACAGGAGATGGATGAAGAATGAAGGGCCTGGACGGTTAACGTTTGTGGATGACTGAGGATTGCTGGAATGCTACTGTGCCAAACCTTAATTGTGACATTATTTTCATAGCTGAATTATTTTAGAATTGTAAAAACTGCTCCTCAGCAGTACTTAAAATTCCTCAAATATCTGATTAAACAGAATAATGTAGAAATTTAAACTTTCCCTTAAAACTTTATATATAAGACATTTATGATTGTTCAATTTTTATAATCTATTTGTGGATTTTGTTAAATGATCTGACATGAAGATTTATTAGTTGCCATTTAAAATTTGTATCTTTAGTTAAAATATTTGACATGAAAATTTATTAGATACCATTTAAAATTTTTATGTGTTAAGTGTTTATTCTTTAAAAGTGTTTCCTTATTCTTTGTTCTAGTGCTACCTTTTTCTGCTTCCATGGCCTCTCATATTTTCACAAAACATAAAAAATTACAACAGCATTTAAATACACTGTGTCTTTAGACACAAACTTCTTCAGCAAAATGATTTCAACTGTCATGTCATCTTCATTACAGTCATTCTAGGATTGAAATATGTTCAAAATATCTCTCTAGGAGAGTCTTCTGCCAGAATGTGTTTATACTATTTTCCCCCTGTCGTACTATTCTTAATAAGATCAGAAACTCTCCAGGAGAGTGAATCTACCTTCATGTCCTTGTAGGATGATCTTGATTACAGTCATTATAGGACTAAAACTATTCTCAAACATTTTTCCAGAAGAGACCTTGTAAAAAGGTCTTTTGTACCACAGTATTGCTCCCCACACCCCTTCAGTTAAAGAAAAAAAAAGATGGAGCAGAAATAGTGTACTGAAAAGTTGTTCATGTATTATGAAGTCTTTGAGCCATGAAAAATCCAGTGTACATGAGTGTATTTACATGCATTTAAGCCAGAAAGAGGAGGTGCATGGCTGTGTGCTGTTCTTTCAAACAATGAAATATATATGTTTTATACATGTGGAAGTGAAAGCAATTCACACATAATTTGACTGAAGCAAGTATGATACTGCATCAGAGTATCGATACACAATCATGGTAGTGAATCAATACTCCTGTTAAAGGATGTATCTCAATGCTTCATATTAATAAAATGGTTGCAATACGTCACAAGTTTGTGGGTATGACATTTAATTTATGTGTATATATATATATATATATATATATATATATATATATATATATATTTAAGTTTATTTGTTTTTGAGAGAGAGAGAGTGAGAGAGAGAAAGCATGAGCAAGGGGAAGGCAGAGAGAGAGGAGACAGAATCCCAAGCAGACTCTGCACTGTCCGCGCAGAGCCCAACATGGGGGTTGATTGAACCCATGAAGTGTGAGATCATGATCTGAGCCGAAATCAACTGACTGAGCCACCCAGGTGCCCAAGGTATGACATTTTAAATCAAAGATTAAGGTAACTGCTTTTGTATCATATAGTTTTAAAAGAATAGTGTAGATAATAGAGATGCAGAGTCTCTGTAGCAAAAGTAAACTAGTGCTTTCAGGAGCTCAGCCTAAATGTGACATATACAAAGAGGCAAGGAGGGAAGGGTTTTATCCTTGTCAGTCGTTTAACCTATGAGTGAGGGCCTCAGTTGCCTCATTAAATGGAAAATTGGGGGAGGAGCTTAACTAGCTATCAGTAGGATCCTTTTACAGTTCTAAAATTCTGAAATATTTATATTTTTGTAAACTTTAGATAAAAGTGTTCAGATAAAAGTGGTTCATACATGTATTCATTTTTAGGAGGGTGGAGAAATTACAGAGCTAAATTATAGGTAACTATGTTTCAAACCTCAAAAATGCCCAACCACAGATAAATGTCTTTCAGAGATGCTGAGGTTATCTGCAGTTAGCGACCTCCTGTCTTAGAATTCATTATTATATTTAACACACAATAGTGTTTATCATCTAAGAACAGAAATATGTGCCATAGGTTGTAGGGACCAAAAAGAAATATAGGTACTTAACCCTCTGTTAAAATTTCAAAGAAACATGTGGTATTCTAGGTACTTTTTACCTAGTACTAAGGAATAATAAAAGGACTGGAAATGTTAGCATTCATAAAGGTTGGCTAATACAAACTGTTGGATATTATTTTTTTTATTTTTATTTTTTAATGCTTATTTGTTTTTGAGAGAGAGAGAGACACCGTGTGAGTGGGGGAAGGGCAGAGAGGGAGACAGAATCTGAGACAGGCTCCAGGCTCCAGGCTCCGAGCTGTCAGCACAGAACCTGATGCAGGGCTTGAGCTCAAGAACTGTGAGAACCTGAGCCGAAGGGACGCTTAACTGTCTGACCCACCCAGGCGCCCCTGGATATTATTTTGCGTACCTGCTAGACTGTTGTATTTTCCATGGCTTTCTAGAAAACTATTTCTGGAATTGCCCCCACCAGCCTGCTCACATGGTAAAAGTTTGGTTGCTCTTTTGGAATCAGGATCATTGCATGGGTGAAGATAAATGGACTCTCCTTAACAGAAGGACTGTGATTTTTCTCTTTTCCTCTCTCAACAAAAGAACTATGCTTCAAAATCCTAAAGTGAAGAAAGCCATTAGTTGTTTTACAAGAGTTATTCAAGTACTCTGGATATCTTTATTGTCTCCATACTCTGCCCACCCCCCACCAAAAAACCCACAAAAGCTTCTGAATTTTAAAACCATCTGGAGAAGAATCCTGGGTAGAGGATCCCACCTCAGTAGTTAGAAATTTTTCCTTATGCTTCATTTTAAGGCTATAACCATTTCTTTTTGATGGACGTTTACGTGTCTATAGTGCATAGCTATTCATTGCTATCACTTCATATACTTTTGAGGTCTGTGCTAAAATTATTCTTAGGATTATATTCATGTCAAATATCTTCATAACAGATTCCACTACTAACCCTTTCCTCAGTGGTCTTATTTCTTTATGAATTCTCCAAGTTCTACCAATCATAAGTTGCTGTTTCAGAGCACATCTATTAGGTAGGTACCATGTGTATTATCTTAAAAACTATGATTGTTAGGTAGGATTTTTAAGTGTCACATGAAAAAATAGTTGAGAGAATTAACAAGTATTTTAGTACTATTGAGTTTATGTTTAGAAAATCATAATTCATTTACTTTGAGATTCTTTTTTTTTTTTTTTTTCCCTTTTGGACAGTGCAGTAAACCTTTTAACACCCAAACCTTGGAGATATTTTGCTTGAGTGGAAGGAAGCCATTGCTAAGCTAAGCTAACATTCAAGTAAGTATTATGAACCAGTCTGCTGGCCCTAAACTGAAGGTTTTGTGGAAAGTAAAGAGAAATGGTTTTTATTAGACATTATTAAAATAGATATAGCTACTTTAAGACATTAAATTAGACATGATCTCTGTTCATTTGTAATTGTACATTTGAGGGAGGTAAATATCAGTACTGACACAAACTAGTGTATGGATAAAGTGTATTTTATTTCCAAAATGTGATACTCTTCACATTTAAGTATGGGAAAGGCCAAATCTAGAACCTAATAACTAAATAAAATTTGTTAAATTATTTAACCTTTCTGGTTTCCTCATCTGTGAAATGAGGGGATCTTTTAGATAATTAGGATTTAAAATACTATAAGCCTGCAAATTCATACAGGTTTAGGGTCTGACATAGATTAGATTGCCTGCAATTGAGAAATGTTATGGGTATTTTAAAAAGGGTACATAATTAGTTGTAAACTTTTATCAGATTCTTAGGACTTAAAGGATTCAGAGTATCTTTGACAATTATGTATGGAATGGATCACATGGTCTTAAGTCAGTGACTTAGGGTTTTTTTTTACAGACTCCCCATGGGTGTCATTAGGGGATAGAGAAACTCCCTCTCATTTGGCAGTTCTTTTATAACCTCAGGAAGAGTGAGCCAGATGCAGTAGCAGGGCTCAGGCTTTGTAGCTGGATAGACCAAGATTTGTTTTCTGGCTCTGCAACTGACCAGTAGCTTGACTTTGGGCAGGGTAAGCTCCGAACTTCATTTTCTTATTTTTAATACTAGGGTTACTAACTACTTCACAGGACTCTTGTGAGAATTAAACAAGATAGGGATAAAGTGCTGGCATATATTAAGTGTTCAATAAATGAGTTTTTTCTTGCCTTTAGAGGAAACAGGGAAGTCATTTTCATTTGTCAAATCTATGTTAATAGGAGAGTATTTAGTGATGACTACAAACCCCTGTGTCTTTATTCCTTTAATGGGTATCTGAATCCCTTACCTTGGGCAAGGTACTGTGCTAGAGTGAAAAAGTGCTCCTCAGGGTTGGAACTGTAGATTTTAGAGGCAGCTACCTGCCCCTGTTGCCTTTGGAATAGAGGGTGAATCAGCTGAGAGGACAACTCAAAGAAAATCAAACTTTCAGAGACAACAAACAAACTTGCTGGTTTAAGGCCTACCTTTACTACAGGGACACTATCAATGAGATATAGAGGCATGCTTGGAATGTCTGTTCAAAAGGACAAGTACCCTTAAGTTCCACTGCCTCCTAAAGTCTCAAAAATGCCTGTGAAAATCTCTTGGGAGAAGCTGAATCTACAAACCTGCTGGTGAGTGTTTAGCTCCTGATTCATGATTCTAAGTTCTAAAAATAATGCAATGGGTATAAGGAAGTGAAATAACTTTTATGGTACGTTACACTATGTCACACGAAATACAGTTGTTGATGTGTTTTCCTGTTTCTTTTAAATTATTTTAGAAAACCGAAGGTATATAGTATTGTCATTTTGACATAACATTGGCAGAAAGACATACCTTCCCATTATATCATTATTTTTATGAAGAAGAGTTATTTGAAGCCCCTTTTCTGGAAAAATAACCCACTGTTAGTTAAAAAAAAAAAAAAGTGACAAAACACATGTCAGAGGGTGAAAAATTGTGTAGATCATAAAAGGGAAACAAAACATTTGCCTCTACAAGGACACTTTTTAAAAAAAATGTTTATTTATTTTGAGAGAGAGAGTGAGTGCAAGCAGGAGAGGGGCATAAAGAGAGGGAGAGAGAGAATCACAAGCAGGCTCCATGGTGTCCGTGCAGAGCCCAACTTGACCTGAGCTGAAATCAAGAGTTGGACAGTTAACCAACTGGCTAAGAGTTGGACACTTAACCAACCCAGGAGCCCCAGAACAATGACACTTCTAAAAAGTACTGAGATTCTTAGAAACAGTAGAAATTTTTAAGTTCTTATTTTATTTCAAGTTTTCAACTAAATTCTAAGTTGTTACTATATATGGTAAAATTGGTTTCAGGTGTAGAGTTTAGTGATGCATCACTTACATATAACACCCAGTGCTCATCACAACAGGTGTCTTAATCCCCATCACCCATTTAGCCTGTCTCCCACCCATGTCCCTCCACCAACCCTGTTTGTTCTCCATAATTAAAAGTTTCTTATGGTTTGCTTCCCTCCCTCTTTCCTTATATCCATTTGTTTTTTCTTAAATTCCACATGAGTGCAATCATATGGTATTTGTCTTTCCCTGACTTATTTTGCTTAGCATAATACACTCTAGCTCCATCCACGGCATTGCAAATGGCAAGATTTCATTATTTTTCACGGCTGACTAATATTCCATTGTGTATATATGTGTGTGTGTGTGTGTGTGTGTGTGTATGTGTGTGTGTATACACTCACCACATCTTTATCCATTCATCAGTTGATGGACATCTGGGCTTTTTCCATAATTTGCCTATTGTTGATAATGCTGCTATAAACATTGGGGTGCATGTGCCCCTTTGAATCACTATTTTTGTATCCTTTGGGTAAATACTTAGTGCAACTGCTGGGTTGTAGGGTAAGTCTATTTTTAACTTTTTGAGGAAACTCCATACTGTTTTTCAGAGTGGCTGCACCAGTTTGCATTCCCACCAATAGTGTAAGAGGGTTCCGCTTTCTCCACATCCTTGCCAACATCTGTTGTTTCCTGTGTTAATTTTAGCCATTCTGACAGATGGGAGGTGGTATCTCATTGTGGTTTTGATTTGTATTATACATTCTTATTTTAACCCAGAAAAAAATGTGTAACAAATTCTTTAAAATAATACATTGGTGGTGTGCCTGAGTGGCTCATTTGGTTAGATGTCCAACTTCGGCTTAGGTCACAGTCTCACAGTTTGTGAGTTCGAGCCCTGCGTTAAGCTCTGTGCAGGAGCATGCTTCATATTGTGTGTCTCCTTCTCTCTCTGTCCCTCCCCTGCTTGCATGCTCTCTCTCTCTCAAAAGATAAACAAACACTTAAAAAAATTAAAATAATATACTGGTGATCTGTTCATTTCAGCTGAGGGAAAGGATTCTTTGTCCCCAGGCCTCAGCTCCTTTCAGAGCTCTAGAAATAACTACATCTGTGGGAACAGATTCTACTCCTCCAGATGAGCAGTGACTTCTCTTGAAAGCTGAAATGAAAGTTATTTTCCCTACTCCCACTTTGTGAGATACTAGTTAAGTTACTTTCCTTAGTGGCTGTTAGTTTTCCTCACCTCTAAAATTGGGGTGAGGGGCCTGAGAGGCTCAGTCAGTTAAGCGTCTGACTTCTGCTCAGGTCATGATTCGAGCCCTGCATTGGGCTCTCTGCTGTCAGCGAGGAGCCCGCTTCCAATACCCTGCCTCCCTCTCTCTCTCTGCCCCTGCCTGGCTTGTGCTGGCCACACGCGCACTCTCTCAAAAATAAATAAACATTAAAAAATAAATAAATATAATTGGGATGGACTACATTATCTGAGTCTCTTCACTCTGAAGTTCCATGATGCAAAAATAATGGATGAGAAGACATTTTGGTAAAGTACAAAGCAAAACACAGATGGTCTGCCCTCCTCAATTACAAATGGCACCAAGCTTGCTTGTCTGTGGATCACTGTGGGAGGCTGTATGCTAAAACTTTGGTGTTTCTTTCTACATTCGACCACTCTCCAAGAGTAGCACAATCAGTCATACCGAGGTGGGCAGAGATGGTGGGTGTATATAGCATGAAGGAAGGAGGTCGGACACATCTACCTATGGCTGGTACACAAGTACTATGTGTCCCCTCAGTGTGGGCAGCCCCAAAGCTGCCTTTCTAATTAAGAGATAATCTCACTGCTTCAGCTTTCATTGTGAGGTGTCTCCCACATCAACATCTTGCCACAACATTTCCAACAGCCTAGAGGCATGTAGCATTACAGCTGAAGACTTGACTTCTCCTAAACCAAACTCATCTTTTTTACTCCTCTCTTCAAACCTAGGCCTGTTTCCTGACATCTGTTACAGGCACCAATTCTAGCCCACTCTGCTTCAGAACCCTTTCCTCCCTTTCCTTTGCATTTTATAAGCACCACACAGTACTCCTGATTTAGTCTTTTGAATTTGTTCTCCATCCTTCCTTCATAGTCCTGTCTAAGGCCTCATCCCAGCCACTTTCTCCACCAAAAAGACAAAACAAAAAGCCATTATTGAAGTCATTTTGTTTCCTCAACTTCAGTTCATTTTGTATCCTCATCCTGGATTAATACTTCTAAAATGTGTTATTACCCTGTGGCTATCCCACTGTTTGCCATAAACTTTTGTTTCTTTTGAGGTTTTCTGTGACTTTGAATCTTAACAGCTGTGTATCTTCTATTACCGCCTAGAGCCTTCATTCATTCATTCATTCGTTCATTCATTCCATTTGTACATGGCCTGCTCTCCCATTGTTGAAATGCTTTCCCCTTCCCCTGTGCCCTGTGCAGGACACATATTTTCAAAGTCTAGGTCCTGCCATTTATGAGGAGTTTTCTCTAATCCTTCTGGTCTATACCTTTGCTCTGAGTTCTTTGCCACATCTTTTTGACCCATGACCATTCTTTTTTTTTTTTTTTAATTTTTTTTTTTAACGTTTATTTATTTTTGAGACAGAGAGAGACAGAGCATGAACGGGGGAGGGAGAGAGAGAGAGAGGGAGACACAGAATCTGAAACAGGCTCCAGGCTCTGAGCTGTCAGCACAGAGCCCGACGCGGGGCTTGAACTCACGAACCGCAAGATCATGACCTGAGCTGAAGTCAGACGCCTAACCGACTGAGCCACCCAGGCGCCCCGACCCATGACCATTCTATTCTGTATTGCTCACCAATCTAGTAATGTTTTTAACATGTATTTTCATCTTTTGACTAGCATGTATTTTAAGTTCTTTGTGGTGAGGGAACTTGTCACTAGAGAGGGCTTCAAAATTTGCAAATCTGCTCATCATAAGAAAAACTTTAACACCCGAAAAACTAAACACATAGTTCACACACACACAAAGAAATGTTCAGTCTCAACACTCAAGATATTTAAAAGATTTGAGATGCCATACCAATCTATTAGGTTGATAAAGATAAAGAACCACAATGTAGAATTGTGCCCGTGCAGAGAAATAAGCAGTCTTCTGGTGGGAATAGCACATACTACCACTTTCTGGAGGATACAGGAGGGAAAAGTTTAAGAAACTGTTTATATTCTTAATCTACCAATTTCACTTTTAGGAACGCAACCAAAAAAAAATAAACATGCACAAAGCTGTATGTTTAAGGTGGTCATCATAGTGTTAATAGGGCAGTAGGTAAATTATGATCCAGTTGTACAATGGAATACCATGCACTCATTAAAAATAATGGATGTAGGGTATCTCTTTTCTCACTGTTCCTGGCCCCCTTCTGGTATCAGCACCCTGGTTTTTCTTTGAGCAACCACTCTTCCCCTACCCCTCTCAGTTCATGTAGTCTGGGTATCTTAGCTTGGGTTTTTCAGAGAAATAGACTCTAAGATGGAGATATTCATGCAGAAAGTTTACTGGAGAGTGTGAAAATCAACACCTGTGGGAAAGTCTAGGGAGTGGGGATTGGGCAAAGGGAGGAATGAACTGTGAAGTAGTTGCCATAAAGGCCTCAGATGATCCCAGCAAGGAGCTGTGGATCATCTTTCAGTGTTGTTCCAACTTGAGGCAATGGGGTTGGGGTTCGGGTTTTATACATCCCATGTCAATGTGGATGAGAGCTGACACTGGGAGGGATGGTTCTCAGCTAAGGGCAGTTCCCAGAGAGGGACTTAGCTGAGGCATCAGCTGTGGCTACTCCCAGCGGCTGGGGGAATGAGTGGCTCAGTCCTAAATGGGGAAGTCGGGTGGTGCATCTCTCCTCCTCCTCCTGGCCAGGCACAGCTAATCTGAGCATTCTGACTACACAGTGCTTGCTTTCAAATAATAACTGGTTCAGGGTGGGCACATGACTGCATAAGGTTGATGAGATCCAGTATGGGGTTTTTGTTGGAACAACGAGACAAGAGGCGCTCTTGCTCCTGAGTCTGCTGGGCTGGGACAATAAAAACACAGAACCTTTCTTCACAGCACCTCTTATAGAGTCTATTTACCATTGAAGAAAATGAGGTCAACACTCAGAAAAAGCAGAGCCAAGAGAGAGAGTCCCAAAGCTACTATTTGGGCAATTAAATCCACTACTTTAAAGTGCCTGGGCTCTTCAGGTACACAAGCCAATATATTATGTTTTTGCATTACTCAGTTTACGTGGGTTCTGATACAGTTCTTTTGAACAACTGTATCAAAGGCGGGCAGGTAGGGGCACTGATCCCATGCGGGCAAAAATCCACATATAACTTTTGACTCCCCCAAACTTACCTACTAATAGCCTGTTGACTGGTAGCCTTATCAATAACACAAAGTTGATTCACACGTATTTTGTATGCTGTATGTAATATATACTGCATTCTTCCAACAAAGCTAAATAAAACATTAAGGAAATCATAAGGAAGAGAAAATATTTTTCAGTACTGCACTGAAAACAATTCACGAATAAGTGCAACCGCACAGTTCAAACCCGTGTTGCTCACAGATCTACCACTGTACAATGATGTATAATAATAATAAAGGCAGTATTCATGATACAATAAGTGAAAAGATTAACACAAAACATGTATTTTACACATAGGAATGATGCCAGTTTTGTAAAGCAAACCCAGGTACACAATGAAAAAAATAAAAAGAATGCAGCACAACAGAAACAATGGTTATAACTAAATGGTGAGACGGGACGGGGGTGGGGGTGGGGTGGGGCTGAATTTAATTTTCTTCCACACGTTCCTCAAAGATGTCAGGGCCTGGGATTTTTGCCCTGCTGACCTTACTTCCTATCCAGTCAACTGGCGGGATTCCCGTGAAACGGTACCAGGTGATTTCCAGACCTGTTACCGTTTCATGGGGCTTCTACCAACCGTCCTTGGTCTCTCCCAGCTAATATCTCAGCGTGGCCTGGGAGCCTTCATGAGCTTACTTCAACTCCTCTGCCACCTTAGCTGCAGCCACACGGAGTCACGGCTCCGGTTTCTCAGGGGTGCGTCTCCGCGTTCCCGGTCCCCACTGCCCTGCCACCCCCCTTCAGGTCGCGCTCGCTCCTCCAGAAGCCCCGCGTGGGCCCGCAGAGCGGCTCTGCTTCCAGGCTCAGAGCGGGTAACTCTGCATGTTTAGAGAGCAGAGAGATTTAAGTGTCAGGTGATTCGGGAACCCCACACTGCCGCTTACCTGCAGCTCCGGTCGAGCCGGGGGGCGACCGCCGGGAGAGGCGGGGCAGCGGGCGGTGGGGCGGGCGCAGCGGCTTCCCCGCCCCGGGGCGGCGCTCGCGCTAGGGGCCTGGCGGCTCCCGCAGCCCGGCTCGCCTGCCCTCGGAGCCCAGCGCCGCCGCCATGTCTTCCGGGGCCAGCGTGAACGCCCTGCAGCGCCTGGTGGAGCAGCTCAAGCTGGAGGCTGGCGTGGAGAGAATCAAGGTGAGGCGGGCGGCGGCGCCCTTTGGTCAGGGCGCGGGGACCTCCCTCCCTCCCTGCGGCGGCCGCCGCCGCCCGGGAGCCGTGAGAGGAGAGGCCGGTTGCCTCTCGCCGCGGCTCGGTCGCGATGGCGGCCGTGAGGACGGCGGCCCGGCCCCGGCTGGATGCCGCGGCTCGGCGGGGACGCGGGCCCGAGGGAGGAGGCCGGGCCTGGTGGGTCGGGGGAGACGGGCGCGCCCTCGGGGTCGAGTGCCCTGGGGGCGTCTCCCTGGTGGCGGCGCAGACGGCGACTCGGGGTGTGGGAGGCGGTGCGGCGCGGGGCGCGCGCGCGCAGACCAGGGATGCCCGCGCCGCGCGGCTCGCCTGGCTGGGCTGGTGCCGGCCTGCGGGGCGACGAGGACCGGCCTCGCTGATGGGTTGATGGGACGAGAGCGAGAGCGGGAAGACGGGGCTCAGGTTTTCGGCGTGGTGACAGGGTGTAGGGCCCGGCCCTGCACCACGGCAGAGAGGGAGAGTGGGATCGGGGAATATGGAGTTCAGTGTTGGACTTGTGGACTCTGCGGAGATATCCATGTGTTGGGCCGCATGGGCTTGAAGCTCAAAGCTCAGAGAACAAGAGGCTGAAAGAGGTCATTAGAATGTATGGGGGTGAAAACAGTGTATTAACGAAGAAATCAGAGTGTGGAACCCAGGACCAGCCAAAATGTGACTGAGAGAGAACCAAGAGGAAGTGAGGAAAGAGGCATTTTCAAAAATTGGGATCTTAGTCACTGTGGCCAGTGTTTAGTCAGTTGATTGGAAAGCATCTGTTGTGTAATTGTGTTGAGCAACGAGGGTATGTATGTTCGTATGCGTGAACACGTATTCAGCCTATGTTCATATGTAGAATGTATGTCCGAATGTATGAATACACCCTGCTGTGATATTCCAAGTACCTCCATAGTGCCTTTGGTCTGTATTTGGCACTGTATTAGGTGCTGAGAATATGCTGATAATTGTGGCAAAGATCATCAATAAACACATTAACCAACAAGTAAAATAATTTCAGACCATAAGTGAAGATTATAAAACAAGGTAAAGAATTACGGACCACAGAAGAGGTTTTAATAACATAGGTAGTAGAAGCAGAATCTAGATTGTAATAGGGTAGACAGACTTTTTTAAAAAAAGAAATCTGGTTTTAAAGAGGAAACAACTTTTATTTTTTTAATTTAGAAAATGAAAAGCCTTATTTCGAGGTTGAGGGAAGGGAACAAACGATTTTTAGGTTGAGGAGGAACAAATAGAGAAGGAGCATTGGAGGTAGAGGAGACACTCTGTGGGGGTATGGGATTGGAGGCACACCTTCTGAGACGGGAAGAAAGAAAATCCGGACGTGTATGAAGATAGATGTTTCTAGACATACGGACTTAGGGACTTGTAGGATGACGATTTTCTCTGTGAAGTTTACCTCCAGGGCAGAGGGGAGGGAGCTAATGGAATCACTAGAGTGAGGGTGGGGAAAATGCTGCTGGGAATGGAAGAGGATCCCCAACCAGGCACATCCGTAGACACCTTATGACTCTAAAGACCCAGCTACTTTGAGATTAGAGACTGAATGTCCTGCTTGGGGATTCGGAGTACTCAAGGTGAATAGTAGTTGATCCAAGTAGTGGGTTATCAGGGGAAGTATGCTGGAAAGATGGAGGTGGGGATGTAGGGCAAGGAGTTTGAGGGGTTAGCCAGGAAGAGGCTGAACCTAGGCTGGTTAGAGAAGGAACTGAGTCAGCCTGCTGGTGATGGGGAGGGCAAAAGGGGAGGAGGTGTTCTCCCTGAGGTCAAAGACTGCCTGGACTCAGATTCAGCCCCATCACTACCTGTAGGATCTTGGGCAAGTTAACTTAATTTCTCAGTCTTTGTTTTCTCATCTGTGAAATGTATTTTTGTAATAATACCTGACTCAGCGAGTTGATGAGACAATTAAATGAGCTAAATGCATGTAAAACCCTTTGAATAGTAAGAAGAAAGGAAGCGGCATTCTGGATGGGTAGGAGAGATTGTGATCAGAAAGTAGGATGTTGAAGTGTAAAATTTCAGATGTGGAGCAGTTACAGGTTTAGCTGTAACTTGGCATTGGGGAGAAGGTTGTTTGAGGAAAAGAGGTCAGGGAACTGAAACTAGGATTGTCGAAAAATGTTCTAGATGATGTTGGCCCCTGAGATGGAAAGGAGACCTGTGAGCCAGATGCCTGCCTACTCTGTGGACTAGACAGGGAAGATACTTTCTACATTTAAAAAATAATTATAGGTGATGAAACAGACCGAGAGAATTCAAGTCAATTGCTCAAGGTCACCCAGATAATAAGCTTATTTGTGGGGTGTTCTCACGGTAGTATGGTTTCAGGTGTCTGGTGGGCTTCTCTCAGGCAGCACCTTTGGGAGTCACGACATTCCAGGTCTAGTTTGCCTCATTTCAGGGCTCAGTGATGAATGGATGCCCTCAGCACACCCAGAGATGTCTTCTCTTGAGCAGACTTGCTAACTGGTAAATAAACCAGGACATCAGTTTTCTAGCATATAATGGAAGGCATCCCTTCCCAGTGATTGGACTGTTCCATATCCTTCCAAGGACCCCTTCTCTGTTTTGGAGAATTCTCTCAGAAGTTGCTGTGTAAGCATGGACTCAAATGAAGGAAAGTCATATACTTTGGGTATCCCACCTCCAATGGCAGTGACAACTTCTAAGTGTTTGGGCTTGTATTCCACCCCCTCCAGAGTCTCTTCTATAAAAGTGCTAGAGAAATGCTGCACCCTTTAATTTTCTCTTATTTTTCTCTGCATATCCCCTCAACTTTTTGACCATGTTCTGTAGGATGGGGTCCAGTTAGTCCCATTTCTCCAGGGATCCAGGAAGGTAGTCTCCTCCTACCCATCACATGTGGAGTTCATCTGTTCCCTCTGATATAGAGTTAGTAAGCATGAGCATAATTGGTTCTAAATTCCTTTTGAATAAATAACTTATTTTATAACCATTAATTCCAATTATAATTAACATGAAAATGTCAGAACTTCTTTTGAGGGAAAAGCAAGCTAATAAACTTCTCTAAAACTTAGTGATTTAAAGCAACATTTATTAACTCACAATTCTTAGGTCTACAGTTTGAGCTGGGTTCAGCTGTATAGTTCTGCTGCTTGCTCTTTGCTGGGCTCTTCCATGGATCTGCAATCAAATGGAGGGTTGGTTGGTAGCTGGATGATCCAGGATGGTTTCACTTACATGTCTGGAGGTTGGTAGGCAGGTGGTGGGAGCTGGCTCACTGATTCTTCTCCACACGATCTCCAGTAGGCTAGCCTGGGCTCATTGGATGGTGGTCTTAGAGTTCAAACCACAGCAAGAGTAGTTGGAAAGGCTCTTGAAGCCTAGGCTTGGAACTTGCCCATTATTTCTGCCACATTTTCCTGGTCAAAGCAAGTCACAAGGCCAGCCCAGATTCAAGGGTTGGGTACAGACTCTACATTTTGGTGAGAAGAACTGCAAAATATTGTGACTGTTCTTGCAGTCTACCACAATGTATTGCTGACTGTGTGTCAGCACTATTCTAAGTGTTTTACATGCATTTAGCTCATTTAATTGTCTCAACTCACTGAGTCAGGTACTGTTACAAAATACATTTCACAGATGAGAAAACAAAAACTGAGAAATTAAGTTAATTTGCCCAAGATCCTACAGGTAGTGATGGAGCTGAATTTGAGTCCAGGCAGTCTGGTTCCAGAGGCTATGCTCATAACCAATAAGCTATCCTGCTTCAAAAGCATGGTGGAGAAAACTTGTCACTTGTTTTGGGCAGACTGGATAAGGTGCCAGCCTTGTAAACATTAAAACAGTTTGCTCACATGGCAAACCTGAATATATCAATGCATGCTTTTTTATATAAGTGAAAATTTGTAACAGATGTGCTAGAATGAGCTATTTTCTTTACCAAAACTCAAACTCAGTCTCAAAACTAGGATTCTAAATGGATCAAAGATGCAGCTTTATCTTTATTGAAGAAGCAACCCTAAATCATAGAAATGGTAACATTTCCCTTTCGAGTTCAGGTATTAGAACTTTCATCAAAAAAGAGACTTGTGGAGATCACAGGATGTGTGGCCTTTATCAAGTTGTGGGATCATTTCTCAGACTATCAAATGGCTGTCAGATGGCTCTGGCTGTGAGCAGCATGTCAAGCTGTGGTCCCTTTGTTTCAGGTCTCGCAGGCAGCTGCAGAGCTTCAACAGTACTGCATGCAGAATGCCTGCAAGGACGCCCTGCTGGTAGGTGTTCCAGCTGGAAGCAACCCCTTCCGGGAGCCCAGATCCTGTGCTTTATTCTAAAGGCTGGTGAGTAATGATACACCACCATGCTGTCTAGGGACTGTGGCATTATTCCAGGGCTCCCCAAGGGCTTGAGCAACAGAGTTTTCAATATCTACTATTGTTGGGGGAATTAAAGTAAGAATAGCAAAATGCACAACTTTCCCTGAAGGTGAGTCTAGGTGGCTGCCTGTGGAATACATCTCATTAAGAGAGTCTCAATCCTCTTTGGTACTAACTCCTGAGATGTTAATATCCTTCTGTACTTGAGCTCTTTAACCGAGTTGGCCGATAGTAATTTCATGACCTTAATCCCACCGTCTCTGTCCTGACACCATCCCAGAGTTGTGATTTGCTGCTCGGTGCTATCAGCTGACTTGCTGCTCTGGGGACTAAGGACTCCGCAGTGGAGTCTTGTTCCTACCACCAGCTGTGATTTCTTTCCTGGAGGCTTTCACAATAGATCTGTTTTAATGGAAGAAGAAATGTAGCTATTAGGGAAAAGTGTGGGTAGAGTTAAAAGAACTTTAAAAATTGATTACTGAAATGAAAACACCTCTTTGGTGGCATATTAGAAATTTCATAGGTTCTAATGTGTTGTATGGGGTTTCATTCACATTTTCACTTGTTTTTTTTTTTCCTTTTTTTGGAAGAGGTCAAGGTATAGATTACTAGAGTCTTTTGGGGCCAACACATTTCAAATTATGTGTTCTGAGGGGTTTTCATACAGTGAGTAATCATCTTAGGCCTTTTTTCATATATTTGCAAAAGGAAATTATTCATATTAACAAGAAGGAAGTAATCATATTATTGGATACTATTGTACCTCTTGATGGAAAATGTTCACATTTATGGTATTAAAATAATAGTCTTATGCTGGCATAGCATTTTCCTTTTTATAAAGCACTTTAATGGATGTTACTCATTCAATGGTGTGGCTTGGATGTTTTTTATATTGTTACTTTGTACTTTGAGAACACTAAAGTGACCTGAAATGATGACTAGTTAATTTTATGTATAAATCTTACTAAAGTGAAAACCTACCCAATTCTGTTTCCAGTAGGGAAGAAGTTCACTGAGGAATGCTTTTAAGCGCAAAGTGATGAATAACTGCCTCCAAGTCTCAAGAAAACACTTTTCTCCAGCCAAATGACTTTTAGATATTTCATACCTTTCCTATGGCCTGGTCCTATAGCCAAAATTCTGTAGAAATTGATGAGTTTCTACTCAGATAAGGAAACTGGGTGAAAGAGTAGACTTTAAATAATAATGGCCTGATTCTTTTGGTAAAGTTCTTTTATATTTAAGACAGACAAAAATGTTACCACCAAATACACCTCTTTAATAAGCGAATTACTGGTGTTTCTATACCTGGAAATTATGTTTGTTTCATTTACTGGATGTTTACATTTTGGGAAGGAAAACATTTTTGTTTGTTAAAAAATTGAATATTTGTAATTTGTTGTTCCTAAGATTTTTTATACCACAAAACTTGTTCTTTTCTTGTGAATTTACAGTTTCTAAATAAAGACAAGCAAGTATAAAACTGGGGGAAGAATAGGCTTTATCAATCAAATGATGTCTTGATTTTCCTAAATGAGAAGATTGTTTTATTTGTAACACTAAACATGGGAGCTATTTCTTAGCAAACTTGTTTGGAAAGATTCATGTTGTGTTGTGTATGAGATTGCCCCATCCTGTGTATGAACCAGATTTGGTCTTTGTCTTCTTAAGTTCCTCTATTTTATAGTTGTGGTTGTATTTAAAAAAACAAAACAAAACTACATTAGGTCTTTAAAAAAAATGTTTAAATGTGATCTTCAGAACATTGCAAATGATTAAAAACAAAATAATGTGAAAATATTACAGCCTAAATGAATTCTTACTGTCACAAGTAGGTTTTACTTTGATGATGTGCCTTTGATTTAATTTGGGACACTTTTAAAAGGATACTTGATTTGTGTTTGTAATTATCTTTGATGAGCTTGGAAATAAAATTTTTTGCTTAATTCATCGTTTTCTATGGCAGCAACATTTTGTGTCTGATTTTGTTTGTTTTAAGGCTTCATGGACTTTTGTTGCCTTGTGAAATTGAGTGCTGGAAGCGGGAAGTGAAATTTTTGTTTATAAGTGCTTGTAGAACTTTGTTTAAAAAAAAAAAAGATGTATGTATAACTTGCTGAGAAATCTCAGTTTCTGGCAACATTTACACTTATATTTAATTTTTTTTTTCTTTTTTTTTTTGGAGAGAGCACAAGCAGAGGAGAGGGAGAGGGAAAGAGAATCTCCAGCAGGCTTCATGTTCAGCCTATAGCATGGAGCCTGATGTAGGGCTCAATCTCAGGACGGGAGACCATGACCTCAGCTGAAATCGAGAGTTAGACACTTAACTGACTGAGCCACCCAGGCACCCCTGCACTTTGAAATAGTTATGTATAAATCCATAAATAAATAAATGAAAATATCTTTTAGCATAATTAGTGTTACTATAGAAAAAATAGAAGCCATCATATGGAAACTCCCTTAATTTCAGCCACTAAACTTCGAAATCTAAGTGATCTGAGTCTCTTCTATTTGATCAAAATTCAGGTGTCCCTCTTCTAATCCTATTTATTCTCTGGATCTGTTTCACGTTCTCTGACATTACACTGTCAATTATCCTTTCTCTTTTATCTTCAACTCCTCCATTGGATCCTTTCTGTCAACATTTAAACATGTTCCATTCTTTGTCTTAACAACAACAAGCATTTAAAAAATCTCCATTAGAAACGGGAACCCTCTTGCACTGTTGGTAGGAATGCAAACTAGTGCAGCCACTCTGGAAAACAGTGTGGAGGTTCCTCAAAAAATTAAAAATAGATCTACCCTATGACCCAGCAATGGCACCGCTAGGAATTTACCCAAGGGATACAGGAGTGCTGATGCATAGGGGCACTTGTACCCCAATGTTTATAGCAGCACTTTCAACAATAGCCAAATTATGGAAAGAGCCTACATGTCCATCCACTGATGAATGGCTAAAGAAGTTGTGGTTTATATATACAATGGAATACTACTTGGCAATGAGAAAGAATGAAATATGGCCCTTTGTAGCAAGGTGGATGGAACTGGAGAGTGTTATGCTAAGTGAAATAAGCCATACAGAGAAAGATACCATATGTTTTCACTCTTAACGTGGATCCTGAGAAACTTAACAGAAGACCATGGGGGAGGGGGAGGGGGAAAAAAGTTACAGAGAGGGAAGGAGGCAAACCATAAGAGACTCTTAAAAACTGAGAATAAACTGAGGGTTGATAGGGGGTGGGAGGGAGGGGAAAGTGGGTGATGGGCATTAAGGAGGGCACCTGTTGGGAGGAGCACTGGGTGTTGTATGGAAACTAATTTGACAATAAATTTCATATTAAAAAAAAGATTCTTGCACCTCTGTAGAGAAGGGAGAGAGAGAGAGAGAGAGAGAGAGAGAGAGAGAGAGAGAGAGAATCTCAAGCAGGCCCCATGCTCTGTGTGGAGCCCAGCGCTGGGCTTGATCCCAGGATCCTGGGACCATGACCTGAGCTGAAATCAAGAGTCAGATGCTCAACCACCTGGGCCACCCAGGCTCCCCTAGAGGGTAGATCTTATGATAGGTGTTTTTACCACAAAAAGTAAAAGTAACAAATAAAAATAATAAATTAAATAAAATAAAGAAAATTAAAAAATAAAAAGAGGGTGGAAGGAAACTTTTGGAGGTGATGGGTAAGTTTATGGCATAGATTGTGATAATGGTTTCAGAAATGTATACTTACCCCCAAACTCATTAAGTTGTACACATTATTATGTGCAGCCGTTGATATGTAATACACACACACACACACACATACATACGTAGTTTCTTGGTTCCAGTTTCTCCTTTAGCAAGAACTTGATAAGACAGTACAAGAAACCATAGATGTCTCACTTAGGAATATAGCTTTGTCCTAAATATTAGCAAATCAAATTCAAGAAAAGATACAATCTGACAAAGCTAGTTCAATATATGGAAATCTGTCATTATAATTCATTACATAAGTGGTTTAAAGAAGAGCATCAATGCCAACAAGTCATTTGACAAAATTCAGTAGCTGTTCTGGATAAGAACTACATGGCTTAGTGAAATAGGAAGAAGAAGAAAGATGATAAAGATTTTATCAGCAGCAGTGGCAAATTTCATACTACATGTTGAAATGTGGAAGCATTCAGCAGCATGTTGAGAACAAAACAAGGATACTTTTTTTTTTTTAAACATTTATTTATTTTGAGAGCAGGGGAGGGGCAGAGAGAGAGGGAGAGAGAAAATGCCAAGCAGGCTCTGTGCTGTCAGTACAGAGCTCAACATGGGGCGTGATCTCACAAACAGTGAAATCATGACCTGAGCTGAAATCAAGAGTCAGACGTTTAACCAACTGAGCCACCCAGGCACCCAAGACAAGGATACGTTCTATCACTACTATTGTTCAGCATTGCTTTAGAGGTCTTACCTAATGCAGTGAGATGAAAAAATGAAATGGGGTAAACATTTGAGAAGAAATATCTATTTATGGATTATATACAATTGTACATTTTGAAAACTGATGAGGATATAGGAAAATAAATACTTGAATTTGTGACAGAGTGTGAGGGGCTGGCTGCATACAAAGTTTATGTAGAAGAATTAAAAGCATTTTCTACACTGGCAATAGCTAGTTGGAAATGGGCATTATATCTCATTTTGACTTTAAGGACAAAACTATAAAAATACTTAAGAATA
Organism: Panthera onca; assembly: GCF_046562875.1. Lineage (NCBI taxonomy): Eukaryota > Metazoa > Chordata > Mammalia > Carnivora > Felidae > Panthera > Panthera onca. Next base: position 72,646,982 of record NC_138351.1, read on the forward strand.
CACTTAACAAAGTGCAAGATTAATAAAACGTTTTATTAACAGGGTCTAAAATTTGGGGATATTAAAACAATTCCATTAAAATGCAATCTTACTAAAACTCATATATAAAATTAATGGAATTCCTATTTTTTTAAAGGGAAATTAGTTAAAATATCAGAAGGTTCATACGGAAAATGAAGTGTCCAAGAATAGTTTTTAAAACTCTGTGTGTGTGTGTGTGTATGTATGTATAAAACATGGGAGGGTGAAACATGCCTTAATGGGTATTAAAACTTACTTCAAGATGCTGAATCAAAACTATGATTTTTAAAAAAATTAAAAAGAAAATAATATTGTGGGATAGGAATAGGCAACAGCTTAGTAATAGATTTTTTGTCTATTCAGTAGGAAAGTATCATTTACTTAAATGGTGCTGGCATTATTGGCTGTCCATTTGGAAGGAAATAAAATTGGCCTGTATTATGTAAAAAAAAAAAATCCACATAGGTTAAAGAAGGATAATACAAAAACATTAGAAGAAAAATTAGGGGAATAGTTATATAACTAGGGTAAAAGAGGTCTTCCTAAGCAAGGCAGGAAACCCAGGAGGGGGGAAAGTGTGTACACTTGACTATATAAAATTTAAATAATGAACTTAAATAAACAAGCAATTCAATTTAAGTATTAAGTTTAAAAATCTTGTATGATAAAATCATAAGAAACTGAATAAAAAAGCAAAAATCAGAAAAACATGTACTTTTTCAGTCTTCATTTTGGATTGCTCGTTTGCACTACCTCCCACCCCACCCCAGCTCACCAACCGAGGCTGCTCTATTTATTGAAATTGTTGTATCCCTTGTTTGAGGGCTGGCTTATTATTTGGGGAGGATAATCAAGCTATGACTGTGAGAGGCAAGGCATGGATCACCCTGGTGTTGATTTCCATTTGTACCCTGAGTCTCAGTGGCAAGGGAAGGAGTATCTGTCCATACACAGTTGGAAGGGACAGCTGATGTTCTGGTGAGGCCTATACAGTTAGGGCTGAACCTAGAAACCTGAAGTAAGGTGGTTCAAAAGCCCTCAAAAGTGAGCAGCACTATCACCAGCAATGGATCTAAGAGCAAGTAAGTCTCTTTAGAACATGAAAAACCTCACTGGGAAATGCTCTCAGAGAAAAAAATCGAAGTTTCCATTGCAAGAGCCAACCTGAGAAGGTGGGGCTGTTCCAAACAATTCCATGTAACAGGGTATTTGGGAGGCTGGACTGACACTTTTGGTCCCCTAACAAGGGCCTAAGAAGACCCTTCAGGCTTCCATGGATCAGCCCAACCTGTTATGTGACAGTGGCTCCCAGGGACTGCTCTGATGGAGCAGAGCTCACTTTATCACTGTTCCCTGACTCCTAACACAAAACTTCCTTCCCAATAACTCTGACAGAGGCTGTTCCAAGGCCCAGGCAGAATATGTCCTTAAACAGCAAGCGCCATTGAGAAATGCCCACAGGAAGACTCAGTAGGGAAGCAGGGAAGTAGGTGTTGATAGCCTAACCTCAAGGTTTGCCACAGTCTATGGCCTATGAAGAAATTCCTCTCCTTTGGAAGCTGATTAAAAGTAGGATAAAGGAGATCTGCAAGCTGAGAAACCTTAGCCTTACCTTAGTTAGAAGCAATCCTTCCAAAACTTTAAGTAGAACAGAAGTTCCAATTAGATTTCCAGAAATAGTTTCTCTTTAAAGTCTCCACTCCCTACATACCCAAGCAAAAACCCAAAGCAAAAAAAAGTATAACAAAGAGGAGAGTAGTGGGAGGAAAGTAAGAGGTGGTGTTAAGTTAAGCCTGTTTCAAAAATGAGGACGTGATGAGGCACCTTAACTCAATCAGTTAAGCGGCCGACTTCAGCTCAGGTCCTGATCTCATGGTTCCTGAGTTAGAGCCCTGCATGGGACTCTGCTGACAGCTCGGAGCCTGGAACCTGCCTCGGATTCTGTGTCTTCCTCTCTCTCTGCCCCTCTCTGGTGCATGTTCTGTTTCTCTCTCTCTCTCAAAAATAAATAAACATTGGGGAAAAAAAATGAGGACGTGATTAACAGTATCAAATATGGAAGAGAGGTCAAGTAAGGTGATATTGAGTGTCTCTTGGATCTAAAAAGATAGAGGTCAATTTTGGGAGTAATAGGGTGACAGTTTCAGAAGGCAGGACCGAGAGTATGCGTATGGTCTTCAAACATTTTTGCTGGTGTACCACCTGTAATAATGTCAAAAACCCATTATATCTCTTTTAAATTTTTTTTTTCAACGTTTTTTATTTATTTTTGGGACAGAGAGAGACAGAGCATGAACGGGGGAGGGGCAGAGAGAGAGGGAGACACAGAATCGGAAACAGGCTCCAGGCTCCGAGCCATCAGCCCAGAGCCTGACGCGGGGCTCGAACTCACAGACCGCGAGATCGTGACCTGGCTGAAGTCGGACGCTTAACCGACTGCGCCACCCAGGCGCCCCTTATATCTCTTTTAGAGATGACATATAAAAGTTTTATTGTAACTTTGAATAGTTGCAAAGAATATAATTTTATTAGAAATTCTGACATTTTAGAATAAAATTATTACATCTTTTAAAAATGTATTCAATGTAGTATAAATACCATAGTAATTAGAAAGCTACAACTGTCCATTAAAAAATACACAAGGACACCTCGGTGGCTCAGTCAGTTAAGTGTCCCACTCTCGATTTTAGCTCAGGTCATGATCTCACGGTTTGTGAAACTGAGCTCCACTTAGGGCTCTGTGCTGACAGCGCTGAGCCTGCTTGGGATTCTCTATCCCTCTGTCTCTTCATACACTCTTCTCACACACACACTCTTCTCAAAATAAATAAACTTTAGTATATATTTACAAACTGTATTCCAAAAATACTGTACTAACAATATAGGAAAATATTCTTTCTCCAATATGCTGACACTGAATATTATTTTGCCGATCTGATAGGTGTTCTGTTTTCCTTTGCATTTGCCTAATCAGTAATGAAGCTACATGTTGTTTCCAATGTTTATTGGTTATTTTTGTTTCTTCTGTGTAATATCTATTCATATATTTTGCCCACACTTCTATTAGGTTGTCTTTTTTCCTATTAATTTGTAGGATTCTTTGTATATTAGGAATGTAAATCTTTTTTTTATTATGTAGGTAGCAAATATTTTCTTAGTAATTTGCTTTAAATTTTTGTTTATGAAGGCAACCATTTATTTATTTTAAAAAATTTGTTTTAATGTTTATTTTTGAGAAAGAGAGTGAGAATGAGCAGGGAGGGAGCAGAGAGAAAGAGGGACAGAGGATCTGAAGTGGGCTCTGTGATGACAGCAGAGAGCACAATTCGGGGCTCCAACTCACATGAGATCATGACCTGAGCTGAAGTTGGCCACTTAACCCACCCAGCGATCCAGGTGCCCCTGAAGGTAACATTTTAAATAGGAAGTTCTCTAACATTAACTTTGCCCTTTCTTGGTGATGTAGGGTCAACTCTGGTGATCTTAACTTCTTGACTTAAAGGGTCAGACTGAGATGGAGGCTCATTTAAAAAAGGCTTGCTGGAAGAAGGGCTCCTGGGTGGCTCAGCCGGTGTCATGATCTCACGGTTTGTGGGTTCAAGCCCTGCGTCGGGCTCTGTGCTAACAGCTCAGAGCCTGAAGCCTGCTTCGGATTCTGTGTCTCCCTCTCTCTGCCCCTCCCCTGCTCACACTCTGTCTCTATCTCAAAAAAATAAATGAACATTAAAAAATTTAAAAAAAATTAAAAAGGCTTGCTGGAAGAAAGGTGGGAAGCAGCATGGCTTTCAGAAGACAACTAAATATCCCTTTTATATATATATACTAAAATGTATATATTGCTATTCTAAAAATATATGTTGTAACTGTTGCTCTAAAAAAAAGCTTTGCAATGTTTGGGTGAATCTGGAAGATATTTGGATGTTATGACAATTATGCTAATTAGAATATTTTACTTACAAAGATGTAAACTATAGGGCAGAATATATATTTTGAAATTTTAATATGGATAACACCAAGAACATTTAACGACAGAATTTTCTTTAATCAATGAGCAAATCTATCATTTTGTTACTGGATTTTCATCAAAAACAAAGGAATGTGGCACAGAACACTCTTTTCTTTCAAAAAAACCTCAGACGAGTTTGTCCATCAACTCTACCAGGGACTTTTTCATACACTAGACGCCGTTTTTTGAATTGTGGTAGTTGTGAACACATGAGATCTGTTAAAAGGAGAAAAAGGAAAACCATTTTATTTCTGACATAGCTATTTTTTCCAGTTATTCAAGTGCATCCTATCTCTTCATCTATCTACAGAGTGTTCAAATTTCCAAACTGAGATAAAATGACTATAAAAATTACATTTTTAGCATAACTGTACCTGTACCTAATGGCCCAGTACTGATTAGTGTCATGTATACATATTGTATACTCATGCTTTGCACAAATCATTAAATCTCCCTGGATTTAAGACTCCTTCATTTAAGTTTTCACTCATTAAGCCTGTTCCTTAACTCAAATCTGTAATGTTGTAGAATTTATCCCGAGGTCTGATATGTGATAGGTGGTGATCATGTATGACTCACCTTCTATGACTGTATTAAATATGACACATTAGCCTGAAATATCCTAGATTTGGATACTTACAGAGGCTGATTGATTAAATCAGTAAAAAAGTAGGCTAAAATATTTAAAACTGTTTTGGTAATTATTCCTGGGGATATAATCTCATAATTACAAGATTTGGATGCCATTATAAGCATATTTAAAAAGCAATGTAGTCTGTAATTGTATCATAGAGGTCACAAATACACATCTGTAATATAAGACAAATAGAAAATTATCTTGAGGTTATGCCAATGGCTTTGGATAAATTGTCTAGGGCTGCATTAACATCAATTCTAAAAGTGTTACATCTTAAACAGTGGAAGGTAATGATGTGCTATGGGAAACCACAGTAAAAAGTCAAAAGTTTCCATAGTGTTAATGATACTAGTATCAAAGATTTATGTGACCTGTTTGAATAAAATTATTTTTTGGAAGAAATTTGAAAGTGGAAAAAAAATATTTCTAGGCCATTATTTATTTAATATATGATTGAAAAATATATTTATAACTAAGTTAATGAATTAAAATGTAGGTAGACATTTTACTATTCCATCCATATCCCTAAAAGTTTAAATATTAAAGTTATTAGAGGGGTGCCTGGGTGCCTCAGTCAGTTAAGCATCCAGCTTAGGTTGAGGTCATAATCTCACAGTTCACCAGTTCAAGCCCAGCATCAGGCTCTGTGCTGACAGCTCAGAGCCTGGAGCCTTCTTCAGATTCTGTGTTTCCCTCTCTCTCTCTCTCTGCCCTTCCCCTGCTATCTCTCTCTCTCTCTCTCTCTCTCTCTCATTAAAACATTTAAAACATTAAAAAAAGTTATTAGAAATAATTTCTAAGATCTCACTGAGAAAATGGGAGGATTATCTTATATATTGGGATACCCTATGTTTAAGAACATATAGTAATTCACATACTTGATTTGGTCCAGGATGGAAAAAAAAAAATGGAATTTTCATTCAGTTCATTTATGAAGCTGGAATAAAGTTCATGTCAGAATGTGACAGCACAAATAAAGAACACAACAGGGTAATTGCATTTTGAATGTAGATAATGAAAAGAATAAATATTAGCAACCATATTCAACAGCATATTAAAAGAATCACTCTTCAAAAGCCAATTAAGTTTATCACAGAATGACAATTTTTATTTAATATTAGTAAACCTGTTAATATAATCATTGACATTAATGGGTCAATGGAGAAAACATGTGTGATTTTCCCCAATAGGTGCCAAAAATGTTTGGATAAAATTCAGCATCTGTTCCTCACAAAAGTTCTTACAAAGTTAGGGAGATAATACCTCTCATTAAAATCAGGAACAAAACAAATTATGACTATTAAACAGGACCAAATCCAAGTTTTGTGAATCCTGAGGCTTATACAGTTGACCCTTGAACAATGTGGGTGTTAGGGAGGCTGACTGCCCCCAGACCCACCCCCCCAAATTCTATACATAACTTTGTAAATACTTTATTTTTTAAATTTATTTCAGAGAGAGAGAGAGAGAGAGCATAAGCAGGGGAGAGGGGCCGAGCAGAGGGAGAGAAAGAGAGAATCTTAAGCAGGCTCCATGCTCGCTTCTACAACCCTGGGATCATGACCTGAGCTGAAATCAAGAGTCAAATGCTCAACTGACTGATTGATGCTCAACCACCCAGGAGTCCCTGTAACTTTTTAAAAAACATAATCTCTGTACCTGACGTGGGCCCTAAACTCATGACTGTGAGATCAAGAGTCACATGCTCTACTGACTGAACCAGCCAGGTGCCCCCAAAATCTATAACTTTTGACTCCCCCAAAACTTAACTACTAATAATCTACTGTTGACCAGAAGCCTTACTGATAACATAGTCAATTAACACATATTTTGTAAGTTATATGTATTATATACTGTATTCTTACAATCAAATAAGCTAGAGAAAAGAAAATGTTAAGAAAATCAAAAGGAAGAAAAAATACATTTACAGTACCATACTGTATTTATCAAAAAAATCCATGCAGTTCAAACCTGTGTTGTTCAAGGGTCCACTGTACAAGTTGGGAGGTACTCTTTTATTATTTTCTATCAGTGATTGCACTCAGGATTGACAGACTCAAGTCATCACTGCAATTTATTTTAACTTTTTTTTTTTTTTCAAATTTTATTTATTTTGAAAGAATGAGTGATTGGGGGAGGGGCAGAGACAGGGAGAGAGAGAGAAACCTATGCAGGCTCTGTAGTGACAGTGCCACACAGGGCTTAAACTTACAAACCATAAGATCATGACCTGAGCCGAAGTCAGACGCTTAACCAGCTGAGCCACCCAGGCGCCCTTAATGCTTAGTTCATCTAAAGCTACAAGAATTTGACATATTTTGTTTACATTTATTTTCTTAGATGTCTATAATTAGAATTTTGATTTTCTTTTTGACCCCAAAGTTAGTGAAGATTTAAAAAAAATTTTTTTTAAGTTTATTCATTTTTGAGAGAGAGACAGAGAGACAGAGCATGAGCAGGGAAGGGGCAGAGAGAGAGAGAGAGAGAGAGAGAGAGAGAGGGAGAGGGAGACACAGAATCCGAAGCAGGCTCCAGGCTCCGAGCTGCCAGCACAGAGCCCGATGTGGGGCTCAAACCCACGAACTGCAAGATCATGACCCGAGCCAAAGTCAGACGCCCAACCAACTGAGCCACCCAGGTGCCCCTAGTGAAGATTTTTAAGTATAGTAATTCAAACAAACAAAAATTCTTTTTTTAGTTTAGAGATGGTTCTTTTAAAATTACATCTGCCAGTAGTTTTATTAACTTTAGATAGTGTTACCTGGTAATGATTTTTTGTTTCCTGAGTTAGATGAAGATTCAGAGTGCCTTTTCTGTCCTAAACATTTCCCAGCTCTTTGGTGGAAATAAAGACTGCTGAATTCTTTTTGATTTACATTAGGATCAGAAGCACACAATAAATCCATACTGGGGACAGATGGTAATTCTCTCCAGAAAGTCTTTTTAGTCCCAGCATTTGAACTTTGATGAAGGAAGCTTTCTACCTCATCCGATAGACATTTCTGCTGATTAGGGAATAAATTATCTTTCTGAGAGTACCATTTGTCACATGTAGTCTGCTTTTCACCATATTCTAAGTTGAATGAATGATTCTGTTGTTCCCATACATTTTTCTTGAAGTTCCAGGGAAGAGGAGATTGAGAGCCTTCCAGTGAAAAGTTAGGGGTACATACTTCTTTATTTATAGGTCCTTTTGCAACATGTGTTCCCTTTTTCTGATTATTTATAAAATTAGGGGCAACTCTCTTCTGAGTGTCAATTGGTGATATTATATTTTCACAGTTCATTTGTGTTAGATCCAAAGAAAAAACATCTGACTCTGAATCATTCCAGTTTTGAAAGGAGTTACCAGCCATGTTCCTTGATCCTATATTAATTAGGAAAGGATTATGTACTATATTAGGATTACAACTGGAGTCTTTCCGGTAGCTGGCCTGATTATAAGAAGTCACAGGTGATAAAATGCATGGCATTTCTCTGAGTTGCGTAAGGGAAGAGTTATAGTTTGAAGTGATGTTTGTGTCTTTGTGCACTGTGGCTCCTATGTCTGAATTCTGGTATTCATTATATTCTTGAAAGACAGAGTTTGAAGAGCCAGAAGCTGAACTGGTAATGGTACTAGCCTGATTCCCGTTTTCCCGAGGTGATGGAATTTGAGGTGATTTTGTTATGGAAGAAGAACTAATCTTGAATAAGGAAGTGATGCTACAAAAATGCTAAAAAATTTTTTTAAATTAATGTAATACAAATACAATATACACATCAGTCAAGTAAATATAAATAACAGCACTTATCTATATGGAAAGAAAGCAAAATATAAATAAGTAGGGTATTACAGTGATCCATGTAATAAGAACATAACATAATTAGGCTCCATTAAAAGAAAAACTTATGATTTGTATTTCTTTTCTAATCACTTGTAATAGAATTTTTAGTTACACAAATTATACATGAATGTCATTTGCTTGATAAAAAATTAGAGTTTTTACAATAAGGCTAAAGTTAAAGTTCTCTTTACTACTATAATGAAGGGCATCAGGATTGTTTGGAAGAGATCATGTAAACACATATGAATAGAGTATGTGACCGCATATTAGTGGGCACAATAACATTTCAAAATAATTTAAAGTGTGATAAATGGACTGTACTGAATTATCTATATAAGATAGGTTTAAATGTATAATGTGATTGGCAGTCAATGAGAATTCTATAAGAAATTTAGTTCAAGTAAATTATTTTTTTTTAAGTTTTTTAAATTTATTTTTGAGAGGGAGAGAGTGTGTGCAAGTGGGAGAGAGGCAGAGAGAGAGGGAGACACAGAATCTGAAGCAGGCGCCAGGCTCTGAGCTGTCAGCACAGATGAAGGGCTCAAACTCGTGAACCACGAGATTATGACCTGAGCCTAAGTCGGAGGCTTAACTGACTGGGCCACCCAGGTGCCCCTCAAGTACATAATTTCTTTGCTATGTGAAGTCCAAAACAATTAAACTTGGATACCTCCATTTTGAAAATGTTTATGGCAAAAATCAATACTCAAATGGAAAGGAAATACATTCATATAAGAATATGGAATTCAAATAACTAACCTTTAAGACTTTTCCTGGAACTTCAGGTAAAAGTTCCTGAAGTTGACAAAGAGTTGCTAATAATATCCAGTGCAGTGATGGTCCTTTATTTAACATGAGCTGAGCCACCAATGGGTTAATACATGGAAAGTCAAGTAAGTACATTTCTTCCTAGAAAAGAGTTTTTTTTTTTTTAATTTAAAAAAAAAATTTTTTTTTAACCTGTATTTATTTTTGAGACAGAGAGAGACAGAGCATGAATGGGGGAGGGGCAGAGAGCGAGGGAGACACAGAATTGGAAGCAGGCTCCAGGCTCTGAGCCATCAGCCCAGAGCCCAACGCGGGGCTCGAACTCACAGACCGCGAGATCGTGACCTGAACTGAAGTCGGACGCTTAACCGACTGAGCCACCCAGGCGCCCCCCTAGAAGAGTTTAAAGGAAAAATCAGCCACTGGTCCTTTGGAAATAACCCATTTTATTCTGCTCAATCTAGAAGATTAAAATTTTTGTCATTGCACCTACCACTCAATTTGAGATGCTGGGGAAAAAATATGGCTAGTAGGGAAAGAAACTTCTCTGTCAGTTAGAGTTCATATGCTCTCAGGGGCACTTGGGTGGCTCAGTAGGTTGAGCATCTGACTTCAGCTCAGGTCATGATCTCATGGTTCATGAGTTCGAGCCTAGCATCAGGCTCTCTGCTGATGGAGACAGCATGATGCCTGCTTTGTGCATGGAGCCCACTTTGGATCCACTGTCTCCCTCTCTCTCTGCTCTTCCCCTCCCCCTCAAAAATAAATGAAAATATTTGAAAAAAAGATTCACATGCTCTCAGAATTGGGAAAGATCTTAAAGTTCATTCATTTCAATCATTCATCCAAAAAATTTGTTACAGTTCATCTCCTTCAAATGACAATTGTATTATATAATGGTAGATTTTCTTTTCTTTTTTCAAAAAATGTTTATCTTGAGAGTGAGAGCACGAGCTGGGGAGGGGCAGAAAGAAAGGAGAGAGATTCTCAAGCACGAACCATGAGATCATGACCTGAGCCAAAGAGTCCAGTGCTTAACTGACTGAGCCACCCTGGCACCCCTCTAATGGTAAATTGTCTAATGAAAACGTTTTCAGGGACTTTAGTACCTCAAGATTTCTTTAGCTCATCCTTTGTAGGCCATATGTTACTATCACTATTTAATTTAAGATGAACCATGTTTATGACATCTAACAGATGTTGTAGTTTCAGGAAAGCCTTGCTGTGAAGAGTAGAGGAAGAACTTCTATCAACCAGAACTGACCTTGATGGCCTAAAAATGTGTTCCAGAGAGATCTCATAATAATCTAGAAATATAGCAGCCATCTTTTATTATTGCCATATTCCCTCTTCTTTCTGGGATATACTGGCTTTTTGCACCCTCTTTGATAAAATCAAATGACAGACATGTGAGTAGATTAGACATGCCTTGGTAATAGGGAAACTGCAGACATATACACATCCCATAATTAATTATACCCATACTTGCCAATAGTACTATGTTTTGCTTAGGCATATAAAAATTCTGTGATTTAATATACATGAATATTTTTTAATGTATATGAATACACGAATATTTATTTGCTTTATAATTTTATTTTTTGAATAGGCAAAATAGGCACATGGTTCAAAATTCAAAGGGTACTAAAAGATGTGCAGTAGGGGTGCCTGGGTGGCTCAATCAGTTAAGCGTCTGACTGTGGCTCAAGTCATGATCTCATGGTTTGTGGGTTCGAGCTCCATGTCCAACTCTCTGCTGTCAGTTCAGAGCCTGGAGCCTGCTTCAGATTCTGTGTCTCCCTCTCTCTCTCTGCCCCTCCCTCACTTATGCCCTCTGTCTCTCTCGAAAAATATATAAATAAACTTATCAAAAAAGGTGTGCAGTAAAAACTCTCATCTTCCTGCCCCCCATTACCCCAGTTTTCCTCTCTGGAGATAACTAATGTTATCATTTCTTGATAGCATTATCATGATCTCTTCCAGAGATATTTTATTTACTTACAAACACATATAAATATTAATTTCCCCTTGTTCAAGTGGTAGGATACAAACTGTATGCCACAACTTCATCTTTCATTTAATATAGCTTAAAGGTCATTCCACGTTAGTAAATAAAAAGCTCTATTATTCTTTTTTTATGGTTTCATGATTTGAATATATTAAAAAAATAAAGGAAACTGAGATATAAGGTTGGTATGAGAACTTAGACATATTATGCTTAACCTGAAGGAATTTCTAAAAAGTTACTATTCAATCTTACGAATATTTTACAACTCTACTTTCAGTTTTGATTATGTAACTTAATTACTGACAAAGGCAATGATGGAATTTTGCTATTTTCATACTTACTACTCTTAAATGTATAAATTTATGAATTAGAAAAAGTTATGTTTTAAAAATATTAGGCATTAAAAGTTCATTAAAATACTTCTGTCAAGTTGCAAAATACCCATGATTCTGGAAAATGATCTAAATAAATATTGTACATTATGGTTACTGTTCTATATGCTCATGCAAACATTATAGGACAAAAATATGCAACCAAAAAGAGAATTCAAGTCTATGTATCTATACTTGCTTTGCAAATATCTAATTTACACATTTAGGGGATGAACCTTAGATGGTGAAACTTCAAGCCAGGATTTATCCAACCATTCATAAGGATCTCTCTTCGAGGTCATTAAACTGTGATCAGCAATTTGTCGAACTATCAGTGCAGCCTCTTCCACTCCTGGGGCAAGTACAAGCTAAAATATATTTTCTATATGTTAGATTATAGGAAATATTAGGGAGCAAAATATATCTTGCAAAAACTGTTTGTAATTAGAAGAAAAAAGCCCTGATTTTAACCTTTGAATATAATTTTAGATATAACTTATTAAAGTATCTATGTGAAATCCAGCATATTTTGTGAGACTAAGCAATTTTCTTCCCTTCTTTAAACGTGATATCTTTATAGTTTTCCAATTTTTGGAACTAAATTTCTTTACTTCCATTTGGCATTTATTAATAATTTGTTAAAATAACATATTTGGTTTTATATTTCACCTATGTTAGAAGCAAAGCAATTTAGATTATCATTAATAATATTTAATATTTTGCTTTTCCAAGTTAACTCTAATAGTTACCAAAAATAAGAATTTTAAAAATATACTGCAAGCTTTTTCAAATACATTTTTAAAAAAGGATATTTACAGATGAAGTTGATGTGTATTTGAAAAGAAAAAAAGTTTTGATTTAGAGTATTTTGGGAATTGTTCATCCAATATTGGCTTATTTGATACTATGCTCTGTGTACTAAACTTTAAAAAAAGTTTCTTAATATTTCCTACTTCCTGTCTTTCAGTTGTGTTTTCCTCCAGGCCCTTCTCTTTCGAAATGCCAGCCTTTTTCTTCTGCTTTCAGTTCTATTTTTACCTTCATCTTTTAGATTCAGTTGAAGGAAGTATAGTCCATGGGTTAGCAGTTTAATGTGGATAGAGAGTACTGCCCTAAACAGTCATATCTTAGAAATATAAACACCCTGTCCTGTAGTGAAAATTCAAGAAATAGAGACTGTAGAAACCTTATAAAATCATTATGACAATTTTTTATTTCACAAGAAGAGTAACAAATACAAGACTGTTAATACATACCTGTAGGGAATACATGTATTCTAAAGAAAGATTTTCTTTAAACTGTATTAAGTACATATAGAGTGTATAGAAACAACACTGTTTGATTCCAAATTAATTTTATTTCAGTTTTGGATGTTTTGAGAAGATCCGACACATTTATATAAATGTATAAAGGCACAATTTTATGGTGATGATAATGAATATGACCTTAATTTATTAAAGCAAGGATTCTGGAGCTCATGGCTAGGCTTTGGGAGATTCAGAAACCTCCTAACATTGTTTTCAAAATTTTGCATATGTGTTTATCTATGCATTTTTCTGCAAAATGAGTTCATAAAGACATTTATAGACCTTTTTTTGACATTAGAATAAAACATAGCCTAACACTACTAGCAGTATATTCTTTTAGTTTAAGAAAATGTACTTAAACTTTCTCATGTTTCTTTTATGGCTAGGCTCTTCAGATGCCTGAAAAACATTTTTTTAAACCCATAACTGATGTGCTCTAAAAAGCCAAAAACTATATTACTAAATACAGTGAGGTAAAGCAACAATATATTCTAAAATAATATGAGTCTAGGGAGCCCCTTTTATGTAATAATGTTATTAAGTCAGAAGAATGGGAGACTTGAGTATTGGTGACATATTTTAATGTGTTTTGATTTAATTTTATTTAGTAGATGTTTGTTGAATATTTTTACTGTGTATAAAGTAATGTGCTAGATGCTATACATTTGACAAAGAAAAAGGGCCTAGTTTTTACCCTCCAGGGTGGAAGGTACATGAATGAATACCTTATACTATAATAAAGGCATAAAGTGCTCCTGGGAGAATGGGAGGAGAGATTTATCCCGAGAGGGTATAACTGGGGAACATTTTTTTAAAGTTTATTTATTATTTTAAGAGAGACAGAGACAGCACGAGCGGGGGAGGGGCAGAGAGAATGGAGAGAGAATCCCAAGCAGGCTCTGCACTGTCAGTGCAAAGCCTGACGGGCACAAACCCTCAAACCATGAGATCATAACCTGAGCCGTGTAACTGGGCACATTTCTTAAAGGAGGCAGTGTTTGAGCCAGGCAAAAACAGACAGAACTATGAAGGCTGGTGGTTAGGGGGAAGGAAGAGACAGGCTGGGATGATATGTTAGTGCAATGGCTTAAAGGTGATAGTGTGGTCATTCATATTCAGGAAATGGTGAGTAGAATGATGCTAAAGGAACGATTACTAGGGGCCAAATTGTGAAATTTGAAACCAGCTGAGTTTGATCTCTCTTTCAATAAAGTAGGAAGCTATGGAAGGTCTTGTGAGCAAGAAAATTCAATGTAACAACAACTATTTATCAAGAGCCTGCTACGTACTTGGCACTGTGCTGGGTGCCAGGAATATGAAAACAAGTAAACATGTTTCCTTTCCTTCAGGAGCTTACAGCCCAGGAAGTGAAATATTCACAGCTGTATTTCAGAAATATAAGTGATGTCAATATATATGATGCACTGGAGTAGGACTAGAAATAAGGACATTAGTCAGGAAGTTGCTTAAAACTCCAAAGGCCTGAATTTGGGAAATAGCAGGAGTAGGATAGAGAGACATGTTCTAAAGACTGATTACGTTACAACAGTAACCTACTACTGATTAGGTTACAATAGTAATGCCATAAACTAAGTTTGGGGAGAATGAGAAGTTTTGTTTTGGAAATGCTGAGTTTGAGGCACTTGTGGGATATTCATGTGAAGATTTCCAGTAGAATGCTAGAATACAGGTACAGATCTAAAGAAAAATCAGGAAATTTTTAAGGATTATACTCAGAAATGAAAGCTAAATTTGGGGGAATGTCTGAGTTTATTAAGGAAAGAGTATAAAGTGATAACTGAAGAGGACTGAGCCCTGAATTGGGGGAAGTGTCTAAATTTCAGAGTGGGACATTGAAAACAAAGAAAAGACATTGGTTAGAGATGATTACAGCAGATAAAAAGAGTGTATCTTTCATAAGCAAACATTTTCGATCAACAAATATTTTTTATTTATATCCTGCCAAATAGTAATTAAGAGATAAAATATGACTTTAAATTCATTAAAGGCTTTTAGAACAGAAGTTTAAGTGGAAAGAATATTTATTAATTTGAAAACTGTTAAAAGGCTTTTAAGAATTTTTTAGTTTACTAGCTGGGCACTTGAGTTTGAGTATAATTTTGGTTTATTAAAACAAACATGTAAGAAAAGAATACCTTTACATCCAGTTCTTCTGATTTTAGCACAAATGAAACCAAAGCTGCGTAAATCAGTGCTAGATGATGAAGTGCCTTTTCTGTAAGATGGTACCTAAAAAAGATTATATTACTATTCTTGTACTCATTTGATGTCTGATTCTACTTATTAGAAGTTCATTTCGTTTTGACATTTCATATTATTAGAATAATCTGGCTAAATAATGCTAGTGTGGTAGGCTCAGCATTCTTTTGAAAAGATGGCTCCACCTCCATTCTTTAACAATCCAGTTAAATCTAGGGGATGCTGAGAGTGTGTCTGAGGAGAGTTTAACTCATACCCTTACTGACTCAGGGATGACTAGCTGACTGACACAAACTAAAATATTCTATCTCCCTGGCCAAAGTACCAGGTTCAGATATGAACATGTGACCAGAGCCAGGCTCACTAGAATCCTCCCTGGCTCTTTTTCCTGAACTGTTAGAAAAAAACACTTTTTAAAAAGATCATTACCCTACATGGGTAATCATATTGCAGTATATAAATACATAAAGTCAGCATGTTGTAGACCTTAAACTTACACAATGTGGTATGTCAATTATATCTCAATTTTTTAAAAAACTACTTTTTTTCTTCTTCTATGGTTATTAAGCAGATCAGATGTGAGTCTTAAGCTTTGGATAGATATTTCTACCACCTTTATCCACTTTAAATAGCCTAAGAAGCAAAAAGGAAATTTATTGGCTCATATTACTAAGAAGTCCAGGGAAGACACTGTCGGATCCAGGGTCTCAATATGATTGAGATAAGGGCTCTCTTAATTTCTTGGCTCTTCTTTCCCCAGCTAGTTTCTTTCTCAGGTGAGCTATTTCATAAGAGTGACCAATAAGAGTCACTCACTGTGCCTAAACAGTACAAACAATGTGGTTTCTGCTGAACACCTGCTTTCCTTCTTGGAGTCTAGAATTTTGGTATGTGCTAGGCAGACAGTGCCTACTCGACCAGTCCTTAGTAAAAGCCCTGGGCACTGAGTCTCTAGTGAGTCTCCCTGGCAGATGATATTTTATAAGTGTTGTCACAACTCTTTGCTGTGGAAATTAGGCACATTCTGTGTGACTCCACTAGGCTAGGATTCTTGGAAGCTTCCTTCTAGCTTCTTCTGGATTTTGCTCCATGCACTTTTTCCCTTTGCTGATTTTGCCTTGTAACGATTTACTATAATAAATCATAGCCATGAGTCCAAGTCTATGCCAAGTCCTGTGAATCTTCTTATCAAATCATCAAACCTGGGGGTAGTCCTCAGGAGTCCTAACACATTTTTCAAGCAGGAACTAATGATATGAACTACTAAGGTAACTCAAGCAATTTCATTTTGTATGTTGAATTTTCCTCATTTGGTCAGTTGATTAAGATACTTCTTAAATGTTTTTATAAATCTAAAAATATAGAGCTGAGATACCTAGAAGTCTGAAAATAATTACATTTTATAATAACATCTTATTGTGAATAAACAGCTCGTCACATCCTGAACATAAAACTATCTCAGGCTATTACATAATTAGTGGGGTTTGTTTCCCTGAAAATCTGAGTAAGAATAAGTGTGAATCTCCTCTTTTTTGCTTGTACTTCAATTGCACCTCTAGAACATAGGTGGAAAGCAATCTAAAAACAACTTAAAATTTTTTTCAAAACAGTTTTATCTCCATAATACTTCTAAGATCTTGATAAAGCTTTAATGCTTTATAAGCAAGTTCCAAGCTTAAAATGCTTCAGAGACTTTACTAATATTCAAAATGAAGATTTTAGATCTAAATTATTATTTTTCTTTTTCAATTCTGGTAGAAAGGAAAAGCAAGGTTAAATGACTTGCCAAAGGTTATTGTTAATAGAAAAAGGAATAAGAACCAAGGAGTTTGGACTCTTATATTCTAACTTAAACTTATTTCCACTTAATAATAATCATATACAAAGAGCTCAGAACAGTAGATAAACAAAAATGGAGTCAAGCAAAAAGTCAATAAAGAAAAAAGTCACACAGGCCATGTCAAATAAGGTAAGATGTCTCTACCTTCTATAATAACTAAATTAAATATTTTTTAAACTTCTACTGTGAGTGATGTGGTATGTGTTGCATGATAACTGTAGAGATTTAAAAAATGAATGAGACTAGTTTTCAATTTAGTAGGAAAGATGCATTCATTCAGTCAAGGAATATTTACTAAGCATCTATCATATGAAACAATATGAGGTGCCATAAAGCAAGTACTCTAAAATGATAATACAAAGCAAAATGTGATAAATATCAAAGATGAGGAAAAGACAAAGAGCTAAGGAGTTCAAAGGATGGAGAGGTCACAACTAAATATCTATTTGTACGTGTGAGTTGGAGGGGGGGTATTAAGGAAAGACTGAATAGAAAAAGTGGTATTTGGGGATAGGTTCTGAAAAATAGGCACAATTTCACCAGATGAAATAGTTAGAGGAAGTAGAGAGTATCGTAGAAAGAGAGAAATGTATTGGCAAAAGTAGAAGTAGCAAAACCAGGACCATATTTGCAAGCCAATGAGAAATCCTTCTAGCTGAAATGGAAAGCAGTGAAAACTAAGCTGAAAATATAAGTTGAGATTATACTCTGAAGAATTTGAATATTAGGGTGAATAGAATGTATGTATTCAGTAGATAATGGGAAAGTCAGTGAAGGCTTTTTATCGGAGTGAAACAGTAACAGCCTGGTTTTAGGAATATTAATTGGATGTCTGACAGATTATGGAGAGTAACACTGAGAGCCATCTGGAGGTGGGAAAGCAGCTGGTAGTCTATTGTAACAGTCCACATAAAATAATAAGAATCTGAACTAAGATGTTGGTAACATAAATGGAGAGAGGGGATTGATAAAAAAAAAAAAGAGATAGTGGTTAAATCTATAGGATTTGTTTTCTAAACTTGGTGACTAAAAGAAAGGCAATGGTCATAAATAGCTAAAGGCAGAAAAGAGGAGATATTGTTTTGAAGAGGATAGAGAATATAATAAATTCACCTTGGAACATGTTAAGTTTGAGAGCCTATAAAATATCAGGGTGGAAATATTTAACAGAAAGTTAGAGATACATGTCAACAATTTCAAAGAGAGACTGCAGCTGCAGATGTATATATCATAATTTATATGCAGAATGATGGTGACTGAATCCATGGGAGTGGGGAAGATTTCCAGTGGATCAAATAGAAGAAAGAAGAGAATTCAAATGTATCTGAAGACTGGGACAAGGAAGAAGAGGTACAGACAGAGAAAGAGTAGTTAGAGAGATGGAAGATCAAAACATTGACTCATCATAGGACTGAAGGGCTTCGAGTAAGAAGGTACTGACAACAGGCTTAAACGCTTTAGAGCAGTGGAAGATGAAAATATTTTTGGAGCTGATCATGAGAGCCATGAATGATGAGTTGCCCTGAGAGACAGAGATGAGTACAGATGTAGGAAGAAGACCCAGACTGCAGAGAAAAAAAGGAAGTAGAAGCAGTGGGTTCATAAAATGTAGAGATGAGAGAAAGGAGAGACATATAATGATAAATTAAGCCAGTGTCTCGGCATGGATTTTTTTGTAATTTTTAAGTTAAGCACATCAGTGACAGAAAGTATAGAAAGATGCTATTTAAAAAAATTTTTTTAAATTTATTTATTTATTTTGAGAGAGAGACAGAGAGAGCAAGCAGGGGAGGGTCAGAGAGAATTCCAAGCAGGTTCCACACTGTCTGCACAAAGCCCGATGTGGGGCTCAAACTCACAAACCACGGGTTCATGACCTGAGCTGAAACCAAGAGTCGGACATTTAACCAACCAAGCCATCCAGCTGCCCCAAAAGATGCTATTTTGTTGGTA
The DNA here is from genome assembly GCF_046562875.1 of Panthera onca. NCBI lineage: Eukaryota > Metazoa > Chordata > Mammalia > Carnivora > Felidae > Panthera > Panthera onca. The sequence goes on from NC_138351.1 coordinate 72,665,940, forward strand.
TATTTAATAAGATTTTAGAGACAGTGACTTAATGACATCTTTTAACATACAAGTTCAGAAATAAAAAGTAATAAAAAATGACACTTAAAGCTGCAATTCTTAGTGAAGTAGAGGAGGGGAGGGTGATTTGCACAGAATGTCTAGGGGAAATACATCATCTCCCAAATCCTAATTCCTATGGGCATCCCAAATTCCTATGGGCATGGCTCCTCCACCTGGAGGATCCCTGACTTAAAGCGAACTAGATGAGCAAGTGGAAAATTTGCATAACGATTTTTATTCAAAGAAGAGGACCAAATAACTTAAATATAAATGTAACTTTGGATAAAGAAATGTTTACTTACTCTGAGTTTAATGTTTTTTTGGTATATAAAATTATCCAACAATAGCTGTACTGGAATGATAATGCCATCAGTCTCATAATGATATTGTCCGATGCCTTCTCACAATTCAATTCTTTTAGGTCCTACCAGAAAATAAATAAAATAAAAAGGTTCACTAGGTTGAACAGTTGTTTTGAAGTTATTGTTACCCTATTTTAAGAATCCATAATATATAAATTATAACTTGAGAAGAAACATGAGTATGGGCTCCCATTTTATGGAGAAATTAAAATCACACTGGAAGTAGTAGGGGGAAAATTATGTAGTAGATGTCAAACAGCAAATGACAGCTTAAGCAAGGACAGCTCATGAATCTCCCAAAGTCCTAGATACGAAGAAAGCCGCCTACAGAGTGTCCCTATTCAGGCAAGGTCCTTTATAGATAGAGATCTGGCTACTCATAAGGGCGAAATAAAATACATTTAAAAGTCCATGGGATAATCTGCACTGATTGCTTATTACTTAAGGAAGGAAGCAGTCAATGGACTTCCAGGAATTGCTCTCTAATGGCCTACCAGTCCCTTTTTCCTTTAACACAATTAAATTCTATAGAGTGAATGATTCAGGAAATGTCTTACTCTGACAGTAAGTTATGTAACTGAATTAAAAGTTTTCCTAAACAGTATTTCCCCCAAATAATTGTTTTTTAAAAACTTCAAATATGTAAGACATGGTATCTCTCAAGAAACCCTCTAATAGAGCTTGGTGTTTCCATCATATAATTCCATATTGTTAACATTTGCTCATTAAATCAGACTTACGTTATCATAATCTTTGCCATTAATTTATACTCCATACCATCAAACTTGGTTTCTGCTCCCCACTCCCACCCTACTGAATTAATTTCTTTGTACTCCAATCAAGCAAACATATCAAGGAGATTGTCAAGAATTTGTAAATCTTAAATTCCAAACTATAGGGATTTTTTAAAGAGAATATATTTTTTTTTTAATCAGCTTACTTATAGGTAACCCCCACTTACTTTAGAGGAAATCTCATATCACTAATCATGGATTAATATACTACCATCTGTTAAGAAGCATAGTAGCTAGGATTTGATTTTTCAGGTTTTCAACACTATAATTGTTCTATAAATATATTTTAAAATAGGTCAATATATAACATTAAAGATTCCATATTTGCTTTGTCCTCTTAAAGTATGTTAAAAATTATAAGGCATTGAAGAAGTTTGGTAATAGTAATTTTGTATAGTGACGATTTTAGTACTTGTGGTCCATTTGCAAAGTTTTGGAAGAAATCACTAATATTATAGTTAAGCTCTCTATAGTAGAGCTAATAATAAATTACACAGATATTTGGCTTGTATTTCTTACTGTCTAGTTTTACCTGCAAAACTATGGCGGTGTATTCATCAACTGTCACCACTACATAACACTCTGTACTTCCAAAGAGTTTCAGTGACTCACTGCAGCTTCTCTCCACTAGTGTGATATTATAGCTGTAAAATACCATATTTTTAGGTGACATCATGAAATGACTAAGAAAAATTCTTTTGTTTTATTATTTTTTTAATGTTTATTCAGTTTTGAGAGACAGAGAGACACGTGAGCAGGGGAGGGGCAGAGAGAGAGGGGAGACACAGAATCTGAAGCAGGCTCCAGGCTCCGGGCTCTGAGCTGTTAGCACAGAGCCCAACACAGGGTTCAAACCCACGAACCCTGAGATCATGACCTAAGCTGAAGTCGGCCGCCCAGCCGACTGAGCCACCCAGGCGTCCCAGAAAAATTCTTTAAGAAAGTCTGTATTGTCCTCTTGCATATTAAATTATTTTAACGACTGCACTTTTTCTTTCATATATCAATTTATTCTACTTTATAAATTTGAGGAATTAAATTATGATTTATTCAGTATGTATGAAAAATTCGTTAAGATGTGCATTGCCGTAGGTATTTTACTAAATATTACTGCACATAATACTATTATAAATGTATTGACCAATTTCTTTTTAAATAATAATTCATGAAATCAAAACATTTTGTAATACACTAAAACATTCTGCATTTATCAGAATTTTCTTTTCTCTTTCCTTAAAACTGGCCTAGATTTTAACTACCTTTTGTAAGCTCATAGTTTTCTGTGAATGCCCCATAGCCTTAAGATTTAAAAACAAAAGCATGGAAAATAGATCTGTATTATTTATTTATTTATTTATTTTTAGATCTGTATTTTAATTAATGTCACAGCTCAATTATTCCTCCTTGATATATAGCCCAATGTCTAATATTTCTGTGACAACTTGTATGCTGTGATAAAGTGTTTTATATGATTTTAAAATGTTCAGTGCTGGTCTGACCTCAGAACTTAAAGTCTAAAAATTTGAGAATTTATTTAGAACTTCATAGTCCTATTTCCCAGGCAGTATTTAAGGCCCTCTAAATAAGAACACTCATTCTCCATATTATCAATGACCCAAAGATATGACCATATAATTCACAGAAAAAAAAAGACACATAAAGTGTTCGTACTTGCTGGTAACAAAAGAAATGAAATTAAAATATAAATTTAAACAATAATGAAACATTTTTTTCTCCACAAGATTGATGTATATTGCCAAAAAAAGATAACATTCAGTAATTGTGATGGTGTACTACAGGGAGAGAAGTGTAACTTGACATAAACTCTTTGGAAAACTATTCATATGATATAATTGCAGGCTTGAATCAGAGAAATAATAATACTGCATATATAGCATAATGGTTAGTCATTTAGAATATATATACCCTTGCTAAAAGTTATGAAATCAATAACTTACTTGGATTCTAGCAACTGAAGAATTTCTGGAGTATTAAGAAGTCCTTCAGATGCAAAAAACACATATGGAACCTGAATTTCCAAAACAAAACCCCCAAAACTATCCAGCAAGGTGCTTCCTAAATGAGAGAAAGCTTATAAATATTTGTTTCTCATCTTTCAGCTCTTTCTCTTTTTTACTAAACATGAGAATAACAAGTGTATGTTCAAGGAGCAGTATAAAAATAAAACATATTCACTGTAAAAAATCAGAAATCAGAATAAAGAAAGGTCTGAAGAATAAAATAAAAAGCATATGTTATCCTATTACCTAGAAATAAAACACAGTTAACAGAATTTACTAAAACTACTATATGATACAGATCAATAGGAAAATGATAAATACCTCAATAGATAAATGGACAAAGGTCATTAACAGGCAATTTACAAAAGAATGGCTATATAAGATCAATTCATGTATGAAAAGATATGGATAATCAAGACATTAATTATCTATAATTAATTAATTATAATATAACTATAAAATATTTTCTGCCTATAATTCTGTCAAAGACTTAGAATAATAATACCTACTTACTATAAAGATATTGGGAAAAGGATTCTCTTGCACTTTCTGCACAAATATGAATTGAGATAGCATTTCTGGAAGCATATTTGACAATATGTAAATGTGTATATACTTTTGACCCAGCAATTCATTTCACTTCTTAGAACAGTATATAAAATTATATAATAAACTACTATAAATCTTGTAGTACAGTAGTGGAAAACTGAAGTGTTGTAAATGCTCCAAATAAGGAATGGTTGAATAAATTAAGTTCATCTTCAAGAGACTGAAAGAAGCCTCTACCTATAAACTAGGATGCTTTTATCTTTTCTTGGGCCCATGTTTCAATTATTTAATCAATTTAACATTTAATTCTGTTTATCAAAAATTCCAAAGTAACCATTATGGTGACTGTATTTTTAGAATTGAATTAGAATCTCTCAGAATTCAAACTTCCCACTCAGACTTGAGGTGGATAGAAAGTAATTTATGGCAAGTATTGAAAGGAATGCCCTGGGACTAAAAATGTACAGGCTTTTTTTACTTAATGGACGTGAGAATTCACAATCTGAGTCATGTGAAGCTTAATGGATGTGAGAATTCACAATCTGAGTCATGTGAAGGGTTGCTGAGAAATACAGAGAAGCCAAATGATATACAAAGTGGTTTTAGAGTCTTCTCTAAGTGTCTGTGTGTAACTTTTTGTTGCATATTAAGTTTTCTGAATCAGTCAACATACTACAACAAAATTTCCCCTAAAATTCAATAAAAAATACGATATAAATGAGATACAAAATACGAAATGCTATATAAATACAAAAAAATGCAATATAATCATAATTAAATTGGGCTATTATAAATAAAACTTAGAAGGTAAAGAGATGAAGACAGATATCATCAGTAAAGCTTACTTTACAAATGAATATGAGGTAAGAGGGAAAGAACCTGCCCAACGTCACACCCAAGTGGTGAGGTTAGAGCTTGAACTCAAGTCCTCTAATGCCATAGCTCATTCTCTCTCCACAGATCAGAAACAGAAAACAGACAATTTCCATTCTACCTCAGCAACAAAAGGACTTTAGTTTATATCCTTACTCTTTAATACTGTGTCTGGAAGAATCACTTTAAAGGCCATGTGAGGAATATTCAATTTCTCGCAGTGTTTAGTCCAACAAGAGTTTTCTACAAAATTGTATTCCACCACAAATGAGAAGTTACTCCAGGGGAAATCTGCTCCAATGTATTGATTATGTGCAACTACACAGGAACTTGTACTGAAGACAAAGGAAAGCCAAGAAAATGGAATTATATTTGTGTCATTATTTACTTTGAAGGCTAAAAAGATGACTGTTTTTGGCTAGTTTATTCTTCTCTAGTCTGTGCCTGCTTATCTTGGAAAGGCACTGGTGTATTTTCTGTTGATTTGTTCTCCAGTTGTGCTAATCTCTCTTTATCTTTCCTTTTGATGGTCATACATTTTTTTTTATTTTTTAAGGATTTTATTTTTAAGTAGTCTCTGCACCCAATGTAGGGCTCAAACCCATGATCCCAAGATCAAGAGTCACATGCTCTTCTGACTGAGCCAGCCAAGCACCCTGATGGTCATACATTTTTTAAAAAAAACGGGACTACTTCACATCCCCAAATGCAAAGGACTATTAACTGAGTCCTATCAATAACAGACAAATCACCATGAGAAATCAATCTCATTCTCTTATACATGTGAGGTTTTCATCTTTGAGGATCTATATAATAGAATATTATCTGACAACTTTGAAATGGTTTTTCTTTTTCTCAGTGAGCTTCACAGATGCTTTAGCAACAACAAAAGATGGATACTTAAATATCATAAGTTTATCTTTTCCATCTTCAGATTCCATATAATAGCACTTGCTACAATGAAAAATCTCTATTTTCTATATAGAGCAATCCAGATAGATAAAAGACGTAAGTGCTTTTATGAGCTTCTACTTGATTTACACCTCTTTTTATAATTTGGATCTCAGTATTGGAAATAAATAATTTCTACATAAAATAAGGCAAAATAAAAACATTTTTAGACATGTCAACACTGAATTTTATTATTAGCATGCTCTCACTGAACGAATTTCTAAAGGATATACTTCAGGAAGAAAGAGAACTCCAAAGAAAGGAAGGAGATATAAGAAACAATGCTGAGCAAAAAACCCCAAAACTGGTATAAACAAGGGTAAGTCTAAATGGGCACTTCCTGTACTAAAAATAACAATGATAATTCAGGGATATTGAAACAAGACTGAACTAAAATTCTGGACAACAATAATATATAATACATAAGGCACTGACCTGAGTTCAAGTGTTCTAATATAATACATTTTTCAGGAAGAGGAGAGAGATATTGATTAATTTCAGGTTTTACTAAGCCTTTTTAAAAAGTTAAATTCCGGGAGAAATTGTGAAGAAATCTGTGAAACTGGTATGCTTATTTCCCATAGATGAATAAATACATTTTTACCCATTTAAAACACCTTCAGATTCCAGAAAATCATTTCTTTTGTTTTGTAAGACAGTCAGTGTTAAACCTGTTAGAAAAGAAGAATAATACAAAAAAGTTTTTTTTCAGTGTTCTGTTTATATATAAGTTTTAGGTGTTCATATATTTCACTACCATAACAATGAATTAAAGATCTATAAACAAGGAAACTGCTTAAAATACAATTTTCTGGATTATTTTTCTGTCTGTGGTATCAAAGTTTGACGCATGGGCAATATGTCCGGTATGTGTGTATGTTATAAGCATGGAAAGTCTGAATTTATGATGTAAAATAATAGAGTGGGTTAAAACCTTAATTTTAAAGTAACCAAATAAGATACTCATCAATTCTGTACATTTAATTTTATTTGTTAAAAATCATGGTTGATTTCACCTTTTTTTTTTTCTACTCAAAAATTTAAGTACATAATGAAACAGCAAGAGACTACATTTTGATGTCATTTTTTCCTTTTTTTAAAATTACCACCTTAACTTTTTGGGTTTGTTGTTGTTGTTTTGTTTGTTTGTTTAGAGAAAGAGAGGGCACAAGCAGGGGAGAGGAGCAGATGGGGAGAGAGAAAGAGAGAGAGAGAGAATCTTAAGCAGGCTCCACACTCACTGCGGAGCCCAACTCAGGGCTTGATCTCATGACCCTGGGAGCATGACCTGAGCTGAAATCAAGAGTCAGACGCTCAACCTACTGAGTCACCCAGGTGCCCCCATTTTTTCCTTTTTATTGGTTGTGTAAGAAACAGAGGATCTATTGGATGCCACCTGCTCATTAGATTCACTATGCTTCTCAACTATAACTTAAATTTCTATGTTACTAATTTCTTAACAAAATAAAATTAATTTCAAAAATTCTGTACCCACACATACAGTTTATTTTTGGTAGACATAACTGGTTTAGGAATAGCTAGTTCCAGTTAAAATAAAGTTTACACTCTATTGGTATACATTCATCAGTTGTAAAGTTCACAAAGGCATGATGTAATAATAACAAAGTAATGCTTACTTACTCATGTTTACTTGGCTTAATATGACAATAGTTTTGGTAGAAATAAGAAGAGGATGGGTACTATTTGTCTTCTGTATATAAATTTATAAGGTATTATTATTATTTAAAAATTTTTATTTTTAGTAACCTCTACACTCAATGTGGGTCTTGAACTCACAACCTTGAGATCAAGAGTCACATGCTCTACCGGCTGAGCCAGCCAGGCACCCCAAGATCATATTATTTAAAAATCTAATCTCCAGGGGCACCTGGGTGGCTCAGTCGATTAAGCATCCAACTCTTGATTTCAGCTCAGGTCATGATCTCCCAGTTTGTGAGATCAAGCCCTGTATCAGGCTCTGCACTGACAGCATGGAGCCTGCTTGGAATTCTCTCTCTGCCCTTACCCCACTCCAGCTTTCTCTCTCAAAATAAATAAATAAACATTTAAAAATAAAATAAAATAAAATCTAATCTCCTTACCTGATTTGTCTTAGCTATGATCCCAAAGCAGATTACTTACTAAGTGAACTGCTAGGATCTTCCAAAAACATAGATGATGAAACCTCATTTCTATTTTCTAACACTAGACAGAAAAAAAAAGGTCTTACTCCTAGACAGAGAGGACAGCTGCTAGTTAGAAGGAGTAAAAACATTTTTTCAGCTTAGAGAGTTAATATTTTTGTGTTAGTAGACCTTGTTGAAAGAAATTGGAAGAGTAGTGATGATATAATCCCCAAAGCCAAAGAAATAGGAATGTTCAGCATGAAGCCTAGATAAGAAGTGACATATACACTAATAATTTGTCCATGTGTCTTAGGTGTATTAAAGGGAAAGTTGCCCCATTAAGTAGGTTTAAGTATTCTTCTCTGTGCGGCAGAAATATCAGAAATATTTCCTCAGCTTCTTCACAAAAATATTCCTTCAGTTACCCAGATCCCTTGGTTTTATAATGCTAACATTGCTCATCACTTTCCTAACTTAAAAAAATGTTTTCAATTAGCCTGATTCCAGACAGTTGTAGCAGGTTCAGCTTCACAATTGTTAACTAATGCTTTACCAATTTCATACTGGAAATATCTTGTGAATTTAGTAGATAAGACCTCATCTGCCCAGGACTGGAAAACTGAACAAATAATAAGATCCAAGTTTGCAAATTTGGACTCTAGACACATGATAATGTCATCAAGAAGTAGCACTTATAGAGGTGCCTGGGAATCTCGATCAGTTAAGCATCGGACTCTTGGTTTTGGTTCAGGTCATGATCTCACAGTTTGTGAGTTTGAGCCCTGAATCAGGCGCTATGCTGTCAGTGAGGAGCCTGCTTGGGATTCACTCTCTCTCCCTCTTTCTCTGACTCTCCCCCACTCGCTGTCTCTCAAAATAAATAACTTAAAAAAAAAAAAGAAATAGCACCTAATACAGTTCTGCTTGAAAGAATCTTCCATTCTCATATTACTATAATTTAATAGTTTATTTTGCTAACTGCACTGATAAGCAGACATTTGTAATATGTGTATATAGTTCAGTTTAATCTTTTTCACTAGTCTCAGTCTACTAGGTATATAGAGAGGCATTCATTAGCTCATCCAGTTATTAATTTTTATTAAGTTCCTTCTATATTCCAGGCATTTTTGTGGGTGCTGGGAATACAAATTAGGGCATAGTGCTTATCCTCCAGAAGCTGACATACTAGTGAGGAAAACAGACAAGAGAATCAGTTGGTACAGTCCAGGATGGTACGTAGCGCCTTAGAAGTATGCACATAATACCCTGAAATCACAAAGGAAAGCATTTAAATCAAGGCTTCCTGAACAAATGTTTTAACTGATTTTTAAAGGATGTGTAGGAGTTAGCTGTTAAAGAAGGGAGAAGAGCACCATTATAGCAGAACAGGAGGCATAAGGGCATGGAGATAGGAAACAGCATGATAAAGTTTGGTAGGGTTACAGCAAAGAAATATATTGGGAGATGGTCAAAGATGCAATTTATAGAGGGAAAATAAATAGTAAAAAAAGGATGACATAGGTTGAGTGTGGTATTTTATTTTATTTTTGAGACCAAAGGGCTTGGGGTGCCTGGGTGGTTCAATCAGTTAAGTGTCTGACTCTTGGTTTTGGCTCAGGCCATGATCTCACAGTTTCATGAGTTCAAACCCTGAGTTGGGCTCTGTACTGACAGTATGGACCCTGCTTGGGATTCTCTCTCCCTCTCTCTCTGCCCCTCCCCCACCTGCATTGTCTCTGTCTCTCTCAAAATAAATAAATAAACTAAAAAAAAAAAAAAAAAAAAAAAGAAGAAGACCAGAAGGCTTGAAGATTAAGGGAGAGTCATTAGAAAGGAAGGCTGGGCTATGGAATAACTTAAGGAACACACTGATGCAGGCAGAGATAGGATCCAAAGCAGAAATGAAAAATTGGTTTTCAAAAGGAGGAGGTTCACCTCCTTTATAAAGAAAGGAGGAAAAGATAAAAGAAGAAATGAAGGTAAGTTTGTAGATGGTAGGGAAGAAAACTGAAGATTCTTACCCCATTAATGGACATTAAAAAGCATAATTCTCTTTTTTTAATGTTTATTTATTTATTTGGGGGGGGGGGGAGACACACGCACATGAGCAGGAGAGGGGCAGAGAGAGAGGGAAAATCCCAAGCAGGCTCTGCACTGTCCACACAGAGAATGACATGGGGCTTGAACTCACAAACTGTGAGATCATGTCCCGAGCCAAAATCAAGAGTCAGACACTTAACCAACTGATCCACACAGGTACCCTGCATAATTCTCTGACAAATGAGGAGATGAGGAGTCATGAAACCTGGGTTGTGGGATAGAGCCCCACATGGGGCTCCACATTAACAGCACAGAGCCTGCTTGAGATTCTCTCTCTCTCCCTCTGCCCCTTTCCCTGACTCACACTCTTCTTTCTCTCTCTCTCTCTCTCTCAAGTAAAAAGAAGAAATAATGAGGGGATGAGTAGCATAGTGGGGGTTTGTGGTATAGCCATTAGGTGGATAAGAATGGGAACTAAGAACATATAGAAAGGTTGTTAAGAGGTATTAAGAGCCCATATAAGTTCAGAGAAGATAAGTTTGTAGTGGTACCAAACTATTTTATTTTTTCTAATAATGCTCAGGAGCTCAGGTATAGAAACAGAGAAGTTAAATGTCTTGATGGATTCAGAGCTAAGGTTTAAATGGAAGGTACATTAGAAGGACAAGACTGATTAGAGTCATGGGCACATCACCAAGTCTGGAAAGAGAAGAAAGTGAAACAAAAAAGGAGTTGACAGATTACAGATCTCTAAGATGCTGAACATCGTGAAAGAGTTAATGTAGCTGTAGACAGAGAGCAATATATCAGAGTTTAAAGTTCAGAAGTAGCACAGTTCTGCATTATTACAAGGTTGATGGCATAGCCAAGGAATGAATATCATTTTTGCTGTGGGGGTCAACAAAACTATAAGCAGAATGTTGAATCATCATTCATGTTAAAGACACCTAGGATAATGGCAGGACTAGGAGTGAAAAGAATACCCTGAACCAGGTGCAGAACTGTCCACAGATGATGGGGAATGTTCAGGTGGTAACTAGAGGATGGCAGTTGGAATGGTAGAAAATGCTGTGGCAATATGGCATAACCTCAGAGATAGAGGAATAATGTTTTGGAAGGATAAAACAAGAAATTAACCTTCTCACCCCTATGATATATACATATCTTATATATCTTATATATCTCATATATCTCATGTATCTCATACATATACACACATATATATACATATGTGTACATACATCTATATGTATACATACATATGTGTACATATACATATGTATATATATGTGTGTGTATATATATATTAGAAAGGAAGGCTATAATATACATATATATATACACACACATATATATGAGAGAATTATCAGCTTTTTTACGAGAGGGATACAGGGGAAGCCATATCATCTGGGGAAAGCAGGGTTTCACTTAAGACAAGGAGATGAAATTGGGACACCTGGGTGGCTCAGTTGGTTAAGTGTTCTACTTAGGCTCAGGTCATGATCTTACAGTTCATGAGTTCAAGCCCCGTGTCGGGCTCTGTGCTGACAGCTCAGAGCCCGGAGCTTGCTTTGATTCTGCATCTCCCTCTCTCTGCCCCTCGCCTACTCACACTCTGTCTGTCTCTCTCTGAAAAATGAATAAACATTAAAAAAGACAAGGAGATGAAAAAGGAGAAGAGTTTAAATATAAGCAATATGTAAACCATAGCACAAGGTGGAAAGAATTGGCAGAGGGGGCAATAGTGGGTAGAAGAGTTGAAGAATGACACTAGAACAAGACAGACCTTAGATGAAATCCTGATTCCCTTACTTGCTACCTATGAGATGTGGCATGTTACATCACCTTTATGAATTTTAGTTTCTTTATTTATAAAACTGATTTACTAAAACTGATTTATAGAGTTGTAAGTATACAGTATTATGTAGCAACTAGTAGATAATTAATAAAAGGTGTTAATTGATAATAATAAATACATATGATATATAATGTATGTGTAAGTACATTACAGTATATTTATATTGCAGACTTAAAGTCCAGATTTATTTCAAAACTGGTTATATCCCACTGAGTTATATACTTTTAAAGGATGAATTTTATGGTATGTTATTATATCTTAATTTAAAAACTTAGATCACTACATTTGTATATGTTCAAACATTTGTTATCAAATGAAGCATAATTTAAGACTCCCAACTGCCATAAATCAATCAATCAATCTCCCTACCTTCCATTTTGTTAAGGATTTTAATGAGTAAATGTTTCTCACCATCTGAGTCCATTCTTATTATAATCAGCACCTGGTCAAAAATAAGAATTTCATATATCTCTGAATAATTATTCTTTTCATAGTTATGCTACTATAACAAAAAAACAAGCTTCACTGGTTACATGAAAATAATGACAATAAGATTACCAAGCAAATATGTGTTATAAAAGATGTCAGTGCTTAAACACAGAGGAATAAATTCTGGTAAGATCAAATATCAATGAGGAAAATATTCTAGGGTAGGGCATTCTTAGCATTCATGTACTTCCATATAGGTGATTGTATATATAAGTTGTCTCTGCCTGCATTGTTAGTGTTAAATTCGACTCAGACAAGTTTGAATTTGTTAGAGAAAACCAATGATTTGCTCTATACTTTCCTACTTACCATCACAGCTCTTTTTTTGGCACGGGGTTGGGGGAGGACAATAAATCAATTTCAATTTTTTAAATTTCTGACTGATTATTTTACTTTGTTTTAATGACTTAGGCAAGTTATCCAAGTAACCACAGAGTTGGGGATAAAGATATAGGAGGGGCAAAGAGGAAGAAGAAGAAGAAGAAGGCCACATTTACATCCAGATTTTGTGTAAAGTATTTGAAACATTTTTCAGCTTGAAAACATTTAAGAAAGTATTTCCTCTTAAGTCTTTTTTTTAAATGTTTATTTGAAAGAGAGAGAGAGAGAGAGAGAGAGAGAGAGAGAGACAGAGCATGAGCAGGGAAGGGGCAGAGAGAGAGGGAGACACAGAATCCAAAGCAGGCTCCAGGCTGTCAGAATAGAGCCTGATGCAGGGCTTGAACTTATGAACTGTGAGATCATGACCCAAGCCAGATGCTTAACCAATTGAACTACTCAGGCTTCCCCTCTTAAGTCTTTAGTAATGCAACCTTCATATGCTTGAGGTAGCGTGGGCAAAAATCCCCAATATAATCCAAGGCACAAACTAAGAGCTTTTTTTGTAGAATCATATGAGATGAGATTCTGGTTCAATATCTAAAAATAAATTATTGTAGTTTTGTTATCTGGTATATGCCCATGAACTTAAAAGTACCAGACAACAATTTTGAGATTTGCAGAGTCAATCCATAGAGAACTCTGTATAATAAAAATTAAAGTATTTTTAAATTCAAGACATATGAACAATGATGCAAAATCATCCTTTCTCTTGGTCTGATTCTGTTTTGTTAACTTACTTAAGGAGAAAACTGTCAAGGGACCAAATAGTCTAGACTACTTCATAATTTCAGAGTTAAATGCAAAAATTTATCTTATATCCAATTCCTTTTTTAAAATTAATTTATTTAAATTCAAGTTAGTTAATGTGTTGTGTAGTATTGGTTTCATGAGTAGAATCCAGTGATTTAACACTTACGTATAACACCCAGTGTTCATCCCAACAAGTGCCCTCCTTAATGCCCATCACCAATCCAATTCTTACTTAAGCTGATTATTGTTATCAGCTTTATTCCAGTACTTACATTAATCTGCTGTTCACTCTGCATCCAATTTAGTATCTGGCATCGCAGTTCTTGTATCTTGTAATTGGTTTCAGGCTTTTTTTCCCTAACAAACTGTACAATCTCCAGCTGTCTCCAAATGTTGTCCAGATAGGAGCCTAAAATGCTTCTGTAGATATCTTTTGCATTTGACAAATATCCTGTTAAAAATAAAAGTAGGGGGAAAAGGCATATCTTTTCATTCTTTGAGAAACTCCATGGTAAAAATTAAAAGGAAACAAGAGTCATAACAATTAAAATTTACTTTAATCCTTTTATGATTTTGATCAAAGATATTAATAAAAACCTTAAAATTGAGTAAAGCTTAAAATTATGTACCAAATGTCTCCTTTTAAGCTACCACAACATACTCGAATATATCCCATCTTTTCCTGCCTTCTGGCTTGATCTACACTTACATGCAAGTCCTATGGAAATGCCACCCCATTGGAATTTTCTTAGTATTTTATCTGTAGAATAAATAGATTGTACTTGATTTTTGGTTCTTTATGTATATGACAATCTCAGTCTATAAGCTCTTGGGATAAATCCATGATATTTATGCATAATTTATTTGTATAACTGCAAAAACAGCAGAGCCTAAATTCAGACCCACTACAAGCAGTTTCCAAACACAGAATCCTGCGACCTATCCTTGCAAGTTCATATTCAGTAAATTTAGATTGTATCCCGGGGTTTTTTGCCTAAAAGCTCTCCTGGTGATTCCACAACACAGTGAGTTCTGTGAATTACTGAAAAGCACCTAGCATAGTCACTTATGTAGGTCAGATGTTCACTGAATACTTTGGCAATAATATATTTTAAAATTATGTTTATGTTCACATTTTTATATTTATGTGCATATTCAAATTTTACATTAGTACAGCTTGACTGATGGGCAATTTAGACTGATGTTCTATCTTTTTTTTTAAGTTTATTTTTGAGAAAGCAAGAAAGTGGGGAAGGGGCATAGAGAGAGAGGGGAGAGAGAGAGAATCCCAAGCAGCCTCTGAGCTGTCAGCGCAGAGCCCATCGCGGGGCTCGAACTCAAGAACTGTGAGATCATGACCTAAGCTGAAGTCCAACGCTTAACCAACTGAGCCACCCAGGCGCCCCATGTTCTTTCTGCCTTCTAATCTCCAAACCTCTTACTGATTCTCTAGATCTAACTTTCTAAATGAGAAGCCTAATCCAGTACCATCCCTATTTCAATGGCACCCTATTATCTACAGAATAAGGTCTGAGCTCTTTTGTGCAGCTTACAAGGCTATTCATGATTTGGCTCTTTTTTATGTCTTCATGCTTAGTTCTTACTGCTTTCTACCTTGTACTCTTCACTTTAACTACATGGAACTGTATGCAGCACACCCACTGGGTCATTCTTATGGGCTCTTAATTCTGCCTATAATACCCTTTCATACTTTATTTACTTAGCAAACTTGTACTTTTTTTTTTTTTTTTTTTTTTTAGCTTTTTAATGTTTATTTATTTTTGAAAGAGACACAGCGTGAACAGGGGAGGGGCAGAGAGAGAGGGAGACACAGAATCCAAAGCAGGCTCCAGGCTCTGAGCTGTCAGCACAGAGCCTGAAGTGGGGCTGGTACTCACAAACCATGAGATCATGACCTGAGCTGAAGTCAGAAGTTTAACAGACTGAGCCACCCAGGAGCCCTTTATTTTTAAATAAACATTCAGCTTAAAGGTAACAGTCTCCATCCTTTGTATCATTAGTACCTATCTTTACTACAGTACCCATTACACAATACTGAATTTATTTCTGGGTTAAAGCCCAGAAGTGAGACTATACCTTTAATCTTGAAAGTCATTACCTTGCTAGCTTGGGAGGGGTAACAAATTGGCAGCTGGGAGAAAAAAAACAGAATTCTAGAAGGGTACAGGGCAGGCAGCCAGACCCCCATGGACTTTTCTTTCTCTGCCACTATGCAAAGAAAAAAAGAAAAGAGGACAACCTAATTCACTCTTTGACTTTGAGAGGTTTAGAGTGAGAAATCTCTCCACTAAAAATGTCCAAAGTGGCTTAGTTATTCCTTATGGCTTGGGACCTAGGGCTTAAGAAGTTTGCTTGCCAACAAGAATTTTAATTTTACTTCTAGAGTATTCCTCAAGGTAGCCAAATAGCAATGACCAAGTTTGATTGAGCAAAAGTATTTCTTTGAGGAGAAAAAATCATTCAGCCCAAGTACATAGTTCTTAATGGTCTCACTTAATCCTTGTGTAGATCGTAAGAGTACTTAAAGGTGAATATACTTCAAATAATCCTCCATAAATATTATTTCTCTAATTCTAATTCTCTAATACTAGTAAGTTTGAGCAGCAGTGAGTCACAACTGAACTCTCTCTATAGCACGGAGAGCTCAGATGTTTAGATTCTGATATTCTGCCTTATTATTATGCTTTAATAATCAGCCTTGCTTTTGGTAGGACTGGTGACCTTTCATGGAAGCTGATAAGTATAATGAAAACAGATGACTAAATAGAAGGACATGTGATATTACACCCTTATACCAATTGCAGGTTCTGTAAACTAGAGTCCCCAATCCATAGTTTTCTTGGGATGGAGGTAAAACAACCTGATCCACCATCAATACCCAAGTGGTTTAATTGGAGAAGAAAGGATAAGCAACATGTTAGGATTTCTAAAGGTAGCTGTAACATAGTTATAATACTTGACCAGATAATACTAATACAATACTTGGCCAAATATTATTATTTCCAGTGCTTAGAGGGAGGACAGCTGTAACTCACTGCTGCTCAGTATTTACCAAAACAGTGGATTAGAGAAATAGTTGTCTGGGTCATAGATTAGACAAAACCTCTGGGTCACAGATCAGAGAAAAATTATTTTCACTTTAAATTTTAAATAGGTTCTAGAAATTCTAAATTATAAAACAATTCTATAAGTATACCATTACTAAAAAAGCTAAATAATCCTGCAATAAGGGGCCTAAAGCAGTAATGTATTGAGACAGATATTTTAATGATTTTGATAGTTTGGAAATAATTTCCAAAATCTTAACATTTTCTAATATATTCAAATAGTTTGATTTTTATTTCTCAAGTAATTCATATCCTAATTTACATGTAAAACTAAAAAAATTGCAAAATATCTTACTACTAATAATTTGGTTATATTAGTTATATTCACCTAGCAAAGATTCAAAGCCACAACATTCAATGAGGACCTAAAATGTACATGCCAAAATATCATCTTACATTAAAAAGTAGTGCGTGATAATGATTATATAATCAAATCTGCTTGAGGCCATTATGAGTCTACAATTCAGGCCTAGATTAGAGAATCCTAAACCTATTTTTTTAAATGATGGTATTTGTTACAAATGATTTCTTTCAATGAATATAGGCAGCATAAAATATACATTCTATTAGAATTATGTCAAAATGTATATAGTGCTTAATGTGCAAGTAAAAGAGGAAATAAAAATATCTCAATAGGACTAAAAGGGGAAATAAAAATTTATCCCACTAACCCAATGCTGTGTCCAAGCTGCATGTTAAAAGGACATCTCTAATTGTTACCAGAAGATGTAAGAGAGCAGCATGCTTGTATGTCATTTCTCTTTCATCATTCGTACCTAAGCAAGCAGAAATGTATTTAAAAACATAAGATACACATCAGAATTTTAGAACATGTATCAGAATGCTTAACAATAATAGCTAACATTCATTATCAGGTGCTTACTATATGCCAGGCTGCTGGTTATTTCATTGCATCTATAATAATAATAACCCTATCAGACAAGTTTATTATGATCCTCATTTTATGGATGAGGAAATAGTCTGAACAAGGTTAAGTAACTGTCCAAGGTCACTTTGTTTTTGTTTTTGTTTTTAAGTTTATTTATTTTGAGAGAGACAGAGACAGCGTGAGTGGGGGAGGGGTTGAGAGAGAGAGAGAGAGAGAGAGAGAGAGAGAATCCCAAGTAGTCTCTGTGCTACCAGTGCATGATCTCACGAAATTGTGAGATCATGATGTGACCAGAAATCTAGAGTCAGATGCTTAACCAACTGAGCCACCCAGGTGCCCCTCTAAGGTCAATTTGTGAATAAATAAGTGGTGGAGCTGGCATTCAAACCCAGACAGCTAACCTTAGTGTTCATATTCTTGTTGTTTCCAAAAGATATTCAATTATTTCTACTCTTGGTAGGAAAAAAGGCCAGTGATTCCCAGTTATGAAACAAAAAGCAAATTCAACTCATAACTTGCCAACTGGTGAAGAGAAAGATGGGGATCATAACATAAAGCAATACCTTGAAATGGAGGTAGACACCTGGGAATATTTGTCCAAAGATATGACTCAAACAAGAGGTGTATTTACAATACAAGAGATGTATTGGCTACTTAATGTGTTCCATGTAGTTCCAGAGCTTTCTGAAGATGATAGATTGGATTTTACTATGTGCAAAAGTGAAACCAAGAAGATAGGAGTCTAGGCCCACTGCCCCAACTCAACCAGAGAAGCTTCACTTTTCCATGTTTTATATAATGGGATCCCATGAAATATTTATTTGTACAAAATGTTCTGCTGAAAAATTTGAAAACTGCTCATCTAATCAATTAGTGAAGATCAAGGCAAATAAGAAGTAGTCACTGGGAACAAGGGGCAACAGGAGAACCATTTATGGGTTAGTATATTCAGCCCCTCTAAGGACTTGTGGAAACAAGTCAATCATGACCTGGAATGGATAAGAACAGGGCAGAGAAACAAGATTTGGTATCATTTTTCTTCTGTCTTTAGGAGAACATTTCTTGAACATCTCTTATCATGCCAGTCTGCAGCTGATGAATTCTTTCAGCTTTCATGTGTCTGAAAACATCTTCATTTTACCTTTGCTTTCATAATATGTTTTTGCCTAGTGTAGACAACTAAGGTTTTTTTCTTTCAGTATTTTAAAGATTTTACTCCACTGTCTTTTCACCTGAATTATTTCTGACAAGAAATTATGTCATCCTTATCTTTGCTTTCCTTATGTAACATACTTTTTCTTTTCCCTCTGGCTGCTCCTACAATTTTCTCTTTACTGCGAGTTTTGAGCAATTTGATTATGATATGCCTCGGTGTGGCTTTATTATGTTTCTTGTGCTTGCTGTTCACTGAGTTTCTTGGATCTATGGGTTTTAGTTCTTACTAAGTTTGGAAAGCTTTCAGTCATTATTTTTTCAAATATTTTTCTCTTTACCCTCTTTTTACCTCTCCTTTGAGAATTCTAGTTGCTATTATATCTGGCTATCTGAAGTTGTTTCACAGCCCGCTGATGCTCTTTTCTTTCTTTTTTTAGATTTTTTTTTACCTACCCATGTTTTATTTTAGTTTCTAGTGCTACGTCTTCAAGTTAACTAATCTTTTCTTCTGCAATATTTAATCTGCCATTAATCCCATCTAGTGCTTTTCATCTCATGCATTGTAGTTTCATTTCTAGAAGCTTCATTTGTGTCCTTTATATGTCCCTAACTTACTGAACATATGGAACACAGTTATAAAAAGTTTTAGTGTCCTTCTCTAATAATATTAACATCTTTGTCAGTACTGAGTTTGCTTCGATTGATTATTCTCATTATGGGTTGTTTTCCTGTCTCTTGTTATGCCTGATAATCTTTGATTGGATGTCAGACACTGTGAATTCTATCTTGTTGGGTGCCCCATGAATTATGAATTTTTCTAGCCTAGCTGGTGGTAGCAGGCATTATTCCCTGCCCTGTGTGAATGCAGGGTACTATTCCCTCTAATCCCATCAGATGGTTTCCTTCCCCAACCTCAAGTGGTTTCCTCATATACACTCTTTGATCAGTACTCTGCCGAATACTCTGTGTGAAGCTCTCTGTTCTCTAATATTCTATCCTTTGACCTCTAGCCAAGAGGCTAGATGGCCTTGGTCTCCCTGGACACTCAGTTTTGTTTCCTCAGTGCAGACTGTCCACTTGACTCTGCCCCGGTACCTCTCCCTGTGCTATGGCCTGGCAACTCTTTCAAGGCAGTAAGCTAGGGCAATGGTAGGGCTCACCTTGTTTCCCATCTCTCAGGAATCACTGTGCTTCACTGCCTGATGTGTAGGGTCTTAAAAACTGGTTTCATGTATTTCATCTTTGTTTTTGGTTTTTTTTCCTCCTTGAAGGAGGGTAAATCCAATCCCTGTTTCTCCATCTTGTCCAGAAGCAAAAGTTAAGGAGTGACTTTAATTAATCTATTTTTTTACCTCCCCCCACCCCACTTTTGGGAGGGAATTAGGTGGTTCAGATGTTAACAATAATAGGGTTAATTTGGTTTGGGGGCAATAGGAACCTGTCAAGTAATATATGTCAATTAGGAGTATCACTGAGAAGCAAAGCCAGATGATATTCATTACCTATTTCTCCTCACTTAGGTGATCCTCCAATATTGGTTTATGGTTGTCATATGCTGAATTACAGTTATGCCTTCATCCATGACTAACTACTATACCTTCTATATTCAATTTTTACTCATTTGATACAATAATCCATAACTTTATATCCTTTTAAATAGTATGATTTTTATTTGTACTCACCTTGCTGAATAGCATCACTTATTACTTTTTCTTGTTCCTTTAAGAGGAATCTTGTTTCATCAAAAATGACAGTGGCAAATGTCCAATTAGCAGCAGGGAGAGTACAGAGGCATACAAGTTTTTTTAAGATAGGAGTAGCTGCTGCTTCTAGGAGACAGAATGCTTGGCACTGGCTATCTGTGAAAATAAAAGCATTAAAGATAGTGTTTTATAAGGATGCTTGCTCTTTTTGACAAACCAATTAAACATGTCACTTCTTGGAAAACTGAACTCCATCCTAATTCTTTTCTGAGTAAAGATCAAGAGATTGTACAGAGGCTCATTTTAGAATATTTATTCTAAATAAACTAATAACAACAAAATCAAAAACCCTCTGTAGAATTAGTATAATTTTATGACTATCCTGCTTATTAGAAAATATTTATTCGTTAACTAATTTGGCATGGCAAGTATGAAGAGCCATATAAAGAGAACCACATAATTTTTTTTCTTCTCCCCCCACTGAAATTAGCTTACAACCTTAAGCCAAACAAATTTATAACAATGACAAATTGTTTCTAGTTTTCACTAGAATGTCAATAAAGATTTGCATTACCATCTAAAGGTTGTAAATAAAACTGAAGAGAATGAAAAGATATTTAAAAACAGTGTCATATTTTCTTATTGATGTTAATAATGAGCATGATATTCTTTTTTGTTTTTGCTCTGAATTTTTAAAATTTATTTTTCATTTATTCTGAGAGACAGAGACAGAGTGAGCGAGGGAGGGGCAGAGAGAGAGAGGGAGACACAAAATCCGAAGCAGGCTCCAGGCTCTGAGCTGTCAGCACAAAGCCCAACATGGGCTTGAATTCATGAAACCGTGAGATCATGACCATAGGACTGACACACCACATGCACCAGCGGGTAAGACTTCCAGAGGACTCGGTCACACCAGGAAGGCAGGTTGTATTTCATCCCTGTGGCTTTCTGCTTAGTGTAGGCGTATTAGTCCCGAGTCAGTCTTTCAAAACTGTAGGTGGGCACGAACGTGATTTCTTCCTCCTCAAAGTGTAAGAAGACCTTCTGCTTCTTCCTCTCCATCACCAGCTGGTCATGGGACAGGAGGTCTGCGTACTGCTGCTGCTTGATCTTCTGGACAATGGTTTCTGCCTCCCAGGTGGGAAGGTCCACACAGTAGTTCAGATCACCAAGCCAGAAGAGGTGGGTAAAGTGGTGAGTGGTGTTAAAAGGACTCAGTTTCTTGTCTCCCAGAGCAGAAGCCAGAGAATGTTCATATAGTTTTGGTTTTGCCTGAGTTTCTTTTCACTTCCAGAAGTTAAATGGCTGTTAACAAAGCCCTAGGAGGTTCTGTTGAACATAAATGACACCCCCACGGCTCCCTTGTTTCTCAGCGTGTTGGCGATGCCTGTCTTCACATTGTTGGTGCAGATGTGACTGATGTGGTTCTCATGCTCTGGCTTGGCCAGCACTACGATTTGGATATTCCAGAGGGTGTGGATGGCAACTGTTTTAAAAGTCATGCTGGTGATTTCTTGCAGGGAGTGTCTGAGTATCTCCAGCCACTCCTTCTCTCCCAGGGGGTCTTCCTGGGTGCTGATCACGTAGATGTCATGAGGGATGTAATCGGCAGAGTCATCCTGAGTCTTTCCCTGCCCCTTGGAGAGAAACCAGAACGTGATCTTCTTGGGGGGGGGGGGGGTGTTACCCATGTTCCAGGTGCTGATGAAGATGGTGATCATGTCTGGCTCTGCTTGCTCCAAGTACTTATTCTTCATCTCCTGGAGAAGCTGGCAGAAACCTTCTCTCTTTTTGGAATCAGCAAAAACATATTCCTTCCACAAGGTCTTATCCTTCTCAGTTTCCACCAAAATCACCAACTTGTTCAGAAACGTCTGAGACTTGATGAGCTGCAGGATCTTATTGTGGCTGTAGAACTTGTCCTCAGAACCATCCTTGAACTTCTTAATTATCAGTTTCCCAGACTCAACATCAACTTTGAGCTGCAGCTTCTGAGGAATCCCCAGGGATTCTGACTTTACCTCAAAGGTGACGGGAAGGATGAGGGAACGTTGATGGGGAGACTTGGTGCCTTCATGCAGCAAGGCCTTGACCTTGTCTTCAATGGGGGTCAAGATACTCGTCAGTTGGCTGACCTTGGCCACCATGTTGACTGGATTGGCCTCACCAGGCACCTGAGGCCATGGAGGGAGGCAAGGGGATTGCTGCTGGTCAAACAGCCTCTGCAGAGACTCCAGGGAGGGGAGAGTCTGGGTGACTTTGCTGGGAGCAGGAGACTGAGCATGATATTCTTAAGCAGGCTGTTCTTTAGGAGTCGAAGAATATTCTTCACGGCAGAAGCAAACATTTTAATCAGTATTGTTTAATCATTTAAACAATAGCTTTAAAAAAATTTTTTTAAGTGTTTATTTATTTTTGAGAGAGAGAGAGAAAGAGAGGTATGCACAAGCATGGGAGGGGCAGAGGATGAGGGAGACAGAATCTGAAGCAGGCTCCAGGCTCTGAGCTGTCAGGCCAGAGCCCAGTGCAGGGCTAAAACCCACGGATTGCAAGATCATGACCTGATCCAAAGTTGGATGCTTAACCAACTGAGCCACCCAAGTGCCCCAACGGCGGTAGCTTTTTTAACATCATGTTGACAATGGGTAAAAGAATAGAGGGAGTAAGCAACATCAGTTCATTTTTCCAGACTGGGCAGAACGGTGTGAGCAGCTGTAGTCTGCTGTTGTCTGATGAATATAGAGAAGCAGGAGTTTAAATGAAGGGAGAAATAACACTGAGTGGACTGGAGTAGGGCAATGGAAAGGGGCAGAGGCAGTGAATGGGGGCGTTCCAGGCCCAGGAGTAACTTGAAAGTAGGAATGGCATGATGAAACATCTGAAACAAGTGAAGAAAATAACATGGGAAATCAGGTATGTCCTAGATACTCAGAAAAGGCTTCAAGTTCACTTAATTTGAATGCACTTTAAAAGCATACAGCATACCTGATGCTTGAATTTCAATGACCTTGTCTACTTTCCTTTCCTGACTTATTTTCTCTACGGCTTTATTAGTACAAACAATGGGACTTTCTTCTTGAAGAGTCAAGGAATGTTCTTCTTTATCTTGAAATTCTAATAAAAAATATTAATTTGCATTATTCAGGGAAACTTAATGTCACTTTACTTAAAATGATTTGATATAATATGATAATTGTTAAAGTTCTTCCTTGAAATATGTCAGTATTAAAGTGAACAACTATTCAGGTCAATGGACGTAACAACAGTGCTGGGTAGGAAGCTGAATGACCATAACAGAAAGAATCTTGGCATCAAATCACTGTTTCAGTCTCAATTCTGACACTAGCTTCAGTGTCCTCATATGTAAAATACAGATAAATATACCTATTGTGAATACTGTTATAAGGAATAAATACCAAGCACAGTTCCTGACAGCTAAAAGGCACATACAGCTCAACTTCATTTCTCTGTGACTTTCCATATACCCTTCCTTCTGCTATTAATTCTTTCCTATGCCCCAAGCCCTCCCTATCTCCAACCTTTTTTAATTAGGTCAATTCTTACCACTCACCCTTTAGGTCTCAGGCATTTTCTCTGAGCCTATAAGCTTCTCAAGGTCAGCAACAGTATCATATTTATCTCTAATATGTAATTTAGTGCCTGGCATACAGTTCATTTGTCTTCCTTCTTTTCTAAGTAGTGTGGAGGATTACAAAATATATATAACTAATTAATTTATTTATAGTTACTTATTTTAACTAGATAGCAAAGTTATCTATTAATAATGATTACCAGATAATTTTAGAAACATAATACCACCTTGAAACATTTTAATATATGAACTTTAAATATATGGTGAAAACAATGGAGTAAAATATCCTAAACTAGATTATGTTATTATTTTCAAGTATATTTTTCATTAAATATAAATAATTGGAATGGTTATGATTAAATAATACTAATTACTAGAGTTTTTGAGGGGGCCTAATAAGTTGTAACATTCTTTGTTGCCCCTGAATTAATTATAAAATAAGGGAAGAAGTAAAATATATATACCAAAACATTACCTTTATTACTAACAAAGGCTAAGTTGGAAAAAGGAGCTTAGTTTGAGAATCAAATGGGCTGGCTGTGGACAGCAGAATTCCACATTAACAATATATAAGATGGTAAGACCTAAGTATGCTGTGACTCTCACGCATATATATTCTTGTACTTAATTCTTCTGAGTAACTTATATCAAACATATTCTACAATATCTATTTTTCCTTTTTTACCAGAAGTGAAATGATATGATACATACTACCTTTGATATGGTTTTAAGCAGTGAATGTAAAACAGTTACAACTCAGACAGAAACTCTTTGTTAAAGTTAAAAAGAGTAATAAGCAATCAAATGGGCAAAATGTTCTCAAGTACACATTATAAGTTATAATACTGAGAACTGTCAGCTAAAAGAGAAAAAACAATGGCAGAACAATCAACAAAAGTTAGAAATACCATGAATCTGTATGGCCAAGTTGTAGAAATCAAGTTTTACAAATAGTGACTTTTTTACAAGTTCAAATGCACTTTTAAATTTTTTGGAAAATACATATCTACATCTATGTCTAAATACATATACAAATATCCACATCGATCTCCATACTCAATAAGTATCATGAATGAAAGGTGTTTTCTTTGGCTTTGAAAAATAATATATTCTATTTGAAAGAGCTTTATTTCCTTACCTTCTGTAGTAAATTATATATTTAGTCCTTAAAGCTATCATATTTATGTCATACTATTACTAAGTTACCCACCATCATTTTCTTTACTGCCCGTGAGTTCAGTCTTTGAGGTGCAAGTTCTATGTTTATTTCGCAGTACAATAAAGTCATTCAAAAGGTCCAAATCATTCTTCCATTTTCTACCTTGTTTAAAAGATGATTTTTCAATTTTTGGAGAGGAAGATGATTCAATAGATGGTACTGTGCAGTTAAGTTCCAAGTAATCTTCATTTTCTTTATTTTGGCTTATTCTATAAACTAATTCTAGATCATTCTTTGGTTTTTCTTCTTTTGTTGGTCTTTTAACAGATATATAGTCATCAGAAAAACACAGGTCTGGTATTTCTTTTGCCAGAGATGAAATCTTTTGTGGGAGCAATAAATGATCATTTGTAGATTTCTCATTAATAAGTACAATAGGTGAGGAACAACTTTTATATTCTAGCCATGCTGAAAACAGAAAATAAAAATATCCAAATGACATCCATGAATAAATGGGTGCTCTGCTAGGGTATTAGGATAACTTTTATTTATAGGTTCTTATTAATATAATTTGATCCTTAAAAGTACTTTGTTTATTGCTTTGAAAATCAATTTTGTCCTGAATAAAATAAATTTTTTAAAAGGGCAAAATTTCTGCACCTTTTTTTCTTACTACTGGAGTTAGGTTACCAGGTAAAGAATTCCAGAAAAGTCCTATTGCCAATAGGCTTAGAATTAAGTCTAAAGGTCAAAAACTTAGGTATCAAGCAATTGACAGATCAGAAGAATATACTTATAATACATATACTTGAAAAGAACTGTATCCAATATATATAAAAAACTCTCCTAGTTTAATATTTAAAAAGCAAATCCAATTTAAAATTTGACAAAATATTTGAACAATACTTCATATATGTACATGCTACAACATGGATGAATCTTGAAAACATACTAAATGAAAGAAGCCAGTCACAAAAGACCACATATTGTATGATTCCATTTATATGAAACATCCAGAATAGGCAATCTATACAGGCAGAGAATAGATTAGTGGTTCCACAGCTGGAGAAAATGGGGAGTGACTGCTAATGGGTACAAGATTTCTTTTGAGCGATGACAAAAATGTTCTAAAATTGACCATGGTGATGATTACACAACTTTGTGACTATAATAAAAACCACTGTATGGTGTACTTTAGAGTTGTATGGCATTTGAATTATATTTCAGTAAAGCTATAATATATTTTTTAATGTTTACTTACTTATTTTGAAAGAGAGAGAGAGAGCGAGTGAGCAGGGGAGGTGCAGAGAGAGGGAGAGAGAGAGAATCCCAAGCAGGCTTTGCATTGTCAGCAGAGTCCAATGCAGGGCTCGAACCCATGAACCACGAGATCATGACCTGAGCCAAAACCAAGAGTTGAATACCCAACTGACTGAGCCACCTAGAAGCCCCTATAATATATTTTTTAAAGCAAGATATACAAATGGCCAATGACCATGTTAACTGATGTTCATCATCATTAGTCATCAGGAAAATACAAATTAAAAGCACAATGAGATACTACAACACACCCATTAGAATGGCTGAAATTAAAGGACTGTCAATACCAACTGTTGGCAAGGATATAGAATAACTAGAACTCTCACACATTGCTAATGTGAATGCACAATCTTGCAACCACGTTGGAAAACAATTTACTAGTTTCTTATGAAGTTAAATATACACCTACCATAAGACCCAGTAATTGTACTCATAGGTATTCATTCAAGAGAAATGATAACATATGTTCACAAAAAGACTTCAATAAGAAGATTCATAGAAGTTTTATTCCTAACTTTCCCTATAAAAACCTGGGAAATAAATCCAGGAGAGTGGATAAACAAACTGGGGTACATCCATATGAAAAATTCTTCAGTAACAAGAAGTGAATAGTGATACACACAGCATTGTAAATGAATCTCAAAAATGTTATGCTGAGGGGCGCCTGGGTGGCTCAGTCGGTTAAGCGTCCGACTTTGGCTCAGGTCATGATCTCGCAGTCCGTGAGTTCGAGCCCCACGTCGGGCTCTGTGCTGACAGCTCGGAGCCCGGAGCCTGTTTCAGATTCTGTGTCTCCCTCTCTCTGACCCTCCCCCGTTCATGCTCTGTCTCTCTCTGTCTCAAAAATAAATAAAGGTTAAAAAAAATTAAAAAAAAAATGTTATGCTGAGTGGAAGAAGCCAAACACAAAGGAGTTACTATATGATTCCATAAATGAAATTCTAGAATACTGAAAACTAATACATAGTGACAGAAGGTAGACCAGTGGTTACCTGGAGTCAGGGGTGAAGGTTAGAAGAAGAGAGGGGTGGGAACTACAGAATGCAAAGGAGCACGGGGAACTTTTTGGGTGATAGAAATAGTCTATATCTTCATTGTGGTGGTAGTTTCATTGGTATGCACATTTGTCAAAATCCATAAGACTGTACAGTTAGAATGGGTACATTTTATTATATGTATATTATATCTTATAAAATGTATTTATAAATTTTTATTCTTAAAAAAGCTTAAATGCCTATAGGCCCAGATAAATAAGGTATGTTACTGAGGGAAGTATATGCTTAAATCATAATCTTTTTTTTAATGTTTAAATGTTTGAAATTTTTTTAAATGTTTACTCATTTTTGAGAGAGAGAGAGACAGTGCGAGCAGGGGCAGGGCAGAGAGAGAGGGAGACACAGAATCCAAAGCAGGCTCCAGGCTCTGAGCTGTCAGCACACAGCCAGATATGAGTCTGGAATCCACAAACCGCAAGATCATGACCTGAGCCAAAGCTGGCCACTTAAATGACTGAGCCACCCAGGAGCCCCTAAATCATAATCTTTAGGATGATAAATTTTGAACTTTTTTCTTCCAAAATGTAGAACTTTTTTCTTGCAATAATTGTTTTTGTTTTTGCTTTTATTAGAGATACTGGTATCAGAAACATTTTACTTTCCTCTTAATTACACTAAATGTAAGATAAAAGTGCAAAAGTAATGCTAAACGCCAATTAACACCTGGCCTCAATTTATGAGTGCTGGGAACTGTGGCAAATTGGAGGTGGGTGAGCTGCTATAGGCCTGTCTAAAGAGGTGAGCTGCTATTGGCTCCAGGCAGTTGTTGCCATATAAGAATAAGGGTCTGGTCTTTGAAATTTTAAAGACAATCTCAAAATACATGTCATTTATGTGTAACCCTCCAAATTGTAAATGTTGGTAACTAAATAAAATACCAGGACCTGAGTGCTACCAGTTTGCAACCTCTGAGATATTTTCTAGAGATATCCTGGTATGTTTAGTAGGCAAATATGAACTGTTTATCATTTCACTTTTCTGAATATTTTCTTCTACTATTTAATCAGCCCTATCCTGACAACTTGGTAATGAGTTCTTGATACTATTACTGCTTTTTAGACTTCAGAATTAAACTATCATCATAATTCTATTGGATATCAAGGTGAATCATATGTTTTATTTTAACCTCAAAATAGTTGCATATCATAATAAAGACTTTACTAGTCTTATAGATTTAATACATTATTCTGGAAATTTGAAGACCCCATAAAATCTTCCTCTCCTTTTTCTTTGTCTAGCAATCTGACTTAATCTCTTTTAAAATTATTCTTCTACCCTGAGTAATCATCTAGGCCTTAGGATAGACTGGTGTGCATTTCTTTAACATAGTCTATCTATCCTCCCTTCTACCAAAGCCCTCTGTCTTCTGTCTTTGAAACATCTCTTTGCTGATAACGATTCTTGCCCCAATTCCTATCTCCTTAGAGCAGTCTCCTAATATACACAATTTCTAAAATTCACTTTTAAATATATTATTTACTCTATAATAAACTAAAAGTGAGCTTTACCAACTTCTTTAAGATCTAAATTCAGTAACTATTGCACAAAGATTTAAAAATAATTCATAAATACTTCAAAAAAGTATAATTCAGACTAAGAATACTCCATTTACTATAGTGGCACATATAGCAACCAAAATACTTGAAAGATAGGTACTTACAAGACATTTTTTGCTGTCTTAAATTGTATAATTGTATAAGTAACTTAAAATGTTGAGTAAACTCTTTGGTAACAAAGGAAGATTATATATTGTTGAACACAGGTTACTACATATTATTGAATACCCAGAGTTCCCCTGTCAGATCAAAAAATAACAGTGCTGGTTTGTGTCTAAGCTGATGTAGACAAACATTGAGCTGGCAATTAATCACTTATAAAAAGAAACAAAGTCACTTTAATTGAAAATGGCTAGAAATTTAAAAACTGAGACTACAAAATTTTAGGACAGTAAATGATTTTAGGATGAGTTAGTCAAACTTCATTTTTTTTCAAGGAAGAAAGTGGGGCTTTGTGAAGATCAAAGTTATAAATTCTGGCAGAGCCAGAGCTAACACTGAATGCTAGAATTTAGTTATATCTTCCCAATCACCTAATGGAAAGCCAGTATCAAACATTTTCTCATTCTGAATAATTCACGCAAGTGACATTTACTATTATGTACTTACACTCAAATTGAAGTACTTTTGTAGGCAAAAATATCTCCATTTTAGTATCATCAGCAGATAGATCATCATGACACAAATATGTATTCAGATGTTCCAAAGTTTCTGTCTCCATTAGATTTAGTCCTTCTTTTTCCCACCACTCTGGGTTTACAGGATCAACTACAAGGCTTTCTTCTTCAATAGAAAATATCTTTTTCAAATCTGTAACTGAATATTGACTATTGGGCTCTTCAGTTCTTGGTACTTACAAAACAATAACAAACCAAACAACAAAAAGGGACAGTCCACAGAGAAAAAGAAATGAAAAACACAATAAATAGAACCACACTGAAAATTGCTTATGAAATAGATTTTCACACATTGGGGAAAAAAGTGAAAATTGAAGTTATAGCTAGCATTTTGTCTTCAAGATGCTAATATTTGTAATACTCTAGCAGTTGAAGTTACATAAGGGATGTTTTTCAATCTATGGAAATATGAAGTTAAAATTATTCTAATATTTAGTAGGAGATAGAACCATTATTTTGACCATTTTAGTAATTCCTAAATTAATATATTTAATAAAATTTTGAAGAATTTAATTAATTTTGAAGAATTTAATTAATTAAATTAAATTTGAGATTCTAATTTATTATAATGAACCTAAACAAGAAGATATATTTGATCAGATTTCATGATGGCTATCATCTTATATATTGTGGCACAGAGATTTCTCCCTCATTACTTTAAACTAAATAGTGCAAATCATAATGTAGGGAGGAATCAAAGTAGCACAACTACTTAATATTATTATCTGCATTATAAGCATCTACCCAAAATTAAAATGAAAAATTTCAAAATCTTAATTTAGAACTGTGATTTTTATAATGACAGTAACAATAATAAAGAAATAACAAAACTGACAATACATTTCTACTGATTACACGTTTTCACCTTTACTTTTCGTTTAGCATTCAAAGTCAATTAATCTTTACCTGTAAGCAAAAATGGTTTCAAAGAGCTTTCTAACTGCCACACCATACAGTATTTGGTAGCCGATTCTTCAGCAGTAAGCAAACTACTGAAAAAGAAGAGTTAAAGCTTAATACATTGATAATATTGAGGCTTTTTGCATAAGAAAATTTAAGAAAGTTCTTTTTCTAAGTATTTTTTACATTCGAAAGCAGTGAAAAATTAACTCTGTAAGTGTGTAAAGCTAAGTAGAGAGTTCCATAAGCCAAATTTCAAATACTTGGTTTTCCTCCCCCTGGGAAGGTGTGGCAGTGTGTTACCTGAATTGCTCCTGCTTGCCTATAACTTACTCCTTCCTCTAGCTCCCTCAGTGGAACACTTCCAACTATGAAGTGTGCCAGCACCAACCTTATAAACCACCCCAAATAAAAATACAATTTAGGTAAAATTACCGTGTTTTCCATACAAAACAGTAGCTTTAACACAAGTTTTTACAAAATGGACTTGTCCCCAAGTCCATTTTAAACAAATTCTGGAGCCTCTGCTGGCTGAGAGTCAGAATTGTGAAATGAAAGAACAATTCTGTCTGTTCTACCTTCTCAGGAAGGTAAAAGTTTAGTCCTAAAGTTTAGTTCAGGTCCTTCATTCTTGGTTTGTGTGTGAGTGAATGATTTATGTCTGTTTGCATGTTACAGGGTGCTAGGAGGAGAAAGGAAGAAATATGCATGACAATTAGTGTGTATCACAGTTTATCAGTAGCTATGAAGTTACTAGCCTTGATAGGGAAGATACCATTAATCCATAAACCCCTTAATCTATGGCTGCAAATCTCTTACTCCAAGGCAAAAATTGATGGTATTCTGTTTCTCTGTTCATACAAAACATATGTGAGCATGCTAATTATAAGTATTGCTAGTTGACAGTCCTGTGCAGTACAAAGCTAGGTTTTATGTCTAAGCTATCCAATTTACCCACATAATCCAAAAATTTAGCATGTGGTGGCAAAATGTGAGATTCTAGATAATTCTCAAACCTTACCAAGATCTCTTTGAAAACCAGACACCTCAGATTATTGGCAATTAATTTAAAATTTTTTAATGTTTGTTTATTTTTGAGAGAGAGAGAGAGAATGAGTGGAGGAGGGACAGAGAGAGGGAGACACAGAATCTGAAGCAGGCTCCAGGCTCTGGGCTCTGGGCTGTCAGCACAGAGCCCAATCGATGCAGGGCTCAAACTCACAAACCATGAGATCATGACCCGAGCTGAAGTTGAACGCTTAACCAACTGAGCAAGTAAAGTAAAGCAATTACTTTAAAGCAAAAGGAAGGCAAGTTAAGTCCATCAGGAGACCATAATATAAACAAATATTCTCACTCTTAATGGAACTTTCTGAAGACATGTCTGAATTTGATATATTGTTTGGTCATATATAAAAATATGTTCACAATTCAGTAATCAGTGTGGAAATAAAGTCTGATGCTACACAGACTTTTCTTTTTAGCTCCATAAAATCTAGCATAGAAGGGCGTTTGGATGGCTAGTTGGATAAGCGTCCAACTTTGGCTCAGGTTCATGATCTTGCGGTTTGTGGGTTCAAGCCCCACATCGGGCTCTGTGCTGACAACTCGGAACCTGGATCCTGCTTCGGATTCTGTGTGTGTATCTCTCTCTCTCTCTGGCCCTCTCCTGCTCGTACTCTATCTCTCAAAAATAAATAAACATTGAAAAAATTTTTTTAAAAATCTAGCATAGAGCTTGACATGTGGTAATCACTCAAAATATTTACTAACTGGGTTTATTTCCACAAAAATGTGTTCTGAAATAAAAGTAATTGGGGACATAAAAGCAAGTTAAGAGCACAATAACATTACATATTATTTTTTCCTTCTGTTGTTTTTTTAATTTTAACTTTTTTCTTTGTTTTTAGATTCACAGTTGAGGTATAAATCTCTTTTGAATATAGGAATTTTAAGATTTTTATATTCATAAACCAAATGAAAGTGATTTATCTCTTGCTAATGAATGTAGCAGTGGTGAGACAACTTCTTTAAGTTGTTTCAAATGGCTCTAGAACCTTTGGGCTATTTATTTATTTATTTCTTTAAAGGAAGAAGTGGTAAAACTTTATTTGCAAGATGTCATGATCTTATATGTTGAAAATCCTGAAGAATCCACTATAAAACTATTACAACTAATAAATGAGTTCTGCAGGATGGCAGGTATAGTACACGAGCAATATACTAAAGCCACTTGTATTTCTATATATTTGCAATGAACAATCTGACAATGAAATTTAGAAAACTATTTAACCTACAATACAACAAAATACTTAGGAGTAAATTTAACAAAAGAATTGTAAAACTTATATTTTGTAAACTACAAAAAATTATTGAATGTCCATAATAGACAAGTCTGTAGAGACAGAAAGTGGATTAGCGCTTGCCTAATGGTGAGGGTAAAGGTCTGGGAAATGTGAAATGACTGCTGATTGATACAGGTTTCTTTTTGGGGTGATAAAGCCTGGAATTAGATGGTTGGACAACTGTGAATATAGTAAAAGCCATTGAATTTTATACTTTAAATGGATAACATGCATGGTGTGTGAATTATGTTTGAGCAGCTAAAAAGGAGAGGATAAGGTAGTCAAAAATACTGACATGAAAAGATATCTGTAGCTTAACAACATAAAAGTAAGATATATTTCTGGTTAAATTTTTTCTCCCAAACACAACAGAGCTCAACTTGAAGCATTGCAAGTTTGTTTGCATTTTCTCTAGACTAGGTAGGTTCATGTTCTCCTTACAAACTCTTTGAAAACTGGAAACATTTGGCTAATTTAAAAAAGCCTTCTTTGTTCTAACTTTAGGGAAAGCATAAAACATAGGAAAGACTTAACTTTCATAAATTCTAATTAGACATTTGAGTTATAACAATTAGATATATAACTTGTATAATTAAAAGGAGTTTATTATAGTTAAGTAAATACTTTTAATATCAGATTGAAATTCAAGATTGTACTAATTTCTGCTAGTTTCTGTTTCTGATTGCCAATCTGCCTTAACAGATGGATTAGGGTATATGGAGTAAAAGAGCACTAAAAAAGACAGTTTACATCCTACAAATAAATATCTGCACCTCAGCAAAGGGACTGAAAGTATTTAAACAAATTATATGTAGTTTCTGTACTTGTTCAATGCTATTTTTTAGAGCTCATATCTGATATGGGCAGTTCTGGTTCATTGTAGAGTTCTGTGTATCACCAATTTATCCCCAAATGACACAATTCTTTGCCAAAACAAGGTAATTGGGATCCTCAATACCAGATGCCTCCATCTTGTGCTGTGACACCTTCCTAAGACCATTAATAGAAATCTTGAGTAGCTAGGGATGAGTTGCTCCCAAGTAACCCAACAGCAGTCTTCTCTGATGTATCAGTCAATCATAGCTAAGAACTCAAAACTCAGTATAAGAACTCAAAACTCAATACTCAGCTCCCAAAGTGTCCATTCTGGGAACAATTCATCAGATATTTTTATACTTTCTTGTAATTTTCCTGAAAATATACTATTTTGGACTCGTCACTCATTAAGTTTCAGGATTACAGTGGGGAATAAAGGGACTCTACTGGTTATGCTCCTAGTTTTGTAACTAGCCTCAGAGCAGGTGAATGGATTCCAGGATAGCAGATTAATCTAATTTAGAAAATAAGTTACATATATGCCACATGGTAGAAGATAACAACCAAAGGTATCTAAGACTCCCCTGGAGGGCAAAAATGCTGGCTATTAAGCTATCTATACAATTTTGGCTCAAACTAGAATACAATGATCCAGCCCTACAATGTCAATTCTGAGATTACAGACTATACTGTGCAGAAACAATGGGGAATTGAACAGATTTGTGGATCAATACTTGGTTCTACATGTCTACTTCCCCCAACACCAATAGTACATTGGCAGGTAAACAAGGTCAGTGGACGTCATCTATTAGAGATGGGATGTGACCCCTAGTACTCCTAGAGGAGTAATTTGACAGCCAAATCTATGGAGGGACCCCTGTCCACACTGCCCTGTGATCCTTGGCTATTCCTGGTCAGAAAGCTTTGAAAATCTCTTAAAAGGCCTCATAACAACCCTGAAAGGTATATACTATAAATATCCCAATGTTACAGATAAGGAAACTGAGGCACAGGGCAATTAAGGTCACAGAGCTAATAAGTGATACAGTCAGGCAATCTGACTCTAGTTCAGGGCTCTTGGCTGCTTATTATGGGCTGAATTATGACCAAAATTCATATACTGAAGCCTTAACTCTCAGTACCTCAGAATGTGATTGTATTTGGAGACAGGGACTGTAAAGAGGTAATTAAGTTAAAATGAGGTGGGTGGTTAAGATGGCTACTAATCCAATATGACTGATGTCCTTATAAAATTAGGAAATTAGGACAGACACAAATGGAGGAAAGACCATAAGAAGTTATCTAGAAGCCAAGGAAAGACATCTTAGAATGAATCCAACCCTGCTAATAAATACTTTTTAATGTTTATTTATTTTTAGTTAGAGGGAGAGAGAGAGAGAGGCAGAGAGAAAGGGAAAGAGAGAATCCCAAGCAGGCTCTGTACACTCAGCACAGAGCCCCAACACAGAGCTCAGTCCCATGACCTTGAGACCATGACCTGAATGGAAATCAAGAAACCGGCGTTTAACCAGCTGAGCCACCCAGGTGTCCCACAATTTGAGTTCTTTACTTACATTTTAGTAGGTAAGATGCAGTAAGTTCTTTACTTACATTTTTTCACTAGGGGAAAATGGAAATGTCTGAAGTCCTGTTAATGAAGTCATGGAAGAATGTTGGTTTGTTTGATATAGATGAGTTAGTGGCATTTCTAACTCGACTAGAATACATAAAAGTTTAAAAAATAACAAATTATATAAACCTTAAATAAAATTAAGTATAATTTAGAACTTTTTTTATAAATAACTATAATGTTGATCATTCTGTTATAATAAAAATTTTCAAATATAATTTTTCAGTAAAAAGACATTTGGGTTACTTGAAATACAAAATGATAGTTTTAAATTTCCATATAAGGAATTACACATTTATCTCATGGTATCTCAACTGTGATAGTGGTGATTTAAAAAAAATACACTGACAACTAAACTTTATTGAGTTTACAGTAGGAAATAAACTCTAAGAGTCTTATATGTAATAACGCTTTTAATTCTGAAACTTATGTTGTCAGTACTACAGAGACAGTACTACTTTTATCTCCATACGAAATATTGGTGACGTTAAGTAAATAGTATTAATGGAGACTAATACTTTACCTTAATAAAACTAGAGTCTAGGTGGCCCAACACAGAGTTACAGATTTATAGGGTGGGCTTGAGAAACTGAAATTCATTTATTCATAAGTAGTAGGTGTGTTTCTATCACTTTCATAAACAAAGCATTAAACTTCCAAAATGTAACTAAATAACAGTACCATCAACATAGTTAAGAAGCAACACAATTTGGCATTACAGTGGAACAAAAGAT
Source organism: Panthera onca (assembly GCF_046562875.1). Classification (NCBI taxonomy): domain Eukaryota; kingdom Metazoa; phylum Chordata; class Mammalia; order Carnivora; family Felidae; genus Panthera; species Panthera onca. The sequence goes on from NC_138351.1 coordinate 72,701,835, forward strand.
GATTCAGAGTCCAAATCTGGTAGGATAATAATAATAAAAATGATAGGATTGTTTTGGGTGATTAAAAAGTCAAATTTACAAAAGTATAACAAGGGTCAGCAAGATTACTAACACTGAGATAAAATATAAAATTTTATTTACTGGACTATAATATTATAAGATTTCTGATCTTAATATTAATGCTATTTCCTCCATTCTTCCTCAATCTTTTAGTTCTCTCTGTATATTATTCAGTTTTGATGCCAGAAGGATAGAGTTAATTATCATAACAAATGTAAATGGATAGATAAGACAAAAAAATGACAACTTGGATTGCAATGATCAAGTTTTAAATGTGAAAACGGTCTCATAGTAGACCTTATATGTGAATGTATTGTACTTTTACATCACATAGAGGTAATCTCTGATAAACTCAATGATTTATTCAAAATTTCTACCTGGTTGATTGTACTCCGGTTCACCATAGCTTTGAATGGCCAAAATCTCTGTGGAGCTGCATTTTATATCCTCAATGCCAATTCCATGCTTGGTAGTAAGATCTGAAAAGGAAGAAAGTTTACTATCAGCATAACTATTACATCAGTTTTTTGGTAATCTTTTTCATTCCACTGTGGCAATGACTCTGTTTTACTTAGTATACCATCAGAGCCAACTGAAGGCTGGGAGTGTAACACTTCAGTAAAGTCACTTGTCCTTTACATTAGCATTCATAGATTTTGTCCTCCTAACAAGCCAGCAGGCCACTCTGCAGTTTTAAGCTCTACTATGTTTTCAAGTTCTGGTATGAATTTGATCAACTTTCTTAGACTGACTTTTCATTCCTTTGCTTTGACTTGTAGATTGGTAATTCACTTGATTTAGCCTTGTCTGCAAAGATTCCTTTAAGTCTGTGATCTATTAATGGCAAGCATCCCTGTCCTTAATGGACATCATAAATCTCCCTTTCCTCCTCTGTAATATTATACATCTTTGATGATTTCAACTGGAATTAAATAAAAAGGTAGTTAAATATTTGGGCTTAAATTGTCATTAGAAAGAATTCAACAATATTTACTAAATCTAACTGGGATAAAAACATCTACATTTTAGGTTATGATTCTCCCAGTCATCTGATTCCATGAGTCATAACCTCACTCTGTGCTTCTCCTTATATAACTAAACTCAGCCTAAGAGTTGTTAGTACTTTTTCATTATTTATAAGAAAACAATTTTAAAAAATTAGAATAAGACATAGGTGATTTAGCTTTATTTGTGTAATTATCTTGACATGGTTAATTTCAGAGAGGTTTTAAGTTTGCAAGTATATAAAGAGAAAGACAATGAGAAAAGAATCTCATCAACAATAATTCTAAGATTCCACCATGTAAACTATAGACACTTCAAAAATCTGGAGGTTCAGAAAACAGTTTAATCAACACATTTTTACAACAAACATTATTAAGTAGCTTTACAAGTAATATACTTTTAAATTTATTCTCACCTCTTTTGAAAAGCTTTTCATTTTCATCTACATAATTTATTATTTCTGGCATTAAGTTTAATGATTCCTTTAGTTTGGTGAGTGATGGAATATCAACTTCTTGTTTGAGGCTTGTAGGTATTAAGAATTCACACTCAAGCAAAATTGATGGCTGAAATAGTTATATGTAAAACAAGTTTTTAGGGAGATTTTCCAGATAAATATTTCTGGATTCATAAACAGATATATATAATTTATATTAAATTTATATAATTTTATAACTTTAACTGGTGTACCAAATTTGATTTATTTATTTACTTATAAAGTTTATTTATTTTGAGAGACAGCATCTTCACATAAGTGGAGGAGGGGCGGAGAGAGAGGGAGAGAGAGAATCCCAAGCAGGCTCTTCACTGTCAGTTCAGAGCCCAATGCAGGGCTCAACCTCACAGTGACATCATGACCTGAGCCAAAATCAAGAGTTGGACACTTAACCAACTGAGCCACCCAGGCACCCCTAATTGGTATACCAAATTTTAAACTAAACATTCAAAATTTTTAATGTTATGCAAATACTTTAAAAAAACAGAGGTATACTAGCCAAAAATGTATTATAAGCAATGTTCTCAGTAATGTCTTTTATGGCTACTGATTACACTAGTGATATACAATATCCCCAGATGCAGAAATATCTTCTTTTGGGTTAATAACAAATGTTAAAAATTCTATGTTAAAAGCAGTAACTGCATGGGGCGCCTGGGTGGCGCAGTCGGTTAAGCGTCCGACTTCAGCCAGGTCACGATCTCGCTGTCTGTGAGTTCGAGCCCCGCGTCAGGCTCTGGGCTGATGGCTCGGAGCCTGGAGCCTGTTTCCGATTCTGTGTCTCCCTCTCTCTCTGCCCCTCCCCCGTTCATGCTCTGTCTCTCTCTGTCCCAAAAATAAATAAAAAAACGTTGAAAAAAAAAATTAAAAAAAAAAAAAGCAGTAACTGCAGCAGATCAGAGATGGTGATTGGGGAGAAGTAAAAAGGGTAAATGAAATGGAATGGATCTTCACTGCACTTCATTAAATACACTTCTCTTTCATTCCTACAGAACTGGATTCTATGTGCATAATTCTCAGAGCTAATGGGTGAGGAAGAGGGGGACTAGAGAAAGGGGATAATAAGTGAATTAATATTTTCACCATGTGTCTTAAAATTTTTAATTGTAAGGAAACCCTTTAAATGCCTTAAGATATGGATATATCTATCTCCTTTGAATGTTTTAAGCCCCAAATATAAAATAGTTTTAGTTGTCTCAAAAAAATGTTTAAAGTAATTTTATAAATGCATCTAATCTATGTGGGCCTAGTTTTTGAGTTTGCTATGCTGCAAAAAGTTATTTGTACTCTCAATTGCTAAAATTCTTTGTACTAATATCATAATAACAATTTTGTGTGCTATTGGAACTGTATGCTAAAAAAGAGGGGGTGCTTTTGAGAAATTTGATCTTTTTTTTTTTTTAAGTTATTTTGAGAATGAAAGAGAAAGAGAGAGTGAGCAGGGGAGGGGCAGAGAGAGAGGGAGTGAGAATCCCAAGCAGACTCCATGCTGTCAGCATAGAGCCTGCTATGGAGCTCAGACTCAGGAACCATGAGATCATGACTTGAGCCGAAATCAAGAGTCAGGAACTTAACCGACTCAGCCACCCAGGTGCCCCAAAATTTGATCTTTAATATGAAAGATGCTATCTTCCTTATTAACCATTGGCAGCACCTAAAATGAAGTCTCAGACTATATTTATTCTTACTATTTCAGTGAGATCACTTCTCTTACATAGTGTGTGCTGTTTTGTGTTTAACTCATAAATCAAATTCAACAATTATAGCTTGTCTCCATTTTGTAAATTAGAACATGGCCACCTAATGTCTTATACCAGGTATATTTATTAAAATCATTAAGAAGGTTTTTAAATTCACTATACCTGGGCTGCAAAACAGACGAGTTTAATCAGAATATATCTGAGTAGGACCTAGGCTTCAGTATTTTATTAAAACTATCCAAGTAATTCCAATGTGTGGCTAAAGTTTAGAACCACTATCTTAAATTTGACTCCACTATTAATATATTCAACTCATTGCCAAATCTTTTTAAACTTGACAGTAGTAGATGGTCAATGTATTAAAATTTATAAAAGTGTGCTTTACTAACTTTTACAAAAATACTACTGAAAGCAAGTATTACAGTTTCATTTAAACCTACTGTATCTTCTAGTTTTTCGTGACAAAAGTTTTCTTTATCCATGTAAAAATCTTCTTTCACAAAATTTTTCAAATCTCCTTGAAAAGAGAAAGATTCCCTTAACAAAAAATGAAACATTAAGTTAGTGTTTACTAAAAGCAAGGTACATACTAAATGTAGTCAATCAAACTACACAATGATTAAAACTGGAGTTGAGGTAAAGCAATGATAAAATATTGATAACATCTAGACTTGTGAGCACATGAAGAATATTTTTACCTTTATTTTTCTTTTTTAGAGGGAGAAAGCTCACACAAGTGGGGGAGGGGCAGAGGAAGAGAGAGAGAGAATGTTACCCAGTATCCACGCTCAGCACAGAGCCCAACTTGGGGCTTGATTCAATGACCCTGGGATCATCATCTAAGCTAAAAATCAAGAGTTGGATGCTTAACCGACTGAGCCACCCAGGTGTCCAGAATATTTTCTCCTTTAAAAAATATTTATAACCATAAAATACCTAGGAATAAATCTAACCAAAGAGGTGAAAAATCTATATACTGAAAACTACAGAAAGCTTATGAAAGAAACTGAAGACGACGCAAAAAAATGGAAAAACATTCCATGCTCCTGGATAGGAAGAACAAATATTGTTAAAATGTCAATACCACCCAAAGCAATCTACATATTCAATGCAATACTTATCAAAATAACACCAGCATTCTTCACAGCCAGACCAACCAATCCTAAAATTTGTATGGAACCAGAAAAGACCCCGAATAGCCAAAGCAATCTTGAAAAAGAAAACCAGGAGAAAAGCACGAGGCATCACAATCTTGGACTTCAAACTGTATTACATAGCTGTAATCATCAAGACAGTATGGTACTGGCACAACAACAGACACTCAGATCAATGGGACAGAATAGAGAACCCAGAAATGGACCAACAAACGAATGGCCAACTAATTTTTGACAAAGCAGGAAAGAATATCGAATGGAATAAAAACAGTCTCTTCAGCAAAGTGATCCTGAGAAAACTGGACAGCGACATGCAGAAAAATGAACCTGGGCCACTTTCTTACACCATACACAAAAATAAACTCAAAATGGATGAAAGACATAAATGTAAGACAGGAAGCCATCAAAATCCTCAAGGAGAAAGCAGGCAAAAACCTCTTTGACCTTGTCTGGAGCAACTTCTTACTCAACACCTCTTCAGAGGCCAGGGAAACAAAAGCAAAAGAACTACTGAGACCTCATCAAAATAAAAAACATCTGGGGTGCCTGGGTAGCTCAGTTGATTGAGTGTCTCACTTCAGCTCAGGTCATGATCTCGCCGTCCGTGAGTTTGGGCCCTGCATCGGGCTCTGTGCTGACAGCTCAGAGCCTGGAGCCTGTTTCAGATTCTGTGTCTCCCTCTCTCTCTGCCCCTCCCCTGCTCACGCTCTGTCTCTTTATCTCTGAAAAATGAATAAACCTTAAAAAAAATAAAAATTATAAAAAATAGGGGCGCCTGAGTGGCTCAGTAGATTAAGCATCTGACTTTGGTTCAGGTCATGATCTCATGGTTCATGAGTTCAAGCCCCACATCGGGCTCTGTGCTGACAGCTCAGAGCCTGGAGCCTGCTTCAGGTTCTGTGTCTCCCTCTCTCTCTGCCTCTCCCCCTCTCACACTCTTTTTCTCTCAAAAATACATAAATCTACATACACACATACATACATACATAAAAAGCTTTTGCACAGCGAAGGAAACAATCAGCAAAACTAAAAGGCAGCTGACAGAATGGGAGAAGATATTTGCAAACGACATATCATATAAAGGGTTAGTATCCAAAATCTATAAAGAACTCATCAAACTCAACACCCAAAAAAACAAATAATCCAGTGAAGAAATGGGCAAAAGACAAGAATAGATACTTCTCCAAAGAAGACATCCAGATGGCCAACTGACACATGAAAAAATGCTCAACATCACTCATCATCAGGGAAATACAAATCAAAACCACAATGAGATACCACCTCACACCTGTCAGAATGGCTAACATTAACAACTCAGGCAACAACAGATGTTAGCGAGGATGTGGAAAGAGAGGATCTCTTTTGCATTGCTGGTGGGAATGCAAACTGATGCAGCCACTCTGGAAAACAGTATGGAGGTTCCTCAAAAAATTAAAAATAGAACTACCCTATGACCCAGCAACTGCACTACTAGGTATTTGTCCAAGGGACACAGGAATGCTGTTTTGAAGGGGCACATGCACCCCAATGTTTATAGCAGCACTATCAACAATAGTCAAAGTATGGAAAGAGCCCAAATGTCCATCGATGGATGAATGAATAAAGAAGATGTGGTATATAGATATACAATGGAGTATTACTTGGCAATCAAAAAGACTGAAATTTTTCCATTTGCTACTACATGGATGGAACTAGAGGGTATTATGCCAAGCAAAATTAGTCAGTCAGAGAAAGACAAATATCATATGACTTCACTCATATGAGGACTTTAAGGCGCAGAACAGATGAACATAAGGAAAGGGAAACAAAAATAATATAAAAGCAGGGAGGGAGACAAAACAGAAGAGTCTCATAAATATGGAGAACAAACTGAGGGTTACTGGAGGGGTTGTGGGAGGCAGGATGGGCTAAATGGGTAAGGAGCATTAAGGAATCTACTCCTGAAATCATTGTTGCACTATATGCTAACTAACTTGGATGTAAATTAAAACAAAAACAAAAACAAAAACAATTACCCATAAAATCTTTTGAGACAGTATTAACAATCATTTTAAGTTGTATTTTTGTTAACAAATTGCAACAGAGATAACATGAACTTCTTTGACTTCGGTAAACTTAGGTAGAGAAAGTTTTATATTTAATGTTGATAATTTTAAAGACAGGTCTATCTTAATTAAATCAATAAACTTAAATTCTTTTAAATATCAAATATATATATATATATATATATATATATATATATATATATATATATGTAAAATCAACATTGGACAATTCAGTACCTGAAGAAATTAGCTTCTGTGAAGATCTGTCCTTTGAAATCTAAAATGGGGTCATTTATCAAATATAGTTTTAGCCTACTCAACAGAGTATGCAAAGTTGGTAGCTGACTTTTATAGGACATCAAGCTATTTACAAAAATTATTTCTTCATCAATAGAAAAATCTGGAAAAAAAAGAAATGTGAGGGAATAAGAAAAAAATCTAAAAGTTACACAATGGGATCTAGATAGTTACTGAAGTCAGCCATTAGATACAGCTGGGATTTTCAAACACGCTTTAAATTCCTTAGTTCTTCATTGTATTGTGCATATAAAGCATGCTGCATAGGATTAGCATATAGGTAAAAGCTCAATAGATTTTAGCATTACTTAGTACACTGAGTAGTAACCAAACATCCTGAAAGAGTTGTAATGCTTCATTTTTTATTTTTCAACAGAGATTAGTATAATCAAAGGAGGAAAATATCTTACAGCCTTATGCTTCAAAACAACCAGGGGTAGCCTAAGCAAAGTTGTAAAGAAATAAAAGCATTTGACTTTTTCTGAACCTAGTGTTTTCTTTGCATCATTTTACCTCTTTTTTGTTTGTTTTTTAGTTTTTTATTTACTTGGAGAGATAGAGAGCAAGTGGGGGAAGGGCAGAAAGAGAGGGAGAGAGAAATCCCAAGCAGGCTCCACACTGTCAGCGCAGAGCCCGATGAGGGGTTCAATCTCACAGACTGTAGAAATCATGACCTGAGCCGAAGTGAAGAGCCGGAAGCTTAACCAACTGAGCCACCCAGGTTCCCCGAATCATTTTACCTCTTAAAGTCTCTAATTCATCCCCAGAGATTCTGAGATGTAGGGAATGGAGATGGTCTACAAAACCTACGAATGAGATCAACTCAGATTCTATCATTGCAATGATTAAAAAAAAAAATTGTTTCTATTGTAAAATAGAAGTAGAAAATTATAGTCAATTTTACAATGAAAGTTATATGGCAAGATCTACTTGAGAAGTGTGATACATCTTATATATTAGGAAATACTATAGCTAACAGTTAATTGCTGGAATAAATTTCTCCTATCCCCACCCTACGATGTTCAAGTTACTTTAAAATCTTAGCCAACTGTGTCAGTGCTTTAAACAGTTTCTGAGCCAAGGGAGAGAACATAAAACTTGCTCCCGTTCTTCAGTGAGATCCTGAGTGGAAAGAGGAAAAGGAAAATGTAAGTTCGGATGAAAAACTGCTCAGAAAGCCAAATTTCAAAAGCAAAAGCCCCACTGAGGGAGGAGCAACAGTCTCTTGTTCTGGGTAGTGGCCTTTCAGTTAGGTACTTTTAGAATGGCATGAGAGACGAATAGCATGGAGTGATGTCTCCCATAACCAATTACATCATTGGTATGCATATGTTTAATAAATATGTGGTGTTAAGAAGGCAGCCAGGAAACATCCCTTTGCCTGGTGCTACCTTGAAATGCCAAGAAAACTTGTTCTATAAACTGGCCTCCTAAGAGATTACTTACTGAACCTGTTAAGTTCCTAATAATTTCATGGCCAAGAGTTCCCAATTTCATGGCATAGTTCTTTTATATACCAAAGAAAGCCAGCCAATCAATTCAATGTCTAAATAGGGCCTATATGAGACCATTTAAGATTGTTCATTCATACATCCATTCTGTAAGTATTAACGAAGTCATATTCATAGCAAAACCACAAACAACATTTGTTTATAGCCCTGTCTCCACCTTGCACTTCCAAACACAGGCCCTCTAGCCATCTTCCCTTCCAACGGCTCATCCTAGTATTTCTGTGAGTGCATGGAAACATCTCCTATCAGTTATGAAGTCCTGTTTTCCAAGCACCCTTTTTTGAAAGAGCCACTTGAGGGCAGCATCACACCATAACGAATGTTCTTTGTAACCAACTACACAATAATTGTTTTAGGAAGGGTACTACTTCCTATAGTCTTAAGGTTATACAACATTTCCTGGAGTTCTTACTTTCTTACAGCTCTTCTATGTACCAACACGGATATGAGGAGACTGTTTTCTTCTATTGTAAAAGAGTGTTAAATTGTTATAAAGAAACAAAATTTTAGCTAGTTAACTATGAAAAGCAACACAAAATAGAGGTCTACTGACAGGAAAGACACGTTTATTCTTGGCAGAAGATTCTTGTGTCTTCCTAGGAAACCCAAGATAACTAAATGAAAACAAATAAAGGAGTTCACTAGGTGTCTGATAAAAAAATAAAATAAAATCTATGGTTTTCAAACATATAAAAACCTCAAAAATTATGGAAAAATTCATTCATAATGGTGACAAGTATACAAACATTGAAGAAGCAACATAACAAAAATGTGCAGAAAGTATATGCAGGAAACTAAAACTTTAATGAAGACCATTAAAAACTGAATAAAAGCCCCGATAAACCATTTTCCTGGCTAGTAAGACTAACTATGGTAAAAAAAAAAAAAAAAAAAAAAAAAAAAAAAAAAAGTAAAAAATCCCAATGACATTTCAGTTTGTCAAGAGATCTGTTTTGGAATGTGGAAAACTGATTTACTGAAAGTAAATCTGGAAGAATAAGGACATGAGAGTAGGGAAAAAATTTTAAAAGCAAAAACATATATACTATTAATACATGTTATAATTATATATTAAATAGTTAAAACTGTATGATACAATTACAGATAAATCAATAGAATATAATAGAAAATCCAGAAACATTCTAATGTGGGCAAGGATTTAGCATATTTTGTAAGTGGCATTTCTAGTCAGTAGAGAAAGGAAACACTATTCCATAAATGATACTGAGACAACTGCCAAACACATTTGGAAAAAATATTTTGTATTCTTACTTTTATTTATTTATATTTTTAATGTTTATTCATTTTTTGAGTGAGAGAGAAAGAGAGCATGAGTGGGGGAGGAGCAGAGAGAGAGGGAGACACAGAATCCAAAGCAGGCTCCAGGTTCTGAGCTGTCAGCACAGAGCCCAACACGGGCCCGAACCCACAAGCCATGAGATCATGACCTAAGCCAAAGTTGGATGCTTAACCAACTGCACTATCGGGCACCCTGATATCTGTACTTTTAAAGATATACCAAAGTCTTAAGGAAAACCTTAAAGAAAATATGAATAAACATTTATCTAATTTAAGGAAGAATTTTCTAAGTATAAAAGCAATGAAAGAAACCTTAAAAGAAAACATTGATGGAACTAGTTAATTTCAAATATATTAAACATATCTTTTGACAAATATGTCTTCTATTCTTATATTTAATATAGATAATAGAAAAATAGATAGGGGCGCCTGGGTGGCTCAGTCGGTTGAGCGTCCGACTTCAGCTCAGGTCGTGATCTTGCGGTTTGTGAGTTCGAGCCCCGCGTCAGACTCTGTGCTGACAGCTTGGAGCCTGGAGCCTGCTTAGGATTCTGTGTCTCCTTCTCTCTCTGCCCCTCCCCCACTTGTGCTCGGTCTCTCTCTATCAAAAATAAATAAATGTAAAAAAATGTTTTAAAAATAGATAAAAGTGAGAATCATTTCACAAAATAAAAATATATAAATGGCCAGTAAACATGAATAATTTTTAAAATACAAGTAAAAACATAATTTTTGTCCATCACATTGGTTAAAATATATTAACATAATATCAGTAGTAATATAACCAATGATGATAAGGTTGCTGTGAACAGGGTATCCTCATATCATGCTAGTGGACAAATAGCTAAAAGAAATACATATATCAGATAATTCCACTTCCACAAATTCACTCCAAGGAAAGAATTGGAAATGGAAGCATACATTCATGTACATATTTGAAATTAAAAATATTAGTGGGGTGCCTGGGTTGCTCAGTCAGTTAAGTGTCCAACTTTGGCTCAGGTCAGTAAGATCAGGTCATGATCTCACAACTCGTATGCTGACAGCTCAGAACCTGGAGCCTGCTTCAGGTTCTGCATCTCCCTCTCTCTCTGCCCTTCCTCTGCTCATGCACTGTCTCCCAAAAATAAATAAACATTTAAAAAATTTTTAACTAAAAAAAAATTAGTGTCCTCAAATTGGGAGATGTATGATACATACATAAGATTTAAAACTGTAGTCATTAAAAGCCATGCTTTTTTTTATTATTTAAATCCAAGTTAGTTAACATATAGGGCAATAATGATTTCAGGAGTAGAATTTAGGGATTTCTCACTTACATAGAACACCCAGTGTTCATCCCAACAAGTGCTCTACTTAATGCATCACCTATTTAGCCCATCCCCCCACCCAACACCCCTCCAGAAACCCTCAGTTTGTTCTCTGTATTTAAGAGTCTCTTATGGTTTGCTTCCCTCTCTGTTTTTATCTTAGTTTTGCTACCCTTCTTTTATGTTCATCTGTTTTGTATCTTAAATTCCACATATGAATGAAATCATATGATATTTGCCTTTCTCTGACTGACTTTTTTTTTTTTTAATTTTTTTTAATGTTTATTTATTTTTGAGACAGAGACAGAGCATGAGCAGGGAAGGGGCAGAGAGAGAGGGAGACACAGAATGTGAAGCAGGCTCCAGGCTCCAAGCTGTCAGCACAGAGCCCGACGCGGGGCTCGAACTCACAGACTGTGAGATCATGACCTGAGCCGAAGTCGGCCGCTCAACCGACTGAGCCACCCAGGCGCCCCTGACTGACTTATTTTGAAAAGCCATGCTTTTGAAGATAACTATGTGCTGAAATGTTCCCAATATTAATATTTAAAAATAATATAATACAGACAAAATATGATCTCAAGAGTAAAATGACTTATGTTTAGATTATAGATTTGGAAGTTTTTAATAAAGGAATATTCTATATATTTAGAATGTAGATATTTTTTAATAGACATAGAAAACATAATTCAGTCCTCATTCATGATCAAAAGCTCTTAGCAAACTCAGAACAGAAAGAGCTTCCTCAACCCAATAAATTCTTTCAACATTTCACCATTGAAACTGATGTAAACACTGTAAATGATTCACCATTGAAATGGTATTTACATCATTCTTAATGGTGAAACATTAGAGTATCTTCTTTACTGTCAAGAACAAGACAAAGATGACAACCATCACTGCTTGAATTGAACAATGTACTGAGGTCCTAGTCAGCACAATAAGACAACAACAACAAAAAAGATATAAATGTAAAGTCAGAAACAGACAGCCAACAAAATCAATGTCATAAAGAGATACCTGTATACACTCTCAATGTAGCATTATTCACGATAGCCAAGGCATGGAAACCATGTAAGTGTCTGTCCATAGATGAATGGATAAAGAAAATGTGCTTTAAAGAAAATATGTTTTATACACACACACACACACACACACACACAAATATTGTTCAACCTTAAAAAATAAGGAAATCCTGCTATTTGCAATATGAATGAACATTAAAGGACATTTTGCTAAGTGAAATAAACAAGGCAGAGAACAACAAATACTGCATGGTATGACTTATATGTTGAATCTAAAAAAAAAAGTAGGACTCATGAAAACAGAGAGTAGAATGGTGGTTGCCATGGGGCTGGGCTGTAGGGAAATAGGGAGAGACTGGTAAAACAGACAAACTTCCAGAATAAGGTATGAGGATCTGATGTATAACATGGTAACTATCATTGATAATACTGTAGTGTATAACTGAAATTTGCTAAAAGAATAGAACCTAAGTGTGTTCTTACCAAAAAAAAAAAAAAAAAAAAAAAGAAAAAAAAAGAAGAAGGTGAATATGTGAAGTGATGGATGTGTTAATTCAATGAATGGGAATCTTTCACAATGTATATGTATGTTAAGTTACCACATTGTACACTTTAAATATATTACAATTTTTATTTATTAATTATACTTCAATAAAGCTGGAAAAAATATATGGGTGGTTGATGAAGCCAGAGACTGATGCTTTTTATTATAAACTTTGAATAACTATTTGCCTCTCTAAACTAAATGCATGTGCAACTTTCTTAAAAAATTAAAAATAAAGTGATCTTTACTCTGAAAACTATAGAACATTTATGAATGAAACTGAAGAGGACACAAAGAAATGGGAAAAAATTCCATGCTCATGGACTGGAAGAAAAAACATTGTTAAAATATCTATACTGCCCAAAGCAATCTACACATTTAATGCAATCTCTATCAAAATACCACCAGCATTTTTCACAGTGCTAGAACAAACAATCCTAAAATTTGTATGGAACCATCAAAGACCCCAAATGCCAAAGCAATTCTGAAAAAGAAAAGCAAACCTGGAGGCATCACAGTTCCAGACTTCAAGCTATATTACAAAGCTGCAGTAATCAAGACAGTAGGGTATCAGCATAAAAACAGACACATAGATCAATGGAACAAAATAGAAAACTCAGAAATAGACCCACAACTATACGGTCAACTCATCTTTGACAAAGCAGGAAAGAATATCCAATGGAAAAAAGACAGTCTCTTCAAAATGGTGTTGGGAAAACTTGATAGCAACATGCAGAAGAATGAAACTGGGCCACTTTCTTACACTACACACAAAAATAAATTCAAATGGATGAAAGACCTAAATGTGAGACAGGAAATCATCAAAATCCTAGAGGAGAACACAGGCAACAACCTCTTTTACCTCAGTTGGAGCAACTTCTTCTTAGACATGCCACCAGAGGCAAAGGAAACAAAAGCAAAAATGAACTATTGGGACTTCATCAAGATAAGAATCTTCTGCACAGCAAAGGAAACAACAAAACTAAAAGCCAGCCTACAGAATGGGAGAACATATTTTCAAATGACATATCTGATAAAGGATGAGTCTCCAAAATCTATAGAGAACTTATCAAACTCAACACCCGAAAAACAAATAATCCAATTAAGAAATGGGCAGAAGACATGAATAGACATTTTTCCAAAGAAGACATCCAGATGGCTAACAGACACATGAAAAGATGCTCAATATCACTTATCATCAAGGAAATACAAATCAAAACCATGATGAGATATCACCTTACACCCTATCAGAATGGTTAAAATTAACAATACAGAAAACAACAGATACTGGCAAGGATGCAGAGAAAGGAGAACCCTTTTACACTGCTGGTGGGAATGCAAACGGGTGCAGCCACTCTGGAGAACAGTATAGAGGTTCCTCAAAAAGTTAAAAATAGAACTACATTATAATTCAGCAATTGCAGTACTAGGTATTTACCTAAAGGATACAAAAATACAGATTGAAAGGGGTACACACACCCTGATGTTTATAGCAGCATTATCAGAAACAAATTATGGAAAGAGCCCAAATGTCCATCAACTGATGAATGGACAAAGAAGATGTGGTTTATATATACAATGGAATATCATTCAGCCATCAAAAAGAATGAAATTTCACCATTTGCAATGATGTGGATGGTGCTAGAGGATATTATGTTAAGCAAAATAAGTCAGAGAGAGACAGCTACCACATAATTTCACTCACATGTGGAATTTAGGAAACAAAACTGCTGAACATATGGGAAGGGAAAAAGAAAAGAGAGAGGGAAGCAAACCATAAGAGACTCTTAACAATAGAGAACAAACTGAGGGTTGATGGAGGGAGGTGGATGGGGGATGAGATAAATGGGTGATGGGTATTAAAGAGGACACTTGTTATGATGAATCACCAAATTCTACTCCTGAAACCAATATTAAACTAGAATTTAAATAAAAACGTAGAAATTTGTAAATTAAATTATATTACATTAAATTAAAAATAAAGCTACATTTACATTTGATTATATATTACTGGGATGTCTAAAAGGATATGCATAAAATTTTTACATTTACTGACAAATAACATGTGAACGTTGTAGCAAAATTAGTACATATCAACAAACCAACAAACAATAAAAGAAAATTACCCACTGTTTTTGTCTTAAAGAAATATGTTTTGAAATCAACTTATAATTTAGTAATTAATGACATTCTTTTAAGACAGAGAATTTACAGTATCAACTGAATTTCAAAGCATAATGCATTCCTTTTGATTTAAACATTGAGACCAAAGTATCTATAAATCTGGCAGCAATCAATATAGCTGCAAAGAAAATAAATCAAATTGCAAATGTAAATTTATAAAATGATGTCTAATGACATAAGACCCCAAAGGCAATATAGGATATATATTTAGGAAACCCAAGCATATTGTATTCTTAAAAATTTTTTAATGTTTACTTATTTTTGAAAGAGAGAGAGAGAGAGAGAGAGACAGCCCAAACAAGGGAGGGGCAGAGAGAGAGAGGGAGATACAGAATCTGAAGCCAGCTCCAGGCTCTGAGCTGTCAGCATAGAGCCCAACACTGGGCTCAAACCCATGAACCATGAGATCATGACCTGAGCCAAAGTCGGACACTTAACCGAGGCACCCAGGCACCCGACCCAAGCATATTTTCATTCAGTGAATAGTAGTTAAAGAAGCTTCTGACTCTAGTTGATGTTAGATATTATGAAGTTTGCCAATAACAGCTTCTGGTTTTCCACATTAATAATAATAGCTATGTTTGTGTATCTGTTATTTTTATACACCATCTCTTTACATGTACATATATATTAGTTGATCCCTATATTTCTATTATTTTTTTAATTTTATTTTTTTATTTTTAGAGAAAGAGAGTGCACAAGCAGTAAGGAGGGGCAGAGGGAGAGACAGAATCTTACGCAGGATCCACACTCAGCGTGAAGCCAAATACACAGCTCTATCTCACAACCCTGAAATCATGACCTGAGCTGAAATCAAGAGTAAGGTGCTCAGTTGACTGAGCCACCCAGGTACCCCTGAATCCCCACATTTTTATAAGAAAATTAGAAGAATTAAAAGAAATTATAGAAGAAAATTGAAAACCATAATTTTAATAACCGTCCCCAAACTGCATCACTTTTTAAGAGTAGATTCAGACTATGATCAAAATCCTCTGACTCCAAATTCAGATTATTCCTAATACATCATTCTCTCAAGTTTAGTCTCTAATGAAATTTCTTTCTCTTTCATCTCAAACTATAAGAGGGATTTAACTCTATATCATCACACACCTGTTTGCCAACATTAAAAATCTTATACACAATTTATGTATTTGCATAAAAACAGTAGTAAAAGAACCAAATTATTATATATTATTTATCTGTTAGGTTATTGTAGCTCAAGCTATAGCATACCTTAAACTTTAAGTCTTTTTATTTTAAAAGGGAATAGGCTGTTCCACATACAAGAAAAGTAGTTCTCAGCAAGTTTTTATACAGTTGGAAGAATTCAACACCCTTTAGGAAGATGAAAATTTGGAATATAATTTGGATAAAATGTACTTTAATTATTATTTATGGTAAGTTTGTAAAAATTAGGTGAATTTCCTGATCTAATACTGCAACTATTCCATCTCTACTTTGAATTATAGTTTCACATAAATTAGATGAGACAGAAAATCTTTAGTATATTTTGGAAAATAAAATACAGCCATCATTTAATAATCTACTACTTTAAAGTTATACCAGGTTGCTGTGTCATCAGATCCTTGCACAGATGCTAATATCATTGTAGTAATATGATGTGAACACACTATGATCAAGTCCCTGATGCTATTTTGAGGCCCAGCACACATAAACTCCAAAAACAACCAAATTCACAAAAAGGGGATGAAGATGAAAGAGATTTCCATAATGTGGCAAAGCTTGGAATTATAATTTTGCAGGTAGATACCTTTAATAAAATAGAAAAATTTAAAACCCAGTAAAAAAATTCACCAAAATGAACAACTGTATGTTACTAAGATATGTTTTATAATGATAGAAATAACAAATGTTTTACCTTCATTCTGTGCTTGAAGTGCTGGATATTTTTCTAAACCGCTGACAAGTGTAAAGACTTCAGTGTAGTCCTCATGGGTGTATAAACTGGTTTCCTCTACTTCACTTTGGGAGTTTGGGTTTGAACTTGGAACAACTTCCTCAAATTCACAGTTAATCTGGGTCACCATTCCTGTGATTGTTTTTCTATGACATTATAAAATTACTGATTTTATGTATGTCTTATTTTAAAGCATCTTTATTTAACAAATAGTGTATGTTCATTGTTGTATAATTACAAAATTCCAACAGACACAGAGAAAAATTACCCATAGCCCCAATACTCAAGAGATTTAAAAAAATTATGTACTTTTTAAATTACTTTTGAATATTTTTTTAAAGATTTTCTTTTTTTTTTAATTTTTTTTACATTGATTTATTTTTGAGAAACAGAGTGAGACAAAGCGTGAGCAGGGGAGGGGCAGAGACAAGGAGACACAGAATCTGAAGCAGGCTCCAGGCTCTGAGCAAGCAGTCAGCACAGAGCCTGATGTGGGGCTCGAACTCACAAACTGTGAGATCATGACCTGGGCCGAAGTCGGACGCTCAACCGACTGAGTCACCCAGGTGCCCCTACTTTTGAATTTAAAAATATTAAACAAAAGTGGATTCATGTACATATGAAACCTGCCTTTTCTGGTAAACAATAAAATGAGTACATTTACATATCAATCAATGTACACTCACTTTATTTTTGAATGCATGAACAGGATCTTATTGTATTGGTAAACCATAATTGACTCAAACAGTTCCCTATTATTGGCAATTTAAATTTGTTGTAATCATTTGCTATTATAATGCAAGGAATATCTTTATGCACTTGCCTAATTGTTTTCTCAAAATGTTTCCTAAAAACGGAAATGATGAGGTTAAAGGTATGCAGATTTGCCATGCATTGCCAAACTGCCATTGTGTTGGGTATTCAGTGTCTGCTTTTCCATATCACTATCCAACATTTTATATTCTGTTCTTCAAACTAGGAAGCTGATCTCCATGACCAAACTAAACTCTCTTGCCCTCTGGCTTCTGGTTGGGTTCAGCCAATAGGAAGCATTGGCAGGAGATCAAAGGTGGGAAGAGAGGTCTGGATATTATTCTTCCCAAATCCTTCTCTTCTGGGCCAGTTTCAAAGTGGCTGCATTCTTCTACCAATGGTTACATCTCTTGTCAGACAGCCCCTCTCCTATAACTAGCTGCAGTTCTTACTGGGTTGATTACTGCTCCGTCCTTTTGCTGCTTCAAGCTTAGAGTGTTAACAACTTCCTGCAGTTGCTTAATCTGGGCACATTTTTTGTCTCCCTTGACTTTGCCCGTCCTTTGCCTGTTTGCTGATTCATCCAGGTATATCTGTCACTGTCTGTAACATTGGGATATTTGGACTTATGAGAGATTTTTAAAATAATGTTTATTTAGTTTTGAGAGAGAGAGAAAGCATGATTGGGGGGAAGGAGTGGGGGCAGACAGAGGATCCAAAGCAGGATCTGCGCTGACAGCAGCAAGCCTGATGCAGGGCTTGAACTCACAAGCCGTGAGATCATGACCTGAGCTGGAGCTGGACACTTAACAAACTGAGCCACCCAGGTGCCCCCTTATAAGAGATCTTTTTAATGAATTTTCTAACAAATATATTATTGGCTACACAGTCTAATATACCTTTTAGCTATATATTCTAATATACCTTTTTCTCCCTGATATCCTAAACTATTTTAGCCTCACTGATTCCCTACACAGACTGAGAGAACCAAAATCAATATAACTCCCCAATGTAACTGGAGAAAAATGAATATGCCATATCTTCAAATCACATATAGAAAATTCTCTAAAATTTCTCCTTTACTCTTTAAGATAATGCAAGGTACAAGAAAAAATTTTTCAACTCACCCAGGTCCATATTACTCATAAGACCATTGATTCCTATGTGAATCTTTATACACTTTTAAGTTTAGCACTTATATCACAGTTATCCTTTTGGTTTTAAATATTACTGATAGGGTGAGCACTTTGTAATAATCCTTGGTAGTACCATTTTGAGAAAACCCAGAGAAATCTCTTTCCCTAGATATAAATGTTCTATGAAAAAAAGTATTTCCTGGATCTCCTTCTACCTCCTTGTCCAATATTATCTATTCTTTGCTCACTGGTGTCTCCTCCTCTGCCTAACCTGTAGATACTGGTATTTCCCAGGCTTCCAGTCTAGATGGTGTTTTCTGTCTTTCCACATCATGGTACTTGGGTAAGTTCATCCACTCCAATTGACTAATTCCTTAATCTAAAAGAAATATTTACTGAGAGTCTATAATGTGCTAACACCATTGTAGGCACTGAGAATGGAGTGGTAAAACAAAACAGTGTTCTTACCCTCATGAAGCTTACCTATTAGTAGGATGATAAACAAACAAACAAACAAATAACATAATGTCAGGTGGGGAAAAACTGTTATGAATAAAATATTAGGACTTCAAGTAACAGCCAGAGGGTTGGTAAGAGGTATATTTTAGACAGGGTAGTTAGTGAATGGCCAGCTGAGGAGCTGATAATTCCACAGCTACCTGAATAATCGTAGGGTACTCCAGGGAACAAGGTTGGCCTATTCTAAGAAAAGCAGAAAGAACAGGGTGACTGGAACAGAATAAGGTTAGATACATAGGCAGGGACAAGATCATGTTGGACATTATAACATCTGGCAAGAACTTTGGATTTTACTCTACATGCAATGGCATATGGTCAGTTAGTTATAACATGATCTGATTTGTGTCTTAAAAAAAAAATTCCAGGCAAAGTCCTAGAAGAAAAGAGGAGTAAATCCTCATGATTTGGATTAAGCAAAGCCTTCTCGGATATGATGCCAAAAGCCCAAGTGACAAAAGAAAAAATGGATAAATTGGACTTCAACAAAATAAAAAAAAATACGCTTCAAAGGATACCATCAAGAAAGCAAAAAGACAATCCACAGAAGAAAATATTTATAAATCATGTATCTGATAAGAGACTTGTATCTAGAAAATATACAAACCCTTAAAATTCAATTATAAAAAGACATATAAACTGACTAAAAAATGTGCAAAGAATAAACATTTTCTCAAGATAAAGGCCAATAATTACATAAAAAGATGCTAAACATCATTAGCCATGAGGGAAATGCAAATCAAAGTACAATGACATACAATGAGCCACCCATTAGGATGGCTATAATCAGAAAGACAGCAAACAATAAGTTTTGGCAAGGATGTAAACAAATTGTGACCTTCATACACTGTGGGTAGACATGCAAAATGGTACAGTTGTTGAAAAATTTGGCAATTCTTCAAACAGTTAAACACTGAGTTACCATGTGATCTAGCAATTCCACTATTAGAGAAATTAAATGATATGTATGCACAAAAACTCATCCACAGATCTTGATAGCAGCATTACTCATACTTGCCCTAAACTGAAAACAACCTAAATGTCTATCAACTAAAAATGGATAAATAAAATGTGCTATGTCCACACAATGGAATATTATTTGGCCCCCCAAAAAGTGAAGTGTCAATACATGCTACAACACAGATGAACCTTGAAAACATTTTGCTATGTGAAAGAAGCCAGCACAAAAGATCCCATATTGTATCTGTCATATTGTGTTTTTTTTTTAAATTTTTTTTTACATTTATTCATTTTTGAGAGACAGAGAGAGACAGAGCACAAGTGGAGGAGGGGCAGAGAGAGAGGGAGACACAGAATCCAAAGCAGGCTCCAGGCTCTGAGCTGTCAGCACAGAGCCTGATGTGGGGCTCGAACCCACGAGCCATGAGATCATGACCTGAGCTGAAGTCAGACGCCTAACCGACTGAGCCATCCAGGTGCCCCATATTGTGTTTTATAGTAAGAAATGTATATTTTGTCTTCATCTCTATTTATGGCAAGGAACTCCTAAGGCCTTTGGAATTTCCTAAGTATTGAAAGTGATAAAGGTATATTTGGTTATATTAATGAGGTGACTTTTGGAAAACTGCCTGTTGCCCAGAGAACCAATCATGTGATCAGAGGGCTAGAATTTCAGACTCATCCCTCTGCTCTCCAGGGAGGAGAGAAGGGCTGGAGGTTGAATCAGTTGCCAAGGATCTACGATTTAATCAATCATGTGTGTGTAATGAAGCCTTCATAAGAACCCAAAAAGATGGGGTTCAAAGAGCTTCTGGATTAGCGACCACATGGAAATGCTGGGAGAGTGGTGTGGTGGTAGAGGGGATGCAGTATCCTTTTGTTCCACTCATTGACTCCTAGGTTTAGTTCTTGTCAGTATAATCCAAGCTGGTTGCTGTAGGGAGTCATTACATCTCTATTCCAGCATTGGGAAGGAGAAAAGTGAAGGAGAAAAACATGGCTGCTTCCTTTTAAGGACATTCCCCAGAGCTTGAATAAGCCTCTTTTGCTTAATATCCCATTGGGAAGAACTTAGTCACATGGCTATGTTTAGCTACAGAGAAGCCAAGAAATGTAAATGTGATTCTAGGTGGTGCCACAGGTCCACCTTCTTTGTCATGGACTCTATCTTGGTGCTGCAAAATGAATGTAAGGTCAGATATGGTGGGGTGTCTATTCTTTCAGGGCCTCCCATTTCTCTCATACATGAGTCTTGTTTGCATCAAAGTAGCCAGATCACTGCCTTTATTGGAACTTACTGTATATTCTTGATCTATGCCTTCAGATATGCTGTTTCCTTTGGCTGAAATACTTTCTCTCTAGTTATTTTCTCCTTCAATGTCCAGCTCAAGCTCAGTTCCTACTTCTTTGTGATCTCTCCTGCTTATAAATGCACAGCCCTACCAATCTAACTCATAGGGTGAAGAGATCTTAGAGATCATCTTGTTTCTTGTTACTTAAAGTAGGTTCTTGGGCCAGCAGCATCAGCACACCTAGGAGCACATTAGAAGTGCAGAATCTCAGGCCCCAACACAGACCAATTGAATCAGGATCTCCATTTTTAATAAGATCCTCAGGTGATTCATATGCACATTAAAGTTTGAGAAGCACTGCTCCAGCATCATTATAATGACAAAGAGAATGAGGGTCACAGAGAGACAAAAACTTGTCAAAGTAGATAGTACTTGACTTTGACTTTTCAAA
The DNA here is from genome assembly GCF_046562875.1 of Panthera onca. NCBI lineage: Eukaryota > Metazoa > Chordata > Mammalia > Carnivora > Felidae > Panthera > Panthera onca. Next base: position 72,723,491 of record NC_138351.1, read on the forward strand.
TCAAGACTTGAAATCCACATCTTTTGGATTTCATGGAGCAGAGCTCTTTTAACTACATCTTCCTGCTTCCTCACAGCTCAGTTTAGTCATGCAATACATACCCTGTGTTGGCCTTAGGCCTTGTGATAGATTTCATGATAGTCATCTTCTATTATCATTTAATCCTTACAAGGTTAATTTTTGTCATAATTAATTTATAATTTTTAGTTTTAAATAATGTTTATATATTATCTTCCTAATCTGACTTTTAAATTCCTAGATGATAGAAATGGTATTTGGGGGGCACCTGGTGGCTCTGTCAGTTGAACATCCAACTCTTGATTTCAGCTCAGGTCATGATTCCAGAGTTGTGGGATCAAACCCCATGTCTGGCTCTATGCTAGGCATGGAGCTTGCTTGGGATTCTCTCTGTCTCTCTCTCTGCCCCTTTCCCCAGCTCTCTCTCTCTCTCTCAAAAAAAAAATGGGCTTCTCAGGATTTTGAGTCTGGACACATTTAAATAGGTAATTTGTTTCTTTCCAACACAACTAAGGACAACTTAAATTATTAAAAACCTGAAAACATGAATAATAACTATATCCTTCCTAGGTCAGCACTCTTTTTTTTTAAGTTTATTTGTTTATTTTGAGAAAGAGAGAGAGAGAAAACACATGCATGCACGTACATGAGCAGGGGAGGGACAGAGACAGAGGAAGAGAATCCCAGGCAGGCTTTGCGCTGTCAGCAATTAGCCTGATGTGGAGTTCCATTTCATGAATCATTAGATCGTGACCTAAGCCAAAATCAAGACTCAGATGCTGGGATGAGTACTGGGTGTTGTACGTAAGTGATGAATCACAGGAATCTGCTCCTGAAGCTAAGACTACACTGTATATTTGCTAACTTAACAACAACAACAAAAATGTTTAACCAAGTGAGCCACTGAGGCGCCCCTGATCAGCACTCTTTGTACAAAGTAAAGCAACAAACTCTTTACCTTTGCACTGGAATCCCTAATTTATGTCTATATTAATAATGTAGACTGGGTTAGATGTTCTTCCGTATATTATGTTCTGTGTTCCTACCTCTGTCATTATACTTCCCATACTGTATTGTAATTAGTTTATAAATCTCTACTCCCTAGTTTCTTGTGTTCTTTGAGAGTAGAGACTTGCATCACATAGGATGATATATAATAAATATTTGATGAATGACTGAACTAATAATAAGTAATGTTTTGACAAAGTATGTTAGAAAATAGCCTTAAATCTGCATTTATACTATAGGATAAAAGACTTACTTTATTTTATTATTTTTTAAAGTTTATTTATTTATTTTGAGAGAGAGAGAGAGAGAGAGAGGATGAGTAGGGTTGGGGCAGAGAGAAAGAGAGAGAATCCCAAGCAGGCTCCATGCTGTCAGCACAGAGCCCAACACAGGGCTCAATCTCATGAACTGTGAGATCATGACCTGAGCCAAAATCAAGAGTCAGTCACTTAACCAACTAAGCCACCCAGGTGCCCCCAAAAAACTGGTTTTAATATAAGGTGTTCTATAGACATTTTCTATAAGAAGTTTCCTTACTAATTAAAAGCATAATAACATATTTGCTTTATTTTCATGTGTCTTTTGCAACACAAATGCATAGAGAACAGTTAATATGTGATAAATGAGAAGATAAAAAGAAGGTATAAGTCAGGGTGGAGGGGTGGCTCAGTCAGTTAAGAAACTGACTCTTGATTTTGGCTCAAGTCATGATCTCATGGTTCGTGAGTTCAAGCCCCATATTGGGCTCTGTGCTGTCACAGTGAGGAGCCTGCTTGGGATCCCTCTTTCTCTCTTTCTCTCCCTCTCAAAATAAATAAACAAAAAAATTTTTTTCAAAGAGGGTATAAATCCCTCTTTGTGGTTCAGATTAGGGCTTTTTCTTCAGATAAAAGAATAAAATCTGTTAGGGTACAAAGGAAAGGATCTTCTCTCTTCAGGTGTCTGGAGAACTTAATGTTTATCTCCTAGATGTAAAGGGAGATTGAGGTTAAGGACACATACTTCTCAAGAAAATCCTCCACAAAGAGACTTGCTTTCCATTGATCCAAGACTGAGAGATCTGTCACTCCCGGCACTGAAACAGCTGAAGCTAGAAAGCAGAATGGTAAATATTAGCTTCTAGAATTTTCTTTTACACTTAATACAAGGAAGCTAAATATGAATCTTTTACATTATGGTATTATCTTTCTTTGTTCCCAAATGTAATTTTTCCCAAAATTATACCAGATTCCAGATATTTAAATACTCATTATTACAACTCACCCCCCAAAAAACCCCTCAACTATAGTCAGAACAATACCACCTGCACATACCATCCTCATCTTTACAATCTCTCTTTTGCTCATACAGCCTTACCATCCTAGATATTCCTGTTCAACAACTTGTATTATTCCTCATAAAGCTTTTCTTATTAACCATTTCAGCTCACTCTGATATATTCCCCTCGAAGGGCCATAATATTGTCAGTAGCACTCACTCTGGTACATAATCACAACAGCCATATTTTAAAATTTTAGGTGTCTATAGCTTGTCTCTCAAATTCGACCCTTGGTTTCCTAAAAGAAGGATCATGTCATATACTAATGTCAGAGGAAGCGACTGAGTGAAGTTAAGAGTCAAAGGAGCTGCATTCTACCACCAATGTTACTTCTTACTAGTTATCATTTTAGACAAATTACTTAATGTCTGAGTTTGCATGTCATTAAAAAAAATATATGAAAGTGTAGTGGTCAAGAGTACAGGTTCTGGAGGCACCTGGGTGGCTCAGTTGGTTAAGCATCTGACTCTTGATTTCAGTTCTGGTTATGATCTCAAAGTTTGTGGGATCAAGCCCTGCCACTGGGCTCTGTGCTGGCAGTGCACAGCCTGCTTGGGATTCTCTCTCTCCCTCTCTCTCTCTCTGCCTCTCCCCAGCTCTCTCTCTCTCAAAATAAATAAAAATAAACTTAAAAAGAAAAAAAATAGAGTACAGGTTCTGGAATTATCCCACCTAGATTTTAATACATGTATTGCTACTTATTAACTGTATGATCTTGGGTAAATCTCTTAACTGCTTTGTATCTTAGTGTCCTTATCTACAAATTAGAAATAATAATAATTGCCTTTTCATTGTGTTGTTGTGAAGATTAAATGGGATGAAACATATAAATTTATCAGAACAATTCCTGACATACCAATAATATCGAATAAATAAATAATAATATCCAATAAATAATATCCATTAAATTTTGGCAGTTAATGTTATTGATATTTTTAAAAAGAGGAAAAGAAATAGGAATAAATGATAAACTAATTTTTTCCTTTTGTACTTTTAGAGAAGCAGTTTCATGAAAACTGTTTTTCTTCTTATTTCCAATCTGATTGAGATTCATTCCATTTTTACAATATTCATCCTCCCTCATGTCCTCACTTCCTTTCTTACACACTTTAGTCTCCATAGCCAGTCCCATAACTACTCCCTTTAAAAGACTCTTGATTCCCTTGCCTCTTTTTCCCTTGTATTCACTCGGGAAAACCCCCACTCTCCACCTTGTGTACACACACTAGGACAGCTAAAAATTACTGGAAAAAAAGTCATCCAGTCATGCTGAATGAACTCATTTCAGATTATGACCAAAATTTCTTTTTTTTTTTAAAGTTTTCATTTATTTATTTTGAGGGAGAGAGAGATTGAGAGCACGCACAAGCAAGGGAGGGGCAGAGAGAAGGATAGACAAAATCCCAAGCAGGCTCCCAGCCATCAGCACAGAGCCTGATGTGGGGCTCAAACCCACAAAATGTGAGATCATGACCTGGGCCGAGATCAAGAGTCAGAGGCTTAACTGACTGTGCCACCCATGACCATAAATTTCAAATAGGCATCCATCATTGACAGATGATAATAGTATGCCTTCCTAATCAAACTGGCTTTCTCATTCTTTAAGACAATTATGTAACACTTTCATTTCTCAAATTTTTGTTACTCATCCCCTACCTATTCTCAGTCTATGGCCATGACTTCACATAGAAAACTGATACAGAGAACTACCTCATCTTCTACCACCAATTCTACCATCTCATTGGACTAAGTACCTACAAACCCTGCCTTCCTATCTATCATAATGGAAGAAATATTCTGGCTTCTATATAACACCAACTCCTCCAACTGTGCTCTTGATACTATCCCCCTTTACTAAGCTACCCTTTTTCTTTCCTACATCATTAGTTTCTCTCTTTTTACCAAGATCATTTCCACTGGCAAACAAACATTTTATAGTCTCTTTACTTATGACACATATTTTTTTTAATCACACATCTTAAAAAAAAAAAGAGAAGAAAAAACCCTCTTTTTATTGCACTTCTCCTTCAGCTAGTGCCTCAGTTTTCTATTTTACTTCATAGCAAAATTCCTCAAAAGATTTGCCTATATTCACCACCTCACATCTCACTTCTCATTCTTGCTCAGCATATTCCAATCAGGCCTCCATACCAAATGTTCCAGTTAAACTACTCTTACCAAGGTCATCGATGACCTACATTTAGTCAAACTAATGGTCACTATCTTCATCTTACTTGATACTTTAACAGGAACCAGTACTTTTGACCACTTAATCTTGCTTGAAACACTTTTTTTTCTTTTTTTTTTTTTAGAATTCCACAATATCTGGTTTTTCTATCTCACTTGTCATCTAATCTAGTTTTGCCTTTTAACTGTTGGAATGTTCTGAGGCTCTGTCCTAGGCTCTCTGCTCTATATATACTCATGCTTTCAGTGACTTCATCCAGTTCCATAAATTTATGTATAATCTATATATGATAACTCCAACCTGAAACTCTAGCTGTGCTCAAGATTAATATAACCAATTGCCTTCTTGATGCCTTCATTGAGATGCCTAAATAGGCATTTTGACCCAGCCAAAGCAGAGCTATTAACTCCAGCCACATTTTGGCTTCCCCACGAGCCTTTCCTTATCTTAGGAAACAGCACTACCATCCACCCACTTGCTCAGGTCAAAAACCTAGAGGAAACTCTTTATTGTTCTATTTTTTCTTTAATCCTCTCACCGTTGGCTAGACCTCTAAAATAGTCTCAATTCAAACACTTCTCACAACTCCATTACTATAAGCCTAGTTCAAGCCACTATCATCTTTTATACAGAGGGTAGATTTACTAAGCAGTCTAGATTCTGAACCAATATGACAGCTTTCTGATTGATTCTACCATCTCTATTTTTGCCTTTCCATACTCCAAACAACCAGAATGATCTTTCTAAAGCATAAATCAGGTTATGTCACTCCCTTTTTAAAAACTGGAAATGATTTACCACATTAGCCATAATATAAACAAATAAACTCCATATTATAGCCTACAACATCTTACATCTTTCAAAAGCTGCCTACTTCTCAGATATCCCTTTGCATTAACTTGTCACAATGGCCTAATTTTCTGGTTATTACACACATCAAGTTTATTCCTGAGTCAGGAACTTTGCATTTGCTTGAAAGCCTTCTCTCCCATATCTTTTTATGGTTGTTGCCCTCTCATCATTCAGAACTCCACTCAAATGTTTGCCCCCTTCCCTAACTAACCTAGGAAATAGTGCTCCCTACCAAATTTCATATCACATTACACTATTGTGTCTTCTCTACACATTTATTAATACCAGACATTAGTGTATATATTTAATTGTTTTATTGCTGCATCCTTCTTACCAGTCTGAAAACCCACTAAGGGAAGGAACTATTTTTGTCTTATTAGGCACTGTCCTTAGCACCCAAAAACAGTGCCTGGTCCATAATACATGCTGAATAAATGTTGTTAACTGACTTGACTCCTCTATGGAAGGCTTCCTCTTTCTTAAATCCATGACATGATAAGAGCAAAAAATAACATTTTGTACATAAACATTTAAAAGTAGTTTTATACATAAGAGACTCTTATATATGGAGAACAAACAGAGGGTTACTGGAGGGGTTCTGGGAGGGGGGATGGGCTAAATGGGTAAGGGGCATTAAGGAATCTATCCCCAAATCACTGTTGTACTATAAGCTAACTAACTTGAATGTAAATTAAATTTTAAAAAATAGTTTTATATTCAGTGTATCATTACATTTTAAAGTAGCCCTCCTACAGTTAAGCAAGACCTTATTATATAATACAATAAGTGTTTACAAGGCTAGAATTTTTTTTTTTTTTTTTTTTTTAATTTTTTTTAACGTTTATTTATTTTTGAGACAGAGAGAGACAGAATATGAACAGGGGAGGGGCAGAGAGAGAGGGAGACACAGAATCTGAAACAGGCTCCAGGCTCTGAGCGGTCAGCACAGAGACCGACGCGGGGCTCGAACTCACGGACCGTGAGATCATGACCTGAGCCGAAGTCGGACGCTTAACCGACTGAGCCACCCAGGCGCCCCTACAAGGCTAGAATATTTTAAGATTTCATCACCTACATATTTTTTATTTGTTCTATTCATATCTAGTATAAGCTTCCCAATTTCCTACTGTGTCACCTAAATTGTCATAAAAATGTTAATCTGTAACCTTCTTGGAGTTCTGATATGAATAAATGCAATGCATTTTTATTTTATAAGGAAAGCACTGTATTTTCCTAATAATTTACTGTGCTAAACTGTAAAATCATTTTTAAAATAGATTTTTGAGAAATAAAAATAAAACATACCTCTCATCCATGGCCTCCTATACTTATTATCAATAACTCCTGCATAATAATTTCCATCTTGATATAAACATGAAGGGATTCGAAGCAACAAAGCATCTCTGCAAAACTTCTTTCTAACTATATTCTATGTAAGAAAGATTATAAAATCTTTTAATATGTTTATCAGATTTAACTATCAGTGTTCAGAATATTAAAATTCTCTATTCTTTTCAATTTATATTATTTTTATTTAAAAGCAATACCTGCTCATTATAAAATATCAAATAACACAGAGACACATAACTGAGACAGTCAAGGTCCCTAGCAATATCAGTTATACTTTGGCGTATTTTCCACAAAATTCTCTTAGTAGGTTAGGCTAAAATTTGTGTGTGTGTGTGTGTGTGTGTGTGTGTGTTGGACAAAAATGAGACCACATCATTTATACAGTATGCCACTTAGCAATGTGCTTTTTTTTCACTTAGCAGTACAATATGGCTGTCTTAATTTTATTTTCTATGTCTACAAATTATTAAACTTGTGACAACCAGTAAATATGTCTCTATCTTTAAAAAAATATCAATAAACAAAAAGTATTTCTTCAACCCTGTGGTCTACAGTGTGCCTTGGAAAAATGCCCTGCTATTCTCAGGTTATCAAAATCCTATTTATCTTTCAAGGCCCATCTAAAGCAATATCTCCTCTATGAAGCTTTTCCTCAGTGACTCTCAACCTCCCACAGAATTCATTATTCTTTTAATTAGGACAAATGATAGTTTCTTGCATCACTTCCTAAGAGTTTGCTGAAGGTGTTATACATATTAAATAAGAGGTCTTGATCACCCAAAACTAAATGGAAAGATGAGTTAAAGTAATTTAAATAAAATGCAGACCAAAGGTTCATAGTAAAAAAAACAAAAAGCTTGATTTATACTTTGTCCAAAAAAAACGAAATAAAGTTATAAAAATTAAATTTTATATCTAAACAAAATGTTGTTTATAATTAGCTTATAATCATAATTGCTTTTTTGTCAGAATTTTCCCGTAAGCTATATTATATGACATGCATGATATTAGTCATTACTTCACCTTTGATCATAAAGAAGATATTTTTTAAAAATATTTAAGCAAAATATTCCCAAGGCATCTCTGACTCCTTTAATACTCAAACCATTGTCTTCCTCTTATCTGTAACTAATCTAATATTTCAAGATCTTCATTTGACAATACCTTTACCTGTTATTTAAGTGGTGCCTCAACACTGTTTTCATGAACTTTACAAAATCCTACAACTTTTTCAAGATTTGCAATTGATTAGTATCATATTTGTACTATACCATGGAGTGCGATCCACCAGGAAGAAACCAAGATACCATAAACAAGGATAAATTCTGAGGATGTTTGAATACAGACTAATTTTGAAGTGGCCAATATATTTATAAATACATTTGTTTAACAATGACTTCTGATTCCCTACCATGTATATGTTATAACAACACATTTACCTCCCTCAGTTATCAAAAAAATAAAACTTGAAAATGTCCAAATATCTCTTTTTTCCTATAAAATGTTAACAGTTTTAATTACATTGGAGTAATTTTTTTTCCTGGTAATGAGGTCAAGATTATAAAGAAAATCAAAATATCGCTAGTCAATTAAGATCATAAGAACAATGAATTGTTGTATGAGGACTATTCCATTCAGTTTCTTAACAATGTGCTGGACTTAAATCTCAGCTTTGTATAAGCTATTTAAGTTCTCTAGACATCAATTTCTTCACCTGTAAAATTCTAAAACCTATGTAATCCTGGCATCTAGCTCTTTCACTAGTTATGATGGTCAAATGACATAATCCAAGAAAAGAGCAAAGTATCTGTCCCACAGTTAAGTGGTCAATACACGCTGTTACTGTTATTTTCTCATAAAGATAACTAGGACTGCTTTCCCCCCACTCTTTTCAAGAAAGATCACTCAAGAACGTTCATAAAAGGAACCCAAATTTGCCAAGAGTTTCTATTTTCTTCTGCTGACAGCTTCAAATTCAGTTACATTGTCAATAATTTCTTTCCAAAAGTGGTATTTTAAAGGTATATTAAAAGTGGGAAGCGGGGCACCTGGGTGGCTCAGTCGGTTGAGCGTCCGACTTCGGCTCAGGTCATGATCTCACAGATTGTGAATTCGAGCCCCGCATCGGGCTCTGTGCTGACAGCTCAGAGCCTGAAGCCTGCTTCTGCTTCTGTGTCTCCCTCTCTCTTTGCCCCTAACCCACTCGCATTCTGTCTCTGTCTCTCTCAAAAATAAATAAACATTAAAAAAAAATTTTTTTTAAAAAGTGGGAAGAAATTTTAAATCTCAAAGTAATCAGAATAAGGATTAATCTAAGGACTACTATAAAATTATCATAATCATGTAATAAATGCACTTTTTATATCATAATTCTTAGTAGTCAGTGATCCAATAACACTCTACCTCATATAAATAGTCTATTGCACAATATTTGAATGTTGGAAACATATCTTCTTTCTCTGAAAGTCGTACGAATTTCAGTATCTGGAAATTAAAAAATTAATATTAAATGTTGGTAAAATAGCAAAGCAAGGAGTAGAAAACCATTCTTAATCACAAAACTTTGGTTCATTCATTTTATTTTATTTTTAATGTTTATTTATTTTTGAGAGAGAGAGACAGAGCACAAGCAGGGGAGGGACAGAGAAAGAGAGGGAGACACAGAATCCAAAGCAGGCTCCAGGCTCTGAGCCGTCAGCACAGAACCTGATGCAGGGCTCGAACCCATAAACCGTGAAATCATGACCTGAGCCAAGGTTGAATGTTTAACTACTGAACCACCCAGGTGCCCCTGGTTCATTCATTTTTAAAAAGATGCTGAATTATATTTAAAAAAAAAGTTAACTCTAAAAATAACATTTATTACTATGATCTAAATCTAATATGAAAATAACATGTTGATATAAAATTGTTCATATATTTTTCATATATGTTCATATATTGTTTAATCCACACAACTTCTGGTTGGTAGATTGAAATATATACTGTGATCATATTGTTGCAAAAGAGGCAGGAATTCGCAAGACTGGTACAGTTGTTTTCTCAAGAGAATCATATTTCTTAAGTGGTGCTGAAATAGCATAACCACAGGCAAAACTTTGCTGAAGTGGAGGAGTAGAATTTGGGAAATTCTGCTCTTACTTAAAAAATAAAAAGCCCATAGGGCACCTGGATGGCTTTAAGTGTCCAACTATTGATTTCAGATCAGGTCACGATCTCACAGTTCATGAGATCGACAACTGCGCTCACAGCACAGAGCCTGCTTGGGATTTTCTCTCTCCCTCTCTCTCTCTTTGCCCCTTCCCTGCTCACATGTGCGTTTTCTCTCTCTCTCTCTCTCTGTCTCAAATAAACTTAAAAAAAAATAAAAGTAAAAAATAAGAAGCCCAGGGGCACCTGGCTGGCTCAGTCAGAAGAGTATTCAACTCTTGATCTTGGGGTCATGAGTTCAAGCCCCATGCTGGAAATAGAGATTACTAAAAAAATAAAATAAAAACTTAAAAAAATTTTTAAAAAAAGACTGAAGTTAGAATTTCCTAATAGCTCATTTGGAATAAAGCCACTATGACATATTATTCCTAGGTCAATATGTCATTATTGATAAATAAACAAATTCATCTAATGAAACAGTAAGTAAAATTTGGAATGCTGAAAGAGTCCAAGATGATTCTCATTTATGTGTGAACTACAGCAGTTATAGGCTGGAAGGGTCACTCTAGGACAGAGTCTAGTTTATCAGATAGTTTTCAGCCTTTTAATTAGTCACTTAAAACGTTTTGGGGAATTCAGGTGTAAGCTAGGAAGTCTTCATATGGTTGTTTGTAAGTTTTTAGTGAGTAAAATAAACATTTTCATCCAAATGGTTTGCCTTAGTTTCATTATTATTTTAAATTTGTTTAAGGTTTACCTGTTTCCTTATCTATACTGAAGGTACTGCACCAGAAGACCTTAAGAGTACATCTACATTAATTGACTATGAATCTATTATTTTCAATCATCATCAAGTGAACATTCTTAACTACTCAACTACTGTACTATAAAAACTAAGAGCAAACTTGTTAGTGAATACAATTACTTTATTTGATTAATGAATCAGAAGCCATTTTGTATATTACAATAAGCTTTCCAATGAAAACAAACCCAGTAAGTTATTTGGGTTATTTCTAATATTGTTTGATTCTGTGGTTTCAGCAAATGTAGGGAATAGTGTTGGAGTCCTCTTTCACTCTTAATTAAACAATGCCAACGTAGCATTGGTTTTTTTTTTTGTTTTTTTTTTTTTACTGGTGATTACTTCTCTGGAAATATTTCCAGTCATTGTACTTCCATACCCTTCCCACACAGTCTGTGGGATCTTTGAGGCAAATATTAATTTAGAATTTCCACTTCTTGATATTGTGCTTTCATAAAACATTATCTGATTGTGCCTCGTTCTAAGTTTTTTTAAATGTTTATTTATTTTTGAGAGACAGAGAGAGGGGCACAGGCGCCCCTGTGCCTCATTCTAGAAGTCACTTCAAAAAGTTTAAAACAGGGGCGCCTGGGTGGCTCAGTTGGTTAAGCATCCAACTTCAGCTCAGGTCATGATCTCACAGTCAGTGAGTTGGAGCCCCGTATCAGGTTCTGTGCTGACAGCTCGGAGCCTGAAGCTGCTTCAGGTTCTGTGTCTCCCTCTCTCCGACCCTCCCCTGTTCATGCTCTGTCTCTCTCTGTCTCAAAAATAAATAAACATTAAAAAAAAATTTTTTTTAAAGTAAAACAACCAACTCTACTTAGTTTATCCATTCAGTTGTCAGCTTTTATCTTAAATTTTCCTTTCTTGTGAAGCCTAGTACCTCTATCAGCTTCAGATTCATCATTCTCAACAGCTACCTTAAATAATAATTACTGTTGTATTGAAGTTAATCGTTTAAATTCATGCTGAACATATAGAACTTAAATAAGATACTATACACCATATATATTCATAAAATTTCTTTCACCTGTCAACTTTATTTCATTGCATTACAGGTATTTGAACCCATCTTATAATAGTGGAAAAATAGGAAGAGAGATAAATTGGCCTGAAAACAAGCAAAATCATGGTTAAAGAGAAGGTATTTTTAAAATAATCAACTTTTGGGGCACCTGGGTGGCTCAGTGGGTTGGGTGCCCAACTTCAGCTCAGGTCATGATCTCACAGTTCGTGAGTTCAAGCCCGCGTCAGGCTCTGTGCTGACAGCTCAGAGCCTGGAGCCTGCTTCGGATTCTGTGTCTCCCTCTCTCTACCCTCCTCAGCTCACACTCTGTCTCTATCTCAAAAATAAATAAACATTTAAAAAAATCAACTTTTGAATTGCAGCAATTCCTGAAATATTTTTCCTTACCTGTTTATGAAAATTTTCTTTCTCTTGTGCTACCTCCTGACAGGTATCTGGGCCAAAATAGAAATGCATATAAATAATTAGGTCAGGCTTTTATGCACAAGGCCAGAGAAGTAAGGCACAAACTTTTTGCCACCCAGCTTTACTGAAGTGTAATTGAGAAATAAAAATTGTATATAGTTAAAGTGTACATATGTATAATAGAATATTATTCCCAAAATTATTTAAGACCACAGACAAGCGAATGTGAATTTTAGGGCTGGCATCCCATCTCCTCCCACCAGCCTAAGACACACGGGGATTTCTCCCCTTCCTCAATCCATTGCCTAAAACCACACTTTAACCATGTAAAATCACAGGGCAGGCCAGGTTCACGTAGTTTCTCATACTATATCACCTATACAACTTCTCATTAGTGGGTTGAAATCCCACTGGCCTTTCTGTGCCCTTCGCACACTCTATTCTCGCCTAATTAGGTTACGTGGACCCTGGTTCTGAAGTCTTGTCTCCACAGAGCCATATTAACTGGACCTCAAAAATAGGTTTTCCAGAAATTTTGGAGCTGCCATACTTTAGCCCCATCCTGCGCTTTTTTTCCCCTCAGCTCAAGAACACCTTCCCTCGTTTGTCTCCTAAGCCTCTCAGGGATTCCACCTCAGCTAAAATCGCCACGTACCTGCCCTCGCCGGAGAAAATTCCGGCCTACTGAACATGTGACCTCTGGCCCTGGGCTCAGCACTGGCATTGGCCAGCCAGGCCAGGTCCCGCCCCCCGCATCCGCCCCCGCCCCCACCCCGCCCCTCCGGTTTCAGGCACTTCCGCCCCGGGAGCCCCGGCGAGAGAAACCTTTGCTGCACCAAGCAGAGGGTGGCTGTGGAGAAGGGCGGGAAGCTAGAAGGAGCTGGTATGAAAGGTAGGGAAGACCAGGCAAGGGAGTCTGGACTTCATTAGTAGTAGCAGCTCCAATGTTATTAGCTAATCCTGGACAAACAGGACAGGGCCAGAAGAAGAGCAAGGGCAGAAGCATAGCAGAAGTAAAACAGAGAAGATTTAGCCACCAGAATCAGGGAGAGGGGAAAGGAAAAGGGAGGGGGCAAACGTGACTCAGGTGTCTGGCTAGGTGTTGGCCATGCCTTGACGGCAGAAGAGCATTTGAGGAGGAGCAGGAGCATAGCTAGAATTGAGACACGCAGATTATACACTTTGATTGATAGCCACCCCTTCTCAAGCACGCTCATTTAGGAATCACTAGACCCACCTGATAAGGAAGAATTGTTTCTTTCTTTGTATTTCTTAACTCCTTCTTCCTTTCTGTGACATAGCTTGGCATTAAATTTCTTCCCAGAATATTGCAGGAGGTAACATGCATTTATTTACTTCACTAACACATGGGTGTCATTCCAGTTAATTGTTAGCAAAGTACTAATCATGAAACATCAGTGGATGAGCCATCTTATTCTCTCAAGTTACAGACTTCATTCTATTTTGCACAGGTTGGTGTGGTTTGCTTCACTGATAGGGATTTCATGTTTAGCAATAATCAATATAAAGTTGTTCATTTGGCATTGGGGTATATTACTATGCATTCCTGGATGTATACCTTTTATTAAAACTAATTTTGAATTAAATAATTTTGTAAAAATTACAAAAGTAACACCTAATTATACTCATTGTAACCAGTAAAACCATCCAAAGGTGAATACAGAAAAAGTAATCTCTATTACTAACCCTATTCTTAGGTAACCAATGTTAACAATCTGGGGTGTATCTTTTTATACCTTCTTGCATGTTCATACGAATTTATATGGGCATGCGCACACAAAATAGTCTAGCCAATTATATAAAAATGGGTGACTTATTTTCCATACTAAGCAATACATCTTGAAGAAACTTCCAGATCAAGATATACATATATATATATGTATATATATATATATATGTGTGTGTGTGTATATATATATATATATATATATAAAACTCATTTTTAACAGCTGCATAATATTTCAGAGTAAAGATATGCCATAATTTATCCATTCTACTACTGAAGGATTTAACAGATTGTTTTTAGGTTTTTTTTTTTTTTACCTTGAAAATAATGCTGCAATAAGAATTCTTACACATATGGTTTTGAATGTTATTGCTCTTATTCCTGTGGTATAGATTCGTGTTGCTTTACTGGCTCAAATGGTAAGAACAGTGCCAATTTAATAGATATTGCCAATTTACCTTCCAAAAATGTATGGCAATTTATATTAACAGTGCCTGAGAGGGATCATTTTCCTGAATACTCGACAGAAATGAACATTTTGCTCTTTAAAAATGTTTGCTGGTCTGACACATGAAAAATACTATCTCATTATTGTTTTTTCACTTTTCTGATTACTGCTGAGTTTAAACACTTTTTAGATGTTTGTGGGCCCTTTGGATGTCTTCTTCCATGAATTCCATTAATTGCCTAATTGTGTGTGTGTGTGTGTGTGAGTGTGTGTACAAGATCAGGCAATTTTTCTATTCAGTAGGTTGTCTTTTGAAGATCTTGTATATAGGTACATTAGTTAGTATCACATTTGACTATATAAATAACAGAAAATTTCCAAGCGATATGAAATGTATTTCTCTGTCATGTAAATGAGGTACAGAAGTAAAAGGTTCAGGTCTGATATGACAGCTGTGCCCCACAAGGTCCTCAGGGACTTAATCATCCAGTTTATTACTCTGATATTCCTGTGTTGTGGTCCTTGTTTTCATGGTCTCAGGTGGCAGTATTTATGGTTCAGTCAGCAAGATGGAAGAAGGAATGAAAAAGAGGAGAGGCCCAGGGCGCAATGTTTCTTTATATATCTGTAATTAAAATTGTGAAATATAATGTTCATAACGGAAAGTGCGTAAGACAGTCTGTAGTTTAAAACATCCATGCAACCTCCAGTCAAGTAAAGAAACAGAGTATTGCCAGAATTTCAGAAGCTGTGTTTCCTTTTCTAATCACAGCTCTCCCTTGAGGAAGTCTCCCCTAGACCTAGAGATTACTATAATCCTGACTTTATGGTAATCATTGCTTTTCTTTTCTTTAGTTTCACCCAAGTATATATTTCTAAATGATATAGTTTTGCTTATTTTTAAATATTGCTGTATGTGTTAGTTTGGTTTTGCTTCTATTCAGTGGATGCTTTGGTAAGTATATATGTTAATTCAATTTCATTGCTGAATACATTGTATAAACATACCTCAATTTATTCATTCTGCTTTTTTTAACTCTTTTTTTTTTTTTAATTTTAGAGAGAGCATAGGAGTGGGGGAGGGGGCAGATGGAGAGAGAGAAAGAATCTTAAGCAGGCTCCATACTCAACATATATCCCTATGTGGGGCTCAATCCCACAATGCTGGGATCCTGACCTGAGCCAAAATTAAGTCAGCCACTCAACCAACTGAGCCACCCGGGTGCCCCTATCCATTGTTGGACCTTTGGATTATTATAGTTTTGGGTGATTACAAATAATGCTGCTCTCAATATCCTTATACATATATCCTAGCATACATAAATGTTTTTTTCTGGAATATAATTTTATGAATGAATTTCTTGGATTTTTGAGTGCTCATATTATCACATTTATTCAATAATGGCAAACTGCTTTCCAAAGTGATTGTACCAATTTCCACTCCCACCAGCAATGTTTGAGAGTTCCTAGTGCTCTGTAACCTTACCAACCCTTAGCAGCTTCAGATTATTTAATTTTGAATATATGGTAAGTATCTAGTTGTCTCTCAAGGAAGGTTCCCATAAGCTGCCACGTGCCACTTCTGCTTACATTTTGTTGGTTAGGCCCTAGTCAGCTGGTCACTCTTAGCTGTAATAAAGGCTGAAAGATTTATTGTTTATTCTGGACAGTCGTGTGCATAGTTACAACTTGGAGATTCTATTATTAAAATAAGCAAAGAACAGATTTTTTTGAGAAATATATAGTAGTTTCTGCCACATTAAAAATAATAAAAATAGCTAACTTTATTGAGTACTTATTATGTGCCAAGCACTATTCTAAACACTTTGCAACTACTTATAAACTAGATACTATATTACAAACCCCAGTTTACAGATTAAAAACCTGGGACATTGAAAAGTATCTTTCCCAAGATTAAACAACTAAAAAGTATGAAACAGAATTGCAAATCCAAGTAGCCTATTTCAGAGTTCATGCTTTTAGCTAGGCCATAGACTCTTTAAAAGGAATATTTGCTTTTGTTCTGACGTATATTTTATGAAGATTTTCCTCCTGCTTATCTTTGGAAATTTATAGAACTAGTTTTCTTTATATATCTGTAGTGAATTTCATCATAAATAAGTCATCTGTGGTATTTTTTTCCTCAGATATATCTGCATCATTTCTAAAATGATGCATATGAAAAGAATCTTACTTAGAACAATTACTTTTCCCTATACATTTTAATTAAATTTTAATGCACCATTATTTGCACTATTGTTTTGTATCATTTATTTATTTATATATTTTTAAAAGTTTATTTATTTTGAGAGAGAGAACAAGAGTGAGCATGCATGCATGGGGAAGGAGCAGAGGGAGAAGGAGGGAGAGAATCTCAAGCAGGCTCCATGCCCAGTGCAGAGCCCAATGCAAGCTCCCAACCATGAGATCACAGTCTGAGTAGAAATCGAGAGTTGGACACTTAACTGACTGAGCCACCCAGGCGCCCCTCATTTTGTATCTAGATGGAAATAAAATATGTTTAAAACACTTGAATATAAACTAAGCTGAGGAGACATAAGGGAAGCTGGAAAAACCCTTTACTCTTCAGATCAATTCCACACATTTGTGGAAATGTCTTATAATAATATAGACTTCGTTGTTGTATTCACATGTTATGCTGCTGAGGACAAAGTAGTGATGTTTCAGGTTTACTGAGAACATACTTTGTGCCAGGCACAATGTTAGACATTGAAGATGCAAAAATAAGGAAAACACATCTTAGCCTTTGAGAAGCTTACAAATCTTTGTCTGATGTTGCTCTTATTTTTTTAATGTTTATTTATTTTTGAGAGAGTGAGACACAGAGTGTGAGAGGGAGAGGGTCAGAGAAAGAGGGAGACACAGAATCTGAAGCAGGCTCCAGGCTCTGAGCTGTCAGCACAGAGCCCGATGTAGGGCTCGAACTCACTAACGGCGAGATCAGACCTGAGCCGAAGTCAGACGCTCAACAGACTGAGCCACCCAGGCACCCCTGTTGCTCTTATTTTTCAATTTTCTTTTCTTCAGGCAATTCTGTACACTGCCGCCAGGGTGACATTTCTGAAACAACTGAGAACATCACTCCCCTGCTCAAACTTCATAATTTATCAAATACAGGATGAAATCTGAAATTCTTAGCATAGAACAATTACTCCACCCCATTTACTATGGAATCCTGAACAATTGGCCATTCTTTGAATATCTCTCAGATCCTCTGAATTCCAGGTCTTTGTTCCTGCTGTTTTATTTGTATTCTGATCATACATTGTAACCCTATTTATTCTATAGGGTTTAGTTTGAATGTTTCCTCCTCCCACTTAGAATTAGTTGTTACCTTTTTGGCACTCTTATAGTTTTTCTCAGTATCCCACTTTGGGCAGTTTTCATACTTTACATTATAATTGTTTTGTTCATGTCCACCTCTCCTATCATATTGTTGTTTTCTTGAGATTGTGGACCATGGACCACATTTTAATTATCTTTATACACTTTGTAATACTAGCATAATTCCTTAATGCTCTAAAATAGATATTTAATTCCTACTTAAAATTTGGCACTAGGTCATTTTGAAATAATCAAAATTTTTCTTGCATTTTGTATTAAGCATAGGCTTTCAGCATTTTTGCAGGAGCATTAATGTGTATGAAATATTACACACACATACACACATCAGCCAAAGTGAACATGACATAAATATGGCAGATAATCAATTTGAGACAGAGTTGCAGATTAGTCTGAATCAGATTATGCAGAAAATCTGGATATATGGAATGAAATAATATTGCACAAATGTGTTGCATAAGTAATTTGTCTTGTGGTTGCTAATTTGTGGGTGTAGTCTCACATACTATCTTTTGATCAAGGGACTATTTTACATTAGTAGGATGAGAGATATATTTTGGCAAAACATATTTAATCTAATTAAACTAGAATATAATGATAAACTGGTAGCATTAACATGTGAAGAAATTTTCACAAGTATAGAAGGGAAGCCTAATATTTCATATTCATGTAGTTTACATTTTTTTCAAATACAGAAGCCAAATGTTATTGTAGCCTACTTTTGAAACATCTCTTTCTCTAAACGCTATCACCTTTCTCTTCCATATGTTGAACCCTTCAAAATTTTTCCGATTATGAGCAATCTCATATCTCATATGTGTATCATATCTTTTACACATATTGAAAAATTCACTTAAGCTAAGTTTCTGGCCAGGATAAAAACTTTATCCATGCTTAGACTTGATTCTGTTCCCTCAAAGAAGACTTACGCTGGAATAAACGGTCCATTTCCTTCTGAAAAATGGAAGAGCTAACTCTATCTACACTTTAACATTTCCCTTGGGTAATGTTTGTCCTAACGCTTCTTGTATTTTATGGTCCAGTGAAATTAAGCCATTTGCCCAAAATTACGTAGGGGGGATAGGAACACAGGTCTTCTGACTTCCACACAGGGAGGTGAAATTGTTCAGTCATTGACTTATCCATTAGTTATTTTCAAGCACATATTATATGCCAAGAATATGCTAGCTGGGGAGAGCAAATGACTCTACTCTTGTCAATGTGACAGGGAAAATAAGATATTTTCATAAATAACTAGTTATTCCCTGAGGAAATTAATGTCATAAGAGTTACAGGAGCTTAAAAGGGAAATAATGTTTTATTGTTTTAATAAATAAGTTGGAGAGATACAGAAGAGTAATTGAGTAGATAACTCATTTAGCTATTTCGCCAGATTAACCACACCTATGGGAAATCTAGCTGTTTGAACCACAAAAACATAACAGCACCACTGTGTACCTAATGGAAAATGAAGTGACTTATAAATAACTTCTCAAGGCCTAAACTGCAAATTCAAACTACAATAAGTTATAACAAATATCCAGGGTAGCCAATATCATCCTTATAAGAGATGGGAAAACTATTTCTCTTTTTCTCTCCAAAAGAAGTCTTAATGTTGTTTCATAAACAGCAATTCTCACCACTTCATTTTTTTTTTTTTTTGAAAGAGAGAGAGAATGCCCATGCACTTACGCACACAAGCAGAGGACAGGCAGAGGCAGAGGGAAAGAGAGAATCTCAAGCAGGCTCCTTGCCCAGTGTGGAGCCCAATGCAGAGCCTGACGTGGGGATCTATGTCACAACCGTTAGATCATGACCTGAGCTGAAATAAAGAGTTGGACGCTTAACTGACTGAGCCACCCAGTCAAAATTCATATTTTGAATTTAGACCCAATATTTTACCTCACAATGTAAGTTAATTTAACAAATAAATTTTGAACACCTACTATGTGCTTGGTATGTACAAACTTAATAGTTTAGTAACTTGTGTTGTCTTTTACAGGAGAGAAAAAAAAAGAATAGCCAGAAGCAATGTCTAACACTATTGACCACTTAATCTTTTAAATATATTTCTCTTTTGGCTTCTAGCTTCCTGATTTCTCTTACCTGTTCCACATCTGGACTCTCTTTAATTTGGGGAGAAAATAATAAAACCATAATATCAGGCTCATTGGTTCCACTACATATATATGTTATGCAACTTCAGCTTGTCCTCCAATGCCAACTCTCAATCATTTTTTCTCCTTGTGTATATATATATATATATATATACACATACACGCACACACACACATATATACACATATATATGTATATGTATGTGCCAGCAATGTTCAAGATTTGAGAAATGGAGTCTCAAGACAATGTCCATATCTTTGGGCCCCTTGTCATATTCCAACAACTAGATCAGTGGTTCTCATTTGAGGTGATTTTGCCTCCCAGAGGGCATTTGGGCATATCTGGAGACGTTTCTGGTTGTCACAACTTGGGGAAGGGGTGCTACTGGCTATTAGCAGAGGCCAGGATCCTGCTAAACATCCTAAAATTAAGAGGAAAATCCACCACCTCCCTTAAATAAGAATTATCCAGCCCAAACTGTCAACCTAGTGCCTAGTGCCTTGGCCTAGTGCCAAGGTTGAGAAATCCTGATCTTAACTGATTAAAGACTAAACTATATCCACACTCTTCTATTCATATATAAACCACTTACCCCATTCCCTGGAGATGAGTTCACATTCTTCTTGAAGGAGAAATTGTGTTCCTTCACTTTTCACTTTTTTGTCTCAAAATGTCTATATAGTCTCATTTGGCATTTTCTTCTTTCTCTGGATAAGTATTGTTCTTTGTTTTCAAGACTAATCTCTTTCAATATTTGTCCTACCCTATTTTCCAAATTATTTATGCTACTGACCAAAATGCATTCTGTATCACAGAATAAAACAGATAAGAAATCAGAGTACTGTTCCCTCTGGATTCTTTATATCCTACCCACTCACCATCTCCAGAATTCAGTTGATAGATTATTTCCTCTCATGTATATCTTTAATCTCTCCCCTATAATGGATTCTCTCTGTGTCTAAAAAGTACTTAATTATATCCCATCTTAAAATGTTCTTTAAAACTCTTATTTTTGATCTTTCTGTTGTTAAATTATCTGTATTACTTAGGACTCCTATACTTTTCTCCTAACTGTTCACCCAGCCTCTAATTAAGTCTGCATAGTGCTGTAGAATTTAGATTTTGTCAACTACTCTCATCAAAGTCCTCTAGTAGTCAACCAATGCCTGTACATAATAACTATGCCATATAAAGCATCTTTTATTTACAAGATACTGTGCTTGGAACTTGACTTAAATCAGTTATTAATATCTCCATCATATAGATGAGAAACTGAGGATTAGAGAGGTTAAGTGACTTTCTCAAGACTCTATAGCTAGGTAGGAAGTGAGGAGCCAATTTAAAACCAAGTCAGTCTTATGTCAAAATCTGTACACAACTCTTCATTCCCTAAGGAATCAAGTCCAGATTCCTGAGTTTGGCCTTCAGTCTCCAAGTTTTTTCCAGGTACTGCTGACCTTCATCCACCCTATATTCTTGTTAAAGTACTGTTGTCTCTGCATACTCTTTTTGCTTTCTTTTCTCCTATTTGCTCCCACTCATATCATACCCTCTGTCTTTGTTATCCTTCTCACATGGCTCTAGAGTTCCAAATAGTGACCCACTTTCAAGCCCAACTCAAGCTTCCCAGCCGAGTTCCCTAACCTCTGATCTTTTCCTTTTTTTGTTTTTTCCTGGTGAAATTTTTCTCACAAATTTTGTTATTATAAATTACGTATATGCTTTTTTGCTCATTCTCTATTCCTGCCTCCTTTAGAGCAGGAACTTGTTATGTGATAGTAACATAGTTTTGGGTAGAATTTTACAAGCACTCTTTCATATATGTTAAGAACCTGGCAAAGAGCAAGAGCTCAATAAATGTTTGTTTGCCTGTTTGGGTCTGATCTTCAGAGCAGTTCTCCAAGGTATTATTATACTTTACTAACAGATAAGAAAATTGAGGCTCAGAGAGATCAAGTGACCTGCCAAAGGGCAGAAATATTCCAGGATGACCCAAGCTCTAACGCAAAAGTTTTGTCTTTAATTGGGGGTTCTTTCTACTATACTACTTAGGACTTTAGAAGTTTGATTCCCCAGTATATCCTAGCTCTATGCCTTGGTCTTAGTAGTACTGAATATGAGCTGAATGAATGAGTAAATGTCTGTTAAGAACATACTCTTTGATGTTGAAAGTCATGAGAGATTTCTTGGCCACCAAGAATAAGAGCACTTTAGGATGTGACTCATACTCATACATAATACTTATTATTCATTTAGACAGAAAGAAAACAAACCCACCCATTGTGATAAAATATCTTAGGTAACATTAGGTTGAAGTCTGTATTATTATCCACTTAAGAACACCTGTGCCACATGACTTTGACAAACAAGCTTTTATGTGATTTAAAATCAGTAAGTAGGAAAAAATTCAGAATAATTTTTCAATTTTTGTTTTTCATTTTTATGTAGGTACATTTATCATTCTCTTTCCTTATTGTCTCTACTTTTGGGGTCATGTTTAGAAAGGTCACCTCTATCCCAAAAATTATACAGATACTCTAATATATTTTCTTCTACTGTTTTTATCATGTCATTCTTTACATTTAGAATCTCTGGGATTGTGTCTAAGTATGTGTATGTGTTTCTATGTATGTGTATAAGGCATGAAATAGGTTTCTAATTTAATATTTTCTTAAATAGTTCAATGAGTTATTTATTGATTTTCCCTTCTGATTTAAATTACATCTTTATCATATACTTCCATATACTAAATTCTTACATATATATAAACTTTCCAGAATTTTTTAAAGTTTATTTATTTATTTTGAGGTGGGGGTGGGGCAGAGAGAGAGGAAGACAGAGAATCCCAAAGCAGGCTCTGCACTGTCAGTACAGAGCCCAATACAGGGCTTGAACTCGTGAACCATGAGCCACCCAGGTTTTCTTCCAGAGTTTTAATTTATTCTGTTGATGGTTTACTCCTGAGCTGTTTTTATTTATTAATTTACATGGTTTTAATTATTAAAATTTTAATTTCTGGGCAGCAGTCTCATTCACTATTCTTTTTTCTTTTAATTCCTTTTAATGTACTGTTGGATTCAATTTGCTAGTATCTTGTTGAGAATTTTTGCATTCGTGTTCATCAGGGATATCGGCCTATAACTCTCCTTTTTAGTGGGGTCTTTGTCTGGTTTTGGAATCAAGGTCATACTGGCCTCATAGAATGAGTTTCCTTCCATTTCTATTTTTGTAATAGTTTGAGAAGAATAGGTATTAACTCTTCTTTAAATGTTTGGTAGAATCCCCCTGGGAAGCCATCTGGCCCTGGACTATTGTTTGTTGGGAGAATTTTTGATTACTGATTCAATTTCTTTGCTGGTTATGGGTCTGTTCAAATTTTTATTTCTTCCTGTTTGAGTTTTGGTAGTTTGTATGTTTGTAGGAATTTGTCTATGTTTTCCAGATTGCCCAGTTTGTTGGCATATAATTTTTCATAATCTTCTTTTGAAATTGTTTGTATTTCTGTGGTGCTGGTTGTGATCTCTCCTCTTTCATTTACCACGATCAAGTGGGATTTATTCTTGGCCTGCAGGAGTGGTTTAATATTCACAAATCAATCAGTGTGATTCACTACATTAGTAAAAAAAGGATAAGAATGATATGATCCTTTCAATAGATGCAGAAAAAGCATTTGACTAAATCCAGCATCCATTCTTGATAAAAACCCTCAGCAAAGTAGGGATAGATAGAACATACCTCAACATCATAAAGGCCATATATGAAAGACCCACAACTAATATCATCCTCAGTGGGGAAAAACTGAGAGGTTTTCATCTATGGTCAGCAATAAGACAGGGATGTCCACTCTTACCATTACTATTTAACATAGTACCAGAAGTCTTAGCCTCAGTGATCAGACAACAAAAGGAAATTAAAGGCATCCAAATTGGCAAGGAAGAAGCCAGACTTTCACAATTCACAGACAACA
Organism: Panthera onca; assembly: GCF_046562875.1. Lineage (NCBI taxonomy): Eukaryota > Metazoa > Chordata > Mammalia > Carnivora > Felidae > Panthera > Panthera onca. Next base: position 72,747,252 of record NC_138351.1, read on the forward strand.
TAACGCTTTATGTAGGAAACCCAGAAGACTCCACAAAAAAATTGGAAGCACTAATACATAAATTCAGCAAAGTTGCAGGATACACAATCGGTGTACAGAAATCTGTTGCATTTCTATACACCAATTATGAAGCAGCAGAGAAAGAAATCAAGGAACCAATCCCATTTACAACTGCACCAAAACCAGTAAGATACCTAGGAATAATTTTAACCTAACAGGTAAAAGAACTGTATGCTGAAAACTATAGAACACTTAGGAAAGAAACTGAAGAGGATACAAAGAAAAGAAAACATTCTGTGCTCATGGATTGGAAGAAAAAACATTGTTAAAATATTTATACTATGCAAAGCAGTCCACACATTTAATGCTTTTCCTATTAAAATACCACCAGCATTTTTCACAGTGCTAGAACAAACAATCCTAAAATTTGTATGGAACCACAAAAGACCCCGAATAGCCAAAACAATCTTGAAAAAGAAAAGCAAAGCTGTAGGCTTCACGATTCCAGACTTCCAGCTATATTACAAAGCTGTAGTTTAAGACAGTACGTTACTGGCGCGCGCGCACACACACACACACACACACACACACACACACACACAGATCGATGTAACAGAATAGAAAACCCAGAAATAGACCCACAACTATATGGTCAACTGATCTTTGACTAAGCAGTAAAGAATATCTGATGGTAAAAAGACAGTCTCTTCAACAAATGTTATTGGGAAAACTGCAAAGCAACATGGAGAAGAATGAAACTGGACCACTTTCTTACACCATACACAAAAACAAATTCAAAATAGATGAAAGATCTAAATGTGAGATAGGAAACCATCAAAATCCTGGAGGAGAACACAGGCAGCAACCTTTGACCTCGTTCGGAGCAACTTCTTACTAGACATGTCAATGGAGGCAAAGGAAACAAAAGCAAAAATGAACTATTGGGACTTCATCAAGATAAACTTCTGCATATTGAAGGAAACAACGACAAAACTAAAACGCAGCCTATGAAATGGGAGAAGATAGTTGCAAATGACATCTGATAAAGGATGAGTATCCAAAATCTATAGAGAACTTATCAAACTCAACACCCAAAAAACAAATAACCCAGTTAAGAAATGGGCTGAAGACATGAATAGATATTTTCCAAAGAAGTCATCCAGATGTCTAAAATATATATTTTCCAAAGAAGACATCCAGACACATGAAAAGATGCTCAACATCACTCATCATCAGAGAAATACAAATCAAAACCACAATGAGATACCACCTCATACCTATCAGAATGGCCACAATTAACCAGCAAACAACAGATGTTTGTGAAGATGCAGAGAAAGGAGAACCCTCTTACACTGTTGGTGGGAATGCAAACTGGTGCAGCCACTCTGGAGAACAGTATGGAGGTTCCTCAAAAAGTTAAAAATAGAACTACCCTACAATCCAACAATTGCACTAAGTATTTACCCAACCCAAAGGATACAAAAATACAGATTGAAAGGGGTACACACACCCTGATGTTTATAGCAGCATTATCAACAATAGCCAAATTATGGAAAGAGCCCAAGTATCCATCAATTGATGAATGGATAAAGAAGTCACACACACACACACACACACACACACACACACACACACACACACAATGGAATGTTACTCAGCCATCAAAATAATGAAATCTTTCCATTTGCAACAATGTGGTTGGAGCTAGAGTGTATTATGCTAAGCAAAATAAGTCAAGTCAGAGAAAGACAAATACCATTTGATTTCACTCATGTGGAATTTAGGGAACAAAATGGATAAACATATGGGAAGGAAAAAGAAAAGAGAGAGAGGGAAGCCAACCATAAGAGACTCTTAACAATAGAGAACAAACTGAGGGTTGACAGAGCGAAGTGGGTGGGGAATGGACTAAATGGGTGACAGGTATTAAGGAGGGCACTTGTTATCATGAGTATTGGGTGTTGTATGTAAGTGATGAATCACGTAATTCTACTCCTGAAACCAATATTACACTATATGTTAACTAGAATTTAAATTAAAATTTGGAAAAATAGGAAAAAAACCTCTTGATTTCTGCTTAGGTCGTGATCTCACAGTTCATGGGATCAAGCCCTGAGTTGGGCTCTGCACTGACAAGGCAGTTTCCTTCTCTCTCTGTTTCCTTCTCTCTTTGCCACTCTCTCTCTCTCTCTTTGTAAAAATAAATAAACTTTAAAAAATGTTGGAACGAGGGGCACCTGGGTGGCTCAGTCGGTTAAGCCTCCGACTTCGGCTCGGGTCATGATCTCGCAGTCCGTGAGTTCGAGCCCCGCATCGGGCTCTGTGCTGACAGCTCAGAGCCTGGAGCCTGTTTCGGATTCTGTGTCTCCCTCTCTCTCAGACCCTCCCCCGTTCATGCTCTGTCTCTCTCTGTCTCAAAAATAAATAAACGTTAAAAAATTTTTAAAAAAATGTTGGAACAAATTTTTTTTTAAGTTTCCTGGCTATCCTCTAAGGTTTATTCTTAATAAACATAAGAAATATTTTGTCAAGATCCCACATCTTCTTTTTCTGGGATTCTGATTGAGATGAAATAAAAGTGATGGATTCATTTGGAGAATTGACACATTTTAATATAGAGTCTTCAGAATCAGAGAACCTGATATGGTTTTCCATTTACTCAAGTCTTATGTCATTTTCCCCAATTACTTTAATTTTTTTTAACATTTGCTTTATTTTATTTTAAAAAAATGTTTAATGTTTATTTATTTTTGAGAGAGAGAGGGAGCAAAAGAGGGGCAGAGAGAGAGGGAACACAGAATCCGAAGCAGGCTCCAGGCTCTGAACTGTCAGCACAGAGCCCGACACGGGGCTCAAGCTCAAGAACTGTGAGATCATGACCTGAGCCAAAGTCGGACGCTTAACCGACTGAGCCACCCAGGCGCCCCACATTTGTTTTATTTTTTAATATTTATTTATTTTGAGAGAGAGAGGGTCTGTGTGTGTGTGTGTGTGTGTGTGTGTGTGTGCAAGTGAGGGAGGGGCAGAGAGAGAGGGAGAGAGAATCCCACAGCAGGCTCCATGCTGTCAACCCCAAGTCTGAAATGGGGCTCCCTCAGGAAACATGAGATCATGTCCTGAGCTCAAATCAAGTTGGATGCTCAACCGACTGAGCCACCCAGGAACCCCCGCAATAATTTTATAATTTTACAATTTCTGTGTTTGTGTGTATGTGCATGCATACTTCAATAGAATATAGTGCTCTAGTACTTATATGCAAGAATCAGCCACCTGAGTTTCAAACTCAGCTATGCCATTTACTAGCCATGTAACCTGTTCTTTCACCCTTTTGTGTTTGTTCTTTATTTCCCCTCTCCTATAATATGGGCGATGATAATAGTGCCTCTTAGAGTTATCATGAAGATTAAATGGATTAATGTATCTAAAACACTGAAGACAGTATCTGGCACATAGTAAGTACTCCATAAGTACTACCTATGATTACATGTGTATATATGCTATACACATTTCTTGTTATTTATTTGTGTTTTATATACTATTATTAAAAAGGGGATTATTTTTCTATTCTCTTCTTATGGGTGGTCATTTTATTAATTTTGATTATGGAGTGCAATCTCAATCAACACTAAATTTTGAAATTTCAGCCTCCAGAGGGCTCCCCTTTCCTGTGAATTATTGTCATTCTCATAACTTCTTTTTTAAGAATTTTGTGTCACTTAGAGCCAAGTGATGAAGAGGAAAATGTGTATGTGATGCATTTGAAAGGTCAAGTAAGATAAATAAGATCAACAACTAGTCCATTGAAAATACTAACAGGACTGGGGCGCCTGGGTGGCTCAATTGGTTAAGCATCCGACTTCAGCTCAGGTCATGGTCTCACAGTTTGTGGGTTCGAGCCCACGTGTGTCAGCTGTGCTGACAGCCCAGAGCCTGGATCCTGCTTCAGATTTTGTGCCTCCAGCTCTCTGCCCCTCCCCCACTTGCACTCTGTCTCTCTCAAAACTAAATAAATGTTTAAAAAAAATTTTTAATAAAAATAATAAAAAAAGAAAATACTAACAGGACAAGCAATCTTCTTGCAAAACAGAAGAAAGAAAAAACAGCTGAAAATGTAAAAACAAAAAAGGAATTAACAGAAACATAAATATCCAAGAAGTTTAAAAATTACAAGAATACTCAAAGTTTAACCTGTCAATAAAGTGAAAATTTTGACAACTTATCTGAGAAATATAAGTTATGTAAAGTGATACAAGTAGAGGCAGAAAACTTGAATTAGTCAACAACATAGGAGAAATGGGAAATGTTACCAAAGTTCTACCACTAGGTCAAGATGTTTTTAAACATGGATTCTCTCAAAACTTTTAGGAGCAATGTTATTTATAGAACATTGGAAAAGATGAAAAACTTTATTATAACTCATTAAACAAAGCTAACATAACTATGAAACCAGATTAGTGAGGAATAGAAGAAGAAAAAACTATAGACCAATCTTAATAATGAAATAAATGCAGAAATCCTAAATAAAACATTAACAAATTGAATATAACAGCATTTTAAAAGTTGAATGTACTGTGATCCAAATAGATTTTATTCCAGGAATGCAAATATAGCTCAGTATATTAAGACATGAGCCTCTTATGATTTGCAGCTAAATAACAAGTAAATCTTTAAATATTTCATGGCATTTTTCTCCTAATATTATCCTGCTTTGCTACTTTGTTTGATCATCTCGGCCTAGAACATCTTCTTCTCTGTCCAGGAAACTCCTACTTCTCTTTAAAGACTCAACGTAAGTCATCTCGGTCTCCTTCTCTGACACCGCCTTACCTGAGGCTAAGAAGATACTGCTCTTATACACTTCCACAATACCTTGTATTTACCTCTATTACACACTTACTATACTGTTCTATAAATGCTGGTTAACTTGTTTATCTCCCCTACCAAATTGTGAACTCTTGAGATACAGTCAATTTAGTTCTGTGTTGGGGCGCCTGGGTGGCTCAGTCAGTAGAGCGTCCAACTTCGGCTCAGGTCATGATCTCACAGCTTGTGAGTTCGAGCCCTGTGTTGGGCTCTGTGCTGACAGCTCAGAGCCTGGAGCCTGCTTCTGCTTCTGTGTCTCCCTCTCTCTGCCCCTAACCCACTCACATTCTGTCTCTCTATGTTTAATCATGTTTTAAATAAACATTAAAAAAAATTTACTTCTGTGTTTTGGAAGCCTGATATATAAATATTTGGCAAAATACACTGAGAGATATACACAGAACAAAACTGGAAATAAAAAATGTTAGCCAATTACTATAAAAAGCTGTATTGGAGGACACGATTTTGATGTTTAGACTGGACTTCTTAATATTTCACCTTAGAAAAAAATCAAACTTCCTTTTCCTGTTGGAAGCAAAGTTGGGCAACCTCCCTGGAAAGCACTAGCTTCTTACCATATGGTAGAGAACACACTAGTGTTAACCTCCTCTGTCGGGAGCCTAGAAGATGCTAATGTATTTATTAATAGAATGTATTAATGTATTTATTAATCAAAAGTACTAATCAAGTCAGTCACTCTTCCCATGGTTAAGTTAGAGGTGAAGAGAAAGGCCAGGAGTTTTATTCTAACTGAAATGCTGCATGGAGACATGAAGCCAGAGAAATAGAGGATACCCCCTGTAATGGCTACCGAACCTAGGACATTTTCCTTTAGGACTTAGTTGCCTATGATTTCAGAGAAAAATTTCAATTGCAGTAACTATATTTAGCCTGAGTGCTCTCATTTAACTTAGCAGGTCTTTGTTTTTTAATTTATAATTTGATTGGTATGCTTCTTCAAATTTCTGTTGGAATAAGTGAAGTGAAAAAAGTAACCAAAAGACATGTAAATTTTCCTCACAAATCTACTTGCATTCTATTATGTTCTCTGTACTTTTTTCTAGTTAATGTAACATTGCTTTCAAGGCACTCTTAACAGGGAAACTGCTCCTTCTGTAGCCTCGTGAAATCGAATAAGAAGGAATTGTCATCTCCATATATTCTGGATCTATTTAACCTAGTAGCATGCTCTGCTAACACTGACAGACAAGGGGAGGGCCAGTAAATGTCAGAGAATGAGGGCAGTATTGGAATATGAGCCCATTCACTTAGCATTTGTTTCACTAGCTTTTTCCCTCTGCTACCAATACAGATAGTAGCTGGAGATCTAACGGGCAGTATAGTGATTATAGTCAACAATACTGTGTTATATACTTCAAAATTGCCAAGAGACTAGATCTTAAATGTTCTCAACACAAAAAAGAAATGATAATTATGTGATGTGTTGGAAGTTTTAGCTAAAGCTATGATGGTAGTCATGTTGCAACATATAAATATCAAATCAACACATTGTACACCTTAAACTTGCTCAATATTACATGTCAGTTATATCTTAATAAAAAATAAAATGAAGATATGGTAATTTGTTTCACATATTGATGGACACTTAAGTTATTTAGTGGCTATTCAAATAAAGCTGCTATGAATGTGTACGAGTCTTGGTGTGGCTGTGTTTTCATTTCTCTTGGATAAATAACTAGGAGTGAATGGCTGGCTCTTACGATTTGTGTATGTGTGTTTTTTTTTATACCATTGACATGTAACATTATAGTAGTTTCAGGTGCACAGCATAATGATTCAATATTTGTATACGTTGTGAAATAATCACCTCAATAAGTCCATCCATAACATTCATCTGACCACACAGTTACAATTTTTTGTGTGTGATGAACACTTTTAAGATCTATTCTGTTAACTTTCAAATACACAGTACAGTATTATTATTAACTATAGTCACCATGCTATATATTACATCCTAATAAATTATATCCTAATTTATTATCCTAATAAATTAGGATAATAAAATAAGATAATTTTATCCTATTATAATCCAAATAAATTAGGATTTATTTATTTTATAACGAAGTTTTTTCTTTTTTTATCTTTTTTTTCTTTAAAAAAAAATTTTTTTTTTGAGAGAGAGAGAGAGCATGAGCAGGGGAGGGGCAGAGAGAGAGGGAGACACAGAATCCCAAACAGGCTCCAGGCTCTGAGCTGTAAGCACAGAGCTTTACATGGGGTCGTACTCACAAACTGCGAGATTATGACCTGAATCAAAGTTGGACGCTTAACCAACTGAGCCACCCAGGCAACTCTATCTTTTTTTTCCCTTAATGTTTATTTTTGAGAGAGAGAGAGAGAACATGAGTGGAGGAGGGGTAGAGAGAGGGAGACACAGAATCCGAAGCAGGCTCCAGGCTGCAAGCTATCAGCACGGAGCCTGACTTGGGGATCAAACCCACAAATCATGAGATCATGACCTGAGCCAAAGTCAGACACTTAACTGACTGAGCCACCCAGGAGCCCCTGGAAGTTTGTTTCTTTTGACCACCTTCACTCATTTCACCAGCCCCACAATCTCTGCCCTGGCAACAGCCAGTCTGTTCTTTGTATCTGGAAGTTTGTTTTTTATTTTATTTTATTTTTTTTTTTTTTAAATTTTTTTTTTCAACGTTTTTTATTTATTTTTGGGACAGAGAGACACAGAGCATGAACGGGGGAGGGGCAGAGAGAGAGGGAGACACAGAATCGGAAACAGGCTCCAGGCTCCGAGCCATCAGCCCAGAGCCTGACGCGGGGCTCGAACTCACGGACCGCGAGATCGTGACCTGGCTGAAGTCGGACGCTTAACCGACTGCGCCACCCAGGCGCCCCTTTTATTTTATTTTTTAGATTCTGCAAATAAGTGAGATCATACATTCATACATACATATTTAGAATCATATATATATGCATCTTATATATATATGTGTATGTGTGTATATGTGTGTGTGTGTGTGTGTGTGTATATATATATATATATATATATATATATATATATATATATATACATGCATCTTTTTTCCTCAATGTATTCTTTTGTTAAAAAACTTTTTTTCGGGGCACCTTGGTGGCTCAATCAGTTAAGCATCTGACTCTTGGTTTCGGCTCAGATCATGACCTCACAGTTTTCAAGACCCCTGCATCAGACTGTGTGCTGGCATTGTGGAGCCTGCTTGGGATTCTCTGTCCCTCTCTTTGCCCCTCCCCACTCGTGCTCCCTCTCTCTCTCTCTCTCTCTCTCTCTCTCAAAATAAGTAAAAAAAAAAAAAAAAAATTAAAAAAAGAACTTTTTTCTACTTCTATTCCTCTTCTTTTGACTTTCCTCCTCATATTCCTGTTATTCTTTTCTGCTTTTATTTAACACAGATTATGGGTTGCTTCTAACTCAAGCAGCAAAGTGAGAGTATTAGCAGTTACAGCCTCAGGGAAATTATCAGTGGTACCAGGGTACAGATGTCTAAGAGTGTAGGGAGAGGATTGAAAAATGCAATGGAAAAATTAATTGGATTGTCAATACATACAAGATTCCTGAGATGAGAGGAAGTTAGGAAGAGTATAGCTCTCCCCAAAGGAAATGTGTACTAAATATCCCTATGAAATATCCCAGAAAGAATGCAGATGTGATATTGGGATTTATAAGAAATATATCTTTGGTCTTCATTCTGGTTCCTGGCATAGGACTCCTAAAACCCTTGGAATTAACTGTGATGACGGAGATAAAGGTGTCTTGTATTGTGTTAATGAGGCAGCCTTTAGAAAGCACCTAGGGCTAGAGGCTGGTTGCCTGTGGGACCAACCACGTGATTTGAGGGTTGGAACTTTCGTCTAGTCCTCCCTGACCTCTGGGAAGGGGAGAGGAGCTGGCAATGGAGTTTAGGCAGCAGCTGCTGATGATTTAATCAGCTGTGCCTACATAATGAAGCCTCCATTAAAGCCCCAAAGGACAGGATTCAGAGAGCTTCCAGGTTGGTGAACATGTGGAGATTGTGGGAGGGTGGCGTGCTCGGAGAGGGGATGGAAGTTTAGTGCCCCTTTCCCCAGACCTTGCCCGATGCAACTTCTTCCATCTGGCTATTTCTGACTTAAATCCTTTTATAATAAACTGGTAATGTAGTAAGTAAAATGTTTCTCTGACTTCTGTGAGCCACTAGAACAAATTAATGGAAACTAAGGAGGAGTCGTTGGAATCTCCAATCTATATCCAGTAGGTCAGAAGCACAGGTGACTACCTGGACTTGAGATTGGTGTCTGAAGTGTGTGTGTGTGTGTGTGTGTGTGTGTGTGTGTGTGTGTGTGTGTGTGTGTTGGGGGGGGTGCGTGTGCAGTCTTGTAGATCTGAGCCTTTAACATGTGGGATCTGATGCTATCTTTGGATAGATAGCATCAGAATTGAATTAAGTTGTAGGTTACCCAGCTGGTGTCAGAACATTGCTAGTTGTGGGAGGAAAACCCATACCTTAGAATTCAGTGCAAAAATCTTAAAATAATCAAAAACCCTGGTTAGGAAAAAATAAGAAAACAATGCTTCTTTAGGCTTTAGGTGGCCTGTTACTGATTTCCTATAATTATGGAGACTTCTACTAAATCCAGAATTGAGGGAATTTAAAGGACATTGTAGTATAATCGCCCCATGATTGATAGGTACTGAGGTTCCTGTCAGCCAACAGTAATTTGATCTGGCTCTTTGGTAAAAGTACCTTAGGTTGAAGTATGAATGCTGAAAGATTTCACTAATTGCCTCCTGAGGACCACCTAACGATAAGAGGCTGATCCCAGGAAGGTAGGCCTTGTCCAATAAGGATTACAGAAGCAGTTTGTCTACTACTACTCCGTTTTGTTGTTGGTGTTGTTGTTGTTGCTAAGCTATGTTGTCTGCTTGAGGTTTGATCCAGCACTACTCTATTCCAGCAGACACATCTGTTTTATGGAATAGGACTATTCTCAACTCTTACATCATCCTCCCTCAACCAGTCAGGTGTGAAGGCAGAAGACAAGACCAAAAAAGAAAAGAAGACAGTCCTAAATAATCCTCTACATATTTTGACTTTGGATTTCATGTGACAGCCTAAGGAGACAGAATATTTTGTATGATAGGACAGTACATGATCTCTAAGTTCTACTACAGCTATTTAACTTATATTCATTCAGCTAATTCAGGAATGTTTGCCAGAATCTTCTTAGAATGGTGCCAACAACATTTATGTAATCACCTGTAGGTGAGGAAGGATAGATGTAAACACAAATTTAAAAAAATTTTTTTAATGTTTATTTATTTTTGAAGGAGAGAGAGACAGAGCACAAGCAGGGGAGGGGTAGAGAGAGAGGGAGACACAGAATCTGAAGCAGGCTCCAGGCTCTGAGCTGTCAGCACAGAGCTGGACACAGGGCTTGAACCCATGAACTGTGAGGTCATGACCTGAGCTGAAGTCGGATGCTTAACTGACTGAGCCACCCAGGCGCCCTGTAAATACAAATTTTGACTTGCTGAAATTTAATCTTTGATAGTTAAAAAACTGCTACATTGATATGAAACCAGAATTTTGGAGATTAGATTATAAACAAAGTGATCATATAATTTATTGCCAAAACCTGACTCTTTTGAGAACAATAGAAGCAAATTAATAATCACACCAGGGCAACAGGAACAAACTGAGGTTGTCCCAGGCAAACCAGGTAATACAGTTACTCTAATTATAAACTACATTTTGTGTTAACAGAGTCAGGATTTCACAAGTGAAGGATGAGTAGTTCTGGAGAATTTCTCTCTCCGCATCTTTCTCACTTTTCTTCCTCAACCCATTTTCCCTAAGGTTTTCTAATGTTTCCTTCAATATCCCAACCACTTTTTCTAATTCTTATCTACAAGAATATGAGGTGAATAAAACATTAAAACTAGTTTCACACATACTTGAACTTTAGCTGCTCTCTATAGTTACTAGCAAAACAGATGTAGTTTTGTGAGAACTCCAGACTGGCTACCAGTATGACTGCTGGAGGTACAGCATTTATGTAAAAAGTTAGTCTATATTCCCTATTTTCCTTTAGAGAAGGAACTTTATGGCCCCTTTCTGGCGTGTAAAAAGTCAACAGTATTAGAACGTGTTCATTTGAAATCACATGAAGTTTTATGCAGAGTAACTTGTAGATTAATAAAATATTCTTGATTCTTTTTCTGTTGAGGCAAAATTGACATAATATTGTGTATGTTTAAGGTGTTTAACATGCTGATTTGATACGTTTATGTGCTGCAATATGATTAACACTGTAGCATTAGCTAATACCTCTCTCATGTCACATAATTACCATTTCTTTTTTGTGGTGCAAGTACTCTTGATTTTATCCTATGTGGCAGTCACATGGCTTTTCATATTTCCGCCAAGCAAAGGGAGAACAAATCTGCCTTATTCATAAATTTTTATATCCATGCTGAAAGTTTTAGATGCACACACCATGACTGTCACAAGATATAATCATGTCTTCATAAGGTTAAAGGAAGAGGTAAACCTGTGACAGCCAGCCCAGTGCCCTCTGGGGACTTCAGAAAAATGTCATTAACTTCACATCAGACATAAAGATCAGAGGGAGGGCAAACGATGGAAAAAAGATGTACTTTCAAACAACTTTCAAAAACTGACTTTTTAAGTGGGAAACTGTAAATTGGATAAATTTACCTATAAATTGGACAAATACTTGTTCTCAAGTTCCTGATATGAATGGGATCTTGGAATTGAAGGGAAGCAGAATGTGCCACAAAATAATCAAAATATGGATTATTTTGAGCTGAAGTCAGTTAAGACCCAGAAGACTCAAAAACTTTTACCTTTCTCCTAAATATCCAAAAGAATTTTAGATAAGGGACCTAACCCAAAAAGAGAGCTGTTACCAGAAATAACTTTTTAATGTCTTTTTATTGAAGTAATATATTCTTTTTTTGTTCATATGCAATATTACATTAAAGTGTATAACATAGTGATTCAACAACTGTATACATTATTCTCACGAGTGTAGCTACCATCTGTCATCATACAATGTTATTACAATACCATTGACCATATTCCTTATGCTATACCTTTCATCCTTGTGACTTATTCATTCCATAACTGGAAGCTTGTGTGTCCCACGTACCTTTACCCATTTTGCCCCTCCTCCCATCCCTCCCCCTGGCAACCATCAATTCTTTTTTTTTTTTAATGTTTATTTATTTATTTTTGAGAGAGAGAAAGAGTGCACATGCATGTGCACATGAGCAGGGGAGGGGCAGAGAGAGATGGAGACAGAGAATCCCTAGCAGGCTCCATGCTGTCAGCACAGAGCCAGAGGCGGGGCTTGATCTCATAAACCATGAGTTCATGACCTGAGTTGAAACCAAGAGTCCAAGGCTAAACCTGCTGAGCCACCCAGGCACCTGTTTATTCTTTGTATTTATGGGTCTGTTTCTGCTTTTTTGTTTGTTAATTTGTTGTTTTTTAGATTCCATATATAAATGAAAAATGGTTTTTGTCTTTGATTTATTTCACTCAGCATAACACCCTCTGTGTCCATTCATGTTGTTGCAAATAGCAAGATCTCATTCTTTCTTTATAGCTGAGTAATATTCCATAATATATATATATACATATATATACACATATATATATGTATGTACATATACATATATATCCCACATCTCCTTTATCCATTCATCTGTCAGTGGACACTTAGGTTGCTTCCATATATTGGCTATTTTAAATAATGCTTCAATAAACATAAGGTGCATATATTTTTTTGTCATTTTCTTTGAGTGAATAGCCAGTAGTGTAATTATTGAATTGTATGGTATTTCTATTTTTAATTTTTTTTTTATTTTAAGTAGGCTCCATGCCCAATATGAGGCTTGAGATTAAGACCTTGAGATTAAGAGTTGCATGCTCCACTGACTGAGCCAGCCAGGTGTCCCTATTTTTAATTATTTGAGCAACCTCCATACTGTTTTCCACAGTGACTGCACCAATTTACATTCCCACTGACAGTGCATGAGGGTTCCTTTACCAGGGATAACTTTTTATCTAAAAGACCTATCTGTATGGCAGGGCAAACATCTAATTGCCAAACATCTCTTCTTATCATCCTGTGAATTACTCTCCTCACCTTTGAAGCCCCAAGCCCTTATCCCATTCCTTAGCTCAGGACAGCATATAAGCTTCAACTGCTTGATTTGCCCTCAAATGTCATATCTTTGGGGCTTCTGTATATGCAAAATTAGACTTGTTTTTCTCTTTTTAATGTCTTATATCATTTTAATCATTAGACAACCCAGAGAACCTAGAAAGGAAGAAGGGGAAATTTTTCTTCCCCTACAGAATGAAGTCATCTTTAAGCAGTGTCTCCACACTTGTGCCAGCACATGGGAATCATTGTCAGAAGAAAGAGGAGGCACCCTTGAGAAACCCTGTATTATGTAATAATGACTTAAAGAATAGCCAGGATTTACATGGGACTTACTATGAATCAGGGACTGTTGTAAATACTTTTCATATATTACCTCAGGAAAAACCTGGGCTTGGAGTCCTATAGGTCTGAGTCCGAATGCTGGTTCTGTCACTTTCTAATTGTGTGGTCATAGGAAGAAAGTCCTTAAACTGTAATATTAAGTTTCTTCAAATGCAAAATAGTCCTAGGGTTGTTGTTGAAATAAATGAGATCAGGTATGCACCAGCTCTAGTAGTGTGCTGGCACATAATGGTCCTTTCCCTCTTGTGCTGGTTACCCTGGGAGCCTTCAGATGACAAAATTGGTGCTAAGTGAACATTGTCTGTAGGCCAGGGAGTAGTTAGCCATCCTGATGTCACATGATATGGAACATTCATTCACATGAGTGCCCATTAACTTTAAAAAGATTATGTGTCCTGGGGTGCCTGAGTGGCTCAGTCAGTTAAGCATACGACTCTTGATTTGGGTTCAGGTCATGATTTCACAGTTTGTGGGATCAAGCCCCATATTGGGCTGTGAGCTGACAGTGTGGAGCCTGCTTGGGGTTCTCTGTCTCCCTCTTTCCCTACCCATCCCTCACTTTCTCTCTCTCTCTCGAAATAAATAAACTTACCAAAAAAAGATTATTTGTCTCTATCTGCTTGGGAAAAATAGTTCCTGTTTCTTGACCTGTTTTCTAAAAACATGGAGAGGCTGGGAAGCAAAGACCCTGGTAGGATTCCCCAAAGCCACAGGAGACATTACAAGAATGACAAAAACTAATATGAAGATGATGAACTCAATTTGCATTTCCTTTTAGGGTCCTGATATTTAAAATTTTTATTTTTCCAGAAAGTCATTCATGGGAAGAACATTTATTTCTGGTGACCTGGCACTTGAAGGAGAGTGACCCTCACATAATTTCTTTTTGTCAAAAACTTCTGATATGTGATATTTACATCTCCACCCATACAGTTACTAGTAAAAAATATAGATGGTTTATATTGATCATTCTTAGTACTGAAAGACTTGCTAATCAAATAGTCAAACCACTTTGAAAGTGAGGCTGGTACTCATAATTAACCTCATTTTTCAAGTGAAGGAACATGAGCACCGAAACAATGTGACCTAGCCAAAGCCACAACAAGTTAAGGGCAAGGATGAAGACTAGAATTCAATAAACTCTGAATCTCAAATCACAATTGCCTTGTACAATCAACCTTTGTTAACCATTAGCAATTTTATTGTTCTTTCCTATGTTTGTGCTTGTGGTATTCAGAAGTGGGCTTTGTTGTTGTTTCTTGCTATGCAAGAGCAAATCGTGTTTACAATCAACCTGTTTCTTGTAGAGCAAATCGTGCTTACAATCAACCTGTCTCTCTATCTGTGTGTGTGCATATGTGCGTGTCTCAAACACACACACACGTGCGCACACACGCACACACACACAATCTATTGAGAAAATTCCTTCCTAAACAATAACCTACTAATAAGTACTTTTAGATAATCAAAGGATAAGTGCATCAAAAGTATGTGGTCCTGCTGAGTCCCTTTAGGCTAAGATCTTATATAGAGAGATACCAGGAACACTTTAAGATGTAAGGCAGTTCACTTCCATGCTGTGTGTCCTGACCAGCCCATAGAGAATAGATCAAAGTCAGTCACCAGTACCAGCTATCAATGCCAGTGGTATTTGCCTAGCTAGGATCCTGATCCCAGGATGCACGAGTATCCTATTTTTCTGAGTTTTCAGCTTTTGGAGCTCTCTGATGTTCTGTTATACTCTGGTTTTGAGAAACTATCTCAGGCTCTTCTCTGGCTGACCGGTTTCATACCCCCAGTAACTAAGTAACACACTTTGTATCCATGATCTGTGTTACAGCCAAGAGAACAGCTGGAAAATAGTTTGAGATGTTGAAGGTTGTTTTCCTTTTGATTCTTGTACTTTTTTGAACAAGCTACCCTCTTCCTAGCTTTCTTGAACAAACTATTGGGTGGCAGCAATTGCTTCCAAAGGTACTGTTTTAGAGGGATGGGCCTAAACAGCCAAGAACAAAAAGTCAAATTCTTGGCTTTGAATTCTAAAGTAGCCTGTGGAAATTGATAGCAGAGAAAACAGGCTTGCAAGCACAGACTTTTAAATTGTAATCGTTGCGCTGTTTGAAAGTGAAAGTATTTTTAAGTTCAGAAGCTTGTCTTTGAAAACCAGGAGCCAAAATCCAAATATAAAGTTTATACCATAATTACCAGATTTTGGAACAATATAGGATGCTGGAAGAGCAGTTTTCCTAGCCAAAAGACAGTAAGATTTCCAGGACTTGGCAGAAAACAGAGAATTGGAGAGGACATGAAAGGAACTTGTCTTTATGGGTGTAGTTTCTATCCTTTACACTTTTCAGGCTGAGTCCCAAGAGGGTTATTGAAGAAACACATCAGCTATTCCATGAGGTTTAGGGGGCCGTCAGAGCACGAGAACCATCGTCAGACTCCCCAGAGTGTTGCCTGATGAGATGGCATACCTTGTAGTGAAGGCTTCGTCCCTCGGAGAGCATCTGAACTGAGGAAGAGCAATTCCTAAATGAGGTTACCAAGTAGCTGGGCCTGAGGCAGCTTCCTGGAGTCATGCACACCCCTGCATGATGTGAGAGAACCATCAAAAATTCCTATGCCACAGTATGATAGTTCTACAAAAAAGTAAGCACAATTATAAGATCCAGCAATTTCACTTCTAGCTATATACCCAAATGAGTTGAAAGCAGAAACTCAAACATACATTTTTATAACCATGTTCATAGCAGCATTATTCACAATATCCAAAACATAGAAACAACCCAAGTATCCATTGACAGGTACACAGATAAGTAAAATGTGTTATATACACATAATGTAATATTATTCAGCCTTAAAAAGGAATGAAATTCTGATACATGCTACAATAGGATTAAACCTATCAAACATGCTAAGTGAAATAAGACAAATGCAAAAGGACAAATACGATATGATTCCATGCAGACGACACACTTAAAATAGTCAAATTCATAGAGTAGAATAATGGTTACCAGAGGTTTGGGGGAAGGGAGAATGAAGAGTTTTATAGGTATTGGGTTTTAGTTGAGATGGTGAAAAAGTTGTGGAGATGGATAGTGGTGATGGCTGCACAAAAATGTAAATATGAACAATAATCCCAATGAACAATAATCCCAGTGAACTGTACACTTAAAAATGGTTAAAATGGAAATTTTAGTGTGATGTATATTTTACCACAATTTTTAAAACTCAAGGGGGAAAAGTCCCATGCCCCCAGTAGGAAGACAAAAATGACTGAAAGTCAAGCCAGTGGCCTTGGAGAGGTCAGGAGAAGGAGGGTATAGAGTGATTGTAAAGCCCTGATGACTGATAAGCCAAGGGGACACACAGTTTAGCATGGTTATAGTGGGAATAGTCAGGTACCACACAGGAAACAGAGATTTTCCCTCTCAACGGAAATCACTGGGTGGTTTGCTAATGACTGCAAAATATATTCCTCTCCCCCCAAATTAGGATGATATACTACCCAGGATTCAGATCATCCAGATCTTAGATGACTACTAAAAAGGGACAGAAAAAGGTGAAAGGAGAGAATACCAACTTGACCATTTATCAGAAAAAGATTAAGTTTAAATTAGAAGGTATCGAGATTACTTTGGATAACAGGGTTAGGTTTTCCATCATCAGTGAAAGAAGGATTCCAGAGCTAATGTAAGTTGAGTTACACATAAGTCATTTCCATTTCCACACATGCATGGATGTGTGTGACTGTGAAATGTATTCCCATTACAGTGCTGTATGCCTTTTCCAAACCTACAACTAAGGTGCTTCTCAAATCTGTGGCAATTCTGGAGCTCTTCTGTGAGGAACCGGGAGTTCTGCCTGTTACAAGATTAATTCAGCTTCCTTGGGCTCCATAGAAGATGGCCACACAGTTTCACTGATGGCCAACCTCAAGACCAACCCCAGGACATGGGTGGCATGAAGCTGGATCTTTGGGGTACCTGGTAATTAAAACAGTAAACAGACTTGGCTTTCCAGGTCCCATGTTACACTGTTGCCTTTGAGAATACCTTTGGACTACTTGGACTTTTGGATAACTGCACCATCATCTTTCCAGTGGTTAGTGATAAGGATACAGAAGGGCTTCCTAAAGTAATAGCTATTAATAACTGCTAACTGCTAATCTGTATTACATAGTTATTCTTTGCTGGCACTGTGCTGAGTACTTTACATGCTTATCTCATTTAAGCCTCACCACACATCTGTGAAATTAACTGCTAGTATTAATCACATTTTGCAGAAAAGGAAATTGAAGATTAATAAAGGCAGATTACTTGCTCCACGTCACACAGCTAGTAAATAACAGAGTGAGGAAGAACCCAGAAACCTGACTTCACAGCTCAAGAGCTAGAAGATCACTTTGCTTTTTGTTTTGGGATATCCTCCTACTCTAAAAATCTAGCTTGACATGGATGTTTATGGATACAATATAGTAAGAACTGGCTTAACTATTAGATTTGTGTTTGAGTACTCACAGGTTGATTACTGGTCCACACAAACAAGACTTCTGTTTGGTACCTAATAATTCAGCGATGGTTTTGAAGTAGGACTTTGTCAAAAGCATTTGGGGTATCTTGGTGTTTACTAATTTTATGAGCAATTCATCACCCCAATTCTATCCAAACTGCCTCTTAACATAGAACATGCTACATCTTTAAACTGTAAAAAACTCCCATCATCCAAGACTTCCCCACAACCATACTGTTGGAAGCTTTGCTTTCCTCTGTGGTATAGGGTTATCCTATTCATACAGGCACAGATAACTGACTTCCACAACTACCTCATGTGGGAGTAAGAGTTAATGGTTTTAAAGGCTGCCTTAGAAGCATGAGGGCTAGTATCAGGGAGTAAGTTTGGAGCAACTGATATAGACTACCAGCTTACCTCGTGTCATAGAGGATGGTCGAGCTTTTTATTTTTGTCCTATAGGCTACTGGCCAGGCAGGTAGATAGTGCCTTATCTTGGAAACAAGGGAAATAACAGTACAAACACTTCTCCGTTCCTCATTCCCTCTGTCCTGTGATATCTCAGCAATCTTGCCCCAGTGGTGAATGAGCACTCTTTGGTACAGGAAGCATACAGATGCTCTGTTTCTGAGCTTAATTATTACCTAGCTACCCAGAGCTTGCCTGTGGGAATACAGAATTCAGAGGAGGACTCTTCTGACCAGGAACAGTTATGAATGAAATGAAATTCAGGCCAGAGAAGCTCATTTCTGGGTGTTTTATCTTTGTCCTAAAAATGAATCTAGCCAACCTCTCCAGATTATCCAAAACCTTTGACACGCCCCACAAAGAGGTCTGATAGCCTGACATGTCCTTTTCTAATGTACTCACACTAATGACACCCTAACCAGATGTAAAGACAGACCTCCAGAGGTCTAAGGAACTGCTTACCTATTCCTGATCGTGAATGTCCCTAGGACAACTTCCAGAACATGTCTCCAGAATTTTAAAGTTCTGAGAAAAGATTATTTTCAAAATATAATCAAATACTAAGAAAACTATTAATCAAGGATAAAGGAAGAAAACAGATTTTTTCAAACACAAAAAGGCTAAAATTTTACCTTCCAAGTAACTGTTCTTAGAACTTACTTGAACATATGCCCCAGCAAATTTAGAGAACAGACCAAGCAAGATGAGATATGGAATCCAGAAAACAGTGTACCACTCTTAACCCCACCCCCCCCAAAAAAAAAAACAGCAAAAGGGAGAGGGCGCCTGGATGGCTCAGTAACTGTCGGACTTTGGCTCATGTCATGAACTCATTGTTTGTAGCTTCAAGCCCCATGTCAGGCTGTGTGCTGACAGCTCAGAGCCTGTAGCCTGCTTCGGATTCTGTGTCTCCCTTTCTCTCTGTTCCTCCCCTGCTCACACTCTGGCGCTCTCACTCTCTCTCTCAAAAATAAAGATTTAGGGGCGCCTGGGTGGCGCAGGCGGTTAAGCGTCCGACTTCAGCCAGGTCACGATCTCGCGGTCCGTGAGTTCGAGCCCCGCGTCGGGCTCTGGGCTGATGGCTCGGAGCCTGGAGCCTGTTTCCGATTCTGTGTCTCCCTCTCTCTCTGCCCCTCCCCCGTTCATGCTCTGTCTCTCTCTGTCCCAAAAATAAATAAAAAACGTTGAGAAAAAAAATTTTAAAAAATAAAATAAAATAAAGATTTAAAAAAAGAGTTAAAAAAAAAAGCAGCAGAGGGGGAACCTGTGTGGCTCAATCAGTTAAGCGTCTGACTCTTGATTTTGGCTCAGGTTATGGTCTCACGGTTCATGAGTTCGGTTCCTGAGTTCGAGTTCCGCATTGGACTCTGTGCTGACAACACGGAGCCTGCTGTGGATTCTCTCCCCGCTCTCTCTACCCCTCCCCCATGCATGCACTTTCTCTTTCTCAAAAATAAATAAATAAACATTTAAAAAAAGCGACAAAGGAAGGAAGTTCCTGGATGAAGCTAATTAGCAAATCTATAGAACAGCTATTCCAGATTGAAACTAGAAGATTAAGGGCTCTTTGATGAAAGTTTACAGAAATAAAGGGAACCCAATATTAAAGAAAATATTTTTGACAACTTGGAGAACTTGAGGGAAATGTAAATACAAATAAATCAAGAAGAAAGAAAAGTCATTAGAAATCCCAGGAAAAGAATTACAAAATATAGAAAAAAGTCATGACCCAAATGTGAAGCAAAAGTTTCAGATCAAGATGTTAAGAGTGGATATAGTCCATGAAAATCCCCTTTGCTCTGTATGCATAGCAATAATAAAAACATAAAGAAAACCGGAAGTCATAACTAGGCCCAAATACCAGATAAATGCAAAAAATCCAAAAAAGGAACAGAAACTCAAAGCAGTAAAAAGGACGAAAGCGGGCAGCTGGAAGTTTGCCTTTTATAAAGTGAAAGGGGTTAAAAATGCTCCTGTGAGACAGGAAACTGGAACCGGACACATACCTCAAAACCCTGAGCAGTAGTGGGGCATCTTCAACACTGAAAAGAGAATGAAAATTAACCACTGCTAACTGCTGCCTGAGACCATAACTTCTAATGAACTGCAGGCCTGAGGAGACAGAGATCAAGATCACAGCTTTGCAACCAGGAGATAAGCCAAGACATCCAATGGTGTGTGACTAGATCTGTCTTATCCTTAATATCACCTCTGATCCACTGTTATGAGACCTAGCTCT
Source organism: Panthera onca (assembly GCF_046562875.1). Classification (NCBI taxonomy): domain Eukaryota; kingdom Metazoa; phylum Chordata; class Mammalia; order Carnivora; family Felidae; genus Panthera; species Panthera onca. The sequence continues at coordinate 72,767,869 of NC_138351.1, forward strand.
GAATTAGGGACCCAAAGGGCTGAGTGGAGGTAAAAACTCAGACAGGCAACAAAGGGTAAGGAGAGAGGTTAAGAGAGAGAGAGAACTGTAAAATAAACAACAAATTCTCACTTAAGATGAAACAAAATTTCAAGACACAAATTTTTTATTGTTTTTTTAAACATTTATTTATTTCGAGAGTCAAAGACAGAGCATGAGTGGGTGAGGGGCGGAGAGAGAGAGACATACAGAATCCAAAGCAGGCTCCAGGCTCTGAGCACAGAGCCCGATGAGGGGCTCGAACCCATAAACTTTGAGATCACAACCTGAGCCAAAGTGGGACACTTACCCGACTGAGCCACCCAGACACCCCACAAATTTATTGTTAATAAAGATGACTACAAAGCAGAGGGTGGACAGGGGCATCTAGTGGAGTGTTGTAGGGTGCAAAAAAAAAAAAAAACGTGTCTACTAAAATCTAAGAGAGACTTACTTTTCTCAGTCTGCACTTTGGTACCTTTCAAATTTGGGGCGGGAATTTTCTTTTTCATTCAAAGAGTCTAGGGAATCCCACCTGCTTCAATCTATAAATCTTAATATCAATCTATAACTTAATAATATTACATATAGTTAAGGCTCTCTCTGCAAGGTTTTTTAAGAAAAGAAGGTCTTTCAGAACCTCAGCTCAAAGATCCTGTTGACAGTTTTGCAGAAAAGGCACCCAGTACATATTTGCTGACATTGGTGGTGTTATTGTTGATAATGATTATGATAGTGGCAATGATGAGATGAACAGGAACTCATTTCTTCACTCCACAAGCACCAGAGCTTTGTGAAGAGTCAACATCCTGATTTCTCCAGAATGGCATGTCAACAATGCTATTGCCCATTTCCTTCAGGGCTGGGCATTGCCCTTAACATGACTTCTACTTGCTATAAGGAGTGTCTCCTCTGTACTCATTCAGCATATCATTCTGCCCCCCAAGTGGGTTTTCGGAAATATCACCATTAGATCTAGTAACCCTGAATCAAAATTCTCTCCACTCAGCAGTTGATGCTGTGGTTGAGAGTGGACCATGCATTTGGGAGGAACCTAGATTTCAGGAAGCAATACGTGCTCACTAACCAAGCAAAGCATCATCAGAAACCGTATTATTAAGTGATGCATTCTTATCTCTCAGGGACCAAACACATCCACTTACAGCATTGTCTGGCAATTGCAGACCTGCTGACCAGGGGTAGGGGGAGAGACATAAGATCATTGCCATATAGCATACCATTTAGCCCAATAATCCTGCATCAGCTGTCTGAATACAGCGTGGCCCAAGGCTGATCCTGGAATTCTATATTCTTCATCACATAGGCATGGTCTTTGTCACAGAGGATTCTCCATCCTTGCTCCTCTCCCCCTCCTTCCTTCCCTCTTTTCTTTCTTCCTTTTTTGCTTCCTTCACTCACCAGGCATGCTTTGAACTATGTGTATCAGATACTACTCCAATAAGAAGGTGGTAAGAATCACATGTCAATTTTAAATCAGGAAAAGTCTGAAAGACCCCAACATCAGGAACTGAAGTAGGTTTTTTTCTGAGGAATAAGTGGAACAAACAAAACAGCAACTCCCTGGGGCGCCTGGGTGGTTCAGTCAGGTAAGCGTCTGACTTCGGCTCAGGTCATGGTTCGTGAGTTTGAGCCCTGCGTCAGGCTCTCTGCTGTCAGCACAGAGCCTGCTTCAGATCCTCTGTCTCCCTCTCTTTCTGCCCTTTCCCATGCTTGCTCTCTTTCTCTCTCAAAAAACTAAATAATCTTAAAAAAAAAACCAAAAACCTGAGCAATCCCCATCAGAGTTGCATATGCTTGACTAATACCCTCTCCTACACCCACACCTGATTTGGTTGGCAAGAGTCTGTGGGCAGTTGTAAGTATGATGGATAGAAAGATTCCCTTGAGTTATATGGGCTCTTTGAAGGAGGAACAGAAAGGGCCACTGCCCAGTATGGTTGTGCAAGTTGGGTTATGCAAAGGAGTGCTTGGAGAAGGTGAGTCAGGGCAGAAATCTAGCTTGTGCTCTGTGCACTAAACCATGAGGTGAGTGCTGCAAAGGATGGCACATTTTTCTCATTCCTACAAAGGTAGACTGACTATGTTTTAGGAAGCAGATCCATTTTCTCTGATTGTAATTCTCTGATGAGAAGGTCAAGGAGTTGTAACCAGAGAGGGAACACCGGCTGTGTGGAGAGGCACAGGCTTTACGAAAAAATGTGTAGAGTGGACATCGCCATCCACATCAGTTCCCCTGCTTTGAAACAGCCTAGAGCCAGGATTTTTTCTGACAATCCTAATATATTTCTAACTTGGGATTCAGACTTCATAGTGGGGCTTCTGGTTTCTAGCCAGTCAGTCCTCACATTAGTCCTGTTGATGTTTGTCTCCCTGAATGTGAATATATCCTCCTTATCCTCACTGACATCTTTGGATGGGAAATTCCTAGAGAATCCTCAGGAAGATGCAATGGGACTTGAACATTAAGTATTTGAGGAGATGTCACCCAGGACCAACCCTGTCATCTAAAAAACCTGCCTGGAAAACACAAGTTTCCAGTCGTGGCTTGATCCCAACTCTATGCCTGCCCTTGAATAAGTCCTTACCTCTCTCTGGGTTTCAGTTTCTCGGTCTATACAATAAGAAGATTGGGTCTTTATTGTTCCCTTAGGCTGTGGTTATACCCTGCTTGGCTTTCTGAGGTTGGAAGCATAAAAGTGACTTGGCAGCAAGGCCTGGTTTGTAGTCCCGTGGAGCCTGCGTCTAGGACAAGAGGAATGATATGGTTGGAAGGCGCAGAGCCCTGTGCTTCTCTCCCTATGCAGTTCATGCCAAGTGAATCAAGGATATAATCACCCTTGGCATACCAAACATTACTGCACTTACTTCAGCTTCAGCTTCTTTTATTCGTTAAGTTGCCATCCCTCCCACCTGTGCATGAGTATGCAGGTTGCTACAGTAAAAACCCTGGAGCTTTGAAGTTCCAGTTTCACCCCTTAATAGTTATGTGACTGATTCCCAGTTTCCTAATCTGTAAAGTGGAGATAATGATGTTTATGTCATGGAGTTGCTATGAGGATTAAATGAGATTCTGTCTAAAAAGCACATAACACAGGGCCTGGCTAATACATAATAATTTCCTTTCCTCTCCTACCTATCCACTCCCCTCTGCCCCACCACCAGTGTGCACATGGCAGTAAAGACTATTAAAATTTTGCACTGTGGAGGGGTAACTTGACTGTCTAATGACACACGTTCAGACATGAAACAGGTATGCACTTGGCTATTTGTGGCTTGACATCTCACGCTTGCCATTTTTTCACCACAGTTTCATCTGAACAGATGTCTCATTAGAATGATAAAAAAATGTATGTTTTTCCTCTGAAGTGGTAGTTTCCTCCAGTTATGCTGGACCTGATAATTTTGTGTGTGTATGGAAGAGGTTAGCATCCAATGGGTCCACTCAAATGGCATTGGGAAGTCCCCTTAAATTTCAACCTCAGTGCTCTCTGATGAGTTGACTGTCTCCCAACATCCATCTGTGATTTGAAGCCCCATTGTGTTGTTACCGATACCAAGAATTAAAGAATTCTTCAAGGATTTCACCCCCTCCACAAGGCAGCCCATTCTATCTGTGGAGAGTTCTCTTTTAATGAAATGCACTATCTGCAACAATCACACACTGTTCTGATGTGTAGAAAACAAGCAAGTTAGTATAATGTGCTGGTTAAGAGCAAGGTCTCCTTATTCAGACTGTTTGATCTTGAAGACTGACTTTGGTACTTACTAGCTTTGTAACCTTGGATATGGTTAATTTCTCAATTTCCTTATCTAAAGAAATGGGGTCAACCTGGTTAAATGATTCAATATGTATAAAATGTCCGATACATAATTAGTTCTTATAAGTGTTTCTTTATAATAATGACAATGATCTCCCCTCTACACAAAAAGTTGTCATATCCCAGAATAAAGCTGAGAATGGCCCATTTAACAGCAGTAGAACTGGGTAAGTGAGAGGAGCCAGTACCTAGCACTTGAACCATCCATTTCAGAGATATACCCAGCTACAGGTCCTAGAAACCTTGTCTTGAGACAGACCATTATAACTGGAAGGAAGATTTCAATGTGAAGAGCAATATTCTGCTAATTGATCTCCTGGCTGATCATATGAGAGCTCAAGTCTCTGTCTCTGCCAGGTGAGTACAGTACACCTGAGGACAGTAAGGTCAGAATGGCTGTGAATTCCTGATCACCAGCCATCTTTGCATTGTTGGTTTGATGCCCATGACCCAACCATCTCCTGGAACTTCTAGACCATGTCCTTGACTTCAGCCTGCTGCTATGAATAGTATATGCAACTTGTGTCAGTTACCAAATGGCTCCACCAGGACTTGGAACACCTGACTGAGAGAACTTCTTGGCAGAAAAGGCAAAAAAGTTGCTCCTGGCTCTGGCCTCATGCCTAAATCCTAAGAGTATGCTTGCTTTTGGTGCTGGAGGCCTGAGTTTTTAGAAAGGACACAAGGAATCTGTTGGCAAAGTTATCTGGGTTTTGGTTTACCCTGCTATACAAAATGAAAAGGGGGGCAGGAATTAGGGTATGTTAGAATTACTAAGGCTTCTTGGTAGTCAGAGCATGAAATAACTTCCTGCTTCTGATCATTCTCAACTTGCTTGCTGGACCAGTTGAGGAAAGCTAGGATATTCACAAAGTCTGAACTCAGGTGTGTAACATCATCAGAATCTAGGAGGATGCCTGGAAGACAGCATTCTACAATGACTCAGACAGTCTGAATACTGAGGGATGCCCTTCAGTTTCTCTGCTTGAAGACCTTAATTTTTAGAAGTGCAAAGAATGAAAGATCAATAAAAACTGGATTGGTGGAGGAAAGTTACCTATGGGAAGTGGTCCACATTTTCTACTTCCACTTCCAAGACCAGCTTTCCCACTTTCCCCTTACTGCCATCCCAGATTGTGATAACCAAGGTCCTCTACACCTTTGACTTCTTCCTCTTGACATACCTTGACGTAACAGACACAGGTTCTTCCCAAAGATTACTGCTTCCTCTGCTGTCCTTTCCATACTCTGTCTACTGCAGGAGCCAGAAGAAAGAGCAGCATTCTTACAGTCCAGTGTCATTGACAAGCTATTATTCCTATACATCAAATAGAACATTTTCCTCTGTTGAATTTCAAGCCACTAGGTTATATCACAATTCCCTTCCTTGACTCAAACTACTATCTTCCTAGTCCTTTCCCCAAATTTACTTCTTGCTCATGATCCGTGTCCAGTCCCTTAATAACCATGGGTGACCACAATGTCTGTGGGGATGATCTATCCCATAACTTCTTGACCTTCTCAATCCCATGACCTCCATGTAATTTCAGTGACACCCACCCCCCCAGTCATGGACTAATCTTGGATTTTGTCAATTGCCCCAAACTACTCCATCTCTAGAATTATAACTCTAGTGTCCTATCCTCAGTATTCCACTTCTCACACCCCTTGCTCTTTCTAAACCTGCTCTTTGATCTTAACAAGACCTCCAGTATTTGATTCTTCCATTTTCCACTTTCTTCCAGTCTATTTGTCTCTCCCCTATCTAAACTAAATTCTTAGTTCTTCAGATCAAATACTGTTTGGCAAAACTTTCTGTTCTTTTGTCTCCTTAACCTTTTATCTAACCTACCTGGAAAAACAGCTGGACCTTCCATGACACATCACTGATCAGCTCTCCTATTCCTCATCGATGTTTATTTTTAATTTATCTATTCTCTACAAATTCCCTACCCCTTCTGTGTCCCACCCTACCTTGTCACTCTTACAAGACATCCTCATTTAATACCTTACACAGAAAATAGAAAGCGTTAAAGAGTAATTGCCTTTAAGTCTCTGTCCCTCATCTCCAGTATGCAAAATTACCTTCATCTCCCTCCTTTGGTCTAAAACTAGTCCTCTGATCTAAAGCTAATCTAAAGCCAAAGCTACATGTGCCATGAATTTTATCCCTGTCTACATCCTCATGGGCCTTTATCAGTTAACTCTCTGTTATCATTAATGTCTCCCTCTCAACTTGCATCTCAGAAGCTTCTATACCAGGCAGGTCCTGGTTCACTAGGCTTTTGCCTCACCTGGGAAATATCCACCTTGAGCATTACTTCAGGGGTGCCATTGGTAGAAATGTGAAAGTCAGAAAAAGGGGAAAAATTGTTAGGAACAAGAATTAGGAGTTGCGACTTTAGTTTTTTAAGTACAGAGTTTGATGGGCCATTCCAGTAGAAATGTAGAGTAGGAGGTTTGGAGATACTCATATGTATCTTTAGGAGAGAGATCAATCCTAGATATCCAACTTTCTTCCTTCCAGATATCCCTGACACATCAGCGGCATAGAACTATCCATTAACTTGGATGAGATGGGGGTGGGTCTTATCCCTGAGTATTTCTTTTCCTAGTATTTTGCTACAAAAGTCCTGTTAAGTTTTGGGGATATTAACATATTTATTTTAAAGGTATGTCAAAAAAAAGGTATGTCTTTGGTGCTGAAAATCCAGATGTTATAACTTTGAATTTCATCTCAATCTCCAGATGTGGAATCCAAAAAAAATTCTCTAGTCTTATAAGCAGAAAATAACAGTGTAACTCTGGGTCCTTATTAGGAATTCTTATATTTTTGTATAATTAAGGAAACCCTTAGAGTCATTGTACAGCCCTATTTATTAAAAGAAAGTCTCTGCAAGCCTTCTTGGGAGTCTCTCTCTCTTTGTCTCTCTGACCATCATGGTTGTCTCTGTCTCTGTCAAAATAAATAAATAAACTTTAAAAAGAAAGAAAGAAAGAAAGAAAGAAAGAAAGAAAGAAAGAAAGAAAGGCTCCCCAGGCCACCTGGGTGGCTCAGTTGGTTAAGAGACACCTCTTGGTTTCAGCTCAGGTCATGATCTTACGATTTCATGGGTTCAAGCACCACATCAGGCTCTGTTCTGGTGGTGCAGAGCCTGCTTGGGGTTCTCTCTCTCTCCTCTCTCTCTCTGCCCCTCCCCCACTCACACTGTCTCTGTCTCTCTCAAAAAAAATGAATAAGCTTTAAAAAAATTTTTTTTTAAAGAAAAGAAAGGCTCCCTGATCTTTTGTTAGAGAATGACTTTACTGGAGCATCTGGCTGGCTCAGTTGGTAGAGTATTTAACTCTTGATCTCAGGGTTGTGAGTTCAAGCCCCACATTATGTGTGGAGCCTACTTAAAAAAATAATAATAAAACAAGGCTTGCTTTAAAAAAAAGGGGGGGGGGCAGGTGCCTGGGTTGCTCCATTAGTTGAGAATCCGATCTTGATTTTGATCAAGGTCATGATCCCAGGGTCATGGGATTGAGCCCCGTGTTGGGCTCCACATCTGTTTAAGATTCTCTCTTTCCCTCTGCCCCTCTCCCCTGTGCTCTCTCTCTCAAGGAAGGAAGGATGGAAGGAAGGAAGGAAGGAAGGAAGGAAGGAAGGAAGGAAGGAAGGGAGGAAGGAATGGAGGGACGAAAGGAGGGAGGAAAAGAAAATGAGTTTACTGTTTCCCCAGAAGTCAAAGTACACTATTCTACAGATGCTTCAACCTCCTCCTTTGAGTACCACTTACTGACAGAATATCTGCTACATTTAGAGTAGAAACAGGCAGAGGCTGAGAAATGCTGATGAACTTTTGGGTGGCATGTCTTTGGCCTTTGGTTGAACTAGTACTCCTCAGAAGTTTATCATATTCCAAGTTCCCTTTGATAAAATTGAGCTTTGTTTCTCTGATGGATAATTGCTGTCACTCTCAATTACCTCATTACATATTTAAAAATTATCTTATGTTGCTTTGAACTACCATAACCAACACACTCTTTTGATGATAACACACTGATTATAAATATCATCACAAAGTACACGAACATTCATCAGAAACTTGAAGATTTCCATGAACGAACAGGATGACATTCATCAATGTGCTTGAATATCTGCAGTGCCACTCTGCCAAATAGTCATCTGTCTTCTCTTTGAATCAGAGGTATATGGGGTTTGGATGGATGAAACTTATAAATAAAAAGATTGGAATTATAAGACTAGAATATAGTCTTTTAAAGGCCACCTACTCTTTTTAGGCACTAGACCATAAGTCATTCCATAGGATGAGATTTTATAATACATTCCTTTTTAAATTAAAAAAATTAAATTTTAAAATTCTAGTATCATTACCTTATTTTTTAAATGTTTTTTTAATTTATTTTTGAGAGAGTGAGAGAGTGAACAGGGGAGGGGCAGAGAGAGAGAGAGGGAGACAGAAAATCACAAGCAGGCTCATGCTGTCAGCAGAGAGCCCAACTGAGATCATGACCTGAACTGAAACCAAGAGTTGGATGCTCGACTGACTGAGCCACTCAGGTGCCCCAAAATACAGTGTTATTTTAGTTTCAAGTGTACAATATAGTGATTCAATGATTCTATACATTACTGAGTGCTCATCATGATAAGTGTATTCTTTAATCTCCATCATCTATTTCACCCATCCCCCCCACTCACCTCCCCTCTGGTAACCATCAGTTTGTTCTTTGTATCTAAGAGTCTATTTCTTGGTTTGTCTCGCTCTTCTTTTTTTCCCCTTTATTCTTATGTTTGGTTTCTTGAATTCCACATATGAGTGAAATCATATGGTAGTAGTCTTTGTCTCAAGCTTCATCCATGCAAATGGCAAAATTTCATTCCTTTTTATGGCTGAATAATATTCCATCACACACACACACACACACACACACACACACACACACACACACACACCTTCTTTATCCATTCATAAATCAATGGACACTTGGGCTGCTTCCTTATCTTGGCTGTTGTAAATAATGCTGCTATAATGTAGGGGTGCATGTATCCCTTTGAATTAGTGTTCTTGTATTCTTTGTGTAAATACCTAGTACTGTGATTGCTGGATCGTAGGGTAGTTCTATTTTTAACTTTTTGAGGAATGTCCATACTGTTTTCTACAGTAGCTGTACCAGTTTGCACTTCCACCAACAGTGTACAATGGTTTCTTTTTCTCCACATCCTCTCCAACACTTATTATTTCCTGTGTTTTGATTTTAACCATTCTGACAGGTATATTTCATTGTAGTTTTGATTTGCATTTCCCCAATAATGAGTGATGTTGAGCATCTTTTCATGTGTCTGTTGGCCATTTGTATATAATATATTCTTTTTTTTTAAATTTTTTTAACGTTTATTTATTTTTGAGACAGAGAGAGACACAGAACGGGGGAGGGGCAGAGAGAGAGGGAGACACAGAATCGGAAGCAGGCTCCAGGCTCTGAGCCATCAGCCCAGAGCCCGACGCGGGGCTCGAACTCACAGACCGTGAGATCGTGACGTGAGCTGAAGTCGGACGCTTAACTGACTGAGCCACCCAGGCTCCCCTGTATATAATATATTCTTATCTCCTTCCCTTTCTTCCTCTCTTCTTCCTTGTCCTCCTCTTCACACAAACATTTACTGAGCACTCACAATGTTCAAGGTCTTATGGTAAGTATTGATTAGTATTTAGTATTGATTTAGTGATGAATAATCATTTCCTATCTTTAATACTCTATCTGGTAGAAAAAAGAGAATATGTTACTGCAGCCAGGAACCTAGGCAGGACATTTTTTTCTCTTAACTAAGTGATCAAGAAATATTTCTATTGTGGGACTCCTGGGTGGTTCAGTTGGTTAAGCATCTGACTCTTGATTTCAGCTCAGGTTATGATCTCATGGTTTGTGAGTTCGAGCCCTATGTTAGGCTCTTGTGCTCACAGCGCAAAGCCTGTTTGCGATTCTTTCTCTCCTTCTCTCTCTCTCTCAAAATAAATAAACTTTTTTTTTTAAAAAAAGAAATATTTCTAGGGAGATGATGCTTCAACTCACCCTTCAAAGATGAGCAGCAAGTAACCAAACAGGCAGGGGGGGAAAGGGATTCCTGACAGAAGAGACATGATGAACAATCTTTCATGGAAGAGTGAGTGCACATGGTGAAATTGTAAATAGTGAAATGTAAATGAGCATATTGTGCGAATGTGGATAAAGGAGAGTCTGGTCACTTATTCTGATGATATTTCAGTAAAAATAAAAGTAGCTCTTAATTATATCCCTCTTCTTTAGCAGAATCCTTAAAAAGTTGACAAGAATATAATCTGATTCTATATCATTTATTTTTTTAAGTTTATTTATTTTCAGAGAGAGAGAGAGAGAGAGAGAGAGAGAGAGAGAGAGAGAGAATCCCAAGCAGGTTCTGTGCTGTCACAGAGCCCAACTGAGGGTTCGAACTCATGAACCATGAGATCATGACCTGAGCCAAAAATCAAGAGTTGACACTTAGCCACCTGAGCCACCCAAGCACCCCTGATTCTATACCATTAAATTTTTTTTTTAACGTTTTATTTATTTTTGAGACAGAGAGAGACAGAGCATGAACGGGGGAGGGGCAGAGAGAGAGGGAGACACAGAATCGGAAGCAGGCTCCAGGCTCTGAGCCATCAGCCCAGAGCCCGACATGGGGCTCAAACTCACGGACCGCGAGATCGTGACCTGAGCTGAAGTCGGTCGCTTAACCGACTGAGCCACCCAGGCGCCCCATGATTCTATACCATTTAATTACAAGTGCCTTAGTACCAAATACAGGAAGAGGGAACTCAAAGGAAGTTTTGCATCTCTTCAACTTCTAAGAGTTATTCTTACTATTTGCTGAGGGGAATGGTTATTAATAGGAATAGTCAAGGGAATAATTCCTCAATTATTCTCAGCCAAGCTTCCTGGCAGTATTTCATTCAAATCAGAAGGATGTTAATTCTATTTTTCATAAGATAGAGGAGTATGACCAGTTGTAGCAAGTAGAATCCAAACCTCAAAGAGTCAGTTGGATTAGCTTCAGGAAATCCTGGTTTTATCCATGTGGTCCATAAACTAAATTATTATATTTGCAAACAAAATTATTTAAGGACTGGCTATTAGCTTTATTTTGTATTCAAAGGCAGGAGGTGATAAATCTTAAAACAGGTCACATGACTTTTAGAGCTGATGTCACTGAGGTCTCTCTTCATCTCTCCTTGATCTCTATCTTTCCTTTTGATCCTCATCCTTCCTCTTTTCCCTTTCTCTTTTTCTTTTGTCTAAATTTCTTCTTAATTTGTCTTATGCCTACCAGTATCTCTTTGGGCATTTAAATTTTTCTGCTAGTGATTTGGGTTTCTAACACTTTACCTAAAACAATATTTCAAGTAACTCTTTAGACTATTCATTTCTCAAGGCATGTCAAATAAGTTCCTCTCATGATTCCTCATACATTCCCATACTTGACAGAACCACACCTGGAGGAATGGGATTATTATTGTCTCTGTGTCACTTAGGAGCAAGTCTCTTGTGGAGGATCCTGTCTGTCCTTGGCCCTGCCCAGTTCCACACTTTTAACAGGGATGTGTATGAAGATATAGATGTCAGAATTACCAAATCTGCAGGTGACTCAAAGCCAGGAAGGATAGCTAAGACCATAGATGGCTAGCTGGAATGCTGGTATGAAATCAATAAGCTGAAATTTAAATCAGGCAGATCGATGTAAAGTTCAATGTGTTAAATTTAAAGAGAACTGACAGAAACTCAAGTCCTGAGTGGGATTAGTTCATGTGAGCTAGATTGAAAGGGTTTGTTGTTGTCGTTGTTGTTATTGTTTATTAATTTTTTAATGTTTATTTTTGAGAGAAGGGGAGGGGCAGAGAGAAAGGGAGACACAGAATCTGAAGCAGGCTCCAGGCTCCAAGCTGTCAGCACAGAGCCCAATGCAGGGCTGGAACCCACAAACTGCAAGATCATGCACCTGAACTGAAGTTGGATGCTTAACCAACTGAGCCACCAAGGCGCCCCTAGATTGAAAGGTCTTAATTGAATATTAGCTTAGTAGAAGCCAAAGCATGAAGCAGCTGTTGAAAAGGCTAACATACTATTAGACTGTGAATCAAAAATAGAGTCCAGGTCAAAAGAAGGGATTGCCACACTGTACTGCGTGTTGTCATATCATACCTGAAACATGATTATCTATGGGGAGGTAAAATAGGTGAGATAGATGGAGGGGGAAGGACAGTGAGAGGTCAGAAAACTAGAAGAGGGTCTAAACACCATGTCAGATGAAAGTGGTGAAAAAAACTTGGCAAGTAACAAATAGGAGGAGACTTACTATCTGAAGGTCAGTGTGAGCCAGACAACAACTCAAGAGGAATGTAGCAGTAGCTAATGTTGGCTCCCATCTCTGTCCATCCTGTTCTCCTTGTCTCTGCCCAGTTCCTTTTATCCCTTTGAGTTCTAAAATGAGTCCAGACTTCTTCCATCTCAGCCCTAGCTCTAGTACACAGATATTATCTCTCTATGACTAAAGTATGGATGAGGTTGGCTTCATGGGTATATGATTTGTGCTGTTGCACAGGAACCTGCACTTAGACAGACCCCATGCTTGGTTTAATTTTTACCTGAAATTCATAACAAGTTTTGAATAAGGGGCCTGGCATTTTCATTTTCCACTGAACCCCACAAATTATATAGCTCACTCTGGGTATAGAAAACATTCTTTTCTTCTTAGACCAATTGGAGTTTTCTAAAAGGAAGATTTACTGTCAATAGGAGGTAGCAAACAATGTCAGCTACACTGATAGCTAGAAAAGAATAAAATTTCAGACTATAAGTTAACCCCAAAGTGAACTAGAACTCAGCCCAAAAAATGTGATATTCAGAACATTTAAGGGGGTCTATAGTTTTTGGCTCCTTTCCATCTCATTTTTGGCTACCCTAAATGTTAAATTAAGATATGCATATGCTCTGAGATGGATTTTGGTTTGGCAACAAAACCAAGCTGTAGGATCTGTGATACAGACTCTGTGCCAGGAATGGGCCCTAGGTCACTGGCTTTAGCTTCCTCACCACTTATCAGTGCCCTGTTTCTTACCTCCTCCTTTTGCCTCTTTCTTCTCATTGGAGATTGGAGCTCTGGCTTCTTCACTTTGACTCCATTTACTTCCTGTTTACTAGTGAATTGAAAAGTCCAGTTACACAAATTGGGGAACCTTGTCTTCCTTGCCTATTATTGGCATCATGTAAAGTTGCCAGATTTAGCAAATGAAAGTACAGGAGGCCCAGTTAAATTAGAATTTTAGATAAACAATGGGTAAATTTTTAGTAGTTGTTCCAAATATCACATGACATCTGCTTACACTAAAAAAAGTATTTGCTGTTTAGCTGAAATTCAAATTTATTTGAACATCCTGTATTTTATCTTGGAACCCTAACATCATTAACACCCATGGATCTTGGGCCACCATCTAATTTCCTTGGTGTCCATTGTCATCTCTTCAGGTTTTTGCCTTCTGTTCTTATCTAATGCCAAATCCTGGCTCCTGCAATTTCTGCCTCCTCTCGAATTCCCATTTCAACAAGAGAGCAGAAGTGACTAACAGATTCTGAGTTTATTGAATAATCATATATGTTTCCCAATTCACATCACCAGTTCTTCTTACCTGTCCAAGTTCTCCTTCATAATTCCATTTCCAACTACCCCCAGAGAAGTCACAGTTACTAAATTTTGCAACAGAGATTGTGACTGGTTCTCTCACCATTATTTCCCCAGTAGCTACTGTATTACATGGCACCCAGTGGAGTTCAATAAATATTTGTTGAATCAGTTAAGTAAAGAATAAATTCTCCATAGACTGTTAAAACAGATGGAATAAAGTGTTCTATTTTATTCTGGGGGAAGGACTAGAGCCAATAGTACTAATGCTTAGGAAAATAATTTTGGCTTCAACACTCCCCAAAACTTCCTGCCATCAGAGGTCAGGGTGGTAGTTTTGAGAAGTCAAGAGCTGCCCAACCCTGGCAATATTCAGGAGGAGACTGATTCCCTATGGCCTAGTAAGAAGTGGTTGCCATAGAGAAAATTCCTGGACTGCAGTGAGAATTGTTAGATTACTTATAGCCCTCAGATTTAAAGATGCTAATGTACTCTCTCCACACATACTTTCTTTTGTTTTTTTTTTTTTTTTTTGCACCTTGAAAGTTGCTTATGCTCTTGAATGCTGCTCTTCTGAGACCTAGGATGTATAATGGTTGCATACCCATGTTAATGATGTGCCAATTAGCTTTGGTTTCAAATCTTGAAAGGCATAAAGACAAGAAAGTGATTCCTATCAATAAAAAATAAAAAGCTCTTAACTTTTCAGTTTATCTTTGATTTATATGTTTCTGTGTCTCTGTGTTGCAACGCTTTCCTTGGCCTTTTTCAAAAGGAACAGTGTAACAGCTGAAAACAAGTGACTACATGTCCATGGGGGAAATGTTGTGTTACCCAAAAGTACAGTCACTCATGGAAACCCAAGCTAGTACTTCAACATGAAAGAAAGTATTTGTAGGCATCATAAACATAAGCATTCCCCCCAGCAACCCTGGAATCCTTACATATCCCTCCATTCTTTTAATGTTGTAATGCGAGAGAAAGAATGAGATATCTGTGGTAGTGTTGTGTTTGAGCAATGCATGGTGTTGGCGGGGCAAGGCAGGGAGATAAAGAAGTATAGGAGAGTGGAAGCAATGTGTGATATCCCTGGGGCTGGGATGGGGAGTGTGCGATGGCTTTGAATGTGTGTGTCACATGTGAAAGCTGAGTAGAGACAGTATACATGTAATTACACACTCAGTAATATTTAATGTAATACTTCTTTAAATAAAAATTAATGCTGGGGCACCTGGGTAACTCAGTGGTTGAGCCTCAGACTCTTGATTTCAGCTCAAGTCATGGTCTTACTGTCCATGGGATCAAGCCCTTCATTGGACTCTGTGCTGACAGTATGGAGCCTGCTTGAGATTCTCTCTCTCCCTTTCTCTCTCAATAAATAAATAAACTTAAAAAAATTAATGCTTTGGGTGGGGAACATGTTTTAAAGTTAGATAACAGTGGGGATGCCCGGGTGGCTCAGTCGGTTGGGTGTCCAACTCTTGATTTCGGCTCAGGTCATGATCCCAGGGTTGTGGGGTCAAGCTCTGTGTCAGGCTCTGCACTTGGCAGTGTGGAACCTGCTTGGGGTCCTCTCTCTCCTCTCTCTGCCTTTCCCCAGCTCATGCTCTGTCTCTCTCTCTCTCTCCAAAGACATAAATAAACATTTAAAAAACAATGATGAATGTTATGGTATGTGAATTTCATCTCAATAAAGCTTTTGGTAAAAAGGTTAATACAAAGATCATGACCTGAACCAAAATCAAGAGTTGGACCCTTAACAGAATGAGCTACCCAGGCGCCCCACCATTAAACAACTTTTAAAAGCCTCTTCAGATATTCTTGTTTTAAAAAATCTTTTGGGGGGTGCCTGGGTGGCTCAGTCAGTTAAACATCCGACTTGGGCTCAGGTCATGGTCTTGCTGTTCATGAGTTCAAGCCCCACATTGGGCTCTCTGCTGTCAGCAGAGACCACTTCAGATCCTCCGTCTCCCTCTCTCTGCCTCTCCCCCACTCACACTCCTGGGCTCTCTCAAAAATAAATAAACATTAAATCCAACCCTTTTTTTCCTAATGTTTATTTTTGAGAGAGGGAGATAGACCATGAGTGGAGGAGGGGCAGAGAGAGACAGTGACACAGAATCTGAAGCAGGCTCCAGGCACTGAAATGTCAGCACAGAGTCCAATGCGGAGATCAAACCCATAAGCTGTGAGATCTTGACCGGAGCCAAAGTCTGATGCTCAACCAACTGAGCCAGCCAGGCACCCCTAGTGTCCAACTCTTGACCTCAGCTCAGGTCTTAATTTTGAGGTCATGAGTTCAAGCTCCACATTGGGCTCCATGCTGGGCATGGAGCCTACTTTAAAAAAAAAAAAAAGTGCTTAATGTGTTCTGTGTGTTGTAATCTCTCCTCCCTACAAGGTCCTGCTCTTAAATAAAATCTGTGTGTATGCATGAGATTTGTGTGGAAACCAATGAAGGAACCGAATTTCATGTACAGATTGACCTGCTCAGAATGGAAAATGAGACAGAAGAGGCCGAAGTCCGGTATGTAGGAAAGACCATGAGATGTAAGCCTCCTAGACTGTGCCAAAACTTTAGAAAGGGTCCTGAACTTGTGCTGGCCATGGAATTAGGACAATTCAGTGAGTTCTATGTATATCTCAAAGATCAAGGAGGCCACATCTGAGAATCAGGTTAAGTCTGTTAAACAGGATTAAATCTTATTTGGAAGGCCCTTGTGAGCCCAGCATGAGTGGGGAGAATCTTGCCATACATTCTACTTACATCTGAAAGGGCCTTTGGAAGAGAGAACTGCCTCATTAGACTCAGTTTAAATATTTGGGGCCCAATTCTCTAAGGCTCATACTTACATTTATTACTTGACACATTTCAAGGGGTTATTCACCCTCAAGATATTAGAATATGTATTAAGCTCAAGATCCCAGCTAGATAACCACATTTCTTATTTTACTAACAGATGTTCCATCCTGAGAGCAAATGTTTACAATATACCATGTGTATATGATTCTCTTCTTTCTATCTTAAAGGTTTCCCATTGAAAATGATAGTTGAGTATGAACAATGACAGTCCCTATATAGTTTCATAGCACTCAAGAAGCATGAAGATAACTGTCTACTGGCTTTTCTCTACTTGTTTCTTATAAATAAACCACTTTTCCCCCTAGAACTTTACGATTATAACCTATTCTGTTTTACGGTGGGCAAGCCTCAAAAAGAGACCCACGCTGACCCAAATCAGAAACTCCAGAGCTAGATGTCCAGGCATCAGTATTTTTTTTAAAGCTTTCCTGGTTTTTCCAATGTTTTGCCTTAGTTGCAAATTGCAGGAACTGTGTTTAGAGGCATGTGTATTTTGAAAAATTCTCATCCCCTCCTACCATATTTAATTCTATGGCTTGAATAACTAATTATGTAATACTTCCTATGTTTTTTCCCTCACTATCACTTGTCAAAAGCACAACCTAAGGAATGAGAATTTAGAAAACAATATATTAATCCCAAGTAGCCTGATCATTTAATTCCTAATAATAATAATTTGAATTACTCCATTGATACTTCATTTTTAAATTCATTCCTTTGTTCATTAGCTCCATGCATTATTAAGCACCCATTATGTTCCCATAGTCTTCTAAGCACTGGTGATAAAAACAAAAATGAACAAGATATAGTCCTTGCTCTCAGGAAAAATTGACAAGTCAGTAGGCAATTACAATATAGTATGAGGCAGGTTAATGAGAGAGCAAGCACATGGAATGCTGGGTGCCCATTGAAGTGCATTTAACTGAATCTTGAAGGTTAAGAAAGTTTAGAAAGTATTGTCTAAGCTGAGACTCAGTGGATGAGAAGGACTTAATCCGGATGTAAAGACACAAGAGAAGAGCAGTGCAAAGGCCAGAAGAAAAACAAAATGAACCCAACCAAAGAACTCTCAAAGATCCACATGTAGTTGAGCAGGACTATAGCTTAAAATTCAAGGAGGGCAGTGATTAAAGATGGGGCTGAACAGATAAGCAAAAGTCAGATTATGAAGGACTCTGTCCATCATGTTAAAGAGTTTAGACTTTATCTAGGTGGGATGTCATAGAAAGAGTTTTTAAAAATCAGAGTGACTAAAATGGAAAATATTGACAACACCAAGAATTGATAAGGATGTGAAGTAACTGGAATTCTTATATACAATACCTACTAATGCACCACAATCCAGCGGTTCCACCGTACGTTATGTACCAACAGAAATTAGTGCTTGTATCAACCAAATGATATACACAAAAATGTTCAAACAGTTTTATTTATGATATCTAATATCTAAACCCTGAAGATGACCCAAATAGCTGTCAACACTAAAAACGGTAAATAAATTGAGGTGTATTCATAGAATGAAGTACTACATAGCAATAACCATTCATAGCAATAATACATAGCAATAATCAGTTCAACCTACTGAATGACATAGGCACCCCCACTTATATGGGTTTTTAAAGTAGGCAAAACTGGGATGCTTGCTGGGTGGTTCAGTCGGTTGAACATCTGACTCTCGATTTTGGCTCAGGTCATGATCTCAGGGTTGTGAGATTGAGCCCTGTGTTGGGCTCTGCACTGACAGCACGATGCCTGCTTGGGATTCTCTCTCTCCCTCTCTCTCTCTGCTCCTCCCCATCTTGCACACTCACACATACACTTTCTCTGAAAATAAATAAACATGAAAACAAAGCTAAAGTCAGCAAAACTAATCTGTGGGACAGCAATCAGAATAGTTGTTACCTTGGAGATGGAGCATGACTCAAGTGGGGACATGTGGGAGTGCCAGAATATTCTATATCTTGATCTGGTATACACAATTGAAAATATATCAATTCATATATTTAATATTTGGGCACTTTATGAGGTTACACCTCTCACTTTGGGCACTTTTACTAAGTCAACACCTTTATTAAGTAATGCCTCAATAAAAATTAAAAAGCAGAAGGGCACCTGGGTGGCTCATTTGGTTAAGCGTCTGACTTCAGCTCAGGTCATGATCTCATGGTCTGTGGGTTCAAGCCTTGCATCAGTCTCTGTGCTGACAGCTCAGAGCCTGGAGCCTGCTTTGCATTCCGTGTCTCCCTGTCTCTCTCTGCCCCTCCCCTGCTCACAGTCCCTCTCTCTCTCTCTCTCTCTCTCTCTCTCTCTCTCTCTCAAAAATAAACATTAAAAAAGGGGGGGAATGACATAACAAGATTTGCATTTTAGAGTGGCCACTGTCGTTGTAGAATGGACTGGAAGCAAGAATAAAAATTAGGAATAATGTCAGAGAGCAGTGGCCTGAAATACAAAATGGATCAATTGTATACATAAAAGGTAAGGAAGAGCGTGCTTGGTATTTCCTATGTGTGTGGTGGATGAGGGAGAAGGAAAGGAAGTGTGAAGAATGATTCAGAAGATTCTGGTTTAGGCAACAGAATGGATGGTGATGACATTCACTGAGAGAGCGAGAGAGCACAGAGGTGGAGCAAACTTTAGGTCATATTTAGTAAATGAGAAAAGGTCTGGGAAGGAGAACGGGGTGTGGCCAAGGCAGGCCATCCACTCTTTCCAGTTGGTCTGATGAGAGGGTCATAATCTCAATTTGAGTCACCAGCATTTGGTTAGCACTGGAAGGACCGGCTCCAGCCAGTCAGAGTGGTTGAGGGAGATATTAGGAGCCTCTCTTACCTCATGAATAGGAATTTGTGGTTTGCAAGCAAAGCATGTGAAAAATAAAGATGGGTTTAGAGCAATGGGCCTCAAGTTTCCAAAATGCCAGAAAATGAAAAAGTAAAGGCAGATAATGCCAAAGGAAATAAATATGCAGAACTTCTTCAGACATATGATGAGGCACACAGATCTTGAGTCTTTGAGAATGAGTTTATGCACTTGGTTGGAATGAGGGGTGAGGGGAGGCACAAGGGCTCTAGGCCCAAACAAACACAGGTTCAAACCCCACCTCCACTACTTATTTGCATTGTGATTGAGGGCAAGCCAATTTAAACATCCCAGGCCTGAGGTTTAAATAATTTCATATATGTGGAAGAAGTTAATTCATTATGGGCATTAAATATATGGATTTCCCTTTCTTCTTCTTTTTTTTTTTTTTAATTTTTTTTTTTAATGTTTATTTATTTTTGAGACAGGGAGAGACAGAGCATGAACGGGGGAGGGTCAGAGAGAGAGGGAGACACAGAATCTGAAACAGGCTCCAGGCTCTGAGCTGTCAGCCCAGAGCCCGACAGGGGGGGCTCGGACGCGGGGCTCGAACTCACGGAGCGCGAGATCATGACCTGAGCCGAAGTCGGGCGCTTAACCGACTGAGCCACCCAGGCGCCCCTTCTTTTTTTTTTTTTAAACTGAGCTGAATCCTCAGCAGCTTTTATTTTTAAGTTTATTTATTTTTGAGACAGAGACAGAGCATGAACGGGGGAGGGGCAGAGAGAGAGGGAGACACAGAATCGGAAGCAGGCTCCAGGCTCTGAGCCATCAGCCCAGAGTCTGACGCGGGGCTGGAACTCACGGACCGCGAGATCGTGACCTGAGCTGAAGTCGGACGCTTAACCGACTGAGCCACCCAGGCGCCCCCCTTTCTTCTGTTTTTAAACTATTTATTTATTTATTTGTTTATTTAGAGAATGAACAGGGAAGGCACAGAGAAAGAGAGGGAGAGACAGAATCCCCAGCAGGCTCCCTGCTCAGCAAGGAGCCCAATATGGGGCTTGATCTCATGACCATGAGATCACAACCACGAGATCACGACCTGAGCCAAAATCAAGAGTTGGATACTCGACTGACTGAGCCACCCAGGCACCCACCCTTTCTTCTTATTATGGACAAAGGGTTTCCAGTTAAATTTATATAAAAAGTCCCAAAGGGCAAAATGGCCTACTCAGACCACTTCACCAGATACCACTGTGCCTTCTGTTCATTGATTTTCAAAATCCTATTCTGCAGCCTTTTCTAATTGTGTGAAGTAATCATCCTCTCCCTGTAATGCATGGTATATATAAAAAAAGTAATCCTTAAGCACTACAGGAGGTGTCTTTATTCTTGTCCATTCCATCTCTGATATTCCATCTTTCTCTTCCTATAATGCTGTTGAAGATTGTTATACAGGACTCAGAGATTGAATAATTGGCCTTATTACTATAGTTTAAAATATAAATTTTACAAAGGTATTAATTAGGATTAGTTTGGTGGCATTAAACTAAATGCCCTAAAACAAGGATGGCTCAAAAATACAGAAATGTATTTTTTTTTATTTTTTAAATGTTTGTTTATTTTTGAGAGACAGAGACAGAGTGTGAGCGGGGGAGGGGCAGAGAGAGAGGGAGACACAGAATCCGAAGCAGGCTCCAGGCCCTCTGAGCTGTCAGCACAGAGCCCGATAGAAACGTATTTCTTGTAAAAGAAGCCTGAAGGTAGGCATTCCTGGGGTAGCTCAGCAATAATCTGATAACGTAAGGGCTTCAAGCCACTATATTTCTGTCTGCCTTATTAGCACATGGCTACCATCCCTGGGGTACCTCATGGTTGAGGATGGCAGCTGGAGCAGCAGGCATCTTCTCTTAGTTGCAGGCCAGAAGGAAGAGAAAAGGCATAGGGGCAATAAAAGGCCACTTCCACAGGGGGCAGTCTTCTTTATGTGGTCTTTATGAAAATTTCACAAAACATTCCAGTTTACATTTCATTGACCAAAACTAGCTGCAAGGGAAGCGGGAAAAAACATAGTTCCACGTGGCAAGATGCCCAGACAAAAGTCCAGATTCTGTTACTAAGGAGGGAGGGAAGAATTCATGTTGAGGTAGGCAACTTGTACTCTCAGGGATTTCATTCATCCAAAAAATATTTATTGTATGACTGTTTATTAGGCACCAGACCCTATTCCAAGCATTAGGATTTCATCAGGGGAAAAAAAAAAGTTCTGTCTTCACATAACCCACATTCCAGTGGAATAATAATTGGTAACATTTATTAAGTGAATACTATATGCAAGACATGGTTTTAAGTATTTTATTTGTATTTATTTGATATTTGCAACAATCCTTTGGGGTATGTGCCATCACTATCCATATTTTGTAGATTAAAAAAAATAACCTAAGCACAGAGTTAATAATTTGGCAAGTTAATAACTTGCCCAAATTGATATGTCATAATTGGTAGATCCAGGATTTGAATTCAGTCTAACTCCAGAATGAATGCTTTTAATCTCTATACTATATTGCTTCTCCTCAATGTTTTCATATGCTTAATTTGCATTCTCTCTTGGGCATAAATAATTACATATATGTTTTGTGGGCACAAAATAGTTGGGCCCAATCCTCCCTCTTTTTTGTTCTGGTCATGAGGCATTGGAAGGGGGGAGGGGGGTGGCTGGCTATCCATTCTACCAGGAGTGAATGGGAGAAAGTCACCATATACAGGACCTAGGAAATCATTGGGCTGCTTATCAACTTAGAGTGCTGCTCAGATGCAATAGTAAGTAGAAAGTGCCCTCTTTTTTAAAAGCTTTGACTTGAATTAGAGTCAGTGATGGCATCACTAGTTGTCAATCCAGAACCCTGGACATCATTTCTGACTCTACCCACTATTTCACATCCACATATAATCAATTAGCCCTTTTGTTTGAACCTTCTAAATACTTGTAGAACTTGACAGCTTATTTTCTTCATCTCTGTTGTCACATTTCCAAATTCATGGCATTATCATGTGTCTGTGTAATTCAGTACCCACATATATGGTGTCCCTGCCTCCAATGGAGCCCTCTTGGGTCCACACTCCACATTGTAGCCTGGGGACTTAATAACCACAGCTGGTCACATTCTTAAAACCCTTCTTAAAACCCTTCAGTAATTCTACTTTATCCTCAGAATAATAGCCAGACTCTTAACCTGACTTACAGAGTCTTTAAATTCCAAAGCAGACTGAAGACTGTTGCAAGCTGGGTTTCCCCCAGGAAGCAGCCTGGATTCAAGAGGAGGAGAATTAGACTCTACCTCTCAAAAAGAAGGGAAGCAGAGAATCCATGGCCATCTTTAAGCTACCACAGATGCCTAATAGGTATCTCAGTTGTAACACATCCAAACAAAACTCTTAATTTCCTCTCCAAATCTATTCCTTGTGGTGATTACCATCCCAGTAAATTGGACCACTATTCACTCAGTTACTCAGGGTCCATATCTTAGAGCCATCTGTGACTGTATTCTTTCTCTCATATTCTGTATCTTATTTATTAGCAAATCCTGTTAGCACCACCTTCAAAATACATCCTAAATCTAATTACTTACTCTCTTCACCTCCATTGTTTCTGCTGTCATAGAATCTATATTTTAATGGAGCAGGCAAGTAATAAAATATATATATACCCTAATACAATTCCATACAGCCTTTTCCTGGACTACATTAATAGTCTTCCAACTGGATCATTAGCTTCCATTCTCATTCTCATGGACTCTTCACTATACAATATCCAGAGAGATCCTATTAAAGTCATATCAAAATCATGTCACCCACGTACTCATAATGTTCCAGTGGCCTCAAATCTCAAAGCCAAATCCAAAATCCTTACTTTGACCATCAGAGCTTTGTTTTGTCTGGACCCTGGCCCTCACTCTAACCAATTTCCTACCTTTCTTCCCTTCACTCACTATACTCCAGCCCCACTGGCTTATGTGCTCTTCCTCCAAGAAGCCAAAAGTGCTCCTCTGCAGGGCCTTTGCACTTTGCACTAAATGGATCTCTCCTTCCTTACACGCATACATTGTTTACTTCCTCACTTTGTTCAGTTCTTTGCTCAAATGTCATCTCTTCAGAGGAGCCCTCTCTACTACTGCAGAAATATTTACTCTTTATCCCCTCTCCCACACTGTACTATGTATGTATTTACTTGTATTGCCTGCCTGCTCTTAGAATACAGCCTCTGTAAGAACAGAAACTAAGTAATTTTGTTCACTGCTATTTCTCTATCACTAAAAACAGTGCTATCACTTAATAGGTGCTCAATAAATATTTGTTAAATGAGTGAATAAATAAATGTGCTTAGTCTGCCAACATGTTAGATGATCCAACAGCTAGAGCCAGAAGAGGGTATTCAATAAAATCTTGAGAGTAATGTGGCTCAGTGTGGAGCAGCGCCTTCCCTAATATTAATAATGAGGAGATTCTATTGCAAATCAAAGAAAGGTATAAAACTTGTGAATCTGCTTCTCATTTATTCTCTTCTAGGGATCTAACAATAGTCCCTCTTGGAAGAATTATGAATTGCCAACATTAATACAACGACTTTCCTTTATTCCTTCTTTAGGATATTAGATTATCCTATCTCTTTCTGGCATATACATTTTATAGTCCTCTGACAGGATTCCAGTTCTACTGATAAAGATAAATATATGTACCCTACCTAAGTTTGCTTGGTAATATAAACCATGGATAAATCATCAGGGCCCATGTACAAGATGAGCTGGTCAAGGTGATAGGAAGACATAGATGTAAGAAGAGATTGGGAAAGTTACTGTAATATAGGAGGTTATAAATGCTGGTAAAAAAAATCTCTTTCCTAATCAGTCTTAAGATGTAACCTAACTCCCATTGTACCATGTATGCTAGGTGGTTAAATATCCCAATTAACATTAAAAAATGTTAAATTCTATCTTTTTGAAACACTAAAAGCAATTTGAGTACTAGAAGAAATTGTCAAAATTAATTTTGTCAGAGCTCTGTAAATTAACCAAAGACCTATAACCATCTGAGGAGACTTTATTCAAGAAGAAATAGGTTATCTGATTAGACCTGTAACAAGTAAAGATATCACAATAACAAAAAAGAAAAAAAAAAAACTTACCTAGAAGAAAAACCCAAACCCAGATGGCTTCACTAGTGAATTCTAAACATTTAAAGAAGAACACAGATCCCTCAAAAATTTTTTAAAAATTGGAAGTGGAGGGAATACTTCCCAGCTATTCTATGAGGCCATATTATCAATACCAAAACCAAAGACATTATAAGAAAATAAAACTACAGACCAACATCTCTTATGAATATAGGCCTAAAAATCTTCAACAAAATACTAGCAAACTGAATCCAGCAATATCTAAAGAGGGTTATACAACATGACCAAGTGGGATTTATTCCAAGAACACAAGGTTGGTTTAACATCTGAAAATCAATCAATACTGATAGATTAAAGTACTGATAGAATGAAGGGCAGAGACTATATGATCCTTTTAGTAGATGCAGAAAATGTATGTGACAAAACTCAGCACTTTTTTATGATAAAAATATTCAACAATTTGGAAATATAAAGGAACTGTCTCAACCCAGTGAAACCCACAGCTAACATCATAATTAGTGGTGAAGGACTGAAAGTTCCCCCCAATAATCAGTTACAAAACAATGATTTCTGATTTTGCCAGTTCTATTCACATTACACTAGATGTTCTGGCTAGGGCACTTGGGCCAGAAAAAGAAATAAAAGGTACTCAGATTGAAAAGAAAGAAGTAAAACTATTTCTATTGGAAAATCATTATCTTCTGTGTAGAAAATCTTAATGAGCCACAAAGAAGCCATTAGAACTAATAAAACAAGTTTAGTAAGGCTTTGGGATACAAGATCATTATATAAAAATCTATTGTATTTCTGTACACTAGCAATGAACAATCCATAAATGAAATTAAGAAAATATTCCATTTATAATAGCATCAAAGAGAATAAAATACTTAGGAATAAATTTAAGAAAGGAAAAGGTACGACCTGTGCACTGAAAACTAGAAAACATTGTTGAGTGAAATTAAAGATGACCTAAGTAAATGGAAAGTCATCCCATCATGAATCAGAAGACTTACTATTATTATAATAGTAATGCAACCCCTACCAATATCCCAGCTGTCTTTTTTGCAGCAATTGACAAACTGATCCTAAAATTCATATTAAAATTCAAGAGGCAACCAAAACAATCTTGGAAAAGAACAAATTTGGAGAACTCATACATCTGAATTTCAAACTTACTGCAACTCTACAGTGATGAAGACCATATGGGACTGGCAATAGAATCGAGATTCTAAAAATAAATCCATACATTGTTGGTCAACTGTTTTTCAATAAACATGCCAAGACCATTCAAGGGGGAAGAATCATCTTTTAAACAAATGGTGACAGGACAACTGGATATCCATGTATAAAAGAATGAAGTTGGACCCCTATCTGACATCATATAAAAATCAATTTTAAGAAATTAATTCAGGGGCGCCTGGGTGGCTCAGTCGGTTAAGCGGCCGACTTCGGCCCAGGTCATGATTTCGCGGTCCATGAGTTCGAGCCCTGCGTCGAGCTCTGTGCTGACAGCTCAGAGCCTGGAGCCTGTTTCAGATTCTGTGTCTCCCTCTCTCTGACCCTCCCCCGTTTATGCTCTGTCTCTCTCTGTCTCAAAAATAAATAACTGTTAAAAAATTTTTTAAAAAATTAATTCAAATTGGATCAAAGACCTAAATATAGGAACTAAAACCATAAAACTCTTAGAAGAAAATGGGGGAGTAAACTTTGTGACATTGAATTAGTCAATGGTGTCTTTGATATGATACTAAAGCACAAGAGACAAAAGAAAAAATAGATGAATTGGACCATTAAAATGAAAAGTTTTTGTTTCAAAGGACACCGTCAAGAAAGGAAAAAGAAGAACCCTCAAAATGGGATGTTTGCAAATCATATATCTGATAAGGGGTTTGTATCTAGAATATATAAAGAACTCTTACAACCTAATAATAAAAAGATAAAAACCCAATTAAGAATCAACAAGGGATTTTAACAGACATTTCTCCAAAGAATGTATACAAATGGCCAATAAACACATGAAAATATGTTCACCATCTGTCTTAGTCTATTCAGGCGGCTAAAACAAAGTACACAGACTTTGTTTATAAACAACAGGAAATTATTCCTCACAGTTCTGGAGGCCAGGAAGTCCAAAATCAAGGTACCAACTTGGTCATGTTCTGTTGAGAACCTTCTTTGTGGTTCATAGCTGGCACCTTTGACTGTGCCCTCACATGGTAGAAGGGGCCAGGGAGCATTGTGGGATCTCTTTTAAAAGAGCTGTAATCCTGTTGATGAAGACTTCATCCTCATGGCTACTCACCTCCCAAAGGCCCCACTTCTTAATAACATCATCTCTGGGGGTTGGTATTTCAATATATGAATTTTAGGTGGTCACAAACATTCAGGTTAAAGGATTTTGAGGTAGACATGTTTTTATTTCTCTTGGATACAAACCTAGGAGTGTTGAGTTGTGTGGTAACTAACTTTTTGAGGAAGTGCCAGACTGTTTTCTAAAATGGCTGCACCATTTGACCATCTCACCAGCAATATAGGTGGGCTTCCATTTTCCCACATCCTCACCAAAACTTGGTATAGTCATATCAGTAAGTGTGAAATGGTATCTCATTACAGTTTTGATTTGCATTTCCTTAGTGTCTAATGTTTCTATGATCTGAATGTGATTTCAGTTCAATGATTTTTGGTATATTCACAGAGTTGTGCAACTATTATTATCTAACTTCAGGACATTTTCATCATTGCAGAACGAAATCCCAGACTCATTAGAAGTCATTCCCCACCTCCCCCTCCCTCCAGCCCATGGCAACCACTAGTTTAATTCCTGTCTCTATAGGTTTACCTATTCTGGCTGTTTCATTAAAATAAAAGTATGCGGGGGGCGCCTGGGTGGCTCAGTTGGTTGAGCGTCCGACTTCAGCTCAGGTCACGATCTCACGGCCCGTGAGTTCGAGCCCCGCGTCGGGCTCTGGGCTGATGGCTCAGAGCCTGGAGCCTGCTTCTGATTCTGTGTCTCCCTCTCTCTCTGCCCCTCCTCCGTTCATGCTCTGTCTCTCTCTGTCCCAAAAATAAATAAACATTTAAAAAAAATAAATAAATAAAAATAAAATAAAATAAAAGTATGCGGGGCGCCTGGGTGGCTCAGTCAGTTAAGCCTCTGACTTCAGCTCAGGTTGTGATCTCGCCATTCACAAGTTCGAGCCCCATGTTGGGCTCTGTGCTGACAGCTCAGAGCCTGGAGCCTGCTTCAGATTCTGTGTCTCCAAATTCTGCCCCTCCCCCACTCATGTTTTCTTTCTTTCTCTCTCAAAAGGAAGGAAGGAAGGAAGGAAGGAAGGAAGGAAGGAAGGAAGGAAGGAGGGAGGGAGGATGGGAGGGAGGGAGAGAGAAAAACTCAGTGTAGTGGGTATTGTGGTTATCTCTCCAATTCTATTTTTCCCCATTCATTACATAGCTGCTATGCAGTTAGGGTGTGATTATCCATACTATCAGCTTCAGTGGGTCCTGATTTGACCATTCTAGTCTTTTTGCCATAGCATAAACCAGTGAGCAAGTGGCATCAGGGTTTTTGTTAAGTGGGTATGAATGAATAACACATTTTCTTTCTTCTTGCACATGAAGGGAAAACTGTGAGGTACAGGCAACTGTTAGCAGCCATCTTACAACCATGAGAGAAGTCAGCTAGAAGACAAACCTGACACACTGAGAAGGAGAAAGCCAAGACTATCACAAAAAAATGGATCAAAAGCCCTAATGGAGCCTTGCCTGACTCCTGTGTCTTTTAAGTTGTGACTTAATGTCTTGTGCCACATGACAGATTTGCCTAGGACAAGTCTCAGCTTACAGAAATTCTCCTAGCCTGATTGGCAATAGTGCTCCTTGCTTTCTGGAAAGGGTCCTGATTTAGACAATCATTTATATGGTCAATTCCCTATAACTGAATTTTCAATTACATATCCAGTTAAATTTAATAGTTAGTCAAGGCCAACTGTTTCTCAGATTGTGCCCATTCACACTGTTTCCTGGCTGGCTCTCAGCAAGGTCCCTCCGGTTATTCAGTTATTTAAAATACTTGGAATCATGTAGGAACAACAGAAGACATCTTGCTTTCCTCTCACTTTACCTGGTGGTCTCTTAAATTCTTTTTTCAGGACCCAGGACTTCTCCGTGAAGTCTTTCTAGACTTTCCTAAATAAATGTAATCATTCCCAGTCCCAAACAATTCTCCTCATACCTCTTTATCAACACTTTTAACATTGCATGCAATGATCTGTTTTCATGTTTATCTTTCGTAGCCAACTATGAGCGTCTACTGAAAAAACAATTACATCAATTTTAAGTTTGTATCCAAAGCACAAGAACAATGTGCTCCTGGAACATAGTTTCTTTTGAAATTTGTTGAGGACTAGAAAAGGAAAAGAAATGACTAAATAGGAAAGCAGTTCGTTTACCTTGTCATCTTAACAATCTTGTTCATATAATTTTGCTCAGTATTTTCCACTGTACAGTGACTGGCCCTTAATGATATCTCCCAAACCCAAATGATTATAAAATAATTAAAATGGGCAATTGAATTTAGGGATGAGCTTAGTAAAGAAAAGGCCTCAATAGTTGTTTCTATTTCCTTGAGTTGCACAATGGGCTATTTCATGCTTCTTCACACTTGAGATAATACTTCAAATTTATGCCCACAATAGGGGTGGCTGGGTGGTTCAGCCAGTTAAGCATCCAATTCTTGGTTTCTGCTCAGGTCATGATCTCACAGTTTCATGAGTTCAAGCCCCACAAAGGGCTCAAGATGGCAGTGCAGAGCCTGCTTGGAATTCTCGGTCTCCTTCTCTCTCTCTGCCCCTCCCCCACTTGCACTGTCTCTGTCTCTCTCAAAATAAATAAACTTGAAAAAATTTATGCCCACAACAAAATAAAGATTTAAAAATAATCTGTTAGGATTTTTGAACCATAAAATTGGTAGGATGGAAGGAGGGCTCATCTTCACAAATTCATTCTTAGTTTGTTGCTCATTCATGCAGTGGTTGTAATCTTTTTGAAAAAGAAAATTCTGACCTTAAAAAAAAACCCAGGTATATATGTTGTCATGTAAACTGACATGTTGTTGTCTGAAAACTTCATCTTCTGTTAATCCTGATATCCTGATGGCATTTTTAAAAAAATGTTTATTTGCTTTTGAAAGAGAGAGAGCATGAGGAAGGGACAGAGAGAGGGGGACAGAAGATCTAAAACAGATTCTGTGCTGACAGCAGAAAGCAGATGCAGGGCTTGAACTCATGAACTGAACTGTGAGATCATGACCTGAGCCAAAGTCAAACCCTCAACCAACTCAGCTACCCAGGCCCCCCATCCTGATGCATTTCATTCTAAGTATTTTCAAGGTATTTATTACCCAAAAAAATATTAACACTTATTCAATATCACTGTTTCTTACATGTCAGAAGGCCCCATGTATATCTAAATACCTTTTGTTTTAATGTTTATTTATTTATTTTGGGAAAGAGAGAGAGAGTGAGAGAGCACTGCATGCGTGTGAGCAGGGGAGGGGCAGAGAGAGAAAGGGAGAGAGAGAGAATCCCAAGCAGGCTCCAGGCTGTCAGTACAGGACAGAGCTTGAGCTCACAATGGTGAGATCATGACCTGAGCCAAAATCAAGAGCTAGATACAAACGACTGAGCCACCCAGGCACCCTTAAATACCTTTTTAATCTTGTTCTTCGCTTGGTATAATATTATATTTCAAGGCCTGAAATAAAAGGAATTTATTCATGGAATAAAAGTTTGTTTGCTCTTTATTAACTAATTATATCTTTCCTATCGCATGCAATTGTCATCTAATTGCATTTGTTTCTGATTGACTAAACTAGTTATGTTGGCAAGAAAATGAGATCAGTAGGATATTCTTATTTGTGTAATAAGCAAGGATTGTTATATGCTTGTATTACAGACAGGCTGATTTGCTAAAAAAAAAATCCTTATGGGAATAGTTAATTTTAATTTTTTTTCATAGTTAAAAACAGTAGAAGGAGAAATGGAGAAGACCAAGTTAGTGATCTATATGAAATTAAAATGAATGAACTCTATTAAAGAATAATAATAAAACTTTCATAGAATTTCATGTGCTTGGAACTGTTCTAAATATTTAAAATACGTGAACTTTAATCCTCACAACACAGGTCGTAGAGCTAGTAAATGGTAGAACCGGGATTCAAACCCAGCCACTTTGACGTTCACAGTGTATGTGCTTAACTGATAGTCTACACTGAATCCTAAAACAAAGCATTCTTAAGATGAAAGGTATTTTGTAGAGATCCTAAACTCAGGTGATCCAGGTTATCTCAACAGCCTTTGCTCCGTAGTAAAAGTTAAATTCACATTTTTCTTACATTGTTAATACTATGAAATAATACCAGAAGAAGCAGATTTTATTGGTACTTCCCTGAATTATTTTATGAGAAGAAAGCACTTATGAAAAAAGACTGTTCTTTTTAATTCTTCTACTAGTTTTTGCTCTCCTAGGTGAATTGTTCTGAAATGACAACATATTTTACGAAATTCCTCTTAACTGAAGCAAAAGATGTGGTAAAAGAGCAAGATGTTTAAATTGCCAGTGTCTCTAGGCATAAAATACATGACCTATTCTTAATATCCTTTTCTGTACCTTCAACGGTGAAATTCACCTATATAGAACATTGGTTTCCAAACTAAATAGTGCTAAACAAAAATCCACTTTACAATCAGAACCGTGAGAATTGTTTTTATGGGTTTTTGTTGTTGGTTAGATTTTTACTGTTGGTGGTGGTGGTTTGGGGTTTGTTTGTTTGTTTAGTTTTTGTTTTGTTTGTTTTTTACCTGTCAAATTCAGAATCTTTCTTTTTTTATGAATATAATTTATTGTCAAATTGGCTTACATACAACCCCCAGTGCTCATCCCAACAAGTGCCCTCCTCAGTGCCCATCACCCATTTTACCTCTCCCCATCTCCACCATCCACCCTTAGTTTGTTCTCTGTATTTAATAGCCTCTTGTGGTTTGCCTCCCTCCCTCTCTGTTTGTATCTATTTTTTTCCCCTTCCCTTCCCCCATGGTCTTCTGTTAAGTTTCTCAAGATCCACATATGAGTGAAAACATATGATATCTGTGCTTCTCTGTCTTATTTCACTCAGCATAATACCTTCCAGTTCCATCCACGTTGCTGTGAATGGCATGATTTCATCCTTTCTCATTGCCAAGTAGTATTCTATTGTATATATAAACCACATCTTCTTTATCCATTCATCAGTTGATGGACATGTAGGCTCTTTCCATAATTTGGCTATTGGTGAAAGTGCTGCTATAAACATTGCGGTACATGTGCCCCTATGCATCAGCACTCCTGTATCCCTTGGGTAAATTCCTAGCAGTGCTATTGCTGGGTCATAGGGTAGCTCTATTTTTAATTTTTTGAGACACTGTTTTCCAGAGTGGCTGCATCAGTTTGCCTTCCTACCAAAAGTGCAAGAGGGTTCCCATTTCTCCACATCCTCGCCAGCATCTATAGTTTCCTGATTTGTTCACTTTAGCCACTCTGACCAGTGTGAGATGGTATCTCAGTGTAGTTTTGATTTGTATTTCCCCGATGATGAGTGACATTGAACATCTTTTCATGTGTCTGTCGGCCATCTGGATGTCTTCTTTGGAAAAGTGTCTATTCATGTCTTGTGACCATTTCTTCACTGGATTATTTGTTTTTTGGGTGTTGAGTTTTGTAAGTTATAGATTTTGGATACTAGCCCTTTTTCCAATATGTCATTTGCAATTATCTTTTCCCATTCCACCAGCTGCCTTTTAGTTTTGTGATTGTTTCCTTTGCAGTGCAGAAGCATTTTATCTTGAACATCCCAGTAGTTCATTTTTGCTTTTAATTCCCTTGCCTTTGGAGATGTGTCGAGTAAGAAATTGCTGTGGCTGAGGTGAAAGAGGTTGTTGCCTGCTTTCTCCTCTAGGGTTTTGATGGTTTCCTGTCTCATATTTAGGTCTTTCATCCATTATGAGTTTATTTTTGTGTATAGTATAAGAAGGTGGTCTAGTTTCATTCTTCTGCCTGTTGCTGTCCAGTTCTCCCAGCACCATTTGCAAAGAGACTGTCTTTTTTCCACTGGATGCTCTTTCCTGCTTTGTCAAAGATTAGTTGGCCATACATTTGTGGATCCAGTTCTGGGTTCTGTATTCTATTTCATTGGTCTATGTGTCTGTTTTTGTACCAATACCATACTGTCTTGATGATTACAGCTTTGTAGTAGAGGCTAAAGTCCAGGATTGTGGTGCCTCCTGCTTTGGTTTTCTTTTTCAATATTACTTTGGCTATTTGGGGTCTTTGGTGGTTCCATACAAATTTTAGGACTGTTTTTTCTAGCTTTGAGAAGAATGCTGGTGCAATTTTGATTGGGATTGCATTGAATGTGTTGATTGCTTTGGCTAGTATTGACATTTTAACAATA
Organism: Panthera onca; assembly: GCF_046562875.1. Taxonomy (NCBI): domain Eukaryota; kingdom Metazoa; phylum Chordata; class Mammalia; order Carnivora; family Felidae; genus Panthera; species Panthera onca. The sequence continues at coordinate 72,800,746 of NC_138351.1, forward strand.
TTCTTTCTTCCAATCCGTAAGCATGGAATGGTTTTCCATTTCTTTGTGTCTTCTTCAATTTCCTTCATAAGCTTTCTATAGTTTTCAGCATACAGATCTTTTCCATCTTTGGTTAAGTTTATTCCTAGGTATTTAATGGTTCTTGGTGCAATTGTAAATGGGGCCAGTTTCTTTATTTCTCTTTCTGTTGCTTCATATTGGTGTATAAAAATGCAACCGATTTCTGTACATTGATTTTGTACCCTGAGACTTTGCTGAATTCATGTATCAGTTCTAGGAGTCTTTTCATGGAGACTTTTGGGTTTTCCATGTAGAGTATCATGTCTGTGAAAAGCAAAAGTCTGACTTCTTTGCCAATTTTGATGCCTTTGATTTCTTTTTGTTGTCTGATTGCTGATGCTAGAACTTCCAACACTATGTTAAACAACAGTGGTGAGAGTGGACATCCCTCTCGTGTTCCTGATCTCAGGGGGAAAGCTGTCCGTTTTTCCCCATTGATGATGATATTAGCTGTGGGCTTTTCATATATGGCTTTTATGATGTTCAAGTATGTTCCTTCTATCCTGACTTTCTTGAAGGTTTTTATTGAGAAAGAATGTTGTATTTTGTCAAATGCTTTTTCTGCATCTATTGACAGGATCATATGGTTCTTATCCTTTCTTTTATTAATGTGATGTATCACGTTGATTGATTTGCAAATACTGAACCAGCCCTGCAGCTCAGGAATGAATCCCACTTGATCATGGTGAATAATTATTTTTACATGTTGTTGAATTAGATTTGCTAGTAACTTGTTGAGAATTTTTGCATCTGTGTTCATCAAGGATATTGGTCTGTAGCTCTCCTTTTTTGTAGGGTCTCTGTCTGGTTGAGGAATCAAGGTAATGGTGGCTTCACAGAATGCGTCTGGAAGTTTTCCTTACATTTCTATTTTTTGGAACAGCTTGAGAAGGATAGGTATTAACTCTGCTTTAAATGTCTGGTAGAATTCCCCAGGGAAGCCATCCGGTCCAGGACTCTTTTTTATTGGGAGATTTTTGATAACTGATTCAATTTTTCCACTAGTTATGGGTCTGTTCAAATTTTCTATTTCTTCCCATTTGAGTTTTGGTAGTGTGTGGGTGTCTAGGAATTTGTCCATTTGTTCCAAGTTGTCCTGTTTGTGGCATATAATTTTTCATAGCATTCTTTGATAATTGCTTATATTTCTGAGGGATTGGTTGTGATAAATCCATTTTCACTCGTGATTTTATCTATTTGTGTCTTCTCTCTTCTTTTTGAGAAGTCTGGTTAAGGGTTTATCAATTTTGTGTATTTTTTCAAAAAACAAACTCTTAGTTTCATTGATCTGTTCTACTGGGTTTTTTTCTTATTCTATATTGTTTATTTCCGCTCTAATGTTTATTATTTCTCTTCTTCTGCTGGGTTTGGGGTTTCTTTGTTGTTCTGCTTCTAGTTCCTTTAGGTGTGCTGTTAGATTTTGTATTTGGGATTTTTCTTGTTTCTTGAGATAGGTCTGGATTGCAATGTATTGTCCTCTTAGGACTACCTTTGCTGCATCGCAAAGGATTTGGATTGTTGTGTTTTCATTTTCGTGTGTTTCCATATATTTTTTAATTTTTTCTTTAATTACCTGGTTGACCCATTCGTTCTTTAACCTCCATGCATTTGGAGGGTTTCTAAACTTTTTCCTGTAGTTGATTTCAAGTTTCATAGCATTTTGATCTGAACATGTGCATGTTCTTTTATATTTATTGAGGGCTGTTTTGTGAACCAGTATGTGATCTATCTTGGAGAATGTTCCATGTGCATTTGAGAAGAATGTGTATTCTGCTGCTTTTGAATGAAAAGTTCTAAATATATCTGTCAAGTCCATCTGGTCCAGTGTATCATTCAGGGCCCTTGTTTCTTTAGTGATCCTATGTCTAGATGATCTATCCATTGTTGTAAGTGGGGTATTAAAGTCCCCAGACTTTAATAAGTCTCACAGACCGTAAGATCATGACCTGAGCTGAAGTCGGATGTTCAACCGACTGAGCCACCCAGGCACCCCATCAAGTTAATATTTCAAAAACTTGCTGGCATATAACTTATGTTGTGTTCAATAAACTAGAGTCTCAGCCTGTCTTTGTCTCTTTCTTTCAATAAACTACCAAGTTTGTTTACACACACACACACACACACACACACACGCACACAGCCTAGGTGAATGTTTGAACATTATAAACTTTAATAAATACATTGAATTGAGTCTATCTAAAAAGAAAGCAACTTTAGGGGCACCTGGCTGGCTCAGCTGGTGGAGCATGCAACTCTTTATCTCAGGGTCATGAGTTCAAGACCCACTTTGGGAGTAGAGATTACTTTAAAAAAAACAAAGTCTAAAGAAAATAAATAAAGAAAACATTTTAATTAAAAGAATAAAAGGAAAGCAATTTTAAAAATATTTTGAAAAAGAAAATAGTTGACATTTACATGAGACATATTTGGAAATCTTTTATTTAGCTTCCTTTAAGAATAAACATTAGTGCTTCAACCTAGCACACTAGCACACTATAGATTAAAACAAAACCAAATATGAGATTTGAAAAGAAAAATTAGTATAAGTAAATCATTTTAATTAATCATTTGAATAAGTTAGCAAAACAGCTGAGAATGAAATAATGAACTCTAGTGAACTCCAGGCACTCCCCTGGACCACACCCAGACATACAAACACACTATACGTGTGGACTGTCAGGATCAGGCCCTGAACTGAGAATTTACCTAGAACCTTTGTGCGTTTGAAGGCTATTCACAGCAATATAGTATCTTAGGATTTGTTCCTACCCATTTCATGGGTAACAAAACCAGTGTAAGTTAAGCACCTGAGTTAAATAAGTAGATAAGGCATTTTTCTAACTAATTGCAAAACATGCTGAGGGGGAGAAAAAAACAAATGAATCAAATTACTTCTTTTGGCACTAGCACACAAATTCCAGATCAATTGATTTTAACTTTGTTTTTGAAACTTCAAATTTACCCAATTTCTGGAGGATCACCTTTTTTTTTTTAATGTTATTTTTAAAAAGTTTTTTATAGGGCTGAAAATTCACAGTGTACCTGTCTTTTAAAAATAACAACACATTAACTGTAGGGAACTGAATTGTGATTTTTAAAATGTTTATATGAGAGATTCTTTATAATAATGACAAAAATGGAAAATACGTCCCATGCTGACATAAAAGTCATGCCTTGACTCTGTCAAGGAGAATATAGGAGTTGGAGCAGGTCTTCAGGTTGTGATTAGGCAAACTAACGTGTAGTTACTCTCTGCAATTCTGTGATCTAATTATGTAATATGAAGGAGGGGTTATGTTAATTAATGTGTATTTTTTTCCACAAAGAAAAAATATTTTTAAAGTATTTAAAAAGTTGAAAGGAGAAAAGGAGAAAGTTTAACAGTTTTTCCGGTGACTTCTCTCAACATAGATTATTTATTCATTCGTTCAACAAATATTTGAGTGCCTAGAAGGTGCAAAGCCCTGGGATCTGATGACAAACTAGATTATCTCGCTTATTCAGACACTTACAATATATACATATACATATGGTGGAGTACTCATTAGTTTTTAAAAGATAGATTTTATTTTCTGGAGCAGTTTTAGGTTTACAGCCAAATTGAGCAGAAATTATAGACAGTTCTCATATGCACTCTGCCTCAACACATGCGCAGCACCCCCTACCCCCAACAACATCCTCACCAGAGTGGTGCCTTTGTTACAGTTGATGAACTTCCACTGACAATGTCATTACCCAAAGTCCACAGCTTATATTAGAATTCACTCTTGGTGTTGTGAATTCTATGGGTTTTGACAAATGTATAATGCATGTACCCATCATTTTAGTATTAATGTTTCTTTATTTATGTTGAGGGAGAGTGCAAGTGGGAGAGGGGCAGAGGGAGAGGGAGAGAGAGAGAATCCCAAGCAGGATCTGCATTGCCGGTGCAGAGCCCTACATGGAGCTCAATCACACAAACAACGAGACCATGACCTGAGCCAAAATCCAGAGTCAGACGCTTAACCAACTGAGCCACTCAGGCACCCCAATAAAGTATTGTACAGATTAGTTTCATTGCCCTTAAAATCCTCTGTGATCACCTATTCTTGTCTCTCTCCCGTGACAACCACAACCACTGATCTTTTTACTGTCTCTAGGTTTGCCTTTCCTAGAATGCCATATAAGTGAAAAGATTGTCTTCTTTCACTTAGTAATATACACTTAATCTTCCTTCCTGTCTTTCATGAAGGCTTGATAGCACATTTCTTCTTGGTGCTGAATAATATTCCATTGTTTGGGCGTACCACATTGTATTCACTCATCTACTGAATGACATGGTTGCTTCCAAGTTTTGTTAGTTATGATTAAGTTGTTAGAAACATCTGTGTGCAGGTTTTTGTGTGTACATGTTTTCAACTCATTTGGATAAATATCAAGGATGCTATTGCTGGATCATATGGTTAGGAGTATGTTTAGTTCTGTAAGTAACTGCCAAACTGTCTTCCAAAGTGACTGTACCACTCATAATTTTAAAAGAATAAATAACAAAAATTTTCTACTTGGTTCTCATCAACCCCTTTGTAAAATAGAAAAATGGCCATATTTTTCACCATAAAAACAATAATGCTCATTATAGGAAATCAACAATATAAAAAGGCAGGTAAAAAAAATCAACACATTTCATTCTTCAAAGATAAATAATTGTCTGGTATTTCTTTCAGTGTTTTTTCTGTGCATAGCCTTTCAAGTGTCACATTTTAAACTTGATTTATCTAGAATCTCACCAAAGATGATGTTTCTTAGACACAACCCAAATTAGGTATCCTGATTGTTGAAAATGTAACTTTAAAAAATGTAACATGAACCTTTATATATAGGCATATAGGGCATTATGTAACTAAGAGTATTAACTTACCAAAGATAAATTGTTTTGTTTCTATTAAGTAATTTTATGTATGTACCTGTATTCTCCCAGCCTTCTGCCCTATCTTTTGGGGGATATGGGGCCAGAAGTAATACAATTTTATTTAAGTTTCAGTTTAGAGTCAGCTATAAATATTTTGGTTTGGGTTTGGCTCAAGCCAAAAATGTGTTGTAACTACTTGGTTTGAACCAGATATTTGGAATTATTTTCTTGTTAAGGTTTTATAAACTAATGTTTCTAGGGCCATTAAATGATAGTTAATTTTGGATTTTGTTTGCCTCTGAAAACACTGCTCCTCAAAATTTATTAGTGTGAATTCTAATATATACAAATGCTACTAGATTATCTCTGGAGAGAAGCAGAAGCCCTGGCCTTCATGAAATTGGTTTTCTAAAAGAGAAGAGTGCCCATTAGATAACCAAAAAAAGTGTTAACTGCTAAAAGTGAGATCAGTGGACAGGGTCTTTGCTAGACTCCTATGCTGCTGTGCTACATGGAAGAAATGCACACTTTTATAGTATCTATAGAATGTTAGGATTATATATTCTAATGTTAGGGTTACATATTCATGAATATTCATTTTGGAATATGTGGTCCTAACAGACAGATACTATAGAATGGTTTGCACAAGACCAACCGAAACTAGGCTCAAGTACAATATTGCTGCTTCTGGCTCTGCACTCAAAGTGTGGGGCCTGCTTGGGATTCTCTCTCCCTCTCTCTCTGCCCCTCCCCCGCTTGCACACGCGCACACGTGCGCACATACACACACTCTCTCTCTGTAAATAAACTTAAAATTTTTTTCCATTTGTAGTTATTTTGCTAGTAGTGTACCATCCCACTATAACTTTAATTCATCAACCAATAACTCTGAACAATAGAAGTTTCCTTTGTAAGCACTGTTCTTTCTCACTGACTTTACCCCAGTGAAACACAAAGTATAGTAAATGCAGATGGTTCTCAGTACAGACATTAATTTAAACTCTTCTCTGATTGTAATTTATCACTTAATTGTAGATTAAGGTAGTTCATTTACTCAATATCAGCTATAATAAATAGCAATGATAAAATAACCAACTTCTTTTCAAAATTGAATTCAATTCTGAAATCTCAAGGGAGGTCATGGATTATTTTAAAGGAAATCACTTGAAATAATAAACACTGTCTAAACATAAAACAATCAAGAAACAATATAAACTCATCTAGGCTAAAGAAACAAACAGGAACATTTAATACTAGATTAAAACATCTCCCTGGACAGATTTAAAATGAAGATAAATGCTAAATTGCCTACAATCCATAGTGCCACTGCTTAACATTTTAGAGCAGTGCTATCCACATGCGTAATTTAAAATTTTCTGGTAACTAGCTATATTTTAAAAGTAAAGCAACAAAAACAGTGAAATTAATAATTTTTAATTTAACCCAATATATCAAAAAATAGCTTCACGATGTAATCAATAATTGTAACCAAAATTGGTTAATGAGGTGGTCTTCGACATCGGTGTATGGTTTAGACGCACAGCACGTCTCAATTTCTACCAACCACATTTTAAGCGCTCAATAGCCACATATGGCTACCGTATTGGACAGTAGTCTTAGGGGACTTCCATACTAACTGATTCCTTATATTTGTGAATGTGAGAATCTCTTTTACGTTACATTCTCTACGGTGCTGAGAGATATGTGAGGCATACGATTATTTTGCTCTCCGGTCGGTTGTGATCCAAGACAACACAGCATTAAAAGCATTGAGAAAGAAAGGCAATGGGACACCCGTGCGTCCAGGAGCATGGCCTGGAGGAGGGCCTAAGCCTCTCTGAGCGGTGCCCGGCGGAGAAGCTGCAGATACAGCGTTGGAAACTGGATTTCGAGACAACCCGAGCGGCTGCCTGGAACTCCGTGTCTTCTCTGGGGCGCCCCCGAACACTGCAGCCGGACAGAGGGCAAGCAGCCTCTGAGCCGGACACACGGTCACGCGCCGCCACCGCCGGGGGAGGCCGGCCCCGGGGCTGCAGGGCTGGCCGCCCGGGGCGCCGCCGCCCGACGCCGAGGGGTAGGCGCGGGCGGAGACAGGAGCCCGGGGAGAGAAGGCGGGCTTGCGTCCAGCAGAAGCCTCGCAGGGGCGCGCTCTCGAAGGTGACGGTGACGCAGCGGGCGCGAGGGCGGCAAGGTGGGCGGGGAGCAGCGGCGCGCACCGCCCCTCGGAGAGGCGGGCGCCACGGTTCCGGAGGGCGGGGGCGAGGCGGGGCGCGCCGGGGAGTCGGATCGCTGGCCGCCGGTTTCGATTAGTGCACGGAGCTGCGGCGGCGGAGCAGGGTGCGGAGCTGCGCGGCCCGGGGTCCCGCGGCGAGGCGGCGGGGCGTTGGCATCTGGGGCGCAGGCGCTCAAGGACCGGCCGGCGGCCGTGAGGGTGTGGAGAGGCGAGCCGGAGCGCGGGGGCCACTGCCGCTCTGACCACGGATCCCGGCCACCGCAGCGCCCGCAGCCGCGGGCGCGCCCAGGGCAGCGCGCGAACGAGTGCGCGCGGGCGGGTCGCGCAGGCCCTGCCCGCCCCTTCCGTCCCCACCCCCCTCCGCCCCTTCCTCTCCCCACCTTCCTCTCCCCTCCAGCGCCCCCGCGCCGGGCGCCCACCCTGTCCTCCGGCGGGAGCGCGGTCCGCGGCGGCGGCCGGAGCGGGCCGGGCCGGGCCGGGGGATGGCGCTGCTGGACCTGGCCCTGGAGGGAATGGCCGTCTTCGGGTTCGTCCTCTTCTTGGTGCTGTGGCTGATGCATTTCATGGCCATCATCTACACGTGAGTGAGGGGCAGCAGGAGAAGCCCTTGGCGCGGGGGTCAGGGCCTCCGGGTGGGAGAGTGGGAGGCATTGCGCTTTGGAGAGGATTGGGCTCGGGTGGGAGTGGAGAAAGCTAATTCTCAGACTGTTATTCCATTCCCTCTCACCTTGGACCAGCTGGGGCGGGGGTCCTTGAGGGGGGAAAGTGGTGAGTGAGGGGGTTTGCTGGGCTGCGGGCGACTGCACGGCCTGGGGAAAGGAGACTATGATCTTTCTATGTGTCGGCGGAACGTTGCTTGCTTGGTTTCATTGTGTTGGGGCTTCGTTTGATTTTTCATCTGGGCCAAATATAGTGTGTTGTTGTGCTGTAGTTGTTTTTTCGACCTGGACGACATTTCTATTATGATGATGATCATTTTCACTCTTCTGGGAGCTGTACACAGCTACCCGGAGACCTCCCCTGTGGATTTTTCTTCTTCCTGGATGCCTTTAGATAGGTGTGGAGCACCTGTCCACCTTGAAAAATATCCACCAAACTCTAGGCTGACGTTACAGCCTAGAGTCATGTCAGCTTGTGTATTTCATTGTAGTTTTCTTTCCTTTTTTCCAATTCCTTACATATAGTCTTATTTAAATTTGTCTCCCCCCTCCCGACCTTTTTCATTATTAATTTAACAACTACATCTTGAGTCCTTACTAGATGCCATTCACTGGGGACACAGTGGTGAGCAGGACAACATTCCTGTCCTCATAGAGCTTACATTCTGGAAAGGAGAGGCAGATAATAATTCAAATAGGGTTATTTCACATAGTGATAAAGTCTGAATGATATAAAATAGGGTAGTGGGATGAATAATGATAGAATAATGAGTAATGAATAATGATAGAATAATAATAAACATTCACTTGTTTAAATGTCTTTAAAATGAAATCTGCCTTCCTAAAGAAAGGAAAGAATTACAGAGAGCACATTGCTGATACAGATTCACTGGCATTTTAGCCTGAAAAAAACATGATTATACATAGTAATCTTTATCACCAACTAGAAGAGGGCGTGTGTCAATAGAGGAGATGGGAAGACTTTTTTCTTTAATGTTTATTTATTTATTTTTGAGAGAGCACAAAGCGGGGGAGGGGCAGAGGGAGAGAGAGAATCCCAATCAGGTTCTGGGCTGTCAGTGCAGAGCTGGATGCAGGGCTCTATCCCGAGAGCTGTGAGATCATGACCTGAGCTGAAATCAAGAGTCAGATCCTTAACCTACTGAGCCACCCTGAGATGGGAGGACTTTTAAGAAATTTGTTACTCACCACCCCCCCCCCCCCCCCCCCCCCGCGCCGCTTTTTACTCTAGAAAAAAATGTGCTTTTCCTTTTGGTAATTTTGCATTTTATCAGGATAGGGTGGCATTTCCTGGTACTGGAAAAAGGTGGTACATTGTAGAAAACATACTCCAAAGATACTTATTTGGAGGTGAAAAAAACATGCCACTTGGATACTGCTGATCTCAGTTTTTGTAGTTTGTAGCTGATGTCACTGAACACTTTCTGGAGTTCATTTTAAATATATATGAGTTCTTAAAAAGCAATGTTGTTACTATTTTCCAATCATAAAAAATTTTTAAATGCTAACTATGTAAGAAATTTAGACAATACAGAGAGGGATAAAGAAAAGTTACACACACCAGAACTTCACCTTGTCAGCCTTTTGTGGCTGTCCTTCCAGTTGTGTGTGTGTGTGTGTGTGTGTGTGTGTGTGTGTGTGTGTGTGTGTAGAGAGAAAGAAGGAAGGGGGTGGGGATTGACATTATAATTATTGTTCTGTAGCCTGCTTTTAAAATTTATGTATTTAGTAAAATGCTTTCTGGGAGCTCCTTTTTTTACAAGGCACTTTTCTAGGTGCTGGAAATAAGGTTGAAGAACAAGACATCCAGGCTTTGCCCAACCTGCTCACATGGGGTTTCCATGTAAAATGTCATGACCACTTTTTCCTATTTTAATAAATATCATCTCTGCATCCTTTTAAATAGATTTATGGCATTTTCGTTTATGAGGTACTAATATGTATTCATTGATGGGCATTTAGGTTTCCGATTATCAACATTACAAACAACCCTGTGATGAATTCATATGTGTACATCTTTGAGAGGATTTCCTTAGTTTAGGTTCCTGAAAGGAATTATTGGGCCAGGAGCACATTTTAAACTTTGCTACATATTGCCCTATAGGAAGGTTGTATCTATTCGGAGTCCTGGTAACATTGTATTTTGGTCCTCATTTCCCCTTGCATTTTATCGTGCTCCTCACTGTTTTCTGTTTTTTATTTTCATTCCTTTAATTACTAGTTCTATTGAACATTTTTCATATATTGATATGCTAGTTACATTTAGTTGTAAATTACATACTCATAATCCTTTGTGCTGCAGTCTATTGCTGTATTAATCTTTTTGATACAAAGATTGTTTTTCTGTGATAGGTTGCATTTTTTTCCCCCAGCTTTTTTTTTTTTTTTTTTTTTGTCTTTCAACTTTGTACATACGTTTAACGTGAAGAAAAGTATGTGCACCTGTGTTTTGGATTGTCAAGGCCTTTTTTTTCTTTTTTTAATGTTTCTGACTTGTGTAATTTTATAGCTATTCCTCCAATTATTATATAGTTAATATCTGTTTTCTTTTAGTAATTTGAATTCTTTCCTTTTTTTTTTTTTACATTTTATCATGTAATGTACTCATTATTTTACTTTGTGATATGATGAGATCTAGAGACTTAATTTTAGGTTCACCTAAATATTTAGCCACTTGTCCCAAAATCACTAATTGAATTATTATTTGATTATACCACAGTTTTGAAATACTGTCTTTATTATAGACTAAAATTCTTCTGTATTCTTGCATGTTTCAAGATTCCCAGTGCTGTTTCATTGATCTGTTCTTGTACTAGTATCTGCTATTTTTTTAAGATTTTTTTAATTTTTATTTTTAAGTAATCTCTACACCCAGTGTGGGGCTCGAAGTCACAGCCCCAAGATCGAGAGTGAGATGCTCCACTCACTGAGCCAGCCAGGCACCCCTGCACTGTTTTAATTAATGAAGTTTTATTCCTCATTACTGGTGAGCAAAGCCCCTTATTCTTTTGCAAACTTTATTGGATTTTATACATTTTTACTTAAAGATATACTTTAAGATTTTTTTTCCAAGCCCTAAGTAACCTTGTTTTTCAATTGGAATGATTAAAATATTATTTTTAATTGGAAGTATTAAATTTGCACCTCAATTTGGAGAAAATTGACTTCTTTCAAGTTAGGAGTATGATATATCCCCTTCCCTCTATAATATATATGATAAAATCACACTTTTTTAATTAAAACAAACATGAGAAATGTAGCTTAATATTCCAAGTAACCCATGGTGTTAGACTTGAGACAACTCTACAATTGTTGTAAGTTATTTATTTTGTGCTTAATGATACACAGTAAAGTTTTCTTTAAATACTTTCAGTTAGTGCATTTAGTTTCATTAAAATACCATAGAGAGGCTTTGTATTTATTTTCTCATGCCCTACATAGTTACCTTTGTGACTTCCAGTAACAGGATCCTGAAAATAGAATGAAAAAAATGCAATTAGTTTATAACATTATAATGAATAGTTCATTCATTAAAGGAGTCTTAAGAATACCTTTCTGAAATGAGTAACTCAACATAGAGCAAATAGTCAACAGCTTAATTTCTTTTTTTTAAACAGTTCTTTTTTTTTTTAAGTTTATTTATTAATTTTGAGAGAGAGAGAGAATCCCAAGCAGGCTCCATGCTGTCAGAGCAGAGCCAGAAGTGGGGCTCAAATTCACAAACTGAGATCATCATCTGAGTCAAAATCCAGAATCTTAATCCAGATGCTTAACCGACTGAGCCACCCAGGCAACAGCTTAATTTCTGTATAAATTAAATCTTACCTCCCCCCTCCTTTTTTTTTTTTTTTTTTGCTAAATTCTTTCTTCTGGTGCCACCTTCAGAATTACTTACTGATTTGATTTGATCCCTTTCTTATTGTAATAAGGATACTTCCTGGTTTGAATTGTTTTCAAGCAGAGCACTAAGGTTTGTTCCTCTACCCCTTTTTCTACTGTACTTAGTAAAATTGCAAACTTAATATCAACATTTTGACAAGGAAAGCTAAAGAACACTGGCAACAATATTTTGGTTAAGATGTACTAATATTCTGTATTTTATTGAATAATATGTTTTCTGAATGCATGTTCTGTGTCCTCTAGCATCCTTTTTGAAACAAGGTAAAGTATACATATTAAAATAAGCAGATATTGAGACTCTTCTAAAATGTGTGTGCTCATTGGGGCGCCTGGGTGGCTCAGTCGGTTGTGCGTCCGACTTCAGCTCAGGTCATGATCCCACGGTTCGTGGGTTCGAGCCCTGCATTGAGCTCAGTGCTGACAGCTCAAAGCCTGGAACCTGCTTCTGATTCTGTGTCTCCCTCTCTCTCTGCCCCTCCCCTGCTCACACTCTGTCTCTCTCTGTCTCTCAAAAATAAATAAATGTAAAAAAAAAAAAAATTTATAAAATTTGTGTGCTAGCAACTGATGGAAATGGATCCTGTTTCAAAAACTTATATGGATCTGGTTGTCACATTAAAGAGATTAATCATGGACACCTAATTGTCAAAAACATTTAAGTCATACAGATACTATAGGAAAATGGCTGAGAAAAGCTATAAAACTTTTAAAAAACCAACTGTTTCTTTTTTTAAATCAAATACAATATGCAATGGTATCTAGTTAATTTAGATTCAGTGTTCTATTGAATTGTGTCTTCTTAGAGACAGAGCCAAGTATTAAAAAAATGGAGCTCAGGCTGGCTCAGTCCATAGAGCCTGTGATTCTTGATGTGAGGGCCATGAGTTCAAACCTCACATTGGGTGTAAGATTACTAAAAAAAGGGTAAATAAACAACAACAACAAAAAATGGAGATCGGTGTGATTAATACAGTGAGCAATTCTTGCTCAGATTATTTGTTAAGATTTCACAGATGTCTTACAATTCTTATAAGCCTGCAATTTAACATAATTGAGATAATTTGTAAACTAGAGAGCCATTCTTTTTAATATTTCAAAATGATCTCTGTTCACTGGTATCTCTATCAGTATACTACTGCTTTGCTCTTTTCCAATTTTAATATTGAACTGATACTTAGTCATTTCCTGATATATTCTAGATGGCACACGTGTCCGGGATTACTGCCTATAATGCTCAAGATAAAATTCAGATTAGAGCACTGAAATTCAGGGCTCTTATTCCCAAGACTTTTTTTTTTTTCCCTAAGTGATCTTTATGAGTTTTTCCTTTTTTGAGATCTAATGTGGTTTGATAGCACAAACTGCTATGCACAAACTGATAGCACAAACTGCTGCGGTGAAATCCTTTAAAAAGTCTGGAAGCAGCCATTTTCTTCTCTTTTTAGCCTTTGGGAGCCATATTGCTGGATGATAAGGGTATCTGAGCGAGGCACCTTGCCTTTTTTCCTCTATCTCCCTTCTTTTTCTCTTCTCTCCCCCCCCCCCCGCCCCCGCACTCCCATTTTCCCTCTGCTTGGATTATCTTTTTTTTTTTTTTTTTTTTGTCCTCTGTATGTAATGTCCTAATGATTAGTGCTAGGCTTTATCGTTTAATTGACTGGAGGTGCCAGGCTAGTGTAGAAATACTCCTTGTATCTGTAAATATTAACTGCCCTCTAGTAAAGCAGAGGTCTTTTCCCTGGAGGTTTCCTTCCAGTTCATTCTACTTTTTTCTAACCTATTTAGCACAACAACTTCTATACCTGCTGTGTAGTTTTTGAATGGAATTTAAATACTCATTGTATCAGGATGTCTGTGGTAAACCACCTGTCAGAAACGAATTGTTTTTAATGTAAATTTTAGCACTTTAAATGTTATTTTTAGATAGTGTGGCCTTTGCCTTAAATTCATTAATACGTTGGCGTTCTGAGCCTTAGTGGAATGTGAATTGAGAGCTTCTTGTTTGGGTTCACTTCTGAGATACACTTGGACTTTGGCCACATGTTGATCAGGTAGGGTCATTGCTGCCAGGACCACTTTGGGTGAATGAATGAGGCAGTAGAGCCCCTTTAACCTGAGCCTGGGAAGATACCAAATTGGACTATAGTGTGATAGCTTTAAAAAGCAAAATGACCATTGTAATTCAGTGTTAATATTCAGGGATGGTTCTGTTGATTCATCAACCCTCCCTCTTCCTACGTGATTAGTGCTGATTAGTGCCGTACCCCTTATCTCTATTCTAGATTATTGTAACTATCTATTCACTGGTATCGCTTCCAGCAGCCTTGCTCCCTTTTTTTTTTTTTTTTTTTTTTTTTCAACGTTTTTTATTTATTTTTGGGACAGAGAGAGACAGAGCATGAACGGGGGAGGGGCAGAGAGAGAGGGAGACACAGAATCCGAAACAGGCTCCAGGCTCCGAGCCATCAGCCCAGAGCCCGACGCGGGGCCCGAACTCACGGACTGCGAGATCGTGACCTGGCTGAAGTCGGACGCTTAACCGACTACGCCACCCAGGCGCCCCGCCTTGCTCCCTTTTTACTTTACTTTTCTTACTGTTGCCTTATCCTACTGGAGCACTAATCTTAGATCATGTGCTTAAAATTTTACTGTGATTCCCTATTGCCTTCACGTTAAAATTCAGGCTCTTTAACAAGACATGCATAGTTCTTTAGGAGCTGAGCCCTGTACTTGTTTCTTCAGCAACATTGAATTACTGACATTCCCCTGATTATGCAATGTGTTTTCTTTAGAATTCTCCTTCCTTATGTTCCTTTTTTTCCCCTCCTTTTTTGTTTAACTAACTTCTACTCATTCAAGTCTATTTAGACTTTAGCTTTTTACTGGGTTAGGCGCCCCCCTTCTGTCCTTCTTTAGTACCTAGATTTTACCCATCTAAATTGTAAATGTGTGTTCAGTTGTCTCTTTTCCCAATTAGATTGTAAGCTTTTGAGGGTAGGGATAGTGTCTTATTTACTGTTCCGTCTCCAGTGTGTACTAGGCACTCAATTATTGCTGGTTGAATGAATGATCTTTGAATTTTTTCCAGTAGTGATGGTGGATTTACATTCATTAGTTCAGTATCATTTGGCCATTGTGATCTGAGGTAGATGGTCAGATTTGGGGATGCTTTCAGTGGCCATGGACTCTGATGAAATTTATTGGACCAAACGGAATCTTTATTTCACTATTTCTAATTAATTGCACATTAAAATAGAAACAAGACTCCATTAATAACATGTTTACTTACAGATCTGAGTCTCCTCCCCAAGGTTTTCCTATGGAAATGCCTGTCTTGTCATAAATAATCTTTACCCTTAGATCTGACCTTCAGGGGATGCTGAACCCAGTGCTTTCCTGAGTTGGTTGACATGCAGATCATTAAGTGTCCCCCACTTTTCCTCCATCCACAGAATTTTATTTTACAAACAGAACAGTTTAATTTAAACATCACATTCTGCTTTAGGGAATTTTCTGGAAGACCACTGAGACAGTTTTGATTTGAAAACAGCTTGAGTGGATGCTGTATTTGAGGGTCTCCTGTGTTTTTGAGCACTGTGTGCTGGGCTTATAGTCTGTTGGTGCCTGTCTTACTTAGTTGTTATTAGCAAAATACCATGCCCTGTCCATCTCCCATACACTAGGGCTAACTTGTCACCAAAGGATTAGTGAGTTGGGGTTTTTTGGGGGGAGGGAATGGTAAAATTAATAAAGATCTTATTTGTTTTCAATGGTAATGGAATTTTTTGTATTCTCTAGTATGTAATTAAAGTCTGCTGTCCAGTGGAAATAGTTTGTGTTTTCCCATAAATCTAACTCACTATTGGTTATTTTCTGTCCTCTGGGGAATCTTCTGTCTGCAGAGTTCAGGTTGCACCAGAAGGTGTGCTTTGTGTTGCTGAAGAAGCCCATTTTGATGCAGTGCAATTTTTTAAAAGATAAGTGCTATCTAGAAGTAACATTAGTCATGACACCTAGTGATCATAAACACACAGTAACAGCCTTCCAGGGCACAGGCAGAAGTAACAGCAACAGAAGCCTTTAATCATTGGAAATTGCAGGCATGGACTATGTGAAGTAGGGGACCTGCTGATATAGCAGTCAGCCTAATTTTACACGAAATATTAACAGGCTTGGTGGCATGGGACAGAGGAGATGAATTCCGAGAGTCGGATAAATCGGTTCAACTGAGCCACCCAGCAGAACTATTAAAAAAAGCGCTGTTGGGGGCGCCTGGGTGGCTCAGTCGGTTCAGCGTCCGACGTCGGCTCAGGTCATGATCTCACACTCCGTGAGTTCGAGCCCCGCGTCGGGCTCTGTGCTGACAGCTCAGAGCCTGGAGCCCGCTTCGGATTCTGTGTCTCCCCATCTCTCTGCCCCTCCCCTGCTCATGCTCTGTCTCTGTCTCAAAAATAAATAAAAACATTAAAAAAAAAAAAAAGCGCTGTTGGGGTGGGGGTGGGGGGCTGTTAAGCAAGGTGAACTTTGCCCTCACGGAATCCTTACTCCCTTCGAAGCCTTGTGTGAGATTCTTGCTTCACTTCTGGGAGGTGTAGTTCTCTGCATTAAGGTTGCTGCAGAGGCTGCTACCAGCCGACTGAAGGGGAAGAGCAGAGCCTGCCCTCTCTCCAGGGAGTGTCCCTTCATACCAGGCTTCCCTCCTGCTCAAAATGCAATTAGAATATGAAACTGTAGGGGCGCCTGGGTGGCTCGGTCAGTTAAGCATCCGACTTCGGCTCAGGTCATGATCTCACGGACCGTGAGTTCGAGCCCCGTGTCGGACTCTGTGCTGACCGCTCAGAGCCTGGAGCCTGCTTCCGATTCTGTGTCTCCCTCTCTCTCCGACCCTCCCCCGTTCATGCTCTGTCTCTCCCTGTCTCAAAAATAAATAAACGTTAAAAAAAAAAAAGTAACAGGAGTTTATTTAAAAAAAAAAAAGAATATGAAACTGTAAAATAAGCCATTTAAAGTGGTACACACTTGGGGCGCCTGGGTGGCTCAACTCTTGATCTCGGCTCAGGTCATGATCTTGCAATTTGCAGTTTGTGAGATTGAGCCCCGCCTTGGGTTCTGTGCCGACAGTGCGGAGCCTGCTTGGGATTCTCCTTCTCCCCCTGCCCCAAATAAACAAACATTTTTTTAAGTGGTACGCACTATTAAATAAAAAAATTTATGAGAAAGGGAAAGCAGGGAGGGAAATT
Organism: Panthera onca; assembly: GCF_046562875.1. Classification (NCBI taxonomy): domain Eukaryota; kingdom Metazoa; phylum Chordata; class Mammalia; order Carnivora; family Felidae; genus Panthera; species Panthera onca. Next base: position 72,817,747 of record NC_138351.1, read on the forward strand.
AAAAGATTAGAAGGCTCGGGGCGCCTGGGTGGCTCAGTCAGTTAAGCAGCCGACTTCGGCTCAGGTCATGATCTCGTGGTCCGTGAGTTCGAGCCCCGCATCGGGCTCTGTGCTGACAGCTCAGAGCCTGGAGCCTGCTTCAGATTCTGTGTCTCCCTCTCTCTGACCCTCCCCCTTTCATGCTTTGTCTCTGTCTCAAAAATAAATAAACGTTAAAAAAAAAAATTAAAAAAAAAAAAAGATTAGAAGGATCAAACGATAAGCCAAAATGGCAAAAAAGAGTAACAGTTTTAGAGATGAGCTGTTAGGAAACAAAAATCATCCAAGATAAAATAAGGCCATCCCATCAGCTTAGAGGTTGAAAACCCTTCTGCAGAGCGGCAGTTAGGATTCATCGAGGTAAAGCTGCTATAAAGTCCAGAAACCCTGAATATTTCTTACAGTCACTTGGAGATCTTTGAAGTGTTCTGTGAATAGATGTCCTTCTAGCTCACAATGGAGGGCAGGACCTGAAGGCCTCTCTCTTTTGACTGTGATTCACCCCTCACGACTTTTTGGACTTGACTTACTCTGAGGAAGCAGCCCAGCCCGTGTACCCATACTCCTGTCCCCTGTGTTCTGTCCCCTGTCCCGCTGCTGGCAGGTACAGCCCTGCAGCAGCTGGCCATGAGCACCTCCTCCTCCCTGCCCTTGAGAGTGACGTGCCTTAATTACATGAATGCGACTTTTGTGACAGAGGGTGACTCCAGCTCCTGACTGAACATTTAATTTAGAAATAATTCCTCGGGAAAATGACACATTGAAGTTTTCCCGTGCTTTCTGTCTCCCCAAAATGGCTCAGTCATGTTCCAGGATGATTTTATTCTTTAAACATGAAACCAGTCAAAACCATTGACCGGACATAGAGGAGGTCCATTCCTTTTTGTAACCCAGTGTGTTCCTGAAAATGTAATAAAATCAAATTTCTGAAACTCAGATGGACATATATATTAGGAGGGGTGGTTCTGTTTCCATAAAGAACTAAGATTATTATTAAAATCCCAAATTATGGCTCTGCTGGAGCCCGATGCCTGGGACACGCTGCCACTGATTGAGGGCTTTCCAGGTGTTCAGGACTGTGTGGAGGGGCCTCCCTCTGGCCTGGACTGGAGTGCTTAGAAGGCTGCCTTGCAGTGTTTGCTCTGGGGACTGCGCTGGGCATGGTGATTTAATAGTCTACAGAACAGTCTCTTCTGGACTCCCTCAAAATGTCTCCATTCTAGGAGGCAGTGTGCTTGGATTACATAGTCACTGGGGGTTTCTTTGCTCATGGCGTCTGGCCTTCCCCGCTCCACTCTGAGCGTGGCCAGCTCTCCCTCTAGCAGAGAGAGCCAAGTGAAGGGTTCTGTGGCAGCAGAATCCCACATTTTGAGTCAGGCTCTGAGGGTAGAGGAATTCAGAGAAGCCAGGACTGATGCAGCGCCTCTGACCCACTGAGAACCCATCTAATGGTTTAAAGGAAGAGATCAGGCCACTTCAGGGGATAATTGGTGTTAATGTTCCTTACTTGCATTGCCTTTACACTTTTGGATGATCTCCGTAGAACTTCAGATTGGTTCCTAAATATTGGGTGTAATTTTAACTTGGGATATAATTTTAGCCTAAGAACTGCATATCATTTAAACTTTGTATTAAATGTGTTTTATGCCATGTTTTGACTGTCTCTTTTAACCGTGATTTGGGAATTTTGATGATCCCTTTTTCCCCCTTTAATCTTTCTTAATACACCAGAGTTGTTTTATGTTTTAAAAAAGCGCCTTATAGGGGTGCCTGGCTGGCACTCTCAGTCGGTGGAGTGTGCGACTCTTTGATCTTGGGGTTGTGAGTTCGAGCCCCACATTGGGTGTAGAGACTAGTTAAAAATAAAAGCCTTAAAAAAAAAAAAATTAAACCCAACGTAATAGCTTAATATTTAAGTACCTATGAAAGAATCTTTAAATATGTGAATTTCCAGTTCTTCCATTCTGGTGTATAAGCCTCATCAATGTTTGTCATCTCTAAATCTCCTACTAGAACTATGGTAATTCAGAGAAGTTACATTTGGTGGAAAATGTCCTTAAAATTAGCAGCTTTAAAAAATGATCAATATTAGCTATCATTGAATGTTTACTTGTGGCTTAATTGCCTCTGTTTCTTACAACTACTTTGAGGTACGTACTAATTAATTATACACACTTTAAAAAAATTTGAGATAAAGAAGTGATTTACCCAAGGATTACTCAGCTAATTATCTGTGAAGCTGGTATAGAAATCCAGGAGAACCTCCTCCACCCCAGGCTCTTAAACCAGTATGCTGTCTGTGCGGCTGCGGATAACCTAAAAATAACCCCGGAAGTAATTTGCAAGGATAGAGTGTTAGTATGGGAATTTCTTCAGTTGCTGTGAATCTTGCTTCTGATAACTGGCAACATTGAGACTAGTGTGGAGAGAGCCCCTACTGCTTTCCTGCAGCTCTTCCCCATTCTCACACTGTTTGAGCTATTTCGTGGGCTACTTGTTTTCAGCCCATCCTGTAACTAGCTGCTGATCTTCCTGATTTTCCTGAGCTTTCTTCTCTCCTTACAGGAAATCTAGTCTTCCTAGGTCCATGGTTCTCAGCTTTGACTGCACTTGGGAGTCACCAGGGGAGGCCTAAAAAAAAAAAAATTACAGTCAGTTAAGCCTCTTACTCTAAATTTCGGTTCAGGTCATGATCTCACGGCTCATGGGATCAAGCCCTGCCTTGGGCTCTGTGCTGACAGTGTGGAGCCAGCTTGGGACTCCTCTCTCTCTCTCTCTCTCTCTCTCTCTCTCTAAAAAATAAATAAATAAACTTTTTTTTCTTTTTTTTTTTTTTTTTTTTAAGTACTGCTTGCCTAGGTCTCAGCCCTAGACATTCTGATCTAACTGGTCTGGGCATCAGGATTTTTTTTTAACTCCCCAGGTGATTTTCATGTGCAGTTAAGGTTGAGAACAGGTGCCCTAGGCTGTTCATGCACAGTTGTGGCCCTCACTTGTTATCTCTTGGTTTCATTGAATCCTCCATGTAGCCAGAACTCAAGTTCATCACTTCGTCATCTCGCCCCTTGCCTTCCCTCCTATCAGTCTGCCTTGTTATCCTGAACCCATCTCATAATTTATAGCTTCTCAACTTTCAAAATCCTGCAGAGGGTAATCTCACAGCCATGTGGGTTAGTACTACTACACATTCATGGTCTCAGATCTCAGCTAAGCCTTCAGTGCTCTCTGGCACTGCCTTGTTTCTTTATTTAGCCCAGGTCACCCATTACTGGCGGAATCTCTTCTAAATCTTCACTATCCTGCCTTCCGTCTTGTCAGCTTTTCTTCACTCCTGCTCCACACTGTGGAGCCTGTCGTGCTATGCATTTTCTCTGTCTTTACCTTTGACTAGCTCGTCCCCTTACTCTGTATACTCAAGTATTTAAAAACATTTTTCCCCCAAATTAAACTGAAAAACCTTTTTCCGTCTAGTTACTCTGGCCCTTTTACTCACTGTCAGGTTTCATGAGAAATCAGTGTTTATTCCCTGTTACCACATTGCACTTTTCATTCCTTTGCATCCATTCCTTTGCTTCATTCCTTTGCTTCCTTTTCATTCCATGCTCCCCCCTCCCCATGCACAGTGCTCCAGAGGCAGCAGATCCACACAGTGAGGTGGACATTTCAGTTCTTGCCTTCACCTCTCAGCTGCATTCAATGTTGCTCTTCCTTGAACCCTTTCAGAAAGAAAACAGCCAAATAAAGCCGTCTTTAATAAATCCTTTCTTCCTGCCTTTCTGCGTCTTGGCTTACTCCCTCCTGGTCTCCTGCATGTATTATTGGCTCTATGTCAGTAACATTGATTTGTGGCCACCTGCTAATGGCATGCTTTACCCGGGAGAGCTTATGTATTTAACAAACTCTGGATGGCTCCATATTTCTCTCTCTAGACTAACCTGACCTTCTGAGCTCTGTATACATGTTTCTTTATTCGTATCTAGTCAATGTTTTTTAAACTTGAGAACATACTGTTGTTTATCCTTATTTTGCTGGAGCTTGGAGAATTTATAGTCTACAGCAGTGTGGTTCACTGCTGGCCTGCATCAGAATCATTTGGATGCTTATAAAAATACAGATTCTTGGGGCGCCTGGGTGGCTCAGTTGGTTAGGCGTCCAACTTCGGCTCAGGTCATGATCTCACGGTCCATGAGTTTGAGCCCCGCGTCAGGCTCTGTGCTGACGGCTCGGAGCCTGGAGCCTGTTTCGGATTCTGTGTCTCCCTCTCTCTGACCCTCCCCCGTTCATCCTCTGTCTCTCTCTGTCTCAAAAGTAAATAAACATTAAAAAAAAAAATTTAAAAAAAAATATGAAAAAAAAAAAACCAGATTCTTAGGCTCTGCAACCAGTCCATTAAGTTGTGATTTTCACCTGTGGGCATTATGTATACAAATATTGGGAAACACTGGTCTCCTGGTCTGGAAATTGTATCAAAGCAGTAGCTGGAGCAGTTGGAGGGCTTAGCTTCTTTGTTTTCCGTGTTGCAGGAGTCACTAAGCTTCTTTACCTGATGTCTAGTATGTTAAAAACCATTGTTTCCTATATTTTGTCTGATTTTTTATGCTTACTTATTTATTTTGAGAGAAAAAGGGGAGGGACACAGAGAGAGACGGAGGGAAGGGAGGGAGGGAGCGAATTCCAAGCAGGCTCTATGCTCAGTGCAGAGCCCAACATAGGACTTATCTCATGACTGTGAGATCTTGAACTGAGCCAAAATTAAAAGTCGGAAGCTTAACCGACTGAGCCACCCAGGCACCCTGATTTTGTCTGATTTTTAAAAAGTTGTTTCAGGTGGGCAAGCAAATTGGGTCCCTGTTTCTTCATCTTGCCCAAAAGTTTAAGTGTGGGGGGTGGGGTGGGGTTTAGGTCAAGTTTTTTGATACTTTTGTAAAGACAGAGACAAGGCTGTATTAGCCCCAAATTGGAAATAACCCAAATGCCCATCAACGGAAAGTAGCTAAATAAAGTGTGGTATGTTAATATAAGGAATACATGCTGTAATGAAAATTCATGAACTATAACTAAATGTAACAACAAGGGTGAATCTCACACACATATGAAGTCAAAGAGGCCAGACACAAATGAGTACATCCTATGGGATTCCATTTAGATAACATTTTAATACTGGCAAAATTAGCCTATGGTGTTGGAAGTGAGGACAGTGGTTACCCTTGAGGGGGCAGGTAGTTAGTAGATGGGGACATGCAAAGCCTTCTGGGGTTCTGGTAATCCTGTTTCCTGATCTGGGTACTGGTTACATGGGTGTTTCGCTCTGAGAAAATTCATTGAGCTGTATACTTATTTATATGTGACTTCACTGTATGTGTGTCATGCATCAATAAAAAGTACTCTCCTCCACCCTCTAAAAGAAGGACAAGGTTGCAAACAAAATGCATGATGGGAAGGTAGAACTGGATTCCCAGTGTAGAACCTGAAACTGAGAAAGAACTGTGCAAAGGATCCTGACAGAAGGCAGGTCACCTGCTCCAGGCCACAGGTGGAAATGCATACCCGTGATCGATCCTGTGCAATGTGTGGATGCAGTAGACTCAAGTTCAATTCTAAGTGATGCAGAAACCCTGCCCCGAGATACCAAAGTAAAAACTGGTTTGAAACCAGGAAACCTTGTAGACCCTGTCAGAGCCACCCCACTTGGAAGACTCTACCACTTGGGCCACTTTTGAGACTCCAGGCAAATTGGCTGTTGATCATGTTTTGAAAGCTACAGATTGGTTTACAATACACTGGCCAAGGCCAAGGCACCCGCCAACATCATTTCTCTGTGTGGCAGGCGAAGTTAATAGATTGCTTTAGGACATAGCTTGGTTGACCGTAAGAGTTTTATATGAAGAAGAACTTCTATACATGTGCAATTCCCCCATTAGACTGCAGCTCCTTGACAGTAGGGAATTTGCCTGTCCATCACTGTATCTCCAGCACACAGGATAATGCATAGTATACATTCGGGGTTCAAAAGTGATTGTTTAAAAAAAGGGATTAGGGGCGCCTGGGTGGCTCAGTCGGTTGGGCGGCCAACTTCAGCTCAGGTCATGATCTCGCGGTCTGTGAATTTGAGCCCCACGTTGGGCTCTGTGCTGACAGCTCAGAGCCTGGAGCCTGTTTTGGATTCTGTGTCTCCCTCTCTCTGACCCTCCCCTATTCATGCTCTGTCTCTCTCTGTCTCAAAAATAATTAAACGTTAAAAAAAATTTTTTTTAATAAAAAAAATTAAATTAAATTAAAAAAAGGTATTATTTGGTAAGGGGATGCTAAGTAGTTGTAGAGCACCACTGTGTGCTCATCATAGTGCTCTGTGATTTTGTGTGTGACTTCATGGATATTCTTTTATTGTTTTTGCTAAACATTTCAAGCAATTTGTAACAAGGGGCTTTGTCAGTTGTGTTACATAAACTGAAACTGTATTCTCCAAAGTAGGATTCTTGTATCCTAGGGTATGCTCCATAAGAGGACTCAGTGGGATATGGAAAGAAAATATTGGGGGATGGAGGGAGGAGAGATGGATGTGGGGGAAAACACAAAAGACCTTTTTTTAAAGGTCCTGTGATATAGTTGGGAGTTTGAGTTATTTTTGAGTAGAAATTTCAGATCTAGTATTTACCAGTTGTCTTCATCATAAACCTGGAGAGGACTTCATTGTTGTTTGGTGAGTCAGAATGAGTCTGATAAAATACTGCATTCTTGATACGAAAAGTTCTTTAAAAGATAGGAGGTATATCTATGTTAGTGTTTAAACCAAAATATCTTAACGAAGGAGAAGGGGTGGGGGGAATAGGATCAGTACTAGACTATTTAACACTGTTTAAGTTATCCTTGTTCTTAATCTAAAGACTTACTAAATGCAATGAGATAGTGGGCTGGGTTTCTCTGAATTGGTCATGACCTTGTGCGTGTTTTGATAAGCTTAATAGCACTTGAATGATCTTGCAGTGGGAAGAGAATAAAAAATTTCTGGGATTTTAGTCCGCCTTATTTTATCCTCCGTGTCTCAAACTGTTTCATGATTTCAGTGTTTTTGCTTCTCATTCTCTGTGCCACATTCTGGATAATTTCTTCAAATCTAGATTCCGTTTGTCCAGTCCTCTCTTAAACTGTATATGCAGTCTTCTGTTTTACCTGTCTATTGAGTTTTTATGTCAACAATCATAATTTTTATTTCTAGACGTTGCATGTTGTCTTTATATATATGATGGTCTTTCTCAATCTTTCTCTTGTGTTTTGTTCAGCAACACAGGTAGTTTGCGTTACGGGTTCCAAACCTGTGTGGTCAGGTGTTCTCCTGGAAGACTTTCCTTCTTTGAGGGGTGGATCCAAGAAGGCAACATCCCCATCTTCCCTCTGTGGGCCAGCATTTTTCTACTTTGCCTTTCAGGGATCCCATATTATACAAGGTTGTCAGAACAGAGTTCCCATCATTCTTACCTCAGGCTTGTCTCCATCTCTAGATCACCTGGGACTAACAGATGGCCCTGGGGCAAAAGCATCCAACACTCACTCACTCAAAGATTTCTCCTCATTTCTGACCTGAGAGGTTTCCCTTATTTTCTTAACAGTTCAGTCATGTGTTTAAAAACATGCTTTGAGGGGCGCCTGGGTGGCTCAGTCGGTTAAGCGGCCGACTTCGGCTCAGGTCATGATCTCGCGGTCCGTGAGTTCGAGCCCCGCGTCGGGCTCTGTGCAGACAGCTCAGAGCCTGGAGCCTGTTTCAGTTTCTGTGTCTCCCTCTCTCTCTGCCCCTCCCCTGCTCATGCTCTGTCTCTCTCTCTGTATCAGAAATAAATAAACGTTTAAAAAAAAATTAAAAAAAATAATAAAAAAACCATGCTTTGAGTGCAGTGGTATCAAATATTATAACCATTCTGTAAGAATGTGTGTGTGTGTGTGTGTGTGTGTGTGTGTGTGTGCGCGCGTGCGCGCGGCTGTGTGCATGTGTGTTGGCTTGTATATGCATTTTTTAAAAGTCTGGAAAGATGAACAAGAAACTAATATTGCTGAGAATTTGGTGGTGAGAACGTGGCAGATGGGGGACAGGGGCGACAGGGAGACTTCTTTTACGTAAATATTTTAATATCTTCAGTGATTTGAACCATGTGGATACAACTGGTTCAATCAATTAAATATATAAGTTTTTTTGTCTCCAGCAGTCTATATGTTCTCTATTGGCTGGGTTTCCTCAGACATCTAATCTGCCATTTTGTTAGATATGGAATAGTGGTCATTTTTGTGGTTATATAAATTTTAGATTATGGTTTTACCTCTGTCCAACCTCTCAATGAACTTGGTAGATGAATATTTTCCAAACTATCTATGGCAAAGGATCAGCTCTTTAAAATTTTTCCAGTCTGGCATGGACTAATACTCCGGTAAACTATAATAAAAATAAATACTGGGGGCGCCTGGGTAGCTCAGTCAGTTGACTGTCTGACTCTTGATCGCTGCTCAGGCCTTGATCTCAGGGTTGTCAGTTCAAGCCCTGTTTTGGGAGCCTACTAACTACATACATACATACATACTGATCATGTGTGTGGATGGCATGGAAAGGTCAAAGTGCTATAAACATTTCTAAATGCTTCTCTCAATTTCTTCTCATCACAGACCAGTAAAAAGCCACTTTATTCACTGACCATACTGAGCAGCCCTGCTGGAAATGGTGCCCCATTATGCCCCATTATTATCCAGCATTTGGGGACTGTGGATCAGAAATTGGTATCACCTTGTTCTTTAAGAAATCTTTTGTTGGTTTACATTTTTTTCCATTGTAGGTAACCTGTTTTCTTTCTGTAAAGTCTTTTATGGCTTTATCTGAAACATTAGATGTTCACTGTGGCACATCCCTGTCTTTAATTAGCTGAGAGTGAGCCCATGGCTAACTCTTCTGGATGATGGCAGCGATGTAGTTCCAGAAGTCATTCATAGATTAATTGCGTATTTCACCAAATCCAGGATGCTGGTGTTTTCTTGATCTTCTAGAAGGTTTCATTGGTTGGGTTTCATGCTATTAATTTAGGACTGCCATCTGGCTGCTACCAATCATAAGATGCCATTGATTTCGGAGATGTTAAAGTGTGGAAGAACGTGTGTCTTAAAATATCTTGCACGCGGCCCCCTGATTGTTCTAACCTGTAATTACTGTTGAGTGCTTAGAGACGTGCTTATGAGAAGGAGGGAGGAAGACTTTGGTGACCTCCTTTAGAAACGTCATCACTCTGCTGAAAGGCATCTCTTCTCTTTGTTGTGACACCGTGAACATTAACTGGGGCAAATTCTCTCTTTAATTGGCATGGCTTCCCTCCTCAAGAGCCATGGGATGGGCCAGCACTGAGAACCTTGGCCAACTTATCTGTGAATTGGTGGCAATGGTTTATCTTCCAGTGTCATTACCAGACATTTTTCCCATTATTGAGATTTCAAATTCCCTCTGTTCCATCCCAGCCATTCTGAGCTTGTGAATATTGGGAGTGCTGCTAGTTATCCCATTTTCTTGCTTGCCCTGCTGGTAGCCTAGTGCTTCTTTCAATCATGTGTTATGTGGACTGCTTACTATAGAAATATCTCAGATTTTTCTGGTTACACTTCTCTATTTTTCTGGGGAAGATAGGGATTTCCCTCCCCCCGCCCCCTACAGTTTTTATAGTTTTTGGTCTCTTTTGATGACTCTTTGGGAGGAAGGACAGTTAATGTGTAGGCTAACACTATAATTCATTTCTTCACCATGTATTTATTGAATGCCTACTCTTTGCCAAGCATAGTTCTCTAAGCACTGTGAGTACAGCAATAAACAACACTCTTAAGCTCCAGCCTCCATTGGAACATTCATTCTACTTAGGTCTGGTTTTCCTAAACTGGATGCTTACCTGATTACTTTCCTTCATTTTCAGATAACCCTTTAAAAAGATGTCAATTAAAAAAAAATTTAACTTAGAACTTAGTAGGTTCTTGATAGCTTGACGCATACTTTATATAGCACTATTATGTTCTCCAGAAATAACGTATATATTATTTGCTTTTCAGCCGATTACACCTCAACAAGAAGGCAACGGACAAACAGCCATATAGCAAGCTCCCAGGTGTGTCTCTTCTGAAACCTTTGAAAGGAGTAGATCCTAACCTAATCAACAACTTGGAGACATTCTTCGAATTGGATTATCCCAAAGTAAGTACAGTCATGTACTCATTAGAAATGGGTGGGATCATGTTTGTTTGGTGTGTGTGTGCGCGTGCACACGCTTCTCCCTCATGGTAAACGCTTAAAGAGGCATTCTGATACTGTAAAAGGTGAAGGTATTAAACATTCATGGTGATCTCGGCCTCATACAACTTATGCTCTAGTAGCAGCAGTCACAGGACAGAAATGGGGTTGAGGAAGGGAGGGGTGCAGATTCCTTTTTGTAACCGCTTGTCCATCTGAATTTGAAATCTGTGAGTAAACCTCCTGGAACTCGGACATGGTTAAGTGCCTGGCAATTTGAATATAAAAATCTTGTTCCATGAGAGTTGTACGTGAATGACAGGAAGAAGAGGCAGTGAGAAAGAAAAAGCGGCATTTAATGGTCTGAAATGGGATTCAGGATAGCTAGAAGTAAACATAAACCCCCTTGAAAATGTGGCTTTTGAGCCAAGAATAGGTTACAGTTAGTGATAACATGGGTCTTCCTCATACCTAATTTCTAATTTCTGTATCTTTCTGAGTTTTAATGCCGAATTGTTTTTTTCCTATCATTTATCTATACAAGTTGTAGATCTATGAACTCAACCTAATCCTTCATTGGAGAATTCCCGGTTTTGTTGAGATGAGAGTATTCTTTTTATCTCTTCCTTTTAATATTCCACCTGTAGTTTCTTTTTTTTTTTTTTTAAGTTCATTTATTTATTTTGAGAGTGAGAGAGCGTATGAGCGGGGGAAGGGCAAAGAGAGAGGGAGAGAGAGAGTCCCAAGCAGGCTTCACACTGTCAGTGTGGACCTTGAGGAGCTCTGTGCGGGTCTCGATCCCACAAACCATGAGGTTAAGGCCTAAGCCCAAATCAAGAGTCAGATGCTTAACCGACTGAGCCACCCAGGTGCCCCTCTGCCTATAGTTTCATACGAGAACTTAACTATTCCTCGATTTATGTATTTAGCTTCATCTCCGCTTTTTAAATTGCCTGTTTGAAACACTGCTTTTGAATGTCTCTTTACATGTCTACATGCTTGATTTTTTTTTTTTTTAATTTTTTTTTTTACGTTTATTTTTGAGACAGAGAGAGACAGAGCATGAACGGGGGAGGGGCAGACAGAGAGGGAGACACAGAATCGGAAGCAGGCTCCAGGCTCTGAGCCATCAGCCCAGAGCCTGACGCGGGGCTCGAACTCACAGTCTGTGAGATCATGACCTGAGCTGAAGTCAGACGCTTAACCGACCGAGCCACCCAGGCGCCCCTCTACATGCTTGATTTTAAGTCCATTTGAATTTTCCCTCCATGGTCTCTATTCACTTGCCTCAGTTTTTACCCTCACTGTCTCAGCTTTTCTATAGTTTTTGCCACTTGGAGACTCCCTCCTATTTCTTTAGGACAGTGTAACCCAAGTAATGAGAAGGAAGATAAAATACACACCACACTTCTCATAGTAACTGGTTTTCATGCTCTTATTTTCTTTCTTTTTGCTCTTATTTTTCTCAGTAGCATCAGTGAAAAGAATAGAGAAGACACAGACGTGATAGCCTTAATGCAGCTCTTATTAAGTATGTAGACACGAGTATAATTCAGTTATTTTGTAATGTTTTTATATTACTGCTTTTAAAGTTTGGAAGTCGAGGTATTTGAAGCTAATTTTAAGCAAAAAATTCTGTTTTTCTTACAATTTGTGTGTGTTGTGTATTATATATGTATTTAATAATTTTAGATCTGAATCACGCATGTATTATCTATCCCATAAATTGAATATGTAATTTAAAAAAATAAGATCTATACTTGATTTTTTTCCCAACTAGAAGTGCAAAAAGTGGCCTTTAATAAAATTAATTGTAAAATAAGCTTTGCAATAAGGAATATGGAAGGTTTTTTCAGCAATGCCTAGGTGGTTCAGTCAGTTGAGCATCTGACTTCGGCTCAGGTCATGATCTCACATCTTGTGAGTTTGAGCCCCACATCTGGCTTGCTGATGTCAGCGCAGAGCCCGCTTCTAATTCTGTGTCCCCCTTTCTCTGTCCCTCCCCCTTTTGCACTCTCTCAAAAATAAACGTAAAAATAAAATAAAAATGGAAGGTTTTCAAGCCTCACATTGTATAAATATATGCAGAGAGATTTTTTTTTAATGTTTTTTAAGTTTATTTAGAGAGAGAGAGTGCAAGCAAGGTAGGAACAGAGAGAGAGAGAGAGAGAGAGAGAGAGAGAATCCCAGGCAGGCTCCGCACCGGCAGTGCAGAGCCTGACGTGGGGCTTGAACCCACAAACTGTGAGATTATGACCCAAGCTGAGACCCAGAGTCTGTCGCCTAACCAACTGAGCCACCCAGGTGCAAGAGATTTTTTTAATAAATGAAAGAATATCTTCATTGATTATTATTAAATCTCAGAACAGCTTAGAATCATACATTTATCCTTGTGAAACTTAATGTCACATTTCAATTTTTTAATCCTCATCCTACCCTTTCCCCATTCAACCACTCTCAACTAAGTTATGGAACTTCTGTGTGGCAGCCCTCGTGAGATGATAGTCACAGAATTTAATTGGTTGAGAAAGTTAGTGTGGGCTTTAGTTGTAGAAAGAGTTTCTAAAAATAATCCAGGAACATATGTATCCATTAATTCTGAACATTTGGGGTAAGTCGATAACTGATTTCTTCTTCTGAATGATTTTTCTTTTATTACAATGTGGGATTATCTCAAGAGCTCTTGTTTTTGCTTTTTTCACAAATTATGCCTTTGAGGTATTTAAATTCGTCAAGGAGAAAACTATTTTGATTCTTACTATAAAATGAGGAACTCCAAATGTAAGAGATTGTTTTTATTACTTTTTCAAAATTTTACTTACTAATTATAAAAGTACTGTTAGCTGTGTAAATCGAAAGTTTGTAAAGTGGAGGAAAAGTGTTAAGCACCTGCAGTCTAAAGGAAAATTTGGATCTCACGGCATTTCATTTGCTTTTTATTTTTTAAATTTTTAAATATTTATTTATTTTTGAGAGACAGAGTGTGAGTGGGGGAGGGGCAGAGAACGAGGGAGACCCAGAACTCCGAGCAGATTCCAGGCTCCGAGTTATCAGCACAGAGCCCAATGCGGGGCTCAAGCCCACGGACCATGAGATCATGACCTAAGCTGAAGTCGGATGCTTAACTGACTGAGCCACCAGGCGCCCCAATTTCGTTTGATTTTTAAAAGACCAAGAGCAATGGCCCATGTTCCACAAGAAACTGAAGTGAAACCACTGACCTCCCATCAATCTGAGTGTGAACAGACAAGTCGCTTGTGTGCCCAAGGAGGCCTGTAGTCCTGAAACGAACATTTGTGTGACTGCCAGGCCCAGCAAACTTTACTATTTGCTTTTTGTCGAGTGTGAACACTGTTTTAGAGAAGTATGTCTGGTTTCATCCTGGACCTAAATTTTTCCTCCTGATTTGATTTGGAACATTATAGGTGATTCTAGAAAAAAAAAAAAGAACATGGTCAGAAATTTAATTTTGGACACGTGCAAGAAAATTTCTTGTTCTGGTACTTGTTCTAAATTTCTAGGTTTAAATTTTGGTGAGACTGTTACTATGCTAATTGTCCTGAAAGATTTCTGTGCTTTACGTGTCTTATCAATTCACTTATTTTGATATTTATTCTTTGGGGGGGGGGGGGGGGATGAAAAAGCCATGTAATTCATTTTCCGCAAATTGAGCACTCTGTGGCAGCAAAGAAGGCATTTAGGGAGAGATTTAGCTGTAGCAGGAAGATTCAGCAAAATAGCTTTACTTTAGTAAATCCTTGCCATATGAAGAGCTTTTTAGTTAAATGATCAGAATTCTTACCAGAGTGAGGCTGAGGTCATTGTGGTGGGTTTTTTGCTTCTTTTGCAAATACACAATTGGCTTAAAATGTTACAAGTCCAGTGCCATGTTTAGACTTTCTTACCAGTGGTGTAGCTCTCCTTAAGAAGAATTGTTTTCTAACTGGATAGTCTTCTAAACAAAGAATTAGAAGACAGAAAATCGAATCCGTTATCAAAAGACCAAGCACAACATATGTTAGTGAAACTTCCAAATCTGCAAGATTAGGAATTTACTAAGTAAATTTGGAAAACAGTATAAACAAACTATTTCTTGAAAATAGAGATGCATATAACTCAACTTGTCCAGTCTTTGAACTCAGAGCTGTGTTCTTACAAAACATTTCCTTCCTGGCATCTATCTTTTACTCAGAAGTTACCCTAAAGACAAATGCATTAACTTATAAGTGTATTATTAATCGTTCCATGCCAGAGACTGTTCTAGGCATTTGGGGTCTAAATCTCTTCTTGTCATAGAAAATTTATATTCTGTAATCCAAATACCCTCATAAAATTTTTCTTTAAAAATGATATGTAGTTATTTATAGACAATTCAAGATATTCCTACTTGATATGCAATGTAATTGATTAATATCATTAAAAAGTTTTCTATTTTAAGAAGATGTTTTGTCTTGTTTGCTATAGTTCAAAATTTATATTCCTAATGTCTACAGGGCTGAATCAGTGAGCCCTTTTTTCTCATGTCATTTGTAGACCTAAATCTAATGCTATATATGCATCTGAACGTAGCATACGTGATTATTGCCACTTCAGACATTCACTTCTTGAATGTCAAAGGGCTGGATCCCAGGTTGTGGATTTCCTACACCTCTCTTGTTCTCAGCCTTTTAGTCATTGTACTGTTTGAAAAGGAAATTACTAAGGAGTTGTTGGAGACTAATCTTCTCATCTAAATTACTCTGGGTTTTAGGCGTGCCTGGTTGTTTCAACTGAGTGTCCGTCTCAGGTCATGATCCTAGGGTTGTGGGATCGAGCCCTGTGTTGGGCTTTGCGCTGAGTGTGGAACGTGCTTAGGATTCTCTATTTCTGTCTTTCTCTCTCTGCCCCTCTCCCCCGTTCGCACTCTCAATAAAATAAAATAAGATAAAATAAAGAGATATGAAAAGTTTATTAAAAATAAATAAATAAATTGCTCTGGTGTTTATTTCTAGATTCATACTGCCCATTTATACTGGAATTCACTGTATTGTATAGCTGTTTCAGATTTATAAAGTAAGCGTTTTCTTGAAATATTTTTAAAGTGTAATATTTTTAATAAATGTTATATTTTTGAACATATATACTTACATTTGATCCTTTAGATAGTGTAAAACTATACAAAAAAATTTTTTTGTTTATTTTTGAGAGAGAGAAAGAGAGCACGAACGGGGAAGGGGCAGAGAGAGAGAGGGAGACACAGGATCCGAAGCAGGCTCCAGGCTCCGAGCTGTCAGCATAGGGCCCGACATGGGATTCAGATCCCCCAAACCGTGAGATCATGACCTGAGCCAAAGTTAGATGCTTAACCTGCCGAGCCATCCAGGCACCCCTAAAAAAATTTTTTTTTGTATTAGCTAAGAAAGCTTTCAACCAACTTAATATGCTGTGTTTTGCCAGTTACAGTGTAGTTGGAGTGATTTAATTATTCCAATACAGAGATTCCTAGCAAATAAAATGTTTGATCAAACTGAAGACACAGAGGTGGTTATCAGAGCTGAAAAATCAAGATTCCTGGTTAACATTTAATACCTTAGAACATACTTGGAATGCTACCTCCTATTTGGTATAATTTTCAATATCAGAAACAAGCGAAAGCATAAGTCGTGTGTTTAAATAAAAGTCTGAACGTTTTTTAGATAATGTGAATTGAGTTTTGTTTGCACTCTGGCTAATCAGGAGGTGTTTGGTTTTCATTTGAAATTAAAAGGCATAATCAATAAAAATGGAAACTAAATCTTACATTTGAATAAAGGTAAACTCTGTCTCCTTTGAATACTTTTCTAGAGCTGTATTTTGCAAAGTTTTCTCTTGCTAAGGAAGAAAGCAAAGACTAACTTTTTTATTATATTTTATGGAATTGTATCATTTACGAACATTTCCTTTCACTTGTATTTGCTCATACCTGCAAAACAGCATAAATTATAAAAGCATTAAAGAAACTGAGGTGTTGGGAAAAACTAGGCATTCTTACAGCAAGGCTGGCTGAGCAGCTCACTCTAGGAGGGAAGCTAATTGTAACTTTTACCCTTTGGAAAGTCACTTAATCTTTCTGATCTTCATTGTTAAGGTCGATGCCTTTTGGCTAGTTCAGTGGAACATTGTTTTGAGAGTCAGGTTGGGAAGAGGACTGATGCTTTACAGGATTTAGGAGTCAACCCTTTGGAAAATTGAAGGGCGTGGGCAGGAGTGGTGTCCTTCCCATTCTCAGATTTTTATCTCGTCCCTGAAGACTAGGTAGCTACAAAGTTGGTTTCAATACCTCCTGAGTGGCAATTTTGGTCAGTCATCATTAAAGGTAGCTAGTTGATAGAATGTATAATAATAGTAGGTAGAAAGTATGAGAAAAGTATACATTGTTTTCCCAGAGTCTACTTAACTATTGAGAAAACTTTTTTTTTTCCACTTGAAAAAAAAAAATCTTATTACCTTCTTCATTGACCTTAGTTAGTCCTGGCCCTTCTCATACTCAGCCCCTAATTTCCATATTGCCAATTTTTGCTGAGTTTCCCTTTACCTGAGCTGGTTCCTGTATGTTAGATACTTAGAAAGCTATGTCCTTAGCTCTTTGTATTTTTTTTTTTTTAAACACATAGCTTTGTTTTTTCGGGGACACAACTAACCTCCCTCCTTTGCTTAAAAATGTCCATCCCATTTTAGAAAGAGAATTGGCAGGGTATTTGTCACTGACTGAGTCAGCATGAATTTAGCAGCACCTAAAAAAAAAGTTACTACTAAGAATACTTATCCCACAAAATAATAAAGTAGTATCTTTGTATGTGAAAGCAAACACTTTTTTAAAAAAAAATGTAGTAGTTTATTAAATGGTAATTTAAAGGTTCAGCTCCAGATTTTTTAAACCTAGTTACATGTCCGAACTGCCCCCAGAGATTCTAATTCAAAAGTAAGAGTGGGGCCCAGTATTCTCTAAATAAATGTCCCAGGGTAACCGACACAGCCAGTCAAATGTGAAGAAATGACTTCCCTAATGTCCTATCAAAGAGTAAACATCCTATCAAAGAGTAAACGTAGCACTGAGCAAAATAAAACCCTGGGTATTTTCATTGTTAGAGGGCTAATCATGCTTCTCAGGATGATAGACTTTCAACCAAATTCTATTTTATTTCAAAAAATTATTATACAGCAAAAATCTAATAGCACTTTGTCCTTTTCATGGGAAGAGTTTGGAAAAACTCTTTACGTTGATCATTCTGGGATTTGATACATACTTTATGGCACCTTCATGAAATAGTAAGTTCAGAGACAGAGCTTCTAGAGAACAGGGAGATGTTTCATGATGAAGGCCACAGAGAAGCTTGAGATCCAGTTTAATTCAGGCCATGCCTGTCTGGGAATGGCAAGACTTCCAACTGTGGGGGGTGCCAGTCTCTTCATTATCTCTGCTGCTTGCAAATCAGCCCCTGTTCTGGAGAAGCTGCTCTCAATTAAAGCAACACTTGATGTCATAAGTATTTGCATCGTTATGAGTACTCTCTTAACTTTTAAATGCTGTGTGTACAACGGCTTCTTTTTCCTAATGCTTTTTATCAATCAGTAAATACCGATAATGTGCTTATTTTTGTAAAAGAGGTTTAATCTCCGTAAAATGTGTTCTTTGACTAGTATGAAGTACTCCTTTGTGTACAAGATCACGATGATCCAGCCATTGATGTATGTAAGAAGCTTCTTGGAAAATACCCCAATGTTGATGCTAGATTGTTTATTGGTAGGTAACAAATAAATTCTACCATAACCCTTTTGCTTTAATAGTATTAAGTATCAGTAATCCTTGCATTAAACTATAGATTAAGCTGTTAGCCACCCACTGACGTTATTGGGATGTTTGCTTTCTGCGTGTTTGTTAGAGTAGGGAAAGGTGTTTCTAGCCTTTCGAGAGAACTTAAGTTATAAAAACACAAGGTGGTGGTGGTGGTCGTCGTTGTTTTTCCATATCTGGGATTAACAAAATAACCAAAAAAAAAAAAAAAACACCCCAAGTTATGTTTTTCTCAGACACGAGAATCTGTTATTTTTGTTTCTTTACTATTTTCAACCCGTGGGCCTTCTTATATCTCATTCACTGTAGTTGGGAGTGAGCAATAGAATTTACTTTTATTATATTGCAAAAAGAATATTTTTCAAAAGCCTGCAGGCTTATTCTAAAGACTTGTAGAGAGATATTTGCCATTAAACATTGATTCATACTTAACTATTGATGCAGTAATTTAAGAATCAAACTGAAACTAATATATTTTCAAAGACAAATTAATTCTCTTTTTGAGAACGAACAATTTTTTCTAAATATGAATAATAAGGAATGCAAAACACATTAAAGTATGTTTGTTTCTGTTATTACGTATGAAGGTACTTTTCACTTCTCCCTACCATGTATCTGTATAATAGAATATATTTTCAATGTTGGATGAATCTTTCATAGTTGTATCTTTAAATTTTTAGGTGGCAAAAAGGTTGGCATTAACCCTAAAATTAATAATTTAATGCCAGGATATGAAGTTGCAAAGTATGATCTGATATGGATCTGTGATAGTGGAATAAGAGGTGAGCTGCTTTTTATTTGTTTTACAGAACTATTCATTTGATGATAAAATGCCAAAAGCATTCTAAAAATACATGCATCAATCCTTTTTGTTTGCCTAATAAAGTAATTCATTTCATCATTATTTCATGGTAAAATGTCAAGTTATACTTATTTGGAATTTTTTTGAATGCTACTCTAGAATGTTACATCTGTAGAATTGTTTTTGTTTTGAAGAGAAAATTCCAACTATTAAAAAAAGAATAGTCACGGGCTACCATACAATCCTTTACACGAGATTTTTCATAGTTGTAAATTTTCCCGAGTTCACGTAATAACTTGTCTTTTACTTTAATCTGTTTGTGGCACCAATACTGTCTCACACAAGGGGACAGAAATTAATAAGTGAATATTTTACCGAAATACAAACATGGCTTTTAATTGGTTTTAGGAGGAAAATATACTGAAATCATAATTTGCGTGTTTGCATTTTTAAACATTTATATTCTAATTACCGTAAGTTTCTCAAGCTCAGTATTTGCGGTTGGGTGATTGTTGTTGAGGCTGCCCTATGGGATGGTTAGCAAGCATCCCTGGCCTCTCCACACTAGATGCCAGTAGCACCTCTTTCTCAGTAGTGACAACCAAAAATGTCCCTAGACATTGCTAAGTGTCCCCTGCGGGGCAGCAGTTGGGAACCACTGTTGTAGAATATGTGTATTTAAGGCCCAAATACACTTTTATACAATAGGTTTGTTCATAGCTTTTGTATTTTTGAAGGAAATAAAAATACAAAGTCATGTAAAAAGGTAGGAGGTGTTTGCTATTTGAAGAGGGGACAGTGATTTAATTTTTTTTTATTAGCTTGAAACACAGATGTGAAAATTAATAGAAGTGTGACATGCCTAATTAATCAGGCTCATTATGAGTCTTGTCAATTCATGGGCAGAGAGACTACGTTCATTCTTCGTGTTTGCTACCTTAAATTATTTTCTATCATACGTTTGTTTTGTTTTCATAATATATGTTCATCTCTCGGTCAAGTATAATCTCATTCAATTCCCATTAGCAGTTTTATGACATAGGATATCTTGTATCCTCCAAGAAAGTGGAGGCTCATCTCCTGTAGTTAGAGAGTGCAGGAAACCAGCGTAACAACTGAGGTCCTTTCAGCTCTGCTCCTGTAACTTTTCCATTAGGAACACATTGTCCACATTCTAGTTTGGAGGTTCTGAAATAGGGGGAGTACCATTTTCAAGGTATATCCTGGCTCTGGCACATAGTAGCCTGAAAGTGTGTAGAGTAAATTAGCTTATCATAAAGTATGCCTTTTTGAAATTTTGTATTCTACTTAGAAAAGTGATTGAGAATGATTTTATTAGATCCAGATGTAAAAAAGAACTTTATAACAGCTCACAAAATACATTTCACATTGGTGGGCATTTTACTAAAAAGGATTGTTTTTTTCTCTTTCCCTCACCACCTGTTTGTCTTTTTTTATTGTAGTAATTCCAGACACGCTTACTGACATGGTTAACCAAATGACAGAGAAAGTGGGCCTGGTTCATGGGCTGCCCTATGTAGCAGACAGACAGGGCTTTGCTGCTACATTAGAACAGGTAAGTATGGTTGTCGTAGGTAATATTGTCGCATCCCTGATCTTCCAGAAACTTGAGATTATTCTGAGAGTTGGGATGGACTAGGTGAAGTTAACTGTAATTAAGTCTGTTTTAACCTGCTAAGTACTGGCATCCTCAAGATGAGAGTAGCTGTTTTAGTAGAGAAGAAATTCTTGGGCCCCTGGAATCACTCACAGCCGCACTCTGGCAGTGAATGGATGTGCACAGGAAATACCTTGTGGTCTCATTACCAGCTGAACACAGTATATTGTTTCCTTCTGGTCCTTGCTTTCAGTTCTAGAGTTTGGTTCTAGGCTTACATAAAAGCACATGACATATAGTTCTTTCAGAAATCTAATCTGAAAATAATTTTTTTTTTTAAGATTTTAAGTATTAATCTCTACACCCAAAGTGGGGCTCAGACTCACAACCCTGAGATCAAGAGTCACATGCTTTTCCAACTGAGCCAGCTGGGCACCCCAAGAATCTTTTTTAAATATCAGAGTATTTCAAATACACACAACAAAGGAAAATTGTTGTTATAAAATTATAAGTTATTACAATTATAAGTTGTTATAAAATCCATTTGATTTCCTTTTAAAATGGATTTCTAAAAATTACTGGAGAGGGGTGCCTGGGTGGTTCAGTTGGTTAAGCGTCCGACTTTGGCTCAGGTCATGATCTTGCAGTTTGTGGGTTCGAGCCCTGCGTCAGGCTCTGGGCTAACAGCTCATAGCCTGGAGCCTGCTTTGGATTCTGTGTCTCCCTCTCTCTCTGTCCCTTCCCTACTCACACTCTGTCTCTCTCTGTCTCAAAAATAAATAAACATTGAAAAAAAATTTTTTTTAATTACTGGACAAACTTATTTTGTGGTTTCCATTTTTTTCTCTTCACCCTATAATAGAATTACATAAACTATAAATTGTGGGAAAATGTAAGAAGCAAAAAAACAAGCCATAACCCTACCAACTAGAGGAAGTTTCTATTTTTTTTCCTATGTTGAGGTGGTACTCTAAAAACAATTCATATATGATTTTTGTCACTTCATCAGCTTTTCTCCCTATCCTTAATAATTTTTAACATTTAATTAAAAAAAATTTTTTTTTAACATTTATTTATTTTTGAGACAGAGAGAGACAGCATGAACGGGGGAGGGGCAGAGAGAGAGGGAGACACAGAATCGGAAACAGGCTTCAGGCTCTGAGCCGTCAGCATAGAGCCCGACGTGGGGCTCGAACTCACAAACTGCGAGATCATGACCTGAGCCGCTTAACCGACGGAGCCACCCAGGTGCCGCAACATTTAATTTTTTTAAGTTTATTTATTTTGAGAGAGACAGAGACAGCACATGAGCAGGGAAGAGTCAGAGAGGGAGAGAGAGAGAGCTCATCCCAAGCAGGCTCCATGCTGTCAGTGCAGAGCCCAACGCAGGGCTTGAACCTACAAACCATGAGATCATGACCTGATGAAACCAAGAGTCAGACACTTAACTGACTGAGCCATCTAGGCGCCTCATGAGTAATTTTTTATAAAAGTGATTTTTGTTGACTGTATCATAGTCTATCATCCTATCCTAGACCTGACTTAACCATTCCTGTGCCGTTAAACATTTAGGAAGAATGTTTTCACGTCATAAGGGAAGGACATATGGTTGCAATCTTTTAAACATGTCAACTTGCTTTTAAGTGTATCTGCACTTGTATGATTTTGAATTGCAGTCTTGTGATTACTACAGATCTTAGGGGGTAAAGGTACATTGTGTGTGGAATTTAACCTTTGGCACTTTGAGCCATGATCTCTTAATACTGCCCATGAATAGATTTGTCCTATTGCAAGTCTTTAAATATCAGAGTTTTTGTTTAGTAAGAGAAACTCTGAGTAGTTACTTTAAAATAAAATACTTAAAAATTTTTTTTTAGTATTTATTTTTGAGAGAGAGTGTGAGAGAGCGTGCGAGTGGAGGAGGAGCAGAGAGAGAGGGACAGAGGATCCAAAGTAGGCTCTGTACTGCTAGCAGAGAGCCCGATGCCAGGGCCCGAACTCAGGAACTGTGAGACCGTGACCTGATCGGAAGTTGGACACTTAACCGACTAAGCCACCCAAGCACCTCAAAAATAAAATACTTTTTATTCTTATGTGCCACATCATACTTTTGTTTTACAAATATCCAAGTTGATTTATAATGGCAGTGGTAAGCATCTCCCAGATCACACAAATCAGTGACTTAGGTTAAATGTAATCCTTAAAGGCCCCCTTGCCATACTTGGAGTGAATGGAAATAGAGGGATTGTTCCAGTCTGTAAAGAAGTCCTGGGAGCCTTTGATGGAGTCCCTATTTCCACCTCATTCCTAAAGCCTCACTTAATAACTGCTTAAGAAATTAAGATGTGCGCTTCTGGTCTTCAGTGTTTGGTTCAGTTCAGCCCCATAAACCACAACGTCACTACAGTCTGGATGTCGAGCAGGCAGCAAGAATCCTATTATTTGTCACCACCCCTGCTAGTTCTCTTGTTCCATGCTGTGTATATGTCACTGCTGCCATTGGGAAAAATCACCATTCTCTATTTCAAGCTAGTTAGGAAAGGCAGCATATCTAAGATGTAAACAAAAGGGTTTTATGTCTAATAATTAGGATGATGACCATTTTATTCCACCCGTAATTTAGCAACTTGCATAGCTCATGACTTCAAAGCATATCTAGGGAAAGGGGGAGTAAAATGGAAGACAATTTCAGTATCTTCCCTGTTTGTGAAAGATACATTGAAAGATAACATTGGGCAAATCAGGAAGAAGCTCAGTGACTCGGGGGCAGGAAACAGACAGCTATGCGAAAAAGGGTGCAAAAAAGGAATTTAGAAACATGATTGTCCTGTAGGTTGATACACCTACAGGTGAGTATTTGAGTATTTGTGTGTATGTATGCATGTGTGAGTACACACATAAACACATGTGCATACGCATACACATATATGCATATACATATACCTTTATGTGTAGGGGTGTGTGTGTGCAGTTACACATATTTAAAGTACAATATATATTATATATTATAAAATATATAATATTAATGAATATTTTATATGCGTTTGAGTCCTATTTTTACCTGACTTATATCCAAATTAGGTTTTTTTTGGATGAATCTTTAGGGAAGACAGTATTTATTTGGGAATACGATATATACTTTTCCCTCCTAGAAGTATATTTTTCTTTGTAATGGTAATAACAAGAATAGTTAACCAAACAAGAAATTACTGATTGCCTGCTACATGAAAACACTGTTTTATAATAATTTTTATTCAGGTAGTTTATGTAAGAATAATAAGATACTCAGTCATACCTAAAGGATATTCTTTCAGAAAAAAAAAAGTTTATACATACCATACTTTTAACATAACATCCTAATTACACACATATGTTTTTGCTTTTGTTTCGGCAGGTATATTTTGGAACTTCTCATCCAAGGTCCTATATCTCTGCCAACGTAACTGGCTTCAAATGTGTGACAGGAATGTCTTGTTTAATGAGAAAGGATGTGTTAGATCAAGCAGGAGGGCTTATAGCTTTTGCTCAATACATTGCTGAGGATTACTTTATGGCCAAAGCCATAGCTGACCGGTAAGCAAACTAAATCACATTAGGCTGTAGTATTTTTAGTACCTGACTTCTGTTGGTTTATTGTATTTGTTAAAGTCGTGGCTTAAGGGGCTATTTTATTTTAGTTTTTGCTAGTGAGTACAGAATAGGTCAATATTTTTTAAGAAAGTAATTCCTACTCATAGATACTGTTACGAAAGAAATATGTGAATAAATGATTGTTCTACATTCTTTAAATTAATGTGATTTGACATAATGAAAAGGAAGCTTCTCTGTGATTATAAATTTTCATTATTATGGATGTAAATTTCTATGTGTTTTAGAAGAATTAAAAATGTTAGTGCAGTCATAAGCTAGCAGGTGATTTAAATTTAAAGATTTACAAAGTTTAAAGAATATGATTCCACATTTTGGAATTTCTCAGTAGATTATTTGATGCTCTGCTAAAAAGCCACTTAACGATTCATATGAATGGCTTAACATTTTCTCTATCACAAAATTGTTTGCTTTTAAAGGGGTTCATTGCCTCGTGTGATAATTGACTAAAGATAGGATTTTAAAAATTGGTATGTTTTAAAAATTCATGATGCTATTCATGTGGCTCATAGTTGTGTGTTGAATATCCACACACACATCACACATATTCCCCATCCCACCCCACCCCACTCCACCCCCCACTGCCCGCCATTTGATTTGGTGGGTTTTTTTGGTTTTGGTTTTGGTTAGTAGTGATCAGAGACTAAACTATTAATTTTTTTTAACGTTTATTTATTTTTGAGACAGAGAGAGACAGAGCATGAACAGGGGAGGGTCAGAGAGAGAGGGAGACACAATCTGAAACAGGCTCCAGGCTCTGAGCTGTCAGCACAGAGCCCGACGCGGGGCTCTGACTCACGGACCACGGGATCATGACCTGAGCCAGACACTTAACCGACTGAGCCACCTAGGTGACGCGAGACTAAACTATTAAATACGAACCCACTCCACTTGGTACTTTGAGAACATCTGTATTTTAAGTTTTTTAAACTGTAAACTGAGAGGTTGTAGCTCCTCCCAGTTCTAGATGGTACTGTCCTAGTCCTGTGTATTTGCTAAAACATCCAGGAGTACGATACACCCTAAGTAGGGTGCTGATCCTGAGAACTAGGCTCACCCTGAACACCAACAGTTCTTAACTCCTTATAGTGATGAGTAAGTAAATGCATAACCAGTCATGCCTGCAGGTGTCCATCATCACAGTTCACTTTATAATTGTCTTAATTTTCAGAGGTTGGAGGTTTGCGATGTCCACTCAGGTTGCAATGCAAAACTCTGGCTCTTATTCAATTTCCCAATTTCAATCCAGAATGATCAGGTAAATCAGTTGGCTTTCTTCTTTTTATACATGGTTAAAAGAAAAAGGGGGGAGAGAGTAATTTTTACATGGTCTAACTTGATATTTAAAATATCTAAAAGTCAAATTTTTGTTTAGTTCCAGAAAGGTTGGTTAGCATTTTGTTAAAATAAATTTAATGTCTAAATATATTTTCTTGCTGTGTAATCCTGAATGCATTCAGTAAAGAGATGTTGAGACTTTGCTGTCTTTAATGTGCTGTTCTCTATTTTCTTTCTACACTTTGAATTTTAGAATCTTTACTCATTAGAGTGTAGGCCATACAAATGAATTTATAGATTTTTTTCTTTAATGTACTAAATAAAAATAATAAAGTCATTCTTAAATACTCTTTAAAGAGACAAGGGCTTTTATGTAACAGGCTAAAGAGCTGATCAGGGCAGGGAATTGATTAGTCTTGTAACCAGGCTGTTCTAAAGAAAAGGTTTTGTTTTTGTTTTTTTTTTTTAGGTGGACCAAATTGCGAATTAACATGCTTCCCGCTACAATAATTTGTGAGCCAATTTCAGAGTGCTTTGTTGCCAGTTTAATTATTGGATGGGCAGCCCACCATGTATTCAGATGGGATATTATGGTATTTTTCATGTGTCATTGCCTGGCATGGTTTATATTTGACTACATTCAACTCAGGGGTGTCCAGGTATGTGGATAGGCATGAAAAGGTTGGCAGTCATTTGGTGGAACTAAAACTGGTTTAATTTAGAAAAGCTTGAAATTTATCCAACCCATTCTTCAGCTTCCCATTGAAGGTTAACATCGGGTTTAAACATTACCTTCTTTAGTGGAATGTGGACACAAAACTTAACTTGATTTTCAACTTTCAGGTGATAGTTATACTATCGCTTTTATTAAGCCTCCAAAAAAAATGATGTTAAGCAGTTCAGTTATCTAAAGAAGCAGGCTTGATTTCATACAGTATATTTTAAAAGAGTGAAATTGAAGAATTCCATTTTTTAACTGTGTATAGTTCGACAGTAAATTTTTGTTTTTTTAATTCCTAGGGTGGCACACTGTGTTTTTCAAAACTTGATTATGCAGTAGCCTGGTTCATCCGTGAATCCATGACAATATACATTTTTTTGTCGGCATTATGGGACCCTACTATAAGCTGGAGAACTGGTCGCTACAGATTGCGCTGTGGGGGCACAGCGGAGGAAATTCTAGATGTATAGCTACAGCTTTGTGACTGTACATAAAGGAAAAAAGAGAAGTATTATAAATTATGTTTATATAAATGCTTTTAAAGATCTACCTTCAGTAGTTTTATCACATGTATGTTTGATATCTGTTCTTTAATTTATTTTGCATGGCACTTGCATCTGTGGAAAAAAAAAAAAAAAACCACATCTGTAGTCTTGGCCAAATGGTACCCTTTGTTTTGTGGAAGTAGAGAATCAAGAGAATTGGTTCTAGGAACCTGGCTTTGGTTTTTGTTGTTGTTTGTTTATTTTTTAAAATAAATAAATATATATATATATATATAAAATATATGAATGCTCTGCAGCAAACACTATGACAGTATCCTTCAGTAGAGAAAGTTTCTTATTTGTGAGTACACTCTTTTAGAACATTTATGGGATGGCAGCAGCTTTGTTTTGGGGTTTAGAAAAGACTAGAAAGTAATCACTTTACGGATCTAAAGTGAATGGTGTCACGTGGTGAACAGTCCACGGTGAGGTACTAACTAAGAAACTTTTTCATGCTCTATGCCTACCTCTTGTAGTTGTTGCAGAGCAAATATAAATTGTAATAAGGTAGCTAGGCCTTGCAAAAACAAATGGAAAAACTTTAAAAATAATAATAATAAAAGAGCTGGAGTCTAGTATTTATATGAATCTGTGAGAGAGATTTTTTTTTTTTTTTTGGTCTCACTGCAATGAACCAAAAGTGGTTGAGTTTGGTTTTTAATTGTAGCCATGTATTGAAGGCATCCTTTTGACCAACTCTTGTTGGTTCTGTCTTGAACCATTGTTAATCACTGTGCTGGTAGACCTTTCCTTCCCTGCTCCTCACCTGCCCAAGTCCCTTCTTTCCTTAACTTTTTTTTTCGGGGGGGGGGGGGGGGGTTGTTTTAGTGTGAGTGGATGTTTTGATAGTTGTGAGGAAAAATGCATTTCAGACACATTTCACACATGAGCTATTTTCTTACACAGTATGTCTTGTTAAAAAGAATGTAATTTCATGATACAGGTATTTAATATCTTTTTTAAGTAAATATTCTAGCCATCAAATAAATTGCAGTAGAGTATTAAGTGGGGACAGGATGAGTTTTACTCTTAAAATTAATCAGTATCAAACTAAGTCTACTGTGTGTGTGTGTTTTTTTTTTTTTTTTACTCTTACAGTTAGTCTAGTCTTATTTAAATTGGATTTTTGTATTCCAGTTTGTATGACAGAATAGATCAGTGCTAGTTGTAAATGCATGCTGTATGTCACTCTTCTCTCCCCATCATGCCGCTGAACTTGCTTGTCAGGTTGTGCTTAACTTGTGGTGAACTGGACTTGTTTTTGTTTAAAAAAAAAAATAGGCAAAAATGTAAGGGATAGTGCATAAGCCTTTTTTTTTTTTTTTTAACCTTTGGTAGTGGAATTTTTGCTTTTTCTTCGGGATTAGATGGCATGTTGTCCATATGAACGCCTGCTGCAGGGCTGATGCTGGCAATATGGCTGCTTTAAATTCTGTTACTACAGTTTCCATGTCAAAGCATAGTGTGTATGTAGCATATCAGCAATAATTACGTATTTAAAGAAAATGAACACGTTTTCACCTCACTGAGCCAACTCATTTAATTGTCTAATGACTAATATACATGGTTTAAATTGTAATATATCAATGTGTATACACTATGTATATACATTATGTATAAGCTTTTCTCTGGGCCAAACTGCTTCATTTAAAAAAAAAAATTTTTTTTTTTTTTTTTGGCGCCTTATGACGAATTTGTTTGAAGGGCATTTTCTTCATGAACAAAGGCTTTGATGCATATTCCTTTCTATGTGAAATGGGTAGTAGTGTTCCCTGAGGAAAGTTGCACAGTGAAAACCAGTCTAGTTGTGACCCACTCTGTTGTTTTTTTTTTTTAATCTCTATTACACAAGTTGAATTTTGCTGAATATGTTTGTAATTTGTCGGTTTGTTTAATGAAGTTTGGTTGATGCCATCCTTTGCACTGCTGAAGTGAAATCTTGCTTATTACTTGGCTTTTTGCTGATCTCAGTATGGGCAATGTAACAACACATCCAAATGGCTGGACAGACTTCTTGTGTGTTGTAAATAGAAACAATGACTGTTCTGTGTGTGTGTTTTATGTGGTCGTGGAGTATTTCCTTGAAGTGAAGCTTCACTTAAGCAGGACAGAGTGATTCTTTGTTTAGCAAGTTTAGGAGTGATGGTAAAATGGTAAGAAATAATATAAATGTTGAAGAAAGCACCACAACAGAACTGTAGGAGTCCAAATTTAATAAACTGTTAAAAAAAAAATGTCTAGAATATACCACGTTTTATTTAAAATCATTGTATGAAGTTTTTTGTTTAAAATAAAAATTTGAATACAATCAAAACATTAACAATAACGTATTCTTGTTTGCTGTCTTATATTTTTATAAACAACATATTCCACCATTCATATCAGAATTACTAAAATAATTCTGTCAAGTGTTAATTTGAAATCTTCCTTTTTACCTGGGCTACAAAGTCAGGCTTATGGCTTGACGTTTGGCTTCTCTGCATTGGTTGCGTTGGTTGCACGTTATAACCACCTGGAGAACTTAAAAAAAAAAAAAAAAACAAAACACAGATGCCTGGGCCCTGCCCACAGAGATTCTGGTTTAATTAGTGTGGGGTGAGGGCTGAGCTCTGCTTGTTCTGTTTGTGCAGGCAGACCTGAGAAGCGCTGGCCCACAATCGCCTGTAGAAGAGACCCATTCGCCCCCGTGACCCACTCGCCTAGGCTCAGAACCTGACTCAGCCTCTTAGATGGTACAACTCCAGTGGTGGGGAAAGGCGGAACCAAGGAAAGGAACCGGCTCTGCTGCTGGAGACCTACATGGGAGTTAGACTAGGGCGTCCCCCACGCTCTCCAGTGCCAGGCCCCTCCCGGCCTAGAGGCGTTTCTGGGCCCATTTCACCACCAGCCTGTGAGGGAAGAGTACTTTTAACTGAGGAGCACATCCCAGGAGAGGAAGAGTCCAAAAGGAATTTGAAGGGATGAGAATGTTTTGCCATTAAATAGTATTGATGGTTGCACAACCTTGTGACTATACCCAAAAAACCCACTGAATTGTCTGCTTTTAAAGGCAAATTTTATGGTCTGGTTAATTCTATTCCATTTTTTTTTTTTTTTTTAATAAATGAAGGAAAATTAAAACCACTGTAAATGTATTATTTCCTTCCAGTCTTCTGATACCGTTTGCTGAAATGGCTTCGACAGAGTGCGTAGGACTGCTCTTTATGTGGCATCCTTGCTCAGACTAAGAATTGCCATTTTCAAAATCTTTCTAAATTTGACAGATGAAAATATTGTACCTCGTTGTTTAAACATAGGGATTTTGTTTTTGAGAGAGAGAGAGTGGGTGCAAGTGAGAGAGGGGCGGAGAGAGAGAGGGAGAGGGAAGCAGGCTCCCCTGAAGCAGGGCTCGAGTTCACCCAACATGGGACTCAAACTCACAAACCCTGAGATGACCTGAGCTGAAGTCAGATGCTTCATGACTGAGCCACCCAGGCGCCCTAAACATACGGAATTTTTTACGACTGGCAAGATTATCTCTGCACGTAAGATTTACAACCGCTGGAATGTCTTCCATTTCTTGGTCTTATTTAAATGAGGGTCTTAATGCTTTTTTATTGTGTATTCCACATCTCTTTTCTTTTTAACCATAAAAATAACAATTTACATTACCAGGCAAAACACTGCTAAAATCTTTGCATTTAAGATCATGTTTTCCCAAGGCAAGATGGGGTAGGCATGGAAATAACTGATTAACATTTGTGTAACTAAATGGCCCACACAAGTGTCCCGATCAAAGATCAGTCTTCGCAAATGTGATTTCCCTGCCTTAGAACACACCATTTTCAGCTTTGAAGTAACAACATACTGACATAAAGCTTACGTGGCATGTGAGTACTATTTTTTTTCAATACATTTCTGAACTTCATTGGCTAGTATTTAGTGGAATGTTTCCTGGGCTTTAGAGTGAGGTTATGCTAAGAGTGCAGTCATTTGGGCTTTCCCTCCCCACCCCCACCCCCACCCCCATGCTTCAGAAATTATTTAGCCAGGAATTATCTGTTCCTTGAAAGTTCGAAAGAATTTATCCATAAGACTTTATGGGCCTAGCACTTCAAAAACCTTTTCAGTTTATTTCATTGGTAATAATCAGTTCACATTTCCAACCTCTATTCTAAAGTCACTTTTAGTCATTTACACCATAGAGATGCATGTGGCATTCTCATAATTTTCTTCCAACTCTCGCTAGCTACGTATGCTGCAGGGCAGGCGGTCTGCAGCCCCCGTGCGGGTTGAACTTGGACCTCTGATCTGAGAGTAGAGTTGGCTGGCAAGGCCATCCCTCCCGAGGCCACCAATATCCTCTTTCTACAAAGAAACCCTGACCCTGTGACTCCTTCTCTTGAAATGCTTTAATGGCTTGATGTTACCTTCAGAGTAAAGCCCAAGCTTTACTATGGCAGAAAGGCTGTTTTATGGGGTGCCTCGGTGGTTCAGTCGGTTAAGCGTCCTACCTTGGCTCAGGTCATGGTCTCACAGTTTGTGGGTTCAAGCCCTGCGTCGGGCTCCGTGCTGACAGCTCAGAGCCTGGAGCCTGCTTCCGATTCTGTGTCTCCCTCTCACTCTGCCCCTCCCCTGCTGGCGCTCTCTCTCTCTCTCAAAAATAAAAACATGAAAAAGTGCGCCATTTTAGGTTACATCCTCGCCAGCACCTCCAGATCCACTTGTTACCATTTTGCCAAACTCACTCACATAAACTCTCATTGTAAACTTCCTGCATTCCTTGACGTCTGCCCTTCCCTTGCTCTGGGCTTTGTGCCTGTTGCTTACTCAAACTCCAGTTCCTCTGACCTCTGCCCCGCTCTCGGGACTCTGCTCAGGGTGCCAACCCTTCCATGACTACCTTCTCTGGTGATATGCCCTGTGTCTGTGCCTCCCCAGCCTCACCCTGCACCTCTGTCCTAGCACTTAATACTCGTTCTTGTAATTGCTCCTGTAGTTGTTTGTGTTCATCATTAAATTCGAAATGTCAAGGGCAGGGAGGGTCAGTCTCTTACTTGACTTTGTGTTCCAAGCGCCTAGCTTAGGACCTGACACAAAGTCCGTTTTATTGAATGAATTAACGAACAAATAAAGATAAGCATGCCTGCAGCACTAATCTTATGCCTACAGCCAATCACGTCATAGGAGCGCAGACTGTGGAGCCAGACCGGTTGGGCCCACTTTCCAGCGTCACCATATGCTTCCTGTATACACTCTCTGCGCCTCAGTGGATTCCAATGTGATCTACTTCTCAGGGTCGATGTGAGAATTAAAGGAAATACCGCATATGAAAAGCCACATTCTTGGTAAAAGCTTGTGTTACAATAAGGATCTCCAGTCACTAAGTGAAAATGAAAGCTTAGTTGCACAGTCGGACAAAGTAGCTCTTCTTCCTCCAAGGCTTGAGGAAAAGAATCGTTCACAATCTGATGGAGAGAGTTGCTTGATCTTTTGTAGGGCAACTGACCTCTCCGCCCTTGGTGGTTCACAGTAAATATTCTATCTAGGGTTCAAGACAAAAAATCAATCTGATTTATTTAAACTATTATAAATAGTGCTATTGTAGCCCATATAATACTGGCCAGAATGTTAGCTAATGGCCTGAACTGCAAGGCCTGGCAGAAAATTGCAAGACCTCACTGCACAGGCCTGCATTCCCATAAGAATAGTCCACAAAATCTGAAGACTGAGCACGTGGTGTTCACAGCGAGCGTTGCAACACGCTATGTGCAATGAGGTGCACCCGTGACATGGGCAACATTCAAGGAATTTTACCTGACTGGAATGTTTCCTGCTATTATTCTTTAAAAGGACAACTGGTTCTGTGTACCTAAAAGACATTTCCTGGGTGTTCTCTGACCCTGAGCACTGAGAGCAGTGAGTGTGGAGGCTGAGGTCTCTAGACCTGGCCATCTGAAGGGGAATTTTCTTGCACATGGCTTTGCAGCTTCCATGGTTCCTAAGCTGTAGGATAAGAATTATTTTATTTTTAATTTTTTTAATGTTTTTTTTTTTTTTTCTTTGAGAGAGAGCGAGCAAGGGCAAGCGGGGGAGGGGCAGAGAGCCAGGGAGATACAGAATCCTCAGCAGGCTCCAGACTCTGAGCTATCAGCACAGAGCCTGATGCAGGGCTTGAACTCATGAGCCCACTTAACCAACTGAGCCACCCAGGCGCCCCGGATAAGAATTATTTTACATGCCAACTGTAGTGCCCCACTCCCCTATCATAAGGCCCCAAACTCTAAACCTTTAAAAGCTTTCCTGAAGACTATAGATGCTGGCGAGGATGTGGAAAAACGGGAACCCTCTTGCACTGTTGGTGGGAATGCAAATTGGTGCAGCCGCTCTGGAAAGCAGTGCGGAGGTTCCTCAGAAAATTAAAAATAGACCTACCCTATGACCCAGCAATAGCACTGTTAGGAATTTACCCAAGGGATACAAGAGTACTGATGCATAGGGGCACTTGTACCCCAATGTTTATAGCAGCACTCTCAACAATAGCCAAATTATGGAAAGAGCCTAAATGGCCATCAACTGATGAATGGATAAAGAAATTGTGGTTTATATACACAATGGAATACTACGTGGCAATGAGAAAGAATGAAATATGGCCTTTTGTAGCAATGTGGATGGAACTGGAGAATGTGATGCTAAGTGAAATAAGCCATACAGAGAAAGACAGATACCATATGGTTTCACTCTTATGTGGATCCTGAGAAACTTAACAGAAACCCATGGGGGAGGGGAAGAAAAAAAAAAAAAAAGAGGTTAGAGTGGGAGAGAGCCAAAGCATAAGAGACTGTTAAAAACTGAGAACAAACTGAGGGCTGATGGGGGATGGGAGGGAGGGGAGAGTGGGTGATGGGTATTGAGGAGGGCACCTTTTGGGATGAGCACTGGGTGTTGTATGGAAACCAATTTGACAATAAATTTCATATATTGAAAAAAAAATAAAATGTAAAAAAAAAAAAAGCTTTCCTGAGATTCTGATGCAGGCACTTTCCAGGACACTGTGAGAAACATTTCAGTGGAGTTGTATCACCATGGGGATGCATTTTACTCAAGTTGACAGTGGAGTGAAGGTGGTGGCCTTGTGGGCAGGAGGGTTGAGGCTCAGCCCCTAGGATATAATTTGTTTGATCTCTAGGTGAAGTGGTTGCAATATTGTGATTTACAGTAAGATACGTGTGTGTGTGTGTGTGTGTGTGTGTGTGTGTGTTTGTGTGTGTGTGTGTGTGTGTGTTTTAATGTTTATTTATTTTGAGCGAGCACGAGCAGGGAAGGGGCAGAGAGAGTGAGAAATAGTCCCAAGCAGGCTCCCTACTGTAAGTGCAGAGCCCAAAATGGGGCTTAATCCCATGAAGCATGAGATCATGACCTGAGCCTAAATCAAGAACCAGATATTCAACTGACTGAGCCACCCAGGCATCCCTTTAATAAGAAACATATATTTCATCTTCAGCGCCCTTTCTGGCACAGAGTTCCTAAAACCCTTATAGTTTCCTATGTGAAGAGAGGTCTTTTGTTATGTTAATGAGTGGACTCTAGGACTGCATCTGGAGTTGGGGTTGATTGCCAGGAGAACCAAACTTGGGATTGGAGGTTTGGAACTTTCAGTCCCACCCTCCTGACCTGCAGGGAGGGGAGAGGGGCTGGAGGTTGAATCAATCACCAATGGGCAATGATTTAAATCATGCCGATGTAATGAAGCCTCCATAAAAACCCAAAGGATGGAGTTCAGAGAACTTCCAGGATGGTGAACACATGGAGATTTGAGGAGATTCACGTGCCTGGAGAGGGCATGGGATCTCCAAGCCTTTCCTCATGCCTTGGCTTCTGCATCGTTCCCATCTGGCTGTTCCTGAGTTATTTGCCTTAGTAAATTGGTAATCTGGTAAGTAAAATGTTTCTCTGAGTTCTTTGAGCCACTCTAGCAAATTAATGGAACCCAAGGCAGGGGTGGTTGGAAACTCCAATCCATAGCCAGTTGGTCAGAAGCACAGGTGACAACCTGGACAGGTGTCTGAAGGGGCAGGGGGCCGGTCGGGGGACAGTCCTGTAGGACTGAAACCTTAACCTGTGGGATTTAATGCTATCTCTGGGTAGATAGTATCACAACTGAGTTAAACTCTTGGACACCTAGCTGGTGTCCTGTGCATTGCTGGGTAACATGGGAAGAACCTCTCCCGCCACACACTGGAATCCTGATCGGGAACCCAGTAGTGGCCGGGTGGAAGTGTAATCACCAGTGGTTGCCACAACACACAGGAATCTACAAGGCAGACCATACGGAACAGTAGGTGTTGATCGGCAATCCAGAGGTCTGGTAACAGGAACCTCGAGGCAGAGGAAAACATATTTGAAAAGTTAACAGAAAGTTTTCAATATTTTTTTCTTAGGACCTGTAATTTTGAACTTTATAACCAGGGTAACTGGAACTTTAAATTTTTACTTTGTTTGCATGGATTAGCGCAAGGGGGTAAGTGTATGGAGGAGTACCATGGCTGTGTCTAAAGACATTGAACCAAAGCTGCTGAGCAGAGGTAGGAAGCAGCCTCTGTCCTTCAGAGTCCCACTGATTTGGACCAGCAGTGCCACACCTGTCCGGCCAGGGAAGTCTGGGAAAATGACAAGCTGCCATCTCACTTCTGATCACAGCCCCTCCCAGCTAGGACCACTCAGGCTGCCATACGTCCTGCTGTGACCTTGTCTGGGGGAAACCGGTGTGATTCCATAGACAGCAGTAGCGCTAGAAAGAAAACTGAGCTCTCTTGCATCTGAGAACAGAGACCCCAAAGTCTCAATCCCCAAAGCCTCAACAGAAATGTCGGGCTTCCTGTCCCTGTTACAGCCGGCCTGTATTACAGTGGCCATCAGTCCACACTGCCTGAGGGATTCCAACAGCTGACTTGCCAAATTATCAGGCAAAAGAGATTGCAAATGAAGAGAACGTGTAATTTGTGGTAGAGACCAAGCTGGCCAGAAGATGAGGGTAAGTGGAGGCAGAATAATGGGAGAAACAGGGGAGCCTGGGTGGCTCAGTCGGTTAAGCGTCCGACTTCAGCTCAGGTCACGATCTCGCGGTCTGTGAGTTCAAGCCCCGTGCTGGGCTCTGGGCTGATGGCTCAGAGCCTGGAGCCTGCTTCGGGTTCTGTGTCTCCCTCTCTCTCTGCCCCTCCCCGTTCATGCTCTGTCTCTCTCTGTCTCAAAAATAAATAAAAACGGTAAAAATAAATAAATAAATAAATAAATAAATAAATAAATAATGGGAGAAACAGAGGGGAAAATTCAATCAAAACACAAGGAAGGGGGGAAACATAATGACAACTTTTAAGAAGACAGAGCATAAAAAAATGAAATTCTGGAACTAAAAAGCAAGATCTCTAAATTTAAATTTTCAACGTGTAAATGGAGCAATTACTTGTAAAAACCAAATTCATGTTTGGGGGTGGGAGGGTGTCTCAATAACCCAGAGCCAAAGACAACGAAACAAAACATACTAAATGCAAAAATTCACAGATACAAGACATAGAGGACTCATCAGGTGGAGACTTAATAGACTAACAGTAGGAGTCCTGGGGGAAAGGGGACATGGAAGAAAACTAAAGACATGATTTCCATTGAAGGGGCCCAGGTGGGTTTATTGAAAAGACACACTCCCGGGGCGCCTGGGTGGCTCAGTCGGTTGAGCGTCCGACTTCAGCTCAGGTCATGATCTCACGGTCTGTGAGTTCGAGCCCCGCGTCGGGCTCTGTGCTGACAGCTCAGAGCCTGGAGCCTGCTTCCGATTCTGTGTCTCCCTCTCTCTCTGACCCTCCCCCGTTCATGCTCTGCCTCAAAAATAAATAATAAAACATTAAAAAAAAAAATTTAAGAAAAGACACACTCCCAAAGAAGTGTCCTGGTGAAATTTCTGAGCTTCAAGGATAAATTTCACCCTCATCAGCTTGAAAGAACAAGTTACTGACAAAGGAAAGAGAGTGAGGCCATCATCGGACTATCAGCACTACCTAGGCTCTTGGGAGGCACAGGGATGATATGGATAGGCCAGGGGGGGCAAAGTGGATTATGACTGGAAAAGCTTATGTCCAGTCAAAACATTAGTATAGGAGGGCAAAAAGAAGGCATTTCTGGACCTGTAGGGCTACAGAAGGTACACCAACCATGTACTCTGTCCGAAGTCAAGAAAGTACTCAAGAAAACAACCCCAATCAGAAATCTCTGCATGGGAGAGTTGAAAGAATTCAAGGAAACAGTGGTGAATAATGAACCTTGTGTTAGTCAC
Source organism: Panthera onca (assembly GCF_046562875.1). NCBI lineage: Eukaryota > Metazoa > Chordata > Mammalia > Carnivora > Felidae > Panthera > Panthera onca. The sequence goes on from NC_138351.1 coordinate 72,854,760, forward strand.
GGTCTGAAAGGATGATGCTAGTGTAGCATGGAATAATGAGAATTTTTGAATCAGATAAGACTTTTTAGAGGGGAAATTTCAAGTGGCCTCGGCTAAAATTCTAATTTCTCTCAAAACCTAGGAGTAGGGACGTGAAAGAAATTAGGGCTTCAAGCTTTGCGGAGCTTTACAAGTCTCAAGGGAAGGGCTGCCGTGCCATTTCCACGGTGCGCAACAAACAACTCAAAATTGCTCCTTAGACATGAAACGTCCTTTGTCCGTTCTTCCACTGAGGATTTCTTCACTGTAGTAGTAGTATCTCTTCGAGCTCTTTCTCTCCCCGACCCCCCACCCCTTTCTGTCTGCTGTCTCTCTTTCTGTCTCGCCCACCTGGTGGTGACCTTTCTTTACCGCCTCAGCTCTCCAACCTTTTTGTTTGTTTTTTCTCCTACCCACATTCGTCTTACCCTTTGCACGGGGCAGGTTAGCTACAGATTGCAAACTTAGCTCCAGGCCCACCTGTTCAGATCCAAAACCCATCAAGATGTTCAGTGGGACAAAAGGAACAACTTCTCCCTTAGAAATAAAAAAAGGACTAGCAGAAACCTTGTGATTATGGTCTTTCTTTTTACAGAATACACTTTCATTAGAAGGCTGTGCACTTTGGGGCGCCTGGGTGGCTCAGTCAGATAGATAAGTGTCCGACTTCAGTTGCGGTCATGATCTCGCAGTTCGTGAGCTCGAGCCTTGCGTCAGACTCTGCAGACAGCTCAGAGCCGGAAGCCTGCTTCAGATTCTGTGTCTCCCTCTCTCTCTGCCCCTTCCCCACTCACACTCTGTCTCTCTCTCAAAAATAAACAAACATAAAAAAAAAAAAAAGAAGGTCCTGTATGAAGTTCAAGGTCATTGGGAAGCAATAGGGTTGAGAATAGGGTTAGGGATGGAGGTGGGGACCATGAGGTGAAGACGGATGGGGTGACAGGGCAGGAGCATGCTAAGCCTTGAAATCCTAGATAAAGAATGTAGGCTTTATCCTGAAGGCAGTGGGGGGGGGGGGGGGGTGGCATTGAAGGGTTTGTGTTTTAGAAAGATTTCTCTGGTTGCTACATGAAGATAGAGTTTTTAGTGATAATGACCTTGAAGGCAGAGGCCAGAAGGAAATTTTTTGTTCTAATTTAAGAGGAATTCTGTTTATTTATGGAAATCACCGCCACCTTTATGACCTCAGGGTGGCTAGAAACTTTTCTTTTTTCCATTTGTGCAGGTCGGATGGGAATGTGCCACTTACAACCTGGCACTTTCCACAGTGGGAATCCTTTCGTGTCCCATACCGACCCTATATCTGTCTTTATGAGGGTCTGACTCGCAAATTCCCGGGAGGCTGACACCTAAGAAAAATCCTGTCAGAGTGACACCCCACTTCATCTAACTTCCTACCTTCATCTGACTTCTCCAGGACATCACTCTCCAATTTGTTCCTGCATATGACGGGCTCTCAGTGCTAACTTTATTTCCCTTTTCCAGTCTCCCACTCACAGTTTGGCTTTCCCTACTGCTACCTAATATTCAAAACTTAATTCTGAAGAATGTTAAATTAAAACCTTAGGTAGGGGTGCCTGGCTGGCTCAGTCGGATAAGCGTCTGACTCTTGGTTTCGGCTCAGGTCATGATCTCATGGTTCATGAGGTCCAGCCCCATGTCGGGCTCCACGCTGACAGTGTAGAGCCTGCTTGGGATTGTCTCCCTCCCTCTCTTTCTGCCCCTCGAACCTATCGTGTGGTTGAGTGTAGCTGGAATAAATAAATTTAGCAATTGGTATAATTTCCAAGTCTGCTTCCTGACCCCCGTTATGAGGACTATTATGGTAAAAAAAGCAAACTAAGCCTTCAAGGAGTACTGTCCAATAGAAACATAATGTGAGCACACATTTAATTTTAAATTTTCTAGTGGCCATATTTTAAAAAGGTAAAATGAAACAGGTAAAATTAATTTTGGTAGTATATCTAATTTAACTCACTATATCCACCATAGTATCATTTCAACACTAAATCAACATACAACATATTAGTAAACTTATTTTTGTCCTATGCTACACTTACAGAACAACTTATTACGGACTACAGGTACTCAGTAACCACATGTGGCCAGTGGCTACAGGACTGGATAGCCTCACTCTAGACCTTCTCCTGCCTACCATGAGAGTTAGCCAGAAGCAATGATACATTCCTGGAAGATTCTCAGAAATGCATATGTAATCAAAAAGATTTGATTATGGTTATGGTTATTTGGTAGTGTTTCTTTCATATCCCTTTCTAACATACCTGTTTTATCTCTGCAGTTGTCAGATAAACTCAAAGAAATATATAGTATTCTTACAGATTTAATTAGGTAGTGATTCAAACTGTATCTACTGTTCTGGATGTGCTGTCTTTACTAGAGCAAAGCATAGTTCCTAACATCTGGTGTGCAACTATGGGTGCGATAACTGTTTTTATGCATTCAAATAAGGAGAAAGCATTAGCTGCAATTTGCTTTTACCTGGCAAGCATAGCTGTCCACCTTGGCTGTCTTGCCTTGGGATTACATCAACTCTGCCTCTGTGCCACAATTTAGTCCGTGCTTGACTATCTCCTTGTTCCATAGGACATGATGCTGGCCCATTATATTGATGACATCAAGCTAATAGGCCCTGGAGGCCCGGATGCAGCAGATGCTTTAGGGACCTGAGTAAGATACAGATGTGATTGAAGCGAGAGAAGCATGCCATGAAAATACGGGGGCTGCTGCCTCGTTCAGTGTAAGTCTCTCATACGTGCAAACATTGGGAAAAATTAAACTGGCAACAGTAGGGAAGCTTTATTAAGGAGGAACTTGAGACAATTTCCAATGAAAGCCACGACAAGGCTCATGAAGAGACCATTGCACTAGTGTAGGTGAGACACTAGGCTTGGACCAGATGGGGGTCTAGATCAGGGAGAGTGGAGGCGGGTAACAGTCTCATTCCTGGTTTGGCTGTTGTCAAAGAACTCACATGGCTTTCCAATCACAACTTTTAATATATTAAAAGTCACTACTAACCATTTTTTCTGGGAGTTGACTGAAAAAATTATCAACTCAAATCTGTCCAGATGTCATATGACAGTTCTGTGTGGATTCAAGTTTCAATTTGACATTCCCTGAACTTTCTTTGTTGGGAGGTCCTCAAAAATCACGTTTCTGCAAAGCAAATTAATTCTATAAGAAATATTTCTAAGGAGTAGCATCTTACTCAGTGTTTAACGGGAAGAAGAGAAGTAACATTCGACTATCTAATCATGCACCAAATCTGTGAGCCTATTTATTCCTTCCAAGAACCTTATGACATTGTAATGATTATATTCTTTTTTTTTTTTTTTTTTTTTTTTGGAGACAAAGAGAGAGTGCGCGCGTGCATGCAAGCAGGGGAGGGGCAGAAGGAGAGAGAGAATCTTTTTTTTTTTTTTTTTTGGGACAGAGAGAGACAGAGCATGAACGGGGGAGGGGCAGAGAGAGAGGGAGACACAGAATCGGAAACAGGCTCCAGGCTCTGAGCCATCGGCCCAGAGCCCGACGCGGGGCTCGAACTCACGGACTGCGAGATCGTGACCTGGCTGAAGTCGGACGCTTAACCGACTGCGCCACCCAGGCGCCCCAAGGAGAGAGAGAATCTTAAGCAGGCTCTATGCCCAGCGCACAGCCCTACTCGGGCGCCATCTCGCAACCATGAAATCATGACCTGAGCCAAAATCAAGAGTTGCATGCTTAACCAAATGAGTCACCCAGGCGCCCCTGATTATATTCATTTTATAGATGATAAGAGTAATCAGGGATTCTGACAAGTGAGTTCCCCACTGTTTTCAGAATTCCCACCTGCCAGGCTAACTTAGCCCCAGTTGATCTGGCTGAGGCCCCACTTCTCCTTTTGCTCCATACAAAAGGGCTCACAGAAAACTTAGCAATGCTACGGTCATCGGAAAACTACTGTCTTTTTCACTTCCAGCCTGGGACCACCAGAACCCAATAGGAAAAGCAGAGGGTGGTAGGGGAGTGGGGAGCAAGAGCTCAGTGTGCTCATTCTCAGCAGGGTTGATGGCAACCACTCCCATCTGTAGAGTTACAAACGTGTTCCCCACTTGTTTCTCTATTGAATAAGATCTTCACAAGAACTCTCTGAGTAGGTATCATGAGGTCCATTTTAAAGATAGAGAAACTGAGGGGGCGCCTGGGTGGCTCGGTCGGTGAAGTGCCCAACTTTGGCTCAGGTCATGACTTCTCAGTTCTTGAGTTTGAGCCTTGTATAGGGCTGTCTGCTGTCAGCACAGAGCCTGCTTTGGATCCTCTGTCCCCCTCTCTCTCTGCCCCTTCCCCACTCATTCTCTCTCTCTCTCTCTCAAAAATAAACAATTTTAGAAAAAAAGATGGAGAAACTGAGACTCAGAAGTAGACTTACATGTGTACAGTTATGTAACTCATAACCGGCAGAGCCAAGGTTTGAGTTCAAATCATCTGACTCCAAAACCAGAACATTTTCCACTGTATCAGGCCACAGAGGAAAATGAAGCATGGAGCATCTTTCTGGATAGAGTCAGGGGTCTGAGATTCCCTGGTAAGGGGCCAGTATCCCTGCAGGGTGTCCTTCTTTCCTCAGGTTGCTTTGGGACTTTAAGGCAAATCACTGTGTATTGTAGTCAAAGGCTGGTGTGGCATGCTTTCTCAAGCATCCAAGCCCAAGGATGGTCATATATTAGGAAACAAGGTGGTGTTCATTCACCATACTCCTCCCTCCTAAGCCAGCTTCCAAAGTGACTGAGGCAATCATAAGATCTCACAAAAACAAAGCTCAAAATACTAGCTTTATGGCTGAAAAGGAGACCATGGGTTCACCTCCCCAGACTTTCTATTATTTATCCCCAGAATGGCAGTCTTTTCTCTCTGAGGGGCAGAATATATCCCAGTAAGTTCATGGCATGGAGGAGCAGAGAACCTGAGTTTTCAGAGAGCAAGCTGCTCCAAAAGAGAATTTTCTGGTTAGTCACTTCTCCCTTGGGGAGCGTTGTGTGAAGGAGAGAGGGGCTGAACGTGTCTGCCCATGCTTTCACCTCTTCTCTATGACAGTGTGAGGAAGGGGGAACAAGCATTCCTTCCTCTCAACACTGTGCTTCCCACATTGCAACATCCTGAGTGTACCAGGGATCGTCAGCAGATGCAATATGTAATTCATTCTGACGAGGAAAGAAAGACAATGGTCTTGATGTCTTATCTAGAATGGTAGGTAAACGAGACAATCGTGTAAGAGGAAGGACTAGTAACCAGGAAGAGCAGATGTGTTATTTGCAGACAGGTGGAACAACCAAATTAGAGTTTCAGGGCTGTAAAGAACTTAGAGATCATGTACAACAAATCCCTGCTTACCTGACAGGCTTGTTTGGCAAGGTCATGTGGGAATTCATGGGGCTGGGATGTGAGTCCAGCATTTAGTTTGGTTGTCCTAAAGAAGTCTAATGACCTCAGCCCCATACCCATGACCCCCTTCTAAGGCTTTCTCACCTTAGGGCCCATGCTGCTACTGTTGAGCCCTCCAGCATGGCCATAGCTGAAGGGGGGAAGGGTAGCCAGCCTAGATGCTGGTCTATAAACTGAGCAGGAGGGACTCCAGTGACTAATTGAACCCGCTAGATTCTGTCTTTTGAGGATTTTTGAATATGAGACATTGGGCTCTGAGCAATTGATAGGAAGGGCAAAAGACCCAGAGAACAGGCAGTAAGAAGGCATGAGCTGAAGCTATGAGTGAGAAGGGTGTGAGGTCAGATGAAGAGCAAAAAGCGTTTCATAGGTGGAGATGTGAACAGCAAAGAAAGGATGGAGGAGCTGGGTTCAAACGATGGGGAAGCTCTGGAGTAGCGATTAGCTCCTCCTGCTGCGGAGGGAGGTGTAGAGATCACCCAGCTGCCAGACCACGTTGGATCCTGCACTACCTTCCAATTACCAAACTATGTTCTAGGCCCAGGGGAGGTTAGCTGTTGAGCTATTAATAGGGTCACCAGGGACCTGGTTATATGGCCAAGATGTCACCCTTTCTTAAAACATGTAGCTTCATAAAACACCAACACTCAGGGTAAAATGGGTAAGCCTTTTTGTACATTACAACCCAAACAGGCTAACACATTGGCTTTTCCACTAGCAACTGCACTGTACAAACGACATAAATCAGTATTAAAAGTTTTGATCCCATAGTTGTGTCCCCTCTGGCAGCAACACCTACAGTTTTTTGATTGGCCCAGAATTCACTTATGATCCTTTCCTCCATCCCAAATAATCACTATCAGAGCCTTAGAAACCTCCTGGTACAGCCTATACTACTCCTTTTTCCCTAAGCAGGCACTCCTTGGGCACTGGGTGCCTCTGTGTTTAGTGTCTGTCCTAAGGTCCAAGAATAGCATGAGCAGTCGTGATGATTAAGTGCCCAGAGCATGACTCCCTATTCACGAAACGTGGAGCAGCTGGGTGGGAATGCACGTGTTGGATGAAGGGAGGTAAGTCAGGTGGGAAGATAAGAAGAATGCCCGGCTAGCTAGGAACTGTAATCTCTAGCTTTGCTTGGATGTGCCCTAACCTACTGCGACTTGACCTCCTCGCCTTCTTCACCGCATTTTTGCCCTCTGCCACTCTTCTCTCCTCCCCCTTCCCCCCTTCCCTGGCCTCTCTATGGGACTCTGGGGTGATATGAGTAAACCCCAACAAAGCTTCTACCAAATCCAGGTCTCCTTCTCCTAGAGAGTCTCCAGTGATAAGAGCATGGATTTTTCACAGTTGGTTACAAACTTGACTTTATTTTCTCACCTATAAAATTGGCAAAGTTCAGTCTCTCCAGCAAACGGTGTTGGGAAAGTGACATGTGGAAAAATGAAACTGGACCACTTTCTTACAACATACACAAAAATAAATTCAAAATGGATGAAAGACCTAAACATAAGACAGGAAGCCATCAAAATCCTTGAGGAGAAAGCAGGCAAAAACTTCTTTCACCTCAGCCACAGCAGCTTCTTACTCAACACCTCTCCAGAGGCAAGGGAAATAAAAGCAAAAATGAACTATTGGGACCTCATCAAGATAAAATGCTTCCGCACAGCAAAGGAAACAATCAGCAAAACTAAAAGGCAACCGACAGAATGGGAGAAGATATTTGCAAATGACGTATCAGATAAAGGGGTAGTATCCAAAATCTATAAAGAACTTATCAACACCCAAAAAACAAATAATCCAGGGAAGAAATGGGCAAAGTTTAAAAGCCCACTTTATTTACAAAGGTGTAGGAAAACAAGTACTCTCATACATTGCTGGTGGACATATAAATTGGCACAATTTTCAGGCTGAAAATTACAAATCACATGCCTTTTGACTTAATTAGCTCCACGTCTAAGAATGTATTCTAAAGATATACACGTAGCAAACTTTACTTGCTTTCTTTCAGGAAGCATCCATTAAGGATGGCTCCAGTGAAGAAGCAGCAGTCTTTGGAATTCTCTGTAGCCCATGATATGGGATAACCAGTGTTGTATGTAGCCAACAGCCTGTCTGGGTTGAGAATAGATATAGGTAGGTGGCCTTTCTCTTTCCATCAAGCCTTCCTCGATTTTTCCAATAGAACGACATACAGAGCACCGCACTACATCCCTTACAGAGTGCAACTGAAGAACTCAAACTATTCACCAACTATTCTGCCTTTCTGATGAATGAAAGAGTATAAGAGGGTTGTGACCATGTAATAGGGGATATTGGGCAAAAAGCGACAGTACTGTTGCATAGGAAATGCCAGAGTACAGTGTAAACGGGAAGTCATTTTCAGTTCTGACCTCAAGCAGGAAGGGGCCCCTCTAGCCAGACAGCCTTTAAAACTCCTTTTTGCCACCACAATCTGTAATGAATTCAGCCACTAGAAGAGCGCACAGAGTCCTTGGTTAGAGATTCAGAGCGCCAGGCTCACTCAGCTATTCCCAGACTCAGCATCCAAATACCGGTACCTTGAACCATGTGCAGAAAGATGACCTATAGCAAATGGATCCTATAGAAAGAGGCAGACCTCCCAATGCAGGGCACACTGTGTGAGACGGGGAGACATGGGCTACCTACAGAGAATTAGACCCAACCTGCCCCTTTGCTTTAGGGTCATTGCCAGAATCATCTAAAGAGGATCCAGAGCTGGGGTTCAGAAGCCATCACGGGCTGTTACCCAGGGTGTATTATATAGCCTTGTTTCAATCCTTCTCAACATTTCACTTTGCCATTTCCATAAAGTTCTGAGCTTGGCGAATTCCAAGGCAATATTAGAGTCCTCTAGAAAAATAAAGATAGGTACTGCCTTTTACTAATTTTTTCCCCACCATTCCTGCCATACATTACAACAGTTCTTCATTTCAGGGGGTAATTGGATGGAAAGATGATTTCATTTGTCTATTTTATGTAGGACGAGGCTTCCTGTGCTTTCTTTTCTTATCTGCAGTATCAACTTTTATGATTCTGTGGTAAATTTACTAACATGGAAAGAATAGGGGAGAAGGGGAGGGGGTTGAATAGAATAATGGTGGGGTCTGGAGTGCCTGGGTGGCAGAGAGATACTTCAAAGAGAAGAATGAATAGCAAGGCCCTAAATAAGTTGTACTCTGAGTTTAGTAATGTTAGCTGTGTTCATTGTGAGGACAGGTGTTTGCCCTCTGATAATAAGTAGACTTTAATCCTAGGTGTGAGTACAAGTCATGTCAACAGGGGTGGTTCCAGAGAAATTCACAGTTATTGCCCAAGACGCAACATTAGCCCACAACCAAATTCTCACACTGAAAAGTCACTGGCAAGTAGGAATGCCAGTCTTGATACAGCTCATTAGGTAACAGAAAAGGAACTGATCCTCCAAGTCAACAAACATCTTTGGATGCTTCAAGGGCTAGCCAGGCAAGCCATTCCAGCAAGGGAGAGGTGTGGCTCTGGTGTGTGGTGACACACGGTGAACACCCAAGCTCCGTAGTGCTGATTAGTTGTGTAATGGGTGGATGAGTCAAAGATCATGCTTCCTAGTTTGTCAGATACTTGGTAGCTCCCAGGAACTTGCTCCAGACTTCCAGTGGCTCCATGCAAGCAATCCTGGGGCTGATTACGAGACCACATCAAGACTCAAATTTCAGTGTCATAAGCACTGAAGCAAAATCCTCCTGACTCACATCCTTTAATCCAAAGAGGAAGATTTCAGTCAGAGATTGTGTTTCTGTGAGCATCTTTACTTTCACCAGGGCCTTGTGAATTTATGTGGACAGCACAGGAGGAGCAGCAAATTAAGAGTCTGGTCCAGCAAAATCAGCTCTGGCAAGGTATGAAATCTTACCCACAAGACATGGTCGTGCTGCCCAGTCCATAGCACCAACAGCTATGGTACCATGTTCCCTGCAGGGAGCTTCCTCTTCCAAGTCCCCTGTAATGTTGGTATCGACACTTATCACCCTGCTACCTTATAGTTTGGGAATGGATGGAATGGTTAGCTTTCCTTCTCATCCCCAGGGCTCCAGGAAGAACAAGTAGTCATATACTCCTAGGTTTAATCCCTGGCTAAGGTACTTAATAATTGGATGACCATGGGCAAATAATCTGAGTCTCGATTTCTTCATCTGTTTATTAAAAATAGTAATACCCACTCTGTAGGGTGTTTTTTGAAGATTAAATTAAATCAGCTCTATAAAGTGCCTAACACAGTGCCTAGCACAAAAAAAATGGTAGTTTTCATCTCTGGAATTAGTGAGTCTCAGAACTGGAAAAAATGTTAAAGGTTATCCAATAAGACCCGCCTTCTGTTATTCTGTTGCCAGAATCCCCTATTACACCTCGAAGACATGTGGCCATCCAGCCTCTACTTTGAGTGTATCAAGGCAAGAGACAATACTCCTAGGATTCCTGAGGTTCTTGCTGAAATTGAGCTGAAATATAGCTCTAAGGGGCTTCGACTATTTGGAATAGTAACCCCTTACCCACGTACAAGAGTAGCACTCTGACTGTGCAGACTTGTACCACACATCTCTGGGCGATGCTGTTCACACAGACCACAATGTAAATGGTGCCTCCTGGAGTTGGGCATTGTGATGGCCCTGTCTATGTATAAGTCATCCAAATATTTAGTGTCAACCTCACATTCCTTTGAGTCTTTTCTTCTCCAATGAAAACCTCCAAATTGCTTCTATCATGTCTCACATGACAAGTTTTGCATCTCTCATCACTCAAGTCACTCAGTGCTCAACTATGTACTGCCTGGATCTGGGCACAATGCTTTAGTCATCATCTGACCAGTCTGGAGAAATGAGACCCACTTTTCACATTTCACACCACTAAGCTATGTTCTCTCACCCCAATTCCATCCTGAACTTGTATGGTTCGTTTTATTATTTCAGTTCTCATTTAATCCTTACACTTGCCCCTATGAAATTTCATCCAGCTGGATACAGCTCATCATTCCAGATGGTGAAGACATCTTTGTATCATGCAACATACTCATTCTCTCATGTTGGTACAGAGATTACTCAAGACTCACAGGACAAAGGGCAGAGTTCTTTCTCCCACTCTTAGAAAATTCCCCCTGACATAGATTCTTTTTTCTTTCCTTCCTTCTTTTTTCCCTTCCTCCCTCCCTCCCTCCCTCCCTTCCTCCCTCCCTCTCTCCCCTCCTTCCTTCCTTCCTTCCTTCCTTCCTTTCGATACTTGTTTCACTAACATACAGTTAAGATGTCTCTTTATTGACCACAACTGTACTATGGGAGACTTTGTTGAGTTTCTTGTTCAAATGATTTATTCCTTCAGACAACAGTGTTGGGCACCTGCTGTGTCTTGATACTGTAGTAGATACCTATAGTACAGGCAATGTTGTGCTGGAAAACATTTAACACTGACTTCCCAGAAAAAAAAATCTTTGATCTGTAGCATTTGCTGATTTCCATGACATAAGTACTTCCAAAATGGCAGACTTCAAACTATCAATGTGATGTCACTGAACACGGAGTTGGGAGGAGATGTGCACAATTAGCTCTTGTGAACTAGCATGAGCCAACTCCAGCACACTACTGATGATGTACACATGAATCATAGGTGGTTTCTGCCTTAGAAAAACTCCAAGAAGTTTTTAGAATCTATGATGCACAATGCCCTTCTTCTCTCTAGACCTACTATGCAGAAACAATGTCAGTGAAGGATATAAGATTTGTCAGGTATAAGTTGTTCTCAGTGAACCATTGTGTTTCATACTTGCAGTGGGCCTTTTAAGTGGTTGTGAACCTAAATGTTTCGTTCAAAATTATTTCCAGAAGCAAGGTTAAACTCATTCACCTATAGTTTAAGGAATCCTATCTCCTCCTTTAAAAAAAAATTAGTACAGGGGTCCCTGGGTGGCTCAGTTGGTTAAGCGTGTGACTTCAGCTCAGGTTGTGATCTCATGGTTGGTGGGTTCGAGCCCTGTATCAGGCTCTGTGCTGTCAGCTGGAGCCTAGACCCTGCTTCAGATTCTGTGCCTCCCTCTCTCTCTACCCCTTTCCTGCTCACACTCTCTCCCTCTCAAAAATAAATAAACATTAAAAAAATTTAGGGGTGCCTGGGTGTCTCAGTTGGTTAAGCATCTGACTTCAGCTCAGGTCATGATCTCACAGTTTGTGAGTTCGAGCCCCGCCTCAGGCTCTGTGCTGACAGTTCAGAGCCTGGAGCCTGCTTTGGATTCTGTGCCTCCCTCTCTGTCTCTCCCCCACTCACACTCTGTCTCTCTCTCAAAAATAAATAAACATTAAAAAATTAAAAAAAAATTAGTATAGGGCACCTAGATGGCTCAGTTGGTTGAGTGTCCCACTCTTGATTTTGGCTCAGGTCATGATCTTACAGTCGTGAGATTGAGCCCCATATGGAGCTCCATGCTGGGCATGGAGACTGCTTAAGATTCTCTCTCCCTCTCCCTCTGCCCCTCCCCCATTCATTCTCTCTCTCTCTCTCTCGAAACAAAAATAATTAGTACATTTCTAATCTTCTAGCATGTTTACTATTCTCCATAAGTCCTTAAAACTCTCCAAGCACATTTTAGAAATCCCATTCCTAAATTCTCAGTAACTTGGGTGAATCCCATTCCAATTTGGGAACCCAGAGTACATACTGCCTCTTCATCTACCTTGAGCTTTGCTTCCAACCAATATTTATTCTTCTCTTTTGGATCCAAAGATCTTTCTACTTGATGAGAATGATAAAAGGAAAATAAAGGAAAGGATCCTTTCTCCATGTTTTCATGACAGATAATCTTTGCTAACTGATGGGCAGAATAAGTTCCCCATTCCCAAGATGTCCACATCCTAATCCTTGGATTAGGAAGGACGTTATCTTACATGTAAACATGTTATATTTTTTGGCAAAGAGGAATTAAGGTTGCACAAGGAATTAAGCTTGCTAAACAGATCTTAAAATAAGGAGAATATCCTGGATTATCCAGATGATCCCAGTGTAATCCCAGTTTTTTAAATGTAGAAGAGAGAGGCAGAAAAGATTTAGAGATGCTTCATTGCTGGCTTTAAAGATGGAGGAAGAGACCAGGAGGCAAGGAATGCAGGTGACCCCTCAAACTGGAAAAGGCAAGGAAATGGATTCTCCTTTAGAGCCTCCAGAAGGAAAAAATCCCTCCTCACTCTTTGATTTTAACCCTGTCAGACCCATTTGGACCTCCAGAATTGTAAGACAGTAACTTGGTGTTTTTAAACTACCAACTTTGTGGTAAAACATCCTACAGCAGCCATAGAAAACTCATATATCAACCTTCTTTCTTGCCATCTTCCATTATCAAGGCTAGAAAGTCCAGTACAGATAGTCCCCAACTTACAATGTTTTGACAAGTAGGATGGTGCAAAAGTGATACACATTCAGTAGAAACCATACTTCTAATTTTGAATTTCGATCTTTTTCCAGGCTAGTGACATACGGTAGAATCATCTCTCATGATGCTGGGTAGTAGTGGGTACAGCTCCCAGTCAGCCACGTGCTCACAGGGGCAAACAACTGATACACATGCACCACAATTCTGTACCCACTCTCAGTACAGTAGTCAATAAATTACATGAGATATTCAACACTTTAGTATTAAATAGGCTTGCTATTAGATGATTTTGCCCAACCATAGGCTAAAGTGTCCTGAGCACATTTAAAGCAGGCTAGGCTAATTAAAGTATTTTCGACTTAAGATAGACTTATCAGGATGTAACCTCATTGTAAGTTAAGGAAGATCTGCACTTGCTAAGTCAGTGGTTCTGTGCTTTTATAATCCATTACCAAAACCATGATGGTGACTTAGATACCAGTGTCACCAAAATATGGTGATGTGGAGATCCAAAGGACCACTGGAGACCACTGAAGAATGTGCTTTGGCTATCAAGACATGCTCTATCACTAGGGGCGCTGGGGCGGCTTAGTCGGTAGAGCATCAGACTTTGGCTCAGGTCATGATCTCATGGTTTGTGAGTTCGAGCCCTGCGTTGGGTTCTGTGCTGACAGCTCAGAGCCTGGAGCCTGCTTCGGATTCTGTGTCTCCCTCTTTCTCTGCTCCTCCCCGCTCATGCTCTGTCTCTGTCTCTCTCTCTCAAAAATAAACATTAAACAAAATTAAAAAAAAAAAAAAAAAGACATGCTCTATCACTATAGCCAGACAGTATTTTCTCCAGAGGTAGAAAGGAAGATAATGCTTCCTCTCTATGGTGTATGTTCACCTGTAGTCACATCTGATGTGCGAGCTCTCCAGCTACACAGCACTATCTTTACATAACACATACCCACACAAACTCTTTTCTCAAGGTGTCTTCATAGCACTAGAGTGCTACATCCAGATGACTTTCCAAACTTGGCCATCCATTCTACCTAGAACCAATTTCCCCTACAACCTCAGTGTCCTGGCTCCTGAGAGCAGAAGTCTCACATCACCCCAATCCCAAGACACACAATATTTTCCTAGTCAGAATGGGTGTTATTTTTTCCAGAGGATAAAAACCTTACCTTAATACAGTAAAAGTGTATCTTTGCTTCCTAATCCCCCTGAGGAAATTACTCGACTTGCGCATGGTCTTGTGATTCTCATAAATTTAACGTCACTTTTTGGTCAGTACTGCTTCTCCACCCTTGCTTCTCTAACTGATTCCTCTCCCCACCCTACCCCCCACTTTCCCTCCACCACAAAACCATCAGGAAAGCAAAGCAAGAACTTTGCCACATATTTGACGTAGAGGCCACTTTTAGGCAGCAGGCTTGAGCAATGGAAAATGAACAAAGCAAAAGGGCCCACAGACTCTTTAAACGACATAGCCATAGGCCCCAACTGACCAAAACAACCAGATACAGTCCCTAAGATTACTAAAAAAGGGAAAATTCCATATGTTCCTATACTCCCCCTCTCTATGGTATAACTGTGGCCCCCACCACTGCCTCAAGGCAGATAGTCTCTCCTTTGCTGTCCTGCCTGCCTCCTCTCTCTTTCAGTGTACTTAATAAACTTCTCTTTTGTTCTGCCTTGGGTGAGTTCTTTCACTGCCCACACCACTGGCCCCCCACCCATTACAATGTCTCACATTTGGTGGACCCCCCCCCATCCAATCAGGTCACCCCACATTTGGGTCTTACATGAATGAGATTTTCAGGAAAGGGTGGACAGCTTATGTACTGCCATTATATTGCCCTATACTTCCCTTCAGCTTGGAGGGCAGGCTGCAATCCTTTCCCACAACCAAGGTATTTATTTCCTTCTCCCTTTTTATCCTTACCTATGTGCCCTCCATGGAGTTTCTAGCCTAAGGTAATTGATTTCCATACCACCATAAATGTTCCCTTGAGTAACTCTGTTCTCTTTCATCTCTGTGTTCCAATCTTATGTTTCATGCCCCAGAGTCTCTGGAACAGTGTTCACTGAGTTTATTACTCATGCTTTGTACTCTCGTACCCTGAGTTCATCAATCATTAATATGTCCTAGGTGTTGTGGGACATGAAAGATGCTCCATGGGAGTTGAATCCTTGTAGTTTACCCATCTAGTTGGGACATTACCAGATAACGATGCTGTGAGATAGGAGTGGCATGCACTTTAATAAAAGAATTGATAAGTTCCAATGAGAGCTCTGAAGTGGGCAACACGTCACTTCCAATTTGAAGACAGGGTTCAAGGAGGAGGGGCTTCCAAGCTGGGCCTTGAAGAATGAGAACAATTTAGAAATGTGAAGATGGGGAGGGTGGCAATTTGGGCCAAGGAGGCTATCCTGTGAGCAAAAAGTTCAGACTTGTGATAATGCTGGGCGTCTGTCTCCATGGAGAAGAATGAAGCTTGGCTTGGACAAGCACAGCATGGTGGGTGAAGAGTGTGAGATAAGAATGTGAGATACATTTCTGTAAGACTAGAAATGTAGATGGGGTCAGACCTCAGAGGGTTCTCAAGTCAGCAAACAGGATTTGGCCTTTCAGCTATAGTCAATGGGTATCTTTAAAGTTTGGTGAGCAAAGAGTAAAGCCACTTACTTACTTACTTACTTATTTATTTATTTACTTAATGTTTATTTTTGAGAGAGAGAGAGAAAGACAGCATAAGTGGGGAGGGGCTGGAAGAGAGAAAGAGAGAGACAGACAGAATCTGAAGCAGGCTCCAGGCTCTGAGCTGTCAGCACAGAGCCCGACACGGGGCTCAAACTCAGGAATCATGAGATCATGACCAGGAATTGTGAGATCATGGCTTGAGCCAAAGTCAGATGCTCAACTGACTGAACCACCCAGGTGCCCTGCCACATACTTTTTAAAATGTATAATAGCCATTCACTAAAAGAATATTGGTATTCAGTAATTTTTAAAAATGTTTTATTTGTGGGGCATTAAACATTAAAAAAATGTTTTATTTGTTTTTGAGAGAGAGAGAGGGCACATGTGAGTAGGGGAAGGGCAGAGAGAAAGGGGGACAGAGGATCCAAAGCAGCCCTGCGCTGACAGCAGAAAGCCCAGTGTGGAGCTCGAACCCACAAACCGTGAGAGCATGACCCGAGCTGAAATCAGGAGGTGGATGCTTAACCGACTGAGCCACCCAGGTACCCTATGGCCTTCTTATACAAGGTAAAATGGTTAAGAGAACATCAGCCTTAGAGTCAAAAAACACACAGTCAAATCCTGCCTCCTCCTCTGCTAGCTGAGATTTGACCAGCTTAACCTCTTTCAGGTTCAGCTGCCCCATTTATAAAAATGGAGACTGTAATAGAATCTACCTCAGAAGGTTGTTGTAATGCTTAAATGAAATAATAAATGACACGTACTTAACTGACTCACAGAATAAGTGTTCAGGACACGTTAGGGGAGAAAAAGCACAGCACACTTTCTCCACAGCCTGGAAAACACATCTCCTACCCCCAATTCTTGTGCCCAGACCAAACTATTAGGTAGTTGGTACTGAGTTTTCCACAGCTGGTCATAGGCATCACTCTGTTGGTTTTGCTCAAACACGGGTCAGGGAGGGAAGGAAGAAGAGGGCCTAACTCCCTAAGTCCCACCTCTATTCCTGCTCTCTGTTTACACAGGGTTGCAAATTTAAATACCACAGAGAACAGACAGGTGTGTAAACAAGTGAAGCAGGCCCGGGAAGATGTGTGACAAATTGAAGAGTAGGATTTGATCCTGGCCCCATAAAATTGCCTATGCTTACACTTCCTGGGGTGCTTAGGGCTGGTAGACAAAATGGAGCAAGTCATAGTTTGAATTATAAGAATGCTTATAATGTTACCTTTGTGAGGAACATGAGTCAATTCTTGACTGATAACACTATCGACACTAGGTGAGGACCTCGTAACCACTGACCTGAACTTTTTATCTCATGGACGTGGTGAACTGTAACCAATACTCTGTACTTGTGTGAGTTGCATTATTGACAGCTCGGAGGAGAGTTTGTGGACACACACAGATATGTAATGGTTCCTATGCATTTTAGCTTTTTTTTTTCTTTCTTTTATCCTGCCTAATTTTAAAAAATTCCTTATTTCCCTTAAGAAATTGTGTTCGGTGTCATATGTTCAAATAAAAGTGTACAAAGTAAAATGTACAATTAAAATCCTTTATAGAGGGGTACCTGGGTGGCTCAGTCGGTTAAGTGTCTGACTTCGGCTCAGGTCATGATCTCACAATCTGTGAGTTCGAGCCCCGCGTTGGGCTCTGTGCTGACCGCTCAAAGCCTGGAGCCTGCTTTGGATTCTGTGTCTCCCTCTCTCTCTGACCCTCCCCCGTTCATGCTCTCTCTCTGTCTCAAAAACATAAACAAACATTAAAAAAATAAATAAATAAAAATAAAATCCCTTATAGAACCATCTCTTCAGAAATTACCTCAGCAAGAATTTGATAGATTTTCTTCCGGTTTGATTTTATGGCATGTGCACACTGTATTTGTTTCCTGGGGCAGCCATAACGAAGCACCACAGACTAGGTGACTTAAATAACAGCAATTCATTTTCTCACAGTTCTGGAAGCTGGAAGTCTGAGCTCAAGGGGTCAGCAGTGTTAGTTTCTCCTGAGGCCTCTCTCCTTGGCTTGAGGATAGCGGTCTTCTACCTCTGTCTTCACATGGTCTTACGTATGTGTGTCTGTGTCCTAATTTCCTTTTCTTATAAAGACACTAGTCATATTGGATTAAAGTCCACCATAAAGACCTCATTTAAACCTTAATTACCTCTTTAAAGATCTTTCCTCCAAAAACAGTCACATCCTGAAATACTGGGCATTAAGGCTTTAACATAGGAATCAGGGGATGATGTACAAATTTAGCCTGCAACACACACATGTAATAATTCTTATAATAATTCTTTTTCAGCAGAGTTATGCAACTTGCTTTTTTCACTTAAGGTAGTTTCAACACATTTTCAGGTCAGAAGATTGTGTATCTTTTTGAGGAGGCTGAGAGATTGAGTATTTAGCTGTCTCATCTCCTATATATGGCGAGAGAGAAGCGGTTGGGAATGGCCATTTGGGTCCACAACCAATAGCATCAGTCAAAAAGATACACTGGCTCTTCACTGCCTCTCTTCCTTCTCCTTCTAATTGCTTTTATTACTTTGTGTTTTCATCTGAAGTTCACGTGATTTTCTTATGCTTTTTCTTCATATCCCACATTAAGTTGGTTATTGCATAAATTATGCTCTGTTTGCTGTTTCTATGATGGGTGTTCATTGAAAAATGATATTATGTCCTTGCTTTCTTTTCTTAGCTCTTCTGGCTTCCTTGCTTTATCTCATTCAGTTGATTTATGACTACATCTTTTATCTCGCTCTTTCTCTTCTGTGGAAAGTGCAAGGCATGTGTTACCTGAAAGTTCCTGCTGCCTCCTAAGATGTGTTCTCCAAGTCTCCTGTTTGACTCTCGGTAGTGTGAGTGGTTTCTCTTTTGCTTCGCTCCTTGTGTCTTTAGGGTCCCTTTATATTCTGCCCCTAGTACTTAAAAATGCACATTGATGCCCTATGTTCAGCCTTTCATTGAGTCTGTGTGTGTGTGTGTGTGTGTGTGTGTGTGTGTACACACACACATGTGCACAGGGGTCTTGAGCAGTTGGCATTTATGAATTTTGTCTCAACTTTCTTTCTCTGGAACTTGACCTTGTCAGGGCCCATCCTGTGGGCTGCCTTCATTTTGTAGAGTGTTCCCAACCTGAGGTGAAGTTCATTCCCTTGCAGGCCCCTTAAGGCCTCTGAGCACTGATTTGATGTAACAGTCAAATCTATCTTAGTGTCTTTTTTTTTTTTTTTAATGTTTATTTATCTTTGAGAGACAGAGCATGAGCAGGGAAGGGGCAGAAAGACAGAGGGAGACACAGAATCTGAAGTGGGCTCCAGGCTCTGAGCTGTCAGCATAGAACCGGATGCAGGGCTCAAACCCATGACCTGAGCCAAAGTCAGATGCTTAACTGACTGAGCCACCCAGATGCCCCTATTTTAGTCTTTAATGTCATCCTTAGGAAAGATTTTCTTACTTTAAGACATATATAAATATTCATCCGTTTATGGAAGTATATTTATTATATTGTTTCCAAATGGCTAGCCAACTTTTCCAATATAATTTTTTAAATTCCCCAAATCTTTCCTACCTATATAACTTGCCGGACAGTGTTTATACACATAGTGGATATGATATACTGAATAGTGTACAGACACGGAACTTTTCTAGGCTTTTCTTTCCATCTCACTAAAATAGCTCTTCCAGTTGTATCTATTTTCAGAACACAAATGTATATTCACAAACAGATTATGTTGCATTATAGTCTGTTCTTAGACATAATATATATAAAATTTTAGCTTTATAATACAGGAAATTGAAAGTTGCATAAACAAAAGTTCCCACTGCTCTCACCTCCCACTTATACCCCATGTACAAGGTCTAATCATAATGCTGACCTGATTAGAGCATAACAGATATGCCCTAAACAAGAAAACTTAGGGACAGCCTCTACTGCCTCTGGGTAGGGCCACAAGAGCAGGGCAAAAGGACCCATACCGTGACTCAAGGGTGAGAAATTTGTCTGAAGTTATCAAATCTTCATTTTACTATAGCAGACAGGGCAAAGTCTTATATAGACTTTTTTTTGATGACCAAAACAAGTGACCCCAAGATTTATCTTAGGGAGGGAGCACTCTTCGTTTAAAAAAACATTTCATGGTCCACTTAGATATATCAAGTTGGTTCTCGGGTCGCAAAGCCTAGTCATGAAGTGTAAAGAGGGAGTTCAAATGCTTTATGAGAACAAAAGGAATGATTTTAGACTCCTATGAGGAGAAGACAGAAACAAGGAAGAACAAGAGAAAAACAGAAGCCAGTGATACAGTAAAATCCCCAGGGGTGGGGGAGCTAAATGGGCTTTTAAGAGGACACCCAATATTTAAAGTTGAGTTGTTACGATAGTTTTGATGTAAACTCCTCCATCTCTCCCGGTTCTTAGCATCATCTGTTCCTCAAATGAAAAGCCTGTGTTTAAGGGGGGAAGGGAGTAGAGGACAGCAGCTGTGTTCATATCTAGTTCCATGAGTTTTCATGGATGGTCCATAATCTAAACCTACTCAGCAGAAACATGAACCAGAGCAGAGGTAACCATGAGCAAGTAGGTTCCTCAAACTGTTGCGAAACCTTGGGGAAGATCACTGATTTCTACAAGTTATAAAATGGGGACTTTCGATTATATTAAATCTTGCAAGCAGGGTGATCCCAGCTCTGTAGTTACCCAAAACTTCACTGGCTATATCTGTGTTTGCTCTAAAAAGAACTGGCATCACTCCTACCTTTGGGGAAATGCATTGCCATACTGTTCAATTTACCTCCCAGAAACAAGTGGGGAGAGGGAAGGAATAAACAGAATTTCAAAACCTCTGTTAGTTTTTCTAATGGTCCATTTCTGAGCAGAGCAGATTAGACAGAATTACATTTTTCTCTTCGTAAAGTGTGGTTAATCATAATAGCTTCTTCACACGGTTGTGGTGAAGATTACATGATTAGTGGTATATGTACAGCACTTTAGAAGTGCCTGGCACACAGTAAATCCTGTGACATTTACTATTATGAATATTTTCTAAGTTTATTTATTTATTTTGAGAGAGAGAAAGAGAGTGATGAGGAGACGGGCAGAGAGAGACAGAGAATCCCAAGTAGGCTCTGCCTGACACGAGGCTTGAACCCACAAACCATGACATCATGACCTGAGCCGAAAACAAGAGTCAGAAGCTTAACGGACTGAGCCACCCACGCACCCCTAGTATTATGACTATTAATACTACTGTCATTATCATGCCTAGTAGAATAAGGGGAATTGAGCTGCAGGGACTCTAAGAGGAAAGGAGGCAGAATCTTCAGGAGTAAGAAGAGGAGTGCCCCGCCCTCGCCTCTCCCTTCACCTCAAGTCTTCAACAAGTCCGCCATACACGAAAAACAAATGCCCGTGGGGAGTTTCGGGAGGCGGGGGCAGTTGTGGGGCAAAGCATCACAGAAAGGAGCCAAGTTATGGAGTAGAGAGGAGAGACTGGCTTCAGCAGGTGGGATGTAAATGAAGCCAAGAGGAAGCTAGAACTTGAACTCAAAACTGAAAATGATTGGGGGGTCAATAAACTCACCAGGAATCTGCAAACATAATTGGAAAGGATTAAAGAAATCATGCCAACAGAAAAAAAAAAAAAAAAGCCCAAATCACATTCAAGTGATGCTCTCAGCTGACCTAAGCCCACATTAAAAATAAACTGCACAAGGGGCACCTGGGTGGCTCAGTCGGTTAAGCGTCCGACTTTGGCTCAGGTCATGATCTCACAGTTTGTGAGTTCGAACCCCTCGGGCTCTGTGCTGACAGCTTGGAGTCTGGGGCCTGCTTCAGATTCTGTGTCTCCCTCTCTCTCTGACCCTCCCCTGCTCACGCTCTGTCTCTCTGTCTTTCAAAAATAAATAAATGTTAAAAAAATAAAATAAACTAAAATAAACTGCACAAGAAAGTTAAATAATAACTTGTTGAGAGACCCTGAGTGACTCAGTTGGTTAAGCGTCCGACTTCAGCTCAGGTCATGATCTCGTGGTTTGTGAATTAAATCTCTCTTTCTCTCCCTTAAAAATAAACGTTTTTTTTTTTTTAAAAAGAAGTAATTTGTTGAAAATCTATCAGATAAACACTTCTGGGAAAATGGTCACTTCAATGCAAATTTAAAAATTCCCTTCCAAAATACAAATCAAAACCACACTCAGATATCACCTCACGCCAGTCAGAGTGGCCAAAATGAACAAATCAGGAGACTATAGATGCTGGAGAGGATGTGGAGAAACGGGAACCCTCTTGCACTGTTGGTGGGAATGCAAATTGGTGCAGCCACTCTGGAAAGCAGTGTGGAGGTTCCTCAGAAAATTAAAAATAGACCTACCCCATGACCCAGCAATAGCACTGTTAGGAATTTACCCAAGGGATACAGGAGTACTGATGCATAGGGGCACTTGTACCCCAATGTTTATAGCAGCACTCTCAACAACAGCCAAATTATGGAAAGAGCCTAAATGTCCATTAACTGATGAATGGATAAAGAAATTGTGGTTTATATACATAATGGAATACTACATGGTAATGAGAAAGAATGAAATATGGCCTTTTGTAGCAACATGGATGGAACTGGAGAGTGTGATGCTAAGTGAAATAAGCCATACAGAGAAAGACAGATACCATATGGTTTCACTCTTATGTGGATCCTGAGAAACTTAACAGAAACCCATGGGGGAGGGGAAGAAAAAAAAAAAAAAAGAGGTTAGAGTGGGAGAGAGCCAAAGCATAAGAGACTGTTAAAAACTGAGAACAAACTGAAGGTTGATGGGGGGTGGGAGGGAGGGGAGGGTGGGGGATGGGTATTGAGGAGGGCACCTTTTGGGATGAGCACTGGGTGTTGTATGGAAACCAATTTGACAATGAAATTCATATATTAAAAAAAATAATAATAAAAAAATAAAAATAAAAATAAAAATTCCCTTCCAGCCTATGCTCATTAAAATAAATAGAAATATCCCCCAATAGAGTGGGGCCCCAATCTCATACATATTAGGAAAATTGGCTGGCTGTGATTCAATTCATACCAAACTGAAAAGTGGTGCTGGGAATTCAAAGTGTTAACATTCAAACTGGTGAGCCTTGCTGGGATGGGTAGGGGACAAACTTCTGAGAGCCCCACCATTACTACTCAACAGAGAGTCGGAGTGGGTTGTGTACATTTGGGACACGTTCCTCTGTAAAGTATTAAGAAGCTTACAGAGAACACTAGGTAAGTAGCTCCTCTTGTTGACTTAACATTGCTTCCACTTCAGGACCGGTTAGGTCTGTAGGGAAGATGCAGCACAGGAGACCTGGTGGGGTGTTGGGGAGACTCTCCAACCAACAAAACCTAGCCCTAGCCCTAGCTAGCATCTCCCCAGCCAGACGTGCACCAAAATAGCTGCCTTTCCCCAAAGTAAACAGAAGTATGGAGATTCACGCCACTGTTACCCCAGCCAGAAGGACAAGATCAGTGAAGTTATACTCACAGCTATGGGATTTTTAACAACTTCTGAAAGGAAATGCCATTTCCCAGAAGATTACCAACCAACAAACAATAAATAAACTAATGGAATATAAGAGAGAGTCCAGAAGTAAAGGAGTCAATTAATATAGTCAATTAATTTTTGATAAAGGTGCCAATGTAAAGCAAATAAGGAAAGAATAGTCTTTTTCAATAAATTGTGCTATTGAAATTCCTTACCTCACACTATATATACATCAACACTTAATGACTCACGATACACAAAAATTAACACAAAATGGACCAAAATAGATCATTTACTTAAATGCAAAAGCCAAAACTATAAATCTTCTAAAAGAAAATGTAGGAGAAATTTTTTTCAATCTTTGCCTAGACAAAGATTTTTTTTTTAAGATTTTATTTTTATTTTTTAATTTTTTTTAACGTTTATTTATTTTTGAGATAGGGAGAGACAGAGCATGAACGGGGGAGGGTCAGAGAGAGAGGGAGACACAGAATCCGAAACAGGCTCCAGGCTCTGAGCTGTCAGCACAGAGCCCGACGCGGGGCTCGAACTCCCGGACCGCAAGATCATGACCCGAGCCGAAGTCGGACGCCCAACCAACTGAGCCACCCAGGCGCCCCTAAGATTTTATTTTTAAATAATCTATATGCCCAATGTGGAGCTCGAACTCAGAACGCCAAGATCAAGAGTCACATTCTCCATCAACTGAGCCAGCCAGATGCCCCCTAGACAAAGATTTCTTACATGAAACACAAAAAGCATGGACCATAAAAAACAGAGAGAGAGAGAGATAAATTGGACTTCACCAAAATTTAAAACTCTACTCTTCAAAAGATGCTGTTAAGAAAGCAATGGTCTGGGAGACAAAATTCACAGTATGTCTATTTGCCAAAGTACATACACCCAAAATATATAAAGAATGTTTATAGCTCAGTAGTGATGAGACAAGCAACTCAATTTTTAGAATATGCAAAAAGCTTTAACAAACACCTTGCAAAAGGACATATGTGATTGGCAATTAAGTGCATGGAAAGATGTTCAACATGATTAGTTGTTAGGGAAATACAAGTTACAATTGTAATAACATACCAGCACATACCTACTAGAATGGCTGAAATCAACAGAATGGACAATAATAGCAGCAGTTTGGAGAGAATACAGAAGTCCGGGAATATAAAAAGCTACGCCACTTTGGAAAACAGTTTGGTGGTTCCATATAAAGTTAAATATATGCTTGCAGTATGATGTAGCAATTTCATGACTGGTTATTTACCCGAAGAAAAGTATGTCCACACAATTACTTGTGCACAAATGTTCATAACAGCTTTATTCATACTGGCCCCAAATTGGAAACAACCCAAATATCCACCCAAAGTGAATGGATAGGGGTACCTGGGTGACTCAGTCATTCAAGCATCCAACGCCTGATTTTTGCTCAGGTCATGATCTCACAGTTCATGAGATCAAGCCCTGCATGGGGCTTGACATGGAGCCTGCTTAAGATCTATTCTCTACCTCCCCAACTTGCATGCACATGCTCATTCTTTCTCTCTCTCTTAAAAAAAAAAAAAAAAAAAAAGTGAGGGACGCCTGGTGGCTCAGTTGGTTGATTGTCCGACTTTGGCTCAGGTCATGATCTTTTGGCTTGTGAATTCGAGCCCTGCATGGGCTCTGTGCTGACAGCTCAGAGCCTGGAGCCTGCTCCCTCTCGCTCTGCCCCTCCACCGTTCATACTGTCTCTCTGTCTCTGTCTCTGTCTCTCTCTCAAAAATAAACATTAAAAAAAATTTTCAAAAGTGAACGGATAAATAAATTGTGACAGAGCCATATAATGGTATACTCCTCAGTATGAAAAGGGAACAAACTATTGACACAGGAAACAAAAGGAACGGATCTCAAAAACATATGGTCCACTAAAAGCGCCAGACACAAAAGACCTCATACATATGCATATGGCACTCTGGAAAAGACAAATCTAATATAGAGAGAAAGAAAGCACATCAGTGGTGCCTGGGGCTCTCCATGGTGAGCGGGGATTGACCGGGAAAGCAGAAATGAACTATTTGGGTTGAGAGAAATGTTCTTGTACTTTCTGTGGTGGTGATGACATGGTATGTACAATTTACCAATTTCATTAAACTATAACTGCAAATGCGTGCATTTTAATTGTATGCAAATGTACTTCAATAGAGTTGATTTAACAAAACAAAATTTTTACTGAAAAAAGCTACATGATATAAAAATATCTTTATGATGATAAACAGGAACCTGGACTAGCCAGTGTGGTAGGGAGGGAGGTCAGATACATGTATAATATCCTTATCTTTCAAAAGAAGTTATTCATGGATAATTAGAGATTCAGATTCTGATCAAGATAACAAGCTGAGCAAGGGCTGCTAGTTTTCTCCCCTGAAGGTGCAAACAGAAATGTGAGAGGGATGTCAATAAATTCCAGAACCTAACATAAGACTGCAAGAAACTCTTGAAGAGACACAAAGTGCTTGGGTCTTGGTGAGGGGGGGAAATAGACTTTGGAAGCCTAATAGTAATAAAAGTAATACACAGTGTTTGTTATTTGCCACTCTTCTAAGTCTTGGATATATATACTATCTGATTTAATCCCCTGAACAGTTCTGTGAGGTGGGGATTGTTATCCCCATTTTACAGATAAGCGGACTGAGGCAGGGTGAAGCTAAGTAGTGTGCCTAATATCACATAGCCAGTAAGGGCCGAGCCAGGATTTAAACCCAGGCAGCCTGGCTCCAGAGTTAGGGCTCTTGTGTCTGCACCCTGGGGCTTCCCATTATAGTGTTAGGAGCCATAGGGTAAGGGAATGGCTAAAGGAACACACTCTCCCCCTGCCATTTCCTCTCCCCCATATTGCCCTCCTTGGGTGGAGGATGGCAATACCCACAGAAGGTTGATCGGAGAGGGTGCTTCTGTTCTCCACAGCATCTTCTGATAATGACAAGATGAGGCCATGACTGGCCCCTGATCATTACCTTGCTTCTCCCGCCATCTGTGACTAGGAAATTACTAGGATACCACCCTGCAAAAGATCTGTGCCTGGATAAAGTGGTTTAGAGATTGCCTAAAGAGTGGGATTGCCTGGGGTCCTTGGGGGGTGCACTAATGTGGAGTGGTTAAGCCCACCAGGGGCTCCCCCATCCCACTCATCTGGAGAAGATGACAGTGCTCACGTTTTCATCTCTCCCCAAAGACAATGGCCATCAGGCACAAGGGAATATGAGCTCACAAGAAGAAAACAATGAGACATCTGAGGAACACAAACACTATAAAAGAGCCAACACCAGAGGAAGCAGAGTTAAAGGACCACCAAAATAAATATCAAGTTAAGATTACAGATATGCTCAGAAACACAGGAGGGTATTAGAAAAGAATAATAGATGTTATGAGGAAGAAGCAATGTCATGTGAGAAATAAGGTAAGTAAGTAACTTTAATTTCACTGCCACCTAAATAAATAATGGCAAAACTTAAAAAACAAAATGTGTCATTAAAACTAGAGAATACCTGGGGCGCCTGGGTGGCGCAGTCGGTTAAGCGTCCGACTTCAGCCAGGTCACGATCTCGCGGTCCGTGAGTTCGAGCCCCGCGTCAGGCTCTGGGCTGATGGCTCGGAGCCTGGAGCCTGTTTCCGATTCTGTGTCTCCCTCTCTCTCTGCCCCTCCCCTGTTCATGCTCTGTCTCTCTCTGTCCCAAAAATAAATAAAAAAAAAAACGTTGAAAACTAGAGAATACCAACGTACTGGGAGAAAAGGGTTGGGTCACAGGGATATGAAATTGTGCTAAGATACTTGGGGAGAAGACATGGAGAATTTTAAAAGGCATAATGTAGGGGCAACCTGGCTGGCTCAGTTGGAAGAGCATATGACTCTAAATTTCAGGGTTGTGAGTTCAAGCCCCGTGTTGGGCATGGAGCCTACTTAAAAATCAAATAAAAGGCGGGGAGCCTGGGTGGCTCAGTCGGTTAAGCATCTGACTCTTGGTTTCAGCTCAGGTCATGATCTCACAGTTCATGGGTTCGAAAGCCTGCTTGGGATTCTCTTTCTGGCCCTCTCCCGCTCGCGCTCTCTCTCTCTCCCTCTCTCTCAAAATAAATAAATAAACTTAAAAAGATAAATAAGATAAAATAAAAGGCATATGATAAGGTAACAAGGAGAAACACATCAGATAATAAGAGCTAAA
The DNA here is from genome assembly GCF_046562875.1 of Panthera onca. Classification (NCBI taxonomy): domain Eukaryota; kingdom Metazoa; phylum Chordata; class Mammalia; order Carnivora; family Felidae; genus Panthera; species Panthera onca. The sequence goes on from NC_138351.1 coordinate 72,882,037, forward strand.
AGAAGCTGGAGTGGCAGCTTAATTTTAGGTAAAATAGATTTCAAACTCTTCATTCCCCTCCCCTCCAAAAAAAAAAGCCTATGGGAAAAATAATGATGTCATATAGTTGTACAAGTATAGTAGACCCCAAAAAACATGATTATGAGCACGTATATATCTGACTACTTAGCCTTAAAATATATAAAGCCATAACTGACAAAACTAGGGAAGAAACAGATAAAACCACCACTTTTGGAAGAAGTTTGACACTTACTCAGAAACTGTTAGATCACACCGATTTTAAAAATTAACTACCAGCATAGAAGATTTAATAAATACATGATTGAACATTTTAAAAGCAGGACTTAGCAACATATTTTTTTCTCAGCACATCCGAAGGAAGAGCCTTACTATAGCAGTGATTCTCAAAAACAGGAAGTCTCGCTGAGAAAGAGACAGGATACTGACTTATAAAATTAATAATGATAGAGGAAATTTATAGAGCCAGAAAAATTAAAGCCAGTCTAAAAGTTTAAAAATCTGCATGAAACAGATGAAATTCTAGGACAGTTGGCTAAATAAGAATGAGACTCTGATATCAACACAGAATACCTATCTTTTCTTTTCTTTTCTTTTCTTTCCTTTTCTTTCCAAGTACTAGACCCTGGCTAACCCAGATTCATCTCCTTTAATTCTTAGAACTAATATTTAGTAAGTACCTACCGGTGCCAAGCACTCTCTCATTCCATCTTTACAACAACTGCATGAGCTAGGTGTCATTATTATTATCCCCATTTTATAGAAAAGGAAACTGAGGCATGGGAAAACTAAGAATCTTGCTCATGGTTACCCAACTTCTAAATGTGCTGTAAACACTTAATACTTAAATATTAGATTATGAGATGTAATAGCATCATCATTTTATTTATTTCCTCTTATTTTTATTTTTTTTTCACGGGCAATGCTTTCTTCTGTTTTAAAAATCGTAGGGCTAAAATCTAGTAAAATGTGGACCCATACCCTGTACTTATTTTATGTTGTGATTTACAAGGTATAAATTCTATATTTTGTAAAATGTTTTGAAAGAAGTCGACAAAGTAATTCCCTTTTCTTGCTCCCAAATGCAGAGGTCTGAGAGAAGTCACATGGCCTATGAGCTTCTGGGTGTTATCAAACCCAATTTCCTCTGAACTACTAACTGCCCAGATACATTTACAGGGCATGCAGGAGTCCCACGTAAGCAGTGGTTTTTGCTACATACCTATCTATCTATCTACCTTAATATTTTTAATGTTTATTTTATTTTTGAAAGAGAGAGAGGGACAGATCATGAGCAGGGGAGGGCCAGAGAAACAGGGAGACAAAGAATCTGAAGCAGGCTCCAGCCTGAGCTGTCAGCACAGATCCCACAAACCATGAGATCATGACCTGAGCTGAAGTCAGACACTTAACTGAGCCACCCAGGCACCCCTGTATCTATTTTTTTCATTGAAGAATCTTATTTAGGGAGGGTTAATACTCCCAAGATCACAGAGCTAGGAAGTGATGGAGTTGGTACTTGAATCCAGTTAATCTCACTCTAAGAGCCAAAGCATGTGATTACTAACATGCCCCGCACCAATGAGATCAGAAATAGGTCTCTATACACTAACTGCCCAAGATACACTGTTTAGGTTGGTGGTGGTGGTGAGGGGGAGAAATTTAACTCCAAAAATAGTATGTAAAAATTTCCTTTAAAAATATACATTAATGGAAACCAATTTGACAATAAATTTCATATTAAAAAATAAATATAAAAAAATAAAAGTATACATTATACATACACATCATATGATATATGATAAATATTATATTTATATAAATTTATATTATATATAAACTTACTTAATTTTAATATAATTATAAGTACATAATAAAATTATATATTATATAGATATAGAAACAAACAGAGGTACAGAGAAAGACACAGATTGACTGGTCTGGTAAGAGTTTTGTAGTCATATTGCATGGTTGGATCCCAGCTCTCCCATTTATGAACTGGGTAACCTCTGGCAAGATATTTAATCTCTCCATGACTCAGTTTCCTTTGTCACAAAATGGGGCTAATAATGGTACCTAATTCAGGGCTGTAAAGATGAAACCAGTTGCTACGTGGAAGAGCAGTTGACCAACAGCAACTGCTCACTAAGTATTAGTTAATTTATTTGTTTAAAAATGGCTACTTCTGGAGAACATTTCACCTCTGTTACTTTTGTAATCAAGGAAAGTTGCTAAATTAGGAATAACTCTACTGTAATTGTAACCATGTGATACTGATGCAGAAAGAGGTAGATCAATGAACTAGATTGGAGACTTCAGAGAAGTCCCAATTATACTGGGATAATATTAATAGATAATAAGAATGTAGAATCAGTGGGGAAAGTATAGGCTATTTCATCTAGTGAGCTCGTTTAATTTAGTGCCACGCATGGTGCTTTTTCTTAATTAGGTTATCCACCCGGGCTGGGAATCAGATGGATAAAGTCCACTTCGGACAGTGTTGTCAGCCCTGGCTGCATAGCAGACTCGGGTGGAGAGCCTTGAAAACTCCTGCTGTCCAGCGGTGCCTGGGTGGCTCAGTCGGTCAGGCATCTAACTTCAGCTTAGGTCAGGATCTCGCAGTTCGTGAGTTTGAGCCCTGCATCGGGCTCTGTGATGACAGCTCAGAGCCTGGAGCCTGCTTCGGATTCTGTGTCTGCCCCTCTCCTGCTCATGCTCTGTCTCTTTCTCTCAAAAATGAATAAACTTAAAAAACAAAACAAAACCTCCTGCTGTCCAGGGCCCTGCCCTGTCCATTTAAGTCATCATCTCTGGAATGGGGCCCAGACATCAGCATTTTTCAAAGACTTCTCCCAGATGATTCTAGCGTGCAGTCAGGATAAATAACTACTACTTTACAGGGCATTATTTTACCAAAATGATATATTAAAGGTTAATTTCCTAGGAACAAATTTCACATCAGCTGTTTATTAAGAGATTTCGCTCGCTATTCCTGCATTCCTCCCCTTAGGGGATCCTAGTTGGCAGGTACACTTTGCATTTAGATTTTTTCCCTGGGGAATGTTAATTGCTTCAGCTATCATAACAGAATGGAATTTTTACTTTTCCCTGGTGTCACAGAAGAATCTGTACAGCGCACCTGAACTCTGACCTTCTACGTCTATTTGGATGGTACCCCCAAACCCAGCAAAGGAAGTGGTCCCATTTAATTGCCAGACGTCCCATTTAATTGCGGGACTGAGTCAGTTAAAAGCAGCACCAAGAAATCACCAGACCGTCCCACAGAGCCTGAGATAGTGAGGAAACCAAAAGTCTTTCTAAAGTCAAAAAGTTCTGCCTTTATTTCCAGATCTTCTTCCTGGTTTCCAAGCAGCCAGCCACCTGCTCTCAGCTTTCACCAAGAACTAAACAATTTAAGGAAGGAAGAAGATTATTCTAGGCCAGAAAGTTTCTGGGAAACTTTAAGTAACCTTGCCTGTGGAGAGGACATTTCTTGGCCTCTTTCCCTCATCAGGCCTGACCATCTTCTGGGTCGGGGAGAAGAAAACCCTTTATCCTTTCCTAGTCGGGATCTTTTTCTAGGCCTAACTGCCTGAGCTCCTGCTGAAAGACCTGTTAACAACTGCTTTGTGGGGAGAGAAGCAGTTTAAGATTAGACCACTAAAGATAAGATTGAGCAGAAGCAGCTGCTAGATTCACTCATTTACGTATCCACAGTGCTGGTGGTGCAGGTCTGTATTAAACCCACAGAAATGTGTCACTGAGGCAGAAATCACAAACCATCTCCGGTCTTTCTGGAAACCCATGAAAAGTGCCCTTGGGAGGGGAGGGCGAGTCGCAAATGGGAATGGTTTGATGGATGGTTGCTTTATTTTTTTCAATTTTTTAAATGTTTATTCATTTTTTCGAGAGACAGAGTGAGCAGGGGCGGGGCGCGCGCGCGCGCGCACACACACACACACACACACACACACACACACACACACGCACGCGCGCGCGCAGAAGCAGGCTCCAGGCTCTGAGCTGTCAGCACAGAGCCCAACTCGGGGCTCGAACTCACTAACCGTGAGATCATTGCCTGAGCCGAAGTTGGCAGCTTAACCGACTGAGCCACCCAGGTGCCCTGATTGATGGGTTTAAGGAATTCTTTGACTGCTCTATGTGGACACACTGTTTGCTTTCAGTGCCCATCACAGACTTCTGGTCTCCACATGAAATTGGAGGAACTGCTAGAAAACCAATGCTGTGCAGACTAAGCACTACACATAAAAGGACAGTTGGCACAGGAAACACACAAAGAAAAATTAAGAAGGCTCCTCAAGGTCCCAGCCAGGTGGAGGCTCCCCCCTGCAGCCAGGTCACCCCAGGGGCAGTGTCCTCACCTTCCGTGTTAGCCACCGTGCTTCCTCAGACTGCCCACAGCCCAACGCTTTCCAGCAAATCCCTTTGCTTTTATGTCACACACCTGCCTTTAGAGATTTTCTGGGCCTCAAGAGAGATATTTATTAAGAAGTAGAAAGGGCATGAGTCAGGAAATGAAAAGAAGCCCAGAGCTTTTAGATCATGTGACTGAGGACGCTACTTTTCCCTTCTCTGAACTTCATTGCCATATTTTAAAAGACTGGGGGACTAGATTTCTTTCCCCTCCCATCTGTGAACATTTACCATACCCAATTTACCATACCCATTTACCATACTTCTTCATCATGGCAACCAGATTGCAATTGCTTCTTCTGTCTCCCCAACTAGACTGAGAGCTGAGTATGAGAGGGGCCATATCTGTCTGATTTATTCTTGTGTCCCCAGCACAGAGACATGCACATAGGCAATCGAAAAATGTATTTGTTGAATGAGAGAAAGGAAGGAAGGAAACAGGATAAGACGTCTCACTAGGTCACTGGACACCTATTTGCATAAAGGCTGCTAGGAGCCCTAAAAATTGCTACAAACCAGGAAGGAAGTAAACTGCTTCTCTCCAATCCCTATGAAAGGGAAAATAAATGGGGTCAGAGGCAAAAACAAGATGTGGCCTAAATCTCTCACAGAAGCCTCTGTAAACGTGAAAAAGCAAAGCTACCTGTGGGGGCCATGAGTTCACGAACACCCCAGGCTGGTCCTCCTGAGGGGGGGCGGGGGTTGGCAGAACAGAGAGCGGAAGGGTTTTCTTCCAAGGGATCAGAGAGGCCTGAGGCCTTGCAAGAGCTAGCAGATGAGACTTTGTTAGGGCTTTGCCATTTATACACATTTTCTTAATCTCGAAGGGACTGTCCAGAATAGGGAGGGCACGCAGGGGCCGGAGAAGAATAGGAATATCAGTATGGTGCCAGGCCTTGGAGGAACTGACTGGAAGGGCCCCACAGCCCGCAGTCCCAGAATTCTCCTCCAACCTGGAGTGATTTGGGAGAGACTCTGGTGCATCCCCTTAACACACATGGCCCCAGAGGAGGAGGGAGAGGGGACACTGGTAGACTTGGGATCTCAAGGAGTCTCAGCATAATCTGCCAAACACCTCTGAGTATAAACTGGGTTTTAATTTTTCAAAAAAAAAAAAAAAGGAAAATTGAGAAATATTTATCATTAGATTGTTTTGGCAGTAATCCTGACCTTGTGCTCAAATCATGGAATCACAGAATCAGCAGCTCAGAGGCCAGTCCCAACTTTTACAGAAAGTATCCCCAACAGGAAAGTCAACAGCAGCTACCATTTTATTCCACTTCTTTTCTGCGCACAGGGCCAGGACTATGGGGAGGTAAGTGAGGCACTCGCTTTGGTGCAAAATTTAAGGGGTGTCCCAAAACATAGTTGTCACAATAAACGTGTAACTGCATTGATGCAAAAAAGTCCATGATGAACAAAAGAGCAAACTTTTAGAGAAAGACAAATACCATATGATTTCACTCATAGGTGGAATTTAAGAAACTAAACAAATAAATAAAGAGAAAAGAGATGAAGAAAAAACCAGACTCTTAAATACAGAGAACTGTTACTAGAGGGAAGATACACTTATCATGATGAGCACTGGGTAATGTAGAGAATGGCTGAATCACTATATCATACACCTGAAACTAATATAACACTGTGTTAGTTATACTTCAATAAAACAACCAAAACAAAACCAAAATATTTTAAATAACAAAGGGTTTTGGGGTGCATGGATGGCTAAGTCAGTTACGTGTCCAACTTCGGCTCAGGTCATGATCTTGGGTCCATGAGTTCGAGCCCTGCATTGGGCTCTGTGCTGACAGCTCAGAGCCTGAAGCCTGCTTCAGATTCTGTTTCCCTTGCTCTCTGCCCCTCCCCAACTCACACTCTGCCTCTGTCTCTCCCAAAAATGAATAAATATCAAAAAAATTAAAATAAATAACCCTGGGCTCTGATCCTATACTTGCTCGACCCTGAGTGTGAACATTGTGTTCACCTTACCCTAGCCGTGGCTCCAACCAAACTCATTCTCATTTTAGGGCTTTGTACTTGCTGTTCTCTGTCTGGAATGTTCCTCCCAAATCCTTGCATAGTTGGCTTCTTCTCATTATTTAGGATTTTGCTCTAGTGTCATCTTCTCAGAAAGGCCTTCTCTTCTCTGACTTTGCTACAAAATCACCCACCCTATCCCCATCACGCTATTCCATTACTGTTTTACTTTTTCCAAAACACTCATCACAATGAAATTATATTTGTTTCCACATTTGCTGATGTCTCTTCAATGCCTGATACATAGTACATGCCCCCAAAATATTAGTTGAATGAATAAAGTACATGAATGGAGCACTTGTCTATGAGGCATTATGCTAAGTGCTTTACATGCTTGATTTCAACCACTGTTGTACAGAGGAGTAACCCGGAACTCTGAGGGGTTAAGAGAAAATTCACTTCATGTGACATAAGGTCACACAGCTAGTGAGTGAATGGAGGCTAAAATCATCCAGGTCCTATTTCATCGCCTCTACTGCTACCACCCATGCTTTGGGTTCCTTATTGCCCTCTTCCAAGGAAAGATTTAACTCTTTTATTCCCAAAGTCACCCTTGGCTTCTCCACTGAGCCATTGTTGTGAAAACAGTAAGATATCAACCCTTTCTTGATTAAAAGCATAGCCAACAGTGGGTTTGCACGTCCAAGAAAGGCTCTGGTAGGACATGTTTATGGAGAGGGCTATTCTTACCAGCCCGGCTGAGGCTGGGGCTGCCTCCTTTGTACAAGTCCTACCTGTGATCATGTAGAGTGTACCCAAATCCACCTTCCTTTGAGGCTATGAACTGTCCAACTGTCCAACCAGGTTCGATGAGAAAGTAGCAGCTTGGGGAAACAGATCCTATCTGTGCTTGAGCTAATTTCCTCTTTGGCCTTATATTAAAAGGTGCTGTGCTCTGGCTTCCTCAAGGCCTGTGTGTGTGTGTGTGTGTGTGTGTGTGTGTGTGTGTGTAAACAAGGTTAGATACCATAAAATTCACTAGTAACTTTACTAAGTTGTGTAACTAGAACCACAACCCAGTGTTAAACATTCCTCTCACCCACTAAAGTCTCTCATCCCCATTTACAGTTAATCCTCATTCCCTTTTTAAAAAAATGTTTATTTATTTATTTTGGGGGGAGGCAGAGAGAGAGAGAGGGAGAAAGAGAATCCCAAGTAGGCTCCAAGCTAGCAGAGCCCAATGCAGGGCTCGATCTCATGAACCGCGAGATCGTGACCTGAGCCCAAATCAATAGTCGGATGCCCAATGGACTGAGGCACCCCCAGTTAATCCCCATTTCTACCCCCAACCCAAGGCAACCGCTAATCTACTTTCTGTCTCTCTGGATTGGCCCTTCTGGCCATTTTACATGGATGGAATCATTCCATATGTGACCTTTTGTGGCTGGCTTCTTTCAGTTAGCATAATTTTTTTGAGGTTCATCCATGTTGTAGCATGTATATATTTTGTTCCTTTTACTTACTGAATAGTATTCCAGACGTGTACTTTCAATGGGACTGAATGAGTAGCTCAGGCCAATGGCTCCTTCTTCTAGGCCTCTTTCCCGGAGAAGACGTCAACAGGCCTACCCACAGGGCCTCCCCACCTCTGAGTAACCTTTGTCCAATTCTGTCTTCATGGGAGGGCAAACCTGACCACCTCACCTCGCACTTGGCAACAGGTTGCTTTTCGCATCTTCAACCCAATGTCCTCTGGTGGCCCTGGTTCTCCTTTATTAGAATGAAAGCTCTCTGCAGGGAGAAATCAGGTCCTCAGCTGCTTCTACATTGTCTCGGTCTTCCAAGAACAGTGCTGGGCAAAAAGCAAGTGCCTGATAGATACGTGGGAGGAATGCTTGTGTGCGGGGCAAGGCTTCAGCAGGGATTGTGGGTAATCCCCGGGTTCTTTCCATCCCTTCGGCCCTGGATGCTGTGGTCGGTGTGTGCTTTAGCACCTCAACACTGAGTGAGTCCCGTGAGACACACAGCAATGGCTTGCCTGCGTTAGCTCTCCTGAGGCCATTGGCCCAAATGTCCCTCCAGTCAATTCTACAGAATATACTGGAAAGAGCAAAAGTTCTGGCTCTGAGTTTGACCTCAGGAAAGGTTTCTCCTCTGGAAAACAGGGAAAGTATCTGCCCCACAGACTGGGAGGATTAAATGAGATAAGGTATCAATAATATAGTCAGGCTCAGAACACAGTGGTGGCCTTCCCCTTAATGCTTTCGTCTTCTCCCTCCCCACCACTTCTGTGTCTTTTTTTTTAATGTTTATTTATTTATTTTGAGACAGAGAGAGAGAGAGAGAGAGAGAGCAGGGGAGGGACAGAGAGAGAATCCCAAGCAGACTCTGCACTGTCAGCGCAGAGCCCAGTGCGGGACTCGATCCCACGAACTGTGAGATCATGACCCAAGCCAAAATCAAGAGTTGGACACCTAACCAACTGAGCCACCCAGGGGCCCCTCTGTGTCTTTTCTTAACCCTCCCCTCCCACCTCTCCCAAAGTCAGTAGTTCATGCAAATTCAAAGCCACTTTAGAGTTTGGTAAACACGGTATCCTAAAGGTATTACTATCTCTGTGGAAGGATGTAACATGTTTGGGGAAGGAGTTCCAAGGACTCTGATTCAGTTTTGGTATCACTGAGATGTTGCAAGGCAGAGTGGCAAAGGGACAGCTTTCAGATGTGTTTCATTTGATTTCTATAATAGAAGTTCCAGAGAGGTATTGTCAACATTGAACAATTCAGAGCTTTCATATTATAATCTGGATTTCTGTCTTCTATTAAAAAAAAAAAAACAAAAAAACAAAAAAACACCCCAGAAGATCTGGTCATTGGGTTTCATGTTTTGGAGGGCAAGAATCTTCCAAATGGCCTCAGTCCCATGGGTTTTCTCTTGCTCTGAAGACTAGGGTCTTCTTCACCTACACTCATTACATTTCTTGCCTGGCCCCTGAGACTTGAATCCGTGCCCCTTTAAAAACTGATGCCCAGGGGCACCTGGGTGGCTCAGTTGGTTAAGCATCCAACTCTTGATTTCGGCTCAGGTCATGACCCCACGGTCGTAGGATCAGGCCCCACGTAGGACTCTCTCTGAGCGTGAAGTCTGTTTGAGATTCTCTCTCCCTCTCCCTCTGCCCCTCTCCCCTGCTTATGCTCACTCTCTCTCTCCAAAAAAATAAAAGGTGATGCCCAAAGAGAATCATTCCTGGGACTTACAAAGGCTTTGTAATGCTAACTGTCCCCCTGGGGGTAAGGGGACTGTTAATCTGCCTTTAGTTTATGTTTTTTTTTAATGTTTATTTATTTCTGAGAGAGAGAGAGGGAGACACAGGATCTGAGGCAGACTCCAGGCTCTAAGCTGTCAGCACAGAGCCCAACACAGGTCTCGAACCCATGAACTGTGAGATCATGACCTAAGCCGAAGTCATACGCTTAACCAACTGAGCCACCCAGGCACCCCTGCCTTTATTTTATCTTAATATCCACTGGAAAATATAGATAATAGTAAGAGCTTGTAGTGTGGAGTGCTGGGTGGTGGAGAGTTGGTGCTCAGCTTGGTCTTAATTTTTGGCTAGGGTCTAGGAAGGGAAGGTTTGGTGAATTCCTTTCTATGCTTGAGAGCAGATGTCCTGCCCAGTCCCTTACCTCTTCACATGAGGTGTATACATAAACTGCTTAGCCTGGTGGCTGGTGCAGACACAGTAAGCACTCCATACACACTTGATGGCAAGTATTACGATTGCTTTTGTCGTTACCATGATTAAACCCCTGCTTTCCTGTTGCTCAGCCAGCTCCCAGCACGATGGGCTCCTAATACCTTTGCCTTTTAACAGCCACCTCCACTGCTTTCTGTCTCCTGACCTCTTCCAAATGCCTGGACTCACTTTGCAGCCCCGCACCCACCCCTTAGACCTACCCATGGCACTACCCCTGTGGCCCTGACTTCTGGCTTTCCTCCACAAGGACTAGCAGATTCATCCCTGGTTGCCCTGCTTCTAGCTGCTCCGGGTCAACAGCTCAGGGTGTCTGGTCCTGCCTCTGGCCTAAAATGCAGGCTTTTTGAGGCAGTGCCTCCCGGTGAGCTCCTTAATGAAATCTAGATATCAGAGGACACAAACACATAGGCTCCTGTGACTCTCAGGGGAATGAGGACCTCCACGACAGCAGGGACATGTCTGTGCCTGACATGTCCACTACTGTATCCCCAGTGCTAGACCAGTCCCTGGTACATAGCAGGTGCTCAGTCAATGCTTGCAGAATGGATAAATGAATTAATGGACAAATGAATGAAGGAGTGAATATGGATGAGAGACCTGTGTGGTAAAAACAGTAAAAATCTGTAATTCTCCTAGATGTGCTGATTTCACAATGCCACTTATTTCTCTTCCATGAGTCAGGATAAAATCATTAAAGGGAAGGGGCGCCTGGGTGGCGCAGTCGGTTAAGCGTCCGACTTCAGCCAGGTCACGATCTCGCGGTCCGTGAGTTCGAGCCCCGCGTCAGGCTCTGGGCTGATGGCTCGGAGCCTGGAGCCTGTTTCTGATTCTGTGTCTCCCTCTCTCTCTGCCCCTCCCCCGTTCATGCTCTGTCTCTCTCTGTCCCAAAAATAAATTAAAAAAAAAAAAAAAAAACAAAAAACGTTGAAAATCATTAAAGGGAAGACAGTCTATGTGCGGGCCTTCTAGGGGAAGAAGCAGGGAATGTTCCCTCTACACTGCAGTCAAGCCCTGAGCACGGCATGGGGTCAGTGGTGGTGACCTCTGAAGAAGCTGGGAGGGAAGGGGGAGAGAGAGAGGAGAGTGCCTGCAGCATAGGAAGGAGCAGGGAGCTTGGGGAGCCAGCTGGGGATTGAGAAGCCCCCAAAGGCTGAGTAGGAGAGAGGCCTGCTTGGATTTTCCTCCTGTGGGCACCACTGGTAAAATTTCTGCTCTGCAAACCCTACCCCTGATTTGGTACTGACCTTAGAGGCAAGGCCCTCACCCCATTTGGGGGCCTGCTCTGCAGTTATCAAAAGGCAGTCACCTCATAAATGCAGCTGCTTTTTAGTGTTGCTGATATAAAACCAACAGCACCACCACCCACCCCATTCTGCTTCTCTGTTCTGTTTCTTTTGCTGCCTGTTTCCTATGCTGGGCAGAGAGCCAAAGCAGCTCGGGGTTACCAAACCCCAAACCCATTAAACCACTTCCCTTCCCTCAGAACGGTCCCAGCATTGTAAGCCTAGATGTGGATCCTTCACTTTTTCCTCTCCCGCCCCCACCTGTCCATTTGTCCCCAGAGATGAGTCATGAACCCCTTGGAGCAGTGGGAACCAAGAAGAAAGAACCAGGCCCCAAGCACTGGACAGCAGATTACTACTTCTCTTTCTTCTGGACATGTGTCTTCACTCTTTGGGCAAAAGTTAATTTTAGCCAGCCTCTATCAAACTCCCGGAGGCTGATTTTCTTTCACCACGATTTCTCTGGAAATTTGAATTTTTCTATTTCTGGTGCACAGCAAACCTGGGGTACCCAGAAGGCTGGGAGGGGGGCAGAGTCTAAACACTTTTAGGCCTCTGGGATCCTGCTCCTTCTGTATCCCTGCCTCATCCTGGGGCACCATTCCCTACCGCCATGATGAGGTTAGAATTGGGGGACCCCAGGGAAGGTCCTTTACCATCATATGCACCACTGCACTACCTTAGAACTCTTTCCTCATGGGGCACCTGGGTGGCTCAGTCAGTGGACCATGCAATTCTGGACCTCTGAGTCATGAGTTCAAGCCCCATGTTGGGCATGGACCCTACTTAAAATTAAAAAAAAAAAAAAAAAAAAAGAACTCTTCCCTCTCATTTGTTACTCAGGATCCAGAGCAACACATGTTCTGCCATACCCACCTCCTTGTGGAGGTAATAATTATAGCTAAAATTTATTAAGCATTTATTTTGTTTGCCCAGGCATTATCCCACTTTAATTATCTCATTTGATGCTCATAACAACTCTATAAGGCATGTGGTATTATTTCCTTCATTCTTCAAGTGAAAAAACAGGCTTAGAGAGATGAGATAATTTGCCCAAACTCACCACCTGGTGAGCTGTAGTGCTGGGAATCTGAACCCAGGAAGTGAGACTCCAAAGTCTTATGTCTTGCCACCATTTCCATATCCTCTGATAGGGCTGAGAAGTCAAGGGAGGAGGTTCGTACAAGGGTTTCCTTTGGGGGCTGTTAGTAAGCAACCTCTAGGGATGGAGAGAAACATCTGTGAGGAACTAAGGAACATTCCCCAGTTCCCAGATGGTGGGGAATATGTTTATGCCAGCTAAAATCTGACACCTCTTCATGCCCTCAGAATCACCCCAGCCTTCAAGTCAGAAAGAAAGCCCCTCTCACTGGATCCTCAACTGAGCCAGACCAGCTCCCAGGGGCTCAGGGTCTTGTGGAGCTAACAAACTCCTCCCCTTCACCCCTGTGTTCCCTGCCCACCCTTTCTTCCTCTGGAAAGGCCCCCTCCTGGGCCTTGTCCAAAAGAGTCCCTGTCCTGAAGGAGACCAACCCTTGAGCTGCAGGCCCAAGGAACAAGTCCTCGCCATCCATCAGTCTCCTGCCCCTGGCCGGCCTGTGTTCATCACTACCTGAGCCACTCTGTCTCCAGGGAAACCGCTACATCACCTGAGATTAACACCACCTGGCCCAACTCCACCCTCCCACTTATGGGCCTGTAGGAAATCTGATTTAACTGTATCTAAAACCGGGAAGTATGTTCCCACTGGGACTACATGTGCTAATTCTCAGAAGCTTTCTTGCGACAGAGGAAGAGGGGGAAATATATATATATATATATATATATATATATATATATATATATATATATATATATATTTTTTTTTAATATATGAAATTTACTGTCAAATTGGTTTCCATACAACACCCAGTGCTCATCCCAAAAGGTGCCCTCCTCAATACCCATCACCCACCCTGCCCTCCCTCCCACCCCCCATCAACCCTCAGTTTGTTCTCAGTTTTTAACAGTCTCTAATGCTTTGGCTCTCTCCCACTCTAACCTCTTTTTTTTTTTTTTTTCCTTCCCCTCCCCCATGGGTTTCTGTTATGTTTCTCAGGATCCACATAAGAGTGAAACCATATGGTATCTGTCTTTCTCTGTATGGCTTATTTCACTTAGCATCACACTCTCCAGTTCCATCCATGTTGCTACAAAAGGCCATATTTCATTTTTTCTCATTGCCACGTAGTATTCCATTGTGTATATAAACCACAATTTCTTTATCCATTCATCAGTTGATGGACATTTAGGCTCTTTCCATAATTTGGCTATTGTTGAGAGTGCCGCTATAAACATTGGGGTACAGGTGCCCCTATGCATCAGTACTCCTGTATCCCTTGGATAAATTCCTAGCAGTGCTATTGCTGGGTCATAGGGTAGGTGAGGGGGAAATATATTTTAAAACTTATCTTTTTTCATCCTTTGTTCAAACCCTGAGACCTAAACTCTTGCTCCCACCCCGTCTCACCCTTAACCTCCACTCCCTACCTTCTCTGGCCTTTTCGAATAGAAAAACTGCCAGCAAATCTCTCCCTGCGCACACGTACATGTTTATTTTTCCTCATTATAAAAGTGAAATATGTCCAGTGCAGCTGGAGATGCCTTAGGAAGACAGAACTCATGGGCCTTGCTGAGGGACTGGATGGGGAGGGTGAGAGAAAGAGAGGAATCTGTAATGACATTGAGATTTCTGGCCTGAGCATGTGGATACAGAAGGAAGCTTCCAGTAGTGGACTCACAATCCCACTTCCTGCAAAGGGGGTACTTCATCCAAGACAAAATGAAGAAGAAACTTGGGAAGTGTGCCCCACTTTCTGATGTGGAGGGGAGGGCCAGGAAGCAAGGATGGCCGTGGGATGCGGGACCCACGGTGCTTATGTCATCTGTGCTGCTGTGGGTCAACCATGGTCAGAGTGGCTTCTGTGATTAACAGAAGACTCTGGGCCAGCAGAGGAGGCAGGGGCCCCAGGAAGGAGGCCACTCACCTCATGTGCCTTGAGTGGCGGTTGAGCCAAGAAGAAAACACATGGGAAAACTGGCCCCTGGAGTGGTTGTTTCACCAGAGGAGAAACCACAAAGAGCCAAGCCCCCCCAGGTAGGGCTGCCCTTGGCCCAGCTCTCTGCAGGCTGCTGTGCCGGTTAAGCAACGGGTGGTAAAGTTTTCCTCTTCTTACAGAAATACCTCTAATATACGAATAATGTTAATGACTAAAATGGCAGACATGAGGAGGTGGCTGGGGAGCTATTCTAGGGCAGCCGGAGTCCTCTAGCAGGGCCTTGCAAATTCGACCACAAAGAGCCCCCTTCTGAACACAGGCAGTTTTTGGAAGCTGGGGTAGCTGATGTGAGTTTTACTGCATGACACGCAGATGTGAGAAATGTCACATTTCTTTGTTTCTATAAATAAGATCAATTTGCTCAGGGCCTTCACACACTTGGTGAGCCAAATATTTCATCTCGGTCACAATCCGAACGCTCTCTCTCATTTCAGCATCTCCCTACTGCACACCCACACGTATACACAGAGGATGCTGCAAAAATGCTGAGGTTGTCGGTAAGAGGAAGCAGGGAGGGGGGCAAGTTGGTCCAAAAGACGCCCATCAAGGAAATCCACTGAGAGGGGAGCCATGGCTGTGGAAACAGGGAGATATCTCAAAGCCACCAGGTGTGAACCAGTTTGATTACTGCAAGGGGTAGAGCAAATGAAGTGGTAAGAAGAGAGCACTGGTCTAGACCCACTGGGCTGCAGAATGCTTTCCCCCAGGGAGAGAGAGAGACCATCAGTGTGGGCTCGCAGAGCTGCAGGCCTTCATCATGGGTTACACAGCAGGGGGAGGAGGCATGACCAGGACAGATTCCCAACAGGCTTGGTGGCCCTAAGAGCACTCCCCCTGTCCTGGGGCTCTGGAAGCAGGCCTCTGGCAAACTGTTCCTTTCTGCTGTGTACTTCCCAAATAATCCTCAATCCACTTGCTCCTGCGTTGCCTCTGATCTCCCCTTCAGACCTTGGCTTTGCATCTGGCTTCAGTTCTCCACTTTACCCCCCACCCCCACCCCCACCCCATGGACTCTTGGCTCTTCTTGGCTCTCCAAGCTTCCTCAGGAGGGACTCATTTGTGATTCTCTCTTTCCTCACACTGAAGCCACAGGTCCTTCCGACTGACTCCTTTTCTTTGGCTGCTTCAGGAAGCATAGGTGGGAATAAATGGGTGCTACTCCCTCAAAAGCCAAAGTTCAACAGTTACCCTTGTTGCCCCGGGGTGGTCCACGTTTATTCCAGGCCCCAGCTCAGGCTTGACACGATGATTCTGGCTTGCTTCGTCTTTCCGTAGCCTGGCCTCACCCTGCCCTTTTCCTGTGCATGGTCTGTTGATTCTTCAACAATTACAAATTCTTCTTACTCAAATGAGGGAGAGAACAGGGGCTATTTCATAGCTGAGTTCCTCAGTCCGGAAATCCTGTTCCCCTTAGGGCAACGATCTTGCCCCTAAGGCTAACAGCTCCCTCTAGTGGCTGTGATGCTACAGCTGAGGGCACTGAGCTATTGCAAACACTGTAGGCACTGTTCAATGTATTCTACTTATATTAGTAATTTAATATTCACATCAATCCACTGAGAGAGGCATTATTATTGTTATCACCATTTTACAGATAAGGAGATGGGCACAGAGAGATTAAGTAACTAGCCCAAGATCACACAGCTAGTTTAAGGAACAAAACCAGCCCAGGAAGTCTGGTTCCAAAGTTGGTGATTTAAGCTTTGTACCACACCGACTCTCAAAATGAAATACAGTGCCCACCCACTCCATTAAAACCCTCAGCACACCTCTGCCCCTCTCACAGAAATTCCTTTTCTAGCAGACATGCTACAGGTTTAAAGATGGATAGTATGAGCCCCTCTTCATTTCACTCTTAGCAGGTAAGGCAAGGACGGTACTTCTCTGACCAGGCAGTCCACTGCTCAAAGGTTCCTCTGGTTCCGGAGCAGCACGATGCATATTCAATGGCCTTATCCAGCATAAAGATAGTCCCCATGTTAAGCTGCAGTTTTAGGCTGGGGATAGACTGGCTCTCTACTTGCTGTGTGGTTATGGTTCTCCAGCCAGGCACAGGAAAGGAATGATTTTTGACCATGGACTCAGTTCTAGAAAGAACTCAGGGACATACTCTCCGAAGAACCTGTCTGCTCCATTTCTCCTGGCTGCTAAACCTCCCTGTGAAGAGAGAGGCAAGCCTACCGTCTCAGCCTGCCACCCCAGGCTAGAAGCCAGCTCCCAGACACACCAAGGGACCACCAGAGAGCTTAGCAGCTGGAAGAGATGTCCAACTGCCAGTCAGGGACCCCAGTCCTCACCTGAGGGGCAATCTTAGCCTCAGCACCTTACTCTACCAAGACTTGGTCCTACAGGCTCAGCTCCAATGTGACTCAGCAGTGGGAGGAATATGAAGGGTCTCATGAGATGTTTCCTACTGACCCTCATGTGGGAAACCATGTGGTCCCAGTCATTTGAGGATCAGCCCATGACAGTCTCGTGGGCATCATTCTCCCTTTAGTTTCCCTTTCACTTTTGCTGCCTACATTGCCCGGAACCATGCAAGACCTCTCTCAGCCTAATATTCCCATGGCAGGAGTTCTGGGAAAACACAGAAAACATTTATGAATACCAAACCCAAGCAGGCATGAAGTCAGAGTTCAAAAAGCACAGTCCACAAGCTAAGAGAATTTTTAAAAAGAAGCCAAATCTTTAAGTTGCATCTCTACTGTATTAGAAGGGACTTAATTTATAATTTCCAATGAGGTTATGTGGGATAAAGCCTTTAAAAGTTAAGACTGCCAAAAGGATGGGCTTTGAAGTTTATAAACAAACCTTCTTGAGAATCTTCTCTTCCTTTTTCTACTATGCCACCTGTAAAGTTAACTGCCCAAATCTCCAAGAGCTGTTGATAGCAAATAGCCAAAGGAGGTTTGCCCCTCACCAAAGGAAAAGCCCAGTGTTCTTCATCAGAAGGACAAAGCAGGGACACAGTATTAGAGTAAATACTATTCCTGCTGAGGCCTTAAAATATACATGGGACATCAGACCTTTGCTAACATAGTGGTACCCAGACTGAAGTTCACAGGGCAGCACAGTTTGAGCTTTTTGAATCAAATCTAAGACATCATTAAAGTAAATACAGCACTATTTTAAAAAAAATTTTTAATGTTTATTTATTTTTGAGAGAGACAGAGACAGAGACAGAGCCCGAGGGGGGGAGGGACAGAGAGAGAGGGAAACACAAGATCTGAAGCAGGCTCCAGGCTCTGAGCTGTCAGCACAGAGCCCAACGTGGGGCTCAAACTCACAAACCATGAGATCATGACCTGAGCCAAAGTCGGAGGCTTAACCAACTGAGCCACGCAGGTGCCCCAATACAGCCCTATTTTATGTACCACTGAGAAAGAAGAAAATGTTATTAAACCAAATGTTCTATTTGTTATAGGATGCAATTCATCTTTAGAGATGTTAAAATGTGAAAACAAATCCATAGAATCAGTGAAACATGATTGATTCAGTATTGTTAGGATGAAATGGGTCACTCCTCACAGAGTGCTTAGGACAGTGTTTGACACACTGGAAGAGCTCAATAAATGTTTTGGGGTTTTTAAAAAATTTTTTAATGTTTATTTTTGAGAGAGAGAGAGAGACAGAGAGACAGAGCATGTGTGGGGGAGGGGCAGAGAGAGAGGGAAACACAGAATCTGAAGCAGGCTCCAGGCTCTGAGCTGTCAGAACAGAGCCCGATATGGGGCTCAAACCCATGAACCACAAGATAATGACCTGAGCCAAAGCTGGATGCTCAACTGACTGAGCCACCCAGGCGCCCCCTAATAGATATTAATTGCTGAAATATCTTGACTGTCCATATATTTGGGATTTAATCCTAAGAAAGGTAAGAGGCTGTATTCAGGGAGAATAATTCACTTTCCATGGCAGAATGGAGAAGTATAGGTTGAATTGGTGAGGTGGACAGTCACAAGGAGGCTGCCAGAAGATACACCACAAAGATGGGTTGCGTGGGGCTGAGGTGAGCACACTCTGTCCATGCCAGGGAGGAATTGTAAGTCTGGTCACTGTCTAGATCCACCCTAGAGAATGGGAGCCACTGCCTACTGGAACAAAAGTCACAGCAGGGAAATCCTGTGACAAGGTTTAAGAAACCTGTATTATCACTAAAAAAATGAGGGCACGAACTTACACCATGTCAGCTAGGCAAGGGTCCCTCACCATCCAAGAGCAATTGCATTCTTGAGATAACGCAGCATGATGAAGTGGTTATACCACTAGAGAAGGGAAAGTAAGGCCACCTCATGACATCTTTCCACCCACCACAAAGTTCCGTGTTGTTCACAGAGGGGACCAATACATGACCATGAAGGAAGGGCCATCTGGCTCAGGCCTACTTCCTCATTGCCACCAGCTGTGCCCACATTTGACAGTTGCCATTTGGCAGCTGCTGGTAACAAATGACTATGAGGAAAAGGAGCTCCTGGTTCACACAAAACTCACTGCACCTTATTTCCGGGCCCCAGTTAAGTCCTGTCACCCCTATTTTTGCCTTTCCTTTTCCATTGCCATTAGACAATATGACCTAAAGATTTTTGCTTTGGAGAATATATGATTGTTGCCTATCTGGCCAAAAGCGGTGTTATTAGTGTTTCATGAGTAAGGGATTCCAATTAAACAAGGCAAATTGGACACACACTTACCTCTCTGCATTAAAAACCCACAAAAATGACAGTAAATGGAATGTTTTGTCAAAAGCCATAAACCAACAAAGAGAATTATAAGGAAATAATAGTAGACTTAGATGTCAGAACTATTTTTTTTTTAATGGAAAGCAGATAGAAGAGTTAGAAGATAGGAGAAAAGCAGGGAGCCTGTAAGGGAAGGCCAAGAAGGAGCAAGATGATTCCCACTCAGGAAAGGCTTAGGGCTTGGAGACACTATTATCTCTCACAGCAACATAAGCAGCCAGAAGACAATTGAACAATAGCAGCCAAAACTGCTACAAGTATCATTTTCTTAAAGAAAAAAAAGTTGTCTCCTATACACCAACAATGAAGTGACAGAAAGAGAAATCAAGGAATCAATCCCATTTACAGTTGCACACAAAAACATAAAATACCTAGGAATAAATCTAACCAAAGAGGTGAAAAATCTATACACTGGAGACTAGAGAAAGCTTATGAAAGAAATTGAAGAAGACACAAAAAAATGGAAAAAGATTCCATGCTCCTGGATAGGAAGAACAAATACTGTTAAAATGTCGATACTACCCAAAGCAGTCCACATATTCAATGCAATCCCTATCAAAGTAACACCAGCATTCTTCACAGAGCTAGAACAAATAATCTTAAAATCTGTATGGAACCAGAAAACACCCCGAATAGCCAAAGCGATCTTCAAAAAGAAAATCAAAGCAGGAGGCGTCACAATCCCAGACTTAAAGCTAGACTACAAAGCTCTAATCACCAAGACAGTATGGTACTGGCACAAGAACAGACACTCAGATCAATGGAACAGAATAGAGAACCCAGAAATGGACCCACAAACGTATGGCCAACTAATCTTTGACAAAGCAGGAAAGAACATCCAATGGAATAAAAATAGTCTCTTCAGCAAATGGTGCCGGGAAAACTGGACAGTGACATGCAGAAGAATGAACCTGGACCACTTTCTTACACCATACACAAAAAGAAACTCAAACTGGATGAAAGACCTCAGTGTAAGACAGGAAGCCGTCAAAATCCTCGAGGAGAAAGCAGGCAAAAACCTCTTTGATCTTGCCTGCAGGTCTCCGGAGGCAAGGGAAACAAAAGCAAAAATGAACTATTGGGACCTCATCAAAATAAAAAGCTTCTGCACAGCAAAGGAAACAATCAGCAAAACTAAAAGGCAACTGACATAATGTGAGAAGATATTTGCAAATGACATATCAGATAAAGGGTTAGTATTCAAAATCTACAAAGAACTTACCAATTCAACACCCAAAAAACAAATAATCCAGTGAAGAAATGGGCAAAAGACATGAATAGACACTTCTCCAAAGAAGACATCCAGATAGCCAACTGACACATGAAAAAATGCTCAACATCACTCATCATCAGGGAAATACAAATCAAAACCACAATGAGGTACCACCTCACACCTGTCAGAATGGCTAATATCAACAACTCAGGTAACAACAGATGTTGGCAAGGATGTGGAAAGAGAGGATCTCTTTTACACTGCTGGTGGGAATGCAAGCTGGTGCAACCTCTCTGGAAAACAGTATGGAGGTTCCTCAAAAAATTAAAAATATAACTACCCTATGACCCAGCAACTGCACTACTAGGCATTTACCCAAGGGTACAGGTGTCCTGTTTCGAAGGGACACATGCACCCCCATGTTTATAGCAGCACTATCAACAATAGCCAAAGTATGGAAAGAGCCCAAATGTCCCTCGATGGATGAATGGATAAAGAAGATGTGGTATGTATGTATATATATATATATATACACACACACACACACATACACACACACACACACACACACACACACACACACACACACACACACACAATGGAGTATTACTCGGCAATCAAAAAGAATGAAATCTTGCCATTTGCAACTACGTGGATGGAACTGCAGGGTATTATGCAAAGTGAAATTAGTCAGAGAAAGACACAAATCATATGACTTCACTCATATGAGGACTTTAAGAGAGAAAACAGATGAACATAAGGGAAGGGAAACAAAAATAACATAAAAACAGGGAGGGGGACAAAGCATAAGAGACTCATAAATATGGGGAACAAACTGAGGGTTGCTGGAGGGGTTGTGGGAGGGGTGATGGGCTAAATGGGTAAGGGGTATTAAGGAATCTACTCCTGAAATCATTGTTGCACTATATGCTAACTAATTTGCATGTAAATTTTAAAAAATAAAAATTAAAAAATATATAGCACGGGTCCCCAAAATATAATATATTATGGTAAGTACAGAAAAAAAAGATTGTCTTCCTCATCTTAAGGGGGGGGGGGAAGCCCATCATTCAATCAACCCGCCTGCCTCAAGATATATCTATCTTTTCCTTCTCTCTTTTAAAAAAATATTTATTTGAGAGAAAGAGAAAGAAAGAAAGAGAAAGCAAGCAAGTGAGCATTCCTGCACACGAGCAGGGGGGTGGGCAGAAAGAGAGGCAGAGAGAGATTCTCAAGCAGGCTCCACACTGCCAGCACAGAGCCAGATGCAAGGCTTGATCTCACCAATTGTGAGATCATGACCTGAGCTGAGACAGAGAGCTGAAACCAAGAGTCAGATGCTTAATGAACTGAGCCACCCAGGCGCCCCATTCCTTCTCTTCTATAGTCAAACTGATGTTAAATATTGTCTGCATTCCCTGTCTTCATGTCCTCACTTCCCATCCATTCCTTAATGAACTTCACTCTGCTTTTCTCTCCCATCACTTTGCCTAAAACCCATCCTGCAGTCACTAGTCCAGTGGGCACTTTGGCATCCATATAAGATTTGAGTTCTCTTCAATCTTAAGGTGACATTATTCATCTTTCTCTCTTTCTTTAAAAAAAATTTTTTTTAATGTTTATTTTTGACAGAGAGAGAGAGAGCATGAGCAAGGGAGGGGCAGAGAGAGAGGGAGACACAGAATCCAAAACAGGCTCCAGGATCTGAGCTGTCAGCACAGAACCCGACACAGGGCTCGAACTCACAGACCACGAGATCATGACCTGAGCCGAAGTCAGACACTCAACCGACTGAGCCACCCAGGCGCCCCAAAGACTCATCTTTCTCTCTTTTTTAAGACTCTTTTCTGCCTTTGGTTTCTGAATCTCCACACTCTTCTGAGGTCTGGCCTCTCCTTCATGACCTTCTTAACAAGCTCTTCCTTTTCCTCTCCCTTAAATGTTGGTGTCCTGGGGATTCTGTATTGTTCTTGTCTTAATCTAGCCACTGTACCAACTACTTCTATACCTACTGGAAACTCCACAAGGTTTCTCATTGATGGATTACACTCAGGTGAATGTATCATCTTCCCAACCATCTTCTAGCTCAGGGAAAGGCATCACCATAAACTTGGCATTCCTATTACATTCTCCCCTCTCCCTTGCTGTTCTTGTCATCCATTGCTGCATAAAAAATTACTCCCAAAGCATAGTGGCTGGAAACAGCCTATTATTTTTAATCATAATTTTATGGGTCAGAATTCAGGAAGGGCTTGGATCAGCAGTTCATCTCCGATCTACATGCTATCAGCTAGGGCATCTTGGGAGTGGAGGTTCTACTTTCAAGATGTCTTCTTCACTCACATTGTGTGACATCTCAGTACTCCTTGATTGATCTCTTTCTCTTCATATGGCATCTCATTCTCCAGGGTTTCTCCAATGCCTTGGGCTTCTCACAGCCTATTCTCTGGGTAGTCATATTTCTTTTTTTTTTTTTTTTAATTTTTAATGTTTTCTTTATTCTTGAGAGAGAGAAAGACAGAGCATGAGCAAGGGAGGGGCAGAGAGAGAGAGGGACACATACTGAAGCAGACTCCAGGCTCTGAGCTGCCAACACAGCGCCCAACGTGGGGCTCGAACTCACGAGCTGTGAGATCATGACCTGAGCCGAAGTCAGACGCTCAACCGACTGAGCCACCCAGGCGCCCCTGGGTAGTCATATTTCTTACCCAGAGGTTCTAAGAGATAGGAAGTGGAAGATACGAGGCTAGTTGGGCACTACACCTGGAAGTGACAATGTTACATCTTCTGCATTCTATTGGTCAGAATAGTCTCAGGGCACACCCAGAGTTAAGAGGGTGGAGAAAGGCTCCATCTCTTTATATGGATGGGAAATATTATTGCAACCATTTTTGGGAGTACAATCTACCATGTTTACCCACACAATCAATTGCTAGATCTTATCTGTTCTGCATTCTAACTGCTTCTCAAATGCATTTACCTCTCTCCCTTACCACTATCATCACCTTATGCAGGCCACCATTTTTTTTCTTTTGGACTCTTGTCTTAGCTTCCTAACTGGCTTCCATGGTACTTCTAGATCTCTTTTATTCTCTGTATGACTGATAGCATGATCTTTTTGAAAGGCAAATTTAATTATGTTTCTTCCTATACTTAAAACTTTTACATAGCTCCCATTGCCTTTAGGAACAATCTAACATAGTATGCAAGTCCATTCATGACCCTACCTCTACTTCTACTTCCACTCTCAATTCAGATGGTGTGATGAATTAATCTATAGCTCTACATATTTAGGAGCATTTAAAAATAGGTTTTTAACTTTACATAAAATTGTTTTTATATTTGTGTTAATGTTTCATCTGTGTCTTTTGGGAAATTTAGTTTTGATTATGAATTTCTGGTGCCTATAAAATAGCTATCACCTAAAAAGTGCTTAGAGGTGAAGGTACTGTTTCCAAAAATATTTCACTATGACACCTTTCTATACTCACACTTTCAATCTTGCCTCCTCTGTTATTTTTGGATGTAACTTAAATCACTGGTTATTCATAAAGGCTAAAACTTCAACACCTCCAGCACTCTTTGACTGTGTCCATGGCTTCTGATTTTATAACAGTAGCTCTTTATGTATTTTTCTTTTTTTTCAAGTTTATTTATTTATTTTGAGAGAGATGAGAGTGTAAGCAGGGGAGGGGAAGAGAGAGAGGAGTGAGAGAGAATCCCAAGCAGACTCTATGATGTCAGCACAAAGCCCAACATGGGGCTCAAATTCATGAACTATGACAGCATGACCTGAGCCAAAACTAAGAGTGGGTCGCTTAACCAAATGAGTCACCCAAGCGCCCCCTATGACAGTAGCTCTTTTTGAATGGCTTGTTTTACACAAATAAAATGTATTTATGTGATATTAAGTATAAATAAATAGAACTTTTAAAAATTATTACAAACATCTTTGTCTTTTAATAGGATAATTTTACCCATTTACATTTATTGTCATGACTGATAAATTTGGCCTTTTGTCTTGAATTTTAGGTTTTGCATTTTTTCTTATGCTTCCTTTTTTTCTTTGTTTTCTATCTTCTAATACTTAGCTCAAAGCTTTATGACAGGCCTTTGATAGTGTTTTAGAAAATATGTCAATGTTTCTAATTTCTAATTCTTATCTTTATTTCTTTGCATGGTGAAAAAGTTTTAAAATTTTGACTAGACCACTTTTTTCCCTACTGTTCAATATTGGTTATTGACAACCTAGTATGCGAAAGACACAGATGACACAATGGTAAAGAAAAGAAACAATCTCTTTCCTCACAAAGCCTACAGTTTAACAAAGAAGACCAACCATAACATAAAAAAAGTAAAATAGGGCCAAGTACAGATTTTATATTCAGGTTATTGTCATACATGTTTAACCATACAATCAATTGCAAGAATAATCTTTGGCTTTTCTGGTCCCTTTGGAACTAAGTTTACCTTTATTATATATAGTAGGTGATTTTCAGTGTTGCCATGATTTTCCAATTCTTGGGTCCTTTATTTATCTCTGCTTGGCTACGATATGTCATTCAAATAGCTTTTGAAGGGATTCTTTTATGGGCTCTCCAAGAGCCAGCTACAAGGCAAAGGGAACTCAATACCATAAAAAATTGACACATTCATGATTTTTCACCATCAGAGGACATGCAGCAAGGTTGTGGATTAGGAAAAAAAACTTCCTAGCAAAGCTATAGAGACCACTGCTCAGTTTTGAAAGAGACATTTTTCTAAGACTTTAGGAGCTAGAGTAACCACTCTGCATTGCTTATAGGCACAATTACCATCTCAAGATTCACTGCATCCATAATGAGATCTCATAGCTAGCCATGCAAAAGTTGAGGTGTGTTTGGTAGTAGTAGCATGGAGAAGCCTGTCTCAGGAAACCAGAAAGGAACTGAAATGATGTACTCTGATCCCACAGTCTAGATTGAGATGACACCTGTTTCTTCTTTCATACCAGACATCTGGGACCTGATACAGGATGGTGGGGAAGGGGAAAGACTAGCCACTTGAATAATGACTGCTTTTATGAACAGCTACTTAATCTAGACAGATATAAGCAGGAGGCCAGCTCTGAAACTGTAGAGCCCAGAAACTGGGGAAATAAAAATTAATCTGAGAGTCAAGAGAGTGTGTCAAGAGATTGATGTCATGAAACCAGCCTAAGTTCCATGCCAATATTGGACACCCTCGCCTGTATGTCAAAGACAGCTCTTCGATTATACAATACATATTAATGCTGACTTGGAACATTCTGCCTGCCTGCCCATGTTGATCAGCCGCCTGAAGGTGGTGGAAGAGAAAAGAAGGCTAGTGTGAGAAAGAGGATAAACCACCCAATAATCAGGCATACTCTCTTGACCCTTGAAAGGTCTAGAAATGTTATCATCTACCACCAAACCCTTAACTTCTCAAATAGGAGTTAGTCCTAGGGGGGAAAAAGTGTGGGTGGGGTATTTGGGGCAGAGCCTCATATCCGTACTCTTGGGAAAGGAGGTGGAGACACCTGGAGAAGAGATATATTTTCTATGTGGGACCACAAGGATGTACTAAAAGAAGATGTATAGGACAATGGTTGGATAATGTAAAGGATTCGTTTCTACCATCATTTCACTCCTCTCTTCTCTTCCATTTCTCTTCATCAAACATAGACAATGTATTCACAAGTGATTTTCAGTAAAAGGTATTTCCTTCAGATCTACATCTATCTATCTATTTATCTATCTATGTACCTATCATCTATCTATCATCTATCTCACATAAAAAAAGGCGGGGGGGGTGGTACCTAAGTGGCTCAGTGGTTCGGATGCTTGGTTAAGTATCCAACTTTGGTTCAGGTCACTATCTCATGGTTTGTGAGTCTGAGCCTCACACAGGGCTCTTAGCTGTCAGCATGGAGTCCGCTTCGGATCTTCTGTCTCCCTGGTTTTCTTTCCCTCCCCCATTCATGCACTCTCTCTCCACCCCCCTCAAAAATAAATAAAAACATTTTAAAAATTAAGAAAAGATTCACTTGGGGCACCTGGGTGGCTCAGTTGGTTAAGCATTGGACTTAGGCTTAGGTCGTGATCTCGTGGTTTGTGACTTCAAGCCTCAAGTCGAGCTCTGTGCTGACAGCTCAGAGCCTAGAGCCTGGAGCCTGCTTTGGATTCTGTGTCTCCCTCCCTCTCTGCCCCTCCCCAGTTTGCACTCTGTCTCTCTCTCTCAAAAATAAATAAACATTAAAAAAACAGATTCTCTCTCTCTCTCCCTCTGCCCCCTCCCCTGCTTGCTCTCTTGCTGTCTCTCAAAAAAATAAAACAAAACAAAAAGAACTTTAAAAATGCATTATAAATGTACTTAAATTCATGGGAGTTGATTTGAATTTAAAATGCAGTTATTGGAGGTGGCCTAATCTCCTTCCAATCCCAATGTTTTTCACTGAGAAAGTAGCCTTTTGAATATTTCATCCCATGTTGTTATTTACACTGGGTTATTGAGCATAATCTCAAACTGCTCTTTCTACCCAAACCTACAGAATAAGTAAGAAAGGGAAACAGTGATTTAAACAGGATCTGGACAGTCCCCAAGAAAGACACCTCCAAGATATGATAGACAAAACAGCTAAAAGGGTGATAAGAGTTTTTGGAAAACCCACTCATGTCACTATAGGACATTGTCACTATATTTTTGCATCGAGATATTTGTTCTTTCAACTTGTAAGGAAACCCATCCAACTTGTCTTTACTAATTGCTCGAAGGCCCAAAATAGAAGACTCAAGAAATAAATTTTGGCACAATTTTCATTTGTTTGTTTGTTTTCCTTTAGCAAACATTTCTCTTTCTGCTGTGTTATATTTGTTCTTCTAACACCTGTCATAACTAAACACAGTAGCAATGACATTGAGTGAAGTGACTTCCCAAGGTGCCTGACAGAGCTAGCCCCAAAACCTGGCTGCTAGATTCAGAATTCTTCCTGGAACACCGTGCTGCCTCAATTCTCCCACAACACAAACCACAGAACTGGCTCTAGGACAGCCATGGAGCAGGGATGAGCGGCAGTTATCAGAATTGTAAGTTTTCTCCTTTCAGACTAACTCATATAATCAAATAAATCACAAAGATTACTCTTGTAAGCTCAGTTGGAAAGCACCGTTCACTCCTTCCAAGAGAAAAGAAAAAAAAGAAAAGAAAGAGAAAGTCATCTGGGAGAGTGATGCCATTTCACAGTGACTTTGTAAATTTCCTAAATCAGCCAGTGTGCTGTTTTTTTCCTCACTTCAGTCCAGACCTGGAATGTGGGAAGAACTAGAAAGACTTTCCTGAAGCCCCAAGGAAGCACCAGAAGAAAATGAGACCGGACTGTTCCCTCCTCAGTAGAAGACCCAAAACAAAATCACCATCCACATGGGATTAAGCTAAGTCTCCTTCTCCCACCACATTGTTCATGCTGACACAAGTCAGAGGGGAGTGTTTACTGCTGAATCAGACACATCTCTTCTGTTTCAATTTCACAGGAATAGAAAGAACTGCAATAATGAAAACACTATCCAAAGGGACTGGAACCCTCAATTGGAATGTAAATTGGCATACACAATTTCTTAAAAGGTCAAACATGCTATGCTAAGTGAAAGAAGCCAGACACAAGAGGCCACATATTGTATGATTCCCTATTTATGAAATTTCCAGAATAAGCAAATCCGTAAGGGATAGAGAGTAGATTAGTGCGGTTTTCAGGGGACAGGGGGAGGGAGGAATTGGGACTGACTGCTAATAGGTATGGGTCTTTTTCTGGGATGATGGAAATATTCTGGAATTAGTGGTGATGGTTGCACAATATCGTGAATGTACCAAAACCCACAGAACTGTGTATACTTTAAAATGATGATTTTTATGTTATATGAATTATATATCAGTTAAAACACATTAAAACTAAAAACACCAGGGTCCCACATTCCAAAGGGTCTGAATTAAAGCAACAACTTTATATGGATATATTCAATTACATAAAGGATATCTTTTTCAATGTGGAAAAAAAAAGGAATGGAGAGAAATAGGAAGACCGGTTGTGTCTGATAAAAACGATCTATTGATCTCGTTGTATTTTCATAAGCAAAAAATAAAGTCAGGCAGAACCTTTCCATAAAACTTACCATAGATTCCACTTCTGAGAATCTACCCAAAAGAAATGAAAATATGTTCACACAAGTAACTGCACAAGAATACTCACAGTGGCATTATTCACAATAGCCAAAAACTGGTCAACCAACTGGTGAATGGAACAGCAAAATGTGGTGTTTCCACATACTGGAATACTATTTGTCAATTACAGGAACAAAATAATGATACATGAAATGACACACACAATATACCTCAAAAACATGATGCTAAGGGCGGGGGCGGGGGGGTGGCGGGGAAGGGGAAGCCAGAGACAAAAGACTACATAGTCTATGATTTCACTTGTGTGAATTTTACAGAAAAGGGGAATGATGAGAAAATTCTAAAACTGGATTGTGGTAAGGGTTGCACTAAAAATTACTGAGGTGTATTTTAAGTTAGTGAAGTGGAGGGAGAGCAACAAAGCAGGGCAGGAGGGAAAGGAAGAAAAAAATTGAAACACAAACACACAAAAAATAGAAAACAAGGTGACAGAAGTTAACACCAAAGTTTCAGATTAAAACATAGTTAATGCAAAACACTCAAAAGTTTAAACTAAAATGTGGGTAAAGATATACCAAGCAAAACACATAAAAGCCTGGCAATATTAATAGCAGAAAAGTGGAATTCATGGGTTAAGCCTTCAGTGAGACAAAGAATCATTTTATGAATAAAAGGTAAAAGATGCAGGGAAGAAATAGTAAAGCTTGTCATGCTCTCATCTTCTACATACATGATTGTAGCAATATGTTCCTATTAGTCTATCACTGATCAAATGGGCAATAAATAAATTTATAAAAATGTTGAATAATACATATAAGCTTGAATTTGTAGGTCCATCAAAGATGTATAAACTAGTTTCTGTTTAAAGGTATAAGAAAAATTTGCAGAGAAACAGCCCAGCAAGAAAACCTCATTAAGTTCTGAAACACAGAACTTTTTCAGACCACACTCTCTGACTGCAGAGCATTAAGTAGACATTCATAACAAAACTACAACACAAAAATAAAACCTCTACTATAAAGGGATGAACTTCTAGTTCTTGTCCCCACACTGCATGCTTCTCTGCCCCCCCCACCTCCCTCCTCACACTCTTCCCCCAAGTCAGGTGGCTTTAGAGCTCTGCTTACTTCTTGTCCTTTTCCAGTTCTGTGTGCCTGGGGACTGCTAATGGCCCACTAGGGACCACCAGGATACCTCTTAGAGCCCAGTCAGCTCTCACAGCATGATGCCTGAGTATTTGCTCCTAGGATTTAGAGCAGGGTCTCTGTTGGGCTTGACCCCCTGAGTTCTGTGCTCCTCTAACTTCTCCAGAGCTTCTGAATATTATTTTTTTAAATAAACATTTAAAGTTTATATATTTATTTTGTGAAAGAGAGAAAAAGAGACAGAGAGAGAGAGAGAGAGAGAGAGAGAGAGAGAGAGAGAGAGAGAGAGAAGTGGGGGAGAGGCAGAGAGATTGGATCCCAAGCAAGCTCTGCACCATCAGCCCAAAGCCCAATATACGGCTCAAAGTGCGAGATCATGACCCGAGCCAAAATCAGGAGTTGAATGCTCAAATGACTGAGCAACCCAGGTGCCCCTGGATGAACATTATTATGAACAGTCTCAGCTATTAATACAGAGGTGCCTTGATTCCCATTTGATTTGTGTTTCTTATATAAAGCTGTAGGAGAAGCTCTCTAAGGAGAAGTACAGAGAGATGAGATGAGGATGATTTATGCATTTTTGCAATCCCAGACATAAAAATTACTGGCAAGTTTCACCAAATCTCATCTTGATTTTTAATATCTACCAACTGAAACTAGAAAAGACTTCTGTGCTGCCCAACATTAAAATACTATTGCAGGGGCACCTGGGTGGCTCGGTCTGTTAAGCGTCCAACTCTTGATTTTGGCTCAGATCATGATCTCATGGTGCGTGAGTTCCAGCCCTGCTTTGGGCTCTGTACTGACAACACAGACAGAGCCTGCTTGGGATTCTCTCTCTCGCCCCCTCTCTCTGCCCCTCCCCCACTCATGTGCACGCTCTCTCTCAAAATAAATAAGTAAACTTTAAAAATAAAATACTATAGTAAGTTATTTACAAAAATGAATGAGATGCTTCCATTTAATAATGCTTTCTTTCTTTTGCCAAAGAATAACAATCACATGTTAACACTTAATGACAGAGATTTAAATAAATCTACTCTAAAGGGATTAAGAAGATCAAAATAATAAAGAAAAAAGTGGAAACCAATTAATTAGGAAACAAAACTAGACAGAACAGAGAAGTAAATCCAAGAGCTGTTTCTTTGGGTTATCTAATTATTTAAAAATAATACTAAGGCAACATAAATAATGAGATTTATCCTGAGTTTTAAAAGGATTTATTTAGCGGCATGAAGATCTAGAACTCATCAGCAAATACCATACATTTCTGTGTGCTAATTGAATAGGAAGATCCCAATGGAATACACAGTTCTCACTTCTGCCAACCTCCCTGCCACTCATGGCACCCCACCACACCCCAAGACTTCACTTCTCACTTCAACAGCCCTGAAGCAGTGAAATCTCCTTACAAAAAGACCATTGACCCTTAAGGCTTGGCAAGACTTCTCAATCCTTTTCTCTAACAATGTAAAAAAAGTTCAAGTTATGTGGCAAACCTCAGGGCAAAATGCCCATTCCTTTCAAGTAGTGTTGACCTTCAAGCTGAACCACAGCCCCCCTGTTAGCCTTGTAAGAAAGCCTAACTGAAAAATAAGCTGGGAGAACGTGGAGACTAAAGGGCATAGAGCCCAATGTTTGACCTGGAAAACACAGAACTAAAGACTTTGTTACAGGAGAAAGCAAATGGGGGTAGGGGTGAGGGTGGGAGAGAGGATCATAAATGTTCCATGGGGAAAAAGCTAAACAACTTTGCACCAGACTAATCAGTTCAATTTCTCCTCTAGTCCCATCTTTTCTGTTTTAGTTGTATAATTTCCGATTTTGTCTTTTCTGTAAACTGGAGATAATCAGCACACATATCCGAGAATTTTTAGAGCAAATCAGGTAGCGTATATGGAAGTACTTTGCAAAATGCAGTACTTGATACATTGGTAGTGTAGGAAGAAGGGTTTCACTGCCCAGTGAGGGATGAGATAAGACAACACATGCCTTGAGTCTGTTCTAGGGCACGCATGACATTCAGCTTTCAAATGCAACATGTGTTCACACCCACCGGGGAGCTGCTGATAGGCTGCCATGAGGTTAAAGACCCTTCATAAGTCAGAAGGTCCAGCTATCCCAGCCAACAAGGGGAAGCAGCATACCTCCAGAGCCCCCATAATACAAGGATATAGACAAGGGCAACCCTGGACCCTAGCTCCTCCTCTTGAGCACCCAAATTTCTTGATCACCAAGGCCGTTGAGCAAGAGCTTGGGTGGGAGTACAGATCTGGAGAACTGACTTTCAACTATGAAACAAATATTTGAAAATCCCACCAGGACTCAGACCTATGCAGAGAAACATAGAGCTGATGAGGCCATTTGAGGTGGCTCAGCCCAACTGGGACTGGGGGCTTATTGATTCGTTTGTATATTGGTATGTGATGAAAACCCACTCCTCTGTCTTTCCTAGTAAATATTTAGCAAAATCTACATTGATCATTAATGTTTTGTTAAATGGATTAAATGGATTTTCCTTAGGAAGGACTGCAAAGCAGCCTTGGGTCTGGTATCATAAGTAGCAAGATCAGAAGCCGGACTTGGAAGACAGAGAGACCTGAAATAGACAATAGTACACATCTTAACTGTCTGAATGAAACATTTTAAGAAGAGAGTTTCTGACTGGCCCAACTTGGGGTGGGAATGACTGGATTAATAAACTATGGCCAAGTGGGTAGAGCCAAGTAGTACTGACATGACAACTGGAGAGGTCTTGTGAATCAGGGGCCATGGCCGGGAAGAGACTCTTTGTGAGCTGGGCAGGTAATCTAAGACATGCTACTATAGAACACATGCCACAATGTGAAAACGGCTTATCTCTGGGGGTGAGATTGCAGAAGTCTTTTTGTTTGGGTTTGTATCATTCAAGGATGGGTTCATTGCAAGAAATGGAAACACAACTCTAACCATCTGAGGCAGAAAGTGAAAATTATCAAAAGGCTAACATGATTGCAGTGAGAGCAGGGTACAACTGGTCTCAAGAACAGAATCTTGGACACCCTGCCAGGACCATCTCTCACTTCTTGTTTTATCTAAATGTCAGCTTACTTTCCTCCAGATTTCTCCACACAAGAGACGTGGCTGAAGGAGGCTCCCCAGCCTGGTGTCTCCCTCTTTCACTACCAGAATGAGACTGGGATTCATTCTGTCTGGTTCCAAACTTTGAAAGCCCAGAGAAGATTGGCTTAACTCAGGCAGGAACCTTTACTGCCTTGTCCTCCATTCTATCCATGCTACCTGGCACATGGGAGACCCCCAGTATACATATTAAACAAATAGTAGATGTGAGGGAAATGGAGGGAGACGACTGAAAGGTAACTCTGGGGTTTGGGTGACCAACTGGGAGATAATACCATTAATTCAACCAGGCTTCAGAAGAGTAACAGCCATGTGGAGGGCCCAGAAGCATTGCTTAGCAGTTAAGAATGTGAACATCAGAGTTAGACATCCTGGATTTGAATTCCAGCTCCACCACTGACGATCTTTGTAACTGTGGGCAAGTTATTTCAACCTTCAAAGCCTAAATTGCCCCACCCATAAAAATGGAGGTTATTTTAGCACCCAGTTTATAGGGCTCATTGTGAAAATTAAATAAAATACACTGTGAGGGGACTCAATAATCACTGATTAATATTATTATATTCTCCTTTCAACCACACTGCATTATGTTTTCAAATTGACTTTCACCATCTTTGTGGTTAGAACTGATTTTTTTCTGATAACATAACTTTCATGTTTCAACCTTCATGCCAGTTAATCAGTCTGTTTCTCCAGTCACCAGGGCAAAGACATGTGCTCAATCATACTTATCTCGATGGGGAGAAATAATTGTGGAGCCCCTATGTTTGTTGAGGTCCATGTCATAACAGAGCCTGTGCTGTAAGAAGCATTTGTATGTTGTATAGGAATGTCACCAGGAATGCCCTTGGAAGGCCTCCAGGCAGCAATATCCAGAAGAAGGTCACAGCCATGTTCAAGGAATGCAGGCCCAGCCCAACAAAATCTGAGACAGTATGGGGATAACCACATGGTCATGTTCACTCATTATGCTACTGTATGTATAGGCGGAGATACCCAAACATTTTGGCCTCTCTCTCTAAATCTTAAGGTAGAAAGTAATTTTCCCCTCTTGGTTTTTAAGTATCCACTAAGGGATTGGAATACATCCTTTACCTGGGACAACATGTAAGTTTAAAAGCAGAAGCTTTTTATGTGGTCTTTTAAATTTCTCTGTATATAAGGACTATGGCTTTGGGGTCACCCCTGTCCTCTATGTAGGTCATGCTTTGAAGGTATAAGTAGAACCCAGAATAAGAATGAAATTTTGTGGTTTTTTGTTAGAATAAACTTGAATATTTTATATAAAGGTCCTAATTTTTATAACATCCTCAAATATGTTGGGGCAAATTACATTTTCCAATATATATCCCAAACCACATACTCTGATGATAGAAAAGTGCAAATAACAAGTTTCATTCAAAAGATCCTGACTGCATCCCAGGAACTATTGATTCCTATGTCATGACCCAAAATTCAGACCTCAACACTTGACTTAAAGTCATGTTATATCCTATTCTGCATTCGTGTAATGTTAAAAGCCCACGATATAGAATTAAATGTCCTCTGATTCTTCATTTATCACTAATTGTATGACCTTGGATGAGAGACTTGACCTTTCCAACGCCTCTGTTTCTTCATTTGTAAAATGGGAATAGTAACTGTTCCTAACTCATAGAGTTGTCACTAATGAGTTAATACACGTTAATACATAACTTAGACTAGTTCCAAAAGCCATACCATACACTTTTTTATGCTAGCTGATGTTGTTGTTCTGAGTTCTCTTGCTCAAGTGGCTGATATAGAAGGAAAGGAAGAAATACAGAAATACTGTAATCAAGTGCCAAGCTGACTTCCTTTATTCAGGTTAATAAATGAAGGCAAGGAGCTGTCCTTTGACTCTACTGCTGGCTGCTCTGCTGAACATTTCTTGGGCAACCATGTCCTAATATGCTGTGGCAGGACTGGAGCAGGGCTGGCTTGCCCCACACCATTTCTGGAAGCTGAGGTTTGGGAGTAGGTGTGTGTGTGTGTGTGTGTGTGTGTGTGTGTGTGTGTGTGTGTTTAGGGAAAGATGGAGAGATCAGCACACTGCAAGGAAAGCTAACCTCAAGGAGAGAAAGTACCAGATTCAGGATATTGGTTGCCCCAGGAGCTAAGTACATATTTTATCTTTCTCCCAAGTCTGGACCCCACCTGCCCTCAATCCTGATGCAGGAATAAGGGAAACAGTGGGGCAAAGCCTGTAGAGTAACTTGTGCCAACCAAGGCCCAAGCTGAGGATGCTGGGCCCAGAGTGCAGTTCAGAAGAGAGGAGGGAAAAGGTAGAATTTCCTTCAGAGCTCTGCAACCTTCCTGTTCCAGTCAGTCAGGAAGAGACAGGGGCCTGCCTCCTCTGTTTCGGGCTGAACCATATTCTTCATGACACCCCACTGCCTCCACTCTGAGCACAATGTCATACGGAGACAGTCTCACGGTCAAATCCTTAGTCTAGGTTAAGTGCTAAAATTAAAACAGCTGGGATGGGATGGGGAGCCCAGGGGTACAGGGAAGAGAAGAAAGATAATTTCTTCAGGTGCCTGGGTGGATCAGTGGGTTGACTGACTTTGGCTGACTTCGGCTCAGGTCATGATCTCGTGGTTCATGAGTTCGAGCCCCACGTCGGGCTCTGTACTGACAACTCAGAGCCTGGAGCCTGCTTCAGATTTTGGGTCTTCCTCTCTCTCTACCCCTCGCCTGCTCACACACTCTCTCAAAAATAAATTAACATTAAAAAAGGAAAGAAAGATAATTTCTTAAGTGCCTACCAAAAGCCAAGAAAAGAACTGGGTGCTTTTCCATGATCTCACATAGTCCTCAAAAATGACTCTGAGTTCAATATTTCTATTTATTTCCAGGCACGATGGAAAACTGAAGTTTGGTGTTAGAACCAGGATTTGAATCCAGTGCTGGTTCCAAGGCACATGATCTTGCGAGTGCGCCAGAAAAAAAAAATAAAGGGAAAATAGGGCGGTCAGCGCCAGAGCAGGACTTGAGATTCACAATAACAGGATACGCTGAGCACAGCAGAGCTCTTTGGTTATCGCACTTGTCAGTCACCCGCTCCTATCCCGCCTGTTTACAAGTCAGGAAATGAAGCAGGGATTACAAGTGCGAGGGGAAAATTGACAAGCAAGCCAACTCTAGAACTTTCACTCGGCAGTATGGTTCTCTCACATTTTGTTATCAGCAGGATAGATAACATGTCAAGGTGGTAGAAGGCTGCAAGATGAGTGTGTAGACCAAATCTCCCAAAGCCACACTGGACTGCAGGCACAGTGAGAGAAATCACAGATGTGGCTCAGCAATGGCAGGCGGAACCCCTGGGGCACCAGCAGCTCTCCCCTCCCCCAGCCAATCCCTCCCTTTCTGATTTAAGGGCTCACACACACTCACACACACCGTAGGATTTAGCAGACTCCACAGGTAGACATATTTAGCTCAAATCCTGGTTCCACTGGCTCCCCTCGTAGGGTTGTTGTGAAAAGCACAAAACAACATCCATGGAAAACCACCACGCGGTAGTGTTTGTTCACTCACTTCACTTGTCAAGGGTAATTCTAGACTTCTCCAAATGGTTACAGGGTCCTGCCAGCTCAAATCCTTAAATATGTCAAATCAGCCTCCTTCCCCAACCTCGTTCAGGCTACCAAAATTCTCCACCGAAACGGACTTCATCCACTCAATCTGACTTCATCATAGTCACAGAAAAATAGATTTGTGAAGGGGAAAAAGAGTGTGTCATAAGGGGCACCTGGGTGGCTCAGTCAGTTAAGCATCTGACTTCGGCTCAGGTCATGATCTCCCAGTTCGTGAGTTCAAGCCCTGCATCAGGCTCTGTGCTGACAATTCAGAACCTGGAGCCTGCTTCAGATTCTGTGTCTCCCTCTTTCTCTGCCCCTAACCCACTCAAGCTCTAGCTCAACATTAAAAATTAAAAAAAAAAAAAAAAAGTATCATTCAACTTTCAACCTGTACTCTACTGTCACACTACACACCTGTAGTGTACTGTTAATTAATATAGTTTAGAAATCCTCTAGTTATCTTGTGAAATAGCACATTCTGAACACTATCTTGGGGGACTGTATGGTTTTCAGTCCTTTTGGTGAGAAGAGTCATTTACATTTTAGAGCTCCTCATCCACCTGTCACAGCTGACCCTGAACACATCCCTGGGCTATGTGACTTGGCTCGGCAGTGGTGGCTCCTCTTCCGGAGTAAACCCCCAATATATTTTTTACACCATTAGGGACGTGTAGTACATTTACAGTCTTGTGCAACCTCCACCACTCTCTAGTTGCAGAGTATTTTTATCATCCCCAAAAGAAACCTCAAACCCACTGAGCAGCCACTCCCCATTCCCCCTCCCCTGGACGCTGACAGCCACTGATCTGCTTTCTGTCTCTATGCATTTGCTTATTCTGGATATTTCATACAAATGGAGTCATATTGATAACATATCTTTAAGAGCTAAGGCTAACCTATCACGCTGAGGGGTTCTGGCCTAGAAGCCCCTGGCCAATCAGGATCCCCAGGCTAATCTAACTCCATTGTGGTCTAGGCCACCTTGACTGCCCCAATGAGTGACTTTCCCAGATGAGGAAAGATATTTGACTGGGCTGCTTTTTCAGTGATCTATGGGTTGAAACCCCATCTTCCCTCTTCTTTGGGCCTATCCAACCTTGATGCAACCTGGTCTTGGACGTCAAAGTCAATAGCTCCAACACTGCAGCGGGGCCATTCTGCTATAAGGACTGAGCTCTCTTATGCTATTTGAAGCCAAAGAAGTAGCTGCAACTTCTTGAGGAATGAGTGTTGGCTGAGAAGAGGGTCTAGGACAGAGCTCTGAAGAACTCTGATAGAAAAGACTGGATAGAGAAGTCGTTGAAAAAGAGGCCAAGAAAAGTGATTAGAGATGGAAGAGAAAAACCCAGGATTGTGAGATGTCCCAGAAGCCAATGAAAGCATGTTTCAAGAAAGGGAGAGGAGTCAACAGAGATCAAACAAGCTGACGGTGAAGGCGCAAGCTTCACAAGAGCAGTTCCAGTGGAAGCCAGGTTGCTGTGGGTTGCAGGTAGAATGGGGGTGGAATGGACACAAAGATGCTCAATATCAAGAAGGCTGATTACAAAGGAGAGAAGAGAAAGTGGGGTGCATCTAAAGAGGGGCATGGGGTCTCAGGAGAATTGGTTTTCTGGGGTTTTTGGAGGGGCATGAAAGAAAAGAGCGTGTTTTAATGCTGATAGGGAGTTTCCATAAAAGAGAGATTTGACAAGAAGAAGAGAGATAGCCATATATGACGGCCCGCAGAAGGCAGAGGATACAGCCAGAACAAAGTTCTCCTAAAAGTGGATCTGCCCCAGCCACCAGGCACACAGTCTATCAAACATATCTGGAAGCAGGGAGACCCTAGGCAGTAACAGTGTGGGCATGAAAAATGGCAGGTGAGAGCCTCCTCCCAGGACTGGTCTGCCCTCACATCAAAATGATTTCCTGTAAGTGGTCTTAGATGAGGAACTGGTGCAGAGCCAGCCTGGTTCCTGTCAACACTCCTCCCTCGGGGACTCCCTCACAGCTGTCCTAGAGGCAGACAAAGCCTCTATTTGAGAGTCTTTCATTGGGTAAAGGGATAGTAATGAGTGGAAAAGTTCGATTAGAGCAAGAGCCAGAAAACAGGATTCTTGGCTCCCAAACTTTGATCCCCCCACTCCTTCTGACAGAGGCAACATCCCCCAGATGGAGCAGGCTCTTGAACCAACTAAATAGACAAAGGAAATGATCAAAATAAGTGCACAGAACATGTGTCATAGGAAGAAGTACAAACAATATTTGGTTATTTAAAATAAATAAATCTGGAGGATTTTGAATTGTTAATTATCCTGTCTCTGCAGGATGTACATCCTGAGACTTGCCTGGCCTCTCCAGGCAGTTGGCTCCATTTCCAGTGAGATTACACAAAAGCTAGGACCAAGCACGAGCGGCTTTTCGTCCTGCTAAGTCTCATTACCAGCGGTGGCACTGTGACCGAGCACCCGAGGCCAGATTGCTCAGAAAGGGTTGAGGGTAGGCTGGGCACCAGCCTGCAGCAGCAGCTGACACATTCGGGAGCCCTGCTCAGCCTCCTCTGCTTTGGAGCCTCTGCAAGCCTCCCCTCTCCCTGGCCTTTACAGTCCCACCAGGGAACCAACTCAAGCTCTTCCCTCCCCTCCTCCTGGGTGTTCCCAGCACAGCCATGATCATGTGATTATGATGTGATTGTGAGGGTTGAGGTGGGGGTCAAGGGAATGCTACTGATTCTCAGGATGAGTCACAACCCTCAGAAGGAGGAAGAAAGGCTGGTGCCAAGTTCCTGTTCCCCGTCAGGGCCTTATCTTGCCCCGAAGGTGACTGCCACACACACGCATTTTGGTGATTTTACCTCCTGCACTCCAGGCTCTGGGTTGAACTGCAAAGGGTAGTGATTCTCAAAAAGCATTTTTATGGCACTATTTCAACTAATCCTCCCATCTCTGGAGGCACAGAGAGGATTACTGGAATATTTTAGATGATAAAGCTGAAGCCCAAAGATGTTAATGATATGCCCATGGTCTTACCGCTAGTGGAGGAGTCAGAATTTGAACTCAGATCAAGCAGGTTCTTGTCCAGTATGGCTTAACTGCCTAAGACTCAGTCCCTGCACTCCAGAAACTAACAAGGAATGCACACAAATTACCATAATGTGATTATGTGCATTAGACTGCAATAGGAATTGAGAGAAGGGAGACATCACATCTCAACTTT
The DNA here is from genome assembly GCF_046562875.1 of Panthera onca. Taxonomy (NCBI): domain Eukaryota; kingdom Metazoa; phylum Chordata; class Mammalia; order Carnivora; family Felidae; genus Panthera; species Panthera onca. The sequence continues at coordinate 72,921,790 of NC_138351.1, forward strand.
TTTAATTTGGGAGAAATGGTCCAACTGTCTGAGGCAAACCAGTCAGGATATCTGGAAGCAAATTTGTTTTGAAAAATCTTGTTAGGTGGACTTGCAAGTCGAAAAAAACAAAGTAAGACTTCTGAGGCTAGGTGTGCCTGGGTGGTTCAGTCAGCTAAGCATCCGACTCTTAATTTTGGCTCAGGTCATGATCTCGTGGTTTGTGAATTCGAACCCCGCATTGGGCCTGTGCTGACAGCTCAGAGCCTGCTTAGGATTCTCTGTCTCCCTCTCTCTCTTTGTCCCTACCCTATGTGCATGCTCTCTCTCTCTCTCAAAAATAAACAAATAAACATGAAGAAAAAAAAAAGACTTCTAGGAGTGAACATTTAAGTTGGGACCTAATGGTAGGCTTTGGATGTACAGAGATGGAGGAGACCTATGGATGTTACTTCCAGAACCGGGTCAATAAAACGAAAGGCATGATTGTCAAACAGGAGCCCTAGGAGCTGACACATGATAAGGATGATTTGTAAACTCAAACCTGAATGTGCAAGATTCATAAAATTATACAAAATCACATAAAATTAAGGTATGTATGACACTGAGCCCTTGTTCCCTCCAGCTTGCAGGAAATTTAATTTCAGAGATTGACAGGGTTCTCTTCTCCTCTCACCTCCCACTGCCATCACCTCTCCAAGAGTTAATGATCAGGAGTTGTGATGTGAAGCAAAACATTCAGGAGGCATCTCTGGTCACTGGTGTACACAAAGGGCTGGCAACCTATTTTTCCATAAAGGATCAGAGAGCAAATATTTCAGGTTTTGCAGCCCAGATGGGTGTCTGTCACAACTACTCAACTCTGCCATTATTGCTTGAAAGCAGCTGACTGGTCATACAAAAATAGATGGTGGGCCAGATTTGACCCATGGGTCAATCCTTTATCAACATGTCTTCCACGATCCAAGATCCCCATAGGCCAAACTTACATTGATCCTTGAAGTTGGGTGGCCCTTTTCCATGGCTGAGAGCCCCAGAACCCAGAGTCCAGGAAGACCTTCCTATATTTAACATGGGCTTATTGCCACTGGACAGCTTGGCATCTTCCTGAGGTTCTGTGGAGGATGGACCACAGAGACCCATGACAGGAATGCTCTACTTTTTGAAAGTTCATGTTAGGCCACTGTGCTTTCATGAAAGACCTACATTAGTACCTGTTTTATCCTAACTGAAGTAAACCTTTTTTTTTAAAATTTCATGAAAAAGGGCAAAAAGCAAAAATAGCATTCAGCATTTGTTTTGCAGTGAGCCTTTATTATTTTTTTTAAGTTTGTTTATTTATTTTGGGAGAGAGAGAGAGCACACAAGCAGGGGAGGGGCAGGGAGAGAAGGAAAGAGAGAATCCCAAGCAGGCTCCATGCCATCAGTGCAGAACCTGATGTGGGGTTCAAACTCACAAACCATGAGATCGTGACCTGAGCCAAGATCAAGAGTCGGAGGCTCAACCAACTTTGCCACCCAGGGGCCCTTCAGTGAGCCTTTACAGAGGCAGCACACACGCTGAGCAGTGAGTCACCCGCCAAGCTCCTTCCCTGGAAACTACACTCAGCATCTCAGCATCCAGCCACCTGAGTTCTGAGCTGTGTCTGTGAGCATCTGTGCTCTATCTTGATTTATTCTGTGCTTCCGTTAGCAAGATGTGCCCTAAGGTATCAGAAAAGCCTGAGAGAGGTTATTTTTGGGGTCTGGGAATGCTCTAAAGTTTTTTCATATAAATTCATGGTAATTGCTTCTTCCCTTTATGCCATTTCAGCTTCTGAAAATTTTCAGAGGAACGCTCCACTTTTGGATAGTGGGGGAAACCTGTATTTACAGAAACTGTGGACATCCGTTCCTTCTCTTGAGGAAAAAATCTTTGCTCTTTCACAACTAGAAACCCTACCCCTCAAAGGCACTCTACAGCTCCTTTCCCTAGCATAGTGTGCTCAAATCCTTCAGGATAAAGGGGGAAAAGTCAGGAAAGGGGGTGGATACTTCTTCTATAGGCCTTGTGGCATGGGAGCACAGAGGCTTGGCCACCTGCTGGAATGCTGAGTAATATACAAAGAATACAATGATAAACACCTCAATTAATTATCTTGCCTAGTACCAGAACATTCTAGCCCCAGAACAAGTTCAGGCCTTGACATTCCAAACTTACAAATCCAGACCGTCTCTCCACACCTCAGTGGGTCCTGGTGTTGGAGGTCCTCAGAAAACTTCTGAAGACAGGTCAGGGCTCTGGTGATAAAGAGGGGGAGTGCATGATTCAGCCTTCCCTGGGACACCAGGCTCCAATGAAGGCGACTCAAGCCTTAGCTTGTAAGCAACATTGCTAATCACTTTGACAAACCACTTTTCCCTACCAGCTGCCACTCCAGGAGGACTCCCAGCATATCTGTGGTGTGAAGTACACCTACCAGCCAGTTTCCATTTTCCCCATAAAAGCCTGTTTTGCTTATGCTTTGGGTGAATTGTTTAAGCTCTGTGGAACTTTAGCCATAATTCCAAGAACAGGAGAACAGAGGCCACTTTCATTGTGAACCTGTCTCCAAACCCCCAGCCTCAAGTGGCCTCGTCCCTCCTGAATTCAAAGCACACACTCAACAGTGCCTGCTATTCATGGCATCATTGTACCCTTGGCCTCTCTCAGGCCCCTGTAGTAATAGCACGGGCTCCAAGCATGGTTCCTGCTGCCACCTGCTCCCCAGTAGATGGCCAGGCTTACTGGAAGGGAATGTTCTCTATGCAAGGCAATTTGAGACAGGAAAAGTCATCCTCGGAAGTTAGGGATTGGGTGGACACTAGAGCCTAGGAAATGCAAACGGCTTGTGCTGGGAAATTGTTCTTGTAAAGAGTCCACGAGAGGCAGGTGTCTATCACCCAGACTTGAATGTTATTCACTCAGGTGGAAAATAGAAACCATCATCCAGGTTGATTTCTTGCTCCTTATCTGTGCACCCATCAATCGTTGACAATGAGCTTATTTTCTTTTAAGATTATTGATCTATTTAAGTAATCTCTATACCCAACATGGGGTTTGAACTCCCAACCCAAGATCAAGAGTCACGTGCTCTTCCAACTGAGCCAACCAGACACCCCAACAAGATCATTTTCTATGCACACAAACATCATGCAGGAAAGACTCAACCAAGCTTTGTTAAATGGATGAATTAATGAAACTCACTCTCAGGATTTTGGCCACATTTTGCCTAATTTTCCCCACAGTTCTAGAGAAAGGATATTTTATAAAATAGCCCTCTCATTCCACAGAGCTTTCAAAGCCCCCCTGTTTAACTGACTTTACTTCTTAACATGACAAAACGATTCTCATGCTTGAAATGGCTGCCATAGGGTGCGGGGAGGCTCAGTTTGTTGAGCGTCCAACTCTTGATTTCAGCTCAGGTCATGATCCCAGGGTCATGGGATTGAGCCCCACATTGGGCTCCACACTAAGTGTGGAGGCTGCTTAATATTCTTTCACTAAGCATCTGACTTCAGCTCAGGTCATGGTCTCACAGTTCCTGAGTTCAAGCCCCACTGATTTCAAGCCCCACATTGGGCTCTACCCTGACAGTGCAGAGCCTCCTTGAGATTCTCTCTCTCTCTCTTAAAATAATAAATAAATAAACTTAAAAAAAAAAAAGATTCCCAGGTTGCTGGGTGGCTTAGTCAGTTAGGTATCTGACTCTTAATTTCAGCTGAGGTCATGATTTCAGGGTCTTGGGATCAAGCTGGGTATAGAGCCTGCTTAAGATTCCCTCTCTCTCTCCTTTCCCCTCTGCCCCCAGCTCATGCATCCTCATGCTCTCTCTCAAAAAAATTCAGAAAAAATGAAAACATTCTCTCTCTCTCCAATTAAAAAAAATGGCCACAACACAGCTGCTTTCAAGACAAGAAGAAAGGGAAAGGAGGCAACAGCCCCAATTGTACCCTTTATCAGCAAAGTGAAAACTTTCCCAAAAAGTCCACAAGTAGACCTCATTTCAACCTAATTCACCAGAACTGTATCCTCTGTCCCCCAAAGACAACAAAGGAGGTTGGGAACTTGAATGTTGTCTTCTCTAGCCTCTAATGAAGAGAAGGAGGATCTAGATATGTATGGGGGGGTTAACCTAAAATCCGGTCACAAATGGCTACACAATTTTGAAAAACAAAAGCACTGAAGGGGAAACTAGCTCTGTTCTCTACTGAAATAGATTATAAAAACACAGGAACATAATCAGTGATACACCCAAGATCTGAACAGAGATTCATAGAAAGGAAGAATTAGCTCAGAAACAGATCATATATATATAATACATATTATATTTATATATGTTATTATATATGTTATATATAATATTACATATACACATTATACATATCGTATATTTAAATATACAATACGTATGTATAGACTGTGTATATACATATATATATATAACATATACTATATATACACAGACTGTATATATGTATATGTATATATAATGACTCAATATATGATCTTATTTAAAAAATTTGCTGACTCTTGGGCTGGATGATGAAGTACATTTGCTGCTTAGGGAACTGTGGCTCTGAATGAGCCGTGGCTCTTGTTGGAGGGAAGTTAACCCAGAAGAAGGGAACTCACCATCTACCATGATGACAGGCCAGACCCTTTCCTGCCTTTGAAGCTGGCAAAGTAGGAGCAGAGTATGCCTGCACCAGCATCCAGGAGATGGTAAAGGTGCATTTTGAAGATCCTGGGGACTATAACTTCTCTTTCTCCTGAAATGAGGTTGCATTTTCCAAGAAAACTGAGTGGGAACCAGGAGCCATGGGGACTTCACAGAGGGACATGGGAAGAAAGAAGGTTCTTTAACAGAGGACTCTGTGTGGAAGACTCTTTCTGGAGGTGGTAAGGACTTGCCCCTTATGATATATGAGAGAAATGAGACAACTGAAGAAAGTCTCAGTTTCTGCTCTGTGACAGTAAGTTTATTCTTTTCTTTTAATGCTTTTTTTTTTTTTTTTTTTTTTTACTGAGAGAGAGAGGAAGACCAGAGTGAGAGCAGGGGACGGGTAGAGAGAAAGGAAGGCACAGAATCTGAAGCAGGCTCCAGGCTCTGAGCTGTCAGCACAGAGTCTGACACGGGGCTCGAACTCATGAACTGTGAGATCATGACCTGAGCCAAAGTCAGACACTTAACTGACTGAGCCTCCCAGGCTCCAGCATGTGCTTGGTCTATGGGAAAACTGAGCAGAAAGTTCTAGAGGAGGAGAGAGCAACCATTGTGTTTCTACTTTGTTAAACTCTGGCAGAAATGATCCTGAAAGTTCCTCAGTCCATGATGATGATGATCATGATCATGATGATAAAAATAAGAATAGCAGCTGACATTTAACGAGCATTTAGTATATAGCAGGGGTATGGATTGTGTCACTTAATCCTCAAAACCACCTTTTAGAATTCTGCTATTGCCATTCCCTCCCCTTTCTTCTTCCAGTAAGTGATGAAGTCAGGATGCAAGTCCTGGTGGAGTGACCCCAGAGCTCACACCGCTAACCCTGATCTTGTCACACCTCCTTTGGAAGAGCCCCAGACCTACCAGACCTACTGCCAGCAGTGAGGCCCGAAACTAACAGCAGGAGAGATGGTCCTCCCTGGAATGAAGGTGCATGAAGTTAAATACCCCAATTTTCTGACTCCTTCCAGCTCGTAGGTTAATAAGAAATGTTTGCCTTGTATAAAGATGAGGATGCAGCTACATACCAGATGCACCCAGAATTGCAGCTTTTCAACTGCTCTGTCAAGAACAGGAGGAATCAGAGGTTTTCTGAATTCCTCATATTCAGTAAGAAAAGTAAATCCCACTACTTAAATCCCATCGTTGACAAATAGAGAATTACAGCTTAAAAAATGCTTTTAAAAAGCTTAGAGAAAACCATAAGTATAACTTAAAATGTGATGTGTGGGGCGCCTGGATGGCTCAGTCAGTTGGGTGTCTGACTTCGGCTCAAGTCATGATCTCACGGTTTGTGGGTTCGAGCCCCACGTCAGGTTCTGTGCTGACAGCTCAGAGCCTGGAGCCTGCTTTGAATTCTGTGTCTCCCTCTCTCTCTGTCCCTTCCCTACTCACGCTCTGTCTCTCAAAAGTAAGTAACATTGAAAAAAAAATTTTTAATGTCATCTGTGACATCCCAAAACCTTGAAAAACATAAAAATGACACAGATTTATCAAAAAATGGACAAGGAAATATAAAGCAAATGTAAATTAAACAAAAAGTAGAGACTGTAGTTATTATTCTAGATAAAGTAGAATCCAAGAAAAAAAGAACTTGAAAAAGTCACATAACTTACACTTGAAAGATAATAGCCATTATCTTTTATGTATCAAATAACATGTAAGAGTGAAACCTGCTGAAAACCAAGGAAAAGATGACAAAAATAGAATAAAAATAAGAGATGCTAAAATATTTCTATTATTATGTGACAAATCAAACTTGCCATAAAGGTAAAAGAAGCAAGGAAAAGAAGAACTGAATAATAAGTAAGAAGATGAGGATCGATTCAGAAGAATACTTGTCTGTAAGATCTGTTTCTGGGCTCAGCCCCCCAATTCTAAGGGACACACTCCATGCCTCTCCTCTCTTACATTTAAGACAAACAAAGAAACAGCAAAGATCCTTGTACACACATACTTACATACCGGTGTCCTTATTTCTTGGAGGCAGATTACCAAATGTGAGATTTCAAGGCCAAATATAAATACGTTTTTCATTTTAATGGATATTGTTGGACTGAATTTGTAAAAACTGCAGAGATTCATATTTCTACCAGCTCATCAATGCTTATGTTTTGCCAACCGCAGTGAAAAATGGTATCTTCTAATTGCCTTAATTTGTATCACTCTGTCTTCCACATTTATTGGACATTTGCATTTCCTTTTCTATAAATTGCCTCATTATGTCCTCACACACTTAAAATTTGACTTTTTGGGGGGCACCTGGATGGCTCAGTTGGTTAAGCAACTGACTTTGGCTCAAATCATGATCTCACGGTTCATGAGTTTGAACCCGGTGACAGGCTCTGTGCTGATAGTGCAGAGCCTAGAACCTGCTTCACACTCTCTCTCTGCCCCTCCCCTGCTTGTGGGCTCTCCCCCCGCCTCAAAAATAAATAAATAAACATAAAAATATTTTTTAAAAATTTGACTTTTTAAAAATCAATCTGTAGGGGTCCCTGGGTGGCTCAGTCAGGTAAGCGTCCGACTTTGGCTCAGGTCATGATCTCACGGTTCGCGGGTTAGAGCCCCACATTGGGCTCTGTGCTAACAGCTCAGAGACTGGAGCCTGTTTCAGATTCTGTGTCTCCCTCTCTCTCTGCCCCTCCCCAACTCGCACTCTGTCTCCTTCTGTCTCAAAAGTAAACATTAAAAAAATTTTTTTTTTAATCAATCTGTAGGACATTAAATCTCTATTACCATGTATTACTAGTATTTTTCCCAACCTGCCATGAGTCTTTTGACTTTGATTTTGGTGTTTTTCAATATACACAAAAAAATATTAATGTAGCTATCCATATCTATGTTTTCCTTGATAAATTCTGGGCTTTCTGAATTGCTTAAGAATTCTCCCTTTATCCCAGTTTATACATATATTCCCCTAAATTTTCCTTTTTTCCATTTATTTTTTTAATGTTTATTTATTTATTTTTGAGACAGAATGCAAGTGGTGGAGGGCAGAGAGAGAGAGTGGGGGTGGGGAGAGAGAATCCCAAGCAGGCTCTGCACTGTCAGCACAGAGCCTGACACAGGGCTCAAACCCACGAACCGTGAGATCATGACCTGAGCCAAAATCAAGAGTCAGACACTTGACCAACTGAGGCACCCAGGCACCCATCTTTTATTCACATTTAAAACTTTAATCCGTCTGAGATATACTTTTTGTGTGTGATGCATGAGGAAGAGGTCCAACCTCATTTTCTTCATGATGCATAACCAGACCACTAATTAAATAGATGGATTCTTTTCCCACTTAAGGTGACGTCCACCTTTGTCCTATATTAACTGACTACATGCACCCAAAGTTATTTCTGGACTCAATTATGTTTCCCTGATCTGTGTAGAGATTTTTGTGTCAAGTTCATGGTGTTTTCATTGCCATTGTTTCATAGAATTGTAAAAGGTGTTAAGTAACTACAGGTCAAGCAGAAAGAAGAGTGAGAAGCTACTGGATTTGGATTTGAGTCCCCAAACCATTGATCACGTTTGTGAGTACAGTTTCATGGAAATATAGAGAGGAATCCTAAATCTAGCGATGTCTGGAAAAGAGCAGAAAGTATAGGTTGTGCTCTTCAAGAATTTGGCAGTGAGAGGACATGAGAAGGTGGTAAGGTGGATTGAGTGGGAAGCAAAAAAAAGGGAAATATTGTAAAGCCCAGGAAAGATATGTATGTTTGTGACCCAGAATGAAAGAGTCAGTGGAAGGGGACTGACAACGGAGGATATACACCTACTAAATAGTTATAAACATCCATGAACTTCTTTCCAGAAGAACTAAAATACTGCAATTATAAAATGGTGTTACTTGTTTTCAGGCTCTGTAAAATATGTGTTGTCATAAAGGTTTGCTATAGTCTCAATTCAACATGAAGCACTATATTTAAAAAATAGGTGAAAAGGATTAAGAGGTACAAACTTCCTGTCACAAAAGTAATGGGGGTGAAAAGTACACCATGGGGAATAATGTCAACAATATGGTAATAACTTTGTATGGTGATAGATGGTAAATACACTTATCACGGCAAGTATTTAGTAATGCATATAAATGTCAAATTACTATGCTGTACACCTGAAACTAACATAATATTGTATGTCAACTACACTTCAATTACAAACAAACAAATAAATATCAACTACATCCTCCCTGTTGGTAAAAACTATGATGAAGTTAATTTTTTCTCTGTAAAGTATGATTCTGAGGATAGACACTGGGGGAGGAGGCCCATGGAAGGCACTGTATTCTTTTTTTTTTTTTTCCTAAGTTTTATTTATTTTGAGAGAGAGAGAGAGCAGGGGAGGAGCAGAGAGAGGGAGAGAGAGAGAGAGAGAGAGAGAGAGAGAGAGAGAGAGAGAGAATCCCAAGCAGGCTCCGCACCATCAGCATAGAGCCTGACATGGGGCTCAACCCTGAAAACCATGAGATTATGACCTGAGCTGAAATCACGAGTTGGACACTTAACCGACTGAGCCACCCAGGCACTCTGGAAGGCACTGGGTTCTGAGGCATCACAGGGACTTGCCTATTCCTTTTTCTTCTGCTCCAAATAAGGGAAAAGCCAAACCTGCATTCCTACCCTCTGGGGCAGAGTTTTCCAAATGTGGCTTGCACAGTAGTTAGCTGAGAAGCTTTAAAAAAAAATGTCAATGCCCAGGTGGCACCCTAGGCCAATTAAATCATAGTCATGTGAGACCCGAATGTAAGTATTTTTTAAAGCTTCCTGGGTGATTTCAATGTACCGCGAAGATTGTAAACCACTGATCTAGAGCTTCTGAATCAGCTGACATGCAATGCTGTTTTCTGAACCTGGGACATGTGAGCCTTGGCAAGTTTCAGTGTGAAGAAATATTAGAGACAGATGACCAACACTCTTCCATGTGATAGAGGATATTCTCTGCAGGCCACTTTACTTAGGATGTCTCTCAAGGAGAAAGCTGGTGATACCTTGAATTATGGTGTTTGCCAGGGTATTTCTAACATGGGCAAGACTCAAGAAGACACAACGGTGTTTGCATAATGGGGTGCTCTGGTCATTGTTCAGGGGATAAAAAGGTTAAAATATCATGGGAAATGAAAGAGAAGCTACTCCTGAGGTGAATGTGAGAATTTAATTACCAAGAGCAAGAACAAGAGTCGTTCACTTAGGAGTTTCCTAGGAGGTGAACTCATTTCTTTGCCAACTCTCCCAGGGGCTGGAATGCTGTTTAAACCAACGGCCAAGAGGCATAGAAAAATTAACTATAGTACAAATTGTTTTGACATCCAAGCAACTAGAACAAAGATGTATTCACACCCACCCTAAAATCTAAGTTTGCAATACTAAAACTATATTTACTGGAAAACAAAATGAATTCTATTGAAATCTGAAAAAAATGGAACATTAGGGTGTTACCCTGACATTTGAGAAGCAAAAAGCAATATCTGCTAGTGTTTGATTTTTATTCCCAGGGGTCGTCTTTTTGTGATCTCTTAACTAGAGAACAGGAAGTTGAGTTTATCATCCAGAGACTCCTCTCATAATGAGCCAGATGTCTGCACTTATGTAACTGTGTAGACCAAAAAAAATTTCCAAGCTCAAGATTGAGAGTACAAAGCCCTGGTGGGTGCTGTAAGTGACCTTGAATAATGATGTAACCACTCTAAATCTCAGTTTTACCATCTTTAAAATGGGGATGATGGTGATGATGATAACAATTAGATACCTACAACTAAGTTGTTTACAAAGGGCTTAGCTCGAGACCGAGGACAGGGTAAGCATTCAATAGATCATAATCATTCCTGTATTCATATTCTATTTATAAAACAAGAGACTTAGAAGTGTCCCTAGCTGTCATTATCTGATTTGTAAAGATCATAAAGAAATAACTGAAATGTTCTGGCCTTGATAAAGGACACATGGTTTCATTTACAGATGCACTATTCTTAATCTTAACTCTTGATCCTGATCCCTCAGATGGAACCACTCTCCTTCTGAAGTTGTGTTCCCATCTCTTAGCTACCCTAGTGCCCTCTCTCCAGTGAAAAACTAAAAATACACTGAGTAAACAGGCTACAAGCTATTGGTTTATTTTTAAATTTTCTGATTCCCTTGGAAACATAACCATCTCCCATCGGCATATCAGTTCACTCTGAAGATTATAGCCAGATAGAATGCCACGTGGAACAAATTGAAAGTCCCATGACCTAACACCAACCAGTGCAGTGCTGCAGGTCATAAGTGAAGGAAATTCCAGAGGTTCTCACTAGTATGAGTTCTGGAGACATGGACAAGCTTCTGGAAGAATAATAAACACTCCCTCATAGAGTCCATTGGTCCACCACTAATTGCTATATAGTGTTGCAAGAGAGACTGTCCTGCCCAACACACCATTTCTTCTTCCTTGTTTCCTATCACATTGGGGCACTGTCTAGAGGCAAAGCCTACTTCACAATCACAGAGAACACTGGACGATTCTGTACTGACATAATTGGAAAACCAGAAGGAAAGAGATTCTTGTTATTTAAAATGTCCTAGGTGAAAGAAAGAAGGAACTCTTGTCCATTAACAAATACCAATATACTTCTGTTTTAAACAGATAATGCACAAGAGAAAACTAGAGATATCAAAACTGATTTTTAAAAGGTTCTAAATAAAGTATTAGCAAATAGAATCTAGAAATGGACTTAAACAGCAGTACACTATGATTGTGGGTGTGTATTCCATTAATGCAAATGTGGCTAAATATTAGGTAATCTATACTAATATTGATCAAAGGGTTGTCCTACCATATGAACCCTTATAGATATCAATAACTCATAACATTTAGTGTCCACTCCTGATAAATGCTCTTTGTGAAATGGGATTAGGTGAATAATTTCCTTAACATCCAGACATATCTCAAGCCAAAGGCCAATACCACCCTTGCTGATAATGTGTATGACATTGCTTTTACGTGATAGATATTGCAATTAAACAACAAAATAAGAGGGTTAAATATTAGATTGAAGAAAACAAAATTATCATTATTTGCAGATAATACAAAAGTCTAAGATTCAGCAGAAAATTATTGAAAAGCAAAAATAAGAGAGTTCAAAATTTTTCATGATATAATATTAATATTCAAAAATCACAAGTCTTACAGTATATTAAAATATAACCCCAAATCAATCCGTTCATAAAAACACAAAAACATAAAACTACACAAATTTGAATTATATGAAAAAGCAGAAAATTACCTAGAAATATAAAATAAAGTGAGTGAAAAGGTGAAAAGGCATGCCTTGTGAGTAAACAGAAATATTCAGTATGGTTGTAAAAATATAAATACTTAAATATAAATTCTAATAATCTAGAAAATCACCTTGTTTATGGTCAAAATCCCAACATGGTATTTGTGGGAGGGAGCATTTAAAAAAGTACTCCAACTGCATAATAAAAAGGTGATATTTCAAATCAATAGTGACTGGGAAGAGATAATCACATAAATAATTATGATATTATAACTGTGATGAATAGTAGGAAAGATAAATACAGGTTTGGTGTGAAATGTTTTAAATAAAAGTTGGGTTCTTGTTTCATTCATTATACAAAATAAATTCCAAATACAACAAATGTTTTAAAGTAAAAACTAGAATTCGCAACTACATGGATGGAACTAGAGGGTATTATGCTAAGTGAAATTAGTCAGTCAGAGAGAGACAAATATCATATGACTTCACTCATATGAGGACTTTAAGATATGAAACAGATGAACATAAGGGAAGGGAAGCAAAAATAATATAAAAACAGGGAGGGGGACAAAAACATAAGAGACTTAAATATGGAGAACAAACAGGGTTACTGGAGGGGTGGTGGGAGGGGGGGGATGGGCTAAACGGGTAAGGGGCATTAAGGAATCTACTCCTGAAATCATTGTTGCACTATATGCTAACTAATTTGGTGTAAATTTAAAAAATAAAATAAATAAATAAACAAACACTTTTAAAAAAAGTAAAAACTAGAGTCAACATGGCAGAGAAGTAGGGGAACCCAAAGTTTCCTCATCCCTCAAACACAGCAGTATTTTGCCAGAAGACTTGGAATTCCAGGAATCCAGGCTACAGAGTGACAGAAACATCTCTAGAGGCCCACAGGGACAACCTGACGGGCCATAGGTACGTGATTGCGAACTGGGAGAGATAAAACGGGCAGCAGAGGCAGGGAGGGTAGGGATCCCCTTCCAAAGAGAGACAAAAGGAAGAGAAAGAAAGTCTGTAGAAGTGCAGGATTGCATTTGGACAAAAGAAAAACTACAGACCGGGGATGGGGAAAAACGGACAAAGAACCAACTTCTAACTTGCAAATAGCCTTAACAGGGAGGATCCAGGGTTGCAGGACTTCCTCTAGACTGGGGCCTGCCGCCCTGTGTGCACACCTGGGGAGGAGGGGAACCAGCTCCAGGCTCGGTAGCCAGCTCAGAGGCGCAGTCAGAGAGAGCAGTCCCCTCCCTTGAGTGCTGTGGGAAGAAGGTATATATCCATTCCAAGAACAAAAGACCCTGCAGGCTCCCCCCAGCCGGAGGCCCTCTGTTGGCTGGGTGGAGTGGCACTCCCCCAGAACCAGGGCCAGCGGAGCAGGATCCTTTAAGACATTGGGGTTTGAATCCCAGCCAAGTGCCTGGGAAGTATGGGAGACTGTGGAGTGGGACAAAGAGGCCTGCTCATGCCCATGCAGCACTGTGAGGACGGCCTAAACGGAGTAATCGGGGACATCCTGTCCAGGGAGGAGAGATTTGGGTGTCGCTATTCTCCCCCCATTACCAACAAAGTGGGGCTTCAGGGAACAAAACACCTGGCCTACAGTGCAGGTGGGGCCCACCTACATCAACCCACACACCTCCACACCTGGTGACTGCATACCTAACAGAGCAAGATTGACACTGACAGCCTCTCCTCCACACTAGCACAGCCACCGGTTCCAAGGCACAGACAGATATCTATCCAGTGGTTTTGCGTTTTCTAATTTGATACTTGGTCCATTCTTTTATATATATTTTATTTTATTATATTTATTTCTTTTCTTCCTTCTATTTCTTCCCTTCTCTATTCTGGTTGTTGGTTTGTTTAAGCAGACCTTTTTAACCTATTCTTTTTACACCTCTTCTGCATCTCCCTTACTTTCCTCTCTCTCTCTCTGGATTAAGCCATATAGTTTCTCTGATTCTCTGCCGGCTCAATTTTTTTTCTCTCTTTTTTTTTCTTTTCTTTTTCCCCACTTTTGTCATTTCTCTCTTTGTATGGGATAAGGCTTCTTCTACCACCACCCCCTTTTCAAATTTTTTCCAGGGTTACTCCAATGAACAAATGAACAAATGCACACCTGGTGGAAGGTCCCAACCACCACTAGGAGTAGGAATATAAAGCAACCAGAGCCACAACAACAGAGAGCTTGCAACACACTCCAAAAACACCTCCTGAAGGACCAGGCCATGGACAGCGTATGACCCCTGCTCACAGGTGCAGGACACATAAAAAGCTATTAAACACGCAAAGGACAGAACTAGCCAAAATGATGAAATGGAAGAATTCTCAAAAGAAATTACAGGAAGAAATGACAATTGAGCTAGAGAATTGCTCAAAACAGATATGAACAATATATCTGATCAAGAATTTAGAATGATAGTCTTAAGATTAATAGCTGAGCTTGAAAAAAGCACAGAACAGAGGAGAAAATCTATTGCTGCAGAGATCAAGGAACTAAGAAACAGTCATGATGAATTAAATTCTGTAAATGAGGTGCAAAATAAACTAGATGCAGTAACAGCAAGGAGGGAGGAGGCAGAGAGGGGAATAAGTGAAATAGAAGATAAAATTATGGAAAATAATGGGGCTGAGAAAAAGAGAGATAAGAAAATACTAGACCACAAGGGGAAAATTAGAGAACTGATTCAATGAAATGTAATAATACCAGTATCATAAGAGTTCCAGAAGAAGAAGAAGAGAGAGAAAGGGGCAGAACGTTTACTTGAACAAATTATAGCTGAGAACTTCCCTAATCTGGGGAAGGAAGCAGACATCCAAATTCAGGAGGCACAGAGAACTACCTTCAGATTCAGCAAGAACAGGCCTTCTTCATGGCATATCATCGTGAAACTGGCAAAATACAAAGATAAAGAGAATTCTGAAAGCACCTGGGGCAAACAGGCCTTAACCTACAAGGGTAGACACACAAGGGTAATAGAAGACCTGTCTACTGAAACTTGGCAGGCCAGAAGGGAGTGGCAGGAAATACTCAATGTGCTGAATAGGAAAAATATGCAGCCAAGAATCCTTTATCCAGAATAGAAGGAAAGATAAAGGCTTTCCCAGACAAAAACTAAAGGCGTTCATGACCACTAAACTAGCCGTGCAAGAGATCCTAAGGGGGACTCTGTGAGTGGAATGCTGCAAAGACTACAAAGGACCACAGACATCACAACAAGCACGAAACCTATAGATAACACAATGACACTAAATCCATATCTTTCAATAATAACTCTGAATGTAAATGGACTAAATGCCCCAATCAAAAGACATAGAGTATCAGAATGGATTAAAACAAAACAAAAAACAAAACAAAACAAAACCCCAAGATCCATCTATATGCTGTCTACAAGAGACTCATTTTTAGACCTGAGGACACCTTCAGATTGAAAGTGAGGGGATGGAGAACCACCTATCATGCCACTGGAAGTCAAAAGAAAGCTGGAGTTGCCATACTTACATCAGACAAACTAGATTAAAAAAAAAAAATTTTAACGTTTATTTATTTTTGAGACAGAGAGAGACAGAGCATGAATGGGGGAGGGTCAGAGAGAGGGAGACACAGAATCTGAAACAGGCTCCAGGCTCTGAGCTGTCAGCACAGAGCCCGACACGGGGCTTGAACTCACGGACCGCGAGATCATGACCTGAGCCGAAGTCGACTGCTTAACCGACTGAGCCACCCAGGAGCCCCCAGACAAACTAGATTTTAAACTAAAGTTTGTAACAAGAGATGAAGAAGGGCATTATATCACAATTACAAGGTCTATCCATCAAGAAGAGCTAACAATTATAAATGTTTATGCCCCTGACTTGAAAGCACCCAAATATATAAATCAACTAATCACAAACATAAGCAATCTTATTGATAAGAACATGGTAATTGCAGGGGACTTTAATACTCCACTTACAACATCTAGGCAGAAAATCAGTAAAGAAACAATGGCCTTGAATGACACACTGGACCAGATGGACTTGACAGATATAATCAGAACTTTTCATCCAAAAGCAGCAGAATACACATTCTTCTTGAATGCACATGGAACATTCTCCAAGATAGATCACATACTGGGTCACAAAACAGCCCTCAATGAATATAAAAGAATTGAGATCATACCATGCACACTTTCAGATCACAATGCTATGAAACTTGAAATCAACCACAAGAAAAAATTTGGAAAACCTCCAAATGCATGGAGGTTAAAGAACATCTTACTAAAGAGCGAATGTGTCAACCAGGCAATTAAAGAAGAAATTTAAAAATATATGGAAGCAAATGAAAATGAAAACACGACAATCTAGACCCTTTGGGATGCAGCAAAAGCACTCCTAAGAGGAAAATACATTGAAATACAGGCCTATCTCAAGAAATAAGAAAATCCCAAATACAAAATCTAACAGCAACCTAACCTAACCAAAATCTAACTGTAACCTAAAGGAACTAGAGGCAGAACAGCAAAGAAACTCCAAAGCCAGCAGAAGAAGAGAAATAATAAAGATTGGAGCAGACATAAATAATATAGAATCTAAAAAAAACAAAAAAAAAACAAAAAACAAACCACAAAACAAAACAGATCAATGAATCTAAGAACTGGGTTTTTTTAAAAAACATAAACAAAACCGATAAACCCCTAGCCAGACATCTCAAAAAGAAAAGAGAAGACTCAAATAGATAAAGTCATGAATGAAAGAGCACAGATCACAACCAATACCACAGAAATACAATTATCAGAGAATACTATGAAAAATTATATGCCAATAAACTAGGCAACCTGGAGAAAATGGACAAATTCCTAGACACCCACACACTTCCAAAACTCAAACGGGAAGAAATAGAAAATTTGAACAGACCCATAGCCAGCAAAGAAATTGAATCAGTTATTAAACATCTCCCAACAAATAAGAGTCCTGGGTCAGATGGCTTCCCAGGGGAATACTACCAAACATTTAAAGCAGAGTTAATACATATTCTTCTCAAGCTGTTCCCAAAAATAGAAATGGAAGGAAAGCTTTTGGACTCATTCTCGGAAGCCAGCATTAGCTTGATTCCCAAACCGGACAGAGATCCCACTAAAAAGGAGAATTACAGACCAATATCCCTGATGAACATGCATGCAAAATTTCTCAACAATACACTAGCAAATCAAATTCAACAGTATATTAAAAGAATTATTAACCATGATCAAGTGGGATTCATTCCTGGGCTGCAGGTCTGGTTCAATATTCGCAAATCAATGTGATACATTACATTAATAGAAGAAAGGATAAGAACCATATGATCTTGTCAATAGATGCAGAAAAAGCATTTGACAAAATACAGCATCCTTTCTTAATAAAAACCCTCAAGAAAGTCAGGATAGAAGGAACATACCTTAACATCATAAAAGCCATATATGAAAAGCCCACAGCTAATATTATTCTCAATGGGGAAAAACTGAGAGCTTTCCCGTGAGATCAGGAACATGACAGCGATGTCCACTCTCACCATCATTGGTTAACATAGTGTTGAAAGGCCTAGCATCAGCAGTTAGACAACAAAATGAAATAAAAAGCATTGAGGGGCACGTGGGTGGCTCAGTCGGTTAGACATCCAACTTCGGCTCAGGTCATGTCCTCACAGTTCACAAGTTTGAGCCCCGAGTCAGACTCTGTGCTGACAGCTCAGAGCCTGGAACCTGCTTCGGATTCTGTGTCTTCCTCTCTCTCTGTCCCTTCCCTGCTCATGCTCACTTGCTCTCTCTCTCTCAGAAATAAACATTTAAAAAAAAGGCATCCAAATTGGCAAAGAAGTCAAACTTTCACTTTTCTCAGATGACATGATACTCCACATGGAAAACCCAAAAGACTCCACCAAAAAGCTGCTAGAACTTATACATGAATCCAGCAAAGTCGCAGGATACAAAATCAACGTACAGAAATCGGTTGCATTTCTATACACCAATAATGAAGCAACAGAAAGAGAAATCAAGAAATCGATCCCATTTACAATTGCACCAAGAACCATAAAATACCTAGGAATAAACCTAATCAAATATGTAAAAGATCTGTATGCTGAAAACTATAGAAAACTTATGAAAGAAATTGAAGAAGACAAAACAAATGGAAAAACATTCCATGCTCACGGATTGGAAGAGCAAATATTGTTAAAACGTCAATACTACCCAAAGCAATCAACACATTCAATGCAATACCAATCAAAGTTGCACTGACATTCTTCTCAGAGCTAGAACAAACAATCCTAAAATTTGTACAGAACCACAAAAGACCCCTAGTAGCCAAAGGAATGTTGAAAAAGAAAACCAAAGCGGGACGCATCTTGATCCTAGACTTTACCCTCTACTACAAAGCTGTAATCATCAAGACAGTATGGTGTTGGCACAAAAACAGACACATAGACCAATGGAATAGAATAGAGAACCCAGAACTGAACCCACAAATGTATAGCCAACTAATCTCTGACAAAGCAGGAAAGAGTATCCAGTGGAAAAAAGACAGTGTCTTTAGCAAATGGTGCCGGGAGGACAAGACAGCAAATGCAGAAGAATGAAACTGGACCACTTTCTTAAACCGCACACAAAAATAAATTCAAAATGGATGAAAGACCTAAATGTGAGACAGGAAACCATCAAAACCCTAGAGGAGAAAATAGGCAACAACCTCTTTGACATCAGCCGCAGCAACTTCTTACTCAACACATCTCTGAAGGCAAGGGAAATAAAAGCAAAAATGACCTGTTGGGACATCATCAAGATAAAAAGCTTCTGCACAGTGAAGGAAACAATCAGCAAAACTGAAAGGCAACCGACGGAATGGGAGAAGATATCTGCAAATGACATATCAGATAAAGGAGTAGGATAAATCTATAAAGGACTTACCAAACTCAATTCCTGAAAAACAAATAATCCAGTGAAGAAATGATTAGAATACATGAATAGACACTTTTCCAAAGAAGACATCCAGATGGCCAACAGACACATGAAAAGATGCTCAATGTCACTCACCATCAGGGAAATACAAATCAAAACCACATTGAGATACCACCTTACACTGGTCAGAGTGGCTAAAATTAACTCAGGAAACACCAGGTGTTGGCGAGGAACCCTCTTGCACTATTGGTGGGAATGCACACTGGTGCAGCCGCTCTGGAAAACAGTGTGGAGGTTCTTCAAAAAATTAAAAATAGAATTACCCTACAACCCAGCAATATACTAGGAACTTATCCAAAGGATACAGGAGTGCTGATTCATAGGGGCCCATGTACCCCAATATTTATAGCAGTACTTTCAACAATACCCAAATTATGGAAAGAGCCCAAATGTCCATCAACTGATGAATGGATAAAGAAGATGTGGTTTATATATACAATGGAATGCTACTTGGCAATGAGAAAGAATGAAATCTTGCCATTTGCAACAACGTAGATGGAACTGGAGGGTATTATGCTAAGTGAAATAAGTCAGAGAAAGATATCACATGTTTTCACTCAAATGTGGAATTTGAGAAACTTAACAGAAGACCATGGGGGAAGGGAAGGGGAAAAACAGTTTCAATCAGAGAGGGAGGCAAACCATAAGACTCTTAAATACACAGAACAAACTGAGGGTTGAGGGCAGGGTGGGGGAGAGGAGAAAATGGGTGATGGGCATAGAGGACTTGTTGGGATGAGCACTGGGTGTTGTATGTAAGCAATGAATCATGAGAATCTACTCCCGAAGCCAAGAGCACACTATATACACTGTATGTTAGCTAACTTGACAATAAATTACATTTAACAAAATAGACTGGAAGATAAAATTGAGCATATCTCCTGGAGAAAATAATAAGGAAGAAGGAAATAAACAAGAAAAGAAATGTAGAGGGTCAACTAATTGTGGTAATATCCAACTCATAAGAGTTCTATAAAAAGAACATTTTTGAAAAGCACAGTGGAGAGAGAATTGTCAAAACAAATTCTTAAAAATTGAAAGACATAAATTGCTGATAATGAGAAAACCTACTACCAAAGATCCAATACGATGAGTGAACAGAGAAGGCACCCACCATGAAAGCAAATCTTCATGACATTTTAGACTGTCAGAGGTAAAGGAAAAATTCTAAAAGTTTAAATTTTTTCTCTTAACATTTATTTATTTTTGAGAGACTGACAAAGCATGAGCAGGGGAGGGGCAGAGAGAGAGGGAAACACACAATCCGAAGCAGGCTCCAGGATCTGAGCTGTTAGCAAAGAGCCCGATGCAGGGCCTGAACCCACAAACCATGAGATCATGACCTGAACAGAAGTTGGACACTTAACTGACTGAGCCACCCAGGCGCCCCAAGCTTCTACACACACACACACACACACACACACACACACACACACACACAGCACATCAGAGATGAGTGATCAGTGTGGCGTTCTACCTCTCAATAGCAACACTGGATGCCAGTAGCATTGCTTTCAAATGCTGTGGAAACAATACTTTCAAAATGCTGAAGAAAGAAAAGATTTCCATTTAGAATTCCATTCCTAGGTGAACTGTAAGTTGAGTATAAAGTTAGAATATTGACACTCAAAAATGCCAGGTTTAAATATTTTAACCTTCTTTGCATTCATTGTTAAGAAACCACTGGAAAAGGATATGTTCAGCCAAAACAGTGCTAGACACCAGGAAATGCCCAAGAGATGGGAAGGACCACTGTGCATCGAACTTAGAAAGCATCCAGTTTAGACTAGAGGAGGAGGACAGAGTATTCAAGGAAGGATATCGCCAAAGGAGAACAAAATAAAAGTGGTAAATTAATTATCTGATGTGTTTGATCATAACTGAGAAGTTTACAGTTCTCCTAAGAAGTTGAGGCTCCTAAAAAATGAAGAAAAACCAAAGTATGGCAGTTATTAACTCCAAAAAAAAGAAAAGAAAAGTTCAACAAATTTAATTGTAATATACTCTGTAATTAGACAGTGAGCAAAGTAGAAATGAAAAAGTACTATACATTGACATAAAAATTGTGATGTAATTATTGGGGGTTTAAGGGGAGGAAGGGGGTTTGCGAGCTAAAAGCTCAGATTCCATACAGAGAAGTTAGGAAATAATGCCTAAAATTAAAAATAATAAAGTAGTAGTTATGTAAGGCTGTTGTTTAGAAATATGGGACAAAATACCAGAAAAAATGGCTGCAAGAGTTGAAGATGATTCTCTCAAGGAAGTAGAAATTGGGTTGGGAGTGGTGGCGCAGAGGCCCGCTTTGTTTTTGTTATGACTTACAGTACCAATTGAAATTTTGACCATGTATATGTATTGTCTTGGTGAGAATAAAAACATTAAAAAATAAAATAAAAACCAAAATTACATAAGACCTAGAAGAAAGACTGCACAGGTATTTTTATAATCTTGGGTGAACATCTTTCCGAGCACATCATGAAAAACAGTAATCACAAACTAAAGATTGATAACCTCGACTGGGTAATGAAAACTTTCCAGTGACAAAAACAAACAAAAGCTTAAGAATAAAGATGAAAGACAAAGGACAAATGTGGGAAAATATGTGCAGTACAAATGACAGACAACCTGCTGCTGCTCTAACATAAAGAGTTGGGCCGTTAAGAATAAATTATTCCTCCTCCTAAGTAAAAAAAAGAACCAATACGTTCTTCAAAAGAAAGAAATGAAAACACTAATTCGAAAAGATACATGCACTCCTATGTTTACTGCAGCATTATTTACAATAGTGAAGGTATGGAAGCAACTCAAGTGTCCATCGATAGATGAATGGATAAAGAAGATGTGCTTTATATATACAATGGAATATTACTCAGCCATAGAAAAGAATGAAATCTTGCCATTTGCAACAACATGGATAGAGCTCAAGAGAATGCCAGGTGAAATAGGTCATTCAGAGAAAGACAAATACCATACGATTCTCATATGTGGAATTTAAGAAACAAAACGAACAAAAAAAAGTATAGTTTCTGCAACTGATAAAATTTTTTTCTCCTGTCACTACTGAGCTCTGAAGAAGAAAGGAGGAGGTATGACCAATGGCAGTTCCTACCACTCACTCTTATCAGGATTGTTCTAGCGCCCTTCACACACACACACACACACACACACACACACACACACACACACACTACATACACACCACACACATACACCCATGCAACACACACTGTGCGTACACATAACACACATACACACACATGTACAATACAGACACACACACATGCACACTTTGGGCAGTTTATTGAGGAATCACACCTGCATTTTTGTAGTATGTTCCTTCCTGGTATACTGCTCAGTCGTTTCTAAGCTTTGTATCCTTTCTGCCAGAAATACTGCCCACAAATGGGGGGCACGTTCTGTCTGCCCACTAAAGTGGAATCAGTGCACAGAGAAGCACAGCTGCCTATTTCCTGGTTCAAGTCATGGAAAGGGTTTTCTCCCCTTGACACAAGGGCTCTGTTTTCATGAAACAAAGCCAGAGTGTGCAACGAGCTGATTCCTCCGTTAGGGTGTCTGTCTTAGTCTTTGGTGGTATTAGGACATCTCCTTCCTTTCCCAATTTTGTCAGTACTCCATGGGTGATTTAGGGAGAGGTTCTAATTATGAGTGACTGCATTTGGAGACAACGTGGACCTTAAATTTGTCTAATCACAATGACCAAAATTCCGCAGAATATATGTAATCATAGAACATGGTCCCTGGGTCAACAGACACTGTGGAGGTCATTAATTCCAGTGCAGTGGCTGCTCAAAATATTGTTGGAATTTCTCTTGAGAGATTACCATCGGAGCCTGCAGCACATTTTTTTGGTATTCTGAGTCCACAAGTGAAATCCTTTTTAGACTGTATTTGATTTTTGAAAATAGGTAAAAGTCATTTGCCACATTCTCCAATTTATAAAAGAAATGTTTACAACTAAGTTTTAATGATATATACCTTATATGCATACAGAACATTTTCATCCTATATAGAGGCATGAAAAGACAGAGAACACTGTGAGGTAGTAAGACTAACTGAGGCTCTGTTGTAGCTCATGAACACATTCTTAAGGCAGTTCCCAAAGGGGATTTGTAAAGATTTATTAAAACACTAATACCATCACAAGTGAATAATCCGATTTGTTTTAGGGGAAACCATGAATATCGGGTTTGTTTTGGGAGGTGATAAGTCTCATTAGAGTCACAATTTGTCTAGCAGATGTTCTCTTCTTTCTAGATGTTATTTTGTTATTTTGAAAGGCTTAATAAGCAGATCTTCCCTTCCTATACCTCCTTCCCTGCACCCTCCAAACCAGCCAATCAGGGCACCATCACCTCCTTCGGTTTTTACGTTGGTGATGTCTCCTTCACATTGGGCCTTCCTCTCTAGTTCCTCCACTGTGTTCAAATTAGTAATCAAAAATCTGCCAAAAAACAAGAGTCCAGGGCCAGATGGCCTTCCAGGGGAATTCTACCAGACATTTAAGGAAGAGTTAACACCTATTCTCTTGAAGATGTTCCAAAAAATAGAAAGGGAAGGAAAACTTCCAAACTCTTTCTATGAAGCCAGCATTACCTTGATTCCAAAGCCAGACAGAGACCCCACTAAAAAGGAGAACTATAGACCAATTTCCCTGATGAATATGGATGCAAAAATCTTCAAGATATTAGCCAATCGGATCCAACAATATATTAAAAAAATTATTCACCACGACCAAGTGGGATTTATACCTGGGATGCAGGGCTGGTTCAATATCCGCAAAACACTTAACGTGATTCATCACATCAATAAAAGAAAGGACAAGAACCAGATGATCCTCTCAGTAGATGCAGAGAAAGCATTTGACAAAATACAGCATCCTTTCTTGATAAAAACCCTCAAGAAAGTAGAGGTAGAAGGAGCATACCTTGAGATCATAAGCCATATATGAACGACCCAATGCTAATATCATCCTCAATGGGGAAAAACTGAGCTCTTTCCCCCTAAGGTCAGTAACAAGACAGGGATGTCCACTCTCGCCACTGTTACTCAGCATAGTATTGGAAGTCTTAGCCTCTGCAATCAGACAACACAAAGAAATAAAAGGCATCCAAATCGGCCAGGAGGAGGTCAAACTTTCACTCTTCGCAGATGACATGATACTCTATATGGACAACCCAAAAGATTCCACCAATAAACTGCTAGAACCGATTCATGAATTCAGCAAAGTTGCAGGATATAAAATCAATGCACAGAAATCGGTTGCATTCCTATACACCAACAATGAAGTGACAGAAAGAGAAGTCAAGGAATCGATCCCATTTACAGTTGCACAAAAAAACATAAAATACCTAGGAATAAATCTAACCAAAGAGGTGAGAAATCTATACACTGAAGACTAGAGAAAGCTTATGAAAGAAATTGAAGAAGACACAAAAAAATGGAAAAAGATTCCATGCTCCTGGATAGGAAGAACAAATATTGTTAAAATGTCGATACTACCCAAAGCAGTCTACATATTCAATGCAATCCCTATCAAAGTAACACCAGCATTCTTCACAGAGCTAGAACAAATAATCCTAAAATTTGCATGGAACCAGAAACACCCCGAATAGCCAAAACGATCTTCAAAAACAAAATCAAAGCAGGAGGCATCACAATCCCAGACTTAAAGCTAGACTACAAAGCTCTAATCACGAAGACAGTATGGTACTGGCACAAGAACAGACACTCAGATCAATGGAACAGAATAGAGAACCCAGAAATGGACCCACAAACATATGGCCAACTAATCTTTGACAAAGCAGGGAAGAATATCCAATGGAATAAAGACAGTCTCTTCAGCAAGTGGTGCTGGGAAAACTGGACAGCGACATGCAGAAGAATGAACCTGGGCCACTTTCTTACACCATACACAAGAAGAAACTCAAAATGGATGAAAGACCTCAATGTAAGACAGGAAGCCATCAAAATCCTCAAGGAGAAAGCAGGCAAAAACCTCTTTGATCTTGCCTGCAGCAACTTCTTACTCAAGTCTCCAGAGGCAAGGGAAACAAAAGCAAAAATGAACTATTGGGACCTCATCAAAATAAAAAGCTTCCGCACAGCAAAGGAAACAATCAGCAAAACTAAAAGGCAACTGACAGAATGGGAGAAGATATTTGCAAATGACATATCAGATAAAGGGTTAGTATCCAAAATCTGTAAAGAACTCATCAAACTCAACACCCACAAAACAAATAATCCAGTGAAGACATGGGTGAAAGACATGAATAGACACTTCTCCAAAGAAGACATCCAGATGGCCAACCGACACATGAGAAAATGCTCAACATCACTCATCATAAAGGAAATACAAAACACAACCACAATGAGATACCACCTCATCCCTGTCAGAATGGCTAACATCAGCAACTCAGGGAACAACAGATGTTGGCAAGGATGCAGAGAGGATCTCTTTTGCACTGCTGGTGGGAATTCAAACTGGTGTAGCCACTCTGGAAAGCACTATGGAGGTTCCTCAAAAATTTAAACATAGAACTACCTTATCACCCAGCAATTGTACTATTTAGGTATTTATCCAAGGGATATAGGTATGCTGTTTTGAAGGGACACAGGCGCCCCCATGTTTATAGCAGCAGTATCAACAATAGCCAAAGTATGGAAAGAACCCAAGTGTCCCTCGATGGATGAATTGATAAAGGAGATGTGGTGTGTATGTATGGGTGTGTGTGTGTGTGTGTGTGTGTATCTGTGTGTGTGTATCTATATATATACATATATATACACACACACATATATACATAGTGAGTATTACTCGGCAATCAAAAAGAATGAAATCATGCCATTTGCAACTACGTGGATGGAACTGCAGGGTATTATGCTAAGTGAAATTAGTCAGTCAGAGAAAGACAAAAATCATATGACTTCACTCATATGAGGACTTTAATAGACAAAACAGATGAACATAAGGCAAGGGAAACAAAAATAATATAAAAACAGGGAGGGGGACAAAGCATAAGAGACTCATAAATATGGAGAACAAACTGAGGGTTGCTGGAGGGGTTGTGGGTGGGGGTATGGGCTAAATGGGTAAGGAGCATTAAGGAATCTACTCCTGAAATAACTGTTGCAGTGTATGCTAACTAATTTGGATGTAAATTTAAAAAATAAATAAATAAAACAAGTTAAAATTAAAAAAAATCTTATTGAAATTTCATGCCTTTGTTCACACTCTTACACCCCCACCCCCATTACCAGCATTTCCCTCCTGGTCTTCTCCACTGGACAAAATCCTACTAATCATTCAAGGCCCAGCCCCAAATCCATCTGAGTAGTGGATTTGCTGGCCTCCTGCATTGCTTCCTGTCATTCTGCTTGTCACTCTGAACTCCCATCACAGAAGGCACTCAGTCAGATATATGCTGGGTGTTGTGAAATGAAGGTTAGACTGATTTCTCAATACAGGGGAAATTCAGGGTCAAAAGGAAAGCAAAAAAAAAACCCACTAGTTTGTTTCAGAATGAATGATAAATTGACAACAGATTGGACTGGATTTTACACTTCCAGTCTCATATCTTTAAAACTATATGGGGAAGCTTCTCGAGCATGCTTAATATAGGGGATGCACATCAAGCCTTCCTTTGGGTTTAAGAAATATGACCCAGAGAGATGTGACCAATTGGAAGCCATCAATTAGAGGAGTAGTAGGCAAAAAAAAAAAAAAATTATCTGGAAATATAGAAATTGAAGATACACACTGTGTGGGCTAGGATGAAAATCACACCTAGCCTTTAGATAGTGAAAATGTTGGTCAGCTGTGTCTGATGTTCACCTGGCTTCCTACTCCAATGTTCTCAGGTTCTTCATCGGTTGCTCCGTTTTTACTGGTGCAAGAAAAACTAAAACATTCAGGTATGACTTCCAGAGAAAAACGTCAGCAGACTTGTTGTGAACTATTTGATCATCTTCCCCCCTTGCAGGAGGAGCTTACGGTTTTTCTTACTGATGTGTAAGACTTCTGTGTAATCGGGCTCTTAACTCTTTTGTTAGCCATATTTATTGCAAACAAGTTTTTCCCAAATGGTTAGACACTTATTCCCACCCTTTCCTAAAAATCCATCATTCCTCGGTGATTTGAAATTGCCACCAAAGCTTTATCCTTAGCAAGGAGGACCACCAATAATGCACATCTCCAAATGCCACACAGGCTGTAAAGTGGGCTCAAGGTGGACCCAGGATGCTCCAAACCAACTGGACAATGACATACAGGAAACTAGTAGCTAAAAGCAGACCACAGACACCCAGGTGGCTCAGTCAGTTAAGCATATGACTTTGGCTTAGGTCATGATCTAACGGTTTGTAGGTTTGAGCCCTGAGTTGGGCTCTGTGCTGACCGCTCAGAGCCTAGAGCCTGCTTCAGATTCTGTGTCTCCCTCTCTCTCTGCCCCTCCCCTGCTCATTTCTGTCTCTCTCTCTCTCTCTCTCTCAAAAATAAAGAAAATAAACATTAAACAAACCAACAAAAACCTGTGGTGATTCAGCAAGTTTATTCCTGAGAATAATAAAAAAGAATAATAATCTACAGACTATGGTCTTAGAGGATGTGGCCTATTTGGAGCATTTCCAAAATACGGTAAAACTCAGACTAACTTAAGCTATGATTTCTTTCACTGTGCATCAAACCCCATCCCTTGTGTTATGGTAAAAAAAAAAAAAACTCACTAGGTCCCTGAGGAGTCTCCTCAGAATTAAATGGGAATTCACTGAGCTCAGAGAATTTTGGAGCTTCCTGGTTGAAATGCTTGAAAGTTGGCATCCTGTTCTTCAGACTCATGTCTCAGGCTCTCATTTCACTCAGAAAGTATCTGCTCAAAATCAGTTCTTTTTCCTGTCGCTCACTTCAAACAACTTATTTTACTTCTGATTTATCAGCATGCAGCCTCGTGGCTGACCAAGCAAGTGATTATGCAAAGCAGAAGTCCTACAGCAAGAAAGGTAAGTCCATTTGGAAAGTTTGTTAGAGTTTCCTAAAACACAGGCTAGCTTGCAGTGGCAGACAAGAGGTACTATGAACCCAATGTTCATGGGAAACCAGTGAAGTCTCAGGGATTGAGGGCAATCACCTGGGTGACCAAGCTGATGAAAGCTGCATGGGCAATAAAGGGCCATTTGGCAACCCACTTGCAGGCAGAGGCTGAGGAAGATGACCTCCCTGGTCAACCTTAGAAAGTGAAGTATGCAATACAGTCAATACAGACCACACTGCCAGACCAACTCCCCAGCTGTCAGTCAACTCCCCAAGGCTGTTCAGCTTCATGCATCCTTCCAGGAAGGCAGGCTACCCCCTTCCCTCTAGAAGTGGGTCTCTATTTCTTTTATATGTTATAAGCCTTGATCTTTCTATGGTTGGCTCTCACTGAGCCTCCCATGCTCTCCCGGCTCTCCCATGCTCCACTGTGGGTTCCAGCTCTGCATCTAACTCCAACCGTATCTGAGTGGCTTCTCCATGAGACCTGCAGGGCTCAGCAGCAGCAGCAGCCTGGGGGTGGAGGGAGAGGAGGCCAGAGGAGTGGCTGTAGAAATGAGGGGAAGTGGAGGAAGATGGAGGAAATGGAGACTGAGATATAGTCTCATGAGATCGGTATGGGGCTGGTCCTTTTGCCTTTGTGGAGTTCCTTCAGCCTCTATCTTATCTAATCCAGCCAATTATTTCAGATGCACCAAACTCAGACTGATAGACCAGATGGCTATGTATTAATTTTCCAAGAGAAATCCAGTAAGAATGCTGATGAACACAGATCACAGGCAGCCAAGTCAGACTCAGCTGCTTTGTACCCTTGGTAGCAAGCTGGAGACAGGCTGGAGTCTTGGAACCTGACAGCCCCATGCACCATCTCCCTTACAGGGCCATACACAGTGTGGACATGTATGTTCTGCGACCAGGACCAACACGTGGTCTTCCTTGTTCAGCTCAAGACTTGCACTGCCCAGCCAATGCCCCTTCCTAGGCTCCGTGATAACAATTCCCCTGCCCTGCACACTGCCCTTCTTTAGCCAGAAGGCAACATAATGAAGTATCTCCCACTGTCCCTGACCATCACCAGCATGGCAAAGTCCCTGCAAACCACAAGGGCCCTGGACTCATCTGGTGCTAATCTCTATAGGATCCCAAGCCACAGCTAACACAACCCACCTCCCAAAAAGCCAAATTCCCTTGGCTCTTGAAACTCAGCCCTCTTTCAGGTTCTTGGGTCCACTCTTCACCAGAAGGCACTTTGGACACAGGGAGTCACAGCTGGTGGCTAAGAGTTTTGACTGCTTTGCCCTCAGCCCCATCCACTCTGCTGCATACACCTACTAACAAGTCCTTGGCTAGGGAGGGTCCTGGGGGCTGGGGAGGACCTTTGTGCTCTCCAGCTCTGATCCCTGGAGCTCTGGCCACCATCTGGAAGCCTTGAGTCTGGTCAATGTTGCCTTACTCTGCCCAGTTCACCAAGACTCAGGATGGCCGCTTGCAGGGACTATAGGACAGAGCTAACCCGCCAGGCCACACACCACTTCTCTCAAGTCTGGCAGAGATAGACTTTTTCAGGCCAAGCTCACAAATCCTGAATCCTGTTAACCCAAAGGATACGCGCCCAGGGACACAGAGAAATGGCACCCTTTCCCTCCCCCAAAATCTCTGTACCTCACCCAAGTGAATGCGTTCAGTCAAAGTTAAGAAAGCAGTTTTACAGACCCAGTTGCCTTCTTAAAAATCTCAGGGCCATTGACCATTTCTACTCCTGTAAGCCTTGGCACCTCTCCTTAGAGAGAACAGAATTATGCCCTAGGGTTTGGCCATAAAGTCAAATAGCCCTGTCAGAAGGACCCAGGAAATACCGTAGTGGGGTTTAAAGTTTATCATTGATTTTTTTTCTTTAGCAACTTGTAGTAGGCAGAAATCTAAAATGGCCCACAATCCCTGCCCCCTAGTGTTCACATCAGATGTCCCCCTCCATTGGATCTTATTTCTAACCAACAGAATACAGCACAAGTGAAAGGATTTTATAGACATAATTAAGGCCAATTAGTTAATTTTTAATTAAATTCATTATTTTTTAACGTTTATTTATTTTTGAGAGAGAGAGAGAGAGCACGCGCACACACGAGCAGGGGAAGGGCAGAGAGAGGGGGACAGAAGATTTGAAGCAGGCTCTGCGCTGACAGCAGAGAGCCTGATGTGGTGCTCAACTCACAAACCATGAGCTCATGACCTGAGATGAAGTCGGACACTTAACCAATTGAGCCACCCAGGTGCCCCAATTTTTAGTTCGTTAAAAAGGAGATTATCCTGGGTGGGCCTAACTTAGATGAAAGCCCTTTAAAAGAGGGACTGAACACCTCCCTGCAGTCATAGATTCTCGTTGCTGGCTTGATGAACTAGACAGTTGTGTTCAGGAAGGCCATGCGGCAGACAAACAGGCATCCAGGCATCTAGGACCTGAGCCACCAGCCAGCAAAATGTTGGGACCCCCCCCCCCCCGCCCCAGCCCTACAACCACAAGGAAATGAACACTGCCAACAATCTATGTAAGCACATTACAGAAATTTTCCTCAGTCGAACCTCCAGCTGAAAATGCAACCTAGCCAATACCTTGACTGCAGACTTTTGATACCTTGAGCAGAGAATCCAACTAAACTAAACCTGGACTCTTGACCCATACAAACTGGGGCATAGTAAGTGTGTATTGTTTTAAGCCACTAAGTTTGTGGTAATTTGATACATAGCAAATAGAAAATTAACACATGGCTATAAGCATATATAGTCTTTACTATATTTCTCTTATAAAAATTCACTTTCTAGTTTCTAGTTGTCTCCCAAAGTCACATTACCAAAGATTCACAAAAAGCTTTTAAGAAATCTGAATCACTACTGTGCAGCAAGGAAAAATGAACTCAATAATAAGCAGCTTCGGGAAAATTTCAGAAGGCCAAATATGTAGGGGTGCTTGGGTGGCTCAGTCAGTTAAGCACCTGACTCGATTTCAGCTCAGGTCATGATCTCATGGTTCATGAGTTTGAACCTGGCAGTGGGCTCTGTGCTAACAGTGTGGAGCCTGCTTGGGATTCCCTCCTTCTCTCTCTGTCCCTCCCCTGCCCACTCTCTATTTCTCTCTCAAAAATAAATACACATTAAAAAAAAGAAGAAAGAAAGCCAGATATGTAATGTTTAAGTTAACGGCTGACAACAGAATTAAGGAGGAAAATATTTTTGTTTAAAATAATACTTTGGTGGGGTGCTTGGGTGGGTCAGTCGGTTGAGCGTCCAACTCTTGATTTTGGCTCAGGTCATGCTCTTAGGGCTGTGGGATCAAGCCCTGTGTTGGGCTCTATACTGAGCATAAAGTCTGCTTAAGATTCTGTCTCTCTCTCTCTCCCTTTTCCCCAACCGTCTGCTTGTGCTCCCTTGCTCTAAAATAAAATGAAAAAAAAAAAAAATCACAACAAAATAAGAAGATAAACACTCAAAAGACTCACTTTCACCCTGTCCACCTCCACCCCATTATTCCTTGCTCTATTTGTAACCATTTTCATTAATTCACTGTTATTGTTCCAGTGTTTCTTTATATAAAATTGAATACATATTTTCATTTCCCCTCTTACACAAAGCATAGCATACCATATCCAGTATTCTCTACCTTGCTCTTCTCATTAAAACAATATATCTTAGAGGGATTCCTGGGTGTCTCAGTTAAGTGTCCAACTTCAGCTCAGGTCATGATCTCATGGTTTGTGGGTTCAAATCCCATGTCAGGCTCTGTGCTGACAGCTCAGAGCCTGGAGCCTGCTTTGAATTCTGTTGTCTCCTTCTCTCTGTTCCTTCCCCACTCACACTGGGTGTGTGTCTCTCTCCCTCTCAAAAATAAACATTAAAAAAAAAACAATATATCTTACAAATCTCTCCATATCAGTACTTAAAGCTCTTCTCCATTCCCTTTCCACAACTGCATGGTTATTCCACTGTGTTACATGGAGATATCATTGTTCATTTCCTCCGGAGAGGCATATGGGTTGTTTCTCTGCTTTTTTGATTATGAACTAGGTCACAGCAAGTAACCCTGTACATGTGTCATTTTCAACATATGCAAGTGAACCTACAAGAAGTGGGAATTCTGAGTTACAGGATAAAGGCACCTGGACAAAGGCAATGTAAGTATTGCCAGGTTCCCTTCCTTTTCATAGAGGTTGTACCATTCCATAACCTCTCTAACAATGTTTGAGTGCCTGCTTCCCCACAGCCTCAAAAGGAAGTATGTTGGGGGAGGAGCCAAGATGGCAGAATAGCATGGAAGCTTTTTGTGTGTTTCACATCCATGAAATACAGCCAGACCAACACTAAACCATCCTACACACCTAGAAAACTGATTGGAGGATTAACACAACAATCTGCACAACCTGAACCACAGAATTCAGCAGGTACGCGGCGTGGAGAGCTGAACTTGGGGAGCGAGAAGCCACAAAAGGTAAGGAACCCCTTTTGCAGGTGGAGAGAGGACGGAGACTGGGGAGGGGGGAGCATACGGGAAAAGCACCCGTTCCCAAAAGCAGCTGGAGAGAAAGTGGGAAATTGGAAACAGCCGCAGGGACTAAACTAAAAAGGGAGAAAGGAGAGAGGGCTTAAACTCCATTAAGACTGTAAACAAGGGGAGCACAAAGGCTGCAACTCTGCAGCTCGATACCTGGTGGTGCTCTGGTGGGAAGGGCGAATCCCCAGGAACAGAGTGGAGTCCGGGAGGTTCTGAGGCCACACGGGGAAAAGCGGTTCCACTGCTGGAAGGGACATTTGGTAGAGACTGTTGAAGCCACCCGGTCCCAGCAGACCCCGGAAGGCAGCCACATTCGCTGGTACTGGGGCAAGGTCGTTGAGGTGAAGTCTGGTGCCAGATGTGTGTAGTGATTTTCCATAATCCCTGAAACGCTGCTGCTACACTGTCTCATGAACTTTTTCTGGGGCGGGCTGGCACCTGGCCGCAGTCTCGGGGCACCGTCAACAGCAGGGTCCAGCAGGCATTCCTGGTTGCAGCCGACATTCGGCCATTGCTCATTCGGCCATTGCTCAGTGAGACCCTCCTGCAGAGGGGCGGAACGGGTCAAACCCACAGTCCTTCGGAAGCAAGGGGCCGGGGAAAACAGCCGCATCTGAGACAAAACTTGGGAGAAGGTACTGCCTGGGGCCTGGTCACAGAGAGTGAAAAAGTGGGGAGTGGACGAGAGCTGAAGACAGAGGACCGGTACACGATTGCTGATCCGGGAGAACAGAACAGGTAACTGGGTGGCGCCATTTTCACCGCTCCCGCGCATGCGCATACGCACCTACGAGCACTGCAACAATCCACCCCCGTAGGCTAGCAGCGCCATCTAGTGGAGAGTGGAGCTGTTACACCGAGCCCCGCCCAACTGGGCCAACTTCGCTCTTCAAGAACACAAGCCTCATACCGGCTTAATTTATGGACTATAAAGAGCTACGTAGACTGACTTCTAGGGGAAAACAAAGCAATTTCAGTCCTACTTCAATCTGTTAGCAGGTTCATCTATTATATATTTTTTCTTTTTCCTTTTTCTCTTTTACAATTCTTTTCTTTTTCTTGAATACAGAAAGAGAAAAAATTCATTTTTATTTCCAATTTTTATTAAAAATATCCGTCTTTAAGTTTTATTACTATATTTTTTACTTTTGTGTAAATTTTTTCAAATTCTACTTTACTTCCATCATTTTATTATAGTCTACTTCAGTGTACTCACCTTTTCAAATTTTCAATTTCCTTTTTTTCTTTTTTTTGTCTTTTTCATTTCTTTTTCTTGAATGCAGAAAGAGAAAAACTTCACTTTTACTTCCAATCTCTTTTAAAAATATTTTTAATTTTTATTACTATATTTTTTGCTTTCATGTAAATTTTTTCAAATTCTTACTCCCATCATTTTATTTTACTCTACTACAGTGTATTCACTTTTTCAAATTTTCAAACGATTTCTTTTTTCTTTTTTTTATTCTTCTCTTTTTCGTTTCTTTTCTTTTTTCTTAAATACAGACAATGAAAAAATTCATATTTATTTTTAATTTTTATTAAAAATATTTTTCTTTAATTTTTTCTACTATATTCTTTCCTTTTGCATGTATTTTTTCAAATTCTATTTTACCCCCCATCTCATTTTAGTCTACTTCAGTGTATTCATTTTTTTAATTCTCAAACGATTTCCTTCCACCACCCCCCCTTTTTTTCTCTCGAATCTGTCAAACCACACCTAGGATCTAGCATCATCTATTCGATTTGCGTGTGTGTGTTTAATTTTTAATTTTAATATTTTTTAATCTTTTTTAATTTCAATTTTTCTACCTCATTAATTCCCTTTCTCCCTTCAAAATGACAAAAAGAAGGAATTCACCCCAAAAGAAAGAGCATGAAGAGACGACAGCCAGGGATTTAACCAACACAGATACAAGCAAGATGTCTGAATCAGAATTTAGAATCACGATAATAAGAATACTAGCTGGAGTCGAAAATAGATTAGAATCCCTTTCTGCAGAGATAAAAGAAGTAAAAAATAGCCAGAATGAAATCAAAAATGCTATAACTGAGCTGCAATCACAGATGGATGTAGCGGCAGCAAGGATGGACAATGCAGAACAGAGAATCAGCGATATAGAGGACAAACTTACAGAGAATAACAAAGCAGAAAAAAAGATGGAGATTAAGGCAAAAGAGCACGATTTTAAGAACTAGAGAAATCAGTGACTCATTAAAAAGGAACAACATCAGAATCATAGGGGTCCCAGAAGAGGAAGAGAGAGAAATAGGGGTAGTAGAAGGGTTATGTGAGCGAATCATAGCAGAAAACTTCCCTAACCTGGAGAAAGACACAGACATCAAAATCCAGGAAGCACAGAGGACCCACATTAGATTCAACAAAAACTGACCATCAACAAGGCATACCATAGTCAAATTCACAAAATACTCAGGCAAGGAGAGAATCATGAAAGCAGCAAGGAAAAAAAAAGCCCCTAACCTACAAGGGAAGACAGATCAGGTTTGCAGCAGACCTAGCCACAGAAACTTGGCAGGCCAGAAATGAGTGGCGGGATATATTCAGTGTGCTGAATCAGAAAAATACGCAGCCAAGAATTCTTTATCCAGCAAGGCTGTCATTCAAAATAGAAGAAGAGATAAAAAGTTTCCCAGACAAACAAAAATTAAAGGAGTTTGTGACCACTGAACCAGCCCTGCAAGAAATTTTAAGGGGGACTCTCTGAGGGGAGAAAAGATGAAAAGAAAATATGTACATATATAAATAAATACCAAAAGCAACAAAAGATTAGAAAGGACCAGAGAACACCACCAGAAACTCCAACTCAATGAGCATCAAAATGGCAATAAATTCATATCTTTCAGTACTCACTCCAAACGTCAATGGACTCAATGCTCCAATCAAAAGACAGGGTAACACCTTTTGGGATGAGCACTGGGTGTTGTATGGAAACCAATTTGACAGTAAATTTCATATATTAAAAAAAAAAAAAAAAAAAAAAAAAAAAAAAAAAACAAAAGACAGGGTAACAGAATGGATAAGAAAACAAGATCCATCTATATGCTGTTTACAAGAGACCCACTTTAGACCTAAAGACACCTTCAGATTGAAAATAAGGGGATTGAGAACCATCTATCATGCTAATGGTCAAAAAAAGAAAGCCGGAGCAGCCATACTTATATCAGACAATTTAGACTTTAAAATAAAGACTATATCAAGAGATGCAGAAGGGTGTTATATCATAATCAAGGGGTCTATAGACCAAGAAGACCTAACAACTGTAAACATTTATGCACCAAATGTGGAAGCACCCAAATATATAAATCAATTAATCACAAACATAAAGAAACTGATTGATAGTAATACCATAATAGTAGGAGACTTCAATACCCCACTCACAGCAATGGACAGATCATCTAATCAAAAAATCGACGAGGAAACAATGGCTTTGAATGACACACTGGACCAGATGGACTTAACAGATATATTCAGAACATTTCATCCTAAAGCAGCAGAATATACATTCTTCTCCAGTGCACATGGAACGTTCTCCAGAATAGACCATATACCAGGACACAAATCAGCCCTAAGTAAGTACAAAAAGATCAAGATCATACCATGCATATTTTCAGACCATAACACTAAGAAACTCGAAATCAAACACAAGAAAAAATTTTGAAAGGTAACAAATACTTGGAGACTGAAGAACATCCTACTAAGGAATGAATGGGCTAACCAAGCAGTTAAAGAGAAAATTAAGAAGTATATGGAAGTCAATGAAAATGATAACACCACAACCCAAAGCCTCTGGGATGCAGCAAAGGCGGTCATAGGAGGAAAGTATATAGCAATCCAGGCCTTCCTAAAGAAGGAAGAAAGATCTCAGATACACAACCTAACCTTATGCCTTAAGGAGCTGGAAAAAGAACAGCAAATAAAACACAAAACCAGCAGAAGACAGGAAATAATAAAGATTAGAGCAGAAATTAATGCTATCAAAACCAAAAAAGCAGTAGAACAGATCAATGAAACCAGAAGCTGGTCTTTGAAAGAATTAACAAAATTGATAAACCATTAGCCAATTTGATCAAGAAGAAAAAGGAAAGGACCCAAATAAATAAAATCAAGAATGAAAGAGGAGAGATCACAACCAACAAAACAGAAATAAAAACAATAAGAGAATATTATGAGCAATTATATGCCAATAAAATGGGTAATCTGGAAGAAATGGACAAATTCCTAGAAACATACACTACCAAAACTGAAACAGGAAGAAATAGAAAATTTCAACAGACCCATAACCAGTAAGGAAATCAAATTAGTAATCAAAAATCTGCCAAAAAAACAAGAGTCCAGGGCCAGATGGCCTTCCAGGGGAATTCTACCAGACATTTAAGGAAGAGTTAACACCTATTCTCTTGAAGATGTTCCAAAAAATAGAAAGGGAAGGAAAACTTCCAAACTCTTTCTATGAAACCGGCATTACCTTGATTCCAAAACCAGAGACCCCACTAAAAAGGAGAACTATAGACCAATTTCCCTGATGAATATGGATGCAAAAATCTTCAAGATATTAGCCAATTGGATCCAACAATACATTAAAAAAATTATTCACCACGACCAAGTGGGATTTATACCTGGGATGCAGGGCTGGTTCAATATCCACAAAACACTTAATGTGATTCATCACATCAATAAAAGAAAGGAAAAGAACCAGATGATCCTCTCAGTAGATGCAGAGAAAGCATTTGACAAAATACAGCATCCTTTCTTGATAAAAACCCTCAAGAAAGTAGAGGTAGAAGGAGCATACCTTGAGATCATAAGCCATATATGAACGACCCAATGCTAATATCCTCAATGGGGAAAAACTGAGCTCTTTCCCCCTAAGGTCAGTAACAAGACAGGGATGTCCACTCTCGCCACTGTTACTCAGCATAGTATTGGAAGTCTTAGCCTCTGCAATCAGACAACACAAAGAAATAAAAGGCATCCAAATCTGCCAGGAGGAGGTCAAACTTTCACTCTTCACAGATGACATGATACTCTATATGGACAACCCAAAAGATTCCACCAATAAACTGCTAGAACCGATTCATGAATTCAGCAAAGTCTCAGGATATAAAATCAATGCACAGAAATCGGTTGCATTCCTATACGCCAACAATGAAGCGACAGAAAGAGAAGTCAAGGAATCGATCCCATTTACAGTTGCACACAAAAACATAAAATACCTAGGAATAAATCTAACCAAAGAGGTGAGAAATCTATACACTGAAGACTAGAGAAAGCTTATGAAAGAAATTGAAGAAGACACAAAAAAATGGAAAAGATTCCATGCTCCTGGATAGGAAGAACAAATATTGTTAAAATGTCGATACTACCCAAAGCAGTCTACATATTCAATGCAATCCCTATCAAAGTAACACCAGCATTCTTCACAGAGCTAGAACAAATAATCCTAAAATTTGCATGGAACCAGAAACACCCCGAATAGCCAAAGCGATCTTCAAAAACAAAATCAAAGCAGGAGGCATCACAATCTCAGACTTAAAGCTAGACTACAAAGCTCTAATCACGAAGACAGTATGGTACTGGCACAAGAACAGACACTCAGATCAATGGAACAGAATAGAGAACCCAGAAATGGACCCACAAACGTATGGCCAACTAATCTTTGACAAAGCAGGGAAGAATATCCAATGGAATAAAAACAGTCTCTTCAGCAAATGGTGCTGGGAAAACTGGACAGTGACATGCAGAAGAATGAACCTGGGCCACTTTCTTACACCATACACAAGAAGAAACTCAAAATGGATGAAAGACCTCAATGTAAGACAGGAAGCCATCAAAATTCTCAAGGAGAAAGCAGGCAAAAACTTCTTTGATCATGTCTGCAGCAACTTCTTACTCAACAAGTCTCCAGAGGCAAGGGAAACAAAAGCAAAAATGTACTACCGGGACCTCATCAAAATAAAAAGCTTCTGCACAGCAAAGGAAACAATCAGCAAAACTAAAAGGCAACTGATAGAATGGGAGAAGGTATTTGCAAATGACATATCAGATAAAGGGTTAGTATCCAAAATCTACAAAGAACTCATCAAACTCAACACCCACAAAACAAATAATCCAGTGAAGACATGGGTGAAAGACATGAATAGACACTTCTCCAAAGAAGACATCCAGATGGCCAACCGACACATGAGAAAATGCTCAACATCACTCATCATAAAGGAAATACAAAACACAACCACAATGAGATACCACCTCACCCCTGTCAGAATGGCTAACATCAACAACTCAGGGAACAACAGATGTTGGCAAGGATGCAGAGAGAGAGGATCTCTTTTGCACTGCTGGTGGGAATTCAAACTGGTGTAGCCACTCTGGAAAGCACTATGGAGGTTCCTCAAAAAATTACACACAGAACTACCTTATCACCCAGCAATTGCACTACTAGGCATTTATCCAAGGGATACAGGTGTGCTGTTTCAAAGGGACACATGCACCCCCATGTTTATAGCAGCACTATCAACAATAGCCAAAGTATGGAAAGAGCCCAAATGTCCATTGATGGATGAATGGATAAAGAAGATGTGGTGTGTGTGTGTGTGTGTGTGTGTGTGTGTGTGTGTGTGTGGTGGAGTATCACTTGGCAATCAAAAAGAATGAAATCATGCCATTTGCAACTACGTGGATGGAACTGCAGGGTATTATGCTAAGTGAAATTAGAGAAAGACAAAAATCATATGACTTTACTCATATGAGGACTTTAAGAGACAAAACAGATGAACATAAGGGAATGGAAACAAAAATAATATAAAAACAGGGAGGGGGACAAAACAGAAGAGACTCATAAATATGGAGAACAAACTGAGGGTTGCTAGAGGGGTTGTGGGAGGGGAATGGGCTGAATGGGTAAGGGGCATTAAGGAATCTACTCCTGAAATCATTGTTTCACTATATGCTAACTAATTTGGATGTAAATTTTAAAAAAATAAAAAATAAAATAAAAAAAAAAAGGAAGTTTTTTGGGGGCACCTGGCTCAGTCAGTTGAGCATCTGACTCTTGATTTTTGCTCAGGTCATGATCCCAGGGTCATAGAATTGAGCCTCATGTTGGGCTCTGTGCTGGGCATTGAGCCTGCTTCAGATTCTCTCTCTCTCCCTCTGCCACTCTACCCCATTCATGATCGCTCTCTCAAAAAAAAAAAAAAAAAAAAAAAAAAAAAGAGTGTGTGGAGTGTGTTGTTAAACTTCTGGATTCCCCTCAAATTGATAGCTAAGAAATGATAGCTTACTAATTTGCATTTTTCTTAAAAGTGAGGTTGAACATCTTTTTTTAAAAATGTTTTAGAGCCATTTGCATTTCTTTTTTGTGAGCTATAGTTTCATGTCCTTTGACCCCTAATTGGACTTTTTGTTTTGACCAAATTTCTAAGAAACTGAAAATAATAGGTTGCCAATACTTCCACATTCTAAAATGAGGTTTTTTAAATAGTCTTACGACACCTGATATCCAGGATGTAAAGTGATTTAAATGGAAAAGGTCAAAAGAGAGAAATTCCTTGGAGAAAGCCATTGGTGTCCCAAGAATTTTCAATCCCCCACCACAATGACAAGGGGATCTTTCCTCAGCCTGGAAAGAGAAGCTTCAAGGGGACCCCACACTCAGAGTTTCTGACTTGTGTCCCGTAAACCTTTGGAAGACACGCTGGCCTGGTAGCAGATTCCAAGGATAAGAAACTCAAGGGTCAAGAAGCTGAGGCTGTCAGGGCAGCAATAGGACAAAAAAGTGGGATCCACACTGGGAACAAGCTACACTTCCATTAATGGGAGGACAAAGGGTCAAATGAATAAGGAAACTTGTGTGGCTGGAGTGACCTGTGAGAGCAGGCGGTCCTCCATTTGGCATGGAAGGATCCCATGAGTCCAGTGGATACCTGGGAAAGTAATTATGTTGGGGGAGACACCTTGGTGTGACTTCTCCCAAAAAAGGACAGACTTCCAGGGCAGGACATCTCCAGGAACACCAGCAGTGAGAGGCCATGGGATACATGTTCAGGGGCAGGAGCTGAGGCAGTGACTTAAGAGGCCAGGATAACAAAATAGAAAATACCTAGATATACATAACACAAAATAAGCATAAGCTACCTTGTAAATTGAAAACTAGAATACTCTAGAGAGGGACACACACAAAATTAAATGGAGACACATTCCATGTTGTGAGATAGGAGCACTCTTTATTGACCACATGCCCCCCCACTCCAACCAAAAAAAATATTAAGATTTTGGGGGGAATATGACCAAATAATTCCTTAGTTTATGTATAATAAATATGTACACATGAATAAATATATAATAAGATCTGAGAATAATCTGAGAATTAACAGAAAGAGTGGTAACTTAATTTTACTTGGTACTAAAAATCCTATTTTAAAGTTAGAACAGGTGGTATTGGCACAGAAATAGATCAGCAGAACAAAGGAGAACATTCAGAAATAGACTTTGGTATCTAATTCAGTATATAATTCAAACCACTAGGGGAAAAAAGTCAGTGAATATTAATAGGACAACTGGCTAAAACCATTTAACAGCTTAATTTAAAGAAAAAAAAAAAAAAAAAAAAGATCCCCTCTGTCCCGAACCTCACTCTGTATACTAAAATAAATTTCAGATGGATTAAAGATTTAAATGTTTTTATTTTATTTTATTTTTTATTGTTTATTTATTTTTGAGACAGAGAGAGACAGAGCATGAGCTGGGGAGGGGCAGAGAGAGAGGGAGACACAGAAGCTGAAGCAGGCTCCAGGCTCTGAGCTGTCAGCACAGAGCCCGACGCGGCACTCGAACTCACGGACCGCGAGATCATGACCTGAGCGGAAGTCGGCCGCTTAACCGACTGAGCCACCCAGGCGCCCCTAGATTTAAATGTTTTTTAAAACTGCTGAATTATATTTATTACCTTGAGATTGGAAGGTCCCTCAAGCATGGCACCAAAGATACAATATACAAGGAAAAAATGGATAAATCTGACTACCTAAATTTTAAGGTTTTGTGTGGCAAGATATGACACAATCAGGGTCAAAAGGGAGAATGATAAACTAGAAAATTTGTTTATAAAATATATGACAGCCAGGAATAAAAATTACTATGATACAAAGAGCTTTTCATATCAATAAAAGACAAACCAAGTACCGAGAAAAAAGGCAATTCACCCAGACAGAATTACAAATGACCAGTCAACATGCAAAAATAAAGATATGCAAATAAAGCATGGAAACATCATTTTTCACCCATCAGATTAATCAAGATGAAAGATATCAACAGTGCCCAGTGGTGCTGAGGCTTTCTGCTAGTGAGATTGTAAACTGGTATAAACTTTCTGCTGAGATTCCTCTGACAATATGTAGTAAACGTAAAACATATATCATTTTCAATTTCACACAATTATACAATTTGTATAAGAATAGTAAACATCTGGAAACATCCTAAATACATAATGCACAAAAGAGTATTGGCTAAATAAAATATGGCACAAAATTCTAATGCGGTCACCATTGACTGCATTTAAAAAATGTGCCCAGAAATGAAAGAAGCAGTTTACAAAACTACACATGTAGTTTGACCCCATGTTTGTAACCCAAAAAATGGGTTGCACCAAAAAATGTATGGATATGGATACACATGCATACACACACACATCACCAAAATGATTCATTTATTCTCCTTCTCTCTCTCAAACAATAGGAACACTGCTTTTTTAATTGATTTGCTTCAATGTATCACCTGTCCACATTAGGCACAAAGAAAGCCCCATCCTCTTTCCTCTCCAAAATGCAGCACTTCAGTTCAGCAACAACAGTCATGCAGGCAAAAGGCCCCTAAAGCACTAATTGATTGACTACTACTAACATTGGTTTTCTCTTAGATGAATAGAATGGAAAAATAGAAGGTTTAGAAACTCCCAAATGTGAGATCAGCAATAAAAAGGGAACACCTTTTTACTTCCTTTAACATCACTTTAAGTATTAACTTGATCCCAAACTAATGTGGAATTGCAAGATCATCACTTTTGCTCTGGTCTTGGGTTAAGTGCCCAGCTACAGTTTCAGGTCTTGAGTCAGAGACAAACTATTACCTATTTCCCCTAATTAACCTCCAACTCTTTGATGGTTTGTGGCTCCTTGTAGAAGAGATCTCGGGGGGAGATACCTTTTACTGAAAAGACAGATAAAAGAAGATCGGCTATAGTAGAAAGGTCATTGGTTAAAACACATATATGGAGAGAGAAACACAAAGGCCTGACTCTCCCCAAAACCAAAAGGGATGTCCAAAGGTGAGCTCAAGGCCAGTCAAATCCCAGGAATGAGGACTAGACTTGCATCAGACGACTCGGCCCCACAACTCAGGCCACATACCTGTCTGAACCCATTTCTCCATTCTAAAGTGGGAAAAACGGTAACCCCTAACCTTCCCACCACACACGACTGTTATGAGGATGGAATGGAAGAATGTGTATCAACAAAAACTCCAGTGGAGATAAACAAAAACCTCAGGCATGCAGACACACAAATCAGCCAGGGAACAATCTGCTCCTATCTGGTCAACCTCTAATTTTGATTCCTAACCTAGAAGGGAGCTCACAACTGGGTCTCGGTGCTCACTTCTACACGCTTCCCCATGACAGTCAATAGGGGGAGATCCTGCCTCCATCCTCAGCTTGGACCTGGCTTTATTTAGAGGCACTCCAAAGCGACTCCAAGTGCTGCCTGGGCAGCCCTTGGGCAGACAGACCCTGCATTCTCCCGGGAAGACCCACTATTGCTCTCCTGAGATGCCCTCCCCACCTTAACCACGAATCTGCCTGGGGGAAAAAAAAAAAAGAACAGTATTGTGGTAAAGCTCCCAGGTGAATTTAGAGGACCTCAAGCTGCCCGCCGCCATGTTTATGAGGAAACTGTTAGAAAAGAACTGCAGAAAGATATACATCCTTTCTGCAAACTTCAGCACCTGCTTCTGTTCAGTAATACTACTGAGCAACTGTGTTATGTACTCAGAAGTACAGTTTACCGAACATTTTACTTAATATTTAGTCAGTTATTTTACCCAGACAACGACAACTTTGCCAAGTTCCCATGTGGACCACAGTAACTTCTTTGGCAGTTAATTGTAGAGCTGGAAATTAAGGGGGCTACAGAAACATATGGTGTTTACAGAACCAGTAAAACAACAACAACAACAACAACAACAACAACAACAACAACAATTAATTCAGATTCTCTCTTTGGATAGAGGAGACTTTAGGAAAAACCTTACTCATCAGAGACCCTACCCTACAGTAACCACAATAATTTGTAAGGATTCCAAATTTCATTCAAGAGCTGTGAAAATAGTATGAGTTTGAATAGCTGCACATAAAGATTAAAAGTAGAAAGGTATTTGTATTAGTCTTTTGAGAGCTCTACTCTATAAATCACCTAAGATGAGAGCAGGAAAGTTTCTAAACACTCATCTGCGGTTGTAGGCCAAGGTAGTACCTCAGAGGACAAAAGACAACTATTCCTAATACTGCCTAAGCTGGCAGGGCCAGGGGCTGACAGCTGTTACTGAACATCCAGGTGTCAGGATATTACTTCCCTCTCTCTGACTCTTCCTAATTGAGGGGATATACTTGGACCTGGATCTCCCAGGGCAGCTTCATAGACAGTTTCCACCTGTTTCTACTGTTTCTATTGTTTCCTCATCTGCAATACACAAGCTCAGACCACACAGATCTGACCCTCACTAACACCCAGGAAGCTCATGGAGAGAGGACACACAAGTCCATCCTATCAGAAAGACTGTCCCTTTTCCTCAGGACTGCAACACTGCACAGTTCCAGGGCCACGTTCATATGCACCTTGCCCTGAGGTTATACAATATAACTGTCTCCTGGTTTCCACCCCCTTGCTTTTTATTCTCCAGGCCTAGAAGAGGGAGAAAAGGGATAATACCATT
Source organism: Panthera onca (assembly GCF_046562875.1). Classification (NCBI taxonomy): domain Eukaryota; kingdom Metazoa; phylum Chordata; class Mammalia; order Carnivora; family Felidae; genus Panthera; species Panthera onca. The sequence goes on from NC_138351.1 coordinate 72,966,327, forward strand.
GTTACTCAGGAAAGCCACACGCCTCTGTCTTCTCCATTCATTTCTTACTGAGCCTTGGAATTACACCACCAGTTAGAGAAGACAGTTAAAGAACACGGATTCAGAGTTTAAAAGCCAAGTCTAGTACATTCCGTCTGTAAATTCAGCAAGTTGACGGTGGGCCCACGGCTGCTTGCATTTAATGTGTCATGGCTCATGATAAAGGAACAGTCATAGTTACTGAGGTTGTAGGTGAAGGGGAAGATTACACATCACTCACATTCTTCCCCCTTCCCTATGAACACATGGATTCTGGCCACGGGCTTTATAACGTTTCGACCCATTGTTACTAAAGGAAGGCACAGGTCATTTATATCAGAGAGTAATAAAAAAGGTAGACAAGGCTACTATAAACTTTGGTGTGGAAGAGAAGAACTGACTAAATTAACAGAATATTTTTATTGGAATGAAAACTTGGGGCTTTTGATTACCTGTAAACCAATGGATCTGTATCAAAGCGACACTGCCTAACACACATTGCAGGGAACTTACTGGAGTCAGGCCGGGTTAGTATACTATTTGCATGTCGATCGATTGTAAGAAAAGGGTTGCTTCTAAAATGTTTGACAAGTTTGCCTACTGTCAATGAGCTCTATCCTTCTGAATGACCTCCTTCATAAAGGCAAATTCTAGCCCAAACTTAAGTCCCCCTCATCGCTCATTGTAAAAGGATGGATTCCAAATTAATTCAGAGATGCCATAAAGGAAGATGCAGAGACTCTCTTGTATTCAATGTCCAGAAGAGCTGACTCTCAGGTATCACTCAGAGGAAGACAAGGGTCCAGCCCACATGATCTTTAGCCTGCGGTCAATATTATATTGTATATCAAGGGTCTCACGTTCACACACAGAACTGGTTGTGTAGCAAGCAGAGAAGACATCAGCAATTCCTGAGTTTCCTCCTTTTGGGGAATTCCACAGAGGTATTCACCATCCTGAATCCAGAAACGGGACCAAGCTGGGAATGGAAAAAGTTGCAGACCCATACACACCTGGGTGGAAGTCACATGGGGCCTCTGTCTAGGCAGGCACCTGAGAAACAGCCATAACATCTGCCTCAGCACCGTGCATCCTCCACAGGTAGTGCCCGTCTGCAATCTAGATGTGGAGGAGGAAAAGAGTCCATTGACACACTCTGGTTTTCCCTTGGTGTATCTCTATCTGCAGCTCATGTACCCTCATGGGAAGCAGCATGGGAAATCAGCACAGCCATCACCAACCCTGCTCTTTTTCTGCACCAGAAGCACATCTCCCTCCCTGCCCGAAGGTGTAGACTACTCGTGCCTTTCACCTGCTGAGTGCTGAGCCCAGGACAACCTCTGCCCACATCCCCTTTGGCTCTCCTCAATCCCAGCTGTTCTCATGACTCCAACCCCATCCTTCCACCATTCCGCTCATTTCTCAAAAATGACAGTCTCACATACCACACGGCTGAGAAGGACAGGAATGCGAGAATAATCACAACAGCCACGGAGCCCAGCCCAACGCCCACCATCTGCTGCAGCATGAATGACGAATCTGCGGAACAAAACCACATGCTGAGCCCACAGCAGGAATCGTGGCCCTCCCAGGAGGCACAGGTGCACCTGTGCTCACTCCATTTTAACCCAGAGCGTGGCCCCATTTACTAAACCATCCCAAGAATGCTCAGAGTGCCTCTGTGTCCCCTGAGTTGGCCTGGAGGGTGTAGGGCCTAAGGAAAATACAGTTCCAAGGGATTTCTGAAGAGGAAATAGAAAACCAGGCCACATTCAAGTTACAAGGGATAAAAAAGCTCATCTTGTTGTGGATACAAATACAGCAGACCGTGTTGCTTGTATTGGTCCTCTCTCAACCAATTATGCCTGAAAGTTTTTATGGGCAGTTTTCGTTTGCATTGAGGAAGAAGTCATTCTGACATCGTTTGGATTTTTGCTCCAAAAATGATAGGTAGGTCCAGTGGTCAGACACAGCAAACAAATCCTCCCTGCCAGATAGAGTCATCTGTCATTTTCCCTGCACACCTACAAGGACAGCACCTCCCTGCTCTGCTCAGCAGGTTGCCATGAGGATAAAGTAAGAAAATTGATGTAAAACCTCTTTGGAGGACGTCTATATGTTCTCTTTGGGGGGTATCGTATGTCAACCCCAGGGGGATGCTTTGTTATAAACCAAAAGACACCCACATTTGAGTTGCACATTTGGGCCAAGTGACTGAATCAGAGCATCATGTTCTACACTAAAGGGCTCATTTTCATTTGCAAACAACTTATTTAGCATTTACTATATGCCAAACACTGTTCTAATTACTTCTCCTAACTACCCAGTGAGGACTATAATAATAGTGTATTGCAATAATAGTGCCCAGCGTAATAACAGTACATGGGACACTATTATTATTATTATTCCCGTTTTACAGATGAGGAATGGAGGCACGGAGTGGTTCAACAACTTGCCCAAGGTGACCTAGCTAATAAACAACAGAGCCAGATCGAAACCCAAGCTGTCTGGTTCCAGCATCTTTGCTTTTAACCATAACACCATGCTTTCCCAGTGCAGATCTGAATCTACATGGTCTACAGCAGAGAAGGTCATGTTCCCCCCTCGTGTAGGCCCTGTCCTTTCCTGCACAGGCTGAGGATGATGGGGTCTCAGACTGTAGCAGTGTAAAAGACCAACTGTGCAATGGTGCCACCAGACATCGAAAAGATCTTGGGGGATGACCCTGCATGCATAGAATTAGAAAGAAAAATACCGAGGCACCTGGGTAGCTCAGTCGGTTAAGCATCTGACTCTTGATTTCGGCTCAGGTCATGATCTCATGGTTTGTGGGACTGAGCCCCACATTGGGCTCTGCGCTGACAGCACAAAGCCTGCTTGGGATTCTCTCTCTCCTTCTCTCTCTGTCCCTCTCCCACTTGCACGCACTCTCTCTCTCTCAAAATAAATAAAATAAAACTTAAAAAAAGAAAAAGAAAAATGCCATCAAGCCATAGAATAAATGTAAGGAAGCACAACTAAGTCCAAATTTTGCCAAATGATTTGCCGTGGTTTTTACTGCCAGAACATCCAAATATTTCATTTTTCTGTACCCTCCTGTTAACAATGCCCCAGGCACATGCTTAGTCTGCCCCTTGGGTCATCCAGCACTGCCTTGGAAGAGTTGAAAACAGCAAAAGCAAAGCTCTGTTAAGTAAGGAGGGGCTTGAGAGGAAAATTAGTAGCCCCTGGACTTGAGACCCTCAAACATAGATGACTCTCTTCCTTGGCAGTGAAAGAGGCACATCTGAGAAGAGAGTATATATATATAGTATATATATATATACTATATATGCCAGTATATATATATACTATATATGCTACTTAACTTTTTCATTACTTAATTTGTGTGCTACAGTAGCCACTGGACACAATGTGGCTATTTAAATCTACACTAGTTTCCATTAAATTAAAAGTTCAGTTTCTCAGTCATACCATTTCAAGTGCTCAATTTCAAGTACACATTTCAAGTTCCCAGTAGCCACACGTGGCTAGTTGCTACCATATTGGACAGCACAGCTTCAAAATCTTCCCATTGTTGCAGAAAGCTATGTTGATTGGCACCTGCTCAGATCTCTCCAACCAGGCTGGGAGCAGTTGGGTTCTGTTCTCTAATAGGGTAGCTGGCACCAGCAAAAGCAAGCCATGGACTACACTTCTTGCTAAAAAGCTCTGCAAAATCCACTACCTCAGAAAGTGTTTTCAGGAGACTTCCTGGAAAAAAAACATGGTTTATGCTGTTTGGCTACCTTTAATATTCAGGGGAAAGAAAAAAAAAATGTCTTGAGGCCTTACAAAAATGTAAGAGGCCATACTACAAAATGGAAGGATGTGGTTACACTAGAAATTAGTGGTGAAAAAAAAAAACAAAAAACTAGGAGAGTGACTCACATTATTAGTGATAAACAGTGCGGTATCAGCATAGGAATGAATATACTGGAACATAACAGCCTAGAAATAAACCCACGTATACCAAATAAATTTCAGAGCTTAAATACTGAGGTCGGGTTGTCCAAGTCTGTAACTGTGGACTCTGGACAAGTTGCTTAGCCATTCTGTGCCTCAGTTTCCCCACTGAGGGATGATCGAGTAACATGGGAATGATAATAACAGTGCCCACCTCATTGGGTTATTGTGAGAAACAGATGAGGTAAGTCATGTTAGCACTGTGCCTGGCACGCAGTAAGCAACTGGCAAATGTTAGCTATTGTTAATTACTGTTTTGTTACTGTTTCAAATCATTAGGGGAAATGACACATCACTCGTAACTAGTGTTGAGAAAATTGGCTGGCCATTTAGAATAAAAGGATTTTGACCATTTGAGCTTATATTATATATGCCAAAATAAAACCCGGACAGGTTAAAGGCTCAAATAGCAACCTAAAAAAATTAGAACAAAATGTAAGTGAATGCCTACCTAAAATATTTATCTAAAGCAGATGAGAATTTTCTAAGCATTATTTACTAATGCAGAAACCATAATGCTAACTGCTGGGAACTACTGTGGCTCTACCACAAAGCCATCTCTTAAAAGATTTTGCCTGGCCTTGACTTTAAGTTATCATCGACTACACTTTGCAAAGCCTATCTTCCTTCTACAAAGTTCCATGTTCTTTGCTCATCTCCAGCCTGCTTTTTCTTCACTATTTCTCAAAGACCACTTGCAGTGGTCCACTGGCTCATGTGAAAACTGTATGAACCTGCATTATAGAATGTGCTTCATCCAGGTCAGAAGACTTTATGTGAAGCAGTTAGCTCTTCTCTTGCTTTGAAATGTCCCCTCACAAACCAACAGGACAGAAGCAAAGTAGGAGTGTATGAACCTGACTTTCTCTTGACCATCCACCAGCAGGACATCATTTACCCTAAGCCACATGCCTGCCCAACTACTCCTTACCCTACACAAAAGTATTGGACAATCATCTTTTTTGTTCTGCATAACATGACTTGGGTTCTGGCTCCAGGCATGGTTCTTGCTGGTATGCATCTCTTGGTCTACTTTGTGCATGTAGTCTGTGAAAATCTGAGTCCATCCAATCCAAAGTGTTCACAGTGTAGCCACACAAGATTTCTTTAGGGACTTCCCGCCGTTAATTCCTCACTGAGAACATTTACAGCTGACCAATTTGTATTACATTTTTTAAAGTTCTGCCATCCTCTGGTTACCCTCCCTTCCACGGTTTCATGCTATAAAATCATGCTTATTTTTCTTCTGAATCACTTGTAGAATATTCTATCAGAAACTGAAGTGAGTGAGTCATGTGTTGTATCACAGATATGCAGTGACTCAACCTTGACAGGGTAAATCCATTAGGCTAAACTCCACCATTCTCTTCAGCGTGGCTCCCTGAGGAGGTACAGCGTTCAGGAGGAATGACAGGCCTTCTCTGCGCTTATCTTCAACTCTTGCACTAATGCAAATATCACAGGTGCTGAGGAGCAAGTTAGAAAGACCCTGTGCCTACTCTCAGGCTCTGGGACAGCTTGAAAACTGCCTATGGATGTGGACGTTTTTTTCATGAATTTACACAAGCAGGGCCATTTCCTGAAAGCAATAATTCTGTTCTCCAAAAGGTACAAATAATTAGCACCATGACTTCTGTTTGGCATGTGAAATTCCTGTCTGCTATTCTAGGGTCTCCTCACTTGAATTCCCTGCAGAGGAGGAGACGGCGAAGGAGATCAAAGTAGAAGATTAATTTAGAGATAAGTAACACCTGATGAATCAGCAACTTTTTAAAAATTCATTTTTGGGAGCCTGGGTGGCTTGGTCGGTTAAGCATCCGACTTCGGCTCAGGTCATGATCTCACGATCCGTGAGTTCAAGCCCCGCATCGGGCTCTGTGCTGAACACTCAGAGCCTGGAGCCTGTCTCGGATTCTGTGTCTCCCTCTCTCTGTGCCCCTCCCCTGTTCATGCTCTGTCTCTCTCTGTCTCAAAAAATAAATAAACGTTAAAAAAAAATTTTTTTTTTAAATAAAAAAAAAATTCATTTTCTACTGCAGCTTCCAAATTACCATAAACTTAGCAGCTGGCCCCCATTCATTAGCTTGCACTTCTGTAGGCCAGAAGCTCAGGCACATTGTGACTGGGTCCTCTGCTCAGCGTCTTCCAAGGCTGAAATCAATGTGTCAGGTGGTCTGCCTTTCCCTCTGGAGCCTCTGGGGAAGAACCTGCTTCCAAATTCCTTGCAGCTGCAGGACTGAGGTCCCCATATTCTTACTGGCTATCAACCATTGGCGGCTCAGCTCCTATGGGCCACCCACATTCCTGCCATGTGGTTCCCTCCATCTTCAAAGACGGTAGGAGAAACCCTTATGTTAGATCCATCTCTCCCTTTGAATCTCCAATCTCCCGTTTCTGACCCCTAGATCCAGACTGAAAGGGCTCATGTGAAGGTCAGGTCCATCTGGATAACCTATTTGGGATCTTAATTACATCTTCAAATCCTTTCACGGCAACACTGAGAATAGCCTTTGAATGAGTAAATGAGAGAAGGTGGGTGTCCAGCAGTGGCCACATTATAATTCTGCCTACCACAATTATGCAGGTTTAAAATATGCATGCGTGTGTGTGTGTGTGTGTGTGTGTGTGTATACGTACATGTGTGTAGCGTATACAAACATAAACATACACACTAGGATTAGATCTTAAGGTAACTCTTCCCTGGCTTATTTAAGTATTGCACTTCCTATGCTTCATTTTTCATCAGACTATGCGGCTGGCTCACCAGTAATCATCCAACTCAATGGGTTCCAGGCACTGCTCCACTCTTCAAACGTGTTCCCTCAGGGTATGAAATCTAGTATGAAAGGACAAGTGCACCAGTTTCTCTAAAGTATGGCAGAATGGCTAAGGAGAGGGAGAGGAAGAGGGAAGGAGGAAGGGAGAGAGAGAGAGGGCATTCCTGCCTGTTGAGTAAATTTTAAGAAGCTTCAGGGAGGAGACAGCATTTCATTTTTTTTTTTTAACTTTTTTTTTTTTTTTTTTTTTTTTTGAGACAGAGACAGAGCATGAACGGGGGAAGGGCAGAGAGAGAGGGAGACACAGAATCGGAAGCAGGCTGCAGGCTCCAGGCTCCGAGCCATCAGCCCAGAGCCCGACGCGGGGCTCGAACTCATGGACCGCAAGATCGTGACCTGAGCTGAAGTCGGCCGCTCAACCGACTGAGCCACCCAGGCACCCCAACAACATTTGATTTTAATCTTGATGAATAGGTGGGATTGTAACAAACTCGTGAGCAGAGATTACAGGAAGGTTATAGGGCAATCCGGGTGGAAATAAGCAAGTAACCGTATGAGCAAAGACACTGAGGAAAATAAGCAAGGGCCATAACCAGAGAAGAGCTAGCACATCATTTTGAATGGAGTAGGAGAGATGCAACTGGAAGGGCATGCTGGTGTCCAAGTGAGGCCTTAGAAACCAGTCTAAAATGTAATGGAGAACCATGGAAGAACCATCAGGGGAAATAGGAAAATCAGAGCCACAGTTTGGACAGATGAGTCAGGCATGTAGGCTGGAGTGAAGAAGGAAACCCTGGGGTGCCTGGGTGTCTCAATCAGTTAAGTGTCCGACTTCAGCTCAGGTCATGATCTCATGGTCTGGAAGTTCAAGACCTGCTTCGGGCTCTGTGCTGACAGCTCAGAGCCTAGAGCCTGCTTCGGATTCTGTGTCTCCTTCTCTCTCTGCTCCTCCCCGACTCTCTCACTCTCTCTCTCTCTCTCTCAAAAATAAACATGTAAAAAAAATTTTTTTTTAAAAAGGAAACTATGAACACCATGATGGAAGAGGAGAAAGGAGGCTTTGCCCACTCTCTGTGCTACAGATAATAAAGGCCTATGCACAAGGGGACGAATCCAGAAATGAGACCAGCACACCCTAGGCGTAAAATGTGGCTGAAAGGGAAAGGGTCACTAATGACTCAGGGGTTTCATGCCTATGACTGAAGAGTGTTCTGTGATTACAGTGTGTGATCATCTCCCATATATCAAATGACTTTGCTTTGTGACTCAGGAAATCACAGACTCAGTACTTTGTGGCTGGAAGGGATCAGAAAGATTGTGGTAAGAGGCAGCTGAGAACCTGCCAAGTTAAATATAATTGCAAAGGCCCTCAGCTGATTAGTAGCAAGGCTCAAGCAAGGAAGCCCAGGCCTCCCCATTTCCCATCAAACCAACTGCTGGTTCCCTGGTAATCACAAAGCCCTTTTAGGAGCAATCTGCGTCAGGTAAGTAGCATAATTTGTCACTGGGCAAAGGCAAGAACGGGGCCGTTGCTCGGCAAATGAACTGGAACAAGTTCAGGACTAATCTGGATCCTGCAAATTATTTTGTGAGATGGCAGTCTCCAACATTTTTGCAAAAGGGGACTGCCAAAGGTGTGTGCACAGTACAGGTAACATTTGTACATAGATATACAGAGTAGAATTGCCTTCAGAATTTCAACATTACACTGGGTTTTCTATTATCTCCAGAGCCTCCCAGTAGTTTGATTTCAAAGGTTTGAACCCTCTTTCAACACTGGTTTTTAAGTTGAGAGGGGGTAAAAAGGTACCACCAAAAGTCATGTAGACATTTCCAAAGCAAAATCCTCCCTGTTAAGTTAATCACAGTAGAATGACTGTGGCCAGCTCTTTGGCCATTTCTTCCACCCAGTTTGAGTTTGCTAATCATATCAAACAGCTGCTGAAAGCCGTGGATTCTGGAAGCTATTTCTATGTCCAGGAGGTCTGCACATCTCCATTCTTCTGATAAAAGCACCTTTTTTCTTTGTGGGAACTCTATTCCCACCCTTATAGCCTTAGGGAATGGATTGGCTGCAAAATATCCAAATGTTGAAATACGTGGCTATTTCTTGTGGCTTTCATTTAAATTCCATGACAGGGGTGGGAATGCAAGCTGGTGCAGCCACTCTGGAAAACACTATGGAGGTTCCTCAAAAAACTAAAAACAGGGGCGCCTGGGTGGCGCAGTCGGTTAAGTGTCCGACTTCAGCCAGGTCACGATCTCGCGGTCCGTGAGTTCGAGCCCCGCGTCAGGCTCTGGGCTGATGGCTCGGAGCCTGGAGCCTGTTTCCGATTCTGTGTCTCCCTCTCTCTCTGACCCTCCCCCGTTCATGCTCTGTCTCTCTCTGTACCAAAAATAAAAAAAAAAGTTGAAAAAAAAAAAAAAAACAAAAAACTAAAAACAGAACTACCCTACGACCCAGCAATTGCACTACTAGGTATTTATCCAAGGGATACAGGTATGCTGTTTCGAAGGGACACATGCACCCCAATGTTTATAGCAGCGCTATCAACAATAGCCAAAGTATGGAAAGAGCCCAAATGTCCATCGATGGATGAATGGATAAAGAAGATGTGGTATATATATATATATACAGTGGAGTATTACTTGGCAATCAAAAAGAATGAAATCTTGCCATTTGCAACTACGTGGATGGAACTGGAGGGTATTATGCAAAGTGAAATTAGTCAGTCAGAGAAAGACAAAAATCATATGACTTCACTCATATGAGGACTTTAAGAGACAAAACAGATGAACATAAGGGAAGGGAAACAAAAATAACAAAAATAACAAAAACAGGGAGGGGGACAAAGCATAAGAGACTCATAAATATGGGGAACAAACTGAGGGTTGCTGGAGGGGTTGTGGGAGGGGGCATGGGCTAAATGGGTAAGGGGCATTAAGGAATCTACTCTTGAAATCATTGTTGCACTATACGCTAATTTGGATGTAAATTTAAAAAATAAAATAAAAAAATAATTAATTCCAAGACAGGGAGCTTAGCCCATCTACACACAGAAGTGTAACAACACACATCTTTGTTAAGAAAGACCCTCACTAATTATGCTAAGTGAGATAAGTCAGACATAGAAAGACAAATATTATACGATCATATTTATATGTGAAATCTAAAAAGGGAGAACTCATAGAAATAGAGAGTAGAATGGTAGTTGCCAGGGTCAGAGGGGTGGGGAGAAATGGGGTGATGTTGGCCAGAGTACAAACTTCCAGTTATAAAATGAATAAGTACTAGGGATCTAATGTACAACATGGCAACTATAATTAACAATACTGTATTAAATACTTGAAAGCTGCCGAGAGAGTAGATCTTAAATGTTCACACATAACACAAATATTCATGGTAATCATGTGAGCTGATGGAGGTGTTAACTAACCTCATTGTGGTAATCATTTTGCAATATAGATCAAGTCACCACCTCAAATTCAATGTTATATGTAAATTATATCTCAAGAGAGTAGAGGGGGGTGGGGCACAAAGACCCTCGCTGCCTGGCAACCACAATCCAATGGTCTGGTAATGCGCCTTGCCCAGTAGAAAAGCCATGTCCTCTGCTCTTTTTGAAGTTGGTGTCAGTAGAGATTAAAAAGATGGGAAATAAGATTAGAAGACAAGCAGACAAATGAAGGAAGTCTAATTCTCCAGGTCCCTTCCCATCATTTCCTGCTAAGCACCCTCTACTGACAAGGTAACAAATCCCCCATTGTGAAGTGCCCCGAGCTGGAGTCCTCCTGGAAGCAGAGTTCTGCAGGCACTTCCTTACCACCCCAGCCTATTGTTTTATGCTGCTCTGAGGTAACAGACAGGATGCAAGGGGTTAAACTGATACTCCAAGCTAAGAGCAAAATTCCTCAGGGTGTTGCTAGGACTCATAAACCGCAAAGAAAAAGGTCCAGATACAAAGGTCATAAACTTGACAGGATTTCTGGTATTAAGCAACAAACTAATGGAATTCCTAGGAATCAAATCCACTGGCTGGCTGCCTGTTGGTTTAAAGAAATGTACTGCCAGGGAAATCCCAAGTCTGGCAACCAAGGAGCTGTGATTGCTCAAGCCCTGAGGCAGTTCTCCCACCTGGACAACTGCCCGTGGGAGGAAGAAGGTTTAAGCTACACAGCACCCAGCTGCTACATCTCTTGTGTCTGTACAGCTCTGGAGGAAAGGGACAAGGGTACTCACTCTCCCATCGGGCAGACCCAGGAAAAGACTGAGGCAGCCCATCTAACCGACCAGGCGGCTCACTCTGCTGCCAGGGCAGGGGATGCCAGTTTTTCCCATCCAGCAGGATGTGGTCGCTGTTATGGGCGCCCTGACCACTGCACAGCCTTTTATCTTTTCCTCCTTTCTAAATGAAAGTGCTTATTGCGCTTATTCAGTTTCCCCTTTCACATTATAAACTGCGGTTTGAGGATGCTTACATTGGGCATTTAGTCATAGATTGCTAACAGATCGTGAGAGGTCCCCCTGGATTTGATCAAGAGGGATGGACCATCCTCAGGAATCCTGGTCTTGGAGCTGGATGCAGTAACAGACCCACACACAGTTGTCGTCCAATAGAGTTCTACTTGTGGTTGTACAGAGGATAATTCTTCTATCGTGGAGGGGGTTTTTCTTAAAAGTATACATATAAGTGTGTGCGCATGCGAAGCAGCTAAATGGCTCAAAGCAGTGGACTGTTTTGCTCTTTGTATTGGTCTGTCAACATGTTTCCGCGTGCCTCTTTTCCTGATGGGGATCGCGTCCACCTCTCAGTGCAATCCGAGTGTCGCTGTCCATGTCAATCACACTGATCTGCCCCCAACCAGCCACATGAATAAACCCAAAATCCAAGGTAGGCTGTTCATAGTACATAGTACTCTAGGAGGTGGTACCAGTCATCCCACGGACAGGCACCTAATCTAGGAGAAAGGGTTCTTCCCCTGAATTGAAAAACTTTCTGTTCCCACTGGAGTTGCTAAACTGGGCAGCTGGTGCCCATCCCTCTCCATCGCATGGCTTATTGTAGAAGAAAATGAAGCCAACCCATCCTTAGAAACAGAAAGCAGAGGGGTGCCTGGGTGGCTCAGTCAGTTAAGCGTCCAACTTTGGCTCAGGTCATGATCTCACAGTTCATGAGTTTGAGCCCCGCGTGGAACTCTGTGCTGACAGCTCAGAGCCTGAAGCTTACTTTAGATTCTATGTCTCCTTCTCTCTCTGCCCCTCCCTTGCTTGTGCTCTGTCTCTCAAAAATGAATAAATGTTAAAAAAAAAAAAAAAAAAAAAAAAAGAAGAAAGAAAGAAAAGAAACAGCAGAGACAGAGGCAGAGTGTGCCACTCCTGGTTTCAAGTCCCAAGTGTCAGTTTCTGGAGTCCTGGTGCCCCTGTGGGTTTAGGTCCATAACCTCCCCACCCCCATCCTTTTCAGCTATGGCTTTTTGCTTAAACTAGTATGAGATGGGTTTCTGTCACCTTTAACAATTTAAAAAGAAATCTCATTAACATAACTCGATGCTGCAGGCTGGAGGGGAGAAATAAGGACAGGATGCTTAAGCAGAAAATGGTTTTACCTTTCACGTGAGCCCAAACTGCACAGGAGCATCTTCTCACCTATAAAGGAAAACACAGCAACACGTTTAACTAGGCAGCACATGACATCAGTTTAAATAATACATTTTAGCCCAGAAAATTTAATGTTCTATTTCTCTTAATTTGGATGAAAATATCTTTAAGGCCTCTTCTAGCTCTAACATAGTATACTTTAGCCATGTGACTACTAAGTATTCGAGGGACTGGCATAGGTAGCAGGGACAGAAGTGACCCTGGGGATCAATTCTATAGCTTCTCAAAAGATCTCACAAAGCACACACTATGGGTAAAGGACAGAAATGGCAATGAGTTTCATTCCCCTGGCCAGCTCTCAGCAACTGGCATTGACTGCCTGTGAACTCTGTTGAGAAAGATTCCGAGGTCACATCCAGTTCAGCAAGATAGTGATGCATGTGATAGGCTAGGCTATGAGAAGCCTTGGCATATAATAATACTTCACCTCTCTAGAGAATACTTACCCGGCTGCCTCAGTTACCCAAACAGTAGCCAAGGGCCAGAAAGAGAACAAAATAACAACAACAACAATAGTAATAACATATGAAAGCTCATCCATGGTAGAGGAGACCCACAAACTCATTGGAATGAAATACCTTCTCTTCTCCCCCAGTTATTATGTGCATATTTGTCTGTTAGGAATGGCTGGGATTACTCTGCAAAACATTCCCCAGAGGAAACTAAATAGCAGGGGTTAGAGAAGGATCCCTCTAAGTTCAAAAGGAAATTCTCTTTCAAGTGACAACCTTGGGCAATCTGGTTTTCTTAAAAATTGAAAAAATATATTTACACTGACAAATTCTGGGGAAAGCTCAAAATGGCCATAAGCTTTTGAATGTGACTAATTTTGCCTTGATGCTAAGTGCAACTAGTGGAAAATAATATCCAATAATAACCAGTGAAAGGGATCTAACCTTAATAACCAGTAAGGCACGTACTTAGGAATGGAGTATATTAAAGGAGAGAAATTGGTGGGGCCAGGTGAAGAAGGGAGCTCATTAAAACAGAGTGTCATGACCAGATTTACACTTTACAAAACTCATTCTGGCAGTTACATGGATCAAGGAGACAGAATAAGAGACAGGAAGATGAGTTAGAAAATTTGATGTTCAGGCAAGAGATGTCAAAGGCTAAACAGTGTTAATGAGGAAGGAGAGAAAAGGATGATTTTACACAGCATTACGGTGATAGAATAGACAGGATTTGATGATGTACTAGACAAGAAGATAAGGAGGCAGGAGGCAAGAATTATTCATGAATTTCTATCTTAGCAACTGGGTGCATGGTGGTGCTAGTTACTGGGACAGATACACAGAGAACTGGGAGAACTGGAAAACACTTCCTGGTTTCAAATTTTACTCCAAAGGTATAGTAATCAAAACTGTGTGGTGCTGGCATAAAGACAGACACATAGATCAATACAGAATAGACAGCCCAAAAAGAAGCTCTTGCATACATATCAAATAATTTTCAACAAGGGTGGCCAAGAACATTCAATGGGTAAAGGAAATCTTTTTGACAAATGGTGCCAAAGAAGATATACAGATCTTTTTAACAATTGGATTTAGCAATGATTTCTTGGATGTAACACCAAAGGCATGGGCAACAAAAGAAAAAATAGACAAACTTGACTTCATCAAAATTAAGATCTTTTGAGGATGTGGAGAAAAAAGCACACTCATGCACTGTTAGCAGGATGCAAACTGGCGTGGCCACTGTGGAAAACTGTACGGAGGGCCCTCAAAAAATTAAAAATAGAACTACCGTATGATCCAGTAATGCCACTATTGGGTATTTACCCAAAGCATATGAAAACTGAATTGAAAAAAATACATGCACCCCTATGTTTATTGCAGCACTATATACAATAAGCAAGATATGGAAGCAATTCAAGTGTCCATCAATAGATGAATGGATAAAGATGTGTGTGTGTGGGTGTGTGTGTGTGTGTGGTGCTCAGCCATAAAAAAGAATGACAACTTGCCATTTGCAACAATATAGAGGGATCTAGAGAGTATAATGCTAAGTGAAATGAGGCAGAGAAGAGACAAAGAGGAAAAAAAACTTCTAAATACAGAGAACAAACTGGTTGATGCCCAAGGGTTGGTGGGTGGGTGAAATAAATGGGTGAATAAATGAAATACATAAATGAAATACTGAGTTCACTTATCATGATGAGCACTGAATAATGCACTGAATTGTTGAATCACTATATTGTACGCTTGAAATGTAACACTGTATATTAATTATACTGGAATAAAAAAAAGAAGCTTGTAACATTAAGAACTTTTCTGCATCAAAGGGCACTTACGACAGAGTAAAAAGGCCATCAATGGAATGGTAGAAAATATTTGCACATTGCAAATCTCATAAAGGATTAATATCCAGAATATATAGAGAACTCCTAAAACCCAACAACAAAGAAATTAATAACCTTTTTCAAAAATGGGTAAAGGGAGGCATATGGGTGACGCAGTTGGTTGAGCATCCAAGTTTGGCTCAGGTCATGATCTCATGGTTCAGTTTGTGGGTTCGAACCCTGAGTTGGGCTCTCTGCTGTCAGCACAGAGCCCACTTTTGATCCTTTGTCCCCCTCTCTCTCTGCCCCTCTCCTGCTCATACACGTGTGTGCATGTGTGCCCTCTCAAAAAGTAAACATTAAAAAAAATGGGCAAATGACTTGAATAACCATTTCCCCAAAGAAGATATAAAAGTTGTCAAAAGCATTTTGAAAAGACGCTCAACATCGCTAATCGTTAGAAAAACAGAAGCCCAAACTACAATGAGACACCACCCCACATCCATTAGGAGGGCCATTATCAAAACAGAAAACAGCAGTTCTTGGGGAGGATGTAGAGAAAATGGAATAATTGTGTACTGTCGGTGAGAATGTAATATGGTGCCATTGCTGTGTGGCAGTTCTTCAAAAAAATACAAAGATAATTACCATATGACCCAACGATTCCAACTCTGGGTCAATGCCGAAAAAATGGAGAGCAAGGACTCAAAGGAGATATTTGTACAGCATGTTCATAGCAGCCTTATTCAAAATAGCTCAAAGATGGAAGCAACCCAAGCATCTATCCACAGATGAATGGCTAAAATGTGGTGCATACATACAGTAGAATGTTAAAAAGGGAGGATGGGGTGCCTGGGTGGTTCAGTCGGTTGAGAGTCCGACTTCAGCTCAGGTCATGATCCCACGGTGGTGAGATCTGGTTCCCACTGGGCATGGAGCCTGCTTGAGATTCTCTCTCCCTCTGCCCTCTTCCCCACTCATGCTCATGCATGTGCACTCTCTCAAATTAAAAAAAAAAATTGGGGCGCAGTCAGTTAAGCATCCGACTTCAGCTCAGGTCATGATCTCACAGTTTGTGAGTTCGAGCCCCACATCAGACTCTGTGTTGACAGCTCACAGCCTGGAGCCTTCTTCAGATTCTGTGTCTCCCTCTCTCTCTGCCCCTCCCCTGCTCACACTTTGTCTCTCTCTCTCAAAACTAAACCTTAAAATATTTTTTTCTAATTAAAAAAATAGAGTGTGTCTTGGTCGTAAGTATGTGATGAACCTTATAGTCCAGGTAGCTCAGATTCATTAGTCAAGAGATGTTTCTATTGAGGTGCCTGGGTAGCTCAGTTGGTTGAACAGACAGCTTCAGCTCAGGGCATAATCTCACTGTTAGTGGGTTTGAGCCCCACATTGGGCTTTGCACTGACAGCAAGGAGCCTGCTATGGATTCTCTCTCTCTTTCTGTCTCTCTCTCTGCACCCTTCCTCCACTCACACTTTCTCTCTCAAAATTAAACATTAAAAACCTTTTTAAAAAGGAGATGTTTCTAATAATATTAATACAATGTTTTTCTAATTTCCATCACCAATCTATGTGAATTTATCCCACTCTTCGAGTTCTCCTGGGACAACCCATCACAATGGCTCTTCCAGGAGAACTTCTACCCCCGCCCACTGATCCAGAGCCTGCTTTCTGCCTATCCAACTCACTAGATTTATTCATTATACAATGACTACATAGTTCTAGGTCTCATGAAAGAACCACCACTGGAATAACATAGTCTTTCTAAGGATGAGGAGAGGTGGGTATGGCCGAGGAAGCAATGGAAGGAGAAAATAGGGCAGTGCTGACGTTAATCTGCCTCTCCTTCCTGCTTCCAAGACAGAGTGAGGGGAGGCGGCAGCTTGGCAGGAGTACAAGGAAGTGACAGGGAAATCTAGATGTTCCTTTCTAACTAAGGCTTCAGCAGTGCAGTAGGATGAGGGCATTCCTGCAGCTTAAGAGGAAGAACCAAAACTAGGTCAGTCCAAGCATAAATCCAGCCAGGTCCTGCAGGAAGTTCAGAACATCAACCTCCTTAAAGGTTTCACCTGCCCGTCATTTATAAAGGCCAAGTAGTCAACACATTTTTATGGTTATTACATGCAGTGTCCATCTCAAATACCAGGAAAACAAATGTCCAAACATTTAACTTTCACATGAAAAAGAAAACAGAGAAGTCACAAGAGTTTTTAAAGAAGTATATACCTCATTCCATTCACTTGTGATTCGTAATATAATCCAGTAATCATTCCCTTTTCTCAAAGGTGCATTATAGTATTTCCCATAGTACAGCCTGTCCCCAATAGATATCTCCATGGCATCATCTGGAACATCTTCGGCCAGTAGTTCCGCAGCCACATATCCACTGGCATCAGAGGTGTTGCTAAAGAATGAGGTAGCCCCTTCAGAATCACAAAAAAAAGTGCTTTGGAGGGCCAGGGGAAGCACCAACACCTGGTAGGAACTGGAAATAAAAAGAAAATGTCTATCAGACCCTTGCTTCATTCATTTATTTATTCATATTTATTGAGCACCTGCTATGAGAGAAACACTTCTCTAGGCACTAGAGGCATATACAAAACTGCACAAGAAAAAGTCCTTGCCCACAGCGGATCGACAGTCTGATGGCTCCAACAGGTAGGGCACTTCAGTTTGAACCTGTACTGCTAACGCCACATGACATGGGGTGAGGGATCTCAAGTTCTCGCTGAGGATGGACGCCAAGTACATCCTCTAGAGCTGGGAGAAGTTGTTACAAGTATGGCCGCCCTGAGCGTGCATGCCATAAAGCCGATCTAATCAATGCTCTCCACGTGGGCAAATAAAGCCCAGCTGGGCCAAGGGTTCAGCAGTCACATGGAGGCTGGCCGCCTACAAGAGTTAATGGGCTAAGTCTGCAAAACAGCTCTAATCACATGGCAACCTAAAACGGAACTCATGTGATCTGCATTCCCTCCGGTTCACAGACTGATACCAAAGTTCATGTGAAATAAATGAGAAGGAAGGAGTGCAAAGTCACCATGAGTTAGTCTAGCCTGACAATATCCTGAAATAGCCTGAAAGGGACAATGTCATATGTGCATTATGGAACTGTTCCCTAGGTGTGGACAAAGAGGCACACCAGCAATCTACTCTCCTTTTGTGTGTGTTTATTATGGTTTATCCCACCAAATTCAAAACCTGTCGGTGAAAGGAGGTGTCAGCATAAAAACGCACTGAGAATGAATCACGACTTCTTTTTTGTTCCCATCTCTTCAGTCCTTATCTCCTGCCTCTAGTATAGCACGTGTCTGAACACCTGCTTTCCCGGTCAGGGTTAAGAGCAGGGATTTAAATGATTGACACTTATATCCTTGCAAATCCTTACACAGTTCTTTGGCTGTGACTGACTCCCCACTAACATTTCTTGAGTTGAAATTTCAGTAAAGAGGAAAAATATGCATCAGTACCGAATATGATTTGGGTCATTTCCAAACCATTAGGCCACATGATCTATTTTACCAATAAATATACACTACCTGCTCCACATTCCTAAACGCCCTACCTCTTCCTTCCTAAAAGTCCATGGGTCACTACGTTAAGAAAAGGGAGCCCCCCACCATAGTAGGTGTTGGACTTGGAAAATCTCCACCCAAAAACCCTAGGGGTCCCAGAATCCTGATTTCCACAAAGTCTGGGCTCACTTTCCAGCAAAGGGCTTTCTCCAAAAGGTACAAAGTAAAGCCTGCAGGGCAGTGAGCTGTCATCACCACCACTGTAAACATTTACTAAGAATCCACTCCCTACAAGGGAACACTTGTAACAACACAGTTTCCTGGAGACCTGAAGACATTCCTACGAATTGTGGCTGCAGGTAAGAAAGTAAATAGTGCAGCAGCTCCATGCTGTCCACAAGCTCCTCTTCAAATCCACCTTGTCTTTCCATGTAGATAGTGGTGTTCAAGTGCAAGTTCAAGGCATACCTTTGGTTCTGGACATTGCCCATTAGAGGCACCAGTCATAGGACATAAAGCAGTCTTCCCCAGTTAGCATGATCATAATCAGCTGAATTGCTTGATAATTATACAAATTTCCAGCCCCTGTCCCAGACCTACTGAATCGAAATCTCCAAGAGTCAAGTGCAAGAATTTGCACTGCTGATAAAGCACCCCTAGGTGATTTCTAGAAGTTGGTAAGTGTGGGAGGCACTAGCATTAAGAGAACCCGGGAACAGGCTGTATCATCTGTCCAAGATCACCAAGCTAAGGAGGCAGCCATGGTCCCAGAGCCCAGCTCCACCAAGTGCCCCAAGCCACTGCCCTACCCCCAATGATGCACAAAGCAGACTCAGGCCTGTCTCACACACTGGCAAAGCTGCTGCCCCAGCTCAAACCAGGTACTCAGGGAGAGGAAATCACCCCACTTGCCTTCTGGTAATTAACCCTGATGACGTTAGGGAAGCAGTTGTGGCTGTTTGGAACATGACTGTTCTGGAAAGACTTCTCCCCTATTTCTCACCGCCACCCCCCCCCCCCTTGAATGACTCACAGATCTCCACTTCCTGTTTTGGAGGCACTGGAGAGCACATTAGCCACAAAGATAGACTGTCATTTGGCTTTTCTTTTTGCCTTACGTAACTATTTGGCCTACATATCACATTTACTCTTGCAAGTTCTCTCAGACAGTGATATCATAACTTCTGTTCTCCTTATAGCAACAGAATTGCAGTGCCTTCCAGTAACTTGTCAGAAACAGAACAATGTGGGCAATAGCCATCCCAGGAAAGACCTTTAAGAATTTGCTGCACTTAAACTAATGGAAAGACAGGAAAAGCCTAAGTTTCATTATATATGGACACACAGATTGGGACACCTTGGTGGCTCAGTCAGTTAAGCAACCAACTCTTGATCTTGGTTCAGGTCATGATCTCACAGTTTGTGGGTTTGAGCCCTACATCAGGCTCTGCGCTGGCCGTGCAGAGCCTGCTTGGGATTCTCTGTCTCCCTCTCTCTCTGCCCCTCTCCCAGTCACGCTCACTCTCTCTCTCAAAATAAATTAATAAACATTTTTTAAAAATAAAGATAAATGGGGGCACCTGGGTGGCTCAGTCGGTTAAGCGTCCGACTTCGGCTCAGGTCATGATCTCACGATCCGTGAGTTCAAGCCCCGCATCAGGCTCTGTGCTGACCACTCAGAGCCTGGAGCCTGTTTTGGATTCTGTGTCTCCCTCTCTCTCTGCTCCTCCCCCACTCACGCTCTGTCTCTCTCTGTCTCAAAAATAAATAAACATTAAAAAAATTTTTTTAAATAAAAAAAATAAAGATAAATGGACACACAAATAATAGGTCCAGACTTTCTTTTAACTTTATAATATCTCACATTTATTTTCACCTTGATTGTACTGAAGGGTCATTAGACTAACAGGTCAAGACTGACATAAGACAATGAAGGTTAGGTCAAGGATGGCAAGGTTATTGCCATGTCCTTGCCTTATTCCCGTGAGAGAGTTGCTTATCTCTCCAGGGAAACCTCTATCTTCCTTTCTAAAAAAAAAGGGGGGGAATAATTCTACTTTCTTAATCCAACCATGACCCTCTAAATAAAATGCCTAATGGAAGACAATGTAGTTCTCCAACTGAGGTGGATTAATTCCATCCTAATAAAATCTGGAATCCCAGAAGCAGTCATTAACTACCCAGTGCCTTGCCCTTAACTCAATATGTGGTTGAATTAAGAGAGTTATCCAAATGACCCTTTCAGAAGCCACTACCCATACCCAAAGATCATCCTTAAATAAAGAAAAACATACTCTGTCTTTGGTAAATGAAATGATGCTCTTGATCCATCATCACGAAGAGATGTATGTTAAGATATGAGTGCAAAGGATCACACCTGATACGTTACACTCAACCAATGCTTGTCCACTGACCAAAGGAATGGATTTAATTATTGAGCTAAGCTGCCCAAGTGCTTGTTTCTGGCTCCTTAGAAGTCTCTCTATTCATTTGGAAGGGCCCTGGTTGGAGTTAAAGACCCAGTCTGTGCCCAAGGAATCAAAAATAAAAGGCCCCGGGGCACCTGCATGACCGACTCTTGGTTTAAGCTCAGGACATGATCAGTTTGTGAGTTCAAGCCCCACATCTGGCTCCATACTGACAATACAGAGCCTGCTTGAGATTCTCTCTTTCCCTCTCTCTCGCTCTCTGCCCCTCCCATGCACTCACTCTCTCTCTCAAAATAAAACAAACTTAAAAAAAAAAAAAAAGTTTAAAACAATAAATGAATATGAGGCCCTGCCTATACTGCCCCAATAATTTGAGCACAGCACCTAAAGAGAGAGCTCCTCAATTAAACCAAAGTTTCCAAAACTCTCTATGAGGATCCCTGGACAACCATGGAGAAGGGGGCACTGCTCACCTGATCGGTCCATTTTTCTCCTTGGCTTTCCTCAGTCTCAGACGTGGTAGAGGCCTTCCATGCACTGTGACAAAGTCTACTTCTGGAAGAGGAGGCTCTGAAAACAAGTCAAAAAGAGGAAAAGGGTGTGATCAGAACAAATGGAAGCATGACCAAAGTGGTCCTAATGGGGGCCATCAAAAGGAAAGTTCAAATGTAAGGACTGATGAGCATTTTCTGACATATGCTATAACACGAATGAATCTTGAAAACATGACACTAAATGAAATAAGCCAGACTTAGAAAGACATTGTATGATCCCTCCTACATGCAATATCTAGAACAGACAAATTCATAGAAGCAGAAGTAGATTGGAAGTTGCTAAGGACTGAGGGGTGGGTAGGCAAGGGGGAGTTAATTGTGTAATGATCAACAGAATTTCTGTCTGGGATGATGAAAAGATTGTAGAAATAGATAGTGGTGATGATTTACAACATCATGAATGTACTTAATTCTGTGCCAGAAAACGGTTACAATGGTACATTTTATGTTATATATTTTACCACAGTAAAGTTTAAAAAAAAAAAAAAAGCAATTCCCCAGTGCTGACAGGGTGGATACAGTGGGCCTTACAGTTAACTTGGTGGACAGGTTCCAGATATGCTGGGGAAAACCAGCATATCAGACTTCTAGATCCTTCCCAATCACAGAACATTCTGTCCTTCTTTTGTTCTCTCCAGCAACCAGGTTTCCCAAATAGACTTTCCACTGGGAGGGGACTATGTTGGCTGACACCAGTGTTCTAGTATCTAACTGATAGCTACATTCACAGTATGAAGGCACCGGCCGCCATTGTGCCTTGTGGGTAACACAGCTGAGATGCACTGGGCACTAACTAAATGTACTAGCTGTTTTCTGCACAGGCCTCATCTTATATGATCTTCTCAACACTGCTATCAAGTGGATGAGATTTATAGAGGGAGAAAGGAAGAAAGACAAAGAATAAAATATGAATGCCCCCCCTCCCAACCCTGGCCTAGAACTCTGTTACAGTTAAAGTGAGGAGTAGGAAGCCAAAATAAACACTCAAGACTCTATTTACCCAATTAGAAAATAGACTTGGGGTAGAAATTTCCAATCCAAATTATAATAAAAACTTAGACCTTCCTAGATAGATTTTAAAGCACTATCATGAGGGGCGCCTGGATGGTTCAGTCAGTTAAGCCTCCGACTTTGGCTCAGGTCATGATCTCACAGTTCATGAGTTCAAGACATTGGGTTCTGCGCTGACATCTTGAAGCCTGGAGCCTGCTTCAGATTCTGTGTCTCCCTCTCTCTCTGCCCCTCCCCTGCTTGCACTCTGTCTCTCTCTCTTTCTCTTAAAAATAAACTTAAAAAAATAAAATAAAATATGATAGTTGCCAGAGGGAAGGGGATTTGGGGGGTAGACAAAATAAGAGAAAGGGATTAAGAGGTACAATATTCTAGTTATAAAATAAATAAGACATGGGGATGTAATGTACAGCATAAGGAATACAGTCAATAATATTGTAGCAACTCTGTATGGTGACAGATGGTGACTGGATTTATTGTGGTGACCATTTCATAATGTATATAAATATCAAATTATTATGTTGTATACCTGAAACTAATATAACTTGTATGCCAATCATTCCCCAATTAAAAAAAGCTCTGGGGCGCCTGGGTGGCTCAGTCGGTTGAGCGTCCGACTTCGGCTCAGGTCACGATCTCATGGTCCGTGAGTTCCAGCCCCGCGTCGGGCTCTGTGCTGATGGCTCAGAGCCTGCAGCCTGTTTCAGATTCTGTGTCTCCCTCTCTCTCTGACCCTCCCCCGTTCATGCTCTGTCTCTCTCTGTCTCAAAAATAAACGTTAAAAAAAATAAAAAAAATTTTAAAAATTTAAAAAATTTAAAAAATTTAAAAAAAAGCTCTAACAGGGCGCCTGGGTGGCTTGGTCGGTTAAGTGTCCAACTTCGGCTCAGGTCATGATCTCACAGTCCGTGAGTTCGAGCCCCGCATCGGGCTCTGTGCTGACAGCTCAGAGCCTGGAGCCTGTTTCAGATTCTGTGTCTCCCTCTCTCTCTGCCCCTCCCCTGTTCATGCTCTGTCTCTCTCTGTCTCAAAAATAAATAAACGTTAAAAAAAAAAAATTAAAAAAAAAAAAGCTCTAACAAATATGTCATTTATACATCATCAATCAACACCTTTATTAGCTACCTTTATACATCACGTACCATGGGAGGCTGGAAGAAACAGCCATGGAAGACACAGTTTCTACTCTCCAGGAGTTCAGACTCTAATAGTGGAGACGGTTTCAGAAACATGCAGTGCTCAGAACCATGAGAAAGTTATACACAGGGTGTTGTAGAAGGTGCAGAGGAAGGACACCTGAACAAGGGCAGGGGGCGCCGAGACCACAGAATGCAGAAATACATGTATACAGGGGCAGGAGGTGGGAGAGAGGGCAGAGACAGAACTGCAGCCCCACCAGTAGTTCAGCGTAGCTGAAAGGCTGAGCCCCGGTCTGGTAGGCAACAAATGGGAGGTGTGGATAGAGGTCAGATCTGAGGTCCTGGCAATAGAATGAAGTCATTTACAGATTTCTTAGCAGATGTGTATTTTAGAAAGACAATTTAGGGGCAGCTGAGTGCCTCAGACGGTTAAGCATCCAACTCCTGACTTCACCTCAGGTCATGATCTCAGAGTTGTGAGATCAAGCCCCGAGTCAGGCTCTGAGCTGAAGGTGGAGCCTACTTGGGATTCTCTCTCTCCCTCTGCCCCTCCCCTGCTCATGGTCTGTCTGTCTCTCCCCCAAAATAAATAAATTAATTAATTAATTAATTAAAAAAAAGAAATATTAGGGCACCTGGGTAGCTCAGTCAGTTAAACATCTGACTCTTGGTTTCAGCTCTGGTCATATCTCATGGGTTTCCTGAGTTCAAGCCCTTGTGTTGGGCTCCACACTGACAGTGCAGAGCCTGCTTGGGATTCTCTGTCTCCCTCTCTCTCTTCCCCTCCCCACTTGTACTGTCTCTATCTCAAAGCAAGTAAACGTTAAAAAAAAATTAAAAAAAAAAAAAAAAAAAAGAAATACAATGTAGACAGCTGGTTGAAGGAGGAATTGAAAAAGAACCGAAGTACCAGTTGTCCAAAACCTTGTTAAGATGTGCCTGAGGTCTGAAGCAAGTGACAGCACTGAGAATGGAGAAGAGGGGGAAGGTGGAAGAGACACTCAGGGAGAGAGAGAACAGAACGTGGTGGAAGATAAGGAAGAGGGAAGAATCTGGGCTTTGGTTTTGACAACTGAGTCAGCAGTGATGTCAGGCAAGGTCTGGAAGAGAAGTTCAGAAGCAGCTCGCTGACATGCTTGTGGAATTGTCCAGCCGGCAGTTAGAATGCAGGTCCAGACAGGAGCAAACCGTGGTGGTGCTTCAGAGTCAGCCGTCGGCAGCTCCCCGGGGTGATGGGGTAAATGCACCTCAGCACCGACCACTAGGATCCCCAGGCATCTGATACCAAGTGGAAGAGTGAGAGCCCCAGTAACTTTTATTAAACAGTGCCAAATCTAGAATTCCTTCCAAAGTCACCTAGATATGGACACATAAATTACATTTCCATAAGCTTGTGGGATTGCTAGGGACCCTGGAAGGTGACATGGAACAGCCCCTGCTTACACAGTCAGGGTCTCACAGGCCTTGGAGGTCTACACCGTTTCCAAGAGGTGTGTGTTCAAAAGAGATTCTGAAACTCACGCCCCTGAGGAAGACGACCGCCAGGTTCCCGCAGCCGCGATGGGGAGAGGAGGCTGAGGTTTGAAAAGCCTTGGCCAGGTCCTCCAGGGTAATGTGCCCCTTCCAGTCTGAGAATTTCTGCCCTCAGCCCTTCACGCTAACATTGAAAGGCCCTTTCATTTGTGATGTCCTGTTGTCACAGTAAAGCAAGTGCTTTTTATCACACATTTCCTGTTTTCAGCCCAGAGGGGATGAACTGTTCACTCTCTGTGTGAGAACCTTCCTCGGGCTCTTTTAAATTTTTCCTCTGTTTGCTCTTCTCTGATTAATAATTCCAGTTACTCTAGTCTTTTGGTTCACCTCTTAAGACTGCCCAGTTTTGCCCCGTCCTCGGTACAAGCAGAACAAAGCGCTAGCTCAGCTGGGAGAAGGCAGGCCCACAGAAGGAGCTGGAAAGCCACCCCTGACTGTTTCATGCTACACTGCCCTTTGCTAGTTTCATGCCTGCAGTTAGTTCTAAATGTGCCACTGCCATCCGGCCAATTCCATCCACATGTGACTTCCAGACTGCTTTCTGTTCCAAGACCTTCCCCACCTTCTATTTTAAATAGGCTACTTTTTTTTCACTCATGTAAAAGCCTGAACTTCATTAGGCGAGTTGTTAGCCACATTTCAAGGTTAAATAATCTTAACTTCCAGCCATGTTTTCCGAGGTGCTATTCCCAGTCCCGCGCCCCACCCCACCCCCTGCCCCCAGCTGGTGTCCTGGGTAGATGTGCTTTTCTTTACATTAGCCTCATTACTGATTTAAATCAAATCAGACCCAAGGCCAGAAATGGGTCATGTCTGGGCTGGAGAGTATAGTTCTTCCACCCTGGGTATGTAAGATGGGGGAAGACCCCATAAGCAAATGACAAAGGAAAATACGGGGACTGCCATGTGAGAAAACTCTGGAGAGTAAGGAGAAAAGCAGTGAAGGAGAACTTTCCCTATAAAATATTAAATATAGCATAAAATTACTATAATTGAAATAGTATGGTACAAGCCCAGGACAAGCAAAGGAATGGAAGAAATTAGAGAGTCTAGAAAGAGATCCAAACAAATAAATGAGAATATAGTGCATAGCACAGACAGTCTTTCCAAAGGTGGTATGGGGGACACCTGGGTGGCTCAGTTGGTTAAGCGTCCGACTTCAGCTCAGGTCATATTCTCATGGCTTGTGAGTTTGAGCCCCGCATCAGGCTCAGTGCTGACAGCTCAGAGCCTGGAGCCTGCCTCTAATTCTGTCTGTTTCTCTCTCTGCCCCTCTCCCTCTCGTGCTCTCTCTAAAAAATAAATAAATATTTAAAAAATAATAAGGTAAAAATTAAAAAAAAAAAAAGGTGGTGGGAAACTGGCTTATCATTTAGGGAAAAAAAATACCCTGTAAATTTAGCCTTATACTATATATCAAGACAAATTCCAAATGGGTCTAAATTTATAGGCAAAAAGCAAAACTATCAAGAAGCATCAGAGGGATGGCTCAGTCAGTAGAGCATCTGACCCTTGATCTTGGGGTTGTGAGTTCAAGCCCTACATTGGGCACAGAGATTACTTTAAAAAAAAAAGAAGACAATGAAGCATTAGACAATATTAGAGAATAAGAATTGATCTAATTTCAGGGTGGGGGAAGGTTTTTCTTGGCATGACCACAGGCAGAAACTATAAAAGAATCAATAGAATTGATTACATGAAATGTTTAAATGTCTAAAATGTTAAAAAAGAATACTGACAAGAAAAATAAACAGTAAATAACCCAGGAGGTGGGTTATAATATGTATAACAAAAGGTTAATATCATTAATGTAGGCAAACTATTAAAATCAGTAAGAGAAAGGAAGTAATATAAGTGAAAATGTGTTAACATTCCTCTAAAACACACCAACATGAATAAAAAGAACGGAAAAGAAAATTGAATCTGTGCCAAAACTAAAGCCCCAACTTTATGCTATAAATTTCAAGTAAATACAAGGAAATGACACACATAAATAAATACATACAAAGACACCGCGTTGGTTCTTTTTGAATCCTTAGCACCTCCCCAGCAGATCACACTGCACACTTGGGGAGGCATGACCAACTGAAACTGACAGCAATAGAAACAATGGTAGCTTGCACCATAAGTCAGCAGCCATTACAAGGCTGGCTACATTCCCCCTATCGATGAAGTTGTGAGACTTGGCCTTCCGGGGAGAAGGAACAATCTTCTCTTCATCTTTACATCCCCCACTTCAGCACTTAGCACAGGTCTTTGTACATAACCAGTCAATAAATATTTGCTGGGTTAAACTGTTAAATCACCCCATGCCCCTCCCACACTCTTCCACCACACACAGAAACTCTGGTTTTTACGCTTCTGGTGTAAAGAAATGTTCTCATTCATATTTGGTAAAAGCTAACGCTAATACAAGAAAATAACACACCCAGCCTATTTTCCTCTGCGGTGTATCATCTTGTCTCCATGGGGCCTAGGTCAGGGTGTGGATGCTTTCAGTGAGGGGAACTGGGAGATACCCATCCCTACACAGCCATTCACTTGGAGGTTTGGGATTTAGATCTGCTAGAAAGTAGCTGGGAGAGTTCAGGGGATGAGAGAATAGGTGGCCCATGGAGGTAAGGAAGGGCCATACCTTCCTTCTAGTCTAACATTACATACCCAGATGTCAAAGAACTTGTGTCCATGAAAGACTCTCAGAGAGTCCGGACAAACACAGGAACAGCTGGGATGAAGGCCAGTCCCTCTCCGGACCTCTACTGCAGCTTCTGCCCCCTGGGAGCGAGGGGGACCAGCAGGAATAAGTGTGGTACCCTGGAAACAGCCCAAGGAAATAGCGTTCTCAGAGGACACAGGGGTGCACTGTCCTTGGAAAGTCTATGGGTAGCCAACCATGGACGAGAAGCCTCTGGCAGAAGAACTCAACAGACTTGGTCCTGTACAGTGCTTTCTGGGGACACCCAATAGGAAGAGAGGAGATATCAGACGTGGGGGCTGTGGCTTCTAGTCCTGTGGGGGAATCAGAGCTACCCTGACTAGACCTCTCCATTCTCTCCATTAAAGGGACAGTCTGCTAATGCTCAGGACATACCTATGTTTTTGATTGCTTTCCTGAATATCTGAAAAAAGTACATTCTCTTTTTCTTTTCCCAAATGCAGGCAGAGATGGGAAATTTCCCATATTAGTTTCCAGCCTTGGTACTAAAGGGCACCTTGGGAAGGAATGGTTTCCTTGACATCCTTTCTTCCCTTTTCTCCTCCAGCATTCTTGATTCTATAATAAATATTCAACCTCAAATTATCACCGTGTTGTGTACACAAGTGGTTTAGCTTTACCTTTCCACACACATTTGTTTTCTCTCTCCCCCGCCCCCCACTTTCCCCTCTCTGGTTTTTTCTCTCTCCCTATGGGAAGATAAGCTTTCTGACTTGGCTAGAAAATAGCATAACCAACGTGTGAAAGCTCTTCTGACTCTGGGTCTACACCAAGGATGGAGTTTGCTCTTTACCCTGTCCTAAAAGGAGTGTAAGTAGTGGAGCTCTTCTGAGGAATTCAGCTCACTGGGCTCTGCCTGAGGGAGCCTGTCAGCCCTGAGGCACAAGCCCTGGGAGAGGACCTGGTCTCCCCCCCTCCCCTCAGACCAACACGCTCTCCTTTTCTCACTCCAACACTTTCCTCTGCCCTTCAACGTGCCTAGAACTTGCACCCTCCTCTGAGGTCAGCGATATATTTAAAGCACTACTCTTCATCCTGTTCCCATTAGGGAGATTTAGTTTAATGTAAGGCATTCGGAAGGGAAATTCCATTCACTTTCCTTCTGGGAAATCAGCTGCTGAGTTTTCCAGGCCCAAATCCCTTGCCTCGCATTTCTGGTAAGATTGAAAAGTTCAGGATTTTATTGAAACACAGCCATATCTTAGGCAAT
Source organism: Panthera onca (assembly GCF_046562875.1). NCBI lineage: Eukaryota > Metazoa > Chordata > Mammalia > Carnivora > Felidae > Panthera > Panthera onca. The sequence goes on from NC_138351.1 coordinate 72,995,183, forward strand.
CAAGGCATACCTCTTCCTATCAACACATAAGGCTCTCTTTTTTCCCCTTTTATAAAAAAAGAGAGTTTGGGTGGTTTTTTGTTTGTTTTTTACCTTTTGAAAAGATCATAACAACTTGAATTTTTCACTTTTTTAAAATTTCAAATTCTTTAAAGTAGGGTAGAGTTGGAAAATATGCAGCCGTTGTCACAAAGAACTTTTTGAAGGGTCTCAATGGACTTAAATAGCTCAACAGTGTCCCCTGGTGGCCATGAGAACAAGGCACTTCAGCTAAGGGGGCTATAGTTAGCCTACAAAACAAGATTAAAATAAATGTCTCAAGAAGAGACTCCCTTATCCAACTCAAAAAATTTGAAATACTGATTTAAATCAGCAGTACAAACCAGCCAAACACGGTAAGGACCACAGAGCAGGAAACTAAATAGGTATTCATTTGACTAAGTCACCACAGAGAGATGCCCAATTGGACATTACTTCTCCTTCCAGCCTAAAACTTAGTAAATTCTTTTTTTTTTTTTTTTTTTAAAGCTTTTCTTAACTCACCAGCCATCCCCTCAATGCTAATACCATGCAATGGCCATTCAGGGTTTGTTGTGCTATGTGCCAGCACTATCTTTACATCTCTGCCTTCAAGGAGCTTAGTCGGGGAAAAGCAAATAAACAAGTAAACTAAAAAACACAAATTCTGGGGGTGCCTGGGTGGCCTAGTCGGTGAAGCGTCCGTCTCTTGATTCAGGCCCAGGTCATGATCTCATGGTGTGTGGGTTCAAGCCCTGTGTCGGACTCTGCACTGATGGCCTGGAACCTGCTTGGGAGTCTGTCTCCCTCTCTCTCTGTTCCTCCCCTGCTCTTGTAGCCTGCCCCTCCCTCCTTCCCTCCCTCTCTCTCCCCCTCTCTCTCTCTCTCAAAATAAATAAACGTTAAAAAAATTTTTTTAAATACAAGTTCTGAAAACAAGTTCTATGATGAAATTCACACAGGATAAGTGGAGAGCGAGTGATGGGGTGGAGACGGAGGTTATTTTTGAAAGGACGGGCAGGGAGAGCTTCTCTAAGGTACTGGCATCTGAGCAGAGACGTGGATGATTATAAAGAAGCCATGTGCAGAGTGTGCACCAGGAACAGTAAACAATAAATGGAAAGGCCTGGATGCACAAACAGGTTTGACCCATCTGAGGAACAGCGAAGAAGGCAGGGGGGCAGCAGATGCTAGCGAGAAACAGAGAGAGCAGAGATGAAGTCAGGGAGGCAGGGAGCCAGACTCCATGCCTCACGGTAAGAACGTGGATTCTATTCTAATGCTAATGCTAACTCATTGGACGGTTTTGAGCTAGGGATGACACATTCTCCTATGCATTTTTAAAAGATCACTCTGACTTCTGAGTGATCTTTTTAAAGTTATGGTCTCACCATACTTGGGAGTGGGGGTGAGGGGTGGGAGACTGACAGGCACCCGTGAAAGCAGAAAGACCAGTAAGAAAGTCAGTGTAGGAGTCCAAGCAAGAGGTTGCTGACTTGGATAAGGTTGCTTTGTGGTGAAGGTGAAGATGGAGAGAAGTGGGTGGATTCCAAGTATATTTTAGAAACAAAAGCAGAAGTTGGTCGGGAAGGGTAGAAGCTTTTTCGCCTGAGCAACAGGTGAACAGGAATGCCAATAACCAAGATAGGGAAGCCTGGACGGAAAATGGCTTTGAAGGTGAGAGGAGAGTTGAGAAATCAAAATCCTCTTGGACTTGTCAATTGGGTGTGCAAGAAGTTGTTTAAAAGATGACTGGATATATGAGCATGGCACTCAGGGGAGAATCTGGGACTAGGATACATATCTGGGAATCCTCAGCATACAGGCAATATTCTTAGCTGGGCAGAGGGGGTAGATAATGAAGAAAAAGGAAGAGGAACAGGCAGAGAGGGCATCCGTAAAAGAGGACTGAGCAAAGAGGAGCCAGCAAAGAGGACTGAGAAGGAGCAGCCAGTGAGGCAGGAGGACCTAAAAGCCCAGAGAAACTGTATTTCAAGAAGGCAGGAATGACAAATGCCATGGTGGGGGAGGGGGTGGGGGGGCAGGAAAGGGAATAAAAATTAAATAAAAACAAAATTGGGCAGCGGATTTTGCAAGATGGAGACACTTTCAGTAAAGCAGTGTGGCCAGGACAACCACCTCCAGTTTGGAAACAGTTAAAGGAAGTACCTGAAGTAAGGATGTGGAGTCTATAGAACAGACACTTCTTTCAAGGAGTTTTACGGTAAAGGGGATGCTGAAAGAAGTAGCTGGGGGGAATACGGGCTCAAAGGAAGTGAGTTTTTTAGTTTCTTTGGTTTTCATTTAAAAACGGAGATCCTACAACATGCTTGTGCAGTGCTGGGATGATTTCTCTACTGGGGATGATGACTGGGCAGGAAGGGATGGGATCCAACACACCCATTGAGGGGAGCAGTCACCTGAGGAGTGGGGACCAGAGAGAAGACAGAACACACGGTTCTGCCCGAGAGTAGCAATGAGAGACTTGGGAGAGGCAAGTCCTCCCTGATGACTTCTAATTGCTCGGTGAAGTAAGAAACAAGAAGGCAATACTCCGAGTCTTAGCTCAACTCTCCCAGATTTGAAGAGAGACAAGAAAATGAGAGGAATGTGAATTTTCCAGGGACCAGAGTGGGACTGCCTATCACTTCTCCCTGGAAAGGACAGACTCTTGAGGCACTTGCGACAGAATGACAATTAACTCATGTTACTGAGAAACAGTACTAATGAGAGAAAATTCTTTTTAGGTATGAAATGTTTGAACTATTTCAAATATCCAGAAGGAATGTAACCAGCATTCATAGACACGCTAGCCGGATTTAATTCGCATTAATGGTTTGTTTCAGCCATCTTTTTAAGGAATAAAATATTACAGTCACAGTTACAGTAGTCTCTCCAGTTCCACGCCCTTTTTCCTCTCGCTCTTCAAGTTCATTCTTTAATGATAGGAAGCAATAGTGTTTCTCTCTATCTGGGCCCATCTACGGCTCTGTGGTGACTGCGTTCATCCAAATGCTGTTATTCAAGATTTACCTGTTATCTGGGTTGTCAGGGAGAGGACCACAGGAAGTTCAGAAGACAAAGCCTGGACGTGGACACTGTAGTTGGTGCCCGGATGCAGGTCCAAGCACATCTCGGGAGCCTGACTGCTGGTAGTGATATTAAAGATTATTTCCTGGGAAAATTCCTTCTGATACCATCTCTGGCCCTGAATGTGGAACTGAAACACAGAAAAGTTCACTAGGTGAATGGCTGGCCTGGAAGGCTCCAAATGCCTCCAAACCTTTTCTCATGAGCAATCTTGCTCTTAACTCTAAAGTTCCTTCAAAAAGTGAAATACAACAGTAAACAAATATTAGAGACGTAATACCATAAATACTGTTGCCACGATATATCAGCGCAATAAAAATAGCTTTAAATCAAAATGTGCGAAAGGCCAAGGCCCCAGTACTAACAATTTTCTTGGTCTCGTTCTCACATATACAATGAGCAATGTGAAAGTCTGTTGGCAAAACTATAGGAGCAAAGCCACAGAACATTTTCCTAGAAAGAAAACGAAGTTGCGTCCAGGTGGCTCAGTTGGTTAAGCATCCGACTTCGGCTCAGGTCATGATCTCATGGCTTGTGAGTTCAAGCCCCACACGGGGCTCTGGGTGGACAGCTCAGAGCTTGGAGCCTGCTTCAGATTCTGTGACTCCTCTCTCTCTGCCCCTCCCCTGCTCACACTCTGTCTCTCTCTCAAAAATAAACAAACATTAAATAAAAGTTAAAAGAAAGAAAGCAAGAGAAAGAAAGAAAGAACAAAAGGAAGGAAGGAAGGAGGGAGGGAGAAAAGGAGGGAAGGAAGGAAGGAAGGAAGGAAGGAAGGAAGAAAGAAAGAAAGAAAGAAAGAAAGAAAGAAAGAAAGAAAGAAGGAAAGAAAGAGGAATCTGAACTAAGCCTTCTCCAGAGCAGGACCTGAATTAGGAAACTCCAAGCTGGTCTGGTAAAACCTCGGCAGGATTCGTCTCCTCTGCCTGCCCCCTTCTGACATTCCCTCCATTTTCCTGGAATATCCCAGCACAGGGGCCAATACACATACTTTTCTGCCCACTTAAATTCTTCTAGTAGCAGCTCATCCCACGGGCTTTACCTTTCTCACTCACAACCGCATCTAGCTTCAAAGATTCCCCTGACTCCCTAGACGATATGTTCATACCCTGGTCAGAGACACATGCAAAAGCCATGGATTCCTTCCACGGATCCTGTGTGAGCATCAGCTCTGCATCGGGCTACGTGCCCAAAGAAACTTTCATGACTTACTCATCAATCCCCAAGGTCTCTCTCCTCAAATATGCACTACAAGTGCCCATCTTCTTGCTTGTGCGTGCAATTGCCACTATCAATCTGCCATTGATAATCACAGCCGTAGAAGTAGATTTTTAGGTTCACTGATATTTTTTAAGCCTCCCACACAAGACAACATCTATACATAGAGTAACTTACTGAATACATCTCCTCTGTATCAGCTGTTTTTGTACTTCTCCATCTCAAGCAGGTTTCATTAAATATTGAAATGTTACTGATGATCTGTTTTACTGCAGGGGGAAAGAATGAGAAATTAACTTACACTCTATACAAAAATGCTACCTTTTATAGAGCATGCAGCTCCTGATCTCAGGGTTGTGAGTTTGAGTCCCACAGTAGGTATAGAGATTACTTAAAAAATAAAATCTATAAAATAGAATGCTATCTTGTCATGGAATCACTTACACAGGACAATTTCAGTAGTACTTTAATTTAGAAATTAGTGGTGGCAGTCTGAGAAACACCACTTTTACATTTATGTAAACTCAATCTTGATGAAAGATTTAAAATCAAAAGATACCCAATCAGAGGATCCCTTTTAAAAATTACTTAAATCCAGTCACTGCAAACTCCCCTGGTTTACTAACCTAAAACTGCAGTTCGGGCTTAGACAACCTCATTTATACAGATAAGTATCAATTTCAAATTCTGAGCAGGGAGCAACACTTGAGCAGAGCATTGAGAAGTGCTCTTCTTTGTGGAACTGAAAAAAGATTTGCTAAGAAGTTTCACAGCAACACTGCCATGATTAATAAATCATAAAGACAACTCCCAAAGCACCTGAAAAAAAGAAAAGTCTCAAGGGAACCAAGCCTTTATTGTGTAAACCCCTGGCCTGACAGGTTCCTATGAATGAAGCCACATTGGTAGATGTGACCCTTCTTTATGGATTGGGCAGCTTTGCCCAGAGAAAACCTGTTCCACAGGTCACAAGCTGTACTTCAAATGTTGTAAGACAGAGTAGGTAAGAAAGTACAGGTGTTTCAGAATAATGGAATCTCACTATTGGGTACAGAATTTAAAGATAACTAGCAGTAGTCCAAGGAACTTTATACTTATGAAACTTTCAAAAACCGATAACCTCAATACTATTTAAGTTGCAGACCATACAAAAAGGTAGAAAGTTTCCCAATTTACTCAAGATGACTGGATATCCACAATTCCCAAATTGTGCAAGCAATTACAAAACACACTATGCCAAACTCACTTATCATTATAAATGCAAAAACCTAAAATAAAATATTAGTAAACAGAAGTCAGCAGTAGCTTCAAAGAACAATACACTATGATCAAGGAAGATTCATTCCAGGAATATAGAGGTGATCATTATTGGGAAAGTATTAATAGATTAAAAGGGAAAGGACACATGGTTACTTCTATACCCATTATGGTTAACACATTTAATACATGTTCCTGACTAAAAATCTTAGTCAACTAAGATTTAATTTGATAGAAACTCCTTAATTTAAGAGTGTTTATTAGAAACCACCATCCTTGCTGGTAAAATAATGAAGCAATTTCTAGTAAAGTTAAGAACAATACAAGGATGCATGTTCTCAAAGCTATTTTTTAGCATTAGCTATGAGATTCTAGACGACATGGAGAGAGGCAAGAACAAAATGAGCTATAAATACCAGGAAGAAAGGGAATAACGCAACTTCCAGTAAATCTAAGAGAATCAACTGAAAACAAATATGAAATCACTTGAAAACAAGAGAAAAACACATGCAAATAATGGAGTTTGGCAAAGTGTACCCAAATATAAGAACACAGAAAAACGAGTCATTTTCAATAGATCTATAAGAACAAGTATGGTAGGCTAAAAACAGGCCCCCCCAAAATGTCCACATCCATCTGTGACCATGTTACCTTACATGGCAGAGGGACTCTGCAATTGATTAAGATAGGGAGAGTATCCAAGATTATCCAGATGAGCCCAATGTAGTGACCTTGGTCCTCATAAGAGAGAGACAAGAAGATCAGGGTTAGAGAGAGATTCAAGGACAAAAGCAGCAGTTAAACCAATGAGCTTCAAAGATGGAGGATGGGGCCCAAGCTAAGGAATGTTAGTAGGATCTAGAAACTCGAAAGGAACAGGAAATTGATTCTCTCCTCCAGCTTCCAGAATGAATACACACCTGCTGACACCATCATTTTAACAGAATGGAACTGATTTGAACTTCGGACCTCTAGAACTATAAGTTCATGTTGTTTTAAGCCACTAAATTGGTGGTAATTTGTCAAACTAGCAATAGGAAACTAAAACAACAAATAAACTACAACAAAAAGATGCAGTACCCAGCCACCGCAGTTCACTGTGCCCAGCCACCGGGTTCAGATTAGTCCCAGCCACTGATGCATACCATGGCCAGCCTCATGCCCCCAACAACACCAGCACGCAGCCCCCAGCCACCATAGTGCTTCAAGAAATCCAGTATAGAACTAGTGACCCAGCACAAATTTTGCTAACACCACCACTTGCTCTCAAGTTCCCCGGCAGGCATGCCCACCCTGCCTGGGCCCCACTAACACCACAGAGAGCAAGCACAGCCCACAACAGGCAGAGAATCAGTGCAAACAACTGCACTGAAGGGAAAAGTGATTCAGACACTACAGCAGACTACACACATAGCAGCACATATAGGATACTCTCCTGAAGTGCCAGGTTCTGGTGAACAGAGGAAACTGCACTGTAGGGCACTCCAAGACCTCTTCTTCATAAAGTCACTACTTTCAAGATCAGAAGACATAGCTGACTTTCTTAACACACAGAAACAGACACAGAGAGGCAGACAAAACAAGGGAACAGAGAAATTTATCCCAAATGAAATACGAGGACAAGGCCATGACCAGAGATCTAAGTGAAACAGATATAAGTAACATTACTGATAGAGAATTTAAGGCAATTATCATAAGGATAATCACTGGACTTAAGAAAAATAGTGGAAGACATGAGTTGAGACCCTCAGCACAAAGATAAAGAATAACATAGCAGAGATAAAGGGCTCAATAAACAAAATGAGAAACACACTTGATGGAATGAACAGAAGAATGGAAGAAGAAGAGGAATGAATTAGTGATCTAGAAGACAGAGTAATAGGAAGTAATCAAGCTGAATAAAAGAGAGAAAAAAGAATCATGCAAAATGGGAACTCAGTGACTCCATCATATGCAATGACATTCATAGTATAGGAGTCCCAGAAGAAGAAGAGAGACAGAAAAGGAGGCAGAGAATTTATTTGAGGAAGTAGTAACCGAAAAATTTCCTAATCTGGAGAAGGAAACAGATATCCAGATCCAGAAGGCACAGAGAACTCAAATCAAAATCAACAAAAGCAGACCCACACCAAGACATATTGTAATTAAATGGCAAAATATAGTGGTAAAGAAAATATTTTTAAGGCAGCAAGAAAAAAGAAGACAGTTACTTACAATGGCAAATCCATAAGGCTAACAAGGAGACTTTTCAACAAAAACTTTGTAAGCCAGAAGGGAATAGCATGGGGAAAAATCTGCCACAAAAGATACTCTATCCAGCAACAGAAGGAGAGATAAAAAGTTTCCCAGACAAACAAAAACTAAAAGAGTTCAACCAAATCAGGCCTGCAAGAAATATTAAAGGGGGCTCTGTGAGTGGAGAGACCAAAAATGACAGTATAAAGGAAGGAAACACAAAAGCAATAAAAATGAATATTTCTGTAAAAAATCAGTCAAGGAATTCACAAAATAAAAGAATATAAGGGGCACCTGGGTGGCTCAGTTAGTTAAGCATCCAACTTTGGCTCAGGTCATGAGCTCATGGCTCATGAGTTCAAGCCGCACTTTGGGCTCTGTGCTGACAGCTCAGAGTCCATAGACTGCATTGGGTTCTGTGTCTCCATCTCTCTCTGCCTTTCCCTTGCTCATACTCTGTCTCTCTCTCTCTCTCAAAAATAAACATTAATATATATAATATATATATAATATATATTATATCTATGATATATATTACATAAGCACATTACACATATATATATATTTCATGTAATATATATATTATATATAATATGTATATAAGGGGCACCTGGGTGGTTCAGTCAGTTGGGCCTCTGACTTGGGCTCAGATCATGATCTCATGGTTTGTGGGTTTGAGCTCTGCATTGGGCTCTGTGCTAACAGCTCAGAGCCTGGAGCCTGCTTTGGATTCTGTGTCTCCCTCTCTCTCTGCCCCAATCCTGCTTGCACTCTGTCTCTGTCTCTCAAAAACAAATAAACATTCAAAAATACACATACACACACACACACACACACACATAAAATATAATAACATATATCTAAAATATGGGGAGTGGTTGGGGCGCCTGGGTGGCGCAGTCGGTTAAGCGTCCGACTTCAGCCAGGTCACGATCTCGCGGTCCGTGAGTTCGAGCCCCGCGTCAGGCTCTGGGCTGATGGCTCGGAGCCTGGAGCCTGTTTCCGATTCTGTGTCTCCCTCTCTCTCTGCCCCTCCCCCGTTCATGCTCTGTCTCTCTCTGTCCCAAAAATAAATAAAAAAACGTTGAAAAAAAAATTAAAAAAAAAAAAATAAAAATAAAAATAAAAAAAATAAAATAAAATATGGGGAGTGGCACAAAAACAGACACATAGACCAATGGAATAGAATAGAAACCCCAGAACTAGACCCACAAACGTACGGCCAACTAATCTTTGACAAAGCAGGAAAGAACATCCAATGGAAAAAAGACAGTCTCTTTAACAAATGGTGCTGGGAGAACTGGACAGCAACAGGCAGAAGGTTGAAACTAGACCACTTTCTCACACCATTCACAAAAACAAACTCAAAATGGATAAAGGACCTGAACATGAGACAGGAAACCATCAAAACTCTAGAGGAGAAAGCAGGAAAAGACCTCTCTGACCTCAGCCATAGCAATTTCTTACTTGACACATCCCCAAAGGCAAGGGAATTAAAAGCAAAAATGAACTACTGGGACCTTATGAAGATAAAAAGCTTCTGCACAGCAAAGGAAACAACCAACAAAACTAAAAGGCAACCAACGGAATGGGAAAAGATATTTGCAAATGCCATATTGGACAAAGGGCTAGTATCCAAAATCTATAAAGAGCTCACCAAACTCCACACCCAAAAAACAAATAACCCAGTGAAGAAATGGGCAGAAAACACGAATAGACACTTCTCTAAAGAAGACATCCAGATGGCCAACAGGCACATGAAAAGATGCTCAACGTCGCTCCTCATCAGGGAAATACAAATCAAAACCACACTCAGGTATCACCTCACGCCAGTCAGAGTGGCCAAAATGAACAAATCAGGAGACTATAGATGCTCGAGAGATGTGGAGAAACAGGAACCCTCTTGCACTGTTGGTGGGAATGCAAATTGGTGCAGCCACTCTGGAAAGCAGTGTGGAGGTTCCTCAGAAAATTAAAAATAGACCTACCCTATGACCCAGCAATAGCACTGCTAGGAATTTACCCAAGGGATACAGGAGTACTGATGCATAGGGGCACTTGTACCCCAATGTTTATAGCAGCACTCTCAACAATAGCCAAATTATGGAAAGAGCCTAAATGTCCATCAACTGATGAATGGATAAAAAAATTGTGGTTTATATACACAATGGAGTACTACATGGCAATGAGAAAGAATGAAACATAGCCCTGTGTAGCAACATGGATGGAACTGGAGAGTGTGATGCTAAGTGAAATAAGCCATACAGAGAAAGACAGATACCATATGGTTTCACTCTTATGTGGATCCTGAGAAACTTAACAGAAACCCATGGGGGAGGGGAAAAAAAAAAAAAAAAAGAGGTTAGAGTGGGAGAGAGCCAAAGCATAAGAGACTGTTAAAAACTGAGAACAAACTGAGGGTTGATGGCAGGTGGGAGGGAGGGGAGGGTGGGTGATGGGTATTGAGGAGGGTACCTTTTAGGATGAGCACTGGGTGTTGTATGGAAACCAATTTGACAATAAACTCCATATATTGAAAAAAAATAAAAAATAAGGTAAAAAAAAGAAAATAAATAAAAGTAACACTCATAAAAAAAAAAAAAAAAGAAAGTGAAGGGGTAGAGAAACATGTATCATGCAAATGGATGTCAAAAGAAAACTGGAGTAGCAATACTTAGATCAGACAACATAGACTTTAAAACAAAGGCTGTCGGGGTGCCTGGTGGCTCAGTTGGTTAAGCATCCAACTCTTGATCTTGGCTCAGGTCATGATCTCAACTCAAGTCATGATTTCACGGTTTGTGGATGTGAGCCCCACACTGGGCTCTATGCTGGCAGCACAGAGCTTGCTTGGGATTCTGTCTCTCCCTCTCTCTGCCCCTCCCCCGCTTGTGCACTCAGGTGTAGTGCACACTCTCTCTCTCAAAATAAATAAATAAACTTAAAAGAAAAAAGACTGTAATAAGAGTCAAAGAAGGAAACTACATAATAATAAAGGGGACAATCCAACAAGAAGATATAACAATTGTAAATATTTATGCACCCAATATGAAAGCATCCAAATACACAAAACCTTTACTAACAAACATAAAGGAACTAATCAATAGTAATACAATAACAGTAGGGGGCTTTAACATCCCACTTACGTCAATGGACAAATCATCTAAACACAAAATCAACAAGGAAATAGTGGCTTTGAATGACCCACTGGAACAGATGGATTTAACAGATATATTCAGAACATTCCAACCTAAAACAACAGAATATACATTCTCTGCAAGTACATGGAACATTCTCCAGAAAGATCATATATTAGGCCACATAACCAGCCTCAACAAATTCAAAAAGACTGAAGTCATACCATGTATCTTTTCTGACCACAGTACTATAAAAATAGAAGTCAACCACAAGAAAAAATCTGGAAAGCACACAAATACATGGAGGTTAAGTAACATGCCGCTAAATAATGAATGGGTAAACCAAGAAATCAAGAAGAAATAAAAAAGGGCACTTGGGTGGCTCAGTCAGTTAAGCGTCTTAACTCTTGATTTTGGCTCAGGTCATGATCTCACGGTTCGTGGGATCAAGCCCCACATTGGGCTCTGCACTGACAGCCCAGAAATTTCTTGGGAGTCTCTCTGCTCTTCCCTTGCTCTCTTTCTTTCTCAAAATAAATAAGTAAAGCACTTAAAAAAAGATAAAAAACTACATGGAAACAAATGAAAATGAAAACACAATAGTCCAAAACCTGTGGGATGCAGCCAAAGTGGTTCTAAGAGGGAAGTTTATAGTAATATAGGCCTACCTCAAGAAGAAAAATCTCCCATAAACAACATAACCTTACACCTAAAGAAGCTAGAAAAAGAACAAACAAAACCTAAATCTAGAAGAAGTAAATAATAAAGATTAGAGCAGAAATAAATTATATAGAAACTAAAAAAACAATAGAACCAATCAATGAAACCAGGACCTGGTTCTCTGGGGGAAAAAAAACAAACGGTTTAAAACCTTTAGCTGGATTTATCAAGAGAAAAAGGAGAAAGGACTCAAATAAAATCACAGATGAGAAAGGAGAAAATAACAACTAATATCACAGAAATATAAACTCTTGTAAGAGAATATTATGAAAAACTATATGCCAATAAATTACACAACCTAGAAGAAATGGATAAATTTCTAGAAACATGTAAACTACCACAACTGAAAAAGGAATAAATAGAAAATTTGAAGAGACCAATGATTAGCCAAGAAATTAAATCTGTAATCAAAAAACTCACAACAAACAAAAGTTCAGGAACAGATGGCTTCACAGGTGAATTCTACCAAGCATTTAAGGAAGAATTAATACCTATTTCTCTCAAACTATTTCAAAAACAAAAAAAAAAAAAAAAAAAAAAAAAAAAAAAAAACAGAAAAGCAAGGAAAAGTTCCAAATTCATTCTTTGAGGCCAGAATTATCCTGATACAAAAACTGGATAAAGACACCACTAAAAAAGAGAACTACAGAGCAATATCCCTGATGAACACAGACACATAAAAATCCTCTTTAAAATACTAGCAAACTGAATCCAACAATACATTAAAAAAATCATTCACCATGATCAAGTGGGATTTATTCCTAGGTTACAAGGGTGATTCAATATTTGCAAATCAATCAACATGATACATCACATCAATATGAGAAAGGATAAGAACCATATGATCTCAGATGCAGAAAAAGCATGTGACAAAGTACAACAACTATTCATGATAAAAACGCTCAGCAAGTAGGTTTAGAGGGAGTATACCTGAACTTAATAAAGGCCTTATATGAAAAACCCACAGCTAACATCATCCTTAATGGGGAAACACTGAGAGCTTTTCCCCTAATGTCAAGAACAAGATAAGGATGTTCGCTCTCAACACTTTTATTCAACATAATACTTAAAGTCCTAGCCACAACAATCAGACAACAAAAAGAAATAAAAGGCATCCAAATTGCTAAAGAAGAAGTAAAACTCTCATTATTTGCATGATGAGACATACATATGTATACACACACACACACACACACATATATATATATCCTGAAAGATTCCACCAAAAAAATTGCTAGAACTGAGAAACAAATTCAGTAAAGTGGCAGGATACAGAATCAAGGTACAGAAATCTGTTGCATTTCTACACAACAATAATGAAGCAGCGAAAGAGAAATTAAGAAAACAATCCCACTTACAATTGCACCAGGAATAATACGATACCCAGGAATACATCTACCAAAGAGGTAAAAGACCCGTACTCTGAAAACTATAAAACACTGATGAAACAAATGGAAGATGACACAAAGAAATGGAAAGACATTCCATGCTCACAGATAGGAAGAATAAGTATTGTTAAAATATCCCTGCTACCCAAAGCAATCTACAGATTTAATGCGATCCCTATCAAAATACCAATAGCAATTTTCACAGAACTAAAACAAACAATTCTAAAATTTGTATGCAACCACCAAAGACCTTGAATAGTCAAAGCAATCCTGAAAAGGAAAAGCAAAGCTGGGGGCATCACAAATCTGGACTTCAAGTTTTATTACAAAGCTACAGTAATCAAAACACTTGAGACTAGCACAAAAAAAAAAGACACACAGATCAATGGCACAGAATAGAAAACCCAGAAATGAACCCACAATTATATGGTCGATTAATCTTCAACAAAAGAGGAAGAATATCCAATGGGAAAAGTCTCTTCAATAAACGGTGCTGGGATGGCATCACGAAAAAGAAAAAAAAAAGGACTGTTTACACCATACGCAAAAATAAATTCAAAATGGATTAAAGAGGGGGGCCTGGGTGGCTCAGTTGGTTAAGCATCCAACTTGAGCTCAGGTCACGATCTCATGGTTCATGAGTTCAAACCCCATGGAAGGCTCTATGAAGACACCTCAGAGCCTAAAGCCTATTTCGTATACTGTGTCTCCCTTTCTCTCTCTCTCTGCCCTCCCCTGCTTACTCACTCTCTCTTCTCTCTCTCTCTCTATCAAAAATAAATAAACATTAAAAAAAAATTTTTTAATGGATTAAAGACCTAAATGTGAGACCTGAAACCATAAAAAATCCTAGAAGAGAACACAGGCAGTAATGTTGTTGACATGGGCCATAGCAACTTTTTTCTAAATATGTCTCCTGAGGCAAGAGAAACAGAAGCAATAAGTAAACTATTGGGACCACATCAAAATAAAACACTTCTTCACGGCAAAGGAAACAATCAACAAAACCAAAGGCAACATACAGAATGAGAGAAGATATTTGCAAATGACATATCTGGTAAAGGGTTAGTATCCAAAATAAATAAAGAACTTATAAAACTCAACAGCCAAAAACCAAATAATCCAATTAAAAATGGGTAGAAGACATGAACAGACATTTCTACAAATAAGACATACAGATGGTCAACAGACACATGAAGAGATGCTCATCTTCACTTACCATCAGGGAAATACAAATCAAAACTACACTGAGTTATCACCTCACACCTGTCAGAATGGCTAAACGTAACAACACAAGAAATAACAGGTGTTGGTGAGGATGTGGAGGAAGGAACACTCCTACACTGTTAGTGGGAATGCCAACTGGTGAAGCCACTGTGGAAAACAGCATAGAAGTTCCTCAAAAGTTAAAAAAAAGAACTATCCTAGGGGCACCTGGGTGGCTCAGTCAGTTAAGCCTCCAACACTTGATTTCGGGTCGGGTCATATAATCTCAAAGTTTGTGAGATGGAGCCCCACGTTGGGCTCTGCGCTGACAGCAAGGAGCCTGCTTCAGATTCTCTCTCTCTCTCTCTCTCTCTCTCTCTCTCTCTCTCTCTCTCTCCCCTGCCCTCTTCCCCCTCTCGAGCACACACACATGTGCACTTTCTCTCTCAAAAATAAATAAATAAGCTTAAAAAAAAAAAAAGTAGGTGATGGAGATTAAGAAATGCACTTGTCATGATGAGCACCAAGTAAGGTAAGGAAGTGTTGAGTTACTACACTGTACACCTGAAACTAATATAATACTTTGTGCTAACTAAAATTAAGACTGGGGCGCCTGGGTGGCTCAGTCAGTTGAGCGTCCGACTTCAGCTCAGGTCATGATCTCACACTTCGTGAGTTCGAGCCCCGCGTCCAGCTCTGTGCTGACAGCTCAGAGCCTGGAGCCCGCTTCAGATTCTGTGTCTCCCCCTCTCTCTGTCCCTCCCCTGCTCATGCTCGGTCTCTCTCTGTCTCAAAAATAAATTTAAAAAAACATTAAAAAAATAAATAAATAAAATTAAGACTAAATTTTAAAAAAATTAAATAAAATAATCAAAAGATCCTTATCCACAGGAGAAGAAACCACAAACTTCAAATAAAATAGAATAGGAATAGATTTATTAGAAATAAATCTAACTAGAAATGTCCAAGACTTATGAAGATTTTTTTTTTTTCCGGAAGGACAGAAAAGAAAACAATAGAGAAATGCCACATCCATGAATGGAAAGACTCAAAAGTGAACCTTCTTGGAACGTGGTGAGTTTACACATTCATTCAATAAATACTTAGAAAGTTCTTACCATCTACAGGCATACTTTAGGGGCTAGGGATAAAGTGGAGAGGAAACAAAGTTGCTACACCTAAGGGAATTCATTCTAGCAAAAAAGGCAGAAAATAAATAAGTAGACAAAACAAATAAAAAATATAATCTTGTGTGCTGGTAAAGTCTGAAGAAAAGCAACGCAGGAGGCTAGAAAGCACAGAGATGATTTGTGAGCAGAGACCCGACGGATGTGAGTCACCAAGAATGGAAGAAGAGCAGTCAGAGGGAGCTCCAAGGTCTGTGTCCCCCATGTAGGAAATCAGCTTGGCACACTCACTGAACAGAAAGCAATCACTGCTACATTTCTTTGGAAGGATTAACGAGAATAGCAACAAAAACACTGAATTGAAAGAGGTCATAAGCAGGTATCAGTACCTATTATAAAGCTACAACAGTGTTTCTCTACTGTTTTTCATCACAGCCCCACAAGCGGCCTTTTATTTTTTTAATTTTTTTAATACAATTTATTGTCAAACTGGCTAACATACAATGTGTAAAGTGTGCTCCTGGTTTTGGGGGTAGATTCCCGTGGTTCATCATTTACATACAACACCCAGTGCTCATCCCAACAAGTGCCCTCCTCAACGTCCATCACCCACTTTCCCCTCTCCCAAACCAACCCCCCCCCCACCGCCCACTCTCTGTTCTCTGTATTTAAGAGTCTCTTATGGTTTGCCTCCCTCCCTCTCTGTTTGTAACTTTTCCCCCCTTCCCTTCCCCCATGGTTTTCTATTAAATTTAAGCCCTAGAGGAGAAAGCAGGCAACAACCTATTTGACCTCAGCCACGGCAATTTCTTGCTTGACACCTCTCCAAAGGCAAGAGAATTAAAAGCAAAAATGAGCAACCTTTTTAAACAGTTTTCCCCTAATCTCTCACCTTCTATAAAAATGTAATAATCCCTGGGGCGCCTGGGTGGCGCAGTCGGTTAAGCGTCCGACTTCAGCCAGGTCACGATCTCGCGGTCCGTGAGTTCGAGCCCCGCGTCAGGCTCTGGGCTGATGGCCCGGAGCCTGGAGCCTGTTTCCGATTCTGTGTCTCCCTCTCTCTCTGCCCCTCCCCCGTTCATGCTCTGTCTCTCTCTGTCCCAAAAAATAAATAAAAAACGTTGAAAAAAAAAAATTAAAAAAAAAAAAAAATGTAATAATCCCAGATATGCTGTATGTTTCTTATGTACTATATGTTTATCTGTGCTTCATATATAAAAAGAATAAAATTCTCTCACCTCTCAAGAACAAATTTTTGCCCCCTTGTGGGTAATTTTGCCCCCAGGGTGACATCACCCCCACTGAGAATATGCTAGAGTAATTAAACAGAACTGTTTCACTGGTTAAATTCAGTTGCATCTTGGTCAGAGGGCAACTCTCACCCTAGGTTCCCTTCCCTCCACTCAGGGGGCTTATGGTTTGGACCACAGGCAGGTTGAACCCGTGAGGTGTTCAACTGGGGAGAAAAGGATCCCCAATAGAACCAGTCCTGAATCTCTTCTTACCCTGCTCTCTGACCCCTTGCTATGGCAAGTACATGCCCTGTCCCTCATACCAATATTCCTTCCCTGCTTCATTTTTAGTGGTCGATCTGCCTACTCTTTCTCTCCCTTCCCCACCCAGAAGGCCAACCTAATCAAGAATCCTGCAGTTGAAAAACCAGACCTGCAAGAATGCCTCACAGAAGAGAAGAGTTGGTTCCTAGTTCATCAACTTCTTTGAAACTTTGTTTCTGCCGCAGTAATGTGAGGGAGCAACTCTGGGCAAAACCAGTCATTACTTCCTCTGTGCCCCCATAGTACCTGCAAATACCTCAATTACACGTTATGCACCGTATTATTATTGATTCTGTCTATTGCCCCCACTGAACTGAGAGACACGGTTTCTGCCCTTAACATGTATTTAATCTAGAAAAAGAGTTATACCCTATATCTGTATAATAAAAATATAAGGGCATATATAATAAATGTCATAAAGTAAATTTAAATAATAGTTAACATCTCACAGATGCTTGTTGTGAGTCAGGTATTGTGCTGGTTCCCCATAACCCACTTATTTTCACAACAAACCCATGATATAGGTATTGCTACTCCCATTTTTACAGTTAAAGCAATTTAGGCACATAAAGGTTTAAGTAATTTGCCCAAAGGCATACAAAGAGTAAGAGATCTGAGATTTGAGTTGGATAGTCTGACTCCAGAGTGTGCCAAACTATTACACATACTTCCCTGGAGCAGAGTATAGGAATTCAGAAAGAAAATTTATTTTCAGTTGGAGAGACTGTAGAAGAAGGGGGGATGGGAATATTAGGAACTAAATAAAAAAGGGGCGGGGGTTCCACGTAGAAGAGCGAGCATGAGCAAAGATATGGGGGTGGAAAAGTTAGCACTTGAGAATTTATTCTAGATTAGTGCTGCAATTTGTTCAATGATAATGGTGGCCAGTTAAATCCAAATCTCTCAATACCTTTCCGAAAATATTCTTCAGATCAACAAGAACAATCAACATAAAACCAGTGCTGTCATACTAACCAGAAGACAGAGAATATAAGAAACTTTAAGTTGCCTTTTAATAGAATAAATGCCAAATTCCAGCAAAGCTATCTCTCAACCTCCCACAAGTCACTGTAGAAAGTAGGGGGCTCTGAAAGAGCAGGGAAAAGAGAAGAGGGAAATGAGGGGCCTGAACGTGAGCTAGATTCACTCCCAGAAGGAGAAATTCCATTTTCAGTGTGAAAATACTGAAAGGAAAATCTTGTGTACCACAGGACTGTCTACAAGCAAAGGGTGAAAGTCTAGGACACTTCAGGTATTGGCATGAAAAAGGCATCGCTTCTGGGAAAGAAGATGATTCAGTGGAAAGAACTGGTGTCCTGGGGAGACGAAGCAGTGATGAGAAAGAGCAAGGGGGGAATGTAAGATCCTACAAGACAAAAGGGAACCCCAAAATAAAACAATATATAACTCATCCCCACACTCACCAAAAAAACAACAAAAATATCCTTTAAAGAAACTGCACTTCATTGAGTAACAGAAGAGGGCACTCTTAACCTAGAAATATTATTAACCATTCTAAACTACCAATGTTATATAATTAATATACAAAAGCAGTGTTCATTTAGAAAAGAAAAGAAAGAATGTGATAATCAAAATATTTCAGCTTATGAAAAACTACAATTTTTAAATAACCCCCAAACTAGAATTAAAAAAAAAAACCCTGTGACACAATTAATTGAAATAAATATCCTCAAATAAGCACTATGGGTCAGAAATTCAAAAACTAAGAACAGAAATAGACACAAAGCAGGCAGAAAATGAGACAAAAGTGACTGAATTCAGGAAACAAGCAAAAGGAAAAGACAAATCTGTATCAGAAATAAAGCTAAAATGTCGTCAGACCCAAAGAAGGATTAGAATAAAAAATTAATAAGGGGCATTGAAGAAATACAGGAAACCAAACAAAAAGAAAAAACAATGATATTAAAAAGAAGTAGCAAGGAGCAAAATTCAAGTGGTTGAAACAGAATATAAGCAGAGATCCAACATATGTATAATTGAAGTCTCTAAAAGAAAAAGAATGTTAAAGCAGAATATTTAAAACTATAATCCAGGATAAGTTTACAAAAATCAAAAGATCTGAATATAAATACTGAAAGGTCCCACTCTATACCTGAGAAAGCTCATCCAGAACAATCAAATCTAAGACTTAGCCAAATAAAATTATTACACCTTAAAGATAAAGAGGGGCACCTGCGTGGCTCAGTTGGTTGAGCGTCCAACTTCAGCTCAGGTCATGATCTCACAGGCCGTGAGTTCAAGCTCTGTGTCAGGCTCTGTGCTGACAGCTCAGAGCCTGGAGCCTGTTTCAGATTCTGTGTTTCCCTCTCTCTGCCCTTTCCCTGCTCATGCTCTGTCTCTCTCTGTCTCTCAAAAATGAATAAATGTTAAAAATAAAAAAAATAAAAAGATAAAGAAAAACTCCTCAGCATCTTCACTCAAGGAAATAAATAAGATCCAAAGGCAACAGAATTAAGTGGCATCAGACTTCTCAAAAGCTACATAAAAAGCAAGGCAACCAAAGAACCGAATTTTACGAAAACTCAAATCAAGAAATGTGAACCAAGAATTTTATATCCAGCCAAAACTATCAAGTATCAAGGCCATAGAGAGTTTTAAAATGTATATACATATAGGGGTGCCTGGATGGCTCAGTCGGTTAAGTGTCTGACTTCGGCTCAGGTCACGATCTCGTGGTTTGTAGGTTCAAGCCGTGCGTCGGGCTCTGCACTGACAGTGCACACTCACACGCTCTCTCAAAATAAATAAATAAAAATAATAAAAATAAAGTTTATATACATATAATATTCCATATACACAAGATCTAACTATATGCTGGGTACCAGAGGGACACCTAAAACCAAGTGATTCAGAAAGACTAAATATAACATGATGGACAATAGTGTAGCAGACAAATGGAAACCGTTAGAAAGTCGGGGTTGCAATCCTCACATAAGTAGAGTTCAAGTAAAAAAAAAGCGTTAAATATGACAGAGAACACTTTTTAATGCAAAAACCCACAATTCACAATGAAGATAAAATGCAACCACCTTTATAAAGCAAAAGAAAGCATAAGAAGGAATATAATAAATATGAAAGCAGAAATTAATGATGCAGTTGAGCATGGGTCAACAACTTCAGAGCTTTACACCCAGCGCTGAGCCTGGGGCTTGAACTCACAACCCTGAGATCAAGACCTGAGCTGAGATCAAGAGTCAGACGCGTCAGACGCTTGACCGACTGAGCCACCCACGTACCCCTAGCAACTTGTTTCTATAGAGGGTCAGATTGTAACTATCTTTGTAAAAAGTTTCTGGTCCAGTTCTGTCACAACTACTCAACTCTGTCTTTGTAGCACAAAAGCAGCCATAGACATTATGTAAATAAAAGGCTCGGCCTTTTGTGTACAATAAAATTTTATTATAGAAACAGGCAACAGGCGAGATGTGGCCCACAGGCTATAAAGAAAACAGATCTAATTAATAAAACAAAACCTTGGCTTTTTTAAAATAAGAGACCAACTACTAGCTAACTTAATCTACAAAAAAAGGAAGAAAATACAAATAGAGGGAGAAATACTCATTGAAACAGAAGAAAATTCAAACGGTTAAATGAAACTACTTTTCAGACCACTCTGCAAATAAATTTAAAAACAGAGAAAATGGGCACTTCCTAGGAAAATACAGTTTTCTAAAACTGACCCCATTAGACGTAAAAAGTTTAAACAGACCATTTTCCATAAGCAAAAAACTGAGGCAGTTATCAAGGAACTACCCCCATGGAAAAGCCCCATGCCTGGACTGTTTCGAGGGGAAATTCTACCTAACCATCCGAGACCAGATAGTCCAAATGCTATGCGAATTGTAACAAAGAAGGAAAACCTTCAAATAATGAAGGGCATAATGATGAAGGAAATCTTTCAAATTCTTTTTATGAAGCAAAGAAAATACTAATGCCTAAACCTGATAAAGATGGTACAAGATAGAGAGAAAACTATAAACCAGTATCACTCATGAATACTGGCACAAAAATGCTGAAGAAAATATTAGTGGAAACAATTCAACACCACAGAAGAAACAAATACACCATAACCAAGTAGGATTTATTTCAGGAAGAGAGAATTGGGGTGGGGAGGGGTGTAGGGGGGCTATGAGAGAGAGAGAGAGAGAGAGAGAGAGAGAGAAATTTGAAATCATACCAAAATTTAAAAGTTAAAGGAAATGAAATAAAAAAGAATATACTGTAGTTAGCTTTCCTTTGCATTGTATTAATGGACATTTTAGACTAAGGAGTAAGTGATCTTTTCTCTGATTTCAGCCTAGGAGACAGCATTCTTGAAGTCTGTGTATACATGATTAGAATATGGAAGTCCTGGGGCGCCTGGGTGGCTCAGTCGGTTGGGCGGCCGACTTCGGCTCAGGTCATGATCTCGCGGTCCATGAGTTCGAGCCCCGCGTCAGGCTCTGTGCTGACGGCTCTGTGCTGACGGCTCGGAGCCTGGAGCCTGTTTCGGATTCTGTGTCTCCCTCTCTCTGACCCTTCCCCGTTCATGCTCTGTCTCTCTCTGTCTCAAAAATAAATAAATGTTAAAAAAAATTAAAAAAAAAAAAAAAAAAGAATATGGAAGTCCTGAAAAGAGTAAGATGAACCCACTGCCTCCAAAGCCATTGAGGACCCATTTAGTGAAGCACTCCAATGTTAAATAACCTATTCATCTTTATTTACCCCATGGGTATGATACCACCAAGCTGGATCTACAATGTCATTATATTATTTTACAATGAAACAACCATTGGGGCACCTGGGTGGCTCAGTCAGTTAAGTGTCCGACTTCAGCTCAGGTCATGATCTCACAGTTTGGGAGTTTGAGCCCTACATCAGGCTATGTGTTGACGGTGCAGACCCTGTTTGGGATTTTCCTTCTCTCTCTCTCTCTCTCTCTCTCTCTCTCCCTACCCATTTGAGCACTCTATCTCAAAAAAAAAAAAAAAAAAAAAAAAAAAAAAAAAAAAAAAAGAAGAAGAAGAAAGGAAAGGAAAGGAAAGGAAAGGAAAGGACAGGACAGGACAGGACAGAACACCATTTACTTTCCCCATTTTTGGCATATTGCAAATGATTGGGTATTCTGTTCAAAATACACGCCATTTTTTGGCTTGACCAGCTGCCGAGTATGAGCTTCTCAGGCTGATGGTTTACAAAAGAGGCAGAAAGACTTCAGACATAACTCTCCTACCAGAGAATACTGTTATAATATTTATCATTTTGAAGGAAACTGTCAGAAACAATGTTAAATTTTTTTACCTTTTGTTTGGACTTCAATTCTGTAAATAGGAATCAGTTATGGGGGAAGTTTTATAAGGTCAACACAGATCTCAAATTATGTGTGCTGTTAGAAAACTTAAATCATAAACCACCTTAACAGGGGCTCCTGGGTGACTCAGTCAGTTGAGCATCCGACTCTTGATTTCAGCTCAGGTCATGATCCCAGGGTCATGGGATCGAGACCCGCATCAGGCTCCATCATGCTGAGCATGGAGCCTGCTCGAGATTCTCTCTCTCTCCCTCTGCCCCTCACCCCTCTCCACCAATCATGCTTTCTCTCTCTAAAATAAATAAATAAGATTTTAAAGATAAAATAAGCCACCTTAACAGTCATGGTTTTCTACCAGGCAATAGAGGGAAGACTATACTATTTCCCTCTTTTTGTTTTTTAGAAAATGTACCAACAGTATTTTAGAAGTAACTGAGTGCATGTACTCCTCTGCTAAAGAGAACAACAACAACAATAACAACAACAAAAAGAAATATGTTATTCAGGGACACCTGGGTGGCTCAGTCGGTTAAGCGTCCGGGTTCGGCCCAAGTCATGATCTCGCAGTTTGTGAGTTCAAGCCCCGTGTCAGGCTCATGCTGCCAGCTCAGAGCTTGGAGCCTGCTTCAGATTCTGTGTCTCCCTCCCTCCCTCCCTCTCTCTCTCTCTCTGCCCCTCCCCCACTTATACTGTCTTTCTCTCCTTCAAAAATAAACATTAAAAAAAAATCTCTTATTCATAAACATTATAGTTTTTAAAACACTAATTAGGAGCAGTCTAAATGGACAGTTGGCTTTGCAAGGGAAATAGTGTCAGAAAGAATGGCTAAGCATCAACTATTTTGAAAACAAAATTACTATTTTTATAACTGTTCTATAGACAGTGGTATCATCTTATCATCCTTTAGTTGTCCTTGATGTACATTCTGCATTTTATCTTAGAAGGAACAAGAAGATATAAATCTGTTCAAAGTGGGGAGTTTTACAGTCACTTTGTTGAAATTTTTCTTAAGGCAAATTTGGTATCTGGTTACACCTACCCTGAAATTTGCAGGCTAAAAGTATGTGATCATATTATGTGGGGAGAAATTTGGGGAGTTCAATCACTTATTCAACTGTGCAGGGCAAATTCAAACAATTCCCTTGGTTCAGCTCCACAGGCTCAATCTTCTACCAGAGGTGGGCAGCCTTCTGTTCAGGCACAGACCCCTGTGATTCAACCCAGAACCACTGCCTCCTCAGTACTGATGAGAGAGAACAGTCTGAAGCTCAGTGACACCTACCATGTATCAGATCTGCGTTGAGAAAAATATTTAGGACACATGGACTCCAGTCATTCTTCCTCATAATCTAAAATAATCTAATCCTCCCCTGAATCAAGCCAGATCATCAGAGCACAGGCACTTTTAAGGCATCTTTCCTTGTCCACTCCACACTGAACTGTGCTTTCCTTTAATATGAGCCATGCTGATGAGCAATAAAAGAAACAGCCTCATAAAATCCTCTTAAAATGCTGCTTTACATTTCACTACTTATGAAACCCCTAGAATTGGAATTCCCATCTGATCACATTGTTGAAAAAACTTATACCTCTCCCGAGAAACACAGCCTTGTTGTTACCTGAAGGACAATGTAATGGCTCCCTTTCTGATTGGATGGGTCAAAAACTAAACCTAAATTTATGAGCCACGGATGAACAAATAGGTTGTAAGGATATGGATTAGACCAACCTTATTCCTACATACTTTGTTATGCCCCTGACTTTGTTTTCATTCTTCTTTAGCTTACATATCTAACTCATTTTATTTTCTATATCCAGGCAGGTCACTTAAAGTTTTTCCTAGAAAACCAAGATGGGATATAAGTAATACTCTTTTGTTTAAAAAATTCTATGTTTAAAAAAAAATTTTTAATGTTTATTTTTGAGAACGAGAGACAGACAGAATGCAAGCAGGGGAGGGGCAGAGAAAGAGGGAGACACAGAATCTGAAGCAGGTTCCAGGCTCTGAGCTGTTAGCACAGAGCCTGACATGGGACTTGAACTCACGAACCGTGAGACTATGACCTGAGCCAAAGTCAGATGCTTACTGACTAAGCCACCTAGGCGCCCCATAAAAAATTCTATGTTTAATATTAATGTAATAAATCACAAAGGAAAAGATCAATAGTACTGACTGCATAAAATCTAAAACTTTTATATGTCAAAAACACCATAAACAAAATTAAAAGAAACTATAAAACAAGAAAAATGTTTGACACAAATAATAATGAAATTCTTACTATACGAATTAGTTGTTTGTATCAATAAGAATACAAAATTGGATAAATTAAATAATAATGGTAAATAAATTGTTCAAGAAATTTGGATGTTGAAGGGCACCCGATGGATCAGTCAGTTGAGCATCCAACTCTTTTTTTTTTTTTTAATTTTTTTTTTTTCAACGTTTTTTATTTATTTTTGGGACAGAGAGAGACAGAGCATGAACGGGGGAGGGGCAGAGAGAGAGGGAGACACAGAATCGGAAACAGGCTCCAGGCTCCGAGCCATCAGCCCAGAGCCTGATGCGGGGCTCGAACTCACGGACCGCAAGATCGTGACCTGGCTGAAGTCGGACGCTTAACCGACTGCGCCACCCAGGTGCCCCGAGCATCCAACTCTTGATTTCAGCTCAGGTCATGATCTCAGAGTCATGGAACTGAGCCTTTCTCTTTCTCCCTCTGCCCCTCTCCCTCACTCACAATCTGTCTCTCTCTCTCTCCAAAATTATTTTTATTTTTTTTAAATGTTCATTTATTTTTGAGAGAGTGAGAGAGAGAGAGAAAGAGCACACAAGTGGAGGAGGGGCAGAGAGAGAAAAGGAGACACAGAATCTGAAGCAGGCTCCAGGCTCCCAGCTGTCAGCACGGAGCCTGACGTGGGGCTCAAACCCAGGAACCACAAGATGATGACCTGAGCTGAAGTCAGATGAGCCACTTAAGAGCCCCTCTCTTTCTCCAAAATTAAGAAAGAAACAAACAAACAAACAAAGAGAGAAAGAAAGAAAGAAAGAAAGAAAGAAAGAAAAGAAAGAAATTTAAATGTTGAAATAAATGAATTTGAAGGAACCTAAAATTGCTTTCCTAACATAGACTCCTAGAACTAGAATAGAACTTTCCTGTTCAACCCTCTAACATTGCAGACATCAATAACTTTGCTCAAGTGTGTTAAAGGTTGCTATTTACCTGTCTTCCATTTCCACAAAAGGAAAGACAATTGTGGTTTGTCTCCACTCCCTACTCACTAATCCTCAAGGATGGAACAATAAATATGTAATCTCACTGGTAAGACACTACCATTCTTTGGGTCACATTTCCTAGTGGGTGGAGTTCATATATCACAGGTCACAGCCCAAACAAGACGCAGATTCTTGGTTTCTGGGACCTGCCTGTTCTCAGGTGCAAGGGGCACATATATCTCCAGTCTCCAAGAGGCAACTAACCAGACTTCACCCATTGCCCTTAGCTCGGGCTAAGCCAGGGGAGGGTCCTTTGCAGATCCAACTGCCCATACTTCTGGAGGAAACAGGAGTAGGAAGCTCCATTTGGCCGCATACCTAAGCTTCATTCTCTAATATAACTTTTATTGGAAACTCTGTGTTGGAGGTAGTTATCTGGGAATTGGCCCAGGCAATAAAGTTGATATTTCTTATTTGTCATTCTATGGAAAGAAGGGGTAAGATTCAGTCTCTCCCAAATGCAAAATGTAGATACACTGACTGGACCCTGAGTTTATATAAAGACAAGAGCTATCACGGGGGAGCAAAGTACCATGGGGGAAAATGGAGACTCTCAAGTCTCTGTCGCTGAAACTGCAGGAATAGAGGAGGTAGATACTCCATTATCAGGAAAACTTCACAAACCAGGAAAAACTTCAACACGAGTTCTTAGGCATGAGCACACTGAGTTATCTTTGGCTACTTTTTTTTTTCCTTTCTATCACTTTATCACATCTTTACATTCAAGAAAGGGCCTTTAAATTACCCAGGAGTAGCTAAGGTCTATACAGTCAGAGCAGTGCTACTCACAATGTGGACTAGGAGCACCACCGAGGCCTGGGAGCCTGCCAGAAACGAAAATCTGATGTCCCCACTCCAGATCTACTGAATCTGAACCTCTAGGGTACAGCCCAGGCACCTGTGTTTTAATAAGTTCTTTAGTTATTCTTATGTTATCACAGAGACTCAGACTGGGGATTCTACAGCAATGATTTTTCTTGCATTAAAGTAGATAAAATCCAGTGGGATCATTACAAACTCCAGTGCCAAGAAGGAATCATAAAAGATATAGGCCTAGACTCCTCTGTTTCTAGAAATGAGATTTGCCAAGTCTCAAAAAAAAAAAAAAGGAATGAAATCAGTTTACAAAACAGATTTTGTTCTTACACACAAGACAAGATTAGGAGAGAATGAAGTAAAGTGAAGGAAATCACATCAAGGTGAAGAAAATTTGAAATCCTGTTGGTCCAGCTAGAAAAAATATGATAAGGATGAGGAAATGCATCCAAATGTAACTGTTCTAAAGAGTCTAGAAAAGATTGGGATATTTACTAGGTTGGGGATGGTGGCTCAAGATCATCAAGGATAAGAAGAGAAGGACTCCTTTGGCAGACAGAAGAAAATGACACCTGCCCCAACAGGTGCCCAGATTGGGGTATCATTCTATCAAGAGGGGTCTTCTTAGCATTTTAAATAGGGAAGGCAGGGTCAGCATTAATGGGAAACTCCTCAATAACTAGAATTGTGATGCTATGTAGTTAGAGAAAATGTGGACATACTGGGGCACCTGGGTGGCTCAGTCAGTTAAGCATCTGACTCTTGATTTTGGCTCAGGTCATGATATCATGGTTTGTGAGAATGAGCCCCACGTCAAGCTCTGTGCTGGCAGCACAGACATTGTTTGGGATTCTCTCTCTCCCTCTCTCTCTGTCCCTTCCCAACTCATGTGTGCGCATGTGTTCTCTCTCTCAAAATAAATACTAAATAAACTTTAAAAAAATAGAAAATGTGGACATATTTAAGAAGAGAATGACTAGGGGCACCTGGGTGGCTCAGTTGGTTAAGTGTCCAACTTCAGCTCAGGTCATGAACTCACAGTTCATGAGTTCGAGTCCCACATTGGGCTCTGTACTGACAGCTCAGAGCCTGGAGCCTGCTTCAGATTCTGTGTCTCCCTCTCTCTCTGCCCCTCCCCAGCTTTCTCTTTCTCTCTCTCTCTCTCTCTCTCTCTCTCTCTCAAAAGTAAAAAAATATTCAAAAAAAATTTTTTGTAAAAGAAGAGAATGACTAGAAAAATCAGTGAATTTTTCATGCACTATTAAATTAGTTTCAAGTAGCATTCATTGTTCATGTAGCTGGAACAGCAGGTATAGCACAGGCTCTACGGACACCTGCCTGGGCAGTGCAAGGAATTAGAACTTGAGGAAGAAGGAACAGAAAAACAGGTGCACTAGGGAGGATCCAGGGAGAAGGACAGTTGATCAGACCCAGGCCTGGGTTATAGGTTGCACTGAACAGAAATATGTACCTCCTAATGACATTAAAGGTGAGCAGGATTTATTTGAGCACGGGATGATGCTGGCAGATCCAGAACTCTCTGGCATCATTCTCTCTCAATGGAGACTTCACTGGCCAAATCCAAAGTAGTATGTCAGTAGAACAAAAATCTAAATGTGAAAACAAAAGGGAAATATAGGGAAGGAAAGTACTAACAACTAGCAAAAGGAATTGGCCAGACCTGGAGATAGAGAAGTGGGAAAAAGCAGGTTAAAGGCCTACAGTGGGCATCATCAGAGGGAACTGATGCTGGAGGCTTACCCCCTGCAGAAAAGGAACTGGTGGCCGGAAGGGCTGCTGCAGTGCCCATTAAGGAAGTGCAGGCGGCTGAGTCTTTAAAAAGTCAGTTCTAAGGAAAGGTGGGGCCTGGGTGAACACCACTAACCTAGGGCACTTCCTGGACCTCATTAGACCAGTGAAAGCACAAGTTCCAGAAACTCAAAGCAGCTCAAGGATCAGCTGAGGATAATTCTCCAGGCGACAAATGCAAAAACTCCTAACCACGAAGCAGCACTCAGAGGCAAGGCATTCAGTAATACGAACCCCAGGAGCTCAGAACTAAAACGATTCTCAAGATCTTTCTGGGGAAAGAGAAATTGAGAGAAAAGGGCAGGAAACTGCAACGGTGAAGGAGGCATGCAAGACAGTGCAATTCATTTGAAGACTTTCCTACTATTCCTCCCACTATACTGTGGGGTACTCTTCCCACAAAGCAGGGAGGATCCTTCACTAGAGATAAAGATCTTCAGCAATGGATAGAAACAGGGCCTGAAGGAGACATGAAAATGAAAAGGTGCTAAATACTTGAGGTGGGCACCAAGAAAGACCTGGAGCCACCGTGGCAAAGTTCTAAAATTTTCCACAGAAGAGGATTTCCCTCCCCACAAAAACATATGGCAAGACTACTGTCAGAATCCAAGTAACTTTATGAGAAGAGACCATTTCCCAAACTAAGTTCAAATTCACAAGTGGTGGACTCCAAATTGCTTGGGAACCTATAGAGGCTGAAAGATCACGTGCTAGATTATACTTACCAACGGTAATTTGGGATCCACCTTGTAAGGAGAAGGTAACAATGGACTTACTTTCTGAATTTGACACCATGGGACCCTGATTATATTAAGGCTACAGTTTAGACCTCACCTCTTACCACTTTCTCCAGCTCACCCTGCTCCAGCCATATTAGCTTCCTTGATGTTCCTAGAACATGTCAAGGACATGCCTCTCTCAAGACTTTGTCACTTGGCGTCCTCCTTATGCATGGCTTACTCCCTCACTTCCTCCAGATCTGTGCTTAAATGTCACTTTATAATAGAGGCCTTCCCTGACCATTCATTGTCACTCCCTTTGCCATGCTTTATTCATTTTAACACTAAGCCCCACTTAACATCTGATTTATTTCCTTACTTGTTTATCTCTCACTATCCTGACCTCCTGACTCCCACTCCATGACAGCTGGGACTGTTTTATCACTGCTATGATGTCAGCTATTAGAACCTGCCTGACACATAGTAGGTAAGAAATAAACATGCATTAAATAAATGCATTTATGCATCATTGGAAGTTTTTGTTCACGGTCCAAGCTTGGCAAAAAGTAAGGTGGGTCTGGACTGATTATGCACTGGGTTCATAGAGCATAATTTTGCTTTTTTCTTTTGAATAACTAGGGGACCCTGGGTGGCTCAGTTGGTTAAGCGTCCGACTTCAGCTCAGGTCACGATCTCACGGTCTGTGAGTTCGAGCCCCGCGTCGGGCTCTGGGCTGATGGCTCAGAGCCTGGAGCCTGTTTCCGATTCTGTGTCTCCCTCTCTCTCTGCCCCTCCCCTGTTAATGCTCTGTCTCTGTCTCAAAAATAAATAAACGTTAAAAAAAAAAAAGAATAACTAAATAATTAGTGAGAAACAGTGGAATTTCTGGTTAAGAATGAGGGCCCTGGAGCCAGACTGCTGTGTTCAAATCACTAGGTTTGTGGTCTTGGACAAATTGTTTAACTTCTCTGCGCCTCATGATCTTTGTCTATGAAATGGGAATAATGGGGTGCCTGGATGGCTCAGTCAGTTAAGCATCCAACTCTTGAGCTTGGCTCAGGTCATGATCTCACGGTTAGTGGGATCGAGCCCTGCATCAGGCTCTGTGCTGTCACCACCGGAGCCTGCTTGGGATTCTCTCTCTCCCTCTCCCTCTGCCCCTTCCTCACTCTCTAGCTCGCTCTCTCTCTCTCTCAAAATAAATTAAAAAAAAAATTTTTTTAATGGAGGTACAGTTCACACAACATGAAATTAACCACTTTCAAGTGTACAATTTAGTGACATTTAGTAAGTTCACAATGTTAGACAACCATCACATAATTCTGCTTTTCTTCCCTCAGAACAATGGTTAGTCTGGGAGAGAAGTATCAGGAAGGTAGGAGCAGGATCTACCCTATTCAACTGCATTCCTTCAAAGGTGGCAGCCTCTCCACCCATCAATTTGTTAAACCCAATGGATTAAAGAACAAAACAATTCTGTGACCCTCCCCACTAGTGAGAGCTGTGCAGTTGACACAGCTGGCCTTTATCTGGCTTCCTCACAAGGCCACATGGCCCTTCCCTAAGAAGCCTGACCTTCATTAGGCCACTGCTCTCTATGTCGGGTTCGTACGCTCATACACAGTCTAGTCATAAGGCCTCTTTGTCCCGGCTCACATTCATGATCTCCTGGAATTTGGTTCTAGTTGTCCATATGGTCTACCCTTGGAGCTCAGCTATCTTCAAGTTTGGGTAAAAGACAGTAGACCTTACAGGTATTTTCAATCCATCACTGTCAGAGAGCCCTAAATAACACAGTCCATTCCTGATCTGTACCCTCTAGGAGCCAGAACCCCTGTGGGGAAGGGAGTAGGTGGTAAGATTCAGGCACTCTGAAGCCCAGAAAAAGTTGGTGGTCATTAGAAACAGAACCCAAGGCTCTTGCCTCCCAGATGAGCATTCCCAACATTGTGTAATTCACATATTTCTCTTGTCCCGAGCCACAAAACAGAAAGACACACACACCCACCTGCTGGTGCAGTTGTCATTGTTATTTGCACTGAGTGCTGCTCAGAAGATCCCAGTAGAGTGATATTCACTGTGTAATCCGCTGCTGGGTACAGGTCTAAACACACTACTGGAGCTTGTTCCCTCGTTGTGAAGTTAAATGATGTGGCATGATAAAAATTATTCAGATACCACCTCTGACCCAGAACTTTAAACTGTCATGAGATTAAAATAAATTGTTGCATTAAATTTCCTGTTGGCTTGCAGATATCTAGACTATAAGCAAAATGGAGATAAAGCAAGAAGTTCATTCTATTAGTCTTCACCCACTTAGAATCATTTTTAATACCATAGCGAGCTAAACCAGGATGGACTTTACAAAGCTACCTTACCTATCCTATTCAACGTCCCCCTCAACCAGCTATAGGGCAGAGCTTAAAATGCATAACTGCATCTCATATGAACAAAACATAGGCTACCCTAAGGTAATCCATTGATATCCTCCCAGGTAAAGAAGATTGCACCGGAGGGGCACCTGGGTGGCTCAGTCAATTGAGTGTCTGACTTCAGCTCAAGTCATTATCTGACAGTGGGTTTGTGGGTTCAAGCCCCTCATTGGACTCCATGCTCAGAACCTGCTTGGGATTCTCTCTCTCTCCCTCTGTCTCTGCCCCAATCCCGCTCATGATTTCTCTCTCAAAATGAATGAATAAACTTAAAAACATTTTTAAAAATACTTTAAAATTAAAAAAAAAAATACTTTACAAGACTGCACTGGAGCTATTGGGCAAAATTCTTTTATTTTCATTCATAAAGAATCCATCGACAAGCTTCACAAAATAGAATTTTTTAACTTTATGAGGACTCCTCCAAATTATGCATTCAAAGCAACTGTTCAATGGTCCTTCACTTGGTCCTTCCTATTAGAGCTCTGATAAAAGAGTGTTTGGTTCATGGATTCATCATGCACGCTGTTAACCCAATAATACCCTACCCACTGCCAACCCAAGATGCATGTATAATATAGAGATTTAAGAGGAAAAAAATATGTGAAGGTCCCAGAAGTAATATGATAAACCCTTGGTCAATCAGTGTGCTACAGCTGGTCATCTTTGTGTTTAGTATTTCCTTTGATGCTCATGTCACTGGCTATACCACCCCCCATCCCTCCTCATTCCTTGCCAATCTTCCATAGTCATCCAAGACCCTGACACCAGGCACTTTGGAAGATTCCTCTCTCCTCAATTCCTACCATTATCTTCAGTAACTTAAAGATCCTTATAAATAAGCCATCAAAACTTGGCCTCAGAGTTCCTTGAGCTCAATGTTATAAAGTTCCTTCACTCCACATTAGCTACTCATATCCATGGCCACATCCCAGACTGTGTCACGCTGAGTTGCTCCAAGATCTCACAAGCCCCTATCTTTCTGAACCACTTGCCCATTATTCCTCATCTCTCTCAAGAGAGAGATTTCTTCCCCCAAGATTTCCTCACTCAAGATCTTCTACCAATATTCTACCACCCCAGTCCTCGTCTTCCCCAACTCTCTCAGGTACCACTGTCTATCACTTCAATTATTCTCTTGTCCAGTACCCTCAATCCCCTTGCCCATTGGTTCTCAATTCTACTCATTCTAGAAAATGCAAAACACAGTGGGTCAATCCAGACACTTGACTTCACCAGTTCTACATTCAGGCTGCTGGAGAAGACCTCACAACTATGGAGGCTGCATTTCTACACAGTCTCATCCTAAACTCCACGTGGTTTAGTCTACAGACAAAAAATTACTTTCTGTTTACAAATTTGAATCGCACTGCATGCATGATTCTATACTGAAGTTATTTTATTTAAAAATATATTGTAGGGGCGCCTGGGTGGCTCAGTCGGTTGGGCGTCCGACTTCAGCTCAGGTCATGATCTCATGGTCTGTGAGTTCAAGCCCCACGTTGGGCTCTGTGCTGTCAGTTCAGAGCCTGGAGCTTGTTTTGGATTCTGTCTGTGTGTGTCTCTCTCTCTGCTCCTCCCCCACTCACACTCTATCAAAAAATGAATAAATGGTAAAAAAAAGTTTTTTTAACATATATTGTAAAGACTTTGTCATTAATTCGTTCTCTAAATAGATATACAGAGCATACAGCATTGGGTATACAATGGCAAATAAGATAAGGTCCTAACCTCAAGGAACTCACAGATGACTATCTAGGCAAACAAAATACCCAGGGAGGGGGCACCTGGGTGGCTCAGTCAGTTGAGCATCTTTTCTCTTGACTCTGGCTCAGGTCATGATCTCAGGGTTTGTGAGTTCGAGCCCCACATCAGGCTCTATCTGCACTGACAGTGAAGTCTGCTTGGGATTCTCTCTCTCTCTCTCTCTCTCTCTCTCTCAAATAAATAAACATTTAAAAAGAACTTTTTTAAACACTGAGGGAGAAATGCTATAATACATGAGGCTGTAGGAGCACTCAGGAGGAACACCTCATCCTCCTCTTTAGGGATGGGGAAAAGCTTCCCTATCTTAATTATGGACCAGAGGAGAAATTAGCATTAACCAAGTGAGTTAGGGGGTAGGAAAAACTATTCAGAGATCAGGAACAGCATTTGGGACAGGAAGTCAGCGAAGGTGTCCCACCAGGGTTGCTGACTGAGCTGAGCCTTGAGGATAAATAGGAAGCAGTCAGGTAGGATAAGGGAAGGAAGGACACTGCTAGTAGGAGGGTCACATACATGAAGACACAATGCAAAAGAACACAAGAAGCTAATCAGGGAGTACGGAGCTTAGAGCTTATAGAACGAATGAGGTCTGAAGAAACCGATTTAGGACTTACCAGCATGGAGACAGTGAAGGAAATAAAGAGATTGGATAAGATGGCTCAAAGTGGGGTACAGAATGACGAGAGAATGGGCAAGGAACAACCTTGAGGGTAATCAGATTTAAGGGACAGGCAGAGGAAAGGAATCCTGGGAGGGAGAGACTGAGAGGGTCTCCAGTAGCAAATGCTGTCCAGTGTGAGGCAGAACCTATTTCATGTCTGCATAGTGGTCTAACAGATGAATGTATGATTCTCTACTTAACCAAATCCCTACTGATGAACATTTAAAGTTGTTTCCAATTTCCCCTATTATAAATAAAGCTTCAGAGAACAGCGTAATCTTTCTGTATATGTCTGCATAATTAATTACAGTCCATTTCCAAAAATTTACTGATAGATGCTAACAAATAACTATTCTGGAAAAGTCATGACAGTTTCAGTGGCCAGCAGCTGTGGAGAACAGTATTCTATGCTCAAAGAAGAATCATGGTGTCTCATGGCTTAATTTGTTTTTCTTTTTTGGCTTACACTAACAGGTGTTCATTTGCATTTTTATGATACATATATATTCTATACTGTCTTTGCAAACTGCCTTTATTGGGTGGGGGGTTGGTTTGGCGTTTTTTTGTTGTTGTTGTTTTGAGAGAGAGTGCATGAGCAGGGTAGAGGGGCAGAGAGAGAGAGAGAGAGAGAGAGACAGAGAATCTCAAGCAGGCCCCTCGCTCAGTGTGGAGCCCAACTCAGGGCTCAATCCCACGACCCTGGGATCATGACCTGAAACAAAATCAGGAGTCGGAAGCTCAACCGATTGAGCCACCCAGGAGGCCCTACACTGATTTTTTGACATCATCTGTATCTTAAATTAATGTTAATTTTATTTAGGTACTTGAATATGTTTCTAGCCCCTGTATTCTTCCTAATATAAAAATATGAATATTTTGTTCACCAGTTTAAAATCCTTCAGTGACTCCACAGAGACATCAAAATAAGATCCAAACTCCAAATTACAGGGCTGTTCACGATCTAGCCACTGCTTAGGTTTTTGCCTCATCTCTTGCTATTCTCCCTTGCTTTCTTTGTTCCCTAAGAGAACCATGTTCCCTAAAACTCAATATGCTACTCTACTTGCCCACAGTGTCCTTCTTCACCTTTATCCCACATCATTGTGGGTTAAAAAAAAAATGTTTAAAAACGGGGCGGGGGGGTTGTTGCCTGGGTGGCTCAGTCGGTCAAGCATCTGACTTGGGCTCAGGTCATGATCTTGCAGTTCGTGAATTCGAGCCCCGCATTGGGCTCTGTGCTGACAGCTCTGAGCCTGGAGCCTGCTTCAGATTCTGTGTCTCCCTCCCTCTCTGCCCCTCCCCCGCTCATGCTTACTCACTCGCTCGTGCTCTCTCTCTCAAAAATAAATATTTAAAAAAAAAAAAAAAACCACTTTACCTTAGTGTGACTGATACATTATATTGTTTTGGTAAATGGCTAATGAATTAATTAACTTTAATTTAATACTTAGTCTACTGTGCCAAATGACTTGCTAGGCACTAAAAATGACATAAAATAAAAACTCTCAGTTCCTACCTGAGTTTATTTATAATTTGGAGATGTGTTGACTTTTAAAAAGTCAAGTTAAATGGGGACCAATAGCCATGCAATGAGTTTCTTAAAGATCTGCAAGTATGAATTTGATGATAAAATAAGCTGTAATTATAAAATGCATAAAATAATAAAACATACACATGTGAAATACCAGACAGGGAAACCGATAGCAAGTCACCAAATACAGTGTCTTCCTCCAATTTAACCCCTCACTTGGCATCCATCTCACATCTCATATCCATCTCTAGCGACAAAAATCAAACTGTCTAGACATTCATTCTATCAGTGTTTTTAAATACTTTGGATCCTCACTTGGAGAGCACCCAAATTTTTAAGTGACACAGTACTTTGACAGACAGCATGAGAGATCTTCTTACTTGGTACGTTTGTTCTGATCCAGCTTTCCTAGGGCCCCTGCTCAGTTTCAAACAAGC
Organism: Panthera onca; assembly: GCF_046562875.1. NCBI lineage: Eukaryota > Metazoa > Chordata > Mammalia > Carnivora > Felidae > Panthera > Panthera onca. The sequence continues at coordinate 73,030,892 of NC_138351.1, forward strand.
TTCGCTGAATATTGAAATATTGAAAGTTGCATCATCTTCTGAGAGATCATCTTCTAAAAGATAAGACATGTGGACAGGTTGTATATCTTAGCAAAACATATCTTGGCTAAGTAACATTTGAAACTGACACCTTATAAAAGCCAACAGGGTGTTTAACAGCAAGGGTATCACATTTGGCTTCAAGTCCTGGCTCCACAACTTCTTAATTGCATGACCTTAGCTAAGTCACTTAAGCCCTCCAAACCTCAGTGTCCTTCTTTGTGAAATCCAGTAATCTGACTTGCTTTTTCTTACATCACAGGCTATTGAGAGAATCAGATGAAATAATTCATATTTAAAAATCCATGTAAACTAATAGGGGGCCCCTCATTGGCTCAGTCAAGCGTCTCACTCTTGATTTCAGCTCAGGTTATGGTCTCACGGTCCATGAAAGATCAAACCTCATGTCGGGCTCTGTGCTGACAGGGAGGAGCCTACTTGGGATCCTCTCTCCCCTTCTCTATCTGCCCCTCTCCTGCTTGCTCTCTTTCTCTCTCAAAATAAATAAACAAACATTAAAAAAATTAATCAATGTAATCTAATAAAGCTGTGATACTTTTAGAAAGTTGGATATCACTTGGATAGTCCATATGTAAAATGTCATGGAGGGAAATGTGTCAAAAGCTAGAAAGTCTGAGAATAAGGAAAAGATCAATAAAAGTCAAAGAGCATGGATTAGAACTCTCAGAGTGGGGGCTTCCTACCTAGAAGATGATCAGAAAGTAGATGGCCAGGCAAGATGTTTGCTTCATAGCAGGCAGTATTTCAAGAGCTACTCAGAAAACTAAGGCAGTAACATAATCAGAGAGCAGACTTATTTCAACTGCTGGTTTAAAAAAAAAAAAAAAAAGTAATTTCATACCTCCTCCAGTCTAATTTATTCCTTCAATGTTCTAGTTTCTTCACGTGTCATTGAGAGTGAAGAGGTTTGTTACTAATGAGTAAAAAACTCACAGGGACACCTGAGTGGCTCAGTCGGTTGAGCATCTGACTCCTGATTTTGGCTCAGGTCATGATCCCAGAGTCATGGGATCAAGCCCCATGTCCGGCTCTGTGCTGAGTGTGGAGCCTGCTTAAGATTCCCTCTCTCCCCCTCTGCCCCTCTACCCCATTTATGTGTTCTCCCTCACTCTCTCAAAACAAAAAACAAAAACAAAAAAACACCTTACAGAATGTCTAGGAATACCATGGCTAATTTGCAAGGAAAAGAAAGTTTCCTAACAAGCCAGTACATTTTTGTCAAATGAGAAAAAATTTAAATGTCTATCAGAAAGAAGAGGCTTTTTATAACTACCTAGAAAACTACATTTCTCCCATGGGAGTCTCTGCTACCTAAGAAGTAATAATGACAACAAATTATTCAAAATCAAAATTGCCCACAGCATTTTAGACATCACTCACACATGCAACACAAGGCAATTAGCTGGGAGAAAATATTCTTAGCTATAATTGGAAAATGTAAAACTATGGTTATGAGAGACAATTCGAAGACCTATCTATCACTTGTTCTCCCCTTTATCTTCACAACTTTTTAGCTGTTATTTATTTTTTTCAAAAAGTTTATTTATTTTTAGAGAGCCAGAGTGCACAAGACGGGGAGGGGCAGACAGTGGGGTGGGGGGGAGAGAAGATTCGAAGCAGGCTCTGTGCCGGCAGCAGTATCTGATGCGGGGCTCAAACTCACAAACTGTGAGATCATGACCTGAGCTGAAGTTGGACGCTTAACCAACTGAGCCACCCAAACGCCCCTATTTATTTATTTATTTTTGAGGAAGAGAGGGAGCTTGAGCAGGGGAAGGTCAGAGAAAGAGGGAGAGAGAGAATCCCAAGCAGGCTCCTCGCTGTCAGTGCACAGCCCGACACAGGGCTCAAACTCACAACCCATGATGAGATGATGACCTGAGCTCAAATCGAGAGTTGGACACTTAACCCACTGAGCCACCCAGGCTCAGATTTAAAGATTTTATAAGATCCTTTTAAAGATTTAATAAGGACATCAGAAGCAAAAATTGCTACATGTGTGCATGATTTTGAGGCACACCAAATACATGTCTGTAAGGACTACCACACACAGTATATGTCTGTTCACAAACGGAACATAAAATAGAAGTACTGCCTGCATAGTTCCCAGCTCAGTAGGATTTCTCACTCACAGCCATCATAGTCTGAATTCAGGGGAAGATGGCAATGTGAACAAAGGCATCTGGCTCTCACTTCCCACCCCCAGTCCTGACAGAAGTGACTGAGAATAGTAAAAATGGGTCAAAATTTGCATCTGGGTTAGAAAGAAGGGTGGGTTGACATACACAAGGCATAAACATGAAGATGTTTCTGCTTGGCACCGTGCGGAAGAGACCAGATGAAAGGAAGATACCGAGAGCTACTATGTGCCTTTGCCATCAAGCAAAGGGGCATGGCCTCAAAGTGTTCAAGGAAGGAACTGGAGGAGAAACTGGTGCCCACAGAGGTAGGGGCTAGAAGTAAGGACAGCAACAGGACACATAAGTGATGGATGCTCCACTTGGAACAATTGAGCCTCGTAGTTCCTGATCCTATCTGAACATCAGAATGGCCCAGACACAGATCTGAGGTGTGAATACACATCTGTATTTTGTTTTAATTCACCAGGCAATGCTGACAGGCAGCCAGGGTAAAAAGTAATATATACTACTATTACAACTACTAGTAGTAGTAATAATAATAATAGTCCTTCCTTAGCATACTGGAGACCAGTGACATGGAACGACTTCTACACGGAGGCCCAGGGACCTGGAGGGCCCACCTGACAGAGAGCCTGTGTTGGCCGAAGGAGGGACTCAGTGCTCTCCTGCCTCCGTAGACCACAGCATCACAATGAAGTCGGACAACGGACACTGTCCGAGAGCACCAGTTTCACTAATCAAGACAGCAAAGTGCTCAGAAATAAAGCTCAAGCCAGTGGGCTTTCTCATAGCTAGTTGTTTCCTGAAGGATGCTGGATTATCCAATCAGCAGCAAATCCTTCAAGATGAGATGTGACAAAAGCACACACTAATATCATCCAATAAAAAGCAAAATGAGAGAGAATGCCATCCATTTTATTATGAGGGAAATATCAGACCTAGATAAAACTTTTACTACTTATTGTAATAAAGTAACAAGATTACTTATTGTAATCTAGAAAAAAATAAGTAATCTAGAAATAATCTAGAAAATAATCTAGAAGTAATCTAGAAAAATAAGTAATCTAGAAAAAAAAAAAAAGCCTGTGAAACAATTCTACAAAGAGGCAAAGAATAAATATTCTTTGAAAAACAATTGGATTGCTTGGGTGGCTCAGTCAGTTAAGCATCTGACTCTTGATTTTAGCTCACTGATGATCTTGTAGTTCATGAGATCAAGCCCTGCATCAGGCTCTGCTTAGGATTCTCTCTCGCTCTCTCTCTGCCCTTCTCCTCTTGCAGTTGCGCGCGCTCTCTCTCTCTCAAAAATAAATAAATATTTTAAAAATAAATAAATAAAAGTTTAAAAATATTGAGCAAAGTAATAGTATAATTAGGCAACATCTGTTTTGTACCTTCAGTAAAAAAATTTTAAAGATAGATTAAAATGGGATAAAGGATGAGTTAATAAGAGAATGCAATAGCAGAAAGGAAATTGGTTGAGAGGCAAAAAGAAAAAGAAAACATGGCTGGCTCAGTCTGTAGGGCATGTGACTCTCAATCTAGGGGGTTGTTGAGTTCAAGCCCCATGTTGGACCTAGACCTTACTTAAAAAAAAAAAAAGAAAAGGAACTAGATGAGACAAGAAACAAAAGGAAATGCAAGTCCAACAACAGAATTTAAAGTGCATTAGAAATAGTGAAGGCAAAAAAAAAAAAAAAGAAAAAGAAAAAGAAAAGAAAAAAGAAATAGTGAAGGCCAGGGCGCCTGGGTGGGTCAGTCGGCTGAGTGTCCAACTTTGGCTCAGGTCATGATCTCACGGTTGGTGAGTTCAAGCCCACATTAGGCTCTGAGCTGATGGCACGGGGCCTGCTTGAGATTCTCCCTCTCTCCCTGCCCCCTGCTTGCACTCTCTCTGTCTTTCTCAAAAATAAGTAATAAATTAAAAAAAAAAAAACTTTTAAAAAATAAACAAAGATACATGTTTAAAATGATTAAAAATAAGAAGCTGGCAGTAAAATGCTGTATTAAGCCAATAACATAAGGGAAGCAAGAGAGGAAGGAAAAAAAGGAAGTACAGAATGCTAAATTCTTTATTCAGGAAGAAATTAACATTATTTCAGAACACTGGTAATCAGAAAAATATACATTCAAATAGGATTTTGTTTGTTTTTTAATGTACAACATAGAATAAAAACAAAATCTATACTCTCTGAATCACTGAAAAAGAAATTTATGTAGCAAAAAGATAGAAAACAATGGACATAGCAAAGCAACATAAAAAAGAAAAAAAAATTAAGATGACAGAAGAAGAAAATCATATTACAAAGAACACTAAATGTAAATAAATTGCTTAACTTATCTACTTAAAAACAAAACTCTTCTCAAGGTGCCTGGGTGGCTCAGCTAGTTAAGTGTCTGACTTCCGCTCAGGTCATGATCTCATGATTCGTGGGTTTGAGCCCTGCATCGGGCCCTCTGCTGTCAGTGCAGAGCCTGCTTCAGACTTCTGTCTCCCTCTCTGCCCTTCCCCTGCTCATGCTCTATCTCTTTCTCTCAAAATAAATATATAAACATTAAAAAAAAGTTTGTAAAGATTCAATTAAAAAAAAACAAAAAGCTTTTCTCAAGAAGGCTCACAGTATATGCTGCTTCCTAGAGTACATCTACAGCAATGTTATTCAGACAGCTTTTAAGAACAAAAGTGTTTAGAATATGGGAATGGAGAAACAAGTGAAGGGGATTAAGAGTACACTAATCATGTGAGCGCCTGGGTGGCTCAGTCAGTTAAGTGTCCGACTTTGGCTCAGGTCATGATCTCGTGGCTCACAAGTTTGAGCCCCGCACAGGGCTCTGTACTGACAGCTCAGAGCCTGGAGCCTGCTTCAGGTTCTGTGTCTCCCTCTCTCTTTGCCCCTCCTCTGTTTGCACTCGGTCTCTCTCTCTCTCTCTCTCTCTCTCTCTCAAAAAAAATAAAAACATTAAAATTTTTTTTAAAAACAGTAATCATGATGAACACTGAGTCATGCATGGAACTTCTGAATCACTATATTGTACACCTGAAACTGATATAACACTGTACATTAACTACACGAAAATTAAAATTTTTCTTATTAAAAAGGAACAACAGTGAACAAAAACATATGCAAATAGATACACAAAGAAATCAAGAAAACCAATATTGTTAGCAAACTATATTCCAAGGCAAAAAATATTATACAGGTTAAAGTAAGCCATTTATTACTAATGAAAGTTAGATTCTGCAATTAAGACATAAATATCAGAACATCAAAATGTGTGAAAGAAAACAATTAGGATTTCTGAGAGAGACTAAGAAAAATGGCGATCCAAGTAACCAAAAACCAATAATACAACAAAAAATAGAAGATCTGAATAACTTTATTAATAAAGTTGACTGAAGACCAGATCTTACTCTACTCACAAGCAAACATTATCACAAAACTTTCCCAAATAATAAGCCCCAAGAAAATGTCAATAAGTCCCCCCCCCAAAATACCAAAATGTAATAAAACTAGAAATTAACAACAAAGTTAAATGTTAAAAAAAAAACAAAAAGAAAACCTGCCACTTGTATAATTCACTTATAATTAATCCTTCAGTCAATGGGGAAATCAAAATAGCAATTATGTAATGCTTTGAAAGTAAACATAAAGAGAACATATATTAACACACTCATAAACATTTCTTCAACCAAAGAGAAAATCAATCAAAGAGAAAATCAGAATCACAATTATATCATGCCTAGAAAGTAAGGATAAAGAGAATATGTATCAGTGTCTAAGGAATTCTACCAATGCTCAAGTTCAGAAGCATTAAAGACTTTTATGCTCAAACAGGAAAAAATGGAAATATGTTGAATTATACATTCAGTGGAAGAATTTCTTAATAGAACAATATATAACCAACTTAAGAGAATCAAGGAGAAAGAAATAATAAAACTAAGGGGAGAAATTAATGACATAGAAAAAGAAAAACACTTAAAAAACCAAGAGTTTATTCTTCAGGGAAAGGAACAGTAATAAAACAAACAACTCAAGCTAAGCTAATCAATTTTTGAGAGAAAACCCAAATTAGGAATCAAAATAACCTGGGGTTATATAACCTGTAACCCCAGAGGAATTGTCAGTAAATATTCCACATGACATTCCACTGATATACTTAAAATCTCACCCATACTCTTTTAGGAAAATACAAATAATGAAAATTGACTGAAGGGGGCGCTGGGGAGGCTCAGTCAGTTACATGTCCGACTCTTGATTTCAACTCAGGTCATGATTTCATGGTTCAGTTCATGAGTTCGAGCCCTGAGTCAGGCTCTGTGCTGACAATATGAAGAATACTTGGGATTCTCTATCTCCCTCTCTCTCTGCCCCTCCCTACTCGTTGGCACTCTCTGTCTCTCTCTCAAAAATAAATAGGGGCACCTGGGTGGCTCAGTCAGTTAAGCATCTCTTGATTTCAGCTAAGGTCATGATCTCATGGTTCATGGGTTCAAGCCCCACCTCAGGCTTTGCACTGACAGCATGCAGAGCCTGTTTGGAATTCTCTCTCTTCTCTCTCTCTGCCCCTCTCCCTGCTTTCACATGAGCTTCCTCCCTCTCTCTCTCTCTCTCTCTCTCTCAAAATAAATAAACTAAAAAAAATTTTTTTTTAATAAAAAACTAAACTTTTTTTAAAAATTAAAAAAAAATTGAAGAAATTATAGGAAACATAAACAGATTTTTTAAAAAAGTCATAGCAGAAATTAACAAAGTTATCAAAGAATTATCTCCCAAAAGGGATAAAACCTAACGATCTCAAGAGAAAATGTGTCCAACTTTAGAGGAAGGCAAAATTCCAAAGTGATACAAACTTTTCTAGAGCATAAAAAATATGGAAGACTTCCCAATTCATTTTAAGAGAACTAGCATGAAGCTTATAATGAGATCAGATCACCAAATGTGCAGGATCTAAAGGAAGAGAATGGCAAATCTTTACAACAGTGCATATATGAACAGAAAAGATAAAACTTAAGTAATATTGAGTAAATGTAGAAATGTACTTTTTCCCAGTTGGGATGCCTCCATATAACCCAATTCTCACTAGATTAACTTGCAAATTTAATCCAATTCCACTTAAAATTTCAGGCAGAGGAAAGAGATCTGGAGACATTTAAATACTCAGCCATGGTCACCAAACTCTTCAATGCAGAGTTAAAATGCAAACCACGTCTGTCTGACCCTACAGACCATCTTTTTCTTGGAGAGAAATTACCTTGTAGAGGTAACTGGGTATTAGTAAAAACAGCTGACACTGAACAGCAAGCTGTCATTTTGACTAAATAATGACACATGAGTTTGAAGTCTTTTCAATAAGACCTATTCCCTAGAAAAACTAAAACTATAAAACAACAAAACGTCAGTAAATACATATCTATCAATAATTACTTTGATTGTAAATGGACTAAATGCTCCAATCGATAGACATAGGGTGAGAGAAGAGATTAAAAAACAATACCCATCTATATGCTGCCTACAAGAGACTCATTTCAGACGTATAGACACCTGCAGATTGAGAGCAAGGGGGTGGAGAAACATCTATCACGCAAATAGACGTCAAAAGAAAGCTGAAGTAGCAATACTTAAAATGGAAAAAGACTTTAAAACAAAGACTGTAAAAAGAGACAAAGAAGGACACTTTGTAATAATAAAGGGGACATTCCTACAAGACAATAGATCAATTGTAAGTATTTATGCACCCAACATGAAAGCACTCAATACATAAACCAGTTAATAACAAACATAAAGGAACTAATCAACAGTAGTACAATAATAGGAGGGGACTTTAACACCCCACTTACATCAATGAACAGATCGTTCATACAGAAAATCAACAAGGAAAAAGCGGCTTTGAATGATACATTGGAACAGATGGATTTAACAGATATATTCAGAATACTCCATCCTAAAACAGCAGAATACACATTCTTTGCAAGTGCACATGGAACATTCTCCAGAACAGATCATATAACAGTCCACAAAACAAGTCTCAACAAATGATAGAAGCTGTACCATGCATCTTTTCTGACCACAGCACTATGAAATGAGAAATCAACCACAAAAAACAAATTTGGAAAGGGTACAAATACATGGAGGTCAAATAACATGCTACTAAACAATGAATGGGTCCACCAAGAAATCAAACAAAAACTACATGGAAATAAATAAAAATGAAAACATAATGACCCAAAATCTTTGGGATGCAGGAAAACAATTCTAAGAGGCAAGATTATAATAATACAGTCCTACCTCAAGAAGCAAGAAAAATCTCACATAAACAACCTAAGTCCTAAAGGTGCTAGAAAAAGAGCAACAAACAAAACCTAAACCCAGAAGGAAGTAATAAAGATTAGAGTAGAAGAAGTAAATGACATAGAAACCAAAAAACAGGGGCGCCTGGGTGGCGCAGTCGGTTAAGCGTCCGACTTCAGCCAGGTCACGATCTCGCGGTCTGTGAGTTCGAGCCCCGCGTCAGGCTCTGGGCTGATGGCTCGGAGCCTGGAGCCTGTTTCCGATTCTGTGTCTCCCTCTCTCTCTGCCCCTCCCCCGTTCATGCTCTGTCTCTCTCTGTCCCAAAAATAAATAAAAAACGTTGAAAAAAAAAATTAAAAAAAAAAAAAAAAAAAAAAGAAACCAAAAAACAATAGAACAGAACAATGAAAGCTGGTTCTTTGTAAAGATCAACAAAATTGATAAACCTATAGCCAGACCCTTCCCCCCGCCCAAAAAAAAAGAGAGAGAGGACTCAAATAAACAAAACCACAAATGAGAGAGAAGAAATAACCAACACCAGAGAAATACAAACTCTTGTAAGAGAATATTAGGAAAACTATATGTCAATAAACTGGACAACCTAGAAGAAATGGATACATTCCTAGAAACATATAATCTACCAAAACTGAAACAGGAATAAATAGAAAATTTGAACAGACCAATAACCAGCCAAGAAATTAAATCAGTAATCAAAAAACTCCTAACAAACAAAAGTCCAGGACCAGATGGCTTCACAGGTGAATTCTACTAAACATTTAAAGAAGAGTCAATACCCATTCCTCTCAAACTATTCCAAAAAATAGAAGAGGGAGGAAAAATTCCAAATTCATTCTATTAGGCCAGTATCATCTTGATACCAAAGCCAGATAAAGACACCACAAAAGAAAGAGAACTACAGGTCAATATCTCTGATGAACATGGATGCAAAAACCCTCAAGAAAATACTAGCAAAATGAATTGAACAACGCATTAAAAAAAAATCATTCACCACAAACAAGTGGGATTTATTCCTGGAATGCAAAAGTGGCTCAATATTCACAAATCAATCAACATGATACATCACATCAATAAGAGAATGTATAAGAACCATATGATCATTTCAATAGATGCAGAAAAAGTATTTGACAAAGTACAACATCTACTCATGATAAAAAAAAAACCAGAGCAAAGTAGGTTTAGAGGGAACATACCTCAACATAATGAAGGCCATGTATGAAAAACCCACAGCTAACATCATCCTTAATGGGGAAACACTGAGAGCTTTTCCCCTAATGTCAAGAACAAGATAAGGATGTTCACTCTCAACACTTTTATTCAACATAATACTTAAAGTCCTAGCCACAACAATCAGACAACAAAAAGAAATAAAAGGCATCCAAATTGGTAACAAAGAAGTAAAACTTTCACTATTTACAGATGACATGATACTACATATAGAAAACCCTAAAAACGCTGAAACTGATAAATTCAGCAAAGTCACAGGATACAAAATCAACGTACAGAAATCTTTTGCACCAATAATGAAGCAGCAGAAAGACAAATTAAGAAAACAATCATATTTACAATTTCATCAAAAACAATAAAATGCCTAGGACTAAACATAACCAAAGAGGTGAAAGAAAACTATAAAACCCTGATGAAAAAAAATTGATGATAACACAAATAAATGGAAAGACATTCCATGGTCATGGATTGAAGGAACAAATATTGTAGGGTGCCTGGGTGATGCAGTCAAACATCAACTTTTGATTTCAACTCAGGTCATGATTTCATGGTTCATGGGATTGAGCCCCACGTCGGGCTTTGAGCTGACAGCACAGAGTCTGCTTGAGATTCTCTCCCTCTCTCTCTGCCCATCCACTGGCTCGTGCTTGCTCTCTCTCTCTCTCAAAACAAATAAATAAACTTAGAAAAAGAACAAACATTGTTAAAATGTCTGTACTACCCAAAGCAATCTACAGATTTAATGTAACCTCTATCAAAATACCAACAGCATTTTTTACAGAATTAGAACAAACAATTCTAAAATTTGTATGGAACCAGAAGAGACCTCAAATAGCCAAAGAAATCTTGAAAAAGAAATACAAAACTGGAGGCATCATGATTCCAGACTCCAAGTTTTATTACAAAGCTGTAGTGATCAAAACACTATGGTACTGGCACAAAAACAGGCAAATAGATCAATGGAACAGAACAGAAAACTCAGAAATAAATCCATAATTATATGGTTAATTAATCTTGGGCAAAGCAGGAAACAATATGCAGTGGGCAAAATCTATTCAATAAATGGTGTTGGGAAAACTGGACAGCAACAAGCAAAAGAATGAAACTGGACCACTCTCTTTCAACATTCACAAAAATAAACTCAAAATGGATTAAAGACCTAAATGTGAGACTTGGGGCGCCTGGGTGGCTCAGTCGGTTAAGTGTCTGACTTCGGCTCAGGGCATGATCTCATGGTCCATGAGTTCGAGCCCCGCGTCAGGCTCTGTGCTGACAGCTCAGAGCCTGGAGCCTGTTTCGGATTCTGTGTCTCCCTCTCTGACCCTCCCCTGTTCATGCTCTGTCTCTCACTGTCTCAAAAATAAATAAAAACATTTTAAAAAGTTTTTTTAAATAAATGTGAGACCTGAAACCACAAAAATCCTGTAAGAAAGCACAGTCAGTAATTTCTCTGACATCGACCATAGCAACATTTTTCTAGATATGTCTCCTAAGGCAAGGAAAACAAAAACAAAATAAACTGGGACTACATCAAAATGAAAATCTCTGCAGAGTAAAGCAAACAATCAACCAAACTAAAAGGCAACCAACGGAATGGGAGAAATATCTACAAATGACATACCAATAAAAAGTATTCAAAATATATAAAAAACTGATACAACTCAATACCCAAAGAACAAATAACCCAATTAATTTAAAAAGGGGCAGAAGACATTAACAGACATTTCTCCAAAGAAGACATACAGCTGGCCAACAGATAGATGAAAAGATGCTCAACATCACTCATCGCCAGGGAAATACAAATCAAAACCACAATGACATATGACCTCACACCTGTCAGAATGGCTAATATCAACAAAACAAGAAACAAGTGTTACTGAGGATGTGGAGAAAAAGGAACGCTCATGCACTGTTGGTAGGAATGCAAACTGGTGAAGCCACTGTGGAAAACAGTATGGAGGTTCCTCAAAAAGTTAAACACTGAACTACCCCTATGGCCCAGTAATCACATCATTGGGTATTTTACCCCAAAAATACAAAAACACCAATTCAAAGGGATACATGCAACCCTATGTTTATCACAACATTATTTACAATACCAAGACATGGAAGCAGCCCAAGTATCTGTTGACTGATGAATGGATAAAGATGTGGCATGCGTACATGCGCACACACACACACACACACACACACACACAGAGGAATATTATTCAACCATAAAAAAGAATGAAATCTTGCCATTTGCAATGACATGGATGGAGCTAGAGAGTGTCATGCTAAGTAAAATAAATCAGAAAAACACAAATACTATATGATCTCACTCATCTGTAGAATTTAAGAAACAAAACAAATGACAAAAGGAAAGAGAGAGAGAAACCAAGAAACAGACTCCTAAGTATAGGGAACAAACTGACGGTTACCAGAGAGGAGGGAGGTGATGAAACAGGTGAAGGGTATTAAGAGTATACTTATGGGGCACCTGGGTGGCTCAGTGGGTTAAGTATCCAACTTCGGCTCAGGTCATGAGTTTGAGCCCCACAGAGTCGGACTCTGTGCTGACAACTCAGAGCCTGGAGCCTGCTTCAGATTCTGTGTCTCCCTCTCTCTGACCCTCCCCCATTCATGCTCTGTCTCTCTCTGTCTCAAAAATAAATAAACATTAAAAAAAATTAAAAAAAAACCTTTTAAAAAAAAAGAGTACACTTATCGTGGAATGCACTTATTGTTGGTTAAGTGGCTGACTTCGGCTCAGGTCATGATTTCATGGTTCGTGAGTTCAAGACCCACATCAGCTCACTGCTGTCATTGCAGAGGCTCACTGCTGTCAGTGCAGAGCCTGATTTGGATCCTCTGTCCCTCTCTCTGCCCCTTCCCCCCTCAAAAAAAATAAGTAAAACATTAAAAAAAAATACACTTATTGTGATGAGCACTGAGTAATGTAGAAAATTGCTGAATCACTATATCTTACACCTGAAACTCATGTAACACTGTATGTTAACTGTACTGTATTAAAATTTAAAACTTATAAAAAAGAGAAGAAGACATACTACTTTTTAAATGTTTATTTTTGAGAAAGAAGTGGGGGAGGGGCAGAGTGAGAAAGGGGCAGAGGATCTGAAGCAGGCTCTGTGCCGACAGTAGACAGCCCGATGCGGGGCTCAAACTCACAACCTGAGCCAAAATTGGATGTGAGAAATATGCCCCAATAAGACCTAGTCCTACTAAACCCACAGCAGTTTATCATTAATTTTGAATAAGATTCTCTAGTTATATTAATTCTACAACATCTTTCCCTACATATTATTTGTTTAGAAAGAAATATTTTGGGTTTTTTATATATAAGTACCTTAGGAATCTAATCTGTGTAATTTCATATTTGGCTTTCTATTGTTAAGATCAGCAGACTATTCGATTATTTCTGCCAAATCCATGTCACTTCCCAGTTCCTGGTGGTAGTAATACCCGAAGGCTGAGGTACATTTTAAGTGGGACATCAAACAGCTAGTTGAGAACCACCTCCACTCACCCAAAATAATAAATGACACTAATGGCTTCTTGAGATTTGCTTATAAGGTATTTAATCAGTCCTGACACCCCATAACCAAAATTACGAAAAAAAAATTTATTATAATTGTCACAATATTGTTGTAAAAATCATGTGATAACTATGTGCAGTGAGGTTTATTACTACTTTTTGAAACTCCTTCCTATCCACTTCTCTTCTCACTTAATATCTCCCTTCCTGCATCTTGGGGCTGCCTCTTCCCTATCCACTCACTCACTGTCAACTTGATTCCCACCCCTCACCGGTCCTGGGGTCAGTTTCGTACCTAGATGGAAAGCTGCTAGGTCACCCTCTCTGGCTCCTCCTCTCTCATAGCCAAGAGTAAGAAATGACCTTGCCCTTTCCGACCAAAGATAAGCCACATGGCTACTCTCTAGTTCCTTGGATAATTGGGAATTGGCTGCACCGTCACCAAATATTCTTCTCTTTTAAATGTCTCATTACTTTCCATTTCAACCAGGGACCCAGCTGTGAAACAATACATCAGCGCATCAGTAAGATAGGAATCTCTCTTACTAGACCTGCGCTGGTTCTGACCCCTGGAGTAACCGCATCCTCCTGGCTACAGATCTCAGAAAATAAGTGGGAACTCTCAGGCCCAGTTGATTCTGAAGTACACTTCCCCACATCCTGTGCTTAACGTTTCCTAGGAGGCAATGAGACTTCACCTCTACCTACCAGCTGTCTGGAACGCAATGATGGTGGGCACGGAGCGTGTGGGCAGGGCAGTGAAGATGCTCATGGTGTAGTTGGTGCCTGGGTACAGATCTAGGCACACTTCGGGGGTCCTGCTGTCTGTGGTCAAGTTGACGGTCTCCTCATGAACTGATTCCACAGGGTGCAACCGTTGTCCTTTTATGTGTATCTTTGGGAGAGAGAAAGAAAAAAGAACCCACCATGACTCCAGTTAAAACAATAGAGAGGGGCGCCTGGGTGGCTCTGTTGGTTAAGCATCGACTTCAGCTCAGGTCATGATCTCACGGTTCGTGAGTCCGAGCCCCACATCAGGCTCTGTGCTGACAGCTCAGAGCCTGGAGCCTACTTGGGATTTTGTGTCTCCCTCTCTCTTTGCCCCTCCCCCACTCACAGTCTTGGTCCCTCTCTCTCTCAAAAACAAATAAACATTTAAAAAATTAAAGAAATAAAAAAACAACTGAGAGAGACCCTTTGTGGGGCCGGATCCCATGCCCCTACTACACTGCGCACCCAGGGGAGATGAATAGGTTAAGTTTCTGCTATCAGGTATCTGATGATGAAGTCTCACCCTAAGAAGTGACATAAAATGACATGAATGACCAGCCATCAAGGAGGCAGTCACAACCTGAGAGCCATTCTCTGCATCCTGTCACCCAGTCAGCAGATGCTTCCAGGCCCCCTCTGGAGGAGTGAAATACAAGTGCTTGGAAACAAGCGATAGTGATGATGCCAAATATAAATATATCCCCCACACGTATACTCCGTCGAATGACAATTAAACACAGAATGTAAAATAAAATACACCAGACTATGTTAAAAATTCTGATCACTTTTTAAAAGGACAATCAGACAATTAGATTGAGAAGACCTTAGTGCTCGCTTCGGCAGCACATATACTAGATTGAGAAGACCTTAGAGCAGGAAGTCCCTCCAAGTCACGTTCCTGTCGCATACTATTTCTGCCCTGTCAAGAAAACGTTGATCATTTTACTTACCACATAGATAATCTTGGAGACTGTTCTTCCTGGGTTTATTTGCCACCTCACACAGCTGTTATTAAACACTGATACATCATTAACTTCTGCAATTATTTCTAAAACAGAAAAAGAGAGTCCACTCACAAAATGCATCAATGGTCTTTGGAAAAATCCCAATGGCAATCATGATGGACGTAGTTTATCTGTGCAGCTGACAACTCGGCATATCACCATTCATGCTCTGATTCAGAAGCCAAATCAGGCAATTCGAGCTGCCCCAGGCCAATCACCCAATTCATCTTCATCAAAGATGAGCCTGGCCCATTACCTGACTTGGAGGAAAAGAAAAGACAGATAGCCACTTGAGTGTGGGTAAGAATTCCAACCTGTGATTGGCCTGGCAGGCCACTGGATGCCACTGGTGTTCCACTCATGTGGGATGGAGAGGCCCAGAGCTGAGCCCTGAATCTTCCCTGCAGCCACGTAGGTAAGATCTGTTTCTGGCTTCCCCATCTGACCTGGCTGACACAATGCTCTTATTTCCAGGTCACTGCTGTTCCCAACAAGGAAATGACATGCATCACCACACACAGGGCCATTCTTCAGCAGCAGTGTGGGGTAAACTACATAAATTCCCCACAAGGTCCCTGGATAATTCTAGGGCTCCTCTAACTGAAGCTATTTAATTCTGATCAGAAAGCCACAGACTTCTTCAAGTTGTTCTGCTTGAATATTGTGTGTATTTCATGTAATAAATTTGGCAGTGTGGGAAACCATATGAGGGCATTGGTTCTGAGGTAACACAGTTTCCAAGGGATTGTACTGGCTCTCTTTCCTCCCCTGCTTTACTCACCTTACCCCACTCCTGCTTCCCAGGGTGTCATTCCCCCTTGTGTAATAAATATAAGCCCTGTGCCACAGGCTCTGTTTTCTGGGAAACCCAAGATAAGACTCCCATCGAGAAGGGTGAGAAAGGGGCACCTGGGTAGCTCAGGGGGTTAAGTGTCCGACTTCAGCTTCGGTCATGATATGGCCATTTGTGGGTTCAAGCCCTGCATCGGGCTCTGTGCCGACAGCTTGGAGCCTGGAGCCTGCTTCAGATTCTGTGTCTCCCTCTCTCTCTGCCCCTCCCCTGCTTGACTCTGTCTCTGTCTCTCTCTCTCAAAAATGAATGAACATGAAGGAGGAGGAGGAGGAGGAGGAGGAGGAGGAGGAGGAGAATGATTACAAGAAGGGTGAGAAAGAGAATTCCCCATCTCAGAAGATGCCTCCCCTCATCTCATCCCCTGTCTCTCCCTTCTCAGCCTCCAACATGGGAAAGAGAGCCTGACCTGTACCTTGGGTACCTGTAGGATTGACTCATTTCCCCTGTACTCACAACCAATGCCACCATCAGACTGTGATCTACGGATGATCTCTTTGCCAAAGAAGATTTTACATCTTTACTAAATCACCCCATCAGCAGCATTACTGGGTCTCGGGTAAACCCAGGTCAGCCATCAGTAAGTGAGAATAAATACAGGCAGAGAGAGGAAAACAGGCAAATTTCTGGTGAGACACCAGAGGATCACCTATGGCTGTCTAAAGCATTCCTGGGTCTCTACATCAATGCTTTTCCCAGAGCACAGATAAAATGAAATCAAAGAAATATTCCAGTTGTGGACATGAGTACCCTAAGAGATGTAAAGATTCTATCTGTTTGCCGCCCTGAGGAGCATGAAGATGACGTTGGTGCCAGTCTTTCATGAGCATGAACAAGCCCCAAATACTCCAGGACCCTTCCCTTCCCATCACCCTTCAAAGTCCCTGGAGCCCTGGACTCCCCTGCTCACTCACACATCACTCTGATACCAACTCACCACCTGGTCCGGAAAGAAAAGGAAACATCCCACCCCTCACCTTGTCTCTGACTGCCAGTGAGGCAAATGTTCTTCTCACTCAGGACCCCCCTGCTATCCAAGCAGAGATTAGAAAGGAGACATGAAAGTTTCCTTCCTTGTCCTTCCCTTCTGCTCATTCACTATGACAACAGCAAATGACATCTCAAAATTGCCATCTGCCTCCTGCCTGTGCCGTGCTCTCTTGCACGGATGGACCAAGATCTGATTACGGGGATGTCAGATATTTCATCCCAAGGGGCCGTTTAACAAAACATGCTTGCTTTTCCCTCCAGGTGTCACCAGGTGGAAAGACCTCTTTATAAACACATCAGGTATTAAACATCCACATTAATGCTGCCTTTTTAAAAGAGATGCCCTCATTCTAACAGTACTGATAACTGAAAACATTTCTGGAAGTTCTCTTTGGAACTGGCTCCAGGGTTCTTTATTCACCATTCACTGAATGATGAATCCTCCCATGCCAGACACTGGGCTGTGACAACGATCAGAACATATCAGAACATTCCCTCGGGAATGTGTGGTCTAACGGAGGGAGCAGACATAGAAGCAGGTAAGTACAACTCAATAAATCTTAGAACAAAGTTACACACAAGTACCACAGGGTAGAGATAAAGGAGCCACCCACTGTCATTGGAAGACCTGGGGAAGCTGGCTTTGTGGAGGGCATGACCTTAAGGGACGAATGGCTAAAGAGGGGGGAAGACACCCAAGCAGAGCGAACCTAACACAGATCTGGAGCTACAGGAGGGTGTGGCATATTCACGGTGTTGAGTGACAGAGAAGCGTAAGGCACTGAGAAGGGCGAATGACAGGAAATGAGGCTGCAGATGTAGACAGAACAGACTGGGCTCGATCCTGCCCACCAGACTAAGTGCAGACTTACTCCGGTGAGCAAAAGCAGGAAAATAATGGAACTTTTTTTTTTTAGAAAGATGATTCTGGTATTTGTTGAAGTAGACACCGGAGTAGAACTGAAGGTTGTAAGAACAGGATACTCTTTACTCAGCACTTACAATATGGCAAACACTGATAGATCTTTAAAGACTAGATCTCATCTTGGGGCACCCGGGTGGCTCAGTTGGTTAAGTGTCTAGCTTCAGCTCAGGTCATAATCTCACAGTTTGTGAGTTTGAGCCCCGCATCCAGCTCTGTGCGGATGGTGCAAAGCCTGTTTAGGATTCTATCTCTCCTTCTCTCTGCCCTTCCCCACCTTATTCTCTCTCTCGCTCTCAAAAATAAATAAATAAACTTACAAAAAAAAGATCTCATTTTAACAGCAGTCATAAGAAGCAACAGTGAACACTTATTGAGTAATTACTATGGGTCTGACAGTATGTATAGTACTTTAAAAGTGTCATTTATTTCATTTTCAAAATAACCCCATTTCACCATATACGTGAGTCAAACCACCATGGTGTACGTCTTAAACTTATGCAGTGATGTAGGTCAATTATTTCTCAATAAAACTAGAAAAAATATATTAAGAATTAGGGGCACCTGGGTGGTTCAGCTGGTTAAGCATCCGACTTCAGCTCAGGTCATGATCTCACCTCTCATGGGTTCGAGCCCCATATCAGGCTCTGTGCTGACACCTCAGAGCCTGGAGCCTGCTTCGGATTCTGTGTCTCCCTCTCTCTCTAACCTCCCCTGCTCATGCTCAGTCTCTCTCTCAAAAAAATAAATATTAAAAAAAATTTTTTTTTAATATATTAAGAATTAATTTAAAATAAGCCCATTAGCTTGACATTATTGTGTCCATTTTATAGACATGAGGCTTAGAGAAGTTAAGTAACCTGCCAGAGGTCATATGGGTTGTAAGCTGTCAAGTCAGGATTCAAAAGTAGGCCTGTCCAACTCCAAAGCCAAAAGCCAAGGCACTGCAGAGGTTATTCAGCAAAGAAGGGGAGGAATGGCCTCAGGGCCTTGTGTTTAAAGCCATGAGACACTTCTGAGGGAGACACAACAGGAGGTGAGCGATAAGGACAGTCAGGAGTTGAGGCTGACTGCCAGTTTTCAAGCTTGACAGTCTGAATGGATTGCCTTTTATTGTTCTCCTGAGAAACACAGGGAGGGCTACCCTGGGTTTGTGAGGAAAAGACTAACGAGTGTGTTCAGAACATGCCAGATA
This sequence comes from Panthera onca, assembly GCF_046562875.1. Classification (NCBI taxonomy): domain Eukaryota; kingdom Metazoa; phylum Chordata; class Mammalia; order Carnivora; family Felidae; genus Panthera; species Panthera onca. Next base: position 73,049,895 of record NC_138351.1, read on the forward strand.
GGAGTTATCTGCAGAATATCCAGGGGAGAAATAATCCTGAGAGTCAGCCATGTGTGGATGGTCACTGAAGCTGTGGGTGCAGGTGGAACGTCCAGGGAGGACACGGAGATGAGCCCAAAGGCAGAATGCTGGGAAACATGGAACCCAACGGGAACCTACAGGAGAAAGAGCAGAAGAAAGCGAGGAGGAGGCTGGCTGGTGGGTGCCTGGAAGTCAGGGAAGGAAGATCTGAAGGAGTGTCCACTTCCTCGAAAGTTATCTCCCTTCCTGGCCACCAGTTCCCCACAACCTCCTCACCTCTGGCCCAAGAAGGACCTGGAGCAGATCATCACGGCACCAGGGAAAACCTCCATCTCTTTCTTCTCTCACATGGCTCTTTGTCCCCTGACAGAGTGCCCACAGCGTCATGATGAGATCCGAGGTTTGACTTCGGGCAGAGCAGGCCTTTGCCTTGTCCAGTTATAGGACACTTAGGCCTCTCTGGCTTAAAAAAAAAAAAAAAAAAAAAAAAAGGAGGGCCCCACACCATCCAGTTGAACTATTCACTAGATTTGGGGAACCAAAGCTTCAGTAGGTAATAAAGTACCTTTGGTTTGCTTTGGATTCTTTATGTGGTGCATGCATGTGTGTATGTATGTGTGTGTGTGTGTGTGTGTGTGTGTAAATGTGTGTGTGTGTGTGTGTGTGTATATATATGTATGTAAATGTGTGTGTGTGTGTACGTATATATACATACACACACACACACACACACACATATATATATGAGTATTCTACTAGCATCAAGTATTTCTCTGCAGTACTTACCACATTTGTAACTAAATAATTTTGTCTGGTTACTTAATGTCTCCTTAATGTCTCCTGAATCTCTCCTGAATGTGAGCTCCATGATGACAAAGACTGGGTTAATCTCTCTATTCCCAGAACCTAACAGACTATCTTGTATTTTTTTTTTAATATTTATTATTTGGTTGATTGAGTGGATGGATATGGATATCTGATCAACAATGCTAAATGTTGTGGAAAGGTTAAGAGGAATGAGGACTGAAACTAGAACATGAATTTGGCACATGGTCACTAGTGGACCTTGGCGAGAGAGCCAGCATGGAGTGAGGGTATTGGATGCCTGATTCAGGAGGCTGAGTGGAGAAGCAATGTGGGTGCGGACAGAGAAAGTGGGCATAGACTATTCCTTCAGAAATCTCAGTGTGGACAGGGACTAATCCAGCATACTCTCTTGGTTTCCAATTTTATATCCTTTTTCTCTATTTTTAGAAACAGTAAAAGCTCACAGAGAATAAATTGAGGTGACCCAAGCAGATGGTCAAGCTCAGTGTCACTTCTAGTCAAAATCAGTATCTGATTTCAAAAGGTAAATGACTGATCTTCTAATATGACTCATAAACTACCTCCAAAGGCAGAAATTACCCGACACATTTCGATAATGGCAGCATCACTGAAATCAAAGTGACTACTTTGAATAAGTACATGCTTGGCTGTAAGAGTTCTTCGATATTTCTTTTCCTTTTTTCAAGTCACATAAAATAGGTAGAAATAGCATGGCTTAGGGTAGTGCTTTCCTAAAAAGCATTGTACACCTCAGGATGATTTTCTTGTGGCACATGAATAAATTTATATGTTTGCTTGCATCGACTTCTTTGTATATTAGAAAAAATACACATAGTCATCCAACTCATAATATCACACATACTACAAAGTTTCTTTGATCAATAAATTTGAATTATACTGGGGCACCTAGGTGGCTCAGTCGGTTAAACATCTGACTTCGGCTCAGGTCATGATCTTGCAGTCTGTGAGTTCGAGCCCGGCACCAGGCTCTGTGCTGACAGCTCAGAGCCTGGAGCCTGCTTCAGATTCTATGTCTCCCTCTTTCTCTGTCCCTGCCTCGCTTGCGCTCTCTCTCTCTCTCAAAAATAAATAAACATAAAAAAAAAAAACTATAAAAAAATAAATAAATTTAAATTATAATTTTAAATTTTGTGTTTTTTTAAAGAAATTTATTAAATAAATAATACTTTTGCTATGGCAAACATTATCGGCGGGGGGGGGGGGGGGGTGGGCATTCAAATAATTCAAGCTTGGGAAACACTGGTAGGAGAGAGACTGTGGGCGTTCCAGGCTTCCAGACCTAAGTTCAAATCCTGTCTCTGCCATTTACTAGTTACTGAATGACCCTTTGAAAGTTGCTGAACTTTTATGAGTCTCGGAGTACTCATCTACGAAATGAAATGTAACATACTTACTTTATAGGGTTTTCTTGAGGACAAAATGAAACCAAGCATTAAGACCCTTAGCAGAGCCCTGGGCATCTAAGTCAGTACACAATCAACAGCAGCTATAATGCTTGACAGCCAAACTTCATACACATATTCAAACAAATCCAAGCCATGTGGCTTTTATATAAATGTGTCCATTTATTCCAGCTGACCTTTCTTTTCCATCTTTCTTTTCCATAATTGCATTAGAGCTTCATGTGAGCACTCACTAGGCTGAAAAGGAAGATCAACAACAAAACAGAGGGGCAGACGCTCACAAGAGGCCTAGAGGAGTCAGGACCTGAGTCAGGTTAGGGGGCTCAGAACAGATCCCAGCAGATAAACAGTCTGTGTTTCAATAGAGATATTACCCTTCTGAGAGCACGGCGTGAGTGAGCATCCACTTTATAATTATTAACTCAGATTCTAAACATGAAAAGCCAAATGACCTGAACAGAATGAAAGCCAGGCACAGTCTTATCAAGAATGAATCAGCCTCTTTGATCTTGAGGTAAACCAACCCACTAAACATCAAGCTTCCACCTGGGGTTTTTCCAGACACTAAAATGGTTGCCTAATTCTCAGCTGTCTGGAGTTGCCAGTCCAAACTGGCCTTAAAGGAAAAAAAAAAAAAAAAAAGTCCCACCACCTTGCCGGAGTCCACACTCCATTAAAAACATATACAGATCCATGCTGCTAATCCAAAGAAACAGGGCCTCCAAAAATATTTTTAACTAAAAACAACCCAGGTAAAGTGAAGATAAATTATTCCACCCAACTTGGAACAAAACATTCAAACATAAAAAGAGGGATAAACAGAACGAAAACAGAGAGCAGAGGGAGAAGGCATTCGGAGGTTAGGCAGGAAAGCAGAAGACGGGAGGAAGACCCAGAAATGGACACTGAAGAAGGTAAACACAAAATACACACAGGGAGCTGGTACAGAAGAGGTGTGAAGAAATCGGTGAAAACAGGGAAAAGAAGGAAGAAGGGAGTTCGGCTGGGCAAGAGCCATGGCAATCAGCGTTTCTCACTACATTTCCAGAAGCCTCTCCTACCTACCCACCCAGATCGTGTGCACTGCACCGTGAATTCATCAGCATGCAAATCACCCCCTTTATCTGCGGAAATTGAATTTAGCTGCCAATCTTGATTGAGGGCATAGAGGCCTCCTCACAGAAAGATCACAGCTCTCAGGGAAAATGCCTTTTCTCTCCTTAAATCAAAGCTTGCATAAACCCAAGGAAACAGCTGCAGCTGGAGCCACAGACTCCGTGAAAGGTGGCAGGCTGAGGACGGTAATTATAATTAGCAGTTACATAACATGTTTGTTCTTCAAAGTGCTCTACAAGCATCAGCTAATTAATAGCTTACTATGCCCCATGCAGACCCACTGGTTTTTCAAGTAGTGACTAATCCCTGTATCCCCACTGAACTCTGGATGGCGGAGGCAGAGCAGGGTGAGCAGTGAAGCAAACAGCTGAGGGTCCAGAAGCTATGCCCAGCTCTCTCCAAAAGTGACGCCGGAAGTGGCTCAGGGCCAGGAACATTTCCCCAAATGTTTAATTCAGCACCGCATGAGACAGCTTGCCTCACTTCCTCTAAATAACTCTTAGATGTCTCAAAGAGATATCTGTATATCCACGCTCAAATAGCCAAAAGGTGGCAGCAACACAAGTGCCCACCAATGGATGAACAGATAGACAAAATGTAAACACACGCAATGGAATATTACTTAGCCTTTAAAAAGAAGGAAATCCCATCACTTGCAACAACATGGATGAACCTGCAGAACATTATGCTAAGTGAAGTAAGCCAGGCACAGAAGGGCAAATACTACATGAGTCTGCTTCCATGAGGTATCTAAATTAGTCAAATCCACAGAAACAGAAAGTAAAATGCTGGTGCTATGGGGAGGAGGAAGTGGAGGGGAGGTATTGTTTAATGCGTACAGAGGTTCAGGTTTGCGAGATGAAAAGGGTCTGGAGATTGGTGGCACAGCAACGTGAATATACTTAACCCTAAAAAATGATTAAGGTGCTAAATTTTATGTTGTGTGTGTGTTTTACCACAACTGAAAATTTAAAAATAGGGGCACCTGGATGGCTCAGTCAGTTAAGTGTCCAACTCTTGATTTCGGCTCAAGTCATGATCTCATGGTTCATGAGCTCGAGTCCCACTTTGGGCACTGTGCTGACAGCACAGAGCCTGCTTGGGATTCTCTCTCTCCTTCTCTGTCCCTCCTCTGCTAACTCTCTCTCTCAAAATAAAAAAAAAAATTTTTTTAAATTAAAAATAAACATTAAAAACCTCTTTATCTATTACACCACCTTTTCTCTGAAAAGGTATCAACATGCACTACACAGGACTCTTAAGTAGGCCCCCCTGAGAACACGGTCCATGAGAAAAATTTCTCAGCCGGCCAAGTAGAGGAGATAGGACTCACTGTGATTTAAGGTGAGTTTCAAAACATGGATGCACAAAATTTTCTATCCAACCTATTTTCCCAATCTACCCCCTAAATCTTCAGGATTTAGCTGACAAACCTAAAGCCAGGTGCCCTCTCAAGTAAACGGCACAGCCAAGCAGTACACAGAGGGAGCAATGGAATGGCTCCAGGTCCCACGTTCCTGCTGGCCATTTGCTGCCAGGAAACAAGCCCCACAGAATGGAGTCTATACCTGTGCATGTCAAAGGACTTTCTCTCCAAGTGCCTTTCTCTGTGCAAATGGAAATGATCTTTCCTCCAGGGCTTTCAAAGCCCTCTTGACAGACGTAATGAGCCACACTGCCCAGCCTGGAGCTGTGATTCCCCACCAGGACCGCATGCTGCACTTCCGGAGGATGGCCACAGTTGATCTCTGCAATGGGAAGAAGCACAGCACTAGTTATGACCCCCAACTTCTATCCTTATAATTCATATTTTAGAAATAAACATGTAGGGGCGGCTGGGTGGCACAGTCAGTTGAGCGTCCGACTTTGGCTCAGGTCATGATCTCTCGGTTCATGGGTGCGGGCCCCATGTCGGGCTCTGCGCTGACAGCTCAGCCTGGAGCCTGCTTCGGATTCTGTGTCTCCCTCTCTCTCTGCTCTTCCCCAGCTTTCACTCTGTTTCTCTCCCTCTCTCTCAATAAATAAATAAACAAACATTAAAAACAATTTTTTTTAAAAAGATACATTTAGTAATGATAGAGTCCATTCATCTGGGAAAAGAGAAAACATGAACCCCATCAAATAATCCAGTTGCAGACATACAAAATAAGATTGTTCAGAAGTAGAGAAAATAGATATACCTGACTTTAATGAAATTTACAAACATGTATACATAGAAAATGTTCCAATTAGGGATGCCTGGGTGGCTCAGTCGGTTAAGCGTCCAACTTCAGCTCAGGTCATGATCTCGCAGTTCAAGAGTTCAAGTCCCACATTAGGCTCTGAGCTCACAGCTCAAAGCCTGGAGCCTGCTTCGGATTCTGTGTCTCCCCCTCTCTCTGCCCTTCCCCCTCTCATTGCCCTTCCCCCTCTCGTTCTCTCTCTCTCTCTAAAATAAAGCATTAAAAAATTAAAAAAAAAATGTTCCAATTCTAAGACTATTTACATTATGAAGAATTCCTTGTTCAGTGAAATAATCCATCCCAGGGTTCTATTAAATATTAACATTTTCAAGTACCTTCTACCATGTATCATCAGATCACAAACTCCAAAATAGATGATAATAGATAATAGATGTAGTTTTCTTGCCAATTGAATATTAAATGAAATATAAACAAAATATTTGAACTTTGTAAAGCAAATTAATAAGGAAAGTATAGTCTAAACATTCAATTTATAAGTATCTTTCAAAGAAAAAAAATCAGCTGCAAAGAGGGAGGCAGGCCTGACATTACAAAATTGATATGAAATTTCTTCTCTGCAACTCTTAACTACTAGAAGACACTAGAATATTTACAGAAACTATCTGAAGTAAATGGATTTTGATGTTACCATTTTAGACCCAGCCAAACTCTACCTCACGTAAAAGAAAGTCTTTCTCTGCCCCTCCCCAGCTCGCACTCTCTCTCTCTCAAAAATGAATAAACACTAAAAAATTTTTTAAATAAATAAAGTTGAACAAGGTAAAAAAAAAATAATTTGAAAGTAAAGTTCCAAATTATTTCCAAAACTCTGAGCAATGAGGCAAAGGGAAGAAATGAACATGCTAAATTTCTCATGCAGTTATGGGGAGTTCACAGATATCATTTTATTAAAGAAAGCATAATAAATATAAAATAAGGAGGTCATAATAATCTCAAATGCAACCAACAATCCCAGTCATACCTAAATACAGAGGAAAAAATATATACAACTTTTGTTATTCATCCTGCTTTTTAGTTTTCTCCCCAATCTGTAGAAAGCCAAGAAAAGTAAGCACTCTTGACATCCAGGCTTTTAAAATATAAGGGCATTTATTGAGGTAAAGCACTCAAGATAGAGGAAAATGGTATGATCTGTTCCCAACTCCCCAAAGACCATTCTTGGCCTTAGAAGTAGGTGGCTTCTCTTAAACAAGCTTCTGATACAGAACAGGTAGATTTCATGGAATTGCACTTGCCTCCATCCCATTATGGATGCTTGGACTGTTGCAGAACCCCAGAGTTATTTCCCTGAGGGAGGCCTCCCAGAACAGGCTTTCATCTGTTGTCACTGAAGTTATCGTAAGAACTTCAATACAACAGCTCAACCCACCTGACCAGTCACTTGATTCCGAGATTTTTAAAAAGGAGTTAGTCTCTGGTCAGTGCAGATTCAAATCACGAGCAGTTATGGGACCAGAACCAGATGGTCATTTCATAAATCCTCCAATCCTGCCTACCTCACAAGTCCCATATTTGCCCACAGAGATTAATTCCCTTTTCATACATGTTTACCAGACACAAGGCTTCTTGGCCCTCATCATGTTTTTCCCTTCAAAGCATCAAACCTTTAGACATATCAACCAGCCCAAAACACTCCAAGACACAAGTATATTTGTGTGTACATGAGCAGCCAACCGAACAGGTGGTTAATGTTTCATAAGGCTGCCCAGTCATTGTTGACATCTAAAATATCTTCCAGTTAAAACCAGGGTTCAGTTATAGCAGGAAATAGAGGGAACAGCAGTGAAGAGATTGAGGGTGTAGGTTATGCAGGTTTATGGACCTTGAAACTGGAATTCTAAACAGCACATTGGAGACAGTGGGAAGGAATCCAGTGATAGATAATTGGATTAAGGGAGAAGCACAGATTCTAAAGGTATAAGAATACAGAAGATAACTAAACTGCCTTCCATCCTTGGACACAACTAAGAATAATGGAAGACATGGTGGCTTTTGTTGGGAATACAAGATGTTTTTTAATTAATACCAAAAACATGGGGAGCCTGGGTGGCTCGATCAGTTGAGTGTCTGACTCTTAGTTTCAGCTCAGGTCATGATCTCTGCAGTTTGTGAGTTTGACAGCGCAGAGCCTGCTTGGAATTTTCTCCCTCCCCCCTCTCTCTCGGCCCCTCCCCTGCTCATGCTCTCTGCTCATTCTCTCTCGTTCTCTCTCAAAATAAATAAACTTTAAAATTTTTTAAATAAAAAAATTAATACCAAAAATATTAATTTGGGAGTTGATGAGACATCAATAGCTTGGTCTCTAAGAACTAAGGTTCAGCAACTCAGGAAGGTGCCTAGTGGTAGACAACCTGGGCTCGTGACTCTATGCCTTCCCATTCCACAGCTACTCAAGTTGGAGAGTCTCTTGGCAAGAGATATTTAGAGAGGATTCTAGCATGGCTTGGATTAAACACATAGTTCTAAACAGAAGGTGTACATCTGACTTGCCTATGGGGCTTTGGAAAAACACCCATCTGGAGCCTCACAGCCTCTCCCCTTCCCCAGAGATAATTCTTCCGAATCAGTAGTACTGAGTTGGGTTCTTGGCAACCACATTTCTACAAGGTTCCAAGTTTGGTTTTTATGCACACCCTCAGCTGAGAACCTAAATGGAATACTAGTATGAACAGCTACCGTTTATCATCACATCCTTGAGGGTTTAACATCTTTCTATGAATATATTATGTCTTCCCAAAATATGGCCAGTTCTTAAAGGACAGAATCTTTATTTTACAATCTCTTGCACCCCCACAATGCCAACTTAAAATAGTATGTTTTAGGGACTCCTTGTTGGCTCAGTTGGTTAAGCATCCAACTTTGGCTCAGATCATGATCTCACACCTTGTGGATTTGAGCCCCGCATCGGGCTCTGTGCTGACAGCCCAGAGTCTGGAGCCTGCTTCAGATTCTGTGTGTCTCTCTCTCTGCCCTCTCCCACTCACACTCTGTCTCAAAAATAAACACTAAAAAAAAAAAAAAAATTAATAAATAAATAAATAAGATAAATAAAACAATCATAAATTTCTTTTAAAAAATTATATGTTTTACATAGTAAATACTTAAAGAACTGTTCATTGATAGCACACTACTACTTTATCATTGTTCGAGATGCAACAAATGTTACTTTGATATGACCAAAGCCCCTGAGGAAGGAAACCTCAGTACGTTATAAGTATAAATAACAAGACAGGTATGCATTACCTCTGTGTTTGTTACCCAACAGAGGTAACTCACACCTACCAAACACCAAGCAGATGAAAAGAGAGTAAAAGACTCACAAAAACTAGTATCAGTTTTGTACCGGGGAATTCTGTTCAAACCTCAATAATTTTATTTTTATTAAAAAACAATTTTTTAACGTTTATTCATTTTTGAGAGACAGAGCATGAGCAGGGAAGGGGCAGAGAGAGGAAGACACAGAATCCAAAGCAGGCTCCAGGCTCTGAGCTGTCAGCACAAAGCCCGATGCGGGGCTCAAACTCGCAAACTGGAAGATCATGGCCTGAGCCGAAGTCGGACGCTCAACCGACTGAACCACCCAGGTGCCCCAAACCTCAATAATTTTAATCATGACAGCATTCACTGAAATCCTACTCAACATCAGTCTATTAGATATATACTATCTGACTGATTTCTCACAGAAAACCTTGCAAGGTAGATGGTTTTTTCTCATGTAGTTTATAGATATGAATATGGAGCTTAAGAGCCACTAAGAGCTTAAGTCACATTCAAAAGTCACACCAATAGTAAAAGATAGAGCCAGCATTCAAGCCATGGGATGTATGGTCCCAAAGTCCTGGTCCATTAAATCTGGAAAGCCTCAGGGCACCTGGGTGGCTCAGTCAGTTAAGCATCCAACTCTTGGCTTCAGCTCAGGTCACAATCTCACTGTTCATGGGTTCGAGCCCCACGTCGGGCTCTGTGCTGAGGGTGCGAAGTCTGCTTGGGATTCCCTCTCTCTCTGCCCCTCCCCTACTCACATGTGCTCGGGCATGCACTCTCTCTCTCTCTCAAAATAAATAAATAAACAAACTTTTCAAAATAAAAAATAAAAATAAATAAATCTAGAAAGGCTCACAATGAAGGGGTCCACTCGGAGCCCTGATTGGGACTGACCTTAGAGGTTAGCTAAATCCTCAGGAGAAAAGGCTGCATGAAGGAGCATTCAAATGAGTATGGAAGTGTTGTGTAACAACTCCCTCTGCCAAATCTTGCCTCCACGAGCTTTTCCAGAGCAAGACAGCTGCTGGAAATAGACTTACCTCTGCATCAGTGTCATACCCTGAAGCCTTCTTAGTACTGATGGGGTCTGGCCTGTCACAGATATCCCCACCACGCTTGAGAGACATGGCAGCTACTGCCACTTCTGCTCAGAACAAATGGTACACAAGAAAGCAGGTGGCTGCTATTAAAAAATACCCCCAAAATCAACCCAACAGACGTTACAATAGGTGGTAATAAAAATATGACTCTGGGGCACCTTGGTGGCTCAGTTAGTTAAGTGCCCGAGTCTTGATTTCGGCTCAGGTCATGATCTCACAGTTTGTGAGTTCGAGCCCCACGTCAGGATGCAAGCACAGAGCCTGTTTGGGATTCTCACTCTCCCTCTTTCCCTGCCCCTTTCCTGCTCACGTGCATGCACACTTTCTCTCTCTCTCTCTCTCTCAACATAAATAAACTTTAAAAAGTAATAATAAAGTAAATAAAAATATGGTTCTACATGAAATGCCCAAAGCTTTCACTATCACAAGGAAATAAGCCATTTAAAAACACTTTAGGGGCACCTGGGTGGCTCAGTCGGTTGAGCATCCAACTTTGGCTCAGGTCATGATCTCACAGTTTGTGAGTTTGAGCCCCGTGTCAGGCTCTGTGCTGACAGCTCAGAGACTGAAGCCTGCTTCATATTCTGTGTCTCCCTCTCTCTCTGCCCCTCCCTCACTCACGCTCTGTCTCTCTGTCTCTCTGTCTCTCTCTCTCAAAAATAAACATTTTTTAAAAAGTTTAAAAAAAAAACAGTTTATATCCAAAGGAAAGAAAAATAAAGAGCACAAATTTGCATTAGATATGCATTAGGGGTGTTCATTTAAGCACACGTTTCTCTGGCTAATTATATTATGAAGGAACAACGTTTGGATATGTATCAGCAATACAGTCAACTAATTATGAACATGGCTGGGAATTCTTCCCTACTGTCCTCCTATATCTTGTGATTTTATGCAAATAATCAACTGCAAAACTGGTCTCCCCAGGGGGAAGATGTGCTGTGCCAATTTCAAGGACCACATTCACACTCTATTTCATATCTTGAAGGTAAAAATGTTTACCCACATTACTAGCTTTAATATTCAACCCAAGAAAATATTCCAGAAGGAAATCTGTTTGATGAAAGGTATAGGAGATTTATGGCATCTAGTCAACAGCTGACTGCATCACAAATTTCATCCCCATTGGCTGCTTCCTATTATGAACATCAGCACAATAATGTGATTGATTTCAGAAATAACATAATAATCTAAGGCGTCATCTAAGACTGAGTTAGAGACCAATAAATACCCAAGCTGAGAATGAAAAAAAAAAAAAAAAAATGACCAATAATGTCCACAAATTGAGCAGACGTTTTGCCAACTGCCAGGGGAAGGAATGATAGACCTATTCCACATACTGATATTGACTCTAAAAAAGTCTTCCCAGAGAAATAAATTTGTAGATGGAGAGCTCTGGCAGAGAAGCAGCAACAAATATGAAAACTGAAGAAAATCATATTAAAGTTAGTTTCATTTACACAATAACAGAAATGTCTCTGTTGTGCCTTAGAGTCAAAGCAGAATTACATATCGCCTAGAAATTTGTGTGACGTGGCAGGTTGTAAGGGTCCAGATGGTCAGGTTAACATCAGAGTCTACACTATACTCATGTCCTGTATCAGATAATTCAGCACTTAGCCCTCTATTTTCTTCATTTGTAAAAATGTTCTTCCCCCACCTCTTAATGGTAAGCTCTTCATGGGCTGTACCTATAGCCCATATTTTTAAAATAACCCCTGCAGTCATGTGAGCTATTAATATTATTATGAACATTAATCTTTGTGATGCATATATGTATGAAATATGGCCTAAGGAATGGGGCTGAAAAATGTAACCTTGCGACAAAGTTTCATGCACTTTATGGCATGCTCCTAATTTGCCCACATGGAATTAGAGCCTCATTCCAGGATCACTGGAGTACGAAATTTCATATATGATCAATGTGGGGGGTTGGAATCTAACATCTCAGTATGTGGCAACTTGCATTTAGAAAATGGTATTGCCATCATCAAAGGAAAGTGGGAGGGTTATAGGATGCCATGAAGAACATTCTCAAGAGTAGCTTATTAACGGCTGTAACTAAGCTAATGAGCTCATTAGTACCAAAAAGTCCACTTGCCCTCAAGGCAGTAGGGGAAAAAAAAATAACTTTTTGATGTATTTTGTATTCTAAAGTCTTCCGTGAATGTTAGCTTTGGCTAACAATACATTTCCTTCAGATCATATTCATAGAGAAGGCTCACTTGGAAGAAAAAAAAATTTCCATTTCACATAACAATACTGATTGTCAAGAAATAGCGTCTGGTATGGAAACCTCCTTCGGAGGAGGTGAAAGTGTGAGTGCTGGGAAGAAACAAAGAATTTATCAGCGTATCTCTTCTAAGGATCTTCCATTTGTAGATGGGATAATGGCTGTAGATGCTTTGAGCAGCGTGTGAATCTTTCTTTTTTTCAAAAATATAACATTAAAACTCTTCATTCTGGGGCACCTGGGTGGCTCAGTCGGTTAAGCGTCTGACTTCGGCTCAGGTCATGATCTCACAGTTTGTGAGTTCGAGCCCCGCGTCAGGCTCTGTGCTGACAGCTCAGAGCCTGGAGCCTGCTTCTGATTCTGTGTCTCCCTCTCTCTCTACCCCTCCCCACTCGCACTCTGTCTCTCTCTCAAAAGTAAATAAACACTAAAAAAAAATATTTTTTTTTTAAAACCTCTTCCGGGGCGCCTGGGTGGCTCAGTCAGTTAAGCCTCTGACTTCAGCTCAGGTCATGATCTCACAGTTCATGGGTTCGCACCCCGCATCAGGCTCTGTGCTGACAGCTCAGAGCCTGGAGCCTGTTTCATATTCTGTGTCTCCCTCTCTCTCTCTGACCCACCCCTGTTCATGCTCTGTCTCTCTCTGTCTCAAAAATCAATAAACGTTTAAAAAAAATTAAAAAAAAAAAACCTCTTCCTTTTAATGCTCTACTTGTAAACAGAATATTTGAATTGAAAACTAATAGATCAGGCAACGTGAAAGCTGGAGGATTTTAGATCTTCCCACTATGTGGTAGGAAATTTCACAAAGATATTACATTTTTAAGTTAGAAACACTACCTGCTGCTCCCTACTAGCTTATGACCTCTTATTCTGATGGTGAACACTTATCTGGCAGGTACTTTACATCAAGCACAGCACCAAGTGCTTTATATCATTATCTCATTAAATCTTCACAATAAGTCCACAGGATGAAAACAATCTCATTCCCTACTAAAGAAGGAAACTGCAGTTCAGAGAAGTTTAGAGCTGGTTACACAACTCCCAAGTGGTTCAGCCAAAACTCACCCAAGTCTCTCTGATTCTAAAGCTCGTGCTTCACCAGCCTGTGTCAGTCTTACAAGAGCGTCATCATTCACGCTGCAATGACTCCATTTGCAAGTGACATATTTCAATGGCATTTACTTGGCAAAAGGATAACACAAGAGATTTGTTGCACGCAGCAAGGAAGTCAATACTGTTTTCCTAAATGTTTTAAATTGTCAGTATGTAGTGAGGGTGTCAGAAAATCTGTTTCAAATGATTACCTGGAACACAAAAGATAACCACAGGAAAAGTGTGCTGCCACTATACCCTCCCTTGCTCACAGCAGAGGCCATGAGTCACTCACGGCACACTTTCCTGCCAGGTCTGGACGTGGCCTCAGAATCGTCTCCAGACCCCTGCTAAAAATTCAGAGACAGCGGTGCAACAAAACTTGTGTGCGGTTCCTCACCTGAATGCCCTAATCTGTGTTCCAACTTATGTCAAAACTTTTTCAAACACTCTCCACTTTACAGAGGTGAGATTGGGTTCTATTTAGAAAAATCTTAAAAGCGGAAGAGTTGACTCAGCAACAATAAATATTCTTCTGGATGGATCCCGGACCCTATTGTGTGCTTCTGGGCCCTCCAGGTTTCCTTCTTGCCTCCCACCTCCAGTATTCACAAGGGTTCTTTCTACATGGAATTTGCCTTCTAGAAAGTGCTTTGGGTTCTCATCTTGATACATAAGCTAGTGACACAAGGTAAGTCACTTCCTCCCTCTGGTTCTTAATGGGAAATAATACCCATTATTACTTGTAAATAGAATATATGTGAAATGAGAAATAACCTATTAACCACTTCAGAAGGAATTTCTAAAGATCAGATGAGACAATGTTTACAGAAAACCTTGTCAACCAACCTTAAAGTGCTGGCCACCCCATTTGCAGCAATGTGGATGGAACTGGAGGGTATTATGCTAAGTGAAATAAGTCAGGCAGAGAAAGACAAATATCATATGTTTTCATTCATATGTGCATCCTAAGAAACTTAACAGAAGATCATGGCAGAGGAGAAGGGGGGAAAATAAAAGTTACAGAGAGGGAGGGAGGCAAACCATAAGAGACTCTTAAATATTGAGAACAAACTGAGGGTTGATGGGGGTGGGGAAGAGGGGAAAGTGGGTGATGGGCATTGAGGAGGGCACCTGTTGGGATGAGCACTGGGTGTTGTATGGAAACCAATTTGACAATAAATTATATTAAAAAAACAAAAGAAACAATAAAAAAAAGTGCTGGCCACCTTTAGAGAAAGGCTCTGTTATTAGTAGACGTTAGAAACCATGTCGTATCCTCATTAACTCAAAAGAGAAACTCGTGCCTCTGCAATCAGCCCACAAGTGCTGGGCCCCCCGTTCTTTGAGGGCCATATGCATGGATATGGGGAAAATCAGGAATCAGCCCCAAGGCCTTGCCCTGCTTCATCAAAGCACAGAGGTGTCATGCCAAGTGAGAAGGAAGTGTGAAGGTACAGAAGACAAAGAAGATGTGGAATCAGCAAAGGATATGAAGCTTGAGGGCTGAAACAAAACAGGAAGTCAGGGTCTCAGCAGGGCTCAGCCACGTGATCAGCTGGGACACCAGTTCAGGAGCCAACTCCCTACTGTCGGGCGTGGTCTGCACCCCCTTGTGAACGGAGTTCAGGGTGCTCCCACAGGCCTTAGGCATGCTAGGCAGGGTGCCAGGTGCTGGAGAGATCATGCCTAGGACGACTCCGTGGTCGCAGAGCTCCCAGATTATAGTCCAGTAGGGGTGACATAAACTACAAAAATAATCATAAATAAGATACTTACATATTGGACACTAAGGAAGACAGTAATGTCAGAGGTGACACTGAAGCTGAAACTTAAAAGATGAGAAGGAGCATGCTGTGTAAAAAACCAGGGAGACTCCATCACCAAATATATATGCAGAATAGAATATCACTCAGCCTTAGACAAGAATGAAGTTCTGACACCTGCTACAACATGGATGAACCTTGAAGACATTATGCTAAGTGAATGAAGCCAGACATTAAAAGTCAAATATTGCATGATTCCTCTTCTATACGGTACCTAGAATACAAATTCACAGAGACAGAATGTACAACAGAGGTTACCAGGGGCTGGAGGGACACAGGAATGAGGAGTTATTGTTTAATGGGTACAGAGTTTCTGTCTGGGATAATGAAGACATTCTGGAAACAGATAACAGTGATGGTTACACAACATTGTGAATGTACTTAATGCCAATGAATTGTATAGTTACAAGTGGTGAAAATGGTAAATTTTATATTATGTGTATTTTATCACAGTAAAAAAAAATTTAAGATGGTTGGCAAGTATTTTAAGTAGCAGGAGATGCAGGTGTAAAGGCCCTGACGTTGATAAAAGCTTGACATGTTGGTTGGAAGAGAATGATGGGAAATGTAACCTGTAGAGAAGTCAAAAAGGCCAAACCCTGTCGGTTTCAGAGGCCATGGTTAGGAGTTTGGATTTTATCTTGGAAGATAGACTCCCCCCACCCCCAGAACCCTCCAACTCATCGACCAACACTGCAAACCACTCCTCCCCGGACTCTTACACAGCAAGTAAACTACTCAAAGAGAAGAGCACAAATGTCATCTCTTTCCTGGAACCACCCTATCTCCCATCAGAACCCTTAGTGTTTATCCATCTTTTCACGTAATACTTAGGAGCTCACCCTTGCATCATAGTTCATGATATACCTGTCTTTTCTCTTCTCCCAGACCCCAGATTTCCTTAGTCACAAGGTCTACAGTTTATCTAGCATCAGACCCGGACTCTGGATTGTTGTTGATGATAACACAGTTGAAGTGATTCCCTCACTTTGCTTCTGGCTTGGTTGAATTTTAAAAGTTTAAGTTCTCTAAGCTGCCATGTACAACTTGCATCTTTTTTGAAAGCTAAACAAGTAATAATAAAATAATAGGCAATACAAACTAGAGATTGATTCTGTCTTTTCCAGAGAGCTGATGGAAATGTGGGACTGATGTTTCAGGAGCCCCAGATGCCCTGGCATGAGAAGCTGTCATCCTCGCTTCCAGGTCCCACCTCTGAGAGCTGTTCAGAGGGGAGTCTGGGCCTCGGGGTCCCAGCCACAGCAGCAGAACCTCCAGGGACAC
Organism: Panthera onca; assembly: GCF_046562875.1. Classification (NCBI taxonomy): domain Eukaryota; kingdom Metazoa; phylum Chordata; class Mammalia; order Carnivora; family Felidae; genus Panthera; species Panthera onca. The sequence continues at coordinate 73,066,329 of NC_138351.1, forward strand.
AGTAATTGGCAACCAATGGGATCCACCAACTGTACCTTCTCTGATGGGGAAGTCTGTTAAATTGGACACCAAAGCTGCATCTGTAACAGACAGCGGCTCCCTTCCCAAGTACCTGTTCAAGTTCACAGTTTGCTAGTGTTTTCAGTGCAATTCCTAATTCCTCTGAGCTGAGAATACAGTGCTGGCTGGCACACAGCCCAGAATCTGGAGCCCCAGAGAACATGAAGGATAAAGAAGAAGGGGTGTGCTCAGAAAAGCAGGCACAGCCTTGAGAAGCTGGTGGCCATGTGGTGACACGGGGGAGGAAGAAGGTGTCAGCAGGCAGACGGAGCAGTTATTAGAGGAGGTAAAAACGGAGTGAAGATCTTTTAAATAACAGTTCTTTGGGGAATGTAACAAGTATTCTCCTCTAAATTAACTTTCTCCATCCTCAGTCCAGTAATCCAGACGACTAGTAGTTCTCAAAGCCACACTAACTCTTTTATTAGGGTTTTCCTATATAAATCCTCAGAGAGTTCTTTGATATGCATTATGGCACATTTTAATCTAAATTCTGCATTTTAATTGATCCATTGAAAGATAATGTTAGAACTATAACGTACTTTTAGAATTTCTTAACCCCCAGTATGATCATTATTAAAATATGTGTAGAGCCTGAATCGCAGATCAGAACAGCACAAGAATTAACTTAGCCAAGCACTTCACTGAGATTTTCTAGCTATGCAGTAAAGTCAATGAAAAGTTTTCTTTTTTCCAAAATGGAAACAGCTTTGTTACTTTGTCTAATATGTTCAAAATTCTTTCCATAAAGAATATCAAATATGAAAATCATCCAGGATCCCCTCCAGTGGAAGTTACTGCTGTTAATATTTTGCTGTACACCCTTCTAAGCTTTTGTAAGCATATATGTACATATGAACTCTTTCAAAACTAAGATCATGTTACACATATAGTTGATAACTCAGTAATATACTATTAAGACTAAACTATGTTAATAAATATTATTTTCTAATTTAATTTTTACTGGCTACATAATATTCCATTTCATGTATATGCCATGATTTATTTAACCAATCTCCTATTGATAGACATCTGCAGTTGTTTCCAATATTTCACTTATAAACAACTATAACTACAGAAAATTATAAATAAGATTGCTTTACACTTCTCTCTACAAATAAGCTTGAAAATCTGGATAAAATAAATGATTTTCTAGGAATACATAAATTAAGAAACTTAGACCAATAAGTATAGGATTTTTTAATAGCCCCAGGGCTACCTCTCCAAAAAAGCCATAACCAGGTAATTTTCGAGTGAAATTTTCCAAATCTTTAAAAATTCTATTTATAGTAGTCCAAAGAATAAAGAAAGAAATTCTCTCAAATTCTCTTTTTAAAATTAAGAATAACACTGACACCCAACCCAACAAAGATGGCACAGAAAAAGAAAATAAGCCAACCTCACTTCTGAGTATCAACAGAAAAATTCTAAATGAAATTTAGCAGGAGCGCCTGGATGGCTCAGTTGGTTGAGTGTCAGACTCTTGATTTCGGCTCAGGTCATGATCTCATGGTTTGTGGGTTTGAGCTCCATGTCGAGCTCTGCACTGAGAGCATGGAGCCTGCCTGGGATTCTCTGTCTCTCTGTCTCTCTGTCTCTCTCTTTCATTCTCTCTCTCTCCCTCTGCCCCTCCCCCTTTCTCTCTAAAATAAAAATACTTTTTTTAATTTAGCAACTATAATCCGGATGAAGAGAATAAAAAACCAAAAACCCAGAAGAATCCATTCCAGATACTAGAATATATTATCAGGAAATCTAATAATATAATTATAGGTTAGACATGACTTGTTTAAAGCAAAAACATTCATGATCACCTTAACACCTGTCTAGAAGACATGATAAAAAATAACTCATTTCTGATTCTTTTAAGCCCTACTAAAGTTGGGATAGGTGCTTCCTTAAGATTATGTTATGCCAAAAACTAGCATAATTGTAATAAATGAAAAGAGAGAAAGCCAAAAGGAAGAAACAAACCAAAAGCCACCAACATCATGAAAACAGAAGCAGTACCCCAGCATGATTAAGAATACAACCTTTGGAACCAGAATTCCTGGGTTCAAGTTCAGCTCTATCACTAGCTGCATGACCTTGACCTTGAACTGATAACTTCACTTTTCCAAGCCTCACTTTTCTCACCTGTAAAATGGGATAATAACAGTACATCCTCATAGGGTTACTGTAAGGATTGAATGAATCAACATATATACAGTGCTTAGAAGAGTACTTGGCACATAGCACTGGATCAGTGTGCATAAGAATATAAGTAGATACCCATAACATCAAAAAGCTAAGGTCATAAAAAACTAAAACCAAAGCCATGAAAGTCATGAATAAGAAATGAATATTCAAAGTCAACATTACTATTTAAATTTTTGTTCTGAAAATACTAGCCTGTGGTCAATCAAGAGAAACAGAACTTTCATAAACATAGAAAAGTAAAAGGTGCCTGGGTGGCTCAGTCGGTTAAGCATCCAACTCCTGGTTTCAGCTCACGTCATGATCAAATGGTTTCATGGGTTTGAACCCCATGTCAGGCTCTGCGCTGACAGTGTGGAGCCTGCTTGAGGTTCCCTCTCTCCCTTTCTCTGACCCTCCCCCACTCACACTGTCTCTGTCTCTCTCTAATAAAATTTAAAAAATAAAACAAAAAAAAAAGATGGAATTATCATTATTTGCAGATGATAACTATTCCGGAAAATACCAAGAGAATCAACTGTAAACCTATTACAAACAACAGGGATTTACTGGATCTATTTAATTCATTCACTACCCTAAAGAGAAATTTAGAAAGAAATATGAAAACAATCTCAAAATGATACAATCTAGGAACCTGAACCTTTTGAAAACTCACCTTGGCAATTTAATTTTGGGGACTCCCATGTGCCCAAGGCTGTGCAGCTTGAAACTGTATCTTCCAGGCCACTGAAAAATCCTTCTTTGCAAGCATAACGAACCTGGCTGCCAAGCCTAGAAGTATAATTTCCTACGATATAGCCATCTGGGACCTCAGGAGGGGTGCCACAGTCTATTTCTGAAAATAAATTAATGTCAAATTCATTACTATGTGAATATAAATTTTCAAAATCCATCATCTCCCTCCACCTCTGCCCCATCATCCCCCTCCCTCCACACACACCTGAGTCATATTTTACAGACTGATTAATTTCCATTTGACTTCTGGGCACATTTCCAATGATTGTCTCTATTCAGCCTTCTGGCCTTCCATAGGTAATAGCATCCATACATGCATAAAGCTGATGGAATTTGGCAGTCAGCCTTCACTAATTCACCCTAAAGAGAAGCCTAGCCCAACAAAGTAAAAAATTTAAATTGCAAAATACCTAAAGATATATATGGCTTTGGAATTTCCAGAGTCAATTTTCTTCCGCTGGTCCTTACCAGATCAGCTATATTTACTACCTAAAATCATGTTTAATAGCATAATTTCTATTTACTGCTAAAAATCCCTAAAAATTGTAGCTTTTTTAAAAATGTAAGATAGCCCCCTTCTACCCTGTATCATTGGCTTTATTTCATAGGTTGTACAGCTGCGCAAAGGAATAGATAATCTCCACTCACATCCCCAACACAGACCCCAACCCCAACCCCAAAGACACAGGCTCAGCTCAGGAGAAAGTCATCTGAGAACAGAATCTCGCCCTCAGAAGCTTCCTTCTTTGGCAGAAACCCACCTGTGCATGACGTGGCGTCTCTGGTCGGGTGGAAAGGCTCAGGCCCATTCTTTGCCAGGTACCCATCCATACAGTAGCATTCGAAACTTCCGTGAGTGTTCACACACCGTCCTCCTTGTCTGCACAGGCCGGAAACCTCACACTCATCTATGTCTTGAAACCCAAATATAAGAAGGGAGAGAAAAACAGAAAAAGGAAAAAACAGGGGCAGGGGGCATTGTGACTGCCATTTCTCATATTCTCAATCTACCCTTACAAAAATGGATGCATTTGTCTACAATGGTATCATTGATTTTATTTTATTCTTCAAAGGTTCTTTTCATATGTCCTTTACACCGACAGTACTAAAAGGTGTTCCATAAATGCTTGTCAATGTGTTCTGGAAATACACTAAAACCAACCACCATAATCAACTCTCTGACACCAACAAAAGGAACCCAAAAAAAGCATGCTGAAAAACATCCAATTACTACAAAATAAGGATGGCCTCTACCTCATACTAAAATACCTGGAGTAGAACTCCAAATATAAAACAATTTAAACCAGAGTGAAAAATGCTTTCCAGCTCATGAGCATAGGATGGTGAGGCAGGTCGTCAGAGGAAAATTCAGAAGGGTCTCACCAATTTTACCAAGATTCCAAGAGCTTAAAACAGGCTTCAAGAGGAAAAAGACATGCCCCTTGGCAGACTTCTCCTCTTGACTGCCAGAAGTATCAGGTATAGAGGTAAAAACCACATGGTAATTCAGACACTGAAGAGGAAACCTCTCTGCCAGCTGGCAGTTTTTTCCCCAAGAAATGGCTTAGGAAAACAAAACTAAAAACTTTAGGAATTCCATCAGACACATGTACACACACACACACACACACACACACACACACACACTCACACTCCTATTTCACCCAGAGGAAAAAAATACCTTAAGTGAAATGGGACTTTTCCCAGGACACTTGTAAGAACCCAGGCGGGGGGTGGGGACCAAGGGAATAGCAGGACTGAAGAAAACCTGGTTCTTAACCAGCTCTGGGATTTTAAAGGCCAGTAATTTTGAAAGGGCCACTATAAAGTGGCCAATATTCTATTTTGCCAGATAAAGAGTTGTTTTGTTTTGTTTTCCAAAAACTACTAAAGCCATAATTTCATAAAAGAAGGAAGAAAGTAATATCAGAACCCTTTAAAATTTGTTTAATTATGACTTTATTAAAATTCACTATATTCTCCCTTTTGTTTGGTTTTTGGTCTTGGACCAATGAACTCCTCATCACTCACTGATCATTGTTTGAGAGCCAGAAATTCATTTAATTGCTGAAAGAGTCCATACAAGCTACCAATTCTGATCAGCCTATATCTTTAATGTATCAGACTTATGGGAAAATCTGGAAGACTGTCTCCAAAGATGGCGGCCATTCCCCTCTCTTTCTTGGGGATTCAAGAGTGGAATCCATTTCCCCTCCCCTTGGGTTGTCTTGAGACTTGTTTTGGACAATAGAATGCAGAAGTTAACACTATGCCTGCTCTGAACCTAACAGTAGAGACAAGTGACAGCTTCCTCTTTCCATCTGTTGGAATCCAGTGGCCATGCTGTAAGGAAATCCAAGCCATCATGCTTAGGAGAGAGACCAGAGGATGCCCTACAAATGAGATACCATGTGAAGAGAGAGGCCACATGGAAATCTAAGGTGGCCTGATAGTCAGCATCAAGCCCCTAGAATGTGAGAGAAGCCCTCTATTAACTACCAGCCCAGTCCAGCCACCAGCTGAACATTTCCACATGAGTGACAGAACCACCCAGCCATGGAATTGTGAGTAATAATAAATTGTTGTTTCAAGCCATTAAAAGGAAGTGTGGGGAGGGGAGATGGAGAGTACAAATTACGCAGTAATAGATGACCAAAACACTCTTCACATATGAAGAGATACAGAAGTCCAAATGAGATTAATAAAGATACTATAATCAGGGTGCCTGGCTGGCTCAGTTGTAACAGCATGTGACTCTTGACCTCAGGGTTGTGAGTTCAAGTCCCATGTTACATGCAGAGATTACTTAAAAATAAAATCTTAAAAAAAAAAAAAAAAAAAAAAAAAGGAGGGGTGCCTGGGTAGCTCAGTCAGTTGAGCATCTGACTCTTGATTTCAGCTCAGGTCGTGATCCCAGGGTTGTGGGATCAAGCCCCATGTGTGGCTCTGCACTGAGCATAGAGCCTGCTTGGGATTCTCTTTCTCTGCCTCTACCCCTTTCCCCAACTCATGATTTCTTTGTCTCTCTAAAAAAAAAAAAAAAAGATACCACAATCAATGAAAAAAGAGGGGAGCTTCTGAAAAAAAAATGAGATCTTGGAAATTAAAAACAAAATATGAATGCCAAAAATAAAAACCCAACAGAGGCATTGAATAACAGGTTGATCACTGCTGAGAAATAAACTTGCAAATTCCAACTTGAAGAATTCTCCAAAAACACAGAAAAATAGATTATAACGGGGGTGCCTGGGTGGCTCAGTTGATTAAGCATCTGACTTAAGCTCAGGTCATGATATTGCAGTTCACGAGTTCAAGCCCTGCATTGGGCTCTGTGCTGACAGCTCAGAGCCTGGAGCCTGCTAAGGATTCTGTGTCTCCCTCTCTCTCCACGCCGCCTCCTCCTTCTCTCTCTCTCTCTCTCAAAAATAAAAATAAAAACATTTTTTAAAGAAAGAAAGAAAAAGAAATTATATGAGACAGTAGCTATAGGACAATAAATAAGGACAGATCCAAAATATTCAGTATCCATTTAAGAGAAATTGCGGAAGGGAATGGTGCTGATGTATAAGAATTAATATCAAAGGAAAAATTTCCTCTGCTTAAGTATTCACATCCAAACAGCCTTTTGAGGTGACAGGCATGAATGTTGAAAATGAAAGTCATTCTGAATTTCATGGAATAAAAGAAAAATCTATAAAGGAAGAGAGAAAGGAATGGTAATCTATGAGGAAAAGAAAACAATCTGACCTAGGACTTCTTGTCTGAAAACCAGATAATAATAGAGTAATATTTATAGAATTCTAAGGAAAAGGGAACAAGACATTATACTATATTTAAGCCAAGGAGTGACATTTCAGAACATGAAGGGTCTCAGAAATTATACTATTGGCATTTCTTTTCTGAAAAAGACTTTGAAAAGTATTCAAGCCAGTGAAAAACATCAGAATAAATACTGTGAAGAAAGGGGAAAACATAATTAAAAAAAACAAACAAACAACTTCTATCAACAAAGAGTGGTAAGAAATGAAACCAGTGAAAACTCAGTTAATTGTTGATAACAGAATCATGGAATTTGGGGTAATAGTTACCAAAGGATTCTTAAAATGTAAATAGTATGAAATAAAATCAATCTCAATCCATCACAAACTTTAGAGATGATTTCAACACTCCAGGATCCAGCATGTGTTCCTAGAATTGGAGCTATCATTTTAGCTTATCAAGATCTTGTATTCCAAGTAGGAGTATGTTTGTAAAATGTATACATATACCTATGACACAGAAATCATCTTCCAGCCTGCCCACCTACCCCAGACTCCTCAAAAGACAGAGAGAATAAATGGATTTTTCAGTAGACTTCTAAAAATCGGCAGTACAAGTACTACAGGGCAAAAATGTGGCTAAGTAGTGAGGGTATGGAAAAGACTTAAGAGTTTCTACATACTAATCAATTCTGTATGAGTCACTACGGTCATTAATCAGTTTGCTTTGTGTACAGTCATTCAACAGCCTAATAACAATGATTGTTATAATGAATGCTAATAGCAATGACCTCTGCATATCAACTTGCACATGCCAGGTACTGTTCTAAACACTTCATTATTTATTACTAATTATTTTTCATCTTACTTAATCCTTACAATGGACGCTATTAGTATCCCCACTTTACAGATGAGGTAAGTGAAGCATAGAGTGGGTAAGTAACTGGACTGAAGTCACACAGGTTAAGGAGTCAAAACACTAGAGTTTGAAACCAGGTGTCTGGCTCCAGGACCGTACTAGCCACACTGTGTCTCCCATTGCAATTGGTTTGTACCATTATCCAATCAATAATTCTATCTTGTCCACAGACATTGTCAAAGGTATCAGCTGCCTTAATGAAGTCCACAAGTATCTACCATCGGTCCCTGAAATTAGTTTGACATGATTTTGTCTCTTAATGACCTCTTAATGTTCACAAACCATCCCTTTTCTAATCCACTCTAGAATCTTAGCTGGATAAACATGTTAAGCTCATGAGAATAATTTCTCCATGTAGAAACGGGAACCCTCTTGCACTGCTGGTGGGAATGCAAACTGGCAGAGCCACTCTGGAAAACGGTGTGGAGGTTCCTCAAAAAATTAAAAATAGACCTACTCTATGACCCAGCAATAGCACTGCTAGGAATTTACCCAAGGGATACAGGAGTACTGATGCATACGGGCACTTGTACCCCAATGCTTATAGCAGCACTCTCAACAATAGCCAAATTATGGAAAGAGCCTACATGTCCATCCACTGATGAATGGATAAAGAAGTTGTGGCTTATATACACAATGGAATACTACTTGGCAATGAGAAAGAATGAAATATGGCCTTTTGTAGCAATGTGGATGGAACTGGAGAGTGTTATGCTAAGTGAAATAAGTCACACAGAGAAAGACAGATACTATGTTTTCACTCAAATGTGGATCCTGAGAAACTTAACAGAAGACCATGGGGGAGGGGAAGGGGGAAAAAAAGTTAGAGAGGGAGGGAGGCAAACCATAAGAGACTCTTGAAAACTGAGAATAAACTGAGGGTTGATGGGGGTGGGAGGGAGGGGAAAGTGGGTGATGGGCACTGAGGAGGGCACCTGTTGGGATGAGCACTGGGTGTTATATGGAAACCAATTTGACAATAAATTTCATATTAAAAAAATAAATAAAAATAAAATAAAGAATAATTTCTCCATGTGGTGTATTCTATGGGCCTCTAAGGTTATACCATGTTTGCTTGTGAAGAAAAAACATTCTGAGCAAGTAAGCAACCTTATCAACGTACTTAACTAATCAAGGGAGGAAATTTTTCCTTGTCCCATTGTATATACAGGATTATTTAACTTCATCCACAGCCAGGACAATTCCTTGCCAGAAAGTAGCAAAACTAAGCAGGACAAACTGACCTGGTCCTAGAGCCCTGGCATTCTATATTTAATCCTTTCAACCAATAGCCTGTGTTCGAAAGTCAGACTCAGGTTTGAGAACTGATTTTGCTACTTACTAGATGGACTAAGGTCTGTTCCTTAACCTTTCTAAACACTTTTGTAAAATGAAGCTAATTAGTTCCTCAGTACGTGTGAGCTAATGTATGAATGGGCCTTGCCTTTCTACTGACTCAGTTCTCCCTGGAGCATAAGCCACCCCGTCAGAACCCTCACCAAACCCTGAATGTGACCATGAGCAATGCTCACACACACATATACACACTCTCATGGGTTTCTTGGCTGCGGTCTGAGGAGTGGCCACATGGCTTGTTCCACTAGATTTGAATGCTCTAGAACAGAATCAAAAGATCCATCTGGAGGGCCCTTAGGTAGAAAAGGAGTGTCATAGAGGCAAGAGTTTAGCTTTGGCAAGAGTGCCAGAGAGGCAAGTCTGTGAATCCCCCATTAAACACAAGCTCTGGGGCACCTGGGTGGCTCAGTCGCTTAAGCATCCAACTTTGGCTCAGGTCATGATTTCACAGTGCATGAGTTTGAGCCCTGCATTGGGCTCTGTGCTAATAGCTTGAAGCCTGGAGTCTGCTTCGGATTCTGTGTCTCCCTCTCTCTCTGCTCTTCCCGTGCTCGTTCTCTTTCTCTCTCTCTCTTTCTCTCTCTCTCTCTCAAAAATTAAAAAAAAAAAAAAACAACAAAACCACACAAAGCCTTTGCCTGCAGAAGCCTTTAAAATCTGAAGACGTAGAATGAACTCCATGAGGAAAAATGCACTGAAGAACTTTCACATTCATGAAATGCTCTCACAGCCTGCTTTTCTCCACATCAACAACTAACAACTAGTTCCTTCCAACTCCATGAAGGTAAGACAAAAATTACTTCCCCACATTCTGGAAAGTAATTGTTTTCTTCCTGCCATTTTCCCTCCTCAAATGTGAAGTTCAGCTCAAAGCCTACATCTTAAGAAACCATGTTTAGAGAGATACAAATACTCATGTAAAACCAAGATTATTAAGGGTGCCTGGGTGACTCAATTGGTTAAGCATCTGACTCTTGATTTTGGCTCAGGTCACGATCTCGCGGTTTGTGAGTTCGAGGCCCACCTCGGGCTTTGCACTTGACGGTGCAGAGACTGCTTGGGATTCTCTTTCTCTCCTCTCTCCCTGCGATTCCCCCTACTTGTGCATGCATTTTCCCCTCTCTCTCAAAATAAATAAACTTGAAAAAAAATTTTAATGGAAAAAAAGAGCTGTTGCCTCTGAGTTAATATTAGATGACTTTTTTCTTTCTCCTTTATGTTTTTATATAACTGCTTGACTATTCTACATGAATATGTGATTTTTTTTAATAAATGGAAAAAAAACAAAACTATATTCCTCTTTTTTTTAAAGCTATATTCCTTCTTATGGGGAAAAACATACTGGCTTATCCTTTTTTTTTTTTTTTTTTTTTTAATTTTAGAGAGTATGAGCAGGGGAGAGGGACAGAGAGAGGGGGAGAGAGAGAGGGAGAGAGAGAGAGAATCTTAAGCAGGCTCCATGGCCAGCATAGAGCCCAACATGGGGCTTGATCCCATGACCCTGGGATCATGACCTGAGCCAAAATCAAGAGTTGGACGCTCAACTAACTGAGCCAGCAAGTTGCCCCTGCTCTGTCTTGTTTTAGGAGAAACAATCACTACAATCAAAACTAAATTCACCTCTACTCTCTTCCAGAGTTCCATCCTAGGGTAACAGCTCCATCCTTCTTGACACAACTTTTGTTAATGTAATAGCTGAATAAATGAAGAACCATTTCCAACATCATGCTCAGAGAGGCACTGATCATGAACAAACAGCCTGAACTCAAAGGGCTACCCATTTCCTTCACAATCTTGCCAATATCAATAGTTTGCTTAGGAAAACCTACTTTATAGATGCTCCAAAGCTCCTGTCCCAATTACTCCTCCCAAAAACTTTAAACGAGTGGAGCAAAAAAGAACCATGTGTGCATATTTTACTACATTCAACAGGGCCTTGGGAAAGGACATGGGATACCCATATTCTGGGGCTTGAGTGAGCAAGAGGCAAGAGTGAAGTGAGGGGGATGCTCAGCTGTGGGGGGAGCTCAGGTATGCCCCCTCACTCCCAAAGAGAAAACATGGTGCCTTAGTCAAGGCCTCTAGCATTTAAGGAACGGAGCTTTGGTTTAATTATCTTTTGATTCAGAACCTTTTGCCTCTCTCTCTCCTTCCTAGGAGCAGGGGCCTGAAGCTATCACCTACCACTACTAGGAGACCTCAGCAGGAGTCAGGGGGGTTCCACAGGGAAGGCAGGCAAGGAGCCAACGGTTATGAGCAGCGCTCTGGGAAGTGGGCAGCAATAGTCCCCCAGTGCACTTTTCCTTAGGTTTATCTTTTCTTGCTTCTTCCTTCTTTCAGAGTAGTGAAACATAATACTTTAGTAATGAAACCAAGCTAAAACAAAGGATTAGGATTTGGGGAGGGGCACCTGGGTGGCTTAGTCGGTTGAGCCTCCTTCTGACTTCCAGCTCATGTCATGATCTCATGGCTTGTGAGTTCAAGCTCCTCGTTGGGCTCTGTGCTGACAGCTCAGAGCCTGGAGTCTGCTTCAGATTCTGTGTCCCTTTCTCGCTGTGCCCCTCCCCCTGCTCATGCGCCCTCTGTCTCTCTCTCGCTCTCTCTCAAATAAAAACATTAAAAAAAATTTTTTTAAACACATAAAAAGTATTTGGGGAGCAAAATCCCATTTGGAGACAGCACCAGGAGAAACCTCAGGACAGCTGCAAGCTTATTGAGCAATACCCCACATAGAGCCAGCAGAGTCTCGCGGGACTACGCATTTGTGCCTGAGGCCACAGCAAGCGGCTCCAGGACCTGAAACAACAGGGCAGCTGAGAAGCTTGTGGGCAAAGGCTCACACAGAAAATAGGCTCCTGACCTGGGAGAGAAACCAAAAGACTTGTCCTGGCGGGGGTAGGGATTTACCTCTTAGAATGAAGGGGTTTACTTTACCATAAGCAGACCTATGTGAAACAGGCTTTGAGCAGAAGGTTCCAGGAACTGCTGGAATAGCAAGGCATTCACTCCCTCTAGTTTTTTTTTTTCCCCCTTCCCTTTTCCCCATTTCGCAGTCAAGGCTGAAATGCTATCGCATTTCTCCAGAAGAAATGGTATCAGTCCCATGATACTGTGGGAAATGAGCTGACAAGAAAGAAGGCTGTGGCTGCCATCAGAGTCAAGATGGATTCCCAAGATGTGGGCAAATTCAAAGGTTCAGGGAAGACAGTTTGCAGTTTGCAGCAGCCCTGATAGGGCCCTGCCTCTCTGGAGTTGTGCTGGCAGGGACATGACAGTGCCCGCATATTCCCTCATCAATTTCATTTCTCTGGACTTACTGTCAGGTCACCCGAGCCAAACCACCCTCCCACTGGAGGTGCCACACAGCCTCTTCCCCTGCAAAGTTTCCATGTTCCCCAGAAGTTGTTTGGGGACAGCCCTGGGGACCAAAACATCTGCAGGTTCTCTGTAACTAGAACCCCTACAACTCATTCCTCACCTCTCTCTGGTGACATCCAAAGAGGCCTACCTGCAACCAGCTCCTAAAATTGGCTTAACCTCTGCAAAGTACAATAAACACCGGGTCACAGGAGTTCTCAGAATTCAGGAATTAGGATCCATATCCTGTGATTCCAGACAAACACCAGATAACTGCTGATGCCCCCAAAACTGGCTAAGCCTCTGCCCCAGATAAAGTCCACTGACATTTCTGTGGCAACTGTGACTCTTTTTTTTTTTTAATGTTTATTTATTTTGTGAGAGAGAATGAGCAGGAGAGGGGGCAGAGAGAGAGGAGAGAGAGAGAATCCCAAACAGGCTCTGCACTGTCAGCACAGAGCCCAGATATAAGGGCTCGAACTCATGAACCATGAGATCAAGACCTGAGCCGAAATCAAGAGTCAGATGCTCAAATGACTGAGCCACTCAGGGGCGCCCCTCCCCCCTTTTTAAGTGGCAACTGCTTCTGATACAAACTCAGTATCATTGACAAAAGTCATCCACCAGCTTTTACAAAGTCATAATTGGAGACTTCAAAAGGAAAGGTCATAAAAATGACTGCCAATGGATATGGGGCTTCTTTTGAGATGATGGACATATTCTAAAATTAGATAGTGGTGATAATCGCACAACTTTGTGAATATACGAAAAACCACTGAACTGTATACTTCAAAAGGGTGAATTTGATGGTATGTGAATTATATCTCATTTTTTAAAAAATTTTTTTAACGTTTATTTTTGAGACAGAGAGAGACAGAGCATGAACAGGGGAGGGGCAGAGAGAGAGGGAGACACAGAATCTGAAACAGGCTCCAGGCTCTGAGCTGTCAGCACAGAGACTGACACGGGGCTCGAACTCATGGACCGTGAGATCATGACCTGAAGTCGGACGCTTAACTGACCGAGCCACCCAGGCACCCCTATCTCATTTAAAAAAAAAAAAAAAAGAAAGATCACTAAATAACTACAAGAAGTAGAATAGAAGCAGAGCCTAGATTAGGATTTTGTTCCAGAAAGACTGGTTCTTATTAGGCTGACATCTACTTGGCCCCTGCATAAAATATTTCTTTCTTCTTCTTCTTCTTTCCTTCTTCTTATTGTTTTAAAGTCAAATGCATCCTTGGGAACTATAGTCTTCTACACAGTTATAAAAGTTTTTCCTGGCAAACTCCCACAGCCTTGAAAGCACAATTTCCAGTATCATGTCCTCCAGAAAGTTCCCTGATCCCTTCCCTGCTTTCAAGATAAGAGCCCCAGTGGATTCCAGATTCCAGAAAGTAACCTTTGCTTACCTACAACTAACACTTTCTAATGAAATTAATGGTCTGCCATCACCTCCCGCTGGCACAGCCATGGCACACAGGCCGTGCATGAGAAATGTGTATTGAATGAGCTGAACATAACATCATCATCTTGTAAGGTTTTTTAAAAAAAAATTGATATATTTTTTAATGTATCTAATTTAATTTTGCAGCACTGCACTCTGGCAATCATGTAGCAAGTGGTCTGCTACCTAAAACAACAATGTATCCCAAAATGTTTTCTCTAAGGGAATGTGGTTCATTGATGCCAAGAATAAATCAAATGTGCTACCCTTTGGGGGATTTTGACCTTGGTACAGGTCAAGAAGGAGAATGAATCAGAGCATCAGGATCTGTGCTTCCTGGTGGGTAAGGAGATAAAACATGTTCTCCTCCCCCTTCCTTTTCTCTGAAAATCTTTAAATATCACAAAGCTTTTAAGCAGAGTCATTAAGTCTATGCAAAACCATCTTAGAACCAGGAGTCTTTTCCTGACTTTCCTCTTCCTTACTGTTCATAGATTTTGTTAGAAAACCAAAGACCTATAGTGTCATACATGCTGTGAAATAGAGTCTGGCTAACAGAGGGCCCATTGAAAATTAGGATTTTGCTGACCCACTGTATTCAACCAACATATGCCCAAAGCTTCAAAACTGAGATCCAAAAAGTTGCACGCCTCACATCTCATTCCCCATCTCTAACAGGGCTGTGCGCTGATCTCCCAGAAGCCAACATCTGAATGCCCACCCCCGGGGCCCACAGTGTGCACAGTGGTGAGTGCCAGCGTCACCCCAAGAACACCCCACCTGCAGATGGCATACCATCTCTAAGAGTACCGTTCAAATGCACAGAACAAGAAAAAGAATACTATACTCAACTCCCATAGACCCGCTCCCTCAAGATTCAACATTTACATTTTGTCATTTAAGATTCCTTATAGATCCTAATAACAGCAGATAATACTGTTCCTAGATATTTCAGCATGCATCTCCCAAAATAGGAATATTATCCCAAACTGGGGTGCCTGGCTGGGTGGCTCAGTCCCAGTTAAGCGTCCAACTCTTGATTTTGGCTCAGGTCATGATCTCACAGTTGTGGGATTGAGCCCCGAAACGGGCCCTGCAAGGGGCGTGGAGCTCGCTTGGGATTTTCTCCCTCTCTCTCTCTCTCTCTGTCTCTCTCTGTCCCTCCCCCACTCACTCTCTCAAAAATAAACATTAAAAAAATAATAAAATTAAGAATATCTCAAATATCACAGCTAACAAAATTAACAAGAATTCCCTAATATTAACTAATACTCAGTCCACATCCAAATTTCCCTCATGGACCTTTTTTTTTTTTTTTTTACTATCTAGTTTTTTTTTTAATTTTTTTTAATGTTTATTTATTTTTGAGACAGAGAGAGAGCGAGACAGAACATGAGCGGTGGAGAGGCAGAGAGAGAGAGGGAGACATAGAATGAGAAGCTGGCTCCAGGCTCCAAGCTGTCAGCAGGGAGCCCGACACGGGGGCCTGAACCCACAAACCACAAGATCATGACGTGAGCCAAAATCAGATGTTCAACCAACTGAGCCACTTAGGCACCCTGCTCATGGACCTTCTAAACAAAGGAGGGTTCCTCCCTTAAATCACACCCTGTCCCAGCCAAGCCACCTCCCTCCTCCCCACCGCAGATACTGTCCGCCATCACCAGGATGCCATCCCTGCAGCCCCCTTCTTGAGTACCTGTGCAAAAGGTGCCATCATTGGGAATGAATGTTTTGTTGTTATTCGTGGCTCGATATCCTTCTAGGCAAACGCAATAAAAGCCTCCGAGCGTGTTGTGGCAAGATGTGTGGTTTCCACAGACCACAGTGGCTCCAAACTGGCACTCATTTTTATCTGTTGATACATTGAAATAACACACAGAAAGGGCTATCAATCCATACCATGTTCAACAACCCAGACTGTTCTGCTGTGCTACAGACTCAGGAGTTGCTATTGCATTGACAACGTCTCAGTGGTCCATCCCCCAGCCTCTTTTCTTTTCACCAGGCCTCTCACATGATAGGGCACGGGCCCCTTGGAGCGTGCACGAGGTGTATACAAAACCACAAGAGAAACCCAACATCTTAATCTGATCATTCATCTTTTTTGAAGACTGGGCGAAGGGGATTCTTTTTCAACTTCTCCGTATTTAAAAAGATTTTATCATAGGCCTGGGGAAACGAATCCACAGCATCCCATTTTTCCAGCTCCACCAACCATTCTCTTGCTTTTTTCATGAAAGGCAGAATAGGACGATTTTGCATCCAGTGATTAACCGGAAAATTCGTTACTTCTGAGTTACCAGGAAACACAATGGAATTAGTGCTTAAGCCTCATCCGGGAGCAGGGCTAATAACAGCTCCTGCTAATCGTCAATGACCCATGTGAATAATATTAGTCACCCAGTGAGAAGGAGCTGAAAGAGAGGAGCTTGATGAGCCCACAGAAGCCTGCCCTGAATATTTTGAATTCGATAATTTGACAGGGATGTAAAATGAAAGTAAACCTCCCTCCTGTCTCTGTTCCGTAGCTCAGGGGTCAACAAACTTTTTCGGTGAAGGACCCATCATCAGTCTCTGCTTCCATGCTTTTGGAACACGAGAGCAGCCACCACAATAAGTAAACAGATGAGCAATGTTGTGTTCTAATAAAACTCTATTTACAAAAACAGGCAGCAGCCAAATTTGGCCTGCAGGCCAGACTTTTGCTGACTCTGCCCTGGACTCTACCATCAGAACTCTTGTGACCAGTTTCTTATTCATTCTTTCAGAGCTGATCTATCCAGCTAGTTTTGTTTTGTCTTGGGGGGAGCAGGGGAGGTCATCAACTTCTTCGGATTGTTATTTGGTGTTTCACTACAGCACTGGTTCCTTCAAAGCACTTCAATCGCGTCTCACAATTGCATTCAATTACTGCCAACTCAAAAGTACCCTCCCCAAAATCCAGTGTTCCTTTTTTTTTTCTTCCCCCTCATTTTCCTTATAGGCATTATCTTTTTGGAAATGTAACTGAACATGGAACACAGTTCATTGTCAAAACCGTCTACGGTGAAATCTGCACAGAACGGTAGAGAAACAGAACCCTCAAGTCACAGCCAGGCCAAGTTTCCAGCCCAGCTTATGAGCACTGCACCGGGCTTTCAGACCCAAAATGGCATATTCCTGCCCTTTGCTATTGTTTCTGACACTCGTCTCCCCTGCAGATTTCCCCAGCAGGGACACTGGGTTTGTAGAGAATTCTAAATTTCTTGGGTCCCCTGACTTAACACCAGGTTACAGCAGGCCTGGCAGACACGTATTCATGCTACGGTGTGGTCTCAGCAGGCCAAGTACTGGGATACGCAGGGTCCAGTGTCTGAGAGCGAGTGTCACATGAATTAATAAAGCCCCTTCATCCCATTAGGAGAAGCTTCTACTCAGAAGTCAAAGAAGAATCGAGAGTGGGGTGGCTTACATGGGAGGGGGACTGTATTAGGGGAAGGAACAGAAAAAGCTTGTCCATGCCGGATTCCAACCTCATTTCCAAGCCCCTGCCAGCCATCTGCCAGAGGAGAGGGGTGGGGGAAATGCGTCAGGAGCCTCAGACTGCAAGGCAGCCACGATTCTCCGGACAGAATCCTAAAGAAAGAGGGTCAAAGGTGACACCATTCCAGTCTGCAGGAATGGGCAGTGATGTGTGACTGTGAAAGCATGTTATCTTTGAAGTAGAATATGACTTTTGGAACTCAGAATTATTATTTTTCTTTAGGAAGAAAAAACCCAAAGATATCACAACAAGGTTGTATACACTGTCAGTGCACAACTATCAAGATTTGTACTGCACGTAATAAGGTTCCTGGGAGAAAACTGTGTTCTCCCAACATTCACTATTATAAATATGCTGTGAGGTTCTCCCTCTCTCTGAGTTGGGCTTGAACCTGGATATTGCCCAACTCTCATGGCATAGTGGACACCATGAAGCAAAAAATAATCTTAGACACTTCTAGACTAAAGGTCTTTGTATTCCTTTAAGACACCCAACACCCCAAAGGGCTACAACTATAAAAAATCTGGAGGATGGATTCTGGTAGTCATAAGACTCTAAGCAACAGTATTTCACCAATTAGCCAAGAAGTCCAATAGGCAATTGTATTTTGCTTTTCCTCAGGGTACTAATACTCATCGTTTTCACCAAAACAACCAGGAGAAATTTAGGAATACAACATTCATTCAAGTTAAGTTAAACTCAAGACTTGAAACATTTCAAATTTGTGTTAGGTCAGAGAGTTGCCAGAGATTCAAGTTCAACAACCCTCTAACATTGAAAGATACGTCCTTGGAAATGCTAAAGAAAGGGGTTCGGGGAAACACTAAAGGAAAGGAGTATTATAACAGACAAAACTTCTTGTAAGAAAAACACGTGAACAAAACAACGTTTTCCCCACAAGGAAGTAATAAGCTCTTTAATACTAGAGAATCTTATTAGTTGATTCAACTTTTCATCTTGACCCGGGATTCAGAACTTACCAACGCAGTGAGTCCTCCCATTGCCCACAAATCCGTACTTGCAAATACACATCTTCATCCCTTCTGTTTGCTTGCAGGTAGCATGTTTGTGGCAAGTGGCACAGACATCTAAACCTGAATCATAAATTGTATATTTCAGGAAAAGAAAACTTCCACATTTTTTTTTGAGACACAGAGACAGAGCATGGGTGGGGGAGGGGCAGAGACAGGGAGACACAGAATCCGAAGCAGACTCCAGGCTCTGGGCTGTCAGAGACCCACATGAGGCTCGAACCCATGAGCTGTGAGATCATGACCTGAGCAGAAGTCGGACGTTTATCCGACTGAGCCACCCAGGTGCCCCAGGAAAAGAAAACTTCAGTCCTATTTTGGGTAGTAGACATTTACAATGAAAAACCAAAATTTGAATTGCAAAATTATAAAAGATAGATCTGATCCCATCCTTAAAAACCTGCAACAAAACAGCTATTCACTGACCACAGAGTAAAGTGCAAATATCTCTACCTGGCAATCAAAGCTCTTAACAGTCCGACTCTAAGCTAATCCCTCCAAGCCTCACTGTTTCCAAACCCAAACCACACACAGTATTCTCTAGGCAGGAGGCCAACGACCCCTTTTTCCCACCCATGCTAGCCACTGTCCTACTTCATGCTGTAGTCATGGTTTGCCCTTCAACTAGAATGCCTATCCCACCTTCTCTCTCCAGCTTGCACCCATTCCTGTTTCAAGACACCCCTTAAACATCACATTCTCCCTGGGGTCTTCCCCATTCCTCCGTTCTTGGGGAAAATTAAATGTATCTTCCTCTGTGCTCCACTAACCCTTGTAAATTCCCACATCCACCATGTAAATTTGTTATTATACACTGTTCCAGCTCTGTCTTCCCAGCTGCATTTTATTAATGAGCTTCTCCTCAAGGACAGGGATTATGTCATTTGCCCACATATCATCATGGCACAGTATAAAAACATTCAATATACTTTTATTGACCAAATGGATAAAGGAACCTGTAATCCTACTTGCTACAACTCAAAGAGCAAGTGGAAGGCAGAAGAACTCATCTATTACCCTATCATTTTTTCTTTTAGGGAAAAAAATGAATGTGTTTAAAATGTCATTGAGGGGCACCTGGGTGGTTCAGTCGGTTAAGAGTCAAACTCTTGATTTTGGCTCAGGTCATGATCTCACAGTTCGTGAGTTCGAGCCCCACGTGTGGCTCCGTGCTGTCAGTGCAGACCCTGTTTGGGATCCTATCTCTCCTCACCTCTCTCTCTGCCCCTCCCTCACTCTTGCTCTCTCTCTCAAAATAAATAAACTTAGAAAAAAAGTGCCATTGAGATAATAGCCAGGTCCCAGCCAGATGACCAGATCCCAATTACTCACATAGGCAGCAAAAATGTGTGAGGCTAACACACACACACACACACACACACACACACACACACACGCACAAATCTACCAGACCGTGATCCATATATGCCCCAAGATCAAGAATTTCTACCTGAGGCTATGTGGGATATCACGTTGTCCTCAGAGTGTCTGTAATTTCAGGAGTGGCCTAATGAGGACAGTCTTTGAGCATGAAATTCCACCTTAGCCTTGGCCCCATTACCACCCAGCTAATAAAGACTTAGCCCTCAGGTTGCTCTAAGCAACTGAGACAGGGAGATTTCCAAGGACAGACAATCCCTGACTTACGATGGTTCAGCTTACAACTTTTCAGCTTTACAATGGAGCAAAAGTGATACACATTCAGTAGAAAACACACTTTGAATTTTTATCTTTCCCCAGGCCAGTGATACGCAGGGACCCTCTGTCATGATGTTGGGCAGTGACAGCCAGCTGTGGCTCCCAGTCAGCCGAGCACTCAGAAAGGTAAACAACCCATATGCTCAGGAACCATTCTGCACCCACACGGCCATGCTGTTTATCATTTTCAGTATGGTATTCAATAAATTACATGAGGTATTCAACATTTCAGTATAAAATAGTTAAGTGATTTTGCCCAACTGTAGGCAAACTTGTTTTGGGCGAATTTACGGTAGGCATGGCTAAGCTACAATGTTTAATAGGTTAGGAGTATGAAATGCATTTTTGACTTAGGAGATTTTCAAGTTAGGATGTAATCCAATCATAAATTCAGGAAGATCTGTACTGCTCATTAACCATGCCTGCTTTTTCTTTTAAAACAAATATATCACAGAAATGAGACAAACCACTGCTTATCACTAAGGGATATGAAATTAACCACGGAATATTTACAAAATGTGTTATATCCCAGACCATTACAAAAAAATGCAACAAGGTGCAAAAAAAGGTAGAGATTGTAGAGGACATTCTATCTGACTACCATGTAACCATGTGATAAGACTACAAAATAAAACAAAAGATGAGTGTCCCCCCTAAAAAACCTACTTGGGAACTGCAGAACAGTCTCTTAAAAAATTCTCAGGACTAAGAGGATAGCAAAATTGAATGTTTAATACTAGATATAAGAAGGTATTTACTGCAGAAACTTTTGGGTTTTTCATGGTTTGGTACTTTCAAAGAGAGAAAGAAAGCAGCCAGCCAGGAAACACACACACACACACACACACACACACACACACACACACACACCCCTTAGAATTTTAATGCAAGAAATTCAGGGGGAAAATAAATTCCTAAAAGAAAATAGAGGTTTATCTGGGGAGAGGGTGAGGAAGTAGTAAAGAAGAAATCAGGGGCGCCTGGCTGGCTTAGTCAGTGGAACATGCAACTCTTGATCTCAGAGTTGTGGGTTCAAGCCCCACAATGGGTTTAGAGATTACTGAAAAATAAGATCTTTTAAAAAAGAAAGAAAAAAACTATATTCAAATTCATTGGGATAAAAAAAAAAAAAACCTTTCCCCAAAGTCAGTGCATCATAAAGACTGGTAGTCATAACTCAGTGAAATTGGGGAGAGGAAAAAAGCATATGCAAACACACAACATTAGGAATAAAAAAGAGCTTGTAAGAAAATACACATAAAAGTTTTTTTATTACAGGGGTACCTGGGTGGCTCAGTAAGTTGGGCATCCGACCTTGGCTCAGGTCATGACCTTGTAGTTCGTGAGTTCAAGACCCACGCCAGGCTCACTGCTGGCAGCGCAGAGCCTGCTTTGGATCCTCTGTCCCCCTGCTCTGCCCTTCTCTCACTCATTCTCTCTCTCTCTCTCTTTTTAAAATAAACATTTTTTTAAAAGGTTTTTCTATTACAAATGACTTTCCAATTGAACACTGCAGATTTAATACATTCTCAAAGCCACCCCCCCACACACACACCGAATGACATCTAGGACCAGAAAGGCATAAACTTTGGCAGACAAGATGATGGCAAATGAGGATGTCAACAATATTTCATAAGATGGAAGAGATGGACGTACGGGAATGTCCTGAGAAGAGGAACTAAGAGCTGACCCCAAAAGGCTCAGGAATTGGGGCCACTGAGCACTTTAGAAGGGAGGAGTAAGGGACAGGCTCAATGTGAAGGAACTAGGCGTAAATACGGATAAGGAGTATGGGATACCCAGTTGCCCTCGCTAACCCTGGAATAGAACAGAGTTGTACAACCTGGAGAAATGGACCAGAGAGGCTCCGGATTATAGGGGCAACAGGCAGAGCTGAAGTGAGAATGCATCCCCATACCTAAATGTCCATCAGGTAAATATATGTAACCATTTTAACATATAACATTTTTAAACAGTGCTGTAGGACACTGTCAATTCATAACCACACGCAACCAAAATTCTGGAAATACTTTTGAAAAAATGGATCCTGGTCAAGTCCACAAATCCACTGTGATCAACCATATAATGATGAACATTCTTCTGTGTATGTATTATGCAATAACAGAAATAAATACCATATTAATGAAATCAACAACAAAATGACAAAATGTCTGAGTTGTTTTCTTATATGGAATATTTGTCTTTATAAACATGGAAGCATTTTTATACATCCAGTTCCAGAAACTTGTATCAGATAGAAAAGGATTATTTCATTCAATCCTTGATTGAATCTAATAAACACACACAAAAAAATTAAGAAATAAAGTAGTGCCACCCACTCAGATAAATTAAAGGAAGTCCAGTCTGAATTAGTGAAGGACAGAATGTAAAGTTTTTTAAATAAATTGAATTAAGTTCAAGTTCATTCAATAAACAGAACCAGACAAAATAAGGCCTTATAAGCAGGCAGTCAGATAGGGGTGGGGGGGTGGGGGGGCAGGGGGAAGGAAGCACTGGACCTGAGACTCCAAATTGAATCCTAAATCTAGCTGAGTCTGATTCATTGTATGACCTTTAACAAATCATTGAACCTCTCTGGATCTCAGTTTTTTCTTCTGTAAAACAAGGGCTTTGGGGTTTTCAAATTTTAAAGAGCATTCAAATCACCTGGGGACAGACAATGTTAAACTGCAGGCTCTGATTCAGCTTGTCTGGGTGGGGCTCTATAGTTTGCAGTTCTCACAAGCTCCCAGGGGAACCACATTTTGAGCAGAAGAGTTTAAGTGGGCTCCAAAGTCCTTGCCCCCTCCCTAATCATCTGAGACTTCACCCTTAGTGATGAGGGAACATAAGACAAGCTGAGGGCAAAGTATAAACTAACAGCATCCCATCCCCCATCCCCCATCCCCTAGGTGGGATGTGTGTGATATTCCTCAGACACTCCTGGCTGGCCAACAACAAAGGAAAGGAAAGAAAACAAATGGTTGACTGAAAAAGATCACAATCCTGCAGGCCAGGAGTCTCCTTCAGTTTACGTTCCTGGAACCCTAATATCAGCCTCATCAAGATGTAAGGGAGTTTAAGTGCTTGCCATGGTAATGTGGGAAACAAAGGCAAATGAAAAATTAAATTCCCTTACTGCCTACAGCCCAATGACAAGTCCTTGAAACAGGCAGAGCGACCTCCCTGTAGGAGCTCAGCTGCCTCAATGATGACACTTTGCTAGGGGCAAAAGAGAACCTTGGCTTAACATTATCCTGACTGCCCCCCCCCTCCCCAGGATCCTGAGTCTCCTTAAACACATAAAAATTCCTTTGCAAACGTCCTTTATCTTTAACCCCCAAGTATTTGTTGGCAATTATACTCCAAATATGTGGCCCCTGATATGTATCTCAAGTGTCTCATGACTGAGGTTTTACTAAGCAATACTAAATGACGTTTTCCTAACAACAGTTAGCCCCTCAAGGTCCTGGAAACCTTGTTTCCAAAATACCTTAGAGACTTATGCTGTCCCTAACCTCTTCCTAACCTGAAGGTATATAGTCACTTTTCACAACCCCAGTGCAGCTCTTTCTGCCCACATATCCTGTCCCCGTAGTTTAATAAAATCACCTTTTTGCACCAAAGATGTCTTCAAGAATTCTTTCTTGGCCGTCGACTCCGAACTCCGACCACCCCAAAACCCCATCATTAGGGTACCTATCTTAATGACCCACTAGGAATAATTTAGCAAAGTATAACCCCAAAAGGACAGTACTTGGCATGTTTGGTTCAATAAATGTCTGTTCCCCATACCAGCAAAGAAGACAACATGTAGAGGCACCTGGGTGGCTCAGTCGATTAAGCATCCAACTTTGGTTCAGGTCATGATCTCAGTTTGTGAGTTCGAGCCCCACATCGGGCTCTGTGCTGACAGCTCAGAGCCTGGAGCCTGCTTCCGATTCTGTGTCTCCCTCTCTCTCTGCCCCTCCCCTGCTCAGGCTCTGTCTCTCTGTGTCTCAAAAAAAAGGAAAAAAAAAAAAAAAAGACAAGATGTACACGAGGCTACCAAAGGCTTCTCAGACTACCTACAGAAGGGAAAGCAGCTTCCAGAGGAAGAAGGACTTCAGCTAAATCTTGTTATTCAGCCATAATTAACCTAGTCTGTAGGGCCTTACACAGCAGCTTCTGAGTTCTAATTGCTTGAGGAACTAAGTAGCCTCTTGGGGGGCGGCGGAAAACAACTTATCCTAAAGAAAGGGGCAGGAAGCACAACTCTAATCCAAGGGCGGGGAGAAAAGACAGTGCGGGGAGGGCCACATCTGAGCACACAACAGTTCCACTGTTCACCAGCCTGTAGCTCAGTTAAGAATCACATAGAGGTGGAGTGACCCCTTCATCCCGATTTTAATACTACAAATCCTATGACCCAGAAAACACCTCATTAAGGTACAAACCAAGACAGCTGGTCACCCGACCTGGGAGAGCTTGTTAAAACAGAATCCCCAGGTGGGAGGTGGGGAGGCGGGGAACACCAGAATCCCCAGACATTCTCATTCAGTAGGTACGGGGTGGGGCCTGAGAATCTGCATTTCCAGAAGCTCCTGGGTGGAGCTCCTAGTGTGGTCCACCACACTAACAGCACTGCAAGTCTGGTTCAACCTCATGGACTTGGGTCAGAATCCTGGGGAAAGAAAAGGCAACACTGAAGATCTTTCACCACTGATCTTTCATCAGTCTAAACTGATGCACAGCATAGCTGGACAAGGTGACAGAGATATTTCCAAAGAATGGGAATTCTCCAGGCCAAAAGAAAGACTACCATGCCTTTGCATGAGGGGAAGGGGCGGGGGGAGGTGTAGGGAGGCAGCTTCACATCCATACCAAGGATGACTTAATTTTGTCATGAAGAGGTGGCCGCCATGCAGTAACCAAGGGCACTCCTACGGAGGTGAGGGACCCCCATCCCCCACCCTAGGGATACCTAGAATTACCGGCAGAGACAATGGGGACTCTAAGGTCTAGACAGACAAAAAGGCTAAGCCCTTTTTGTTACTATTATTGTGCCCCCAGCAAGGACGACCTAGATTCACTTCCCTTCAGCACGCCTTATCAACTAAGCCAGCTAAAATCACATTCAACAGTGAGAGAACGAGACAGCTTTTGGTGTCTCCACCTAAACTGGAGGACTTCTCTCTTGCTCCCTGGTTAGGTGATCTCAGGCAAGTTAAACTGTCAGTCCTCCAGTTTTAATCTGTGAGATGGAACTGTGTCACGAGGATTAAATGAAACATATAAATGCTGTATGAACTCTAAAGCACTAAACAAAGGGCTAATTTACATGAATATTTATGCCTCTTTCCGTTGATGTTGCAATTATTGTTAGAAACAGGTCATGCAAGATGCAGTGCCTGCTATTTGGCACGGTGGTTAAGAGCAGGGGGAAGAGACATTATGCCACTTGCTGACTGTGTAATCCTTGAGAGGTCTCTGTGCCTCAGTTTCCTATAATTCTGAATGTGAGAATAATAAAAGCCCACCTCATATGGCTGTTGTGAGGAATAAAGAATAAATGAGTTAATAGACATAAAGCAATTAGAATATGTTAGATGCTATTATAACCACCACTCAACAATTCCGTTAATGAATAAATGAAAATAGTGACAGCTAGCCAACTCCCAATTATACTAATGAAGAGGGTGATGGAAAACTGCACTTGTGCAAAAACCCAAAGCAGTATCTTTGTGTGGACGGATGCCTACCTATTCATGGGGTTGATATTCTAGGATCCATAATACCTTAATTTACATAATCACCCCCTCTGTCTTCTCCACATCCTTCCGGCCTTCTGGGTAACACCTGACTCAGACCTTGGAAGTGTTCAGCGTCCTTACCCTTTCAGCCCTGCTCACCACCCCCTCCTCTCCTCTAAGCACCAAGTAGACCAAACCTCAGGATGGAATGGAGGGTGGCAGCCTGAGCAAGACATTCTCGCTCTATATTTCTTTCTTTTTTTTAAGTTTATTTATTTTGAGAGAGAGAGAGAGAGAGAGAGAGAGAATCCCAAGCAGGTTCCATGCTATCAGCATAGAGCCCAACATAGGGCTTGAACTCTCGAACCGTGAGATCATGACGTGAGCCAAAATCAAGAGTCTAACACTTAACCAACAGAGCCACCTAGGCGCCCTTGCTCTGCATTTCGATATGCAAGCAACGATTTAAATGAAATAACAGCACATGGGCTCTGACAACACAATGAAGAGATTGTGTCCACTGCCAAGGGAAGAAGGTAGTTTAAAATCCAAATGGAGTGCTTCCATTTAAATCTTAATCTAATCCCCAGCTATTCACAGTCATACCAAACAAATCCACTGCACAAGCTTCATGAGATCCTGTCTCTCAGGATATACTTGTGGCCATATGTGGAAACACTGCAAATGACCTGAGGAAACAAACAAGCTTAAAACTAAAACATCCAGCTAAAACTCTGGAAGAGCATTCCCAAGTCTTCCACATTATGTAAAACTGCTCTTTTTCTTCCTTCCTTTCTTTTTTTTTAATGTTTATTTTTGAGAGTGAAAGACAGAGAGGGAGCAGAGAGAGGGGCAGAGAGAATCTGAAGCAGGCTCCAGGCTCTGAGCTGTCAGCACAGAGCCTGATGTGGGGTTTGAACTCACAAACAGTGGGATCATGACCTGAGCCAAAGTTGGACACTTAGCCAACTGAGCCACCCAGGCACCCCTAAGTTTATTTTATTTATTGAGAGGGAGAGGAGAGAGAAATCAGGGGAAGGGCAGAGATAGAAGGGGAGAAAGAATCCAAAGCAGGCTCTGCACTGTCAGCAGAGAGCCTGATGTGGGGGTTGGACTCATGAACCAAGAAATCATGACCTGAGCCGAAGTCGGAGGAATAACTGACTGAGCCACCCAGGCACCCCAAAATTGCATTGCTCTTAAAGGACTGCATCAAATTCCTGAAATGAATGGAACTTGAGAAACCTCAAATTCTCTCCTTTCCACATCCCCCAAAAAACAAAACAAAACAAAACAAAACCATAGCCTCTGCTTTAAAATCCCCCAAGACAGAGCGTACCCTCCTCTCAGGCAAAGCGATCCTTGCAGGACAATGTGGACCACCATACATTTCTCTTCCCCACCCCAACCCAGGACTGACATTCCACATCAGGAAGCTGCAGTCCTTCCCTGTGGAAAATGGTTATAGGGCCCTCAGCTTCCTTTTGCCCTTTTGCCCTCTCGTGTCCCCTTTCCTGTTTGACCAACACCAGCTCACGGTGGGGCCCCGCACACGTGGCCTACAGACCAGGAACCAACCCCAAGTGCCCCAATTTCAAAGGTTTTGAGTTAAGGAGCGCTTCATTGAGGCCACACCCTCGGTTCACATCCAGCATGTCACCCACTAAGCGTTGCCTCACACCTGACTCACACTGTCGACCAGATGGAAAACTTCTTTTTAATCCATGCAATTCATTTCCCCTGTCTCCTCTGCCAATAGGCCACTTGCTACCTGGGGCTACAGAGAATGGGGAACCCATTTTAGGATTTGACCGGAAGGTTGAAGACGTACCCAGGGCCAGGTCCCTGGAGATGGAAGACAGGCTACAGGCAGGATCTTCTTCATCAGCTGGAATTCGGCTCCCTCACCTTGAGCAACTGTAAATCATCCCAAAACAACTCCCTCCCTCCTCCAACCATTTCTCTTCCCCCCCCCCACCACCCCCGGGCTGGGGCTGAAGAGTGACTGTTGCTCTGACTCAGGATGACAGAGTGAATAAGAGGCCTATGAAATGCATGATTAGTGACATCATGTGCACTTTACAAAGCAAGAACAATTTCCTCAGGCCTCTGCCCCAGTGTTCCCTCTAGATTCTCAAGGCCTCTGCCTGTCCTCCTTCTGGCCTTTCGAACCCCAGCCAGTCCTGAGCCAACAAGGCCCCTGCCACTCCCGCCTCAGAGCCCTGCCAGAGAAGGGAGAGAAACAGGACTGACTGGTTCCCATCCTAGCCCATTCCTAACCTTCCCTCCCCTGGGCTTGGCACCCCACCCACCCACCAACACCCTCCTGCTCTCCCAACTGTGCAACTCGCACTTCCCTCACACTCAGGCCCTCTGAATAGAGCTCCTCCACTCTTTCCTCCCCAAAGCACCTTGGATAACAATTCAATGTAATTCAGCACATGTAACCAATGAGAGACTGAATCTATAAACAGACAATGGCCAGACCATATACAAAAATAGAACGCTGACCCACAATCTGCAGCCATCAGTCCAGGAAGTCAAACCACAACCTCTGTAGCTGTAAGTCCCAAATTGGTCAGGATTTAATCAATAACAGCCGGCTCCCCTAACTGTTGCCCTCACTTCAAACTTAGGACCAATCAGAGAAAGCCAAATATACTCCCGTAACCAATCACGAACAACGCCTGCTGTTAGTAAAGCCACCGCCAGCTTCTCCATGCCAACAGCCTCTGACTCGGACACACCGGAAGCCTTCCCCTTCCCCTTTGATCCACTATCAAGCTTTTATACACCTCTGCCTGTTTTTGAGTCTGATAAATGTAAGTGATGCCGGCTGACTCTCCTGCTATAATAGCAAACTCTATATAAAGAGCCCTCGCCTGTTCTCATTTGGGTGGGCTTCGTTTACTTTCATACCAAACTCCTAATACAGGCCACGATCTCTACTCACATGGAGCTCTTAGTCTAGTAAACAACTACACTGCAATATGGTATCAGTGTGTAGAGTAAGGGTACCATATAAATACGTACACAAGTGTTAGAGTATCCCATACAAGTATGGTACACAGGGACAGGCAGGGTACCGCTGGTGCTGCAAGGGAACTGGACAACTTCCCGGGGGGGGGGGGGGGGGACAACTGGGCTGGTTTTGAAATATGAATAGCACTCACTAAGTAGACAGCTCGGGAGGAAGGAAGGGCAGTTCTCTATTCTTCTCCCTCCCTCCCCTCTCAGAGACTAAGCTTTCCCACTTGTAGCCCAGTTTTGCTTTTTGACATGATCCATTAAATACCTCATTTATTTTTTAATTTTCAGTGTCTCCCTCTCTACGGAATGATACCCTTCATTCTAAATCGTGCTTGTGTCTTCTTTACCACCACCAGCCAGCCGAATGCTATCTTCTCTTTCCTTCTTTTTTTTTAAGTTTTATTTATTTAAGTAATCTCTACATGCCATGTGGGTCTCGAACTCACAACCCGAGATTGAGAGTCGCATGCTCCTCCCACTGAGCCAGCCAGACACCCCACCTTCTAATTTCTTTGAAGCGTATCCTTTTTTTTTCTAATTTTTTAAGTGTTTATTTATTTTTGAGAGAGAGACACACAGCATGAGTGGGGGAGGGGCAGAGAGAGAGGGAGACACAGAATCCAAAGCAGGCCCCAGGCTCTGAGCTGTCAGCACAGAGCCCAACACAGGGTTCAAACCCGTGAGCTGTGAGATCATGACCTGAGCCGAAGTCAGACACTTAACCGACTGAGCCACCCAGGTGCCCCCCTTTGAAGAATATCTTTACGAGCCAACGGATGTCTCCGCACTCCCTCGAGCTCTCTGCATCTAGCTCTCAGCCTCACTGCTCTACTCTTGTTAACCTCAAGGCTTCAACTGACCACCAAGTCTCCATCACTGGCACACACCTATCATCCAGTCTTAACGCCCTATTGAGTTCAACCTCTCCAGAAGCCCTAACATCACCTCAAATTCAGGAATCCAAAATGACTTATCTTTCTTCCCAAACCTTCTTCCTCCTCCTACAGAACCATATATCTAAGTTCACGCAGTTCCCAAACCTTAGTGTCCCCTTTCTCTTCTGTTCTCTTGCACCTTAATGTCTGTTAGGTCCTTCCGTTCCATTTCTACTTCATTATCTCCATTCAGTCTCCTTCTCCTGCTGTCTTTACAGTGGGGCCAGTCCTCAGAAATTCCAGGCCAGCTATTACAACTTCCTCAGTGCCTCTAAGCCTCCAGTCATGCCCCACATTGTCCACTGGAAGGAAACATGCCCTTAGTAAAACCAGATTCTTCACATTTGGAAATGAAGAAGGATGCCTACATAGGGAGAGGAGGCTCAGCGGGGCAACCCTGACTTCCATTTCCCGAAACTCACCCAATAGTAGCCTTTAAGGATGACCTTAGGTAGTAATTTTGTTCCACTGTCTTAGCCCAGTCACTTGATGGGACCATGCTGGAGCATTTCCTAGGCTAGAGAATCTTCACACAGGTTCTGAAATTGGCCCCAAGCATCTACAAGTTTGTCTGCACTCTGCCACATGCACAAAGTCCGGGAAGGAAGTTAGAAAGCCTACCAGAATACCTGATGTACCAAAATGGCCATCCCAGAAGGTTAAGCCATCAAGAGAAATGTCCACCAGCGATAGTAAAAGTTGTAGTAAAAGTAAAAAGGTAAAGAGAATTTGGGGGAACAGGAGTCAGAGCCACAAAATCCCCCCATATCTCCCTTCGTGGAAGTTCCCTTCCACCTTGGGATGAATGGTTTTACTAAGAAAGCTGGAGGGTTTTCTTATTCTCACTTTTTATGTCACTCCCTATACGGAAACCTCCAATTACTTCCAATGGCTTCCCAGCACCCAGGAACAGCTAAGTCTAAATCCCTGGGTCTGCCAGTTAAGGTGCTCAGGCTTCTGCTGAATTCAATCTGCTTTTCCACCTCAATTTCCCACCCATCTTCTACATTCCAGTCAGACTGAAATCATAGGCCCCATGCTTTTATACCTCCGTGTGAATCCTCACATTGTCCCTTCCATGTAGAATTCATTCGTTCAATACGTATTTATGGAGAGCTGACTGTACCCTCTGCTATGAGCTGGAACGCCTTTTCCCTCATCTTCACATACCCAAATATTACCAAGCCTTGTTTGCCCAGTTCAACAGTCCTCTCATCTATGATGCCACCAGATTCCCCAAGCTAGAATTAATCTTGCTCTCCTCTGACCACCTACACCTTCTCGGAGCACTTAGGGCAGTCTGCCTTCCGTTACTGTTACTTGGGTAAACACCACCGCCCTTAAGGGTTCGAATCCTCTGTGTAACTCGCACCACGTGTTCCATACGTTCCAATTGTCTGGAAATGGTTGACTTGCTTGTCTGTGGCCTCCAGAATACGAGCTCAATGAGGGCCAGCGCAAGGACATCACATCCTGCACAGGGAAACTATTCAAGGCCCAGGTGTTGGATGAATGACTTGGTTAAGGAATGCTTTATTCCTGTAAACTTCCTTGCACTTCTTTCTCACCACATTAGCATCTGGGTCTTCATTAAGGTGAAAAAAAATTAAAAGGCAGAAAGAAAATTGCTTGGGGTAAAGAATTTGTCGTGCAAAAGCCACAGCAGGGCAGGAAGCGTGACAGTGCAGCCGGAACGCCCTTCCGCGCCCTTCCACACCCGGCGCGGCTCTCCCCAGGGGCTCGCGCTCCCGCCTACCCCCGCCTCGCCCCAGGTCCCCGGGCGCCGAGGGCGAGGCAGTCTGCGACACGTTCCCCCCCCCCCCCCACGCCCCCGCCCCCCGGCGGCCCGGGGCGAGGGCGGGGAGCCCCTCCTCCGTCCGTTTGCCCGCCTTCCCGAGCCCCAACGGCCGGAGGGGGCCCCGCCTGCGCTCCACGCCCCGGCACCGCGCCCGCCCGGCCCGGGGGCGGGGAAGCGTCCGGGGCGCGCCCGGCGTCGTCGAGGGCCCAGCGAGGCACCCAGCCGGCGCCCCTGCGCCTTGCCCGTCCCTCGCCTGCACTCACCGTCGGCGCCCCGCGCTCCGCTCGCGCCACGGGCCAGGCCGAGCAGCAGCAGGAGCGGCAGCAGGCGGCGAGGCGGGCGGCCCGCGCCCCGGGGCCCCCGGCCCATGCCGCCGCCGCCGCCGCCGCGTCCCTCCTGGCGCGCCCGCGACTCCTCCCGCGGCCCCGAGGCGCCGAGATAAGGCGGCGGGCGCCGCGGGGAGGGGGCCGGCCGGCCGCTTCCGGCGCCGCGCAGGGCGCGGAGAGCGCCGCGGGGTCCCGAGGAGGGCGCGGGCCCTCCCCCCACCGCGCGGCCTGCGCGCTCTGCGCGCCCGCCAGACGTTCGTTGGCTACGCGCCCCTCACTTCCCCGTGCACCTGCTGCGCGCCTGGCGCGAGGTGGCCCGGGGAACACAGCGGTCAGAGAGACACGGTCCGCGCGGAGGTTCCGCAACTGGGAACAGATATCCAGCACACAATGACATAGCTGACCCTAGAGTCCCGGACCGTGCCAGGAGGAAACGTCTGCCGTGCTTCAAGCGTAGGAAACGAACTGGAGATCTGAACCTGCCTGGGGATCAGGGTGGCACCCCGGGTGGCAGCGGAAGAGGGGTGAGAGGCAGAAGGAGCGGGAATCTTCGAGGAGGGGAAAAGAGACCTGGGGTGAAGTGGCTGGCACTCCAAGGGCAAGGTGAGAGGGCAAGAAGCCAAGTACCCAATCCACCCAAGCGCGGCAAACAACCAGGTGACAAGATTACACCAGGCAACCGAGCTGTGGTGGGGGAGGAGCTAACAGGAGTTCCTACTGCACCCAGGATATTCAGCCTGGGGCGTCGGAAGGCTTCTTGACGAAGTAAGCTAAGGCTGAAAAGGATGTGGGAGGGGAATCCAAGCGGTAAGATGGGCAAATGCTGAGACACAGGGACTTGAGAGTGTATTCTAGAAATGGGGAGGACCTCCTTAGAGTAGGAACAGATGGTTGGAGAGAGGCATTAAAGCTGCAGAGATAAAATCGACCTCATAAACCAAGGAAAGGAGGTTGCTCAGAAGCTGTAACAGGGTTTTAAGCAGAGAGTGACCTCATCAGGAAAGGCTCCCATGTCTGCTCTGTGGGACTGGGACAAGGGAGGCGGGCAGACCAGTCTGGGGCTGCTGCAGGAATCCAGGCATGAGAGGACAAGTCCAGGAGCAGGGTATTGGCAATGAGAAGTGGCAAATCAGAGTGGTATTGGGTGGAATCCACTGGATTTTGTGACCAGTAGAATATGAAGGAAAAGGAAAGAGAAATTAACAGATGTCGCCTAAATTTCTGGTTTGGGCAACTGGGTTGATGATGGTGGTGGGAGTCACTGAGATTGAGACCCAAAGGGAATATTTGCAAGTTGGGGTAGGGAGAGGCTGCAGGGTGGGGGAAATAAGTTCCAGTTTGAAGGCTTCGAGCTTGTTATGCCTGTCCAAGAGCAGGGCCCCCCACTCCTAAACCCATATCTTCACGTGCTTTCTCTACCATGAGCCTGCTCTAAATCTAACCACCCATGAACACACCCATATAAGGGCCAAACTTGTTGTGTAGCCTTAAAAAGAAGTAGTTAAAAATAAACTGCCTAGGCTCTTTTGCAGCAGGCTTTCTTGCTAATTATTTTTTTGTGAAGCAAAGATAAGAGCATACTTTGGGGAGTAGTAGATGGGCAGTGGGGATACTGTGGTCTGTCCTCTATAATTTAGACAAAAGTTCTGCTAAGGTTAACTCTTCATGAACTTTGAAATCATGTAATTGCTTCCACAAAGATACACTCATTTATGACCTTTTTAAACCAACCTATACTTCTTCTCTGCCATGTCCTTCTGCAGAGTAAATAAATACAATTAAATATATTTGTGTATATGTGTCTGTATGTATACATATATTTGTTAATTGATGATATCAGGGAAAATAGTACAAAACTTGGAAATGGGCAAGTTTACTGGGTCTTTTCAGTGAGGTGTTGGGTGTTGTCTGGTAACCTTTCCAGATGTTACCTAATTCTATTAGGTATTAGGTAGACTTTCTATTGACTAATCTCATCACACCTAACAGACATCTATCTATATATATATATATATGTATATATGTATATATGTATATGTATATATGTATATATGTATATATGTATATGTATATACATATACATAAATTCTTCAAATTTTCCTCTGAACCTTGATATCTTACTAGTTGGCCTTTAAAAAAAAATTTTTTTTTAATGTTTATTTACTTTTGAGAGAGAGACAGTGCAAGTGGGGGAGGGGCAGAGAGAGGGAGACGCAGGATCGAAGCAGGCTCCAGGCTCTGAGCTGTCAGCACAGAGCCCAGTGTGGGACTGGAACTCACAAACCGCACCATGGGATCATGACCTAAGCCAAAGTCAGGGGCTTAACCTAACTGAGCCACCCAGGCGCCCCACTAGTTCTCCTTTGAAGTCAACATCTCGCTCAGTCCCTCATGAGTTAATTAGTTGAATAAAATCTTAGGTTTTCTTTTTATATTTATGTGATTCGTGTTTTTAATATTTTGAAAAGTTTATACTAGCACAATCCACGTCATTCATATTCCACATTAGATTTGTGGCTCCCATCAGTTATTTTGTTGGCTCATTTTGTTGCTTTCAAGCAAATTTTTTTTTTGTAAAAAGAATTACTTCTTACCCAATAGTGAGTTCATGGAATCACAAAATGAAAAATAATCTCCTGGTCGATATGTGTCACTAGAATTAAAACAGAATATTAAACTAGCATTAAATTTGCAGCAGTGGGATTATTGCTGAGAAAATATTTAGCTTAAGAAAAATATTCTGCTTTTAAGAGAACATAGCCAACACGCAACACCTTCTTAAAGAAATTTGGAGAGAGCTCTTTTTGTCCATATCTAGATTTTTATAACTTCATCAAAAACCTTTTGACTTTTGGGACGCCTGGGTGGCTCAGTCGGTTAAGCATCCGACTTCAAGGTTTGTGGGTTTTGTCAGGCTCTGTGCTGACAGCTCAGAGCCTGGAGCCTGCTTTGGATTCTGTGTCTCCCTCTCTCTCTCTGTGACCCTCTCCTGCTCACACTCTGTCTCTCTCTCTCAAAAATAAATAAAAACATTAAAAAAAAAAAAAACAAAAAAACCTCTGGACTTTTGGTTTCAAGATGGCATTGTAAGCCCTGAAAGTTCTCTCTCCCCCACCTTCCCAAACCCTAGTAAAGTGGTCAAAGATACACACACACACACACACACACACACACACACACACACACAATTAAATATGCAACAATGCTTTCAAACAAGAAAGGATGACATCAACAAACCAGATAGCTTTGAGGAATGTATTGGGTTACATTTGCCAC
Source organism: Panthera onca (assembly GCF_046562875.1). Taxonomy (NCBI): domain Eukaryota; kingdom Metazoa; phylum Chordata; class Mammalia; order Carnivora; family Felidae; genus Panthera; species Panthera onca. The sequence goes on from NC_138351.1 coordinate 73,101,509, forward strand.
ATGATCTCCACAAAAATATCCACCAAAAGAGATAGGAGGTAGGGTGAAAAAAATAAAAATACATACCATTTAAAAAAAAATTTAGGGGCGCCTGGGTGGCTCAGTTGGTTGGGCGTCCGACTTCAGCTCAGGTCACGATCTCACGGTTCGTGAGTTCGAGCCCCGCATCAGGCTCTGGGCTGATGGCTCAGAGCCTGGAGCCTGTTTCCGATTCTGTGTCTCCCTCTCTCTCTGCCCCTCCCCCATTCATGCTCTGTCTCTCTCTGTCTCAAAAATAAATAAACATTAAAAAAAAAATTTTTTTTAATAAATAAAAATTTAATTATAGGTACACTTCAAGTTATTATTTGTACATATTAATATAATGTGCAGATTTTATAACGTTTTAAGATTCAGTTGAGAATGACTATGTAGAAATTGTTGAAAAAGATGGAGAGTACACTTCTTACCAAATCAAAGCATTTTATTCTCCTCATCTGTGTACATGCTGCATACAGGCTGCTTACCACCATCAGCTCCTTCTTTAGGCTTCAGGCTTCCCAAATCCCAGCTACCTGGCTCTCCAAAACACTGTCAATTTCCACACTTAAAAAAAAAAAAAACGTTTTATTTTTTAAAGATTTTATTTTTAAGTAATCTCTACATCCAACGTGGGGCTCTAACAACCCCAAGATGGACAGTCACATGCTCTACCGACTGAGCCAGCCAGGCACCCAAAAAAATCATTTTAAACTTCATTTTTTAAAAAGACTTTTATAGTAATTTACTCATCAGAGGGCCTTTGTATAGTTAGACAAATGCTTGAATCCCAGCTAAAATATTGAGACTACTGACCAATATCTGAAGTGTTTTTAAGGGACCTCAAACAGGCATACAAGATGAAGAGAGCTTCTTAAAGGGACTCCTTGCAGGACAAAATTATTCTACTCCTTGGAAGCACAGGAAAGAAGTTTCTGATAGTTCTAGAATTGCTAATTTGATCCTGTCTCCATCAACAAAGTTAAGAAATTTTGAAGTCTATCTTTAATGTATCTTGCTGCACAATTGAAACATTCAACGACAACTTGTACACCATGTTCAAAGCATCATTATTCACAATAGCTAAAGGGTTGAGACAACCCAAATATCCATGGAGAAACAAAATGTCATATATTCATACAATGGAATATCACTCAGTCTTAAAAAGGAAGAAAACTCTGACATGTGCCTCAATATCAATGAATCTTGATGACACAATGCTAAGTGAAATAGGCCACTTTTATAGGGATGAATATTGTATGATTTCATTCATATGAGGTACTTAGAGTAGCCAAATTTCTAGAGACCAAAAGTAAAAGGGTAGTTGCCCAGGGTTGAGTGTAGAGGGGAACAGGGAATTTGTGTTTAATGGGTAGAGGGTTTCGGTTTTACAAGATGAAAACAGTTCTGTGGCTGATGGTGGATATGGGTGCACAGCAATGTGAATGTACTTAATGCCACTGAACTGTACGTTTCAAAATGATTACAATCTTTTTTTTTTTAAGTCAGTGGCAAAAAAAAATTAGATGCCAGTTTTTATTTTACCAGACAAGAACTAACACGTAGGCCTTTCCAAATCAGTTTTGGATCCTGGTAACTCTATGTGGGATTAGAATTATAGGAAAGCTCCCTGGAAAAGCCCCATCCCCCCATAGACATAAGTGGATGGGATCCCAAGAGACTCCTGAGTGGACTGGGAAACAGCCAGGGTGTGGGAAGGAGGAAGACAGGCAAATAGAAAGGGAACACTGGTCCACCATCTCTAGGGTTTTTCCTCAGGCTCCCCTTCGCTATGTCTGCTTCCAATGTAAAGTTTGGGGTTTGCCCAGTGGATGCTCCTCTGGGTACAAGGCCAGAAGGAGAAGGGGACATGGAGGCTGGGTACCAAATATTCTGGAACTCTTCTGGAAAAATCCCTTGCTTGACCGACCAGAAGGGATGTACTGCTTTTCCTACAGTTTGGCTTGGGAACACCACCAGCACGTTTGCAAATGTTAAGTGAAGTGCTTATAGGCTTGTTTTAGGAATGGCTTAAATATCCTATTGTAATGAGTTTGATATACTCTGGCACTGAACTTCTTGCTTGAAGTTTGCATTAACAGGAATGATTCTAATGTTTGAAGAAAAGAAAACCACATGCCCAAAAGGGTGTCCCGTGGGCCAACTCCCCAAGCGGGAGCTTAATACCTAATCTAATTGCAGTTTCAACCTCCCCCCAAAATGTAGTCTCAATGGGTCAGTCAGGAATTTTCCCAGAAGAGCCAATGAATCTGTAGCATAAGCCCTCTCCACCTCCAAAGGAAGATGAGGTAATCTGCATGATAAGATCCCTTGCTCTTTCCCCTAAGGAAAAGTGACTTTGGGGTGCCTGGGTGGCTCGGCCAGTTGAACATCTGACTCTTGGTTTCCACTCAGGGCATGGTTTCGCCTTTCATGAGTTCGAGCCCCACACTGGGCTCCGCGGCTGACAGTGTGAAGCCTGCTTGGGATTCTCTCTCTGCCCCTCCCCTTCTCATGCTCTCTCTCTCTCAAAATAAATAAATATAACTTAAAAAAAAAAAAAAAGCAACCTTGCCTGAGACAATCCTGTCCTTTTACTAATAACTTTCTTGCCCCGCCCTCCTTCCCATAAAACCCTTCCATTTTGTGCAAGTCCTCAGAGTTCTTCTGGACTTGCTAGATGGGATGCTGCCCAATTCATGAATCACTTAATGAAGCCAATTAAATCTTCAAATTTACTTGCCTGAATTTTGTTTAACATTTTAAATTATGCTGATTGAAAATTGTGTTTGAAACAGATAAAAGTGGGGACACCTGGGTGGCTCAGTCTGGCTCTTGATTTCGGCTCAGGTCATGATCCCATGGTTCGTGGGTTCAAGCCCTGAGTTGGGCTCTACCCTGACAGCAAGGAGCCTGCTTGGGATTCTCTCTCTGCCCCTCGCCCCACAACGCACATGCACGCATGTGCTCTCTCTCTCTCTCAAAATAAACTTTAAAAAATAAATAAAAGCAGATAAAAGTGAATCCCTCTATATCACCCCACTGTACATCCACACACAGCTACCCTAGCTGACAAGATATCTGAGAACACCAGAAGGCCACCTTGACCTTGAAAGGAGCCACATTGACCTTCCCAGAACAGAGGTGTCATCTCAAGCAGATGTGTGGAGACTGATAACAGGGACCTGTCTCTGGAGAAATGCCCCTGCTGCTGGCTGTCTCTTAAGTCAAGCAAAGGTAGACTTCTAGACTTCTTCTTGGATGCTCAGGGACTCCCAGACCCCTCGTTGCCATGTAAGGAACAGCAGGATTATTCTGCCCTCTCTAACACGTCTCTCCCTCCCTCCAAACAGGCGCACAAACCATACACTCAGCCTGGAGTTAGTTTGTGGAACTTGGGTAGCAAATACATTATTTGCTGCTGCACACGGGTGGGCTGGAACCAGGGCTATCAGACACACAGCCCACCCAAAATGCCAGTGTTCTTACAAAAGCAAAATAAGCATGGGTTGGGGGGCACCTACTGGACCAGCAAGTTAAGCTTTGACTCTGCTCAGGTCATGAGCTCACAGTTCATGAGTTGGAGCCCTGCATCGGGCTCTGTGCTGACTGCGCAGAGCCTGCTTGGGATTCTCTCTCTCTCCCTCTTTTTCTGCCCCACTCTCTATCTCTCAAAATAAATAAATAAACGTTAAAAAAAAAAAAAAAAAACAAAACCTTGGAAGATTGTCCATTCCAAATTGTACTTTAAAAAAAAGACAACAAAAAACAAAAACCATGGGGCGCCTGGGTGGCTCAGTCAGTTGAGCCTCCGACTTCAGCTCAGGTCATGATCTCCCGGCTCATTGCTGTCAGCCTGTCAGCACCAAGCCTGCTTCGGATCCTCTGTCCCCCTCTCTCTGCCTCTCCCCCGACTTGCACTCTCCCCAAAAATAAATAAATATTTAAAAACAAAACAAAACAAAACATGGGTGGGAAGAGATGGCTCAGGAAAGCAGGGAAGGCCCCTGGCAGAGCAATGCCCTTCCCTCTCGCCTCCCACAGGCACTTGCTCTCCAGTGGGACTCAGATTCCCCGTGATCCCACCAGCAGAAGCTGGAGGAGCACATCCGTGGATTTGGGAACCAACTCCAGACCCTCTAACAGACTGAAGTTCACATTCCAGTATTTGTCCATCCTCCCCTTGACCTCGGTGAGACTGGGGCTCTGTCACCCCGTCTGTCACACACACACATGTGCAGGCCCCCACAGAGTCACCTGCTTCACTTGAGGAAGCCTCAGCTGTGGGTCTGTTTGTTCCACAAACCCGGAAAGGAAGCCTGCTGACAGCCCATTTCCGGACCCAGGATCAGCCCCAGGACCCTGCGCAGCCACCCACAGCCCTAAGGAGAAGTAGGGCACGCCCAGCATCGACAAACACAATTGCGGAGGAAGCCCACGACAGATTTTGTGTGATAAAGAGCAGCTGACGGTGAAACCCAGATCACTGACCTTGGCAAATTGTTCAACCTTCAAAATATAAACACTTTATTCTCTGACTTTGCAATGAATGCACTTAGCTACAAGTTTACTCGGTTTCTTTGCTTTTTTTTACGTCCTAGGTCTTCCTCTCTCTCCTCCCCCTCCTCTTCTTTAAACTTCTTCTGGTACATCTTTGAGCATGTCTTTCAGAAAGTTTTACTGGATAGGCAACTTTCTGAATGTTTGCACGTCCAACTATGTCTTGATTTTGCTTTCAAAATTCGATTGTAGATTAACTGAGTATAGAATTCTGAAATCAAAATGATTAAAAGGTAGTTTAACGGGGTCTGGAATTTTCCCTTGAAATTTAGCCTTCTAGCTTTAGTGTTGCAGATGAGAACCCCAGGCTAATTTGGTGATCAGCTCCTTCTAGGTGATGTGTCTCCCTGACCCCCCCCCACCCCCCACCACAAATTTTAGGGATTTTTCTCCTTCCCCTTGGAATTCAGAAATGTCATCCAGATGTAGTTTTTCATTATTCTTACCTAGTACTCGTTGGACCTTTTTATTTTGTGATTTGAGCCTTTCTTTGGCAGAGACATTTTCTTTTCTTTTGATTCTTTGATTATTTCATTCTCTCAATTCTTTTCACGTATATCCTTTCTGGGATTTATGGTAGGCAATTTCTAAAAGTGTGCCTCTAGCCTCCATGATCCATCTCTGCTTTGGCTTTATCCACTGAATGTGGGAGACCAGCCTATCTCACTAATTCTACCTGAGACCACCCTGAGGTCACTCTGTTCACTAATTTGACCTTCATCCATACCCGTTCTGCTCTTCAGTCCATCTGTTGAAATTTTTTTTAATAATTTTTTTTAAGTTCCATGCCCAGTGTGGGCTTGAACTCACAACCCTGAGATCAAGAGTCACATGCTCTACCGACTGAGCCAGCCAGGCGCCCCTGTCGAAACATTTTTTTTATTTCAGCAATCATGCTTTTAATTTCCAAGAACTCTGTTTCTTTTTTTTTTTTAATTTTTTTTTTAACGTTTATTCATCTTTGAGAGACAGAGACAGAGCATGAGCAGAGAAGGGGCAGAGAGAGGGAGACACAGAATCCGAAGCAGGCTCCAGGCTCGTAGCTGTCAGCCCAGAGCCCGACGTGGGGCTCGAACCCATGAACCGTGAGATCACGACCTGAGCCGAAGTCGGACACCCAACCGACTGAGCCACCCAGGCGCCCCCTCTGTTTCTTTTTTATAAAAATGGTTTTTATTTCTGTAGATGTGATAGCATCTTGAATTCCCTTTAGTATACCAACTATCGTATTTTAAAGTTCTTTTCTTTCCTGATTAACTCTGTTTCATCAGGAGGTTGTTCACTGACTTGTAGTTCAATGACTCTTCTGCTGGTTTTCCTCAGTTGTTTCATGATTTTTGACTGTTCTTATTTTTTCCAAGGGAATCTTGTCTATTTAGAATTAGAGATTTGGATATACTTCCTCTGTCCTGGTGAGAATTTCTGCTTGCTTGTTTTTTGTTTTTTAAGAGTTTTATTTTTTTAAGTAGGCTCCACACCCAATGTGGGGCTTGAACTCATGACCCCAAGATCAAAAGTCATGTGTTCTACAGACTGAGCCTGCCAGGAGCCCCAGGAATCTGTGCTTTCTTAGGAGTAAGTGAAGATTTGGTTACAGTGGTCCTAGCTCCAGTGGTCTTGGGGGTGGAAGGGGAAACTGCTACTTTCTCTGGCTCTAGTGCCTTCTCTGGGAGCCTCTTGTATCATGACTCTTGTCACACGCTTAACTGACTGAACCACCCGGCCGCCCCTCATGACTCTCCTCTTATTTGGTAAGCAATAAGCTTTACTCCAAATTTTCACTTGAGGAAAAAATTTTAAACTTGCCACTTCAAAGCACGGATGTTTACAGCTCATGAATTAGTTACCATCGTCATACCAGTTCCTTCTCCCGGTCCCTGCTGTCTCTGCACTTGGAGCTATTCTGGAGTTTTAACAGAAAGTACACTTTTTTGGAGATCCTCTCTCTCTGCCTTTATGGGGGTGTAGGTACATTGGCTCTTTCACATTTTTATTAATCTGATCACATCTGCTTTATATCTGTCACAAATCATTTCTATATTGGTGGTCTGACAACTCCCTGCCTGGATTGCCAGTGCTTTCAAGTGATTCCTTTTTTCTCCCCCTCACCTAAAAAAATTGAGATATAATTTACACTCAGTGAAACACACAAATACTAAGTTTACATTTCTACTTCTGAAAGTCCCCCTGTAAAGTACTTTTAGCACTCACGTGTCTGTCTTTCTCATGGACTATAAGTTTCTCAAGGGCATGGCAAGTGCTTTGTTAACCAGCTATCCTTGTCTCTGGCAACTCCTGGTACCTAGTATGTGTTCTACATATTTGGGGAAGGAAGGAAGGAGTGGAGTCAGTCACTGTCAGTCTTGTGTTGTCAGTGGGTGTTAATATTCACCTCAGCTGCACATCCTTGGAGCAGGCCAATGTGGAAAAGCTTCAGATTACTCATCTCCCGACATGTCTAATTTCCTGTTCATTCAAGGGCTCAGTGGTTCCTAGACGATATATCCCCAGGTGACTGTCTCCCAAACTGTCTCCAGGATTCTGAGACACCTCGCGTTGTACTGACTTGCTCACACAGTTGCTTTAAAATGGATATGAGTGAGAAACTTTGAATCTGTGCCAAAGTGGGTAATGGAAAAGAAAGCATGTATTATCCAGTTCAAAAGATTTCTTATGCTTTGATTTTCCCTGGCAGGTTTTTGGAATCAACCCTGCGCACTCACAGATAATTTTTAAATCAAATTATTCTTTCTCATCATGGTAGCTTCTTAAACTCGATTTGCCAATATCAGCCACAATGTTGGGCTGACAGGCCAGGAATCGTAGATGCTCACATGTCATGTGAGGTTGTCACACATAATCTAAGTTGCACCCACTGCACCTGCTCAAACAGGATAACTTACCAACTCACCAGCTGCTGTTAAAGTTCTTCTTTCCCAGGTCCCTCTCCCTCATAGCCCTGCTGTGTACTGTTTAAGAGACTTTTTGTTCGAGGGACTTTAAATTATCCAAAATGTTGAAATCAAAACTGGAATTTATTGGCTCCCATAACCTAAAATATTCACAGACAGATCTGACCCAAGGTCGTCACCAAACTGAAACAGTGTTCTGGAATCCAGTTTGTCCTCTTGGCTCTGCTTGCTCCTCAGTTTCTCCCTGACAATCATAACGTGGTTCTTGCCATAGAAGTTCTTAAATCCTCTCAGCTTCAAACTCAGTGGACAGAGAAAGCTTCTCTTCCCCAAGAGTGACACAAAAGCCTTGAGCCTGTTTACAGCTGGGGACAAGTACCCTTAGCTAAACCAACCATGCCATCTTACCGGATAATAGGGCCAATAGTTAGCCTGGAGCCACCGGGGCTCACCCTGAGTGTGGGGTCAACCTCATCCAAATCCCAAAGACCGAGCTGGAGAGGAGTGAGTGGTTCCTGATGGAAATACAGAGAAATATTTTATCAGCAGGAAAGAGGGTGCAAGTCACAAAAACAGCAGGTGTGATAATAGCTTATGAGCATACTGGCTATTCTGAATCACTCTCTTCTCAATTTAGTGAACATGCATTTCCATGAATCCTAACTCATTTGAGCTCGCCTCCCTTTCCATATGATATTCGAGGGTGTGGCTTTGAATCTCTTATCATTCTCTTATCATTGGCAAATCGAGTTTAAGAAGTAGCTACAATGATGAGAAAGAATAATTTGATATAAAAATTATCTGTGAGTGCGGAGAGTTTATTCCAAAACCCTGAAGTAACCTTAAGTAACTCCTTTTGGTTTCGTTTGATTGATTGATTGATTTTTATTTTTACGTTTAAGTAGGCTCCACGCTCAACGTGGGGCTTCAACTCACAAGATTGATCTCTCTGAGATCAAGAGTCGCATGTTCTACTGAGGGAGCCAGCCAGGTGCCCCTGTTGTTGTTGTTGTTGTTGCTTTAAACTGTATCAACTCAAGGAGTTATTTATATCCAAAGCTGAACACAATACTCTGAGAATAGTCTGACTAATGTAGAATCAAGTGGCTCTTTCCCCCCAGGTGCTGATAGTAGACCCTTGTAATACACTCAAATTTTGTATAACTCAGGTATACAACCTTAAATGCACACCCATCACACTTTACCTTTTCAGATGCAGTCCATTGTGTGTACCCTCTGGTAAAGCGGTAGAAAGATCCTCTGGTCTTTTAGAATGTGATGACTTCTGGGGCGCTTGGGTGGCTCAGTGGGTTGAGCATCCAACTTTGGCTCAGGTCATGATCTCGTGGTTCCTGGGTTGGAGTCCTGCATTGGGCTCCATGCTAACAGCTCGGAGCCTGGAACCTACTTTGGATTCTGTTTCTCCCTCTTTCTCTCTGCCCATTTCCCGCTCACGCTCCATCTCTCTATCTCTCAAAAATAAATAAACATTGGCTTTCTGGAAACCAACTCTCCACTTCCCTGAAGAATAATGAGGCTGAAGTCACCTTAGGCTGGCTCCCAGGACCTCTCTAGGGTGGGAGGTACTAGGCAAGGAGAATCCATAGTCTCCTTAAACCACACACTATATTTTTAGCCTCTGCAAAGAGGTAGGAAGGACTGGAAGGCATATACACCAACCTAGTTTTCAAGAAGCATTTGTCTGGCTGCAACAAAGACCTATGGGGGCCTCAAAAAAGGGGCTTCTGGTCTCCAAGATTAGGAAAGGTATCATTAAGAAGGCCTTCAAGCTAGACCCTAAAAGACAGGTATGTTTTCAACAGGTGAAAATGGGGTCCCAAGAGGGAACACAAGATAGAAAAGGGTTTTTGTCTAAAAAAATCTACACATGAATAAATTTGCTGGGTGTCTGGGTGGCTTGTCAGTTAAGTGTCCAACTCTTGATATCAGCTCAGGTCACAATCTCACGGTTCCTGAGATCAAGTTCTGCATCGGGCTCTGTGCTGACAGCATGGAGCCTGCTCAGGATTCTCTCTCTCTGCCCCTCCCCTGCTCCCATGCTCTCTCTCTCTAAATAAATTAACAAATGAATATTTTTTTAAAAAAGAAGTTTGCTGGGGAATGGAGGTGTCTGATTTGTCATGGACATACGAAAGAAAGGCATACATTAAAATGAAGCTAAAAGGAAAATTCTGCCTATTCCCAGCCCTAAGCCTTCATGCTGTCACTCCCCTAGGAAATGTCTCCAAGTCAGGATACTCTTTAATTGTAGTAAGAGGAGTCCCCATCCTGAACCCTGCTTTTCAGAGGACCCTGCATGTTACAGTCGTAGTCTTAAAAATTAAATTTTTTTAAAGATTTTTTTAAAGTAATCTCTACATTCAACACGGGGCTCAAACTTAGAACCCCAAGATCAAGAGTTGCATGCTCTACCAACTGAGCCAGCAAGGCATGCCCCAAGTTGAATTTATTAATGTACAAAATAGCATTTCATCATCTAATCATAAAAATAATATGTGTAAATTATGGATTTTTTTTTTTAATGAACAGTCTTAATGAACAGTCTTTATTAGACTCAGACCAGAGTCTGAGAGTCTTGAGGACCTCTGTCTATTTGTCAGTTTTCTTCTCAACCTTCTTTCAGGCCTGTTTCATTAATCTTGTGAGCTGCTCTTCCTTCAGATAATGGATTGTGGCCTTCTTCCTCTTCTTCGGGGTGGCTGTCATCGCCTGGTTCTTCCAGCCAGCCTTGAGAGCCAGGTGCCCGGTTCAGGCAAACTTTCCTGCAGGCTACTGACGTACAACCTTGAGGGAAGCAGGAACTGACCCTCTGCTTCTTCTTGTTGTAGGGCAGTGGGGCCCATTGAACACCTTGAGGTGCTTAGGGCAGCCTGGCCTCCCTTGGTATTGGAGACAGCCTGCCTCGCAACTTCATAAAGAATAACTGGAGGCAAAGAAGTGGTAGCGGCCAAAGGATGGGCTGGTGATCATTCTCTTGCAGAAAGAGACCAGGTACTTTAACTTGTTTCTGTAGAAATTGCCAGATATGTTGATGCTTTCACAGCAAGTGACCATTACCTCCTGGCCCAGTGGTACCTGTTTGGCCACAATGGCTGCCAGGCGCCCTGGGAGATGCCTGGGCCATGGAGCACCAGGACCTGCCCTCTGCCATCTTCTGTGGCCTCCTGGGAAAGTGGAATGTTTTAATACAGAGAAATTTTAAAGAAGAAAAGAAAGACTTGGCATGAACATTAAAATTATCTTATTGAAAGTCACACAAAGTGCCCTCTCACTCAGGATCCTACTCTTAGCATTGGCATAAGCACTCCATAACTCTAAACATCGACCCCGTGATCAACCCTGTCCAGACTTAGGAAATGCCTCTCCGCTTCTCATGCTCCATATTCCTAAACAAGAGGCAGTAGCTTCCAAATGCTTTGAAAGTTTCTCACTGTATCACTGTTGACTTAAGATGTAGACGCTTCAAACTACAGGAAGGACTGAAAACTGAAAGTACATCAAAAGGAGAGAAGACAGATTCGCTACCTTATAAATCCCTTCTCTGGGACGGTACAAATGTCAGATTCTGACGTGATGAGGTACCATTTCCCAGTAGTGGTCAGTGCCCACGTTGGGTTTTTTTTTCATGTTTTATCCAATTCTTGGCTCTAAAGATATTTGGAGATTTGCAGTTTCTGCACAGTTTTGCTTATGATGGCTGACAAAATATTTTGCAACATTACCAGTTCATATGACTTTTAAATTTGTAAATATATAGATCTAGATCCAATGTATATGAACCACGATACCTGTTCTTTATGTTGGCAACAAAATGAATACTGATGGCTAGAATCGTGAATAGTTTCGTTTTTATAAAAATATTTAATAAGATTTAACCAAATCTTTAACATTAAAAGTCAGCTTTATTTAAGTGATTTTGACTTAAAATATTGATACTGACTAATCATAATTTGAATTTTATTCTTAATTTTAACAGGATTTTGAATATAACATATATTAAATGCTGTACCCTGGGAACACAATTTAAAAAAGATTTTTAATCCTGCAGGATTAAATCTGGCCCACCACCTGTTTTTGTTTTGTAAATAAAGTTTTATTCGAACACAGCTATACTGCTCATCGTTTACATGTTGTCTGTGGCTGCTTTCATGTTACAGTGACAGAGTTGAGTAGTTTTCACAGAAACCATATGGCCCACAAAACCTAAAATTTTTACTGTCTGGTCTTTCATAGAAAGGGTTTGCCAGTTTCTGCTTTGGATGATTACTGCCAAAGGAATACAAATTATGTGAAAATCTTTAATATATCAACATAATTTTGCTGAAATGAATTTTTAAAATTTATGGAATATACATATATACAAATTATAAATTATGAATGTCTTTATTTTATTACTTATCCAAACATCACTGGCTTCTCAACAGAACACCCAGACATGTGTGATATTGGTAGTCATCTTTAATAGCCTGCCAACTTTTAGCTGTATAAAAGCCAGAGCTTTTCACATATTTTTCAAGTTTATATTTAGGAAGTTATGTTTTTCCATATGAGGTGTGTTTACTCTTGCCCTGGGCTCTGCAAATACGGGGGCAGGCTTGCCAGAGTGTACTCTGAAATATACCCCTGTTCTGCCATATTGAAGTCCGAGCCTGGATGCTGGAGCTTGGGAGATGGACCCCTGTGCCTTTGATGGGAGTTTGTACAGAGGGCACCATCCCGGAACAGTAACACTGTTACTTGCTCTGTGCCCTGCTTCTAGATGGGTGGCCATTAGGACGTTTGGACAGACTCAGTCCCCAGAAGGACACTTCCCTCTGCAGTTGAGCAGATGGGACCCACTTTGGCCCTGGAAACCTATGTGAGCTTCCAGGCCAGGTGTGTGGGAGGCTCTGGCATGGAGAAGAGCTCCAGAGGGCTCGGTCAGTGCCGAAACAGCTCTCTCACCCACGCAGGCAGCTCTGTATTTCCTTCAACAGCTATGGTCTTCTGGCCACTGCCCAAGCTCTCTCCTCTGCCTGCCCAGGCAGAACCTATATGCCAGCAAGAGCTCTTGGTGCCTGTGGGGACTGTGTAACTCAACATGTGAGGCTGACACTCAGGACGCATCCGTCTCTGCTGCTGGGGGAGGCAACTATTCACAAAATGTTGGCAAACTTTTCCTTAACTATTGCCAGATTTAGCAAATAAAAATGCTGGATGCCCAGTTAAACTTGAATTCGTAAACGACAAATGCTGTTTCAGTATGAGTGTGTCCCATACAATAGTATTGTATGTTAAAAGTATGTGTCACTTCTCAGACAAGGCACTTAAGGACTCGGGCATTCGAGAGTCACTGTTCTTCCCCTGCTGAGGAGACTTTGGAGGTTATGTGTTTTAGATGATACGATAGGGGATGGGTGGGGCGCCTGGGTGGCTCAGTCGGCTAAGCATCTGACTTCAGCTCAGGTCATAATCTCACAGTTTGTGAGTTTGAGCCGAGCATCAGGCTTTCTGCTCTCAGCACAGATCCTGCTTTGGATCCTCTGTCCCCCACCCCCCTCTCCTCCCTGCTTGTGCTTTCTCTCACTCTCTCAAAAATAAACATTATATATATATATAAAAGTTAAAGTTTTTTATATATATATATATATATATATATATATATATATATATATATATGAAGTTAAAGTTATATATATATATATATATATAAAAGTTAAAGTTATATATATATATAAAGTTAAAGTTATATATATATATATATATATATATATATATATATATATATATATATGTTAAAGGATGGTTGCCCAGCTCATAGAAATGAACTTTCATTCATAGCTGGAAAGTTGTGATTTTTTAGGGTTTATCTATTACCGCAGCATCACCTAGACCCTTCTGACTGTTATATCATTCGAGACCCTGCCCAGATGTCACTCTGGCTCCTTCCTCTTCCATTGTGCTCCTCTCATGTTTTATGAACCCCTTGCTTCCAATGTTTAATAAATGCCTGCTTAGTTCTCTCTCTCCCTCTAACCAGGGCACAAGAGTCTTGCCTTATTTGACTTTGTGATCACAGGATCTCACACAGGAAGTACTTTAGTGTGTGCTGAATGAATGAATGGCCAGAAGTTCTCTTCAAATTCATCTTGGTATCACCAAGGACGTTACCTCTTTAGGTTTTATCTCCATTATTCCTTAAATAAAGGACCATCTCTCTTTAAATAGGTCTGCAATCTTGGGAAATTTAGTTACATGTAGCTGTGTTATTTATATAGTGACTGGTCACCAGAAGAACAAGAGATTGTGGGTGATGACATTCATTCTTAGTCACAAATTAAAAGAGAAACATGACAATGACATTTCCACTGTGAGAGAAAAGGTCACCTGGCATTCAGAAGCCCTAATTGCAAGGCCATGTTTCCATTCTAATCATCTATACTTTCTGGAGATGTCATTGCTACTAATACAGAAAGGCTGGGGCCCACAGTCTACTTAGAAGAAAAAAGGAATTACTATTTCCCTAAAAATTTAGATCAGTGATGCTCAACCACGAAGTGGGAAGTGTGCATGCATATCAGAATCTCAGAATGGGGGAAAACATAAAAAATATTTTGATTTTGGGGTGCCTGGGTGGCTTAGTGAGTTAAGCATCCAACTTGGGCTTGGGTCATGATCTTGAGGTTCACCGGTTTGAACCCCATGTCAGGCTCTGAGCTGACAGATAGCTCAGAGCCTGGAGCCTGCTTTGGATTCTGTCTCTGTCTCTGTCTCTGTCTCTGTCTCTCTCTCTCTGTCCCTCCTCTCTCTCTGTCACTCTCTCTCAAAAATAAACATTTAAAAATTTTAAAAATTTTATTCTATTGTGAAAATTCATTTTTTAATACAAAATACAGAGAGATTCAAGTGTGACACTCTAGGCTGTGAGGCATGTGGAGAATATGGAATGGGCAAGCAGTCAGAACAAGCTGCAGAACTGAGGTGGAAATCGGTGCGCATTTGTTAGCCAAAGGGTGTCATTTGTGTTGCGTGTTTGGCACCATCTGTGCTACTGTTCCCACTGTAAACACAAAGTAAGTCATCTTTGTTTTAAGGGGAGTGGAGGCTTTTCTTTTAAAGCACGTTTTGATTTGTAGTTCTTAGGATGTGGCAAAAAAAAAAAAAAGAGGGGGCTTTGATGAGGATAGAAAGATGAAGAAGCAGAGGCAATTCTGTTTGGAGGTTGGTCTGTGAAAGGGAAGATGAGAAGTAGAAGGGTAAAGCAAAAGAGCTTTGGGAGTTTTATTTCCTTGTTTTAAGATTGGAGAGACTTGAGCATGTTTTAAAGGCTGAAAGGAAAATCCAGTACAGGAGATGAGGTGGAAAAAGCAGGAGAGAACGGAGGATGGATATAGATAATGGATTGTGGATAGAGAGAGATCTCGGGGGCAGGGGGGAGGGGTGAAGAAACTGAACAGACGAGGGAAGAGGTTAAGAGGGACAAAGAATTGGGGCACCTGGGTGTCTCAGTTGGTTAAGCGTCCAACTTCGGCTCAGGTCATGATCTCATGATTTGGTTTGGTTCGTGAGTTCAAACCCCGCAGGGGGCACTCTGTTGTCAGCATGGAGCCTGCTTCAGATCCTGTGTCTCCCTCTCTCTGCCCCTCCCCTGTCTCTCTCAAAATTAATACACACACACACACACACACACACACACACACACACACGGACAAAGACTTGGTTTGAGAGTCCCTGGCAGGTTGCTGGGGACTGCAGGCCATCATGGTAATCAGGGGGTAGGTAGAAAACTGATTTGCCTATTTTTATGAATATCTGAACTCCAATGCTAAATTTGTACAAATTTCTGCAGTTCCATACTGAAGTTTGTGGGTGGTCAAAGAAATTCACTCGGCCAAATTTAGAAACTATTATCCTACTTCAGGGTGAGGCTAACATTTTCAAACTTTTCAAAAATGGCTAGCTTGCAATTGAGCTTGTTTTGTTTGGAATATAGAATTGAAGCCCTGAAGACATTGAATCTGAGCTATAAAGGCTCAAATACCAACCTTGTTCATTCCTTTAAGCATGTGTTACAAAAATTGATTTCTAGATTATTCCAGTTGATATTTGAATGTCTTTTCATTTGCTCATCTTGATGATGTTCTAAAGGACAAGAATTTTGAAAGTGGTTTCCAAGAAAAACAAATTCCAACCTCATTCTAGTCCAGCTGCTGGATAAACTCAGGCTAACTTTTCCTTGTGTGTGGGGAGGTAGACCCGAATTTCCTTTGTGAAACTCAGGGTGGGAGGGAAATTCTTCCTTCCTGATTTTCAGTCTTTGCCAGAAAATGCCTCAAGAACAGCTTAAGTGATACGCTTGTCAGTTGCATAAGAAAACATTTAGAAAATCACACTGGAAATCTAGGGATGAAGTAGTTCCCTGTTAATCGTAAAGAAGAGACCCGGTTTCGTATGCCACTGTATCATTTCCATCAACGTATGAGGCCAAGCTGATTTGTCTGCACCTCGGGCCACAGAAACCAAATAGAGGCAGGCTGTGCCTTCCACGTACATAAGACACAAGGCTTGTTGTGGAAGCCAGTACACTCAGCACTCACACCGATACTACCTTACTAAGATTAAAAACACGAAGCTTTTCGGGAACCCTCTTGCCCTGTTGGTGGGATTGCAAACTGCTGCGGCCGCTCTGCAAAACAGTGGGGAGGTTCCTCAAAAAATTAAAAATAGATCTACCCTATGACCCAGCAATGGCACTGCTAGGAATTTACCCAAGGGATACAGGAGTGCTGATGCATAGGGGCACTTGCACCCCAATGCTTATAGCAGCACTCTCAACAATAGCCAAATTATGGAAAGAGCCTACATGTCCATCCACTGATGAATGGCTAAAGAAGTTGTGGTTTATATATACAATGGAATACTACTTGGCAACGAGAAGGAATGAAATCCTCTTCATTTGCAACAACAGGGATGGAACTGGAGGGTATTATGCTAAGTGAAAGAAGTCAGTCAGAGAAAGACAGATATCATATGTTTTCACTCATATGTGGAACTTGAGAAACTTAACAGAAGACCACGGGGGAGGGGAAGGGAAAAAAAAAAGTTACAGACAGGGAAGGAGGCAAACCATAAGAGACTCTTAAAAACTGAGAATAAACTGAGGGTTGATGGGGGTGGGAGGGAGGGGAAAGTGGGTGATGGGCACTGAGGAGGGCACCTGTTGGGATGAGCCCTGGGTGTTGTATGGAAACCAATTTGGCAATAAATTTCATATTTAAATACATACATACATACATATATACATACATACATACATACATACATACATACATACATAAAAACACAAAGTGTTTAAAGACCAAAATACATTTGTTCTCAAAAATTGCCATTGCTTTGTTTTTAGCCGTGATGTTTACATTAGTATAAACTGTCTAATGAGCCTAAAGGGTGCTGTGGGGGGTGTTGTAAGTTTATCAAAGGAGAATAAGGAAGAGTTGAGGAAAAACTGCTCTAAATAGGAAAAAAACAGTGCCAAGAATATCCGCAGAGGCTTTACCGTGCTGACAGTACCTTACTTAAATTCAAATTCCTGGCCTAGGTGGAGGGCGTATCTGGTTCTATGAGGACGGTGACTTTAGGATAAGAAACACTTTATTGTGAAGACATTCTAGATTTCAGGCTTTGGGTCTGAGATAGATGGGCAGGGTTTCCTTGTCCACCTGACCCTTTCATGCCCACTGAGATCATTAATTCCAGATGACCCGCTAGACCGTGTGTGGGTTGCCTGGTGTCAGAGTAGGAACGTGGCATGAAACCATGAAGGTTTCTCTGGCTTTATGCTAATTTCCATCGTTTTGTGGCCAAACCACTGTTTAGCTGACATTTCTGTAAGATGATGGTATAATATCATCTTATTATGGGGTGGGGACCCGCTTCCCCAGTTTAAGACATCTTTGGCTTCTTCCAAACACCTAGCTAAGATAATTAGGTCTTATGGCAGAGACAAAGGAACATAGCAACCTTTCTCTTCAACTGGATTTTCTAACTTCATTCTTGTATCGGGGCTACAACCTTAGGATCTCAGGGAAAGGGGATGTAGCTATTCACTGGAGGTAAATGTAGAGCTTTTGGATCATTTCCTGGACTGTTGGATGACTGTTCAATAATAGGTAACTTTAGATAACGTTTATGGTATTACAGGATTATCCTAAGTACTTTATAAACAGTAACTCATTAATGCCTCACAACAGCTATATGAGAAGGGCATTATTATGATCCTCATTTTCTTTTTAAGTAAGCTCTACACCCAACGTGGGGTTTGAGCTCACAACCCTGAGATAGGAGTCGCATGCTGTACTAAGTGAGCCAGCCAGGTGCCTTTTTATTTTATAGAGAGGCAACCAAAGGACCAAGTGCAGTGGACTGAATTGTGTTCCCCAAAATTCATATGTGGAAGCCGTAACCATCAATGTGACTGTATCTGGAGATGGGGGTCTTCAAGGAGAACATTAAGGTTAAATGAGGTCACGAGGGTGGGGCCCTAATCCGACAGGACTGGTGTCCGAATAAGAGGAACGGACCAGGGATGCATACACACAGAGAGGCCATGTGAGAACACAGCAAGAGGATGGTCTGCCAGCCAAGGGGAGAGGCCTCAGGGGAAACTAAATCTGCTGACAACTTGGTCTGAGACTTCCAGCTTCCAGAACTGTAAAAAGATAAATTTCTGTTGTTTAAACCACCTAGTTTGTGGTATTTTGTTGTGGCAGCTAGCAAACTAATATACTATGAAACTAAGAAATGTGCCCAGGATCACACAGCTCTTAAACGGGAGAGCTAAGATTTGAACCCGGGTAGTCTGGCTTCAGCAATCATACTCTCAACCTTTTTCTGTCTTCATCCAAGGAGTTAAAGCCATACTTCTCAACAGAAATATAATGTAAGCCACAAATTTGAACCTCACGTGTAATTCACAATTTTCTAGCAGTCACATTTTAAAAAACAGATGAAATTAATTTTAATAATGTATTTTATTTAAAATTTTTAAAAAATGTTTATTTGTTTTTGAGACAGAGATAGAGCGAGTGGGGGAGGGGCAGAGAGAGAGGGAGACACAGAATCCAAAACAGGCTCCAGGCTCTGAGCTGTCAGCATAGACCCTGATGGCAGGGCTTGAACCCACGAACTGTGAGATCATGACATGAGCCGAAGTCGGACGCTTAACCGTCTGGGCCACCCAGGCGCCCCTTAATAATGTATTTTATTTAACCCAATGTACCAAAGTCTTATTTAAGCATTTAATCAATATGAAGTTATTAATGAGATATTTAACACTCTTCTTTCGTACAGAGTCTTCCAAATCGAGGGTTTATTTTGAACTTACAGCACATCTCAATTTGGACTAGCCACATTTCAAATAAGCCACACATGGCTGGTGGCTACCATACTGGACAGCATAGTTGATTAAAGCACTTTCACGGCTCTCTATTGTGCACAAGATAAAATCAAGACTCCACCCATGTTTCTAGCTTCATGTTCTTCCTAGCTGCAGACTTTTTAAGCTCCTAAAATTGGCAATACTTAAATGTTAGCTTTCCATTCACACCATGCTGCTTTTCAGCTTGGTACCATGCTCTCCCCATTGTCTGGATGCCCTTCTTCTCATCCATCTGGCTTTTTCCTGCCTCTTGTAGATACCCTGTTCAGGTTTCCCCTCCTCCCGGAAGCCTTTCCTACAGCCCACACTGAATTGGATGCCCTTTTTTTTTTTTTTAATTTATTTGTTTATTTTGAGAGAGAGAAAGCATGTGTGAACGTGCACAAGTGGGGAAGGGGAAGAGAGAGAGGGGGGCAGAGAGAGAGAATCCCAAGCACGTTCAGCGAGGTCAGTACAGTGAACTCACGAACCGTGAGATCATGACCTGAGCTGAAATCAAGAGTTGGACACTTAACTGACTGAGCCACCCAGGCGCCCCGGATACCTCATCTATGTGTTTCCTCATAACATTTCATCCTAATTCATCCTGACATTTAGGTCTTCTTATTATACTTATTTGTATATGTGTCTGCCTCTCTGATTATACTGTGAGCTCAGTAGCAGATATGCTTTATTTATCTCTGTGCCCAACACAGAATCTGACACATAAAAGGCAACAGTAAAATTAAGCTGAACTTAATACACATGTTTTGGCATACAAGATTCTTCATCCTGGTTGACCAGAATTTCCTCCAAATCATGAGGAAACCAGGCACAGGCCTCCTGGAGGGAAATATGGGTGGGCACTAGAGCTACGTAAATGTGGGTGTGTGGGGTGCAGTGTCTCTATAATTTCAAGACTCCTTAAATAAACATAAAATCAAAGTAAAATCAAATTTTCTATGCAAAAGCAGTGTCAAAAATCAGATCTTCAAATTTCACCAACAAACCTATTGAAAAGACAAAGCTAGTTTACTGCTTACCTCAGCAAGCTTTGAAAAAGCTTTGGCTGTGTCTCAGATGGTCTCAGATAGAGGGAGTAAGGTCAGAATTAGGTGGAAGTTTGATTTAAGACAGATTTTTCAAAGAAGGAATGGGAGGGGGGAATCTTGGTTAGGATTGGGTGAAGGTCACAATATCACAGTCCAGGAATGGTGTAAATAGCAAGGTAAGGATTTTAAGGGGAAGACTCAAGACTCAAGGGCAAAAATTATTGTTTTCCACTGAAAACTTGATGAGTATTTCTTTAAGATCTTATATGAAAAATCAAACTATTTACCTACACAGGAGACTCCTGGAAAAATAAAAGTCACCCTAATGAAGACAGAAGAATAGCAAAGTCAGGCTAATGAAAACAAAGGATTCTCCCTAAACTGATTTAACAGGATTCTGGTAAAAATTGGGCTCATGAGGACAGGCCCAAGGATGAGGTCTATTTGAGAATAAAGAGTCCGACTAGGGGTGCCTGGGTGGCTTAGTCTGACTCCTGATTTCGGCTTAGGTCACAATCTCTCGGTTCCTGAGCTCTGTGTCCAGCTCCACACTGACAGCATAGAGCCTGCTTGGGATCCTCTCTCTGCTGCTGTCCCGTGCACACCTTCTCTCTCTCTCAAAATAAGTAAACATTAAAAAAAAAAAAAAAGAGCCTGACTCAAGTTTTGTCAAAGGGGGAGTCTGTGTCAACGGGGAGCAGCCTAAGGTCCTCTTGGCTTGCCTTTCCTGGCATGGAACCATTGTGTCACAAGCCAGGGCAAAAGTGACAGGGACCCAGTATTCTCAACATGCCACACCTGAGGAAGAGCCTCCGTTCCACAAAGAGGGGCTGAGTAGAAGAAGGTCCCTACTTCTTGACCACACTTGGACTTAGTGTCAGCAATAGGTGGCTGTGAGAAGGATGAGAAAAGGTATTGTTCTGCTACTGGGGATGTTCTGGGTCTCAGCAGTGTGGGACCTGGGGACAGGTTGCCATCTTGGTTCAAATACCACAGACTCTCACCTTTCTTATTATGTTTTCTTACCTAGCTGTTCTTCAATAAATGTTTCCTTATGTGCTGTTTGCCTTTAGGAACATTTCTGGAGTCCCCTTGTCCCCCCCCCCCCTTTTTTTTTTTTGTAGCTTCACTTTTACTGGGGAGCAGGTCAGTGGAGCACCTTATGACATCATGCCAGAAGTCAGTCCTCAGAAGTATTTAAGATCCATGGCTGGCAAAGTTGTTCAAGGAGACTCAGGATGAAGGACAACATGTATTAGATTCTAAGTGGTGATTTTATGTATGCAGGAAAGGATCTAAAGCTTTGAATTAGTACACAATGGACGATTATGTGACTAACAATCCTGTAATGTTAGAGGTTAACTTATAGAATGCCATTAAGGTGTGATTTGAGAAAGCATATATATCCAGTAGAGGGGTGCCTGGGTGGCTCAGTGGATTAATCATCTGACTTTTGATTTCAGCTCAGGTCACGATCTCATATTGATGAGATCGAGCCCCATGTCAGGGTCTGTGCTAACAGCACGGATCCTGCTTGGGATTCTCTGCGAGAAGTGAAAGGTTTCACTTTCAGAAATAAAACAAAAAGCTGTGCTGTCTAGTTAATAGGTTTACAACCTATTGGAAATATGTACGAACCTCTCCCAACAATGGAGTCCCAAATCCTTAGACACTTCACTTCCTGGTTCTTCACGTGGGCCCTGCAATGAGCATGTGCCAAAGAACTGAAGTTTCTGCATCATGTGAGGGGATGTACATTTGTTCCAATCAGACTACTTTTTGCCTTACATGGGCATAGGCAACTTCCGGCTAATGGTGTAGCCTCTGTAGTCCTCAGCCAATGAGGAATCAGGGGAGGGACCTGCACACTAGGAGACTAACCTACCAGAGTGTGCCTGTCCATCAGACACGGCTCTTGCAACAATGTTGATTAAAGCCTGGCTTCACTGTGCTGAGTCTCCATGTCCCTCCTTTGATTGGGTCAGTGGGCTTATTTCTCACATTCACTCTTTTCCCCTCTCTCTCTGCCCTCCCCAGCTTGCTCATACTCTCTCGCAAATACATAAACTTAAAAAAACACATCTATGTCCAGTAGAGAAGAGAACCCCAAGTGTTGTGGTTTAATTGCTTGAAGATTAGCTGGTTTTATATCTAAATTAGAAATTTCATTTTAGAATTTCTTTTCCCACTGATTACATGAAACGTAGTTCTTTTCTACACAGCTTGTCATCCTGCCAGCTCCTTCATTGAGTTAAATAAAACTTTAACTCGTGTCTATTTTTGTATGAGAATTATGTTTTTAACAATTAAAAAATTTTACTTTCAAACCTCTGTAGTCTCAATTCTGAATTTTTTTCCTACACAGATAGCACAGACCACAGATAGTAAGATTAAGGAAAAGACAGTTTTTCTGAAACTCTGGCTCCTAAGGTCCTGAAGATTCTCTTAGCAGGGTCATGCACTCCTAGGGGAAAATGTGTTATGGACTGATTTGTGCCCCCACCCTCACCCACCCACCAAATTCATGTTAAAGTCCTCCAGTACCTTAGAGTGTAACTATATTTGGAGATAGGGCCTTTAAAGCTGTAATTAAAGTAAAATGAGGTCAGATGGGTGGGCCCTAATCCAATATGACTGGTGTGCTTATACAGAAAGACATACACACACACATACACACACACACACACACACACGACCGTGAGGACACAGAAGGCAGCCATGTACAAGTCAAGCGGAAAAGAAACCAACTATCTAATACATTACGCAGGGGAATGTTTTGGGTTCCTTGGGACTGACCAGATGTAGGAAACCTTTGCTTCTGGGGGACATCATTGAAGAAATTATGGCTACCCCAAAAATGTATAGGTTAGAAGCAACAGTCTCAGTAAGGGTAGGGATCTGCAAATACTGCAAACACAAATACCGTAAACGATAATTGTGCTGTTGGGAGTTTGTCACAAAATTCCCGAAGCCCTGATGTGGAGAGTAGGTATTTTTGTGGGTTGAGGCAGGGCCCCCCCCCCACTTCCTTCTGTATTTATTCAGCTTTCTGTGTATTTCATTAATCAGCTGGCCGCTTGGTTTAGACAAGATTGTTGGTCTATAATAGCCAGTTTGCAAAGTTACCAGAAAACACCAGGGTTCTATCTATAATGGTCTTAGTATTTTTAGTTCAGGAATGGAGGATGGGCACTGCCAAGGTAAAGGATTTAGGGCTGGTTCCACCATAAACTCCTACCACTGCAAGGCAATGGCAACTCTTTATTTATTCAACAGATAATCTACCATATGCTGGTCTCTGCATGGGTGCTTTAAGGAAAAACTGCTACTTACTGAACAGGGGTTATCATTAGAATCCTGTAATCTCTTTAATCTTCATGCCTTTATTTGTGAGAATTCAGGGTAATTAATCTGAAAAAAATTAAAAGAAAAAATTTTTTAATGTTTATTTATTTTTGAGAGAGAGAGAGAGACAGACAGACAGACAGACACAGAGTGTGAGCCGGGGAGGAACAGAGAGAGAGAGGGTGACACAGAATCCAAAGCAGGCTCCAGGCTCTGAGAGCTGGCAGCACAGAGCCTGATAGCAGGGCTCAAACTCACAAACTATGAGATCATGACCTGAGCTGAAGTTGGATGCTTAACCAACTGAGCCACCCAGGCACCCTAAAAAAATTTTTTTTTAATGTTTATTTATTTTTGAGACAGAGAGACAGGGTGTGAGAGGGGAAGGGGCAGAGAGGGAGACACAGAATCCGAAGCAGTCTCCAGGCTCTAAGCTGTCAGCACAGAGCCTGATGCGGGACTCAAACTCAACCCATCAGATCATGACCTGAGCCAACTGAGCCACCCAGGTGCCCCCACAGTAATTAATCTAAAAGTGAGCTAACTTGTCATACATCAGGCACACAAGCAAACAATTTTGTAGCTTGAAGATCTGTTTTGTGTGTGTGTGTGTGTGTGTGTGTGTGTGTGCGTGTGTGTGTGTGTGTGTGTGTGTGTGTGTTTAAAGAAAAAAACCTTGGAAGCCATGTTTTGAATATACAGATCTTATGCTTGTTTTGGAAAATCTGAAACTGATAGCCACTGTTCTTGGACCCTATTGAGAGATGTTTAAAAACACTAGATATCAATAAATCAGGTAGATTCTTCATATATATATATGTGTGTGTGTGTGTATATATATATGTATGTATATATATATATACACATATATATACACACACATATATATATATATACATATATATATATATGTATATATATATATATATATATACATATATATATATATATATTTACTTGTTTAACCAGTATTTCTTAAGTACACAGGGTAGTGCAGTTGGTTCTGGACATACAATGCTGGCTTTTAAAACAGCACCATGACTTTGTCTTCATGGAGTTTATGGTCTAGTACAAAAAACGGCTATTAACCAAATGATCATGCAAAGACAATAATAACCAACTACAGTATGCACTCTGAAGTCACCTACTGCTGCCAGGAAGTTGTTACAGATAACCAAGTCAGGTTTCATCAGCCTAATATTCTATTGCCAAAAAGGGGCCTTGCTGTGACCTGAAAGTGGATGTAAACTAGCTTTCTGTCAACACAGAGAACATTGCCTTGGAAGTCACACAAGCCACATTTTTCATAGTATCTGAGAACCAACCAACCTGTTCCAAGCACATAGCTGAGCTGATACTGAAATCTGAAGAAAAAATTTCCTGTTACCCAAAGGAGGAAGAGGCAGAGAAGAAAAATCAGGTAGATTCTTTAGAACTAATTTGTAAGCCAGCATCAAAGCTACAACAAAAGACACACCAGGCCTTTGCACCATTACTATGTTCCTTGATGGCATGGCTAGAGTAACTTTTCAACTTGAAGCTTCCCAGAAAATATATGTGTCTATGAAATTGGTCTACATAAAACTACAACAGTAAGAGGTATGGGGGGTGAGAGAATCATTGGGACATCCTAAACTTTCTTATTATTTTTTTTAATTTTAGAGAGCAAGCATGAGCAGGGGAGAGGGGCAGAGGGAGAGAGAATCTTAAGCTCCATGTTCAGAACAGAGCCTGATGTGGGGCTAAATCTTGTGACCCAGGGATCATGACCTGAGAGGAAATCAAGAGTTGGACACTCAACTGACTGAACCACCCAGGTGCACCCCCCGCACCTTTTTTTTTTTTTTTTTTTTTTTTTTTTTTTATTTATTTGTGGGACAGAGAGAGACAGAGCATGAACGGGGGAGGGACAGAGAGAGAGGGAGACACAGAATCGGAAACAGGCTCCAGGCTCTGAGCCATCAGCCCAGAGCCTGACGCGGGGCTCGAACTCACAGACCGCGAGATCGTGACCTGGCTGAAGTCGGACGCTTAACCGACTGCGCCACCCAGGCGCCCCGCCCCCGCACCTTTTTTAAAAAAAGTAAGTTTTTATTCCTACTCAAATCATTTTATCTCTCTTATATTTTCTCATATTTATTGCTTTTGTCACAAAGAATAGATATGCAGTAGAAATCCTTAGGATAAACTAGGAAATTGGAGTATACAGCTATGATTAATATACCAAAAATCTTTTCCAGAAGAAACACAAAATAAAATCAAAGGTAGTATAAAAATAATAAAGCATTAACAAGCTAAAAAACAAATTTATTTGGGAGATCAAAACAACGAAAAGCAAGTTCTTTAAAAATACTTCTGGCAAGATGGCTGAAGAAACAGAAAGGCACAACTGAAAAAAAAAGATATTAAAAAATGACTAAAATTACGAATTAGGTAGACTTTTAAAAATACTATAAAATAAACAAGGGCACTTAAATGGCTCAGTTGGTCTGACCCTTGATTTCAGCTCAGGTCATGATCTCATGGTTTCTGAGATCGAACCCCACAATGGGCTCTGTGAGGACAGTGTGGAGCCTGCTCGGGATTCTCTCTCCCTCTCTTTCTGCCCCTCCCCCCACCCCCTCTCACAATAAACAATTAAAAAATACTATAAACTTTTTTACCAGTTTGAAAACTATTATATAAAGTGGTTTAAATTATTAATAATCTTCCAAGTGGAAGGAGAGAGTGTGCATGGGTATAGAAAACACTGAATGTGAATTGTACAAGTTAGGTGACAGAAACATGAAGTTTCTTATACTAAGCTTTCTACTTTCACAAATGTTTGAAATTTTTCACAAAAGCACAGGCTTAAAAAAAAACACCAAGGCAAATGAAGTTTTGGAGGATGACAGAAAACAAAACAATCATTTTGAAAACAGGCAAGTAAAGGCCAAGAATCAAGTGTTTACCTTGTCTGTTGACATGGGAAGTTTCTCTTATTATATAAAAGTAATCACAATAATAAATGCAAGAGGCAGGACAGAACTTTGCCATTTTGTTATCCTTACAAATTAATGAATTTATAGGATAGTCAACAATGGCTAGTACCATTTTGACACATTTAAATGCCCAATGCTATCTATGAAGTATTCTTCTCTCTCCCCACCCCCAAAAAAGGAGGGAGGTCAGGAGGAAGGTGAGGAAAGCAGTAGCTTCCAATTTACAGAAAATCTGAAGTGGGGAGACATTAAAGAAGTAAAATCATGGGACATACATGCTCAGTGAAATCCAGACTGAATTTTTACATAGTAAATAGCTCAATTTCTTCAACAATTAAGTTGCAAGGGAACAACATCAAAATGATGGAAAGGAAAGCTATAGACTGTATTGAAAGACTTCATCAGCAACTACAACATACGTACTTACACATACTTAAGTGTTTACAGATGACATCATATGATGACTGGGACTTGCTTCAAAATCATCCAAGGAATGAGAGGAATAGATGAAACCAAATCAGTCACTGGTTGCAGTGGGTATTGGGTACATGGGGGTTCATCACACTGATTAGTATATATTTGAGAATCTTAACGACAAGAAGTTTTGCTAAGCCTTTTGTATAAAGTCTCTTCCTTTAAGGATGCTAGTGAGCTAGGGGTCTTTCTGGCTTTTCTTGGTGGATATATGGGATTAGACATCAAATAGCCCATATGATCAGGCTTATAGTTGCAAAACAAAACTATTAATGAGAACTTTTCTGAATGAGTTGGGTGTAAAATTGTTCAAAAATGTAAAATTTACTGGAAAACAGTTTGTGCTTTTTGTTTTGTTGAAGGTACTATTTTTCCTATAGGTATGCCACGGTTAGAGAAATGCCGTACATGTGCAGGAGGGTTACATTGTGACACCCAGTTCATGGTATCTTGAGTACTTGACAACAGGTCTTACTTACTAGGATCGAATAATCAGCTAGGTTAAGCACCAAGAATGGTTTATAGCTCCTTGCTGAATTACATTTTTCAAAATCCTTTAAAAAATTTTTTTAATGTTTATTTTTGAGAGAGAGAGACAGAGCATGAGTGGAGGAGGGGCAGAGAGAGAGGGAGACACAGAATCTGAAGCAGGCTCCAGGCTCTGAGCTGTCAGCAGAGCCCGACACGAGTCTCCAACTCACGAGCTGTGAGATCATGACCTGAGCTGAAGTCGGATTTTTAACTGACTGAGCCACCCAGGCGCCTCTCAAAATCCTTTTAATTGAAGTATAACACACAGATAAATGTACAAATCTAAAGTGTCCAAGCTCAATGAATCACCAGAAAGTAAACACTCCTGGATAACTGGTGCAAAGGTTAAGAAATCAAACATTAACCACACACCAGAACCTCTCATGCCCTCAATTATCACCTTTCCAAAGGTAACCACTATCTTGTTTTTGATGTAAATGGAATTACACATTATCTACTCTTTTGTGTACGGCTTTATTTGTTCAACATCACATCTGTGAGATTCTTCATGTAGCTTTTATGCAGTTTTATTACATATTTTGCGTAACTATAAAGTATTCCATTTTATAGATCATTATGAAATCTCTTTCTCTCTAATAATGCCTGATGCCTTAAAGTTTACTTTAATTAATACAACTAATACCAGCTTTCATTTGGTTAAATGGCCCTGCATGGAACATCAGAATTATTAATTTTTCCTGGTGAACTATACTTTCTTTGTACCAGCAGAGTTGAAAGTTCTACATTCAAACCCGATGGCTTGTAAGTGTAGTATTTCCAACAAAATTATTAGAATTTTATCAGTTCAGTATATTTTGCTAGAAACACACAGTGATGAATTCCCACTAAAAGCTGAAATAGGAGAACAGAAAAAAAAAATTGATGATGTAGGAACAATCACTCAGGTTGCAAAGAGTGGAGTTTAACACTTTGAACTATTCCTAAATTCAATTTTCAGTCCTAGTTCAATCAACAAATGTTGGTCATTAAAAATCTGACATAGCTTTGATGGTGTCCTCTGATTTCTTCAACTGTCCTTCTAGTATTGGTATATCTTAGAAATGGTCACTGCTCTGAAATGGCTCATTTCTAAAAGTGAAGAGGGGCTCAGTCGGTTAAGTGTCCAACTCTTGGTTTCGACTCAGGTCATGATCTCACGGCTAGGTTTGAGCCTAGCCTTGGGCTCTGCGCTGACAGTGTGGAGCCTGCTTGGGATTCTCTCTCACTGCCCCTTCCCTGCTTATGCTCTTTCTCCCTCTTTTAAAATAAGTAAATAAAAAAAAAAAAAAAAAAACCTTAAAAAAATCTTTAAAAAAAGTGAAAACTAGATAATTATTGCAGTGTATATGTTCCTACATATTAATAATTAGCTATAGGATAGTTTTAGCCACGTGTATTCAGACTAGAATTGCCTAGAGAGGCCTTGGGATCCATTCTGGGGGCTTGCTATTGAAGGCAAGAGTTTAAGACTATTTGGTTTATGGATTTAGGCTGACATTCCACATTTACACAAGAGAGGAAAGACCATGTCAAGGCATGGGGAGAGGATGGCCATCTATAAGCCAAGGAAAGAGGTCTCAGGAGAAATCAACCCTGCTGACACCTTGATCTGAAACTTCAGTCTCCAGAATTAAGAAAATTAATTTTTGTTTAAGTCACCTAGTCTGTGGTACTTTGTCATGTCAGCCCTAGCAAAGTAATACAAACAGCAACTGTTTGTAAGAGTTCTCAAACTTGCAACTTGTAATTACATTTTCAGCTTAAACTTTTCAAAAGGAGGTAAGCATTTTTTTTACTCTTCAGCAGAAACACCCCCACCACTATGCAATGCTTTCAAATTGGTCTTAGTAGTTTCCAGAACAGCATATAAGTACCTCAATCCTGCATACAGACATTCAAGATCACAATCCTAACAGTTGGCAGGACAGAACCCCTAGGGGCAACACTGAGTACTGAGTAATGCCAAAGAGTCCTGGGTTCTAGTCCAGATTCTGCAATTAACTGTCACGTGGCCTTGGGCCGGTCACTTCCTTCTCTGCACTGCTGATCTTTAAAAAGTGTAAACTGAACTAGGTGGTCTCTTAGATCCATTTATTTCCAAACTACATGACTCAGGGATGGTTGTAAGCCCTCTACTGTGTAAATGAGCATTTCACAGAAAAGCAAGTTTAAAACCTCATTTGGCCATAGTGTTATTTTATCTTTTGTTGATAAAAATGTCTGTAATGCTGGAAAAAAAAAAAGTAATTACATTTACGGATACAAGAGATTTTACAGGCTAGCCAGCAAAGATCAATAGTGGTTACCTAATTTCCTATCCCATTAAAAATAAATTCCCACTTCCAAAAGATCCTTAGTAAAAGATTAAAGAAAACTCCTACAATCCAATAGGTTTTTAAAGAACACAGAAATAATACTTTTGTCTAAGTAAAAGCAATATATAGGCAGCTGTAGCTGTGTTACCTTTTAACTAAAAGCAACACAAATTTGGTCTGGAATGACACCTCACGTTTCAAGTATGTATACTAATCCCACAGGAAGCCAAAAACCGAACTGGAAAAAGTGTTCCAACTCTTGTTTGGCAATCGCATTTATATGAAGAGTTGTGCGTGTTAGACACTTACACAGAAAGGTGGAGAAAGGGAGAGAGGAGAGAGAAAGAGAACTCATGCAAGTGTGCCAATATGCTTGCGCTACAGGGAGAGGGCCATAGAAGTTGTTGCATTGTAGGACTATTAGAAAAGCACTATGCCCCTCATAATTAAAAATCATTCCTTAATTAATTAAAAGAGAGGTGGTTAGCAGACTTAGGGTTTCATCAGTTTTTAAAGTTGTATGAATATGTGCTTGCTATGATCCCTAACTATGACAAGTTTAGATGGATGGCTATGAAAAAGAAAAGAAAATATGACATCATTAGAATTACAAGTAAGACAAGAAGAAACCCAAAGTACAGACACAAGAACACAGAAAAATTTTAAGAGAGTACAGATGTCATGACATTTATTAAAAGGCATGCTACAATGCTATACTTGTTAGGAAAAGAGATTAGAGATACCAAGTAATTGTCAGCAAATATACAAACTGAACGAAAATGGAATATACTGTAGTGTACAGAAGCTTGAATTAACCATGCACTACGCATTTAGAAAATATGTTTTTTAATATTTTATCTTCTCTTTGCATTTATAACATAATTCACTTAATCACAGAATCCTCTTCTTCCAACGCCACAAACTGTGTTACAAATGAAAGCTGGTACTGCTGCTTATCAAAATATACAAGACAATTGATGTTTTATATAAAACCACTTTATATGTTAACTTGTTCCCAAAAACCTTTTTTTTTTTCTTCTTTTTTGGCCTGGTTAAAAAAAATGTTGTTACAAATATTTACAGCATCTTCTTCTGTTAGATGAACATTCTTATAAACTGAAAAAGGGAATTTTATGAACAGACCACATAAAACACAAGACAATGTCAGAGGCTCCTAGCTGTGCTATTTTTTTTTTTCTTAAATACAGTACTGAAAATGCCCATCAAACCCTTGTCATCCTAATCCATTCTGTTCACATTTATACTCCCATTTTCTCTAAGTAGTCTATTCACCAATAGGAAGTAGAAAGTAAAGGCCGCTTTGCACTGGGTCTTCTTGCAGAAAGGAGCTTGGGAAAAAATGCTTAATGAGAGGAGTTAAAACCAGAACAGTTAAGTCTTTGGTCAGAGCAATGAGGTGACATTTTGATGCAAAACTTTGCTTGGTCAGCAATCTGTAATTAGTACTTTCTGGATATGGGATGAATTTTTAAAAGATCTGGGTAACAATGGTAAGGGGGGAAAAGGCCAGAGCATGTTTTGTTTTTTAAATGACATCAAAAATATCTATTTAAATATTTGTTAATACAACTACTACATAGATTCAAAAACTGAAAATAACAACAACAAAAACAAAATCTGTTTACAGTGCTGACTTAAGCTTGCTATAAGCAGCTTTCGATCATGACTATTATCACCAAGGTCACTGGACCAGACAAATATCCCTGTTTTCTGGAACATATGCCTCAGGTTACAAAAACAAAAATGACGACCACAGAGATTTAGAGCGGCTCATTCTTGGACCTGCACAATGCTATATAATGAATATCATGTGATAAAGGCAGAAGTGTAACTGAAACCTCATTTCTACAGTTACAATTCTTTGCTTGTATGAATAGTCTGTGAGATAACATTCTTTTAAAACTTTATAGTACATATTTCCTGAAAACCAGAATACTGATAACTACCTTAGTCTCAAATAGGAAGAAAAGGTCAATTAAGACTACTGAAGAAGGCACATAAACTTTGGTCCTGTTTTGTTTTCTTCCCTCTATAAAACCCCCCACTAATATTTTAGTAATTTTCTACTCTTTAAACCATTCATAACTGTTAGAATTTGCTGTGAAAAAAGACTGCAAATAGTCTTGTAGATAACAACACAGCTCTTTTGAAGGACAGCTGAGTTCTATTTTCTTTAAAGGAAAACTTCTGTGCAATCTAAATTGTATTTTTTTAGCACAATAATAGAATATTTTAAGTCTGGCAGTTTTATTCTTGTTAACGACTGATCAAGACGAAAGGCTAAGAAAAATGCTTTTACGCATAGTCATGCTGTCTTTTTGGTTTAAAAATAGCAGTACACATTAGGTTTTCTAAGAGATAGATTGATAGTTTGGCAAACTTAGGGTTTTTAAGTGACTCAAGGGGGGGAAAAACACATACTTTTGAGCTTGTCACCTTCTGCCCAAAAATATTTAGTGGGACCAAAAATTACATGATAATATATTCATTATATAAATTCCACTGCCTAATGACATTTATGAGAGTTATCTCTTTATCATCTGAAGCAGAACCAATGATCACCATCCTAGGTGGAGCCAAATAAGACATTGCTCCCTTAAGGAATTAGGCAGGCAGAAATTATGTCTCTAAAAATTGTGAGATCTGCAACTTTTAACTACAGAATAAGAAACATTACGAAAAATAACATCATAATATTTACTTTTAAAGACTATATGGCATTCTATCGGAGTTACTGGGGAATTCTGATATTCTTCAGTAAGTTATTGATTAAGATATTAAGATACTGGGTCATTTTTCTATTTGTATCTCACATAAAACACATTTTACTGCTATGCAAGTTATTTAAATCTCAAACTTTTTGGCATACATTGCTATTGCTGAACGTGTACTGCTATTTTTTGAAGACCTGAATATATATACTTTGTGTACAAGTCAAGACACCTCCAAAAGTGATTAAGACAATAGTCCTTAAAATAAAGTAAATAAACTTAAAAATAGGATATTATGACAGCTCAACAGTGAAAATAAACATTGCTTAGAAGATACTGAATAAATGTATGCCAAAACAAAAGTATGAAGATCTAGTTTTTCCACCACCCTGATATCTTTAAATCTCTCTACAGAAACTATGCCAACAAATACTGTAGACCTCTATAATTCAAATAGTAAATAACTCAATATGGGCAATATCCATGCACTACAGCTAATTTCAGACACAAATTGAAGATTTCAAACATACTGTTTTAGACAAGAATATCTCACTTTTCCAAATCTTAATTTGATTTTGTCAATAAATTAAAATGTATGTAATGTGTATATGTATGTACATTAGAAGAGTGCATGTATATGTATACATACCTACACACACACACACACACACACACACACACACACACACACATCCCTGAAAAAGATTCAAATGTTCTCTCTCAGATTTAAAGGCCATTCCCTACTTCAAAATTAACATTCAACACTATTACTATCTCCTTTCTGCTACACTGACACTAAATGTTATGAGAATCATGAATTAAAATTACACAGTAATTCCTAACTCAAAGCAAACAAAATAATCCAATAAATGTGACACTGGAAATTATAACAGTGCCTGTATGGAAGGAAAAAAGAAGCAAATTTGGGGAGATTTCTCAAAAAAAAAAAGTTGTTTTTTTTCCTCTCCCCTCTCACCAGAGGGGTAAAAATGTGTAAACACACATTTTGTAAAGTGAAACAAATAAAAACTATATAGCTAATTATTACTATCTATTCAGCCAATGCTAAAATGGATTCATTTGAAATGAATCTCAATTCAGTGGCCTCCTTCCTAGTCTATCACATACCTGCTCCTCAGTGTGAAGTGAATTGTTTTTTATAACCTATAGTATCTTTTGTAGTCTCCAATTTTCTGTAAAATTTCTTTTGTAAAAATCTTCCAACATTCGAATTAATGGCTGCAATATAGTAAAGAAGTTGAGATATTCTTTTTAAAGGTGAGATGAGCTACTCTGAGAATCTGAAAAGTGTAAAAGGGATGGACAAAAATGACCCCTATGACAAATTCTGCTTTAAAAAAATCTAATCAAGCATTGAAAAAATAATGAACAAATGCAAAGTTTCTTATTAAAAAGAAATAATTTTACATTATAGAATCACTGAAGTAACATCAAAATGCATTCTTACACTCAACCAAAAAGAGAAAGGGACAGAGTATGAGAAAGGACCCACCTTCTCATACCCCATATAATGTGGACACTTAGTAATAAAGTTACATTAACAAAGAAAAGCATCGCACTGTACTGAGAAAAACCAAGTAATCCTGAGACAAATTCTAATGGGTGATAAAGGTTAGACAAGATTCAGAAACTGAAATTATATTTTATAGTCCCAAACTGGTATGCTATAACTGGCAATGACCGCTATTGGTCACGAAGTGAAGAGGCCTACAGGTGTGCAACTGAGTTATTCCCCAAACCATTCACCCTTCCCCACCCCATCTCTGCACCAAAGCACCAAAAATTTGAATAAAAACGATTACTTATTGAAAACCACTTAAAATTGCAATGAAAAAACTTTAAAATCCTTACCAAAACAGGGAAAGAAAAAACGAAATGCTCACCAAGCCCACAATATAGCTTTCAAGATACTTAGATAAAATTCTAACCTATTGTATCATAAGCACATAATAAGGCACATAATAAGAAATTAAGTAAATACACAGTAATTCTGAATAAGTATTAGAGATTATAGTGGTACAAAAAACCCTTGAGATTAATTTTTTTCTAAAAGAAGACCTTACCAAAAATAACTTTTAAAAAATCTGTCAAACCATATGATAGACCTGAATATTTTCCTTGTAAACTTTTTTTTCTGAAAACAATTATAAAAAAGTAGTTTATAAGTAGGATTATTTTTCTTTTTAAATTTTCGAAGATCATATTACTCGGCAAATAGTATCATTTTGAAAATTAAACCATGATTTTTCCTCATAAAATTACTATTTCTTTTGACACCTTAACAGATCTTGGATTCCACTTAATTTCCTTTGGGGACAACTGAGACACTTCATTTCTCCAAATAGTCTTAAAAAATTAAAGATATGTATTCTTTAAAGGAGTGTCTTACAGTGAAAAAAAGAAACAATTGAAAGAAAATGTGCAAGTTTATAAATTTTCTTCCAATACAACCCAATTTGTTTATGTATAATACCTATCAATATATGCCTAACAACCGATATAATTTAGAAGTGAACATAATTTCCTATAGGGGTCGAACTTCTGAATCATAAAGTTAAAAACTTTGTTGTAATTTTAAAAGCCTGTATGTTTAAATTTTTCCAAAGTACAAAGGAGTTTAGAAATGGTGTATAAGGCTGATCTGGACCCAAACTAAAAGAAAGACTGTCCTCTTGAAATCCAATTTAATACAGGGAATTAAATTATTAAAAAAATTCTTTTCCTGATTTTTTTTTTTTTTTCCTGAAGGTTATTTTCATAGACACTAAGGTACAAAGGAAAAAACGAACCTTTGATCACATACTGGCAAGGGGGAAAAATGGAAAAAAAGAACGTCCCTTAATTTTCTGAATATACTTGGATATCAAACTCAGAGTTATTTTTGTGAAAGAGGCAGAATTGGTCTTGAGTTGCTTCAGTCTATGTCTGAAGGTTTTACTGAAATTATGGTCCAGTCTTAGGAGAAAAATTCACAGAAAAATCAGATTGTAGATTTTGAGAAGGAAACTCTGAGGTGATGATTTTCTCCAAGGTCATGGTTATGAAGTTCAATGAGGGCCTGGATTGCTTCTTCCACAGATCCCAACTGAATGAGTGCCATTTTGCGATCTTTCCTGAAAATAATGGAAGAAATATAAAAAGTATGTAGAATTAATTTTACCCACAAATCTCCCCAACCTTAGAAGACTTCATTGAACTACCTTTAAAATTTGCACACCACTTAAAATAATGTATTTCTTGAAAGCATGGACTTACTGAAAGAATTTAAAAGCCTTCACTGAACACCCAGCTTCTGTGAAAAGGTTCTTCAGATCATCCACTGTAACAGAAGGGCTGTGAAAACATCACAGAGAGTGTCAACTATCTTAGCCCCAGTTCTCAAATGAACCAAAGATTAATTTTCAATTGTCAAATCTTCAGAGTATCTCACATTTCTAAGACAATAAAGCCCTGAAAGGGCTTTTGGAACTGCCCTGAAAGATGTTCAAAGTTGACACATACATGTTCTAAAACAATGTAATTTGGTCTAAAATCTTTTGCATAAAATACGGGCAGGTATTGGGGCACCTGGGTGGTTCAGTCAGTTAAGCATCCGACTTCAGCTCAGGTCATGATATCATGGTTCATGGGCTCAAGCCCTGCGTCAGACTCTGTGCTGACAGCTCAGAGCCTGAAGCCTGCTTCAGACTCTGTCTCCTTCTCTCTCTGCCTCTCCCCTGCTTGTGCTCTCTCTCTCAAAAATAAAGAAACGTTAAAAAATTTTTTAAAAACACGGGCAGGTATTTAAAGAACAAGAAAATCTATCTGTATTTCTTTTAAAGCGATAATTACCCATACCACTGGCTTCAGTAATTAATGTTAATGGTATTTCCAAAACTACTTCTAGTGTTTCCAAAATTACTTCCCAGTTCTGACTTGTTGGCTCTTGACCAGATGTCTACATTTTTAATGGCTTTTAGGATAATTCTGAATACATGTATGTGGGAGTCAGGCTCTAAGATGCTTCCCCCTCCCCTCACTACTATTGCCTCCTAGTATTCAAGGCCTTTAGATACTCCTCTTCCATAAGGAAGAGATGTCCTCTGTAACCTTTAGGGTACCATAGAAAGGCTATGTTTGACTTCTTTTTTTTAACGTTTATTCATTTTTGAGAGGCAGAGACAGAGCATGAGTGGAGGAGGGCCAGACAGAGAGGGAGACACAGTATCCAAAGCAGGTTCCAGGCTCTGAGCTGTCAGCACAGAGCCTGACGCTGGACTTGAACTCACCGACTGCGAGATCATGACCTGAGCTGAAGTTGGACATTTAACCAACAGAGCCACCCAGGGGTCCTGACGTGTTAGACTTCTAAGGCTAAGAGACATTGCAATTCCCACCCTGCCCTCCCTTGAATCATCAGCTCTGGAAGAAACCAGCTACTCTTTCAGAGGGATGCTCAAACACCCATATGGAGAAGTCCTTTGTGGCAAGGAACTGAGGCTGCCTGTCAACAACTAGATTCATAAGTAAGTGAGCCACCTTGAAAGTGGATCCTGTAGCCCCAGTTAAACCTTCAAATTTTTGAGACACTCTAAGTTAAAACTAACCAGCTAAGCCACTCTGGATTCCTGAATCACAGTAACAGTATCAGCTAATAAACATTTTAGATAACTAATATAGTGGCCTATCACATAAGAGTCAACTGACTAAATTATTCCAACATAGCAGTTGTCCTATTCACTGATTTCTTATGAGATGATTTAACTGCCATACTGTCTTAAGAACACTGTATCTCATCTCATAACTGCCAGTAAGGATGGTGCAGGAGGACAATGATTGGTTCTGCATGGAGACAGATCTGAGTTCACATTCTATTTCCCATTCATTTGGTGTATGACCTTGAGTAAGGTACTTAACCTGAGTTTCACTGATAAAATGAAACAAATGACTTTATTTCAAAGGTTTTTAGGTATGAATTCACAGAGAAAGAAAGAAACAATAGTGGTTACCAAGGACTGGAGAGTAGAGGGAAATGGGGAATTACTCTTAATGGGTACAGAGTTTCAATTTGGGATAATGACAAGAATCTGGAGATGGACAGAGGTGATGGTTGTACAATCTGAATGTACTTAATGTGAATGTACATCAAACTGCACATTCAAAAATGGTTAAAATGGGGGCACCTTAGTGGCTCAGTCAATTAAGCATCTGACTGGCTCAAGTCATGATCTCCTGGTCTGTGAGTTCAAACCCTGCATCAGGCTCTCTGCTGTCCGTGCAGAGCCTGCTATGGATTCTCTGTCCCCCTCTCTCTGTCCCTCCCCTGCTCTCGTGCACACTATCTCTCAAAAATGAATAAACAATTTTTAAAAGGTTATTATATGGAGATTAAATGAGGTAACAAATGTAAATTGCCAGCATGGTGCCCAGAACTTGGTAGATGGTTCAGAAAATATTAATGTCCTCTCCCTCTTCTGCCTACACATCCTATGTAGGCTGCAACCTGAGACCAGCCCCTAGATAATGTATTTAAGAAGGTAATAATGACAAGAGCCTGCCCTGGTATCCAAATATGTTGTCGCTCTGTCTCCATAATGATGAGCTGCTACATTTCTAGATCCACATAACCTAGAGATTTTTTAAGGGACTCCTCCAGTTTCTTAGCTGGCATGAGATTTGAGCCATCGTCCAATTCAGATTCAAGGTTCCTTCAGGTAGCCTACCCAGAGACTAGCTGGCAGCCTGAGCACTCAACATTATTTTGGGTGATTACTTTCTATTCCTATTCATCCCCATTCTCATTCTCAATAATGTTCTAGAACTTTTTTACCCTTCTCCATTCCCTCAAGTCTTTAAATTTCTACACACATGGCCATACACAACGCCACTCTTTCCAAAGTTTATTCTCTTTTCATGTATTAGATTAAGTTATATACAACTGCCATCTTCATATGTGCTTAGAGTGCAGACCCTGCTTGGGATTCTCTCTCTCCCTTGCTCTCTGCTCCTTCCCCACTCAGCTGTCTCTGTCTCAAAAATAAATAAATAAACTTAAAAAAAAAAAAAAAGATGATGACTAAAGAACAAGTCTCCTACAACACTGGTTAAAATGGAGTAGTCACAATAAAGTAATTTTTAGCTTTTATAAACATTTAAAAAATTATTTATTTTATTTTTGAGAGAAAGACCGCAGGAGTGGAGAAGGGATGGAGAGAGGGACACAGAGGATCCAAGGAGCTAAAGCGGGCTCTATGCTGATAGCAGCAAACCTGATGCAGGGCTTGAACTCACAAACTGTGAGATCACGACCTGAGCCAAAGTTGGACACTCAACTGACTGAGCCACCCAGGCACCCCTATTTTTTTAAAAGCTTATTTTTTATTTTGAGAAAGAGAGAGAGAGAGAGAGAGAGAGAGAGAGAGAGAGAGAGAAGAAATGCGCACATGCACGAGGTGCGGGGGTGGGGTGGGCAGAGAGAGGGAGAGAGAATCCCAAGCAGGCTCTGTGCTGCCATTGTGGAGCCTGGTGCGGGGCTCAAACTCACAAACCCTGACTTCACGATGTGAGTCAAAAGTAAGAGTCCAAATGCTTAACTGACTGAGCCACCCATGTGTCCCAGAGTAATTAACATATGCATGGTTTTGCAACTTGTAGATAAAGAATAGAAAATTCATTTTTACCATATTAGACACATAAATTATTTGAGTTTGTTATGTTAATTAATTCTTTACTTCTATACAAAGGGATGAACAAGTATGTACCAATGGAATATTTCTGCATAAACTTATTTTATGCCCTTTTATAACTGAAAGGTAACTAGTTGCTAATTCTCCATTTGGAAAGAAACTTATCTTTCACTTTTGGTGTATGACTAGAGATATGACTTTAAGACATGATGGTAAATAAGTAATCTTATGAGAAATTGGTGACTAGGACAAATGCTACGTTACAATAATTTCAGAGTTTCTACCTCTCCCAAACCATATACTGTAGACTGTTAATCATCTAAATGAATAATAATTAATTAGGTACATACGGGATGTTGGAAAGATGCAGAGTGGCTGATGGTGGAAAAATATTCT
Organism: Panthera onca; assembly: GCF_046562875.1. Classification (NCBI taxonomy): domain Eukaryota; kingdom Metazoa; phylum Chordata; class Mammalia; order Carnivora; family Felidae; genus Panthera; species Panthera onca. Next base: position 73,140,927 of record NC_138351.1, read on the forward strand.
GGAAGTTTTTAGAGCCAGGTTTTTTAAAGCGATGCAAAGGACTATTGCTAAAATCCTTAGTCAGACCTTGGTCTTCTTGTCCCTCTCGGGGAAGCTGAACTGCCTGATGTTTGGACAGTGTAGCACGAAGCACTTTTCCGTAAAGTCTCTGCCCACTCAGGTGGTTCATGGCTAGTGCATAGAAGAAAATTAAGAAAAGTTTGGGTATTAAGATAAAGTTCTTGTAAAATTTGTCTAAATTATCATTAAATTCTTTTATTTAATCATTTAAAATTATATTGCCAATTCTGGGTGTTATAATAGTCTTAAATTCAAAAACTCTTACATATAGAAATGTATTAAATGACTTTACTGTGATGAAAAGAGAAGCAATTAAACAAAAAATAACTATCTTTCTAGCAGAGTGCTAGAAAGTTCCATAGTGCACAGAACAAGTACTCAGGAAATGGTTATTGAATAAAGTATTTTAATCTCAAGCAACACATTGTTTTTTGTTTTTAAAAGCAGACTCCATGCCCAAAGTGACTTGAACTCATAACCCTGAGATCAAGAGTTGCATGCTCTACCGACTGAGCCAGCCAGCACCCCTGGCAACACATTCTTTTAATAAAAAAATCTGAGTAGTAATATTTTAAGAGCCACTGTAACTATGAACTATAAGGCCATGGAATGCAACTTTCTTACACCATTATTATGAAGTTTGCTCAAACTTTTAAGCCATGAAACAGTTACAGAAAACTTAATTTGGAAGAAAAACAAATAAATAAACAAAATTAAATGAAACAACAAAAAAAGTCACATTTATTAGTTTATACTTAATGGAAAAAACCTAGAGTTTATAAAGGTCCAAACATCAACAATATGTTAAAGTAGATAAACTTCAGACTTCAAAGAGCAACAATTATTTTTTTAACCTTCCCCCCCCCCCCCCCCCGCCCCCGAAAGAGAGTTTGAGCCTGAAAGGAAGAAGGGCAGAGAGAGGCAGAGAAGAGTCCCAAGCAGGCTGTATGGCCAGCACAGAGCCTGATGTGGGGCTCGATCTCACAACTGTGAGATCATGACCTCAGCCGAAATCAAGAGTCAGACGCCTAACCCACTGAGCCACCCAGGTGCCCCTCTTTTTTTAATCTTAAACCAGAAGTAGGCTCAAATAATAATGAAGACATTTGCATAAGAAGGTACCCTTCAGTAAAATGATAGTCCTACCACCTAGAAATTTATTTTATAGGCAAATTCACATACAAAAGGAGGAGGCTTTCATTACTACTATTAACCATAGTACCTAGCTGAGCTTGACTTGCATCTGCCATCTGAACCAAGGCATTTTCTTTCTTATTAAACATAATCTTCACTCGATGTACATCACCATATACTCCTAATGGAAAAGACAAAACAAAACCTTAATTTAACAAAAAAAATGCCTGTTTAATGTTCAATTTTACTCATACATTTAAAGAAGGCTTCTTTTCTCATATACATATTCCCTGGGCAATTCCACACATGTGCTCCCAAATTAACAAATTTGCCTTCTATGTTCTAAATCTATTAATGTACTCAACCCTTTTCACTTGGATGTCCCATAAACACTTCATATTTAGTATGTCCCAAACGGATTCATTTCCCCTTTTCTCTCCCCACTTCCAGTGTTCACCAACTCTATCGATATATATTATCATCATTCATATATGTGCTCTAGTCAGACACCTGGGACTCATCTTTTAACTTCTCCCTTTCCTTTCCATTTAGTCAATCACGCAATCACCAGCATCCATTGATTTTATGGCCTAAATATCTCTTATATTTGTCCACTTCTCCCCATCCTCACCACCTTCAAAGCTACCATTATCATTTCACATCTAAACTACCGTAACAGCCTCCCAACTGACCTCAATACAACCAATTTTTCTGCATTAGTCTTCCCCAAAGTGGATCTAATATTCCAAAGGACTGGTAAAATGATTGGGGTGTAGGGGGAAAATAGTCAAACTCATATTTATACTGAGTTGATTATATAAGCTAATATGAAAAACTATATTTTACTAATTTTTTAATATATGCATGAAATTATAGGCAGAAATTTCTACAATAGGAAAAATATTGTTTTTTTAAAATTTAATATATCAAAATAGATTGCAGTTTACATGCTAGAGGGTATCACCAATATAATAAAAATAAAAAATAAAAATATAAAAAAATATGGTGCTACTTAAATATCAGTAGCACCATAACCACACTTTGTTATGTGACAAAAAGAATGACTATGAGTATCTTCAAGGGACACAAAAGGAGTGCTGGTTATCCGGTGGGCAAGCACCTAACAGCAACTCAAGTCAGAGATGAATGGTACTTTTAAAAAAGACAAGTATTCTGAATTCCAAATTAGCTGTCCTTCTCAGAAGTGACAAGTGGCTGAAATAGACATTAAAAAAATAATACATACAATATGTTCTTCAAGTTGAGGGTGATATTTTTTTTTTAATTTTTTTTTTTTTTTAACGTTTATTTATTTTTGAGACAGAGAGAGACAGAGCATGAACGGGGGAGGGTCAGAGAGAGAGGGAGACACAGAATCTGAAACAGGCTCCAGGCTCTGAGCAGTCAGCACAGAGCCCGACGCGGGGCTTGAACTCACGGACTGCGAGATCGTGACCTGAGCTGAAGTCGGACGCTTAACCGACTGAGGCACCCAGGCGCCCCAAGGATGATATTTTTTTAAACGAGTAAGAAATCAACTACTTTTAGAAAGAAATGTCATTAGTTATTAAAGAGACATGTGAAAATTTATCATTAATACATAATTTTGTTACTGAAAATTACATGAATGTGTCATGAATAAAAACTTTACTTTTTTATGAACTACAAACGAGTATGAAGAATCTCTGTGGGATGATAGAAATGTTCAAAACTGGATGTAGTAATGGCTGCACAATGATGTAAATTTACTAAAAATCAATGATTTATTTATGTACCTAAAGCAGGTGAACTATATGGTTATAAATTATACCTCAAAAAGATCGTCTAAAAACCTATTATCCACTCAAAAATTTGAAACGATTTTCTAGCCTATTAAAACTTCCAAATAAAGAGTGCCATTTGTTAACCCCATTTGTTAAAAAAATGTTCTAATGCAGCAGTTGTCAACATCAGCTGATTTATTTAACAAGAGGAAAAAATGGAACTTTTCTAGGTAAAGTACAATGAAAACGAGTGGATTAGACTGAAAAATTACTAAATCATAAGGTACAGTGACAATGAAACATTTCCACTTAAATTGCTTATCTTTATGAGCTATCATTTCCAGTTATGACAACCTTTAAGATCAAGCACTAAAATAAAGTGAACTTGGAATCAAAGCTGAGAATACAGATTCAAAATGGAAAAGATTTTAAATAATGAAACATATTAAATAATATTTCTCACTAAATGTTAGTAAGTTTTTTATGAAGTTTCACCGTTAATAAAAATCTGTAAAATACTGATTACTTATTTCGTTGTTCTTATATTTCTATTTGTGCATATTATACTATACATAATGAGTACAGTACAAGGTGGATAAAGTTTATAAATAATCATATAAAAATTAGGAGTACATGCTAACATTTTTTTTTTTTTGGACTAAGAGAGGAACACTATTAGAAAGTCTGGAGACTATTTTCATTTTATTTTTTAATGTTTATTTATTTTTGAGAGAGACAGAGACAGAATGTGAGGGGGTTAGGGGCAGAGAAAGAGAGGGAGACACAGAATCCGAAGCAGGCTCCAGGCTCTGAGCTGTCAGCACAGAGCCCTATGTGGGGCTCGAACTCACAAGCTGTGAGACCATGACCCGAGCTAAAGTTGGACGCTCAGCTGAGTGAGTCACCCAGGCGCCCCTGGAGACTATTTTTAAAACCTGAATCTCATTATGCCTCTTCTCTGCTTAAAACTATTCACCGGTTTCCCACTGCTCTTAGGTTAAAAATCCAGCTCCTTAATTTAGTTACAAAGCTCTTCCTGACCATGTCCGTATTCATCTGTTCAGCTTCAACACTTTCCAGTGGGAAGTGGCTTCCTTCACTTCCATGTTCCAGGAGCTCTCTCACGCATTGCTAGCATCTGGGAAAACACATTTGCCCTTCCTTTCTGCCTGGCTAATGCTTACTCATTTTTCACAAGTCAGCTTAACTATCATTTCTATTGGTACACCACCTTTGATTCTCTCAGCTAGGTTAGGTCTCCTAAGTACACATTCCTATTACAATCTCTATTTCCCGTTTCATAAAACTTTATTGTAATTGTAATTACTTACTAAGTCTTACTTATTTCCTTCTCTATCTTCAGTGTCAAACACACTATTTATTAGCACATAGAGACAATCGATAAATATTACTGAATGACGAAACATGTTTAATCCACATTACAGACATTAAAACAGCAAAAAAGAACTTACCAAATAGGATAAAAAGCCCATGTGGTGTGATAAGCTGTTTGAAAAGGATAACACAAAATATAAGTGTCTAAGTAAAACAATTAAAGTAAGTTTACTTATAAAAACAGCAGCTGACTTTGTTTAAAGCACTGATTTTATATGCTTCTTCTATATATACCAGTGATGAATTTTAATAAAAATCCTTGAAACAAACTTAAACATTTGAATATAACCCTAGACCAGAAGCTATGATACCTCCTCCTGAAAAGAGTAAAATTATAAAATAATTTTCAACTCACATCCGGATTGAGATTGGTGACAAGCAGAACAGAATTTCCTGGTACACCACTAGTCCCAGGAATGGCCATCCTTCCAGTGACAGCAGAAGAGGTGATTGTGAGAGGGCCCAGAGCTCCAGGAACAGCTGGGACTGATATACCTTTTTAAAACATCAAAAGCATTTCATATACTGGTTATCTGGGGAATTACAACACTGGATATAACTTAAGTAAATAAATGAAGATGAAAGCAAAAATATAGAAGAAAATAAGTCAAAGCTACCATAAAAATATCAAAGGCCAGTTAGCCTAGAAGTCAAGATCCTTATTCTTTGACATCATCACAGTCAGTACTCTGTTATTTATAATACAGAATTTTGCAGAGCAACTGAATTCACTGCTCTTAAAAGTCGTTAGAGGATCTATCAACTGTTAAGTGCTCCATTTCTTCAAAGATATTTTAGCACATCCCTATAAGGTAGATGTATTTTTTCATTTGGCTTTTACCACAAAATTATATTAAAAAAAAAAAGCCCTTCAGCAAAAGTCATATTTGTGACTAGGAAGTATTACATGTCCTAAAAGTGGACTGTGGTAATGGCTGTTCAACTCTGTAAATTCACTAAAAATCACTGGACTGTATACCAGGCATTCAGAATACATAACATTCTGTATAAGAGAAGTATTTTGTGGGAAAAATACCTGTAACCTTGTAAAGTGCTATATAAATATTATAACCATCAATAATTGATTTATAGAGTTCAGTATTCTTCTGTAGTGAGAATTTTCAGAGCTCTCTATTCCCCTAGATAGTCCAGAACTATTTCAAGTTTGGTAATACTGGAATATTAACACTATATACTATGCCTAAAATAGCACTTTACTTTTACAGAAGGTCCTACTATTTGTGTTCTCAGCTTAAAAATTATCTAAGGCAAAATCTCTAGTTTATGTAAAATAAACCAGTTCCTTAATGGTATTTCTTGATTCTTTAAGCTCAAAGTTCCTTATAATACGGTCTGGTCACTTTCCCACAAATCACATAATTAAACAATATAGTTTACATTCAGACTATTCTGCTTGACCATCCAATGAGGTCATTATGACCATCATCCTCCTGAGTTTTAAAACTCTGCAGACCACTTTCTCAGGCTGGATATTTTTCCCATGAAATCGATATTCAATGGGCCCTTACATGGCCTCTTCCCATGCCCCTCCAATCCAACACTGCAACTTCTGAATAACCTGTGTAGGTTTATTACATATCACCAGTAGTACAACGTAGCTATATGGTACGGTGTGTAGTATGTTATATACGTATGCGGTGTGTGTGTGTGTATGTGTATGTATCTACCCTCTACTGAAGCTTAAGTCTTATCAACTCAGGAGTCTCCTAAATGCATTTTTTTCCCTCTTCCTTAATATCTGTGGTGATTTACACACGGTGTGTGTCAAAAAGAAATATCAAGGGGCCCCTGGGTAGCTCAGTCGGTTAAGCATACTTCGGCTCAGGCCATGATACCACAATTCGTGTTTTGGAGCACCGTGTCAGGCTCTGTGCTGACAGCTCAGAGCCTGGAGCCTGCTTCAGATTCTGTGTCTCCCCCTCTTTCTTCCCCGTCCCATGCTCACGCTCTGTCTCTCAAAGTAATAAATAAACATTAAAAAATTTTAAAAATATATCTAAGATGAAGGAAACCATATATCACTACTCCCAAATGTTTATCAATTAAACTTTGGGGAGCTTCAAATAAATAAAAATAATGTATAATGCCTTCATTTTAATGGAATAGGTAGAATATTCATTTAATTAAACATGTATTAAGATTTCTTAAAACCACCAAAAACATAAAACTTAAATGTCAACCTTATCATATTTCCTCTTTTAGTCAACTTCATCCTCTCTATCAAAGATAGTAGTTAAAATTCCCAAGATTAGAGGGGCAGAATATGAAGATTACTGACAGAAAGGAGTTATGTTGCAATTTAAAATACAGTTATACTCATAAATCAGCTGGAAACTGGAAATGTCATATGTACACTAGGCTTAACATTATGCCACTCTTCTAATCACCAACCATAGTGTTTTCTTTAGGCATTAAAGAGAAAATCATAAAGTAAATTTTTTCTTTTCCTGAGCTTATGATCGAATTTATTTTGTTTACTATTTGGAAAAGAGTGAGAGAGTCATTATCAAAGTATTAACCAATTGCTATCTCTTAATTATCTCTATCAGCTAAGAAAATATATATATCTCCTAAAATAAACAGCATGCATACTCTCTATGGTAATCCTCTGAAACCATTAATGATATAAGAAAGGATTTAATATTTAATATTTATTAATTCAGGTATTTACTGACTCCATAGTATGTGTTGAAGGCCATCAAAGGCATTAAGAACCTAAATGTAAATAAGACACAGGTCCATTCAACATGTAATTTATAAGCTTATTAGCAAAGACAGAAGCAGTTCATACATTTCATAGAGTAATCTAAAAGGCAAATGTCAGGCTACTTAATATAGTCAACCTATAGTATATCTGTGTCAATAACAAGTATAAATGATGCAGGACATATAATGGAATTTGGGAACTGAGAATGGAACCACAGGGAATGAGCTGTAAAGACAAGGAAGCTGTGCATCATACAATGAGCCATTCCTATGGTTGATATACATAATGCTTGTATTGTAAATCCTTCAAATATAGTGATGTTTTTCATCTTGATAAGCTCTTAGAACATACAGATCACTAAAAAACTGTTTCAAATTCAACTTTAAAAAGTCACCTGTAGCTTGATGGAATCCAATGGCTGGGGCAAATCCAGCAGCCCCTGCATATGGTGAAGAAATTATACCTGGTGCACCTAATGGGGAAGAAAAGCTAAAGTAAATATTCTACCTTCTATAGATATGGTTATCAAAGCAATAAAAAAAATTTTATGATGGTATACTATTGATAAAGAGATACTGTTATGGAATAAAGATTTGTTCAAAAGGTGATACCTAATGTGTAAGTAAAGAGCCTCTGCCCCTTCCAGAGCCTAACCTCCTTCACCTGGGCTCAAGGTTCAAGAGTACAGCTTAGCTGTTATTTAGTTTTGAGTTACTAGTTACTTCATTTTCATTTATTTTGTTTTGTTACTTAGGCTGAGATTCATGCCCTTATTTAGAGCACTATTTCTATGTGAAAATTTCTATGTCAAATACTTACTAAAATGTACTATACCTAGACGGTTCCATGGTGATGAAAATATGAAATAAAAATCCTCACTTTTGAAAGGCTTACAAACTACAATTGTATGAATTATGTAATTCATACAATAATATTATTCATATTATTATATGAATTACAAGAGATTCATATACTGAAGATCTAATGGTTTAAACACAAATGTACTGCAAGTGGTCTAAGAAGGAAATGCAGAGGATTCACTGTGATTGTTTGGAGGTGTCTCAGGAAGTAAAACTTGAGCTAGACATTATGTAATTGAAAAGCACAGTGCCTACTGCATACCAGATGCTAAACAAATGCTGGTATTATTTCCTTTCTTTCCAGAAGCCTGGGGACTGTGACCATCAAGAAAAACAGGAGTTAGTTCCAATGGAGAAGTCAATACTAGTCGCAAGACAATGTGATTTCAGACATGTCAAGGTTGAGGTGATGGTAAGACACAAGTGGAAATGAGAAGGCATACTTAGAAAAAGTAAGACACAGATCTGTAAATCATCTATGTAGAAATAAACGTGAAAGCCGTATGAAAAAAAGTTACACTTTTTTAAAAAGACAGAAGACAAAAAATGGAAGAGAGTATTAATGGATACTTTAATGGATTCCAAAAATGGAATGGAGTATTAGTACATTTAAGTGATAGAGGAAGAAGACGAACATTCTAAGAAAAAGAGAACAGCCTTAGAAATAGAAAAAAAACAAAACAGAGAATTATAACCCCTCAGGATCTAGAGGAACAGTGTTTAAGTGGGTGGGGGCTCAGGAGAAGTCAAAGAGAATAAGAAATATAAAAAGTAAAGAAGTTTTAGAGCAATATCGAGAAGTTAGACTTTAAGAGTCAAAGGGAGAGGTTGTTTTCTTTTCAATGATAGGTTGATGAGCATATTTACGGGAAGAAATATGTAGGCTGTATTTTCCAGAGGAATTAAAAACTCAAAAAGTTTATTCTCTTCATTAAAAATAGTTAACAGAATCTGTTAAATATGTAGTTGTGATTTATTAAAATAACTCAAGAAAATATATAGTCATTAAGAGACTTCAGGGATAGAGCTGGCAGGGAGAACTGACAGTTAAGTGAAGATACAAAAAATGAGATAACTGACAGAATTAAGTGATGAAATAAGAGGAACGTAACATTTATTGAGAGCACACAGAGAGTCAAGCATTTTTCTAGTGCTAAGGAAGAACTGTCCTTGTTAAAGTTATATTCAAGTAGGTTCAAGACCATACAGAAAAATGATTTAAAAAATGTTTTTAAGTTTATTTATTTATTCTGAGGGAAAGGGAGGGACACTGAGAGAGGGAGAGAGAATCCCAAGGAGGCTCCACACTGCCAGAGCAAAGACTGATGTGGGGCTCAATCGAAGGACTGTGAGATCATGACCTGAGCCAAAATCAAGAGTCGGACACCAACTGAGCCACCCAGGCGCTCCTAAAATGATTCATTTTTACAACAGAAATAACTATATTTAAGGCATAAAGACTTAACAAAGAGGCTTCAATATGGATATGAGTAATTATGAAAATCTGTGCTAGAAAGTTAAACATATGAAGAGATATATATAGTAGATTGCATTATTGTTGCCAAGTATTTACCTGCCCCTTCCGTATAACTCTGGCTAGTACTGTGACTTGCACACATCTTTATGCAATTCCCACTGCACTTAATTATGAGTACACAGCGATATGACACACACCACCTCTCTATAAAGAACCTTCAAGAGGCATTACGGGTTTACATCAGCTCTCCTATTTTTTACTCTCTGGCACCAGAATGCCATGTCTCAAATGTAATGACACTTTTAAACTGGGCACTAGATCACAAATACATGTGAAGGAGTGCTGCAAGAATGGGTTCACAGCTGCATAAATGTCAGGGGTGTGAAAGAAATAAATGTTAATTGCTGTAAGCTACTGAAATTGGGGGGAGGGCAAATGAGGTATTTTTAAAACACAAGAAGACTGGAGCGCCTGGATGGCTCAGTGAGTTAAGTGTCCGACTTCAGCTCAGGTCATGATCTCGCAGTTCGTGGGTTCGAGCCCGGCATCAGGCTCTCTGCTGGCATTCAGAGCCTGCTTTGGATCCTCTGTCTCCTCTCTCTGCCCCACCCCTGTTTACACTCTCTCCCCCTCTCTCTCAAAAATAAACAAACATTTAAAAAAACACACAAAAAGACTAATACAGATGGCTATGGTAGGGGGCTACGAGGTTGCGAGACTAGTAGGTTTTAGAGAAATGAGGAAAAATTTTGAGGTAAGTATCCCAGAATGCTAAATAGTGATAAATAAAAGAATTGGCAAACAATTAACAGGGATAAATTTTAAGTAATTGCTCCCAAGTAAAATATGATTAATAAGAACATTTGTTAAAATTTGACAAAAGAATCATTGATAGTTTCTATAAATAAACATTCTCCCAAATAAGCAGAAACAGAAACATTTTAGCAAAGTAACCTTTAGACAATGGGTTAGTATCTTTATGAAAAGATTATACAAACTTTTATGAAAAAGGCTTAAGAGTTGAGTGACTAACAATTGTTTACAACTGGAAAATGTACCCCTACAACAGCAATTAAGGCAATAAAAATTGTTAACATTTTTACCTGTGAAATCAGTTTATCAATAATATTTATAACAATAAAACCCTCAAGAAACACACTTAATGTCCAAATTGGAGAATGTTTAAATTATGAGTTGCTAGACAAAACACAGAGCCATTTAAAATACTACAGAAGAGTGTGTACTACAAAAAAATAATGCTCCGTAATTATTTTTTAAAAATGTGGACTCAGTAGCAGATTAAATAAACAGACCAACCTTCATGCAGAAAATGCCCGAAGAGTATAAAGATTTTTTTAAAAATCTAACAGCCAACAAGATGATAAAGAATAACGAGGTGAAAGGCCAAGCCCCAAGAAACTGAGCTTTGGTTTTGTCAGCCTCATGGGGTAGGAGACAAGATGAAAATTCCAGGATTGGCCCCAGGAAGGAAGTCAATAGATGACCTTTATGGCATTAATCTGGAAGTGTACACCTTAATAACCTACCCTTCTCACCCTCAGACAAGACTGCAAGAAAAAGTGCCTTCATGTCTAGTAGAAAAGGGAGAAAAAAGTTGCCGAAAAGGCCTAACCAAAAGCAAGCTCTGATAATTTGCAGCAGCTCAAATTCACATTTCTTAGGAGTCCAAAATAAAACTAATGAAGTTATGGATTTAGACTGAAATGGTCCTAAACACAGAGCCTTTAATTTTGCAGACAAACAAATTCTCTCTGGAGGAGTATACCACGATCCCAAATAACTCATACAATTAATTCTCTAAGTAAAATGAATAACTCATTTAAAAGAAAGAAAGAAAAACCTAACAGAGACAGACACAGGAATTATCAGATCAAGATTTTAGATAGTACACTTGAAGAAATAAAAGATATGCCAAAAAATACTGTAGGTCAGAAGACACTTAAAAAGATTAAAATAAAATTTCTAGAAATGAAAAACACAATTAATGAAATCTAAATTACTGGATGAGCTTAACAACAGATTAGACAAAGTTTCAAAAACTTTGATTTGTGAAATCAAAGGTCCTAAGGAATTATTCAGAATGCATTTTAGAGAGATAAAATAGAAAATATGAAAATCTGAGACCCTCAGAATAGAGTAAGAAAAGAAATTGTGAGGAGGGAAAATATATGAAAAGATAATTTCTATAACCAATAAAAGGCAATGACCCATCAAATCAAGAAGCTCAAGGAAGCTCCAATTAGAATAAACACATCACAGACACATCACACTGAAACCACAGGGCATCAAAGATGAAGAAAACGTCTGAAGAATAGCCAGAGAGAAAAAAGCAGTAGTTAAATTGATGCAGCTGACTTTCTAAGAGCAACAATGAAAACCAGAACATCATCAAATGATTTAATATACTGAATGAAAAGAAAAAGAAATACATCTGTTGATCTAAAACTCCACAGTAAGCAAAAGGATCTTTTAAAACTGACAACAAAATAAAGACATTTTTGAACAAAAATTTGAAAACTTCAAATATGTTATCATGGACTTTCCTAAGTGAATACTGGAGGATACTGTTCAGGTAAGTGAATCCAGATGGCATATCTGAGTTGTAAGAAAGAATAAAAAGTTGGGGCGCCTGGGCAGTTAAGTCAGTTGAGTATCTGATTCTTGATTTCACCTCAGGTCATGATCTCATGGTTTGTGAGATCAAGTCCCACATCGGGTTCTACGCTGCCAGTGCAGAATTCTCTCTCCATCTCTGCCTTTCCCCCACTTGCGCTCCCTTTCTCTTTCTCTCTGAAACTAAATAAATGAACATTAAAAAAAATAAAGAAGGAATAAAAAGTCTACAGTTACATATGGTTTGATCTAAACGAGTATTTATTATATAAAACAATACTAACAAGTTGCCTGATTAAAAAAATTTTAAGGGGCACCTGGGTGGCTCAGTTGGTTAAATGTCCAACTTTGGCTCAGGTCATGATCTCACAGTTTGTGGGTTCAAACCCCACATCAGGCTCTGTGCTGACCATTCAGAGCCTGGAGCCTGCTTCAGATTCTGTGTTTCCCTCTCTCTGCCCCTCCCCTGCTCACACTCTCTCTCTCTCAAAAATAAACATTAAAAAAAAAGTTTTAATTTTAAAATGTAACTATAATATCATGAGTTAGGAGAAGGTAAAAGAGGGTAAAAGCAGTTAAACTTCCCTAAAAGTTCTTAAGTTATGTAAGGAAAGGGTACACTATCAGTTAACTTTAGATTTTGGTAAAATAAGTATGAAAGTTAAAAATCATAGATGCAAACACGAAACAGTACTAGATTCCAAAAACAGCAAGAAAAACAGAATAATAAACAAAAAACATTACTTCAACAAGTATTTTTGAATGCCTATTTCATGTCAGGCATAAACATATATAAACTAAATAGAAGAAAAAATCTACCCCGGTGAAGCTTAATTCTAGTGATAAAAATAAAATAATAAATACAGTAAAAAACTACAAGTAAGAAAGTGATAAATACTATAGAAATCAGAATAGGGGTGCCTGGGTGGTTCAGTCGGTTATATGCCCGACTTCGGTTCAGGTCATGATCTCGGGTTTCTGAGTTCATGGCCTGTGTTGAGCTCTGTGCTGACAGCTCAGATCCTGGAGCCTGCTTCGGATTCTGTGTCTCCCTCTTCTCTGCCCTCTTCTCTGCCCTTCCCCATCTCACTCAAAAATAAACAAACATTAAAAAACCTTAAAAAAATAGAATAGGAAGAATCAGGAGCACTGAGGGCTAGTCAGGGTAGGTCAAAGGCAGCATGAAAAAAAATGAGGGTACCTGAGAGAAAAGTACTCCAGCTAGGGGGAATAACTGGAATAATCTAGAGGTGGGAACATACTTAAAATGTTTTATAAACTGGAGGGACTGTCAGTTTGGTGAGCAGAAAGAGTGGGGTGGAGGGGGGCGGGGAGGGTACTGACAAAGATATTTAAAAAGTAAAATTGGAGTGCATGGTATAGGGCCTTGTAATCCAACGTAAGGATGTGAGCATTTACTCTGAAAGAAAAAGGAAGTTTGGAGGGCTTTCAGTCAGCATTAGACTGAAACTGATAGGACTCACTTTTCTTTTTTAAAAGGGATTATGTAAAGTTTTGACACGTAGTTAAAACATGTGAAACTATCATCACAATCAAGATAACAAATCTTTCTTCATTTCAAAAATTTCCTTGTGCCCCTTTGTAATCCATCTCCCTCCAAACCCTGTCCCTAGGTAACCACTGATCTGCTTTCTGTCACTATAGACTAGTGTGCATTTTTCAGACTTACACATAAACAGAATCATACAATAGGTATTGTTTAAAAAATCCGGTTTCTTTAATTCAGAATAAAGTTTTGTCTGGCTTCTTTCAATCAAAATAATCTGGTTCTCCTTACTGATATATTCCTGTGTATTTAAATAGCATTTCATCATATGGACAAACTGTACTTTAAAATACTCACCTGTAATAAAATATTTCTAGATTTTGGTCATTACAAATAAATTGCTAAGGACATTTCTACACAGGTATCTGTGTGGATATGAACTTTGATTCCTCTTGGATAAGTGATCAGGTAGAATGAGTGGGTCATAATGCAGGCACACATTTAACTTTTAAGGAAACTGTCCAAGTCTTTGCTAAAGTGGTCTTGCCTAAATTTTACATTGCCACCAACACAGTACACCAGTGAAAGATGGTCCACATCCTTGATACAGTAAACCTTATAAAATTTAGCCATTCTAATGGGCATGTACCGCTATCTTACAGTAATTTTAATTTCCACTTCCCTGATGACTGGGGATAAGCATCATTTCAGGTGCTTGTCGACATTCATATGCCATTTTTTGTACCCTATCTTCATATCTTTTGCACATTTTTTCTTGGTTTGTTTTCTTCCTATTGAGTTATAAGAGGTCTTCACATAACTTGATATAACTACTATGTCTGATATATGTGCTGCAAAGGTTTTCCTTCAAGTCTGTAGCCTGCCTTTGATTTCCTTTTTTTTTAAATTTACTTCTTTATTCTATTACTTTTTTTTAATATTTATTTTTGGAGAGCACAAGCAGGGGAGGGGCAGAGAAAGGGGGACAGAGGATCTGAAGCAGGGTCTGCACTGACAGGCTGACAGCAGTGAGCCTGATGTGGGGCTCAAACTCCCTAACTGCAAGATCATGACCTGAGCCAAAGTTGGACACTCAAATGACTGAGCCACCCTAAAGTTTATTTTTGAGAGAGAGAGAGAGAGAGAGAGAGAGAGAGAGAGAGAGAGAGAGTATAAGCATGGGAGGGGCAGAGAAGGGGGAGAGATAGAATCCCAAGCAGGCTCTGCACTGTCAGCACGGAATCCAATGCAAGGCTTGAACTCAAGAGTCGGACACTTAGCCAACTGAGCTACCCACGTGCCCCTGCCTTTGATTTTCTTGATGTTATCTTTGAAGCACTGTTAACATACAGTGTAATATTAGTTTCGTGTGTATATTACAGTGATTCAACATTTCTATATTCCCTACATCACCCAGTGCTCATGACTACAAGTGCTCTCCTTAATCTCCATAACCTATTTAAACCCCCTCCCCTGCTCTGGTAACCATTCGTTTGTTCTCTGTAAGTAAGAGTTGGGGGTGGGGTGCTTAGGTGGCTAAGTGACTGACTCTTGATTTTGGCTCAGGTCACAGTCTCAACTGTTTGTGAATTCAAGCCCTGTGCTGACAGTGCAGAGCCTGCTTGGGATTCTCTCTGCCCCTCCCATGTGCTCTCTCTAAATAAAGAAACTTAAAAAAAAAAAAAGAAGAAAGAAAAAAGAGTTCAGGTGCCTGGCTGGCTCAGTCAGAAGTACATGCAACTATTGAGCTTGGGGTGATGAGTTCAAGTCTCATGTTGGGTAAACAGATTACCAAAAAAACAAAAACAAAAACACCAAAACCAAACAACCAAACCAAACAAACAAACACAATTTAAAGTCTGTTTATTGATGTCTTTCTCTTATTTTTTCCTTTGTTTTATATATTAGAATCTACATAAGTGAAATCATGTGGTAGTTGTCTTTCTGACTTATTTCACTTAGAATTATACTCCCCACCTCCATCCATGTCATTGGAAATGGCAAAATTTCATTTTTTATGGCTGAATAATATTCCACGTGTACACACATTCTTTTGCATGTTGCTGTCCAGTTTTCCCAACACTGTATGTTGAAGAGACTCTTTTTCCCATTGGATATTTGTTTCTGCTTTGTTGAAAATTAATGGACCACACAATCGTGGGTTTATTTCTGGGTTTTCTCTTCTGGTCTATTGACCTATGGAGTCCAGAATTATGATGTCCCCTGCTTTGCTTTTCTTTTTCAAGACTGCTTTGGCTGTTTGGGGTCTTTTGTGGTTCCATACAAATTTTAGGGTTGTTTGTTCTAGTTCTGTGAAATCTGCTCTTGGTTTTTGATAGAGATTGCATTAAATGTATAGACTGCTTTGGGTACTACAATCGTTTAAAAATATTTGTTCTTTCAATACACGAACATGGAATGTATTTCCATTTCTTTGTGTTGTCTTCCATTTCTTTCATCAGTGTTTTACAGTTTTCAGAGTACAGGTCTTTTACCTCTTTAGTTAAGTTTATTCCTAGGTATCCTACATAAGATATCTTACATTATTTTTGGTACAATTGTAAATGGGATTGTTTTCTTAATTTCTCTATCTGCTGCTTCATTATTGGTGTACAGAAATACAACAGATTTCTGTTCTTTCATTTCATATCCTACAACTTTACTGAATTTATCAGTTCTAGCAGTTTGTTGGTTGAGTCTTAGGGTTTTCTATATATAGTATTATGCCATCTGCAAATATTAAAAGTTTTACTTCTTCTTTCCCAAACTGGATGCCTTTTCTTTCTTTTTGTTGTCTGATTTGTTGTGGGTAGGACGTCCAGTACTATGTTGAATAAAAGTGTTGACAGTAGACATCCTCGTCATGTTCCTGACCTTAGGGGAAAAGCTTTCAGTGTTTCCCCATTAAGGATGATGTTAGCTGTGGGTTTTTCACACATGGCCTTATTTACATTAGGCCCTCTAAACCTACTTTGTTGGGCACTTTCATCAAGAATGGATGTTGTGCTTTGTCAAATGATTTTTCTGTTATTTACTGAAATGATAATATGGTTATCCTTTCTCTTACTGATGTGATGTATGATGTTGATTGAAATATGATTATTGAACCACCTTTGCATCCCAGGAATATCCCACTTGATCGTGATTTAAAAAACAAAATGTATTGTTTAAAGCAGTTTGCTAGTATCTTATTGAGAATTTTTGCATCCATGTTCATCAGGGATATTGGCCTATAGTTCTCTTTAGTGGGTCTTTATCTGGTTTTGGTATCCGGATAATGTTGGCCTCAGGGAATGAATATGGAAGTTTTCCTTCCTCTTCTATTTTTTGCAATAGTTTGAGAACAAAAGGTATGAGTTTTTCTTTAAGTGTTTGGTAGAAACTGCCTGTGAAACCATCTGGTCCTGGGCTTTTGTTTGTTGGGAGTTTTTTGATTACTGATTCAATACCTTGACTGGTTACTGACTGTTCAAATTTCCTATTTCTTTCTGTCTCAGTTTTGATAGTTTATAGGTTTCTAGGAATTTAACCATATCTTCTAGGTTGCCCGGTTTATTGGCATATAGTTTTTCATAATATTCTCTTACAATTGTTTGTATTTCTGTGGTGTTAGTTTTTTCTCCTCTCATTTGTGATTTGGTGTCCTTTCTTTTTCTTGGCAAGTTTGACTAAAGGATAATCAATTTCACTGATTATTTTCCAAAGAACCAGCTCCTGGTTTCATTGATCTGTTCTATTGTTTTTTTTGTTTTTAGTTTCTCTATCATTTATGTCTGCTCTAATCTTTATTATTTTCGTCCTTCTGCTGGTTTTAGGTTTTGTTTGTTGTTCTTTTTCTACCTCCTTTAGGTATAAGGTTAGGTTGTTTATGTGAGATTTTTCTTGCTTCCTGAGACAGGCCAGTATTACTATGAACTTCCCTCTTAGAACCACTTTTACTGCATCCCAGAGGTTTTGGACTGTTGTGCTTTCATTATCATTTGTTTCTATGTACTTTTTAATTTCTTCTTTTATTTCCTGGTTGACTCAGTCATGGTTTATTAGCATGTTATTTGGCTTCAATGTGTTTATGGTCTTTCCAGATTTTTTCTTGTGGTTGACTTCTAGTTTCATAGCATTATACTCAGAAAAGATGCATGGTATCATTTTGATCTTTTGAATTTGCTGGTTTGTTTTGTGGTCTAATATGTGGTCTATTCTGGAGAATGCTCCATGTGCACTTGAAAATAATATGTATTCTGCTGTTTCAGGATGAAATATTCTGAATGTATCTGTTAAATCCATCTGTTCTGGTATGTCCTTCAAAGCCACAGTTTCCTTGTTGATTTTCTGTTTACGTGAACTGTCTGCTGGGGTAAGTGGGGTGTTAAAGTCCCTTACTATTAGCATATTGCTATCAATTAGTTCCTTTATGTTTGTTAATAACTGTTTTATAGTGTATTTGGGTGCTCCTATGCTGGGTGCATAAATATTTATAACTTTTGTATCTTCTTGTTGGATTGTCCCCTTTTTAATTACATAACATCCTTATTTGTTCTTTACAGTCTTTGTTTTTAAGTCTGTTTTTGTCCAATGTAAGTACTGTTACTCTCTTTCTTTTGACATCTGTTTGCATGATAGATGTTTCTCCATCCCTTCACTTTCAAACTGAATGTGTCTTTAGGTCTAAAATGAGTCTCCTGTAGGCAGCATTTAGATGGGTCTTGTTTAAAAAAAAATTTTTTTAATGTTTATTTATTTTTGAGAGAGAGAGAGACAGAGTGTGAGTGGGGGAGGGGCAGAGAGAGAGGGAGACACAGAATCTGAAGCAGGCTCCAGGCTCTGAGCTGTCAGCACACAGCCCAACGCAGGGCTCGAACCCATGAACCACGAGATCATGACCTGAGCCGAAGTCGGACGCCCAACCAACTGAGCCACCCAGGCAACCCTACATGGGTCTTATTTTTTAATCAATTCTGTCAATCTCTGTTTTGATTGGAGCATTTAGTCCATTTACAAAGTAATTATTGATAGATACGTGTTTATTGCCATCTTATTACTTATTTTGTGGCTGTTTCTGATTTTCTCTGATCCTTTTTCTTTTCATGTTTTGCTGATTTTATTTAGTGATATACTTGGATTTTTTCCTCTTTATTCTTTGAATGTTTTATTAGTGGGTTTTGGTATATGGTTACCATTAGGTTTGTATATAACTTCTTCTGCATTGGTTTAAACCTTACAGTATAGGTCTAAAGATCTATTTCAAGAAAGTCAGTTTGTCAGTATGGTACTTTTTTTAAGTAAAAAAATTTTAATTTTTTCAGTATGAATACCTATGTGTCTAAAAACTTTTTGAAAAGATTTTCTTTCCCTCTGGAATTTTACACTGTTGAAAAATCAACAGATGTATTATATATAAATGAGACTATTTCTAGACTCTGTATTCTGCTCCATTAATGTAAATCTATATGTCTATCCTATACACACTACCAAACTGGCTTGATTTCTGCAGCTTTACATTAAGTCTTTCATTAAGAAATTATTGTAAATACTTTGACTATTTTAGATAGCTTTTTAAAAAAATGTTTATTTATTTTAGAGAGAGAGCACATGAGAGAGCGCACATGCAAGCAGGGAGGGAGCAGAAAGAGAGGGACAGAGAATCCCAAGCAGGTTCCATGCTATCGGCACAGAGCCTGACGTGGGGCCCAAACTCATGAACCAGGAGATCATGACCTTAAAGGAAATCAAGAGTTGGCCACTAAACCAACTTAGTCACCCAGGCGCCCCATGCTCATTTCACATATGAATAAACAAAAGTGCAGAGAAGTTAAACAATTTGCCCCAAGTCACACAGATCATAAATAGTAGGTCTAGAATTAGAATCTAAAAAGTATGATCCTGGGCGCCTGGGTGGTTCAGTTGGTTAAGCGTCCAGCTTTGGCTCAGGTCATGATCTCGCAGTCCATGGGTTCGAGCTCCGCGTCAGGCTCTTTGCTGATAGATCAGAGCTTGGAGCCTGCTTCGGATTCTGTGTTTCCCTCTTTATCTTCCCCTCCGCTGCTTGCACTCTTTCTCTCAAAAATAAACATTTAAAAAGTATGGTCCTGAGGAATAAATATAACAAAGCATGCACATATTTGTGGAGTCACCTGAAGTCACCAAACTCTTTGGAAAGACATTAAGGAACATTCAAAAAAATGAAGAGATGTACAATGTTCAAAGACAGTTAAGACTGTAAAGATGTTAATTATCTTCTACGTGATTTATAAAGTCAGCGTAATCCAAATGAACTCTAACAGCTTTTTCCTTGAGGATGTGACATGTTGACCCTAAAATTCATAGGTAAAATGATGAAGAAGTGCAAAGACACTCTTGAAAAATAAGGTAAAAAGATTTATTCTGTCAGGTATTGAGACTTGTGGTGATGATTAAAGGAGAGACTAATAAATAGACCCATGAATAATACCCACGAAACTACTTAAGCAAATATTCAGCTGAAGTTAATGCTATGTGTTAACAACTCTGAAACCACGCGCTGTGTATTACAAGATTGAGCAAATAAGTAAACACACTGAAGCTAACAGAAACTAAATATCTCATTCTTGAAGCAGGGAGCTAACAGTATGAAAAGGGTGCAGGGATTGGAATTGGAGGTATTAGTTAAAATTTGTGGTTTTTAACCACACAGAGACATATATTTATGAAGCACAGAGAAATACATTTATGACCTACACATACATATGAATCCCAGTAATGTTCATTTAAAGTGCCTAGAAGCAATGATGTTCCTATCAACAATGAGCACATCTAATGCCTGAGTATTGATTTCAAAAAACCATTTCTAACTAAAAGGAACCAGGCCTCAATGGAGAAGTAGCCGATTGCAGCACTAAGGGAGGGAAGGTAAAGAAGAGCTGAAATATCTTCAGCCAGAAAGTTAGGAAATGTTCAAACGAAGACGGGGATATGTCAAGGGTCATAGAAGCCACTGTGAAAGGGCTCCCACTGGCCAAACCTGGGACAGGTTGAACATAAAATGAAAAATCACAGCATAAAACCCACAGAATAAGAATCTATAAGACCATGGGAATGCAAGCTGGTGCAGCCACTCTAGAAAACAGTATGGAGGTTCCTCAATAAACTAAAAATAGAACTACCCTACGACCCAGCAATTACACTACTAGACATTTATCCAACGGTACAGGTGTGCTGTTTCGAAGGGACACATGCACCCCGATGTTTATAGCAGCACTATCAACAATAGCCAAAGTATGGAAAGAGCCCAAATGTCCATCGCTGGATGAATGGATAAAGAAGGTGTGGTATATATATATATATATACAATGGTGTATTACTTGGCAATCAAAAAGAATGAAATCTTGCCATTTGCAACTATGTGGATGGGACTGGAGGGTATTAGGCTAAGTGAAATTAGAGAAAGACAAATGTCATATGACTTCACTCATATGAGGACGTTAAGAGACAAAACAGATGAACATAAGGGAAGGGAAACAAAAAATATAAAAATAGGGAGGGGGACAAAACAAAAGAGACTAATAAATATGGAGAACAAACAGGGTTACTGGAGGGGGTGTGGGCTAAATAGGTAAGGGGCACTAAGGAATCTACTGATATTATTGTTGCACTATATGCTAATTTGGATGTAAATTAAAAGAAAATTAAATTAAAAATTATTAAAAAATCTGTAAGACCACATTGACAAGAAAAAATAAATGAGTAATAAATAAGCATAGAGACCTAATGCACAGTATAATGAATTTAGACAGACATTACATATAAATGTATCAAAGTAACATGTTACACACCTTAAATTCACACAATGTTAGATGTCAAATTTATTCAAAATGAATGAATAAATAAATGAAGGGAGTGGTGGTAAGAAAAAAGTCCTTTATAATAAAATTACAGCTAATAAGCATTAAAGGAATGATGAGATTAACAAATCTCCAATAAGGTAACCATCACAGTAACAACAATATTTGGCAATGGATGATACAATTCAAGAGTGAAAAGCGATAGGGAACAGGATATTTATATAGTCTCAATGTATCACCCTACAAATTACAGAGAAAAATAGTAATTTACTGGGAAGAAACTGCAGAAATCACGTTAGTGAGTGATCAAAGTTAGTATCGTCATGAATTAGATAAACTGGCATCCTATGTCTCCTGATGTAACCAACTGAGAAAGACACAACACTGTTTTAGCCAAAAAAACCCACACACTCATATTGAGAGACATTCTATGAAATACCCAACCTGAAATCTTCACCAATTCAAATATCATGAAAGACAAAGAGTGAGGAAATGTTCCAAATTAAAGGACTCTAAAGAGACTCCAAATAAATTAGCCTAATACTGGTTTGGGTCTTTACCAGAAAAAAATTCTTATAAAGAACATTACTTTTGCAACAGGCAAATTTCTAAAAGGTCTATGGATTAGATCATAGTATTATATAAATGTTTATTTCCCAATTTTGATAAGTGACCTGTGTTTAGGTAAGAATGTCCTTATTCTTAGAAAATACACACTGAGGGACGCCTGGGTGGCTCAGTCGGTTAAGCGTCCGACTTTGGCTCAGGTTATGATCTCATGGTCCGTGAATTCAAGCCCCATGTCGGGCTCTGTGCTGACAGCTCAGAGCCTGGAGCCTGCTTCAGATTCTGTCTCCCTCTCTCTCTGACCCTCCCCCGTTCATGCTCTGTCTCTGTCTCAAAAATAAATGTTAAAAAAAATAAAATAAATAAATAAATAAATAAATAAATAAATAAATAAAATAAAAAAAGAAAATACACACTGAGTATTAAGAAGTAAAGAGGCATCATGCCTGCAACTAACTCTCTAATAATTGAGGGGAAAAAGAAAAAACAACTATCCACCTCTTCCATATAATCAGAGAGACGATGAAGTAAATATGGCATGATGTTAATTGAGGAATCTTGGATGCTTCTGGATATAAGGGAATTTCTTTGTACTAATCTTGCAACTTAAACTATTTCTAAAATTATTAAAATACTATAAAGTTTATTTATTTTGAGAGAGAGACAGTGCAGGTGGGGAAGAGGCAAAGAGAGAGAGGGAGACACAGAGAATCCCAAGCAGGCTCTGCATTGTCAGCATGGAGCCCGACGCGGAGCTCGACCTCACAAAACTGAGATCATGACCTGGGCCGAAACCAAGAGTTGAATGCTTAACCAACTAAGTCACCCAGGTGGCACTAAAATACTATAAACTTTAGAATGTAGGTATATATATTTATGATGTCAGAGGAACAAAGGATTTCTTAAACAAGACACAAAAAACATAAATATAAAAGAAATGGCAAATAAATTTGACTAAATAAAAATACCATAACAAGAATAAACCAATAAGCCAAAAATGGAAGAAACTATTTGAAACACATATAGCTATAGCCAACAAAGGACTATTGGGTGGGATATATATAAAAAGAATTTCCACCAAAAAAAAAAGAAAGAAAAATAAAAAGAAAAGAAAGAAACAAGACAGCAAACACAAAAATAGGTAAAAAAAAGTTAAAACAGAAAATTCATAAGGGAGAATGGCCAATAAACAAATAAAAATATGTTTAACCTCATGGGTAATCAGGAATATCTCACTGCAGCATTGTCCATAATGACCTCAAACTAAAACAATCCTAATGACTATCAACAACAGAATGGATAAACAAACTGTGGTATATTCATTCAATAGATATCTATACACTTGATGGTACTGAGAATGAATAAGCAACAGCCATATATATACGTATGTATACATACGTATACATATATATATACGTATGTATACATACGTATATATACATATGTATATATATATGTATATATATATATGTATATAAATATGGATGAATCACAAGTCAACAAAAGAAAATGAAGAGCATGATGCCATTTACATAAAATTCTAAAAAAGGAGAAAAAATGTTTAAATTAACACTTAGAGCTGCATAATGAGTGATAAGAAAAACATACACAAGGAAAAAGCAGAAAAGCAAAAGAATGAATATCATCAAATTTGAGACTGATCATCCTGGGACAGGAAGGGAAGGAACATACATAATCAATGAGAGTGCTACAAACACTGCTTCTTCAGGATATATAAATATATTATTTCTTAACCTGGATGATACTACATGGGTGTTAAAATATATATTTGCATATTTTAGAAGATTTTCTAAAGGTATAGTGTATTATCACTAAAAACAGGGACAGAGTGCTTATGACTTAACCCTAGAAGCAGTAAAGAACCTTTAAAAAAAGAAAGAAGAGATAGTGAGGAAAAAGGAGAGTGGTATTGCACAAGCCAAGAGAAAAGAGGAGGGGACAGTGAATCATGTTAAATATTAGCAAGAGGCAGAGTAAACTTTCACATAATATGCAAAAAAGTATTGTTCTCTGTTGATGAATCAGCTCTCTTAAGATGTAGACATTACTTTGCAATCACTAAGGATTTATTAAAACGATGAAAAAGGCTGTTACTACTGTTCTTTTATACTCAGAAACCAAAATTCTTGATCATAATTGAAAAATGTCCTCCTCCCATAATGTATAATTACATCAAAAATATATATTCAATTATTGGAATAAGTACAGTTCTGCATTTGATAGCAAAGTTTTGGTAAACTTGAATGACAGCCTCAATTTCTATCATGTATTCCTGAAACTGTGATTACAAAGACCTCTGGCTCTGCCAACTCGGACATGTAAGTAAAGGCTGGTAACAAGTATAAAACACAAAAATTTGGTTAGACCAAGACAGAAACTTTAACAATTCAGGAACATGAACTGAACAATTCACTTGTCTTTCTCAGTTATAAATAACAGAAAGCTTTTACTTGAAAATAAAGTTACAAACTATTTTCCAGAAAATTGGACATGTGGCTAAGGATTCATTTTTCTCACCTATAAAATAAATATGGACTAAATATCACTTAAGGTCTCAATGAGCAATATTTTATGGTGTCATCTGGGAAATGAAAACTAATCACAAAAGGTAATAAAATTTAATACTTTATCTAGATAATAAACCACACCTTCAAGGGCTGCAAAATCCAAAAGTAGCATATATCAACCTAATAATATACCCAACTGGGCCATCCATTGCTTCTTCCTTTACATAAAGATTTGTTTTAAAAGTTACAAATTTGTAAAAGATTTGTACAAATCTTTTTGTACAATTTGTACAAAAAGTTACAAGATTTGTTTTAAAAGTTACAAAAGTTACAAATATTAGTTACAAATATATTGGTAACTAATTTTATTTTAAAAAAAAATTTTTTTTAATGTTTATTTTTGAGACAGTGAGAGACAGAGCATGAACAGGGGAGGGTCAGGGAGAGGAGGAGACACAGAATCTGAAACAGGCTCCAGGCTCTGAGCTGTCAGCACAGAGGCTGACGCGGGGCTCGAACTCACGGACCACGAGATCATGACCTGAGCCGAAGTCAAACGCTGAACCAACTGAGCCACCCAGGCGCCCCTATTGGTAACTAATTTTAAATAAAAGAAAAAAGCCCTTCAAACCAACATTTGCAAAGATAATTCAGAAGGTTGTCATTTTAATAATTATAATGCAAAAATACAACTTCACACAAACTTAAGTTACAGATGGGAGTTCTGATTTATAAAAAAAACAAAATAAAATAAATCCCCTTCTTTGAACACAGGAAGAACATACCACTAATTTAGGCCCTTTTTTTAAAATAACACTACATGGGGCGCCTGGGTGGCTCAGTCGGTTGAGCGTCCGACTTTGGCTCGGGTCATGATCTCGCGGTCCGTGGGTTCGAGCCCCTCGTCGGGCTCTGTGCTGACAGCTCAGAGCCTGGAGCCTGTTTCAGATTCTGTGTCTCCCTCTTTCTCTGACCCTCCCCTGTTCATGCTCTCTCTCTGTCTCAAAAATAAATAAATGTTAAAAAACAAAAAAAAATTGAAAATAACACTACTTCAGGGGCACCTGGTGGCTCAGTCAGTTAAGTGTCCAACTCTTGGTTTCAGCTCAGGTAATGATCTCATGGTTCATGGGTTCAAGCCCCACATCGGGCTCTGTAGTGACAGCATGGAGTCTGCTTGGCATTCTGCCTCCTCTCTCTGCCCCTCCCTGGTTACTCCCTATCTCTCTCTTCCAAAAATAAATAAATATTTAAAAATAAATAAAATACCACTACTTCAAAAGGAGAAAAGTATTTCTCTCAAGAACACAGATACCAATATTCCGTGGCTATAAGTCAACACATTTAAAGCAATGTTAATACTTATGAGCATTAATTTAAAGCAAATGGTTGTTTGGCTTATAAAGAATGAGTAAGATTAATGTTAGAACATAAGTTTTTAACTCAATTTCAGATATTCATTTGTTTTGCCAACTAACAGAATCTACTAATATTAAGATTTAATTAAAGGACACATTTTGTTCCAAGATTTTTCTTTCCTTTAGAAATCCTGAGAGAATCCAAGAAGAAAAAGGCTGATATAATATACACAGATTAATGTATAAAACTTGTAACCAGAAAGCTTGCTTTGCGACCCAAAATGGAACTACTCACCAAAAGCAGCAGCCATAGGGGGTTCAAGGGATGGCTGGCCATCACCAGTAGGAAGGTCTAAACGAGTGAAGTCTCTGCTTTTGTCATTATTATATTTCACATTAAGGCTGGTGAGCTTGGAGAAGTCAATACGCAGAGTGCAGCATGCATTATAGATATTCTGGCCATCCAGAGCCTAAAGCATGTAAGAAAGGGACTGAGGTTTTGCAAGACAACAACACTGATAAATCAAGTAGCCTCTACTTTGACACAGAGTGGCAATTAGGTGTAAAGCAGAGAGTAAAGGACTAAAAGCCAAAGACTTGTGTTTACTTTTACCTAGGTCACTAACTGTGTGAACTTAAGAGAGAAAAAGAAAATCTCTCAGTTTTTCACAATGTCATAATAATCCCTTTCTTGTCTATGGTAAGATCAAATGAAAGGAGAGAAATGTCAAAGTGTGGAAAACTTACACATTACTGAGCATCGTACTAGCTACCATTATGATTATTTTGTCCACAACAAATGTTTAAAAATGACTTGATTTTATATTTCATCGTATTTTTTAGCACACTTTACATAGTTTAAGATGAAACCACAACATATGAAATATTATCTATCTCTTTTTTTCTCTTGTAAATCTATTTTATAATACTTTGAATAATAAATGAGGGAAATTTTGCAATTAGTTCTGACATAAGACCAAAGATCAGTAATTCTTACCCCCTTCACAATAATGAAAACTTATCAAAGGAATATATGTAGCCACTTGACTTTCACAAATGCTCAAATTTATGAAAATAGATACCAGAAACCCCAAAACACGAAAAATGCAAATATACAAAAAACACTGACTTATAAACAGTTATTGATGAGTACATCATCATAAAGGTACAAAGTAATATGTGCAGGTAAAGGGTACAGCAAATATAAAGTCCATATTCCTAATATGGCAGACAGTGTGTGGTACAGAAAACTAGTAAAAACCTTAGTCCCAATCTTTGAGAAGAAATTAGAAATAATTCAGATACTGATAAAAGATAGAATTAGGGTTAAGAATAGATCTCAATAGGAGATGAGTAAAATATAATCAAACTGAATATGAAATTTTCTACTTGTCAAAAGTCAAGCACTCATGTACTAAAAAAAAAAAGACAATATAAACCAACAGCAGCAAGCTTCCTAAAATGTTGTATATTCACAAAATCAGAGCTTAACAAAATTCAGCAGTGAATACAGTTACAAAATTACAATCTTTGGGTGACTGAATCAAAATGAAGATACAAGAAAAAAGATAATTCTACTTTATTATTCAGATTTTATCAGGAATACTGTGCTCCACTTCTAGACTTTAAAAATATGACAGAAATGAGTCCCAAAGATCTGAGAAGTGATAAATGATTTGAAACCATTTCATATGAAGAAAGAAATCTTTAGCTTATCATTTTAAAAAGCATATGGAACAGTGCATTTAAAAGCAGTAAATTTTACATTACGTATGTTTTACTACAATTAAAAACACACGGTAAATTGCAGCAAGGGAGAAGACATGATGGCATTCTTTGGTATCACTGAAGACTAATTAACAAATGAAAAATGAAAAAAGATCGTAATTACCATTTTGGCATAATGTGCATTCACTGGGTCAGCATACTGAAGCAAGGCTTGAAACTGATTATTCTTTGTAAAGGTGATAATCTTCAAGACTGTGCCAAATTTAGAAAATATCTGGAAAAAGTTCACAGGTTAAATCTAAGGTAAAAATTAGGCTAATGGACTTTTATAAATATAACTCAATTCATAAATTCCATTTTTGTCTATTATTTTTTTAAGTTTATTTATTTTGAGAGAGAGAGAGTGAGCACAAGTGGGGGAGGAACAGAGAGGGAGAGAGAGAGAGAGAGAGAGAGAGAGAGAGAAGGAGGGAGGGAAGGAGGGAGAGAATCCCAAGCAGGCTCTGTGCTATCAGCGCAGAGCCTGATGGCAGGGCTCAAACTCACGAACCATGAAATTTTGACCTGAGCCGAAATCAACAGTCAGACGCTTAACCGACTGAGCCACCTAGGCAGCCCTAATGAAAACAATTTCCTCTATTTCCTCTATTAAAATTGTTGGTACAAAAATGACTTAAATCAAGCCTAAGATGTTAATGTTTCAACATCCACGCATGGCCTAAAACAGTGCCTGATGCACAACAGGCACTCAAATATTTAACCTATTTTATAGCATGTGATAAATGGCACAACACGAAAAACATGAGACTACAGTAGGAATTAATTACTGGTAAGAGATAATGGTGTTACAAAGCATATGAATGGAAGTGGAAGAGTCATATGAATCAACTATTTCACCTTGAGAATCAGCATCAACTTCTTAAGATTTTTATAGGCAGACAAACTATAAAATGTTCCTCTACAGGCCACTCTGTTAATTCATTCAATATTCAAAGAGCACTGTTCTAGGCCTTGGAAATCAGCAGTGAATAACAACAAAAGTCTATGCCCTAAGGAAAGACAGACGATAAATGAAAAACAATGTCTCATCATAAAAAAGTGTTATGAATAAAAATAAAAGGAAAAGGGATAAGAGTGAACTGGAATGTAACTTGGGAAGGTGCAAGACTGGTCAAAGAAGGCCTCTCTGAAGTGTCTTTGGAGAAGAGGAATAAACACAGTGTGGAGATTTCCTGACAGATACCTGGTTACCCTAGAAAGTTCTTACAATATACTTGCTCTACTCCATCACCAATAGCCACGGTTACTACAATGCACTTTGTTTTCCTCTTATATCCCATCCCATCTTAAATGTGGATCTTAATCAGCCAGAAGCTTGTCCGTCCACTTTTAAGAATAAAAAGATAATTATTCCCTATGCTGGTAAGAATTTGCTATTATCACTATTATCAAATACTATATATGAATGTCCTTAATAGC
The DNA here is from genome assembly GCF_046562875.1 of Panthera onca. Classification (NCBI taxonomy): domain Eukaryota; kingdom Metazoa; phylum Chordata; class Mammalia; order Carnivora; family Felidae; genus Panthera; species Panthera onca. The sequence goes on from NC_138351.1 coordinate 73,169,962, forward strand.
CAAATAGTCCTTCCTCCCTTTTAATTAGAATGATCAATAATAAATACCCTAAAGCACAGCAGCAAAAGAATCGGCAACTTCTACTACCTCAAAATTTAAGACTTATGTGCATCAAAAGACACTATCAACAGAGTGAAACAGTAACCCACAAAACAGGAGATCATATTTGCAAATCATATCTGGTAAGGGGTTACTATCCAAAATATATAAAGAACTCCTATAATTCAACAACAAAAATCTGGAGAAAACAGAACCCTTGTGCACTGTTGGTAGGAATGTAAAATGATGCAGCTGCTATGGAAAATAGGATAGTGGTTCTTCAAGAAAATTAAAAAAAAAAATTACCATATGATTCAACAGTTCGACTTCTTAGTATAAGCCCAAAAGAACCAAAAGCAGGGACTTAAAGAGGTATTTATTTGTACATCCATGTTGGTAGCAGCATTATTTGCAAAAGATGGAAGCAACCTAAATGTCCATCCACAGATGAATGGATAAACAAAAATGTGTTAAATACATAAAAAGGAATATTATTCAGCCTTTAAAAGAAAGGATATTCTGATACATGCTACCACATGGATGAACCCTAAAGACACTTAAGTGAAGTAAGCCAGTCACAAAAGAACAAATTATCCATGGTTCCACTTATATAATGTAAAGAAGTCAAATTCATAGACAGCAAGTAGGATGGTGGTTGCCAAGGGCTGAGAGAAAAGGGGAATGGGGAGATATTGTTTAATGGGTGTGGGAGTTTCAATTTAGGAAGACAAAAAACTTTTTGGAGATATAAGGTGAGTGGTGATAATTGCAAAACAATGAGAGTGTATTTAATGTCACTGATCTGTACACTTAAAAAACAGTTAAAATGGTAAAATTTATGTATACTTTACAACCCCCAAATAAAATAAACTGTCCTAAAGTCCAAATACTCATTTTTGGCAAAATGCTAACAGATAATCAGCTTAGAGTCAAACACTTCTTATAGGAGATAACACCATTGAACAAGATTTGCAGAACCAATTTGTCTTAGAAGGGCTCATCAAAAAATGTTATTACTTAAAATTAGTTAGTCTGAGGATTCTTTGTTGAAATTCCTTAAAAAAAAAACAACGCAGTTAATTTAGTTATGGTCATATTTCAGAGTTTAGAACTTTGGGATCTTGGGCGCCTGGGTGGCTCAGTCATTAAGCATCAACTTTGGCTTAGGTCAGGATCTCACATTCCATGAGTTTGAGTCCCACATCAAGTGAGCTTGAGCCCTGATTTGGTGAGCTTGAGCCCCACTTTGTGTGATCTCATTCCCTGCTTCGGGTGAGCTTGAGCCCCGCCTAGAGTGATCTCATGCCCCTCTGGTGAGCACGAGATCAGCTTCTCAGGTAAAACAAGAGCCCTGGGCAAGCCCTGCTTCTCTCTTTCTGCCCCTCGTGGGATTCTCCCTCCCTCTTTCTCTCTCTGCTCCTTGCTCACTAGTGCCCTGGCTCTCTCAAAACAAACAAAAAACAAACAACTGATCTTAATCTCTCATTTAACTGTTCTGAAAACATTAGGAATTTCTTTTTGTTCTTTTAATGAAAATTCTGGTCCTGTCACAGGCATTTCCTCAGTACACCCTATGTGTTCTAGATAATATTCTTAAAATTTATAAAAGAATACCACACTTATCTTCTCAGCTGACTGTTAAAGAATATAGATTTTATGTTGTATCTTTCTTTAAGATACAAGCATTCCCGGGAAAAGGTCTTGTATTTTCTTATTTCCATCCTTGGTGATACGGTGATCACAAACAACACCCCAATCTATATAAGTGCATAATCTGAGTGTTGGGTAAAGGAGTAGTAATAGACTTTTTTACTGCAGCCACAGGTAGTATTCTAAACTACAAGTAAGATTATATCATATATAATTTTGCTCTGGTTTACTTCTCTAACCACATTTCCTGATACTCTATATCACACTATTTATACCAACAATGTGCAGTTGTGTCTAGTTCTCTAAATGTACCAAGGGATTTCAGACATCTATGCCTATACACATGGCTATTCCCTTTTTCTTACAACTCTCTGCTTAATACCTAGTAAATTTTCATTTATCTTTTCCAAAACTCAGCTCAGGAAAGTAATGCCACCAGAAAATTCTCAGCCTCTCCCAAGTATCAACAGAGTTCATTCTCTTTCTTATTACTCCCTTCTTGGTCTCATACATATTTTTGTTTTACTTATACTGTGCTATACATTTGTTTACGTATGTCTGCTTTAATTAGACTGAAAGCTCCTTGAAAGTGTGTGTGTATGTACACACACACACACACACACACACACACACACACACACCTTGTCTTAATCATTTCTATATCATTGAGTAAAATTCTTGGCATATAAACAAGTACATGGTAAATGCTTATTATGAACTGATAAAGAATTATACTTAGACCTGATTGGAATTACAGCAACATGCAGTTTTTTGAAAATAATAAACATTCTTCATGTAAAACATCTCATTAATGAAGTAGTAAGAACATACAATTTGCTCTCAAATCTGGAATTTTACACTAAATTATGCTTAGAACCTAGAAAATTTCCACTTAACCTTCAGATTTTATTAATGTTTACATTCTCTCATTTAACATGAACACTAACATGATGCACATCCTCACTCACTGCTGTGTTTGGCTGTGTGATTTTTAACTGAATGTGTTAACAGAATATAAATGGGTGGAACTGGCTAACCATGGACAGTTACCTAAAGTCCCCTGGATTGTATGTACTGACAGAGTAGCTTTAAACATCAATCTGATACTTTTGAACAAAGTAAGTGAGCAACACCAGGGAATCTAGGCTAATGCCTCAAGTGTGATTTTTTTTAAAAATTTATTTTGAGAGAGAGAGAAAGCACGAGTGGGAGAGGAATGGGGCGGGGGGGGGGGGGGGGCGGGTAGAGAGAGAGAGAATCCTAAGCAGTCTCTGCACTGTCAGCACAGAGCCTGATGCAGGGCTTGAGCCCACGAACAAACCACAAGATCATGACCTGAGCCGAAGTCGGACGCTTAACCATCTGAGCCAACCAGGCACCCCTCAAGTGTGATTTTTAACAACTTTTCATAATTACCAACAGTAATACCAACAGTAATAATTTACCAACAATTTTAAACAGATTTGGTCTCATAAGATTAACATTCAGGAAAGTTTAATATATATGGATTTATTATTATTGATTACAGTAATAATTTGACTCTTTGATTCTACTTCTCTAATATATTTATTTTTCTGTCATAAACACAAACACACAGACCCAACTCTTGATGTCTCCTGTGCATTTAATCTTTTAAGACTTTAAAATGGGATGAAGAGAGAGGTGCCTGGGTGGCTCAGTGGATTAAGCACCTGACTCTTGATTTCAGCTCAGGTCATGATCTCATGGTTCATGAGGTCAAGCCCTAAGTCAGGCTCTGCACTGACAGCATGGAGCCTGCTTGGGATTCTTTCTTCCTCTCTCTCTACTCCTCCCCTGCTTGTGT